>NC_081290.1:251268197-252518197 GCF_030435805.1 Mustela lutreola | reverse complement strand
ATGCCAGCCAGGCTTTTCCAATGTAAAGCTACTATTCTTCTCTTTTATACTCTCTCATGAGTTGGTAAGTCCAGTCCATACTCAGGAATAGGGAAATTGGGTTCTACCCCCTAATTAGGTGTCTATCTGCATGTATGCTTTGAGAAGCTTCTGTAAGGAAGATTTATCCCTTCTCCATCCCTTGTACCCTCAGCTGTCTATTTATATAAGTAAGATTCCTACTTATTTTGTTCTTTTGTTATAATCCAAGTTATCATTATTATTACATTTTTTGTTGTTGTTACTCAAATTGCCCCAATGTTGACTATTGAGAATGCTTTTAGATTGGCTCTGTCTCCTCAAGGACTGTGAGAAACTAAACTTCTGTTGTTTAAACCACAAGCCTCTGATATTTTTATTATGGTAACCCAAGCAGACAAATACATTTCTCCAAAGAACCTTACTAATTGACTCCTCTCTATGATGGCTGAAGAGCAGTGTTTCTTAAACTTTGAGACTTACAAGCTTCTTTGAGAATCTAGTAAAGATCATAAACATTCTACTGAGAATGAAGAAAAATGCACTCATATATCCTGAAATTCTACAAAACAAAACAAAACAGAACAAAAAGTCACAGATTCCAGACTCTCTGAAGTTTGGAGTCCACTTTCTGTGGATACCCTGTAAGTAATGTAGGTACCCCCAGCAAGGCACAGACTCTTTCTTAAAAACAAACAACAAACAAGAACAACAAAACCTACCTTAGCTGGTGTCATTTGGATATTTGGAGTCTTTCTAAATGGGTCCCACAAAGTAGATAATGTGATTCATCTGATATCTGTATTAAAAGAGAAGGCATATGTATAGCTTTTATTTACATCTGTGTGCTGTGTATGTATCTGTTCTCTTCAAACATAGGCCAAGAAGTGAAAAAGAGAATGGTGAAAGGGCTCAGCTCAGATGTCTGCTCAGTAACAAATTGAGCTTCCTAGAGCAGCTTGTGCATTAACAAGCTACTGTGATGTCTGCCTCTCTCAGCTGCTGCTTTAATCAAATCCTCAGATGATGAGGCATTATGGTGACCACGGGGCAGAGTCTGAGCTCTAGCTAAATGTTCCCACTTTGGAAAGTAATACAAATTCATTCCTCTGGCAAGAGCATTATCTTTGCAACTAGCAAAGTTGACTATGATGAGCATTTGCTAGGACCAGATCCACTTCACATTTTCATAGGCCACTGTCTATGTCTTCAAGAGCAACTGTGAGGATCAGTGGGATGGCATTTCTGAACCACACCAAGCTCCTGAAATGAAAGGATTTATATAAATGAAAGGTGATGATTTCATTACTAGAAAGGTGCCTTTGGAGATCTCCACTTGTACAAGCAGATGAATCATGCAGGCCTATGACTTTTCATTTTCTCATTGTAGAGGTGTTTCCTTACTGGGTATAATGTTCACATGACAGATTTGAAAACCACACAGCACGCCAGGATTGCCAGATGAATACCGTAGTCCCTCTCTTATCCATGGGGGATGCTTCCAAGACCCCCATTGGATGCCTGAAATCACAGATAGACCAAACCCTAAACCATGTGTGTGTGTGTGTACACACACACCTATATATACATACATATGCACATGTGTATATATATATATATATATATATATATATATATATATATATATGTATACATAAATATTTCTTCTTACACACACATACCTATGATAAAATTTATATACTGGGCACAGTAAGTCCTTAACAACAATAACTAACAATAAAATAGAACAATTGTAATACTATAATAAAACTTATGTGAGTGTGGTCTCTCTCTTTCAAAATATTGTACTCTATTCACCCTTCTGATGATGATGATGATGGAAGATGATAAAATACCTGCATGATGAGATGAAGGGTGCTGAATTAGTTAGGCATGTGACATAGCGTTAAGATACTATTGACCTTCTAACCATCTATCAGGAGGCTTATTTGGTTCCAGACTGTAGTTGACTGTGGGCATCTGAAACCACAGAAAGCAAAATCTCAGATAAGGGGAGGGGGGGCCTATGGGATGGTTCCACCATCAGATAATATGCTGCAGAAGCTTTATATCATAAATCAGTCATGGGTACCTCCTCTACTAGTGAAAGGTGTTTTTTCATGAATACACAAAGTTCATCAGAAAGCAACGCATTGTCAAGTCATTTTTTCTGTAGTTAGTCTCACATTCTGTGCTGTCCTAGCTTCTTTGAAATTTTTTTGCTACATCAAGTCATTCTTCAAGCTTCTTCATTTTTTTCCATAGCATTATTTTAAAAATTATTTATTTTTAAAAAAATATTTTAAATATAACTAAATAAGTAATCATAAGGAGAATTTTAAGATATCATATTTCCAACAGTCTCTAGGATTTGGGGCTTGGCTATATTGAGATGGCTTTAAAATTTTTCTCTCATCACTAATGAAGCACACTCTTCACCTCAATGAATGGGACCATCCAGCATGAGTGAAAGAGGCCAACCGACTATTGACTAGTAAAAGTTAGAGGTTTGTTTAGTAGTTTAATGTTTTAAAATAATTTGTTTGGGAGCACCTGTGTGGCTCAGATGGTTAAACATCTGCCTTTGGCTCAGGTCATGATCTCAGGGTTCTGGGATCGAGCCCCAAATCAGGCTTTCTGCTCACCAAGGACTCTGCTTTTCCCTCTGTATTTTCCCTCCTTCTCTATCTCTCTTCCTCTCCAATGAATAAATAAAAATCTTAAAAAAATTTAAATATAATACATTTGTTTGATCCTTTAGGAAATACTCCTTATCTTTGTTCTTTTGTTTGCTTGCATTCCAGTGTCTCCCATTTTCTGGTCCTATGATAGATTCTGGACATAGAAAATAAGTAAGCATCCTACAAAGATAGATACCCCTATTATATCTCTATTATACATTGGCTATGTAATTAATTTGGGAATACAAGAAAGAATATTTTATATATCATCGAATTTCCAGTATCTCGAGTAATTCTTGGCACCTAAAAGATTTTTTCAGTTCAAATATTGAATCCTGCAAAATATCAACATAATTACCTGACCATAAAGCAAAACTGATTTGATATTTTACCACTTTAAAGGGGATCACTATTTTCCCTAATGTTTCAAGCTTTTATTTATTTAGTTAGCATATAGTATAATATTAGTTTTAGGAGTAGAATTTAATGACTCATCACTTATGTATTTACTCAGTACCCATTACAATAAGTGCTAAAAGGGACCACTATTAAGAAGGTCTTAAAGCATCTCAGAGGGAGAAGAAAATTTGGGTTTTATGATTGCTTTGGAATATGGTATAGGTAGATCTTTCAGTATGAATGTGGGATGAGGGTTTTGATAAGCACTGGGAAAAGTCCATAACATAATAATTTAGAAGTGGTAAACACAGCAAGGTGATTTTCTTAAAGATTTTATTTACTTATTTATTTATTTGACAGAGTGAAAGAGATCACAAGTAGGCAGAGAGGCAAGTGGAGAGAGAAGGGGAAGCAGGTTCCCTTCTGAGCAGAGAGCCCCACATCGGACCCTGGGATCATGACCTGAGCCAAAGGCAGAGGCTCAATCCACTGAGCCACCCAGGAGCCCCTAGCTCTTCAGTTTATATTAGTTTCCGGACTATGCTGCTTCCTGATCATCCAACATGTTCAGTAATTGTCTTCTGTCTGGTGGACGTCGGGAGTCATTAAAAGAGACGGAGCACTTTTGGGATTTACTTGGGGTCTCTAAGGTATATGTATAGATTAGAAAATAAAGAAAGTAACAAAGAAGAGCAACCAAACATGAGTACAAGTAAGAAATTTTATCAAGAGCTTCTTCAGAGAGAAAGAAGGTCCTGGAAAATTCTTAAGGGTGCAGGAAAAGATACTGGTTTCCATCTGCATATGGCACAGGATTAGGGATTGAGAAACTTTTTAAAATAAATAAAAAAAAAAAAAAAGTGGAACTCTTGGAGATATTTTCAAGCCAGTGATATTTCTCTTAAAAGAGAAAGAGATCATATATGTGACAACCTTGTAGCATTCAGTAAATGTTATTTCACTTCCTTTTATTTAACCTTCTTAATATAGTCAGATATGTGATCATTTCTAAAGGATTATCAAAATCATTTCGTTACCATCATATCATCTTAATGAAAACATTATACATAACAGAGACATAGGCCATATGGTCCAGCTTCTGGGGCCTCAAATATGTCTCTTTCTTCACCCATCTAGAGAACGTATGTCAAGGATAGTTCACTATACAACTCACAAGGAAAAATCCCCCTTTGTGTTAGGAGGTAGTCTCACCCTGATGGTTACAATGCTCTGGTTTAGTTCTTACTCAGCACTTTCTAAAAAGACAGTTAGCGGCTTTGGGACCCAAATTTTCTACTTATTTATTTTTTAACACTGTTAGTACACATTTTTATTGTAAAGGGATTTTGGAATGTAAACAAGAAGTTTATTTGAGATTCTGCATAGATGTTATTAGTTACTGAGTATACATTCGCACTGATTACATTAATAGCCACATTAAAAGCATAAAATGTTTTTTTTCAAAGCCCCAGGTGGCATAGTAAACAACTATTAATCAAGGTGACCGGTAGTGCCAGTTGGCATTATTCCAATCAGGGAAAGCCATCTGCAACACGTTCGTTAAAATTGCTTAGTATCAGTTCCCAACTTATTGTTTTAAAAATGAACAATTCACATGTTATCTTGCTGGTACCAGCTTGCTACTTTCCAACAGTTTCCAACAGGCACAGCTGTTTCTTATTACCAATCACAAGGAATATATGTGGAGGATTTATTTTCAGTAGATATTGAAACCAACAGCTTCACAATCGTTCAGCTTCATATCTTCAGACAACACTCTACCTAGTTCTGGATTTTCTAAATATTGTGAACTGGCCCATTAGTCTTCAAATCCAGATTGGGTTTGCTTTCTGGCAAATAATGAAATTTTAGCTATAAATTATTGATTTGAAAAACTATTAGGGAAAGTAAAACATGACTGTAATCCCCTTCTACAAATGCTGTAAGAATTGTTTTCTCCTTATCTTTGCTTCCATCATCTCCTCTCTTTCATTATATACTATGAATAGATACAACCTACTTTACAAAAGTTTAGAAAGAAGAAAATAAGTTTAAGGAAGTTTTAAAATTGTCATTGCTCTAAAAATTAAAGTTCAGATTGGGTGGTTTGATACTAACTTGTCTTCCCTTTTTCCTTTGCAGAAAGAGGAAATAACCTGACTTTCTGAATACACAGTGATAAATTGCAGGTTTTTAGTTCAGATAAAGCCATCACTGTGCCTGCTCTGTCAGAATAATCAGCTACATGTGGAATTATGGTGGTAGAGCTGTGCCCATTTAAAACTTGTATACAGGGGCGTCTGGGTGGCTCAGTGGGTTAAAGCCTCTGCCTTCAGCTCAGGTCATGATCCCAGGGTTCTGGGATACAGCCCCACATAGGACTCTCTGCTCAGCAGGGAGCCTGCTTCCCTTTTTCTCTCTGCCTGCCTCTCTGCCTACCTGTGATCTCTTTCTGTCAAATAAATAAATAGAATCTTAAAAAAATAAAATAAAATAAAATAAAATAAATAAATAAAATAAAACTTGTATATACTTCCCAAACATCTTCTCTAAATTTTGTTGTTACCAGTAAACCAATAGCGTTTACCAGGACTTATTTCCCCTCCTAAGCACAGCAGGCTACCCGTTCTCTTAAAAATAGCATATCTGATTAATAATATGTGTACATATTATATGTGTACAATAATATGTGTACATACACACACATATATATACACATATATACACACACACATGTATATATATAACTGATTATTTATTTTATATTTATAGTAATTAGTGAGTGTATTTTTCATATATATATTGCCATTTGTATTTATTTTTTCACTTGAATCATCTATTTTATATTTATGTGTACGTACCTGGTATTCTCACCAAAGTTTCACTGAAAAGTTTGTTTCTGTTTTGTTGCATTAAGGAGTCAAATTATATTATTAATATAGTGTATGAAAAATATGCATTTACTACTGGATATTTACCCAAAGAATACAAAAACACTATTTTGAAAGTATATATGAGCCCCTCTGTTTACTGAAATATTATTTACATTAGCCAAACTATGAAAGCAGCCCAAGTGCCCATCAGTAGATGAATAGATAAAGAAGATGTGAGATATATATATATATATATATATATATATGTATATATATATATATACACGCACACATAATTCAGCCATAAAAAAGAATAAATACTTGCTATTTATAACAACATGGATGGATCTAGAGAGTATAATGCTAATGAAATAAGACAGAGAAAGACACCATATGATTTCAGTCATGTGGAATTTAAGAAACAAAACAAATTAACAAAGGAATAAAAAAGAGAGAGACAAACCGAGAAACAGATTCTTAACTATAGAGAACAAACTGATGGTTAACAGAGGGGAGGTGGACAGTGGGATGAAATAGGTGATGGGGATTAAGAAGGAGTACACGTGGGGGCACCTGGGTGGCTCAGTGGATTAAAACCTCTGCCTTCGGTTCAGGTCATGATCCCAGGGTCCTGGGATCGAGCCCCACATCTGGCTCTCTGCTCAGAAGGCAGCCTGCTTCCCCCTCTCTCTGCCTGCCTCTCTGCCTACTTGTGATATCTCTCTCTGTCAAATAAATAAATAAAATCTTAAAAAAAAAAAAAGGAGTACATTTAACATGGTGAGCACTGAGTTCTGTATAGAATTATTGAAGCACTGTATTGTATAGAAGAAACTAATATAACACTGTATGTTAACTATACTGGAATTAAAATAAAAATTTTAATATTTAAAAAATTTTTATTAACATATAATGTATTATTTATTGCAGGGTTACAGGTCTGTGCATCATCAGTCTTACACCATTCACAGTACTCACCATAGCAGATGCCCTCCCCATAAATATTTAATAAAGAAAAAAATGCATTTTATAAAAAAGCAAATAAACAGAAGTTCTGTTATTAATTTAATTCAAAATCACCTCTAAATTTTATAGTAAGCACTATTATTTGACTCTCATATGCATATTATTTATGATTTCCATCTCTCTATATATTTTTTCATAGCAATGATTGTGTTTTATTTAAGGTTAAACATAAAATAATGCCATACTGTGCATTAAATATAGACAATAAGGTTCTGACATTAAGATGTCCATTTTATTGTTCTTGTTGTAGTATAAAGAATGGTACAGTGAATAGAAAAGTAAAATTTCTGCTTGTGTTGTTCTGTTTCATTTACATGGTCAAGGCCAACACAAAACATCAAGGAGCAATCAAAAGAATATAATTATTTTTTTAATCTTAAATTTAAGTTTAGTTAACACACAGTATTATATTAGTTTTAGGTATAGAACATAGTGATTCAACCTGTCTATATATTGTACGATGCTCACCAAAAATGTAGGTACCATCTGTCACCATACAAAACTATCACAATATCATTGACCATGTAGAAAGCTATACCTCCCACTCCCCTTCACCCATCTTTCCATTCCCTCACCTCTTCTCCCTGGCAACCCTCAGTTTGCTTTCTGTAGTTATAAGACTGATTTTTATTTGTTTATTTATTCAGCTATTTTATTTAGATATTCAGTTATTTTATTTATTTTATTTTTATTTTATTTTATTTTATTTTGTATATTTAGTTTATTTAGTTTATTCAGTTATTTTATTTAGATTCCACATATGAGTGAAATCATATGGTATTAAGACAATAAAACTCTTTTTTCTTAATTATTTTTATTAACATACAATGTACTATTAGCCCCAGGGGTACAGGTGTGTGAATCATCAGGCTTACATATTTCACAGCACTCACCATATCCCATACCCTCCCCAATATCCATAACCCAACCATCCTCTCCACACCCAACTCCCCCCAGCAACCCTCAGTTTGTTTTGTGAGATTAAGAGTCACTTATGGTTTGTCTCCCTCCCGATCCCATCTTGTTTCACTTTTTCCTTCCCTACCCCCCACACCCCCACCCTGTCTCTCAAATTCCTCGTATAAGACAATAAAACACTTCAAGCCAACTTATAGTGCTTTGGGCTTCTGCTCTCAGAGCCTAAATGAGATGGGGGTAATTTTGATAGCTTGTACAGTGTAGAATAAAAATTATAGCACCACTACTAAAATAAAAAAAAAAAACTGTTGGATTGGTTATGAGATTCCATAATTTCAAAAAAAACTGTTGAATAAGTGGTTGGAGTTAAGTAAATACAGGCACAATGGGAAATGGCTTCTGAGATAAGTATGTATGACTATAAATTGTTTTTAAATGATCTGGTTAAAATAATTTTCCTGAAAATTTCAGAAGGTGCACTGTAGTATTTCACCCCGATATAATCATCTTATAATTAGGGTGCTGGAGAATTTCCTTCTAATCAACCTTTGAATTCTCAATTCTTCTTACTAGTGGTACACATGGCATACCCATCATAATCAAAAGAACGTTCAGTCTGGCTGGCTGACTTTCACTGGACTTTATTGGTCTAGGGTAAACCTCATGCCTTTGAAAAAAATTTACACATCATTCTCAGCCCAATACAGAAGATTTTTCCAATGTTTATAAACTCCAAAATTATATTTCCCTGTCTCTATCCACTGTTTCTAATTAGTCCTCTTACATAATGAAAAATTGTCCCCTTTTACATAAGAGGATTTATTTTGTTCTCCAATGTTTCTATAATGACAAGGCACTTTTTTTTTTTTTTTTTTTTTTTTTTTTTTGCCTATGCTCATCAGCAAGGAGAGGAATTTATGTACTTCATCTTTCTGTCTTTTGCTTTTAGGAGCAGATCTAGATTTATAGACCTGAAGTTTTACAACTTCTTATTGTCTTTTTAAGAAAAGGAATACAGTACTGTGAATTAAAAATAAATATACAAATAATTATGCAAAATGAAAAAATAAAAGCAAATAACCTAATTTTAAAAATATGAGAACTGACAAAACTATTACAATATCCAGGAAAACATAAATAATACTTTGCCAAGAAGTTACCTGCTAAATCTCATACTATTCACATTGATTTGTTGATGCATATACATAGGAACTTTTTCCAGGAACACTTAACTTCACTAGAGGCCATTTCATTCCATGGTAATTTTGCCAGCTTTTTGTCTGGAATCACTGGACTTCACCAGAATAAGTTGTGTCAAAGACTTTAAGATGTTATCCAACTCACTAGGATATATGAACACAGCTTCACACACACAGGAACGTGTTGCACATTGCAGGAAATACAGGATTTCTGATAAATTTGATTTCATGATATTTCCATCAATTCAAAAATATAGTATGTTTATAATTATATATCCTTTCATGATCCTTTGTCCTGGGAGCAAACCCCATGTCAATGAAAAGTCTGCCTCTTCTCTCTCTGCTCCTCCCCACCCCGCCCAACTCATGCTCTTTCTCTCTCTCTCCTCTCTCTAATAAACAGATAACATCTTTTAAAAAAATAAAAGAAAGTGTACACTCTGGATGATTATGGAATTTTTCATGTACCAGCTTTTCTCTCTGTCCATTTCAAACAGTATTTCTCTTTCTGATTTTGTATTTCCTGTGTTCAGAGCATATACTCATATCTCAACCAGACCTTTGAACCTATGCCTTTGGGTCATGACATGAAATCAGTTGACACAGTGGGCAGTGGAGTTCTAGTCCCATCTCCATGTCTCACCCCAAGCCAGACCTGTAGTTTCCCTGTGTCTTCAGTTATTTATGTTTAAGATGAAAAGCCTAGACTAACATCAATCCTCAAGTACTAAAGTTTCTAAAAAAAAAAAAAAAAAAAAAAAAAAAATGGGAAGAGAAAGATTATTAGAGGACCAGGAAGCAAATCTTTGGCTAAATTAGATATAGTGGTACAGAGTGAAAGAAAACAGGTAAGAAGGGGGGGAAGCATCAGAAAAAGTGAATGTATATATACACCTGAACAAAAGTTGGGGTACAGGCATGGGATCATTTGTGATGACCCAAAGATACAGGATATCTAAAGTTGTAAGATGAAAAAGGTAAAGTTAGCAGTTTCAAGGGGAAACTAATTTTATAGCAGTGGAATAAAGCAGGTGAGAAGGCCTGGGATCTCTAACTAGATCTGACAAAAAGAATAGAGAATTGAATGGCAAGATTACTTTTCATACTAGGAAGAGAGCCAAGGTCAACAAAGGTCAACAAACAAAGCATGGTATCCAAAAGATCTGATAGCAGACATAGACGAAAGCCCAGTAGCATTACTAGCATTAAGAGATTCCATTTGTATCTAGGGAATTTTGATGAACAGTCAGAACATGAGCACACAGAAACCAAGACCAGGTTAGGTAGAGTGATTGATGTTGTAGTCCGCATGGGAAAAAATCTGTCAGAAGAAAAACTGAAGTTGATAAAGTTCCAGTCTTGGGAAGAATGAATGCAAAATGCAAATGAACCCCAGTACTATATAGTTAAGTATGATCTGGAGACTGAGTCTCAAGACTCCTCTTTTTTAAACTCTAAGAAAGACACAAACCAACCAGTGACATTTTAGACATTCTTATTGAACATATTGATTATGAAGTCTGGCAGCCTGACTTTAAATTCACAGTATGTAGTTCATTAACTGGATGACATGGGGTGAGGTACTAATTCCTTTAAGCCTGCTTTCCTCATCGTGAAACTGCGGATCGTGGGGGTGAATTGGTTATGAGGATTAGGCAAGATTACATAAGTACATAAGATCCTTCACAGAAATATGTTGTTCACATGCTCTACAAATGTTATTCATCATTATTGCTAATAGTATTATTGTCATTGCTGCTGTTCTCTTAGTATTTTAGTAAAAATGTATGTAGGAGAGGGGGCTATCCTTTGTATGTGGACAGCTCCTGAGGATGAAGACACTGATTGGTAAAAAGAAAGGAATGGAGACCATAAGGAGGAACAGTACCTAGGCAAGAACCCATCTCCAGCTGTAAGGTGAGTTCGGTAGAGGACATGAAGTGGAAAAATCGAAACCAAGAGCTCACATAGACCCCCTGATAGAAATTCTGTGCTTTAGAAACTGTCCTAATAGCTTCAAATACATTTACTCTTTCACGCCACCTTGGGGCATTGGCAATTCACATTTCTGGTTCATGTATTTTATAGGAAACCAAACCTCAGAGAGTTTGCAGAGCTTGCTTATAAAGGAGGAATATATGTGGTACATGGATCAAGAGATCCTATAACATCAAGGAGTTCCAGGGTCAAGGAGGAGCTAAGAGAATCAGCTGATAAGCTATTAGGTAAGGGAAGTGCCAGAGAAAGTGTTGCAGGTTAGTATAGAAGTTTAGAGGCACTTGGCATAATCCATGTCAGTCCACACCCTGCCTCTAGCATTTATTGTCCCTGCGACTATATTACTTATTGTCCCTCTGAGCCTCCATTTCCTTATCTATAAAATAGACCTAAAAATCATATCTCACAGGGACGTTTTGGAGATTAGAAGAGGGAATATGTACAGAGCACCCAAGAGTGCCCAAAATATAATTAATGTGAAATTCCTTACCAAATTAACTGCTGCTTTTTTATAATGACTCCTAATCTTTTGACTTTCACAGGCAAATAAGATCTCCAAAATATGCTTGGAGGAAGAAAAATAAGTTGTAAGATTTTGATTTTTACAAGTAAGGACATTTTAAAGGAATTAACTTCCATCTACTGTCATTATCATTTCATAGGACAAATGATACTGTAACACAAAGAACTTAGGAAAAGACAGTAACTCAAAATGAAAGAACATCTATTAAATGAATCAAATCAGCTGAATGGAAAACTCTGAAGTACATTGTTTTTCTTTTTCTCAGACATGTGACACCTTCATTGTAGAGCACTTTATAAGGCACAGCCCAGCAGATCTCTTGGCCATACATGTAGAAAAAAAGCTTCTTCATGAAATTCCACATTTGGATCACGATGTCAAGTTCCTTGGTATCTTGGAGGACAGAAAAAGCAATAGGAGCCAGTCAGACCTTCCTCATAAAAACTTCAAAGGAGAAGAGGAGTCAGGATTGTGGAGAAGTAGCAGGCAGAGACTACTTCAGCTACCAGGAGACCAGCTAGATAGCTTATCTAAAGATTGCAAACACCTGCAAATCCATCGTCAGATCAAAGAGAAGAAGAACAGCAATTCTAGAAAGAGAAAAACAACCACTTTCTGAAAGCATATTTTCCTGGGGTTGTTGCCACCCTTTTAGTATTTTACTTGCTCCTTCATATACTCTTATCTGGACAAAATGACAAGGCGGAAAAATTCACCACAAAAAAAAGAACAAGAGGCAGTACCAAAGGCTAGGGACCTAATCAATACAGACATTGGTAATATGTCAGATCTAGAGTTCAGAATGACAATTCTCAAGGTTCTAGCCAGGCTCGAAAAAGGCATGGAAGATATTAGAGAAACCCTCTCGAGAGATATAAAAGCCCTTTCTGGAGAAATAAAAGAACTAAAATCTAACAAAGTTGAAATCAAAAAAGCTCTTAATGAGGTGCAATCAAAAATGGAGGATCTCACTGCTAGGATAAATGAAGCAGAAGAAAGGATTAGCGATATAGAAGACCAAATGACAAAGAATAGAGAAGCCGAGCAAAAGAGGGAGAAACAGCTACTGGACCACGAGGGGAGAATTCGAGAGATAAGTGACACCATAAGATGAAACAACATTAGAATAATTGGGATTCCAGAAGAAGAAGAAAGAGAGAGGGGAGCAGAAGGTATACTGGAGAGAATTATTGGGGAGAATTTCCCCAATATGGCAAAGGGAACAAGCATCAAAATTCAGGAGGTTCAGAGAACGCCCCTCAAAATCAATAAGAATAGGCCCTCAGCCCATCACCTAATAGTAAAATTTACAAGTCTTACTGACAAAGAGAAAATCCTGAAAGCAGCCCGGGAAAAGAAATCTGTACATACAATGGTAAAAATATTAGATTGGCAGCTGACTTATCCACAGAGACCTGGCAGGCCAGAAAGAGCTGGCATAATATTTTCAGAGCACTAAACGAGAAAAACATGCAGCCAAGAATACTATATCCAGCTAGGCTATCATTGAAAATAGAAGGAGAGATTAAAAGCTTCCAGGACAAACAAAAACTGAAAGAATTTGCAAACACCAAACCAGCTCTACTGGAAATATTGAAAGGGGTCCTCTAAGCAAAGAGAGAGCCTACAAGTGGTAGATCAGAAAGGAACAGAGACAATATACAGTAACAGTCACCTTACAGGCAATCAATGGCACTAAATTCATATCTCTCAATAGTTACACTGAATGTTAATGGGCTAAATGCCCCAATCAAAAGACACAGGGTATCAGAATGGATAAAAAAACAAAACATCTATATGTTGCCTCCAAGAAACTCATTTTAAACCTGAAGACACCTCCAGATTTAAAGTGAGGGGTTGGAAAAGAATTTACCATGTTAATGGACATCAGAAGAAAGCAGGAGTGGCAAGCCTTATATCAGATCAATTAGATTTTAAGCCAAAGACTATAATAAGAGATGAGGAAGGACACTATATCATACTCAAAGGGTCTGTCCAACAAGAAGATCTAACAATTTTAAATATCTATGCCTCCAATGTGGGAGCAGCCAACTATATAAACCAATTAATAACAAAATCAAAGAAACACATCAACAATAATACAATAATAGTAGGGGACTTTAACACTCCTTCACTGAAATGGACAGATCATTCAAGCAAAAGATCAGCAAGGAAATAAAGGCCTTAAATGACACACTGGACCAGATGGACATCACAGATATATTCAGAACATTTCATCCCAAAGCAATAGAATACACATTCTCTCTAGTGCACATGGAACATTCTCCAGAATAGATCACATCCTCGGTCCTAAATCAGGGCTCAACCGGTATCAAAAGTTTGGGATCATTCCCTGCATATTTTCAGACCAAAATGCTCTGAAGCTAGAAGTCAACCACAAGAGGAAGTTTGGAAAGAACCCAAATACATGGAGACTAAACAGCATCCTTCTAAAGAATGAATGGGTCAACCGGGAAATTAAAGAAGAATTGAAAAAATCATGGAAACAAATGATAATGAAAATACAACGGTTCAAAATCTGTGGGACACAACAAAGACAGTCCTGAGAGGAAAATATATAGCGGTACAAGCCTTTCTCAAGAAACAAGAAAGGTCTCAGGTACACAACCTAACCCTACACCTAAAGGAGCTGGAGAAAGAACAAAAAAGAAACCTAAGCCCAGCAGGAGAAGAGAAATCATAAAGATCAGAGCAGAAATCAATGAAATAGAAACCAAAAAAACAATAGAACAAATCAACAAAACTAGGAGCTGGTTCTTTGCAAGAATTAATAAAATTGATAAACCCCTGGCCAGACTTATCAAAAAGAAAATAGAAAGGACCCAAATAAATAAAATCATGAAGGAAAGAGGAGAGATCACAACTAACACCAAGAAATACAAACTATTATAAGAACATACTATGAGCAACTCTATGCCAATAAATTTGACAATCTGGAAGAAATGGATGCATTCCTAGAAACATATAAACTACCACAACTGAACCAGGAATAAATAGAAAGCCTGAACAGACCCATAACCAGTAAGGAGATTGAAACAGTCATTAAAAATCTCCAAACAAACAAAAGCCCAGGGCCAGACGGCTTCCCGGGGGAATTCTACCAAACATTTAAAGAAGAACTAATTCCTATTCTCCTGAAACTGTTCCAAAAAATAGAAATGGAAGGAAAACTTCCAAACTCATTTTATGAGGCCAGCATCACCTTGATCCCAAAAACAGACAAGGATCCCATCAAAAAAGAGAGCTATAGACCAATATACTTGATGAACAGAGATGTGAAAATTCTCACCAAAATACTAGCCAATAGGATTCAACAGTACATTAAAAGGATTATTCACCACGATCAAGTGGGATTTATTCCAGGGCTGCAAGGTTGGTTCAACATCTGCAAATCAGTCAATGTGACACAACACATCAATAAAAGAAAAAACAAGAACCATATGATACTCTCAATAGATGCTGAAAAAGCATTTGACAAAGTACAGCATCCCTTCCTGATCAAAACTCTTCAAAGTGTAGGGATAGAGGGCACATACCTCAATATTATCAAAGCCATCTATGAAAAACCCACCGCAAATATAATTCTCAATGGAGAAAAACTGAAAGCTTTTCTGCTAAGGTCAGGAACATGGCAGGGATGTCCATTATCACCACTGCTATTCAACATAGTACTAGAAGTCCTAGCCTCAGCAATCAGACAACAAAAGGAAATTAAAGGCATCCAAATCGGCAAAGAAGATGTCAAATTATCACTCTTCGCAGATGATATGATACTATATGTGGAAAACCCAAAAGACTCCACTCCAAAACTACTAGAACTTGTACAGGAATTCAGTAAAGTGTGAGGATATAAAATGAATGCACAGAAATCAGTTGCATTTCTCTATACCAACAACAAGACAGAAGAAAGAGAAATTAAGGAGTCAATCCCATTTGCAATTTCACCCCAAACCATAAGATACCTAGGAATAAACCTCACCGGAGATTCTAAGAATCTATACTCAGAAAACTATAAAGTACTCATGAAAGAAATTGAGGAAGACACAAAGAAATGGAAAAATGTTCCATGCTCCTGGATTGGAAGAATAAATATTGTGAAAATGTCTATGCTACCTAAAGCAATCTACACATTTAATGCAATTCCTGTCAAAGTACCATCCATCTTTTTCAAAGAAATGGAACAAATAATTCTAAAATTTATATGGAACCAGAAAAGACCTCGAATAGCTAAAGGGATATTGAAAAAGAAAGCCAAAGTTGGTGGCATCACAATTCCAGACTTCAAACTCTATTACAAAGCTGTCATCATCAAGACAGCATTGTACTGGCACAAAAACAGACACATAGATCAATGGAACAGAATAGAGAGCCCAGAAATAGACCCTCAACTCTACAGTCAACTAATCTTCGACAAAGCAGGAAAGAATGTCCAATGGAAAAAAGACAGCCTCTTCAATAAATAGTGCTGGGAAAATTGGACAGCCACATGCAGAAAAATGAAATTGGACCATTTCCTTACACCACACACAAAAATAGACTCAAAATGGATGAAGGACCTCAATGTGCGAAAGGAATCCATCAAAATCCTTGAGGAGAACACAGGCAGCAACCTCTTCGACCTCAGCCGCAGCAACATCTTCCTAGGAACATCGCCAAAGGCAAGGGAAGCAAGGGCAAAAATGAACTATTGGGATTTCATCAAGATCAAAAGCTTTTGCACAGCAAAGGAAACAGTTAACAAAATCAAAAGACAACTGACAGAATGGGAGAAGATATTTGCAAACGACTTAACAGATAAAGTACTAGTGTCCAAAATCTATAAAGAACTTAGCAAACTCAACACCCGAAGAACAAATAATCCAATCAAGAAATGGGCAGAGGACATGTACAGACATTTCTGCAAAGAAGACATCCAGATGACAAACAGACACACGAAAAAGTGCTCCATATCACTCGGCATCAGGGAAATACAAATCATACAAATCAAAACCACAATGAGGTATCACCTCACACCAGTGAGAATGGCTAAAATCAACAAGTCAGGAAATGACAGATGCTGGCGAGGATGCAGAGAAAGGGGAACCCTCCTACACTGTTGGTGGGAATGCAAGCTGGTGCAACCACTGTGGAAAACAGCATGGAGGTTCCTCAAGATGTTGAAAATAGAACTGCCCTATGACCCAGCAATTGCACTTTTGGGTATTTACCCTAAAGATACAAACGTAGTGATCCAAAGGGGCACGTGCACCCGAATGTTTATAGCAGCAATGTCCACAATAGCCAAACTATGGAAAGAACCTAGATGTCCATCAACAGATGAATGGATCAAGAAGATGTGGTATATATACACAATGGAATACTATGCAGCCATCAAAAGAAATGAAATCTTGCCATTTGGGACCACATGGATGGAACTAGAGCCTATCATGCTTAGCGAAATAAGTCAAGCGGAGAAAGACAACTATCATATGATCTCCCTGATATGAGGAAGTGGTGATGCAACATGGGGGCTTAAGTGGGTAGGAGAAGAATAAATGAAACAAAATGGGATTGGGAGGGAGACAAACCATAAGTGACTCTTAATCTCACAAAACAATCTGAGGGTTGCTGGGGGGAGGGTTTTGGGAGAAGGGGGGTGGTGTTATGGACTTTGGGGAGGGTATGTGCTTTGGTGAGTGCTGTGAAGTGTGTAAACCTGGCGATTCACAGACCTGTACCCCTGGGAATAAAAATATATGTTTATAAAAAATAAAAAATTAAAAAAAAATTCAAAGGATCCAGTTGTGAGGTAAGAAATTTGAGGCCCCAGTATATTAGATAGAGTTAAAAAGTGTCCATCTAAATGTGGTGTAATTTTGGATGTCACTGTGCTCATAAACACTGGACCGTATTACTGCCCAAAAAGACTAGAAGTCAGCATTTGGAAAGCCAAATTCCTAAGAAGAATTGGATTGTTTCCTATAGATACCATATGAGAGACTCTTTAGATGAGCCTCATAGAACATATTCAATAAGAGAAGAATGCAAATATATTTTAGAGAGATGCACTTAGATGCACTTAGATCTCTGAGTGGGAGAATGACTTTTTAAAGCATAATTGCTCAGTCGTTTGACTTTACAAAGGGGATAGGGACACAGGACATAATAGCGCTCCTTTTCTAGTGTATCCTATAACTAGCTTGGGAACATTCCAAAGTTGCCTTGAATTGTTTATGTTGAGAGACAAATGTCTAGGGAGCGATAGTTCCAAGCACTAAATGATACCACAATTAAGCAGAGAATGTAACTTAGCAAAGTAAAGTGAAAAGCTGCAACCATACGCTATTCCAACGACAAAGACATTAACTCAGTGAACTGTCACTTTGTAAACCATGTTTTCTTTCCTTCCCAAATGTTGCTAAAATCCTGCCTGCCAATATTGGATAGGACAACTTCTCATCCTTCCTTATTTCACAGTGGAAACAAAGGCACAAAATGATGTTTGCCAACCTCAGTAACTATTAGTGTTATCAGTTTACCTGCTATTTCAATACTGTGATGCATAACTTTTAAAACTATGTCAGGAATGAATAGTACATATCTGATAGTGTCAGTTAAATATGAGACAATAAGTCCTTACAACCAGTTTAAATATAAAGTAGTGTAGTATTAGATATGCTTTAATCCTCTTCCAAAAATATTTGGAAACAGGTCACGAAAGTGCATTAGGTGGTCCTGTCTTACAGGCAAATCAATACTCAGATGATAATTAATTCATTCATTCAAAAACATTTATTGATTGTCTATTCTATGCTGAGTAGGGACTGTGGAGTCACACAATTAAAAACAAAGCATAGTTTCAGCTCTCAGGGACAATTGCATTGTACATTATTTAACAGAAATATGCAGGAGGACATCAATTAGGATCAATGCATGACCAGACAATTACAGATAGAGAGAAGGGGGATCATAAGCCACGTCAGAATGGATGGGTAATCAGGAAAGTCTTTTAAGAAAAGATGTCTTGGCTGGGCACAGTATGGGACAGGGAAATTTGCATATTCTGTTACAGGTAGAAGGCACAAAAGTGCAAAGCCTCCAAGAAAAGAAAGAATGGTACTTTCAGAAAACAAAACAAACAAAAAACACCCCAGCCATTTCAGTATTCACTGGGGGAAGAACATATGAGTGGGGTTGTAAGAATAGAGTGGATAGGTAGGTAGATGCTGGATCATGAAAGACTAAGGAGTTACTTGAATTCTCTTCTGAGGATAATGGGTGCTTGCTTCCCATGCCGTTGGTCCCATCTGAGCATCAGTCTCAGAAGGCTAAATTTATACTTGGAAGAAAATATGAGGGATATTATTTTTCAAAGGGTTGGTTAGGCTTAGAGAACAGTTATAAGACTAATTTAGATAAAGGTCTCAGAAAGACAGCAGAAGGCCAAGCTACTAGGAACAAAGGTGTCCAATAAGTCATTCCTGGCATCCAGCAAAACCTAATATAATTTGATATGTGTCTTAGTTTATTCAGGCTGCTATCACAAAATACCAGTGGCTGCATAGCTCCTAAACAATGAAAATTTAATTCTGACAGTTCTGGAACTCTAAGATCAAGGTGCTAGAAAGGTCACATCCTGGTGAGAGCTCTATTCCTGGTTCTCAGCCAAGGTCTTCTCATTGTGTCCTCACGTAATGGAAGGGGACTAGGAAGGCTTGGGTTCTCTCTTAGAAGAACACTAATCGCATTCATGAAGACTCTACCCTCAAGACCTAAGTACCTCCCAATGGCCCTATGTCCTAATAATATTACCTAAGAATTAGAATTTTATCACATGGATTTTGGGGGCACAAATATTCAAACCATGGCAATACATTATGTTGGCAACTGTACCTATTATTTCTTGTATCAGTAATCCTTAGCAAACTTCAGTAGCATAATGCGTGATGGAAGGTAAAGGTGGTTAAGAGAAAGTGACTGTGTCTGATTAGGGTGAACCTGGGCTGAGAAAACAGAGCAGCTTAGGTAAAAGTAGGTGACAGCAGAGCAAGAGTGACCAAGAAAAGGAGCTTAAGAACCTTGGAAATATTAATGGGAGATAGTTGAGATTCAGGTATGAGATTGTGGAACATTTTGTTTTGGTTGTTTTGTTTGTTTGCTTGCTTGCTTGCTTGGTATGGGCAACAGAGAGCAAGTAAAATGATGTGAACAAAACTAAATTTCAGAACGATGAGTCTGACTATCATGTAGAGGATGGATTGAAAGGGGAAAATTTAGAGAATGGGCAGAGAGTTCAGAGGCAATTACAAGAATCACAGAGAAAAGTTTCGACAAATTTTTAAGAGAAAAACCAGTTTAAGAAGAAAAGGTAGGAGAAATATAGAGAAAGAATTTCCAGCACTTGAAGTTTATCTGTAGGAGGCACAGGTGATGGAAGGTTGAAATCAAGAATTTAGGATACTGATTTTGATGTGGTGAGGACCTGATGATAAAGGGATAACGAGTCCTCTTTTGGATGAATTGACTTTCAAATGTCAGTTGGAAATCCAGAAAATGAACACACATGCCAACGATGATGGAGTTTTAGACAGGTTAAGGTGGGGCATATTAGACCTATTGAAAGAATGAAATGGTTCATCTAACGGAGAATGGTGAACCAATGTGGCACTGCTGGAAGAGTAAGGTCTGTCTGGGAAAGTAGATCCCAATGGAGGAGAATGCACAAGATATAAATAAAACAAGACCAACCAATCTCTTCCTAATTAGAGCCAACAGAACATGTTATGCAATGCTGAGTGATGAAGCCCGATTCCAAAGAAATACACTTCTCCGTGGAAATTCACATTTCATGACTTGTACAGCTTGGCATCATTGAATTTTACTAGGAATTGATAACTATTACATAATGACTGACTTGAAATAGAGGAAGAAGGGGAAAGAAAAATAAGGGGAGGGGTAAGGAAAGAAGAGAAGACAGAAAAACTAACATTCTCCTTTCTAGGCACAAAATGAGTTAAAGATTCCCTGATGCCCTTATGGCAGAAAAGGAGCAAGGCTCAGTATTTCCACATTTTTAAAGCTCTTCCCAGCTTCCCTGTGCTGCTTGTGTAGGAGTACTAAACTTGCTTAGAAGGCAAACATGTCAGATAGTTTTTAAATCTTAAGAAATATCTTTATATATATCACCCTAGGTCCTCCCTTCACATGGCAAGATTAATAATGTCTTGAATATGCTTCCTTAGTATGATTCAGCTTGAATTCCACCCAGACTTTTCCTGCTCACCTTTCCCCTTCATTTCACACAAGAAGAAACAAATGGTCAATGAAGCAAAGATCATACCTCAAGGCTGCACAGAGAGTGAGCCAGTGGTTGAAACAATTTTTAGCCCCCCTTCCTACTTTCTGCCTACATGATTCCTAAGGTTAGGATTTTCAGTTGTGCCCTAGAATGATGAACTGAAAATATCTCACTGTGAGACCACTGATCACAAACCTCTCTGATTAAGGCAATAAGGACTCTGGGCCATAAAAATAATATATAATATTTACAAAGTGCGGGGCACCTGGGTGGCTCAGTGGGTTAAAGCCTCTGCCTTCAGCTCAGGTCATGATCCCTGGGTCCTGGGATGGAGCCCCACATCGGGCTCTCTGCTCAGCAGGGAGTCTGCTTCCCTTCCTCTCTCTCTGCCTGCCTCTCTGCTTACTTGTGATCTCTGTCAAATAAATAAATACAATCTTTAAAAAAAATATTTACAAAGTGCATGTGGAATAGGACATATTGTTTTCAATTGAATTAACCTATTCTTGATTTAAACAAACAAAAAATGATCTTGGAGATTAATTTCAGTGAACCTAACTCTGAAGTTTATACTCTTCCCAAGTGCGTGATGAGGCACTTGCCATTCATCATGATGGGATTGAACTTGGTGAACACTGTATAAATTGGTGACTGCATTGCTTTTCAAAAAGATCATGTTGCTAAGGTTTTCTTATCTTACAAGCCTTCTCAAGTATTTACTAATATAGTGGCTTAGAGATTTAGATTTTCTTTGAAAGAAGACTCAGACGTCCAATGAGTATGCAATTTGAGAGGAAGTGTGATGGTTAATTATTTCCCTGAGTTTATTGAAGGTTAAAGGTAGAAAATTCTCACTTTGTTATGACCTCTATGGCTTTATTTACTATATCCTTACCCTTACTACCTATCCACATGCATAGATGATAGTAGGAACATATTACATTTATATACTGATAAATTATCACGTTGAAGTGTTGCAGTAATGGCACCAATGACTCACTCTTCTCTTTATCCATGCTCTTGTGTAGTTCCCCAGCCACACTGGTCCTGGACTTGGTCAGATGACTTCCTGCAGCTAATGGGATATCAGCATTTGCAGAGGCTTGAAGAGCATTTGCACCTTGGGGCATACCCCTCTGAGAATGCTGTCAACATAAGAAAAAGCCAGGCTAGGACAAAATTGTTGGAGACGAATGGCCCAGCCTACTGACCATCTTTTTTTTCATCTAGCCAACCAAATTGTTAGATTCTACAACCACATTAGTGACACAAGCACACTGCCAAGCAGAACAGCAGAATTTTGAGTAAACTAAGCTACTAAGATTTGGGGTGATTTGTTAGACTAGCTTATTGTTACAATAATATAGTCCTATATGGCTGTACTATATTATTCTTGTTTTTTTTTTTAACTTCTTCACTGTAAAGGGGTAAAACATATTCTTTACAATAAGAACTATATATTTCTTAAACATAAAAATATTTTATGGTAATATGTTAATATTAATAATAACATTAATTTTCATTTTCCCACCACCAATAATCTCTAACTTATTTCAATTTATTTGCATTATGTACTGTACTAATTACTTTACTTGGCTATGTCTAGCAAAGTGCAGTTAATGTGATTTGATGTGTATTTTCCCTGGAATAGATTGTATGTTTCAAATGAAAACATCACACCATGCTAATATTCATTTTTTCTTAAAATGCAGATCCTCCAAATGGAAATGGAAACATTTGCAAACATCTTAGTTGAAAGTCTTGATTCTACACCATTAAAATTTCTTTCCTTGTATTTTTCCTTATCTGCTTGATATTTTAAGAATTCTAGAAGACAAAGTCAGTATTACAATAATGACAATAGAACTTGTTTGCAAAATATTCCACATTCAATAGACTGTACTGGGACTACTATGAGGACTCCATAAATAATACATTGTATGTTAAAAAGAGAGAGAACAAATTAATATTTAATAGTTTATGGCATATTTTAATATAATGTATCCAAAGTTATCAGTGCATGCTGTGCCTATAAATGACAGAAATTACAGAAAAGCCAAAACTATGCTCTATTTCCAACTCTTAACTCTTTAGTAGATGCTATACATCATGAAAGTTTCCTAAGTACTCTGGTTTCTCTCCTTTTGATCCTGTTTCTTTTTTATTTATATACATAAAGACTAAGTAGGGTAAGCAAGGATGAGAGATGAGGCTCATATTACTTTGTTTCACCATCTTCCTTAGTAGGTGTCCAGTAATTCTTAGGAAAACAATTGAAGAGCTTAATGTGTTTAGGGGATTATTTGGGAGTCAAATTCATCACTTCATCTCTGTCACACAATAGCAGGTTGTACTTAGGGACACCTTTTCTGACAGTAAGGGCTCGGTTAATTGAGACTATTGATTTTCTAAAATCCCCAGATAATATGACAATCAACTCATCACTAATACCTATTACTCTTTAATTTCTTACATTTCCTTACTCAGATTTGGTCCAAGTGAATTTAGAATGTCATCAGTGTTGATCCCTGAATCTGCAGAAGTTCTTCTTTTCCTCTTACATGAGTGTTTCAAGATGAAGTGTGAATATTCAGCCCATAATGGAAATAATGGGGCCATTCCTAGAGAGAATGATTAATTTACTCTTTCAGCATCCATCGAGTGCCTGTTATGTGTACTATGACAGGTGCTAAAAATGAACAAATATAAAATATAGCCTCTGCATAAAAGAAGTTTATATTCAGGCATGGCTAGTCATTGCAAGGTAGTGTAATTACACTATAATGAAGAATTACATAGAACTGTAGGGGCATATTGGAGAGACAGTTATCTACCACATCAGTAACCCATGAGTTGCATAGGACAGGTCTAAAAGTCATCCTACTTTGAGAAGTCTAAGATAAATAAAAATGAAAATACGATTTTTAGTTGAGAAACAAAGCATATCTTTTAACGGAACAGTTAAGGAAACTTGAAAACTGAAGAAATACAAAGTCAGGAATGTAAGCTGTATGAGGTTGGGAATCACAATTGGTACACTTAGACCTTGGTACATTCCCTGGCACACAGTAGGTTAATGTAATATTTTACATTAAAGAGAGAGAATTAATGAATAAAATATATTGAAATGTTCCTATTAATGTCTCATCCCATGAAGTAGAAGTGTGTAGACTACACACTTATCATTGTTGTTACTTACACCTATTCTTTATAGAATGCTAGTATTCTATGGTTCTTTATATACAGTAATTATAGACAACATTCTTAAATGCTTATTATATAGGTTTTAAATAATTTGTTGTATCCTAATTACAAGTGTATGAGGAAGGACCAACATTACATATGGTACACCAAGTCCTCAGGAAGTTAAATAGTTGCCAAACCTCTCATATCCAGGGTACATCAGAACTGGCCTATAAACCAATGACTGATTTGGAGACCCATTGCCTTTCTGCTAAACCAGAATTCTTCCACAGAAAGAAGTAACTTAGTTTTACCTATATGTTATTTTAGTAGCCTGTAAATGTGAAGGTTATTATCATTGCCTGAGAACAACGCTTAAGAGATCAGAAGTTAGAAATGAAAAAGAAAGAAAGAAAGAAAGAAAGAAAGAAAGAAAGAAAGAAAGAAAGAAAGAAGCACGCTCATACCTTTCCTAGCTATATGACATAACACTTAGTCCTAAAACGGGAAAGAGCTCTGTTGCATCAAGGGCCGAACACAAGAAGTAACACTATATCTTACTTTGCAGAAAATAACCTTTCAAGAACAAATGTATCTTCATGAATATATGTACTCTTTCACAAATAAATTCACCTCTCAGTTGTTTTTCCTAAGTTAACAAATTGAATAAGTGCTATGCATTCTAGAGAGACTGAAAGCCATACATTGAAGCCAACTTTGTTCTGTTTGGATACATTTTAAAGTCAGCAAATATGTATTTGCAAGAATATATTTAAGCAAGAATCAAGTCAACAAAGTAAAATTGGTATTGAAGAGTCTTGAAAAATGAGAGGAAGCTGGTGTTGCTAGGAGCGGGAAGTTTGGAATTCCATATAGAGAAACTATGTGCTGATTCATAGGAGAAAGTCCCAAAGGTTAATGGCTATTGGGAACTTCTAATTGGGAGCTATTTTGCCATAGGAGCAACCACAGAAGATATGGCTAGCTTCCTAGACCAGCCTAAAAAAATCAAATTTGTCATTACATATCAGATAAATAAATTGTATTTTTACATAAAAATGTATTCAGATTTTCATATTAGAATGCCCATTACCCAAAATTTCTGAATTTCCCTGTAACTTCATTCTATCTGTGAAACAGTTACATTAGCAAAACTCCCTGGAGTTTTCCAGGCCAGCAAAACTGGCCTGGAGCTGGTTGGAGGGATGGGAAAGAGGAAAGAGCTGAGGAAAGGGGAGCAGAAGAAGGAAAAGAAATGCAGGAGAAGGAGGGTATTATTTTGAGTCAAAGTCAAGTTATTTAGTTTTGAGCTTACCCAAAGGACATAGAACTTAATGATGAAAATAATCAAAACCAGGTTTGGAAAATAATCTTTGGATAGGGATTACTCACGAATAATTTAAAACCAGTGTGCAAAAATACAAATTTGCATCCATTGACACATATAAACACACAAGTACTTTTGTTCACTAAAATAAAACAAAATAAAATAAAATAAAAGCAATAGAGGACATGTAAATGCCATCTTACATATCCTAAATTATTAAAAAGTTAACTTTGTCTTCTGCCATCCTTTCCTACTTGTCCTCAAGTTGTATTGTTGAACTAGAAGTCCAATGCACTACAGAGCCACCTCAACTTGTATCTTTGAATGAAGAATCAGAAGCACCAAGATTATATATGAAGAGAAACAATATCTGTAGGAGAGCAAACTGGATAGACTATATCGCCGGGTGAAATGGGTTAATCCAGAGACAAAGTTTGTTTTTTAATTGTATATATTTAAACTCTATGATTTGATATACGTATACACAGTGAAAGGATTTCTACATCAAGCTAATTAACATATTCATTTTCTCACATAGTGATTTTTGTGTGTATGTGTGGTAAGAGCATCTGAAAGCTATTCTCTTAGAAAATCCCTGGTATTCAATACAGTATTATTGACCGTAGTTATTATTATTATAGACCATAGCTTAGATCTCTGTACTTTTTTCATTCTACATAGCTGCATCTCTGTTCCCTTTGGGCATCTACCCATCTCTACTCCTAGTTTATTTTAGTTAGCATAGTGTCCTCCAGTCCCATCCATGCTGTTACTAATGGGAGGTTCTCTTTCTCGGAGACAAAAATATTTTTAAGTGACAGCTTTCATGAAAAAATGACAGTTGCCTTCATACAATTTACAGTACAAGGGCATCCAGAATAAAAGGAAACTTAGTTTCCTGATCTGAGGAAAAAATCAACTACACTGCTTTAAGAATTTAGAAAACTGTCTTATCTCACCTGTTTATAGTTATTATCATTGCTGCTGGTTTTGATGTTATGTAGACTATTGTTGTCTCCTTGTTATTTATAGAGAAACTGATAAAACCCAAAAGACCTGGACACTTCTCTGTGGGAACATCAGAAAGAGACACAGTTGGTGATTATACGTCCCTTTGCAGTGCTTTAATCTGGGCAAATGGGAAGTTATATTTTAAGGATATATACTGTAACTCAATAATTTTAGGAAGAGACAAAGAAAGTCTTTTTATAATGATAAAAGAATCAATTCACTAAGATGATACAATAATTATAAATATATATGCACCCAGCATTGGGGCACAGCATTTATTAAGCAAATCTGGACAGAAGTGAAGAAGAAAGAGAGCAATGCAATAGTAGTAAGAAACTTCAATACCCTACTCTCAACAAGATGTATCATCCAGATAGAAAATCAATAAATACTTGGAAAAAATATTCATAAACCATATATCTGATATGGATTAATATCTAAAATACAGAAGAAATTCATGACTCAATAGTAAAAAAAAAAAAAAAAAAAAAAAAGGATAATCCAAGTTAAACATCAGTAAATGAAATGAATAGACTTTTCTTCCAAGAAGTATATGAAAGGGTTCTCAACATTAATAATCATCAGGGAATTGAAATCAAAACTACCTAATACCTCTTAGGATGGCTATTATCAAAAAGAGTAGATAACAAATGTTGGTGAGGATTTTGGGAAAAGAGAACCCATACTCTTTGTTGCCAGGAGTGTAAATTGGTGCAACCATATAGAAAACAGTATTCCTTGAGAAATCAAAAATAGAACTACCAAGAAATCCAGCAACCCCACCTCTGGGTAATATGTTGGATAGATATTTACACATTAATGTTCACTACAGCATTATTCACAATGACCAAGTTACAGAAATAACCTAAATAAACTCATAAACACAGAATGGTTATTGTCAGTGGTTTAGGGAATTGAGGAGATGTTAGTCAGAGGGTATAAATTCTAGTTATAGGATAAATAAGTTCTGAGGTTTTAATACATCATAATAGTAAATGATATTATATATTTTTAAAGATTTTATTTATTTATTTGATAATTGGAGATCACAAGTAGACGGAGAAGCAGGCAGAGAGAGAGAGGGAGGAAGCAGGCTCCCTGCTGAGCATAGCGCCTGATGTAGGGCTCCATCCCAGAACCCTGGGATCATGACCTGAACTGAAGGCAGAGACTTTAACCTACTGAGCCACCCAGGCGCCCAAATACTACTATATTTTTAAAAAGATTTATTTTTAAGTAATCTCTATACCCAAGTGAGGCTCAAACTCACAACCCCAACATCAAGAGTTATATGCTATGGGTGTGGTGAAAAAATAATGAATACTGTTTTTTTGAAAATAAATAAATTAATTTAATTAAAAAAAAAAAAAAAGAGTTACACGCTGCACCACCTGAACCAGCCAGGAACCCCAGTAGTACTGTGTTTTATACCTGAAATTTGCTAAGACAGTAGATCTTTAGCATTGTCACGGAAGTGAGGGAGATATAGAACTATATGAGTGGTAGACATGTTAATTAACTTGATTTTGGTAATCATTTCATAATGTGTATATATACCAAATCATCACATTGTATACTTCAAGTATACATAATTTTGTCAATTGTACTGCAATAAAGCTAGAAAAATGAATAAATATATAAGCCATGATTCTATAAATTGCTCATTATTTGATCGTGAACACTCACTCATTCAGTGAGCTCCAACTAGCAATACCTATTTGGAAGATTAAAAGAACATATCTATGCTATATGCACATGGTAGTTGTAGAATACATGTTAATTCTTTGCCTTCAAGAGATACATTAGTAAATTTATTCCATTTTCCATTTTTTTCATAAAATAATAACCACTCAATTCATAAAAATAGGGTAAATTGTGATTTAAACTTAATGGTCATATTTATTGCTGCATTTTGCTTGAGAAGCCTCCTTTGCCCACATACCCTTGCTGGTAAATTTGTAGTAACTCTGCAACTGACTTAAGATTTCACTGGAAGTTTTGTTTCAGTGAAGAATACATTGAGCTCATTGTATAGTTCAGAAAATATAATAATATAATTTCTTCCTAGCATTATATGAGTGCAAGAGTGAGTTCAGTACTTTCCCCAAACCGAATTACACAACATTTACTACATGACACACCATGAGAAACATCTTTCAATGATAAATGCAAGTGTGCCACACTATATTCTGCTTAAGAACCCATTCCTTTACAACATGTTTTATCTGTCTGTTAATAAACACTGTACATATTGATCTAAATGTATGTGTGAGTGTGTGTACTTGTGTGTGCGTGTCTGTCCCAGTTTACTAAAGTGGGGACAAGAGCTCCTATCTTCCATTTTTCTGAAAGCCGATTGGAAACATCATTCCTCTTGATCATATCCATTCCTGTGATGACTTCCAATTAGTAATGTTAATGACCTTTAATGCTGTCAAAGATTTGCAAACTGATTTTTAGCAAGGTGAATCTAATATTCAGGAAATGAGTTTTTCTGTGATTGATCTGTACAAAACAAACACCAACAAACGTAAAAACCACCTCTCTAGTGTACTGATTGAAATTTTACCTAGGGTGAAGATAGCATTCACAGAGGTCAATTAAGTTTCCTTATCTGAATTTCCTTTGAGAAAGGAATCTTGAATGGAAGACTAATTTGGTCCAGGAAGACAAAGAGGAATTTAGTGTTTAAGTGGCTTAACACCCTTTTTATAGAACACTCATGAATTAAGAAAATATAAGTGAATTCTAAATTTAATATTAAATTCTAATACAGTATTTTAAGTTTTAGCAAGATTGGAGAAGTAACTTTTATTAAGTTAATTAATAATGAGATTATTGATAGGATTTTCCACACTCTGCTTTTTTTAGATTATTTTTACCGTCATCCACCATATGATGGAGTTATCCATATTCTGAACACAAAATAATTAATTTTAATGGGCAAGATAGTTTATTCAAAATCATCTGGAGGACCCAAAGCCAGGACAGTTTTAATTCAGATTCTGTTTTTGTAAGCCTTTCGCATTGCCCAGACAAAATGATTATCTATGATCAAGTTCTCCTTTCAAGCAATAATCATATTTATTATTTGCTTAGCACTAAATTGCTTATAAATCATTTGACTATTTCATTTTATCAGAGAAGATTATTGGATTCATCTAAAACAGAGAAAATTGTAGAAGTGAAAGAGCAGGACTTAAGATTCTAAGACACGGCTCTATCTGATGCGTTCGCCAATCCAGAGTATCCACTCTAAATTCACTGATAAATTTTTCAAATCTTAGCCCCAACACAAGAATCAAGTTTGGTCTTAGTTCAAGGGGACAGTCAAATGAAGAAATAGAGAAGGAGCTTTGGGGCTGATAGAAGCATCTGTCTCTAGCTCATTGAACAGGGCCCACAGAAACCCAAGAAAGAATGCAGATTATTTGAAAAGGACAGCAGGTGTTGCTTCTAAGTTCCAACAATCACCAGGAAGTTTCATTTAAATTCATATGCCAAGGTCTGAAAGATTTTTCTCCTAATAAGCAATCACTTGACAATGAAGCAAAGTAGCTTAAGTTGAAATTTTGCTGGAATTCAATACTTGATATTGCCTACAGATTGGTGAGAATTGCTAAAAGCTTGAGGTAACAAAGAATATTGAATTTTTTAGTATATCACAGCCTCAAGTTCTTTCTGGTTGTCATTTAAAAGTCTGAAAAGAGTGAAGTCAATTTTTACTGTTTCATAGCAAATAATAATGACTTAGTGATTAAAATTTGTGGTGTCTCAGAGATTCACATTTTCTCAATTGAGGGTCTATGAATTCAATGCTTTGGTTAAAAATAGGTGATTATAAAAAATAAGCTATGAAAAAATCAATGACAGTAAAGTCTATAAAATAGTTTTTATGATCAAGAGCATAAAAGAGTATAGAACTTGCTTCTATAACATAAAAGAGTGTAGAAAGAACATAGTTTGATTTCTGGTAAAATTTCTGTTCATGTTCTCCTGGTATGTTAGGCTCTTGGACCTAATTCCAACTGTGTAGAAAGAGGTGTGTTCCCCAGGCCAATAACAAGCAGTTCTCAGTAAATAGGCAGAGTGTCTGAGAATTCAATTAAGTTTTAGTTTCATGAGACTCCTCCTCACCAGCACCACACATGCCAGTCACATGTTTGTTACCTATGCTTCTGACCAACCAGCTGCCAACGGGAGGGCCCTACAGTCCTCTTCATCTCAGAATGCCAGTGGCAAGTCCTGGTTTTTGTTATCTGTACCTGTACCTCTGCACCTTGGGTGCAATTAATTTGCTGGAGTGGAAACACAGAGAAACATCTTACTAGTTTACCTACTTAATCACTTACATGTTTACTGTAAAAGGATATAATGCAAACCGTCAAAATGGAAGAGATGCATTAGGCAAGGTATGAGGAAAGGGTACAGAGCTTCCATCCTTTCTCCAAGCCACTCTCACTTAATGTTCACATGTTTGCCAATCTGGAAGCTCTGAGAATCCAGTCATTTTGGGTTTTTATGGCTTCATTGCATAAGTATGGTTTATTGAATAATTGGCCACTGGTGATTGATTTAACCTCCAGCCCCTCTCCCCTCCCAGGAGATCAGGGAGCAGGACTAAAAGTCTCACTATCCTCTGACAACCAGCCCCCATCCTTAGATGCTTTCCAAAAGTCACCTCATTTACGTTAACCCACCAGTTGCAGTGGACAGGGCCTTTTATAGAAAACAAGACATCCATTTTACATTTATGGCCTAGAATGAGAGCAAGAACTGAGCTTAGGATCAAATATTGTAACAAAAGATGTCCCCACTGCTTTTATCACTTAGGAAATTTCAAGGGTTTAGGAGCCGTGAGCCAAGAACCACGAGGTAGGTCAAATATACACAAGAAATATATTTAGGTCATCTGAATGAAATACATATTTCTTATAAATCATAATACTGCAACTTCATGTTAGTGTATTTGATTTTGTTTTTAATGATATATATTTACCGAATAATATTCTGAGAAAGGTCTATGGACTTCATCAAACTGACAAAGTGGTCCATAGCAGAATCAAAGTGTAAGTTTCCTCTTCCACATTCAGGAGCATCTTGACCTGTCCTCTCTAACTTCAGAACACATCACAGTCCAACCATTTTCATGATGCTTGCCACTACTCTCCTAGATCAGGCCAATGTCTTACTGGCACAACTGAAATAGCCTTCTCAAACATCTCGCCTCCATTCTTGATCTTTACAGCAGAGTATCTCAGCTGGGAGTGACTGCACCCTCCTTCTTCCCAAGAAAATTGCGCAAAGTTTGTGGACCCTTTCGGTTGTCACAGTTTAAAGGGTCTTGCCAGTATCTACTGGGAAAAGGGCAGGGATGCTGCTAAACACCAGACAGTGTGTAAAGGACAAGGACAACAAAATCGTACCTGGCTCACAATGTCTATTGTTCTCAGGTTGAGGCATCCTGGCTCTGCAGTCTTTCTCTACATATAATAATCTTTTAAAAACACACAGGACAAATCTGATTCCACGCCTTCGCAAGATTCCCATCACATTGACTAGAAACCTAGTACTCCTTACTGGGTTTTACAAAGCCTTGCATGACTTGGCCCCTGACGATGTCTGTGAAGTGTCCTCCTCATTCACTCTGATACAGCTGCACTAGCCTGCTGTTAAGAGATCCCCACCCCTTTTGTTTTCCACATAAGGGCCTTACATATCTAAATTCTAGGATTTCGAATGTTCTCCTTACAGATACTTACTTGGCTTACTCACTTCACTCTGGTAATCAGAAGTCACCTTTTATAACTAAAATAGCATCTCACCAGTTCAGTCGTGGTCCAATAGAACTATTATTTCAAGCAGGCACTATCAACATGTGCAATCCTGTAACTGATAATTCTACTATCAGTGACCTGTAGGGGTCAAATCTTCCTTTTTTATTTTTTTTTTTCATGTTTCAGGCAGTATTATCTTCTCATCTGCATGAATATATTTTACTTCATACAAGCTATTATACTTGTAATAAGCATTTATAGAACTTTGAGACCTAAGGTGATATAATAGTTCTCTAGGTAGAATTTATGTCTGCTTCTATAAACATTTTCAATGCAAGATCATCTTCATCCAATTTCAGAGATGGAAACAATCTAAAGCTTCCTTCTAGTTCATGTTCCTAGGGCTTTTGGGGAGGGGGGTGCCCAACTCAAAGTAAGTTTGCTCCATCAAGGCTTTCTCTCCCAGAATAATGTGGTCCAACATGTCTATGAAAAAGTCTAGCTCAATCTTTGAAGCCTCCCTCAGCTATCCCATCTCTAATCCAAAAAGTACTCTCTGGCTTAACTCTTTAAGACTGATAATAAAGGAAAAAGCCTGAAGTGGGAAAAGCTATCAATAAAACGTATAGTATAACCTAAACATTCTCTGATGAAATGAGTCAGGTCTAGAGGCCAGGGTAATAAGCAACAACAGCAGAATTTTAACAGAACACTGATGTTTAAGGAGAATAGAGGAGATGAATGAATTAAAGGTCACTGTGAGCGATTAGACTTGAAAGAGATATAGTATAAAACACAGTGAAAACATTAATAGAGAGGGTATCTTTTTTTTCTTTTAGGAAAATGGGTTTGATCTGCTCACTTAGGAATAATTCATTAAATCAACATACGTGTGTGTGTGATATCTGGCCATAATCAGTGTAGATTACAATTGTGATTAACGGAATTTCCTGCCCTTCAGCCATGCAAATTCTATTGTGAAAGGCAGAGAAGTGGACAGAAAATTCAAATACAATATAGTATGGTACAGTATAGTTATGGTACAATAGGGGTGTGTAAGGAATGTTACATAGGAAGGGGGTGACTATCTCAGGAAGAAACAAAGAGATAAGTAGAAGGCAGCCACACTAAGAGTGGGTAGAATATGTCTGGTGGTCAGATAGGTGAGTATTTTAGCCCTAGGAAGAGAAAATATCTGTGAGATCATGGCCGGTTTACAGCATGAATGGAACTACAGGAGGAGGTAGGTAGTGACAGAAGAACGCAGATTAAAAATCATGCTTAGACTTAATTTTGATGACAGTTGAAGAATTTGTTTGGGTATGTGCTCCTACCTCATCACAAGTACTTATGACATGTGGTTGTCCTTCGAGTAGGATATTTTTTAGCACTATGTTTCTGGTATTCTTTATTTATTTATTTATTTTTAAAATTTATTTATTTATTTATTTATTTTATAAACATGTATTTTTATCCCGAGGGGTACAGGTCTGTGAAACACCAGGTTTACACACTTCACAGCACTCACCAAAGCACATATCCTCCCCAATGTCCATAACCCCACCCCCACCTTCTCCCAACCCCCCTCCCCACAGCAACCCTCAGTTTGTTTTGTAAGATTAAGAGTCACTTATGGTTTGTCTCCCTCCCAATCCCATCTTGTTTCATTGATTCTTCTCCTACCCACTTAAGCCCCCATGTTGCATCACCACTTCCTCATGTTTCTGGTATTGATAGGTTTATATAGGTTTATCATTCTCATTTTGGTATGAGCCTTTTAAAGTGTGAAATAGAAACTTAAAAAAAAAAAATAGAACAGGCCCTTGGGTATTTGCCTTGATGACTTAACAAAATGAGGGTGGGCTTTGAAATTCCGTAAACCTTTGCTCAGATCTCAGCTCTACTCTTCTGATATTGTGAGCGTTTAGTGCTCCAGACTGGGTGTAATTTCTACCTGATGGTTACATCCGACAAAAAGCTAAACTAGAGAGTGCCTGACGACTAGGAAATAGGCAAAAAATTTGGTTCAGGAATTTTCCTCGGAGAGTTCTAAGGAAGAGATAAAGTGCTTTTAAAGTGACAAAGCAAAAAAAGAAATCATTTAGAAGAGGCAACACTAAGTTTTAAACACTGAATCTTTCTTTTTGACACTGCAGGCTATGCATGTTTCCTCTTAGGATTTCCCACATGACAGACAAACCTGGCAAGAGATCACCAGTATTTGAAAGTCTAATATTTTACCTCTTACTCTACAGTTTTTGTACTATTACTATTTATAATACCCTCGTTAAGTACCTCCAGTCTCAGGAGACTGTGATCTCCAGACCCTGAACGTTCAACGTTACCTTGCAATCCATCACTCAATTCATTTCCAGATCATCATCCAGAATAGTTTGTAATTATTCAGAAAACTATAAAAGAAAAAAGCTATAATATTAATATTATTATTTCCAAACCTGCACAAACTGCCACTTCCCAAGTCCCTCTTCCAGGTGCTTCAGATAACTGTAACCAAGCATAAGTAGATTTCTACCTGCAAATAATTAACCAAAACATCATTTTTTATTTTATGATTGGTGCCCCCTGTTGATAATAACTGAATTCAAGGGCTTAATTATAGCAATGTGCAAACTGAAACAAAGATAGCAAAATCTTAAAATACAAAGCAAAACAAAAAAATATTTCTTCTGTGGTCTATTGCTAATACTCTTACTATGAAGCAAGTCCAAATGAATTGCATACCATAGATTGATTATTTATTTATTTATTTACTGGTAAATTAGCTTTTAACATTTATATACAATTAGAGCATATGGGAATCTTTACTTGATTGTTTTATTACAGTACATATAAAAAAGGAATATATTAAAGCTGATGTCAGAGTCTGCTGAAATTTTGTTGCATCTCTTTTTTTTTCATCTGAAAAAGAATAACAACATTCATCAAGTTCCCACTGCTCATAATATTAAAAACATAATAATGACATAAAATTAGGTGAAAACAAAATACAATGCAACTTTTTAATTCTAAGCATTGTGTTGAAGAGTTCATGAAGGGGCAACTGGGTGGTTCAGTCGGTAAGCATCCAACTCTTGGTTTCAGCTCAGGTCATGATCTCAGGATCTCAGGATTTCAGGATCCTGGGATCAAGCCCCAACCCCACCCTCCCAGCAGGCTCCGTGCTCAGCAGGGAGTCTTCTGGAGATTCTCTCTCCTGGCCCCTCTGCCCTTCCCCGACTTGTGCTAGAGCTCTCTCTCTCAAATCAATAAATCTTAAAAAAAAAAAAAAAGAAAGAAAGAAAGAAAAAAAAAGTTCTTGGAAATTGGAACCTTGTTATCTGGTTGGTGAGACTGAAGCTTGGTTTAATATTTCTGGAGAAACATTTGGGAATACAAATTAAAAATTGCAAAATTGAGTGTATTCTTTCACTCTATGATTTCCAGAAATTTATCTCAATAAATAATTTGTTTATCTTGAGGATATACTTACAATGCCACTGAATGTAACAATGTTTATAATAACTAAATGAAAAATTAATTAAATAAAACACAAGATAATCATAAAATAGAAGATGATTATTAACCACTGAAATTAAAATGGAAAAGGGATAGAAAAAGACATGGTTCTTCAGAAAGCCTTAGTAACTCTCAAAAAGTGTAAGATAGTCATCAGAAACAAACTATAAAAGGTATAATAGGTGAAGTATCTTTATAATGTCTTGAATTCCTAAAAGATGGGTTATCTTATTCCTGAAAAGAGAGGAGCATACAATGGTCCAAGTAGCCCACCTCTTGCAATTCAGGAAATATCACAAGAAACTAGGGATATACACTGAAAAAAGCTGTGAGGGAGGTCTTTTCTCATGATGAAAGTGAACTTCTATGCAACATGCCCCTGTCTTAGGAGAATGTACCCATAAATACTGGTGAAGTCCACTGCCAAAATAGTATGGAAATTTAAGTTTCATAGCCAAAATATGAAAATGACTTTTGGAAAGCCTAAGGAGACAAGTCTTCAAGGATTTTGTGCTTTTACAAAAATTCATCCTTCAGTGACGGGAACTTTAGGTCTAAGAAGATATGGCTACCCAGGTGATGGGTATTAAGGAGGGCATCTGTTGTGAAGAGCACTGAGTGTTATCCGCAACTAATGAATGATGGAACACAACATCAAAAACTGATGATATAGTATATGCTAGCTAACTGAATATAATGATAAAAGATAAAATAAAAAGAGTGGAAAAAGCTTTAATAAAAGAAAAGGAAAGAAAAAAAAAGAAAAGAAAATATGGTTGGAGATTGGGGAACCAGTCCAGAGGCCATTCAGAATTAGAAATTTAATCCTCACATGGATGCATTTAGGCCAAAGTCATTCCTTGCTACCTGTCTGGTTGTGGGAGATCTAACTAGACCTGTGAAAATAGTGCAAATGAGCTGTGCTTGGGCTAGGGTTTATATAAAAGATAACCCTCCAGTTGAAATTGTATCTCCAAGGGAATACTCAGATTGCCTGAATAAAGAAGAGAGCTTGGAAAAAATACCTGCTCAGCAACATAGCTATTTCTGTGGAAATGACTATTCTGAAGAATCTGACACTATCCATCAACTCATATCAAACTTTAGTGAGAGGAGTTAAATCATCAAGCTAGGAAATGCATTTTCTTTGCTTGATTTAAAGATTTACTAGGAAAATATATGGCAAAGTATCAAATTAAATTAAATTTTTACTTTCTACATATTCCCTTTTGTCCCCTAATTTGAAAAGAAGACAGGTTTTTACTTCCATTGACTTAGGGAAAATTATTTTGCAAAGTAAAGAGCAGATCTGTTAGAGTCATTAGTTTTACTTAGAGGATGTTCTTCGTCTCAGAATTTAGAAGATATAAAGAAGGGTGTGTCCTTAAATTATAGATTATCTGAGAGGGTCCAATCCAATTAGATGGAGCATTAGAGCCAGAGAACCTTTCCTGGCTGCAAGCCACAGAGATATGAAGAGGAAGCAGGAGAGATGAAGCAAAGGGAAGATCAAAGAGATTCCAAGAAGGAAAAGAACTTGTCCCACCATGCTACCTTTGTAGATGAAGGGGGCCACCAGCCAGGGAATACAGAAAGCCTCTAGAAGCTGAGAATGACTCCTCTATTTCTTTTTTATTTTTTTATTGAGAGAGAAAAAGCCTGTGTCACTGTGTGGAAGGGAGAGGCAGAGGGAGAGGGAGAGAGAGAACCTTAAGAAGATTCCAGGCTCCTAGAGCCTGACATGGTATTTAATCACAGGACCCTGAGATCATGGCCTTAGTGGAAATCAAAAGTCAGATGCTTAACATACTGAGTCACCCAAGTGCCCCTCTGAGAATGACTCCTGACAGATAGTCAGCAAGAAGATGGGGACTTCAGTCCTACAACCACAAAGAATATGGTTCAGCAAAAATTTGAATGGGCTTAGAATTTTCTGAGTTTCCCAATAAGAGCCTGGATGGCCCACACTTTGCTTTTGGCCTTGTGAAACTTGGAGCAGACCAGTCAGATCTGTGAAATAATAAATGTGTTGTTTCATGATGCTAAATCTGGAGTAATCTATTATGGTAGCAATAGAAAACTAATGCAATGTCTAAAGCCATATGTTGACATAATTCATATTGAACAGTGATCATGTAAATATATGAAAATTGTCCCTAGTGGTGAGAAGGGGGGAAAGTGCTACAAAGAATCAAGTAAACTTCTGAGCTAGTATAGCCCTGTGCAACAGCTCTCTCATATACTATACCGATGGGAGAAAAAGAAGTGGGAGACCAAGTGATTATTTTTACCATTTCAATTGTCTAGATAAGAAGCAGTGAGAATGGTATCGTTGACAGAGTTAGACAGGATAAGATACACAAAGAAGTAATTTGGTTTCAGAGTGTATAAAAGTGTTGCAAGTGTAAAAACTACAGGGTTTTTCCATCCTGGGTAAGGAGGGAATGGTAATGCCATTGAAACAAATATGGAAGTAAGAGGCTTGTGGGCTTACAAAGGCATGTTATCTTCAGCTTTGGGCATGCTCTTCAGAGTTGATAATGTGTTTAAACAGAGGTCCCTGTGTCAGGGTGAATGTAGATTGAAGCGTAGGAAGAGTTTGGGACTAGGGTGAAAGAAAATTCAGAGGTGATCATTGCAGAGGTAACGAGTGAACCCATGAGATTTGTGTGGAGGCAATTGCATAGTCAAGGATGGATTCTTGGAGGAGGGAAAAGGTTGGCATAAAATGTAAGAAACAGAGGATTAAAAATATAAGACCTTAATGAACATCAAGGGAAATGAGGATATGGCGTTTGGTAAGCACCCTGAAAGAAATTTGCATTATTAAAGCGATGGAAGTGAAGGGGATTCACAGCATTTGAAGAACTAAGGAAGGGATATGTGATATAAAAATATAGGTTTTTTTTTCTTTTCTTTTCTTTTTAGTTTATTTTTCTTTGAGAGTGTGGCTGAGAGAAAGCTCAAACAGTGGCTATAAGCAGCAATGAGCTTTTAATACAGCCAGTATCTCAGAAATAATGAGATAATAATGATAGGAGCTGTTATCCTAGAAATAAAATACATAAAATTAAGAAGCAAATCAATAACTATTCTGAATTCATTAAAAAAATATTTCAAAAGTTAAATAATAACATAAGTCACATATTTAAAGTGCTGTAAATTTTGTTTCTTACCAATAAAAGTCTAAGTAATATTCAGTAAATAAAATGTTGCTATAGTATTACATTATAAGCATATTAAGTTTGAAAACAAAGAAAATATTAATATATTTTAATATTTGTATTTAGTATTAATTTTATATTATGTTTAGGATTTATACATATTTAATATTTATATTTTGTATTTATGTTGGATCTTTCGATCCAGGACCCTGAGATCATGACCCAAACTGAAGGCAGAGGCTCAACCCACTGAGCCACCCAGGTGCCCCAACTGTATTATTCTTTTGATTCAACAGTAGCCTATCCTTAGTGTCCATTAAGAAGGCTCATAGGAGCTGCTGTCTTTAAGTTATTCCTTCGACTTAATTGACTATAGCAGGTACAAAATGTGGGGCCACACTTTATCTCAGATATTAAGATACATTGATCTTTAGCTTTTTCCACCTGGTTTCTTTTTTTTTTTTTTTCTTTTTTGTTTGACATTCAATAATGTAACATGTATGGCTTAATCTTTTCATTATGGATGATTTTTTTCTGTCTAAAACATAGCTGGTCCTTTAAACATGAAGATCTTATTTTTGTCTTAGGAAATGACTTTTAATAATAATATCTATTTATATTGTTAATATTCATTGTTATTAATTATATTTCTGTGAGAATATTTTGGACTCTTCATCTTTCATTCCCTTTACTATTGCTCTAAGTGAAATTTTTTCTTCATTTGATTAAGCAAATCTTTTCTTCTACAGAAGAAACTTGATTTTCAGGGTCCCTAGATGTCTCAGTGGGTTAAGTCTCTGCCTTCTACTCAGGTCATGATCTCAGGGTCCTGGGACTGAGCACGGCATCAGGCTCTCTGCTCAGCAGGAAGCCTGCTTCCCCCCCCCTCTCTCTTTCTGCCTGCTTGTGATCTCTGTCAGACAAATAAGTAAAAAATCTTTAAAAAAAATAAAGAAGAAACTTGATTTTCAATCATGAGTTGCCTGATTCTCTAATGTTCTAAGTTATATGTTAGTGTCTAATGGATTTATTTTGGTCATTAATTTATTTTTTAGTTCTGCAATCTATCTTCATTTTTATCTCTGTTATTTTCAAGTAGCAGATATATTTGTTATTTTCAAACATATCTTCATATATTTGAGATCTTGCTATATTGGATTAATTTTGTCAACAAATTTCCTTATAGCAATTTTTTATGTGTCTGTGAAATCTTATACTTTTCTTAGGGGATTTAATATTTTGTCTTGGTGTTTTTCTCCTGCATGTAAACCCTATTCCTTTTATTTTTCTTAATTTTCTTCACCTAGATAATGTCTACTTTCATATTGAGATTTAATGTAGTCTGTTTTCTTTGTAATATCATGTGGGAATTCTCCATCACTAGCTTTACTTTAAGCTGAAGTCTGTTTGCCTTTCTCACTGAACTATAATCTAAGGGCCTTTTATTTTTATACCCAGATATAATCTGATAAAAGGAGAAGTCAACAGGAATTCTGTGAATGCCTCACTAAAGGGAGTAGTTCTAGGTTTTTTTGTTTGTTTGTTTGTTTGCTTCTATAAGATTTTGGTAAATGGCTTATTAAATGTTCTCCATCAAATAGGAGTTATATATCCCACTTCTATGGGAGGATATTGTTGGAATTTGTATTATTTGCCAAATCAACTTGGGGAATTAAAACATCTGCTTAATAATAATTAATAAGAAGCAGCCAGAACTGGATATTCATTTTAAAAATATCATCCTGGTAGTTGCTGTGATTACAAAGCATCACAAAAAATATGTGAAAGGGTTAAGAAAATTATTTTTATATACATTTAATTATTATTCCTATACATTGCCCAAGTCTACAAGGTGAACTTTTACATTGATTTTGCAAAGAAATCATATGATCCTTGCCAAATTACATTATATTGAAACAAAACACAATAAGCATAGAATAATTCTGGTTGCTCCCAGCCTAAATCAATTACTCTGTGCTATAAGAATAATGACACAAAGAAAATGCAATCTTATAATATAAATGCACATATGTAATGAAGAGACATACATCTTCAGGAAGAAACATTGACTAGAATCTATGATACTGACATTGCTTACAAAGTGTTATAGATAAGGGAGCCGCTATTAAAATCCAATTAGTATTATTTTGTGAAAAGAAGAAACCAGGCATACAGATTCCTTAATTCTTTCAAAAACACATTTATTGAGCACCTATTATAAAAATAAAGTGCTTTCCTAGATTAAGAATATGCACCAGAAAATGAAACACACTCAGTCTTACACACTACAGTGGGAAATAGATAATATATAAGTAAAAATAAAAATACAGTATAATTACATTTTTCATGAAGAAAACTGAGGCAGGTCAAAAATTTGAGAGATGTAGTTGGTTAGCTGGATGTGTTGCTTTTTAAAGAGACCTAAATGAAATGATTTATGTATCTAATATATTTGATGAAATAGTTTGGGGAATTTAGTTTCTGCAAAATATTTCTAGTTTATTTTCATGAAAATTTAGATGTTTTGTATCTCTTCATAGGCTATAGTATTTATGCCACAGAAAAAATAGGTCTGTGTATTTAGATATATTTTAATACACCATCAACTGAGGAATAAAAAATTATAAGACAGTTGTATTGATGGTGTGAAAACAATGGCAGAAAATTAAAGGGGTTCCAGCTCACAGTAAATCTGCTTTGAAATGTGTTCAGAGGATGGCTCAGTCGGTTGAGCTTCTGCCTTCAGCTCAGGTCATTATCCTGGAGTCGAGGATCAAGTCCAGCATAGGGCTCCCTGATCAGCAGGGAGTCTGCTTCTCCTTCTGCCCTTTATCACACTTGTGCATGTGCACACACTCTATCTGTCTCAAATAAATAAATAAAAATCTTTTTAAAAAAAATTTGTTCAGACAGTCATGAGATGTTAAATAAGCACTGGTGATGCTTATCAGCAGTAACAAAAATAATACTAATAATGACATATAAATGTGAATTCGTTAAGTTTAAATTACTGACATACCAAATATATTTTTAATGAAACATGAAGTGGCTTGCAGAATGTTCATTTTTATACTGAAGTTCGTTGGCTATACTGAGGGAAGATGCTGATACAAATTTTTCTGAGACAAGAAATCACCCTTCTTTCATGACAAAGAAAATCCATTATTGAAATACTTATCTGATACAATATTATGCCAAGACACATGCTTTCTTATTTTTAACATGCTAAATAAATTTGGTTTGATGATTTAGTGTTGCAAAGATAATATCTTGATGAAAGATTCAGAATTCAGTGAGAAAATTCAAATGAAGTTTGGACTCTTGAACAATTTGACTTTTACAATTCTGAATGAATTAAAGGATAAATAATGCAGTATTTGAAAATGTTTAAATGATATTCTTGGGAATGTAATATTGTTATATATTTGGATACACCTGACACAAAAAATAAACTAATCCTGCTGTGAATTTATTCATCTCCCTCAAACGAAAGATGTATTAATTCAAGAAAATTAGTATTTTATGCATCAATTTTGAAAATAAAATGACATTTTATTTTTACTTTCAAACTTCTAGCCCAAGCAAACTGAGCATTGTGGGTTTAGAAGTTACATAGGTATTCTATTCATAATGATTCAAGATTGGAACATATTTCAGTATCTTACAGATTCACAATGGTTGACAAACAAGGTTTTCTAGATGGTATATATTCAAATTAAAGTAAGTAAGTAAGTAAATAAATAAATAAATGTAACTCTTAGGTAGACTAGCCAGTTTTAAAACATTATTAAAATCAAAATGATTTAATAATAAATTAGTAACTAGTTTAATAATAAGGGAATTTTAACACTCCATGGCACAGAAACATTTAATAACATAGAAATATTCCACGATTTAGTTAAATAGTGGAGTCTCACACATGATTATATGTGAAATAAATGATTCATCAGCTAAAAAGTTTCAAAGTTACTTTCATGGGAAATATGGAGCCATTGAAGTTTTTTTTGAAGGATTGTATTTGAATTTAGAAAGTTCCTTAAGGCTGCCCAGTGAAAAGTCTAACAAGGTGATAAATAGAAAGTAGTGGGGATGGTCACAACTTTAGTATAAAATTGCAGAGTGTAAGTCATGGAAATCTAAATTATGAGGGTTCATAGTAGAGATGAAGAAGGAAATGATCCAGATGGATTCAGAATTCTTTCAGGAATGAAATCAAGATTTTTTTGTTGATTCAAAGTGAGGAACAAAAATAGATATGCCCTGCAGTAATAATAGCAAATGATAATAGTAAATACCAAGACTGGTAACCAAACAACACAGCAGCTATGTCTTACATGAATGGTACAAGAGCAGTGCCAATATTCTTGCTGTCCTCAGGGCAGATTTTGTTGTCAACTTAAATCCTCTAGGTCATGGCAACACACGAGCCTATGCAACATCCCATCCAACTAGGACTATGTATGGACTGGTCAATAACAATGTCTTGCAAATGATCCCAAACCCTGAGGATTTATTGCAAGGATGTCTTGGAAGTGGAAACAGGGGGAGTGGGTGCGTTGTCCTAAGTCATCACTAATTGGCTAAGTAAGGACTCTCAATTTAAGAGTCTAAGACTAAAAATCCCCTGTATCATCTTTGTTGGTACCTCTTGAATAACTCCAGTGAAGGAGAACTCTCTCTTTCTTGTGGCTACAGACTTTGGTTTGGAATGATGTTAAATATTAGGACGCCCTCTCTTGATCCAGACTGGAATTGCTTTCCCTTTCAACCAGCAATACTGGATTTACCTACAATCTGAGGACACACAGAATAAATTCTGGTTTTTCTTTGATTTAATTCTGCTTCCAAATACGCAGGCAGTCTTTCTATTTATGATCCAGAACTAAGAATTAGTTCTGTAAATGAGATTAAATATTATTTTCAAGTCCCCGCACTGATTTCTCAGATGATATAAATCTAACCCTGGTTTTTGCTCTGGAATGTACTACAGTGTGTTTGCAGCTCCCCTAGCTTTTTACAAAAAAATTCAGACCTCCATCCAACAGTCCCACTGTGCTGTTAGAGTAGAAGATGTTCCTTGGCTCTGCCTTGTGTTTCTGTCCTGTCATTTGCTGGTAGCTGGCCATGCTTTCACACTACTAAGTTGAAAATTGCAGATGAGGACTGTAGGAACAGCATGATGGGAGATAGTCACAGTTTGCTTTCCCTGGGAGCGTCTTCAGTAGATCTCACTCAGATGCTGTATACAATCGCACAATGAAAGTTAAGTGCCTCATCAGCCACCTTCCTCCAGTTCGCACTGCATCAGGAAGAGCATTCCACCCCCCGCGCTTGCAACCTCCCTGTGCCCAACTAGCCCAAACCATATGAGAAGAGGTAGCATAAATATCTAAAATACTAACACATTTATTTGTAAATCTGGCACTCAAGCAGGGTTGGATATGCAACATTATCACACATGCTAGGTTTCCAGGTAGCCAAATCAACAAGCACCAGAACTTAGAAAACCAACTCAGAAAGGAAAACAGGCACAATTCTTGGCCAGTTATGTGAACACATACATGTCTTCTTAATTCTTTTTTATTAGAGTAGCACTAGGATGATGCTAATCATGAAAGCAAACTTGGACTTTCCTATATTATTTGCACCTTAAAAGCTCTCAATCATTGAATATTTTCCATAATATCTCAAGGCATTACTGAGAAGATTGCTCAATACCCAAGAAATGTATTTTGATTTGGTCTCTTGGAAAGTCCCAATTAATTGGGGAAAAAATTATTGAATAATTGACTTTTATTGAATATGCACAAGTATCAAACACTATATTAGTATATTGACTATATAAAAGAATGTTAACACTTTATCTTGAATATTTATTTTTTGTGTTCTAATTTATTTCCCAATAGTATTTTATAGGAACCATTACCATTGTTTTATGGGTAATGAAATAGAGGCTAAGAAACCTAGTGATCTGATTACAGTTAGAAAATCAACCTAGGTAGAACTGGGAGTTGAGTCTTATCTAACTTAAAGCCTAAGGCTGTGTTTTCGTCCACTTGCACACTATATTGTGACTTTAAATTTATAATACCAACCATCAAACTACTTTTCGGCAGGTAAAAGCCTACATCAATTTAATGGCACATATATTTCTCCACATATTTCTAAGTTTACATACAGACAATAAGTATTCAAAATAAAGTGTCAAATTTTCTACTGTTAAAAAACAATTAGGAGTTACTCTCTTGAATAAAAGAATCCCCTTCCAAGAAGGAATGGCTTCCTTCTTAGTTGATTAACTCCTATACAACTGTGAGGTCAATTTTAATTTCCTATGGGTCTTTAATACCTACTCTACCTTTGGTTAGCATCAAACAAGTTAATGCTAATAGTAATTGATTTTCAGTTTTGTTTTGTTTATTTAATTTTAATCTATGCTGTTATTTCTCTGTTAAAAGTAATAGAAAACAGGTCTTCCTCTTGAATATCTGATCAAACAAACTTAACATTCATCTGATCAAGGAGAAAATAATCCAATTTCTAGTAGGTTACCTTGTTTCTTTTTTTAAAATATTTTATTTATTTATTTGACATACAGAGATCATAGATAGGCAGAGAGACAGGCATAGAGAGAAGGGGGAAGCAGGCTGCCTGCTGAGCAGAGAGCCCGACGTGGGGCTCAATTCCAGGACCCTGAGATCATGACCTGAGTGAAGGCAGAGGCTTAACCCACTGAGCCACCCAGGGGCCCCGGTTATCTTGTTTCTTAATGTTCATAAAAATGTACCTTGCAATAGTAATACATTGTAGGACGTTCTGTGTTGTCCTTGTTGAAAGAGAAGCAGTGCTGAGGTCAGTCGGACCTAAGTTGAATTCTGGTGTTAACATTTTCTGGTTGAGTAATATTTAGAAAACATTTAAGCATATACTCTTATTCTAAAAATATATTCATATTCATATACTCTTATTCTAAAATATATTCATATACAATCATGTGTAAGTAGAGTGTCTCTGTATCATGCAGTTGAAGACAAATGTAATAACATGTGAGGACCCATTCCGTTCATTCTTTTCAGAACTAAGGAGTATGATTCCCTCCAAGAATTAAAAACTATAGCTGTTGTCAAAGAGTTTCAAATCAAAACAGTTCTCAAAAAACAAAATTCAGTATATATCTATTCTTAGCGGGCTGGAGATTTAGGGGTGATAAATATTTAAGAAAAGTCCATTTTCATGCCCTGAATTCTAATTATTTTTCCCTTTTTTTCCCTTCCCTGAGTGTTCTATTGGTGTAACTCCGCTTACAAAAGTGTTTTCATGTTTCATTCTACTCTGAGTATAATACAAGCCATTCTGAAGCCTGCTTGTTGTGTACAATAATGATGTGGATACCCGGCTTACAATTTGCCTGCCTATGGCCAATTTCATAAGGAAAGAAGAAAACATGATTTCAAAGGAGAAGGAGTGTGTGGGGGTGAGGAGGGGTGATGAGAAGCACAGACAAGTATTGGGAGGTTTTCAAGAATTTCCTCTTTTCATTAAAGATGAAAAATATGAATTCGTTCACTTGAATGTACTGAAAGCCAATTAACTCATTTTTATAAAGGCCTCTTATTATCAAATTGTCATTTGCATAATTGTAGGAGTGGAACTGGCTGGACTGCAGCCATTCATGTTTCTTTGAAATGCAGATTGTCCTTGGATTCTGTAGTCCCCAAACCCTGAAATTAGGCCACAGCCCTCTGGGTGGGGAAGGTATGGGTACTGAGAGCTCTAATCCAAGAACATTTGACTGCTCCAGTAGCTCTGTTCAAATATTTCCACAAATATAAGTTTTCAAAACAAACAGAAACACCCTATGTTCCATAAAACTAATTAGCAAAGTGCCCAGTAATTGGCCTCCTAACCACTTGCTAGTATTTTCCCTGAGGTAGTCTTCCAAAAAATTTAAAACATGCATTACTTGGCCATATTCACTTCCATTAATGACACCTTTTGGCCCTTTGGTTGTAACTATTTCTTGAAAGAGGATAAAGAAATAATTCTAAAGAATATTATAGAAGTATGCATTAACAATAAACTTGACTGTATACAATACACCTAGATGTCCTCGTAGAAAGGTTCTTTCCTACTTTCTTCTTTTCTCCATCAATCCTGAGCAAATCAAGGCTTGCACATTAAGTTACATTTGGATCCCTTTCACTTTATATGATAAAATGGATCATTAATTCTAGAAGCAATATTGCACAGTGACTAATAAAAATAAGAGCAAGACAAACTTGAGTTCAAATCTACATTTTGCATCCATTAGAGGCGTAACCCTGTACTAACTATCTCATCATTTCAAACCTCAGATTCTATCTATAAAATATGAACACCAAGAACACTGTATCCATAAAGTTTCTAGGATAAGGAATAAGAGCTGGCTTTCAGTTCTTCAGCAGGTAGTATGAGCTCAGTGACTGCAGACACTTTCCCCTTCACCTCCATTAAGCTCAGACTAACTGAATTCAGCGTGAGTGTTGTGTAGTGAGAGCATAGGGTCTCCAAAGGCCAAAGAAAAGAAAATGAAACTGAATGGTTTACATTTGACTTTCAAATAAGTATCAAATAGGTCTTAAAAATTACAAAAAGTGCTTATTTATAAATGACAAAGAACCCAACCACTAGTGTCTTTACCTATAAGGGTTTCATTTTCTCAGGCAAGGGGAGGCAGTGAAGTGTGTTACTACCAGCACTGGTGGCTCATTTGCTCAGGGATAATACTGGAGACTCAAGATTTTCTATTGCAAAGTTTTGCTATTTTTGGCTTTAACTTCGTTCTCCTGTTGTTAGTCTCATATTTGTACTATGACTGTTTCTGCTAGACCCACCAGATCCATATTCAATATAGGAAGAAGTGAGGATGTGTGCCATATGTGAGAAACAACTAATTCTGCTCCTTTTCTTCAGAAAAGATGATTTCCCACATCTCCAGAAGAGTTTTGCTCATGTCTTATTGTCTATATCTGAGTCCAACTATTAGCTCTAGCTGCAAAGGATAGCAAGTGATTAGCTGGGCAAATGGTTACTGTAAAGACCTATTTTATATTTTTATTTTAGCCAGAGGCTTTCATTGAGGTTAAACAATAACTTTGTTGTTTGACCCTTAACCAGTCCCTGCTCCCCTTCCCCCAGGAGGAAACAAAAACGAAAATAAACATTTGGGACTTCATCAAAATTAAAAGCTTCTGCACAGCAAAGGAAACAGTCAAAAAAAAAAACAAAGAAGCAACCCATGGAATGGGGGAAGATATTTGCAAATGACAGTACAGACAAAAGGTTGATATCCAGGATCGATAAAGAACTCCTGAAACTCAGCACACACAAAACAGAAAATCATATCAAAAACTGGGCAGAAGATATGAACAGACACTTCTCCAATGAAGACATACAAATGGCTATCAGACACATGAAAAAATGTTCATCATCACTAGCCCTCAGGGAGATTCAAATTAAAACCACATTGAGATATCACCTCACACCAGTTAGAATGGTCAAAATTAGCAAGACAGGAAACAACATGTGTTGGAAGGAATGTGGAGAAATGGGAACCCTCTTCCACTGTTGGTGGGAATGCAAGTTGGTGCAGCCTCTTTGGAGAACAGTGTGGAGATTCCTCAAGAAATTCAAAATAGAGCTTCCCTATGACCCTGCAATTGCACTACTGGGTATTTACCCCAAAGATACAGATGTCGTGAAAAGAAGGGCCATTTGTACCCCAATGTTTATAGCAGCAATGGACATGGTTGCCAAACTGTGGAAAGAACCAAGATGCCCTTCAACAGACGAATGGATAAGAAAGATGTGGTCCATATATATTATGGAGTATTATGCCTCCATCGGAAAGGATGAATACCCAACTTTTGTAGCAACATGGACGGGACTGGAAGAGTTGATGCTGAGTGAAATAAGTAAAGCAGAGAGAGTCAATTATCATATGGTTTCACTTATTTGTGGAGCATAACAAATAGCATGGAGGGCATGGGGAGATGGATAAGAGAAGGGAGTTGGGGGAAATTGGAAGGGGAGGTGAACCATGAGAGACTATGGACTCTGAAAAACAATCTGAGGGGTTTGAAGTGGCAGGGGGGTGGGAGGTTGGGGTACCAGGTGGTGGGTACTATAGAGGGTACAGATTGCATGGAGCACTAGGTGTGGTGCAAAAATAATGAATACTGTTATGCTGAAAATAAATAAAAAATAAATTTAAATTAAAAAAAAAAAAACAAAAACAGGGGAGGAGTCAAGATGGCGGAGAAGTAGCAGGCTGAGACTACTTCAGCTAGCCGGAGATCAGCTAGATAGCTTATCTAAAGATTGCAAACACCTGAAAATCCATCGGCAGGTCGAAGAGAAGAAGAACAGCAATTCTGGAAACAGAAAAACAACCACTTTCTGAAAGGTAGGACCGGCGGAGAAGTGAATCCAAAGCGATGGGAAGATAGACCCCGGGGGGAGGGCCGGCTCCCGGCAAGCGGCGGAGCAACGGTGCACAAAATCAGGACTTTTAAAAGTCTGTTCCGCTGAGGGACATCGCTCCAGAGGCTAAACTGGGGGGAAGCCCACGCGGGTTCAGCGTGGCCTCAGGTCCCGCAGGGTCACAGAAGGATCAGGGGTGTCTGAGTGTCGCAGAGCTTACGGGTATTGGAACGGGAAAGCCGGCTACAGAGACAGAGCCGACAGTAAGCTCACAGCTCGGTGTTACCTTGAACCGGTCGCAGGCTCGGTGAGCTCGGAGCGCGGCCGGAGGTCAGGCAGATGGGAGTAACTGGGCGCTGTTCTCTGAGGGCGCACTGAGGAGTGGGGCCCTGGGCTCTCGGCTCCTCAGGGCCGGAGACCAGGAGGCCGCCATTTGTATTCCCGTCCTCCGGAACTCTACGGAAAGCGCTCAGGGAACAAAAGCTCCTGAAAGCAAACCCGAGAGGATTACTCACCCCGGCCCCTGATAAGGGTGGTGCAATTCTGCCTGGGGCAAAGACACTTGAGAATCACTACAACAGGCCCCTCCCCCAGAAGATCAACAAGAAATCCAGCCGGGACCAAGTTCACCTACCAGGGAGTGTGGTTTCAATACCAAGGAGAACAGCAAATTCCAGAGGAGGAAAAAGCAAAGCACGGAACTCATGGCTTTTTCCCTGTGATTTTTTTTTAGTCTTGCAGTTAATTTAATTTTTTTCTTTTTCATTTTTTGTTTTTTTTCTCGCCTTCTGGTTAAAATTTTTTTTTAACTTTTACCTCTTTCTTTTTTAACGTTTTTTAAATAGTTTATCTAATATATATATATTTTTCTTTTTTATATTTTTATAATTTGTTTTCTTTTTTTAAATTCTTTTCTTTTCATTTCTTTTTTCTTTTTTTTTTTCTTTCTTCCTTTTTGAACCTCTTTTTATCCCCTTTCTCCCCCCTCATGATATGGGATCTCTTCTAATTTGGTTAAAGCATATTTTCCTGGGGTTGTTGCCACCCTTTTAGTATTTTACTTGCTCCTTCATATACTCTTATCTGGACAAAATGACAAGACGGAAAAATTCAACACAAAAAAAAGAACAAGAGGCTGTACCGAAGGCTAGGGACCTAATCAATACAGACATTGGTAATATGTCAGATCTAGAGTTCAGAATGACAATTCTCAAGGTTCTAGTCGGGCTCGAAAAAGGAATGGAAGATATTAGAGAAACCCTCTCGAGAGATATAAAAGCCCTTTCTGGAGAAATAAAAGAACTAAAATCTAACCAAGTTGAAATCAAAAAAGCTCTTAATGAGGTGCAATCAAAAATGGAGGCTCTCACTGCTAGGATAAATGAGGCAGAAGAAAGAATTAGTGATATAGAAGACCAAATGACAGATAATGAAGAAGCTGAGCAAAAGAGGGACAAATAGCTACTGGACCACAAGGGGAGAATTCGAGAGATAAGTGACACCATAAGACGAAATAACATTAGAATAATTGGGATTCCAGAAGAAGAAGAAAGAGAGAGGGGAGCAGAAGGTATACTGGAGAGAATTATTGGGGAGAATTTCCCCAATATGGCAAAGGGAACGAGCATCAAAATTCAGGAGGTTCAGAGAACGCCCCTCAAAATCAATAAGAATAGGCCCACACCCCATCACCTAATAGTAACATTTACAAGTCTCAGTGACAAAGAGAAAATCCTGAAAGCAGCCCGGGAAAAGAACTCTGTAATAAACAATGGTAAAATATTAGATTGGCAGCTGACTTATCCACAGAGACCTGGCAGGCCAGAAAGAGCTGGCATGATATTTTCAGAGCACTAAACAAGAAAAACATGCAGCCAAGAATACTATATCCAGCTAGGCTATCATTGAAAATAGAAGGAGAGATTAAAAGCTTCCAGGACAAAGAAAAACTGAAAGAATTTGCAAACACCAAACCAGCTCTACATGAAATCTTGAAAGGGGTTCTCTAAGCAAAGAGAGAGCCTACAAGTGGTAGATCAGAAAGGAACAGAGACCATATACAGTAACAGTCACATTACAGGCAATACAATGGCACTAAATTCATAACTCTCAATAGTTACCCTGAATGTTAATGGGCTAAATGCCCCTGTCAAAAAACACAGGGTATCAGAATGGATAAAAAAACAAAACCCAGGGTCGCCTGGGTGGCTCAGTGGGTTAAGCCGCTGCCTTCGGCTCGGGTCGTGATCCCAGGGTCCTGGGATCGAGCCCCACATCGGGCTCTCTGCTCAGCAGGGAGCCTGCTTCCCTCTCTCTCTCTGCCTGCCTCTCCATCTACTTGTGATTTCTCTCTGTCAAATAAGTAAATAAAATCTTTAAAAAAACAAACAAACAAACAAAACCCATCTATATGTTGCCTCCAAGAAACTCAATTTAAGCCCGAAGACACCTCCAGATTTAAAGTGAGGGGGAGGAAAAGAATTTACCATGCTAATGGACATCAGAAGAAAGCAGGAGTGGCAAGCCTTATATAAGATCAATTAGATTTTAAGCCAAAGACTATAATAAGAGATGAGGAAGGACACTATATCATACTCAAAGGGTCTGTCCAACAAGAAGATCTAACAATTTTAAATATCTATGCCCCCAACGTGGGAGCAGCCAATTATATAAACCAATTAATAACAAAATCAAAGAAACACATCAACATAATACAATAATAGTAGGGGACTTTAACACTCCCCTCACTGAAATGGACAGATCATCCAAGCAAAAGATCAGCAAGGAAATAAAGGCCTTAAACGACACATGGACCAGATGCACATCACAGATATATTCAGAACATTTCATCCCAAAGCAACAGAATAGTGCACATGGGACATTCTCCAGAATAGATCACATCCTCGGTCCTAATCAGGACTCAAACAGTATCAAAAGATTGGGATCATTCCCTGCATATTTTCAGACCACAATGCTCTAAAGCTAGAACTCAACCACAAAAGGAAGTTTGGAAAGAACCCAAATACATGGAGACTAAACAGCATCCTTCTAAAGAATGAATGGGTCAACCGGGAAATTAAAGAAGAATTGAAAAAAATCATGGAAACAAATGATAATGAAAATACAACGGTTCAAAATCTGTGGGACACAACAAAGGCAGTCCTGAGAGGAAAATATATAGCGGTACAAGCCTTTCTCAAGAAACAAGAAAGGTCTCAGGTACTCAACCTAACCCTACACCTAAAGGAGCTGGAGAAAGAACAAAAAGAAACCTAAGCCCAGCAGGAGAAGAGAAATCATAAAGATCAGAGCAGAAATCAATGAAATAGAAACCAAAAAAACAATAGAACAAATCATCGAAACTAGGAGCTGGTTCTTTGCAAGAATTAATAAAATTGATAAACCCCTGGCCAGACTTATCAAAAAGAAAATAGAAAGGACCCAAATAAATAAAATCATGAATGAAAGTGGAGAGATCACAACTAACACCAAAGAAATACAAACTATTATAAGAACATACTATGAGCAACTCTATGCCAATAAATTTGACAATCTGGAAGAAATGGATGCATTCCTAGAAACATATAAACTACCACAACTGAAACAGGAAGAAATAGAAAGTCTGAACAGACCCATAACCAGTAAGGAGATTGAAACAGTCATTAAAAATCTCCAAACAAACAAAAGCCCAGGGCCAGACGGCTTCCCAGGGGAATTCTACCAAACATTTAAAGAAGAACTAATTCCTATTCTCCTGAAACTGTTCCAAAAAATAGAAATGGAAGGAAAACTTCCAAACTCATTTTATGAGGCCAGCTTCACCTTGATTCCAAAACCAGACAAGGATCCCACCAAAAAAGAGAGCTATAGACCAATATCCTTGATGAACACAGATGCGAAAATACTCAACAAAATACTAGCCAATAGGATTCAACAGTACATTAAAAGGATTATTCACCACGACCAAGTGGGATTTATTACAGGGCTGCAAGGTTGGTTCAACATCTGTAAATCAGTCAATGTGACACAACACATCAATAAAAGAAAGAACAAGAACCATATGATACTCTCAATAGATGCTGAAAAAAGCATTTGACAAAGTACAGCATCCCTTCCTGATCAAAACTCTTCAAAGTGTAGGGATAGAGGGCACATACCTCAATATCATCAACGCCATCTATGAAAAACCCACCGCAAATATAATTCTCAATGGAGAAAAACTGAAAGCCTTTCTGCTAAGGTCAGGAACATGGCAGGGATGTCCATTATCACCACTGCTATTCAACATGGTACTAGAAGTCCTAGCCTCAGCAATCAGACAACAAAAGGAAATTAAAGGCATCCAAATCGGCAAAGAAGAAGTCAAATTATCACTCTTCGCAGATGATATGATACTATATGTGGAAAACCCAAAAGACTCCACTCCAAAACTGCTAGAACTTGTACAGGAATTCAGTAAAGTGTCAGGATATAAAATCAGTGCACAGAAATCAGTTGCATTTCTCTATACCAACAACAAGACAGAAGAAAGAGAAATTAAGGAGTCAATCCCATTTACAATTTCACCCCAAACCCTAAGATACCTAGGAATAAACCTCACCGAAGATTCTAAGAATCTATACTCAGAAAACTATAAAGTACTCATGAAAGAAATTGAGGAAGACACAAAGAAATGGAAAAATGTTCCATGCTCCTGGATTGGAAGAATAAATATTATGAAAATGTCTATGCTACCTAAAGCAATCTACACATTTAATGCAATTCCTATCAAAGTACCATCCATCTTTTTCAAAGAAATGGAACAAATAATTCTAAAATTTATATGGAACCAGAAAAGACCTCACATAGCCAAAGGGATATTGAAAAAGAGAGCCAAAGTTGGTGGCATCACAATTCCAGACTTCAAACTCTATTACAAAGCTGTCATCATCAAGACAGCATGGTACTGGCACAAAAACAGACACATAGATCAATGGAACAGAATAGAGAGCCCAGAAATAGACCCTCAACTCTATGGTCAACTAATCTCCGACAAAGCAGGAAAAAATGTCCAATGGAAAAAAGACAGCCTCTTCAATAAATGGTGTTGGGAAAATTGGACAGCCACATGCAGAAAAATGAAATTGGACCATTTCCTTACACCACACACAAAAATAGACTCAAAATGGATGAAGGACCTCAATGTGCGAAAGGAATCCATCAAAATCCTTGAGGAGAGGGATGCCTGGGTGGCTCAGTTGGTTAAGCAGCTGCCTTTGGCTCAGGTCATGATCCCAGCGTCCTGGGATCGAGTCCCACATCGGGCTCCTTGCTCCACGGGGAGTCTGCTTCTCCCTCTGACTCTGCCTTCTACTCTGTCTGCCTGTGCTCACTCTCCCTCTGAAAAGTAAATAAATAAAATCTTTAAAAAAAAAAAAAAAAAACCTTGAGGAGAACATAGGCAGCAACCTCTTCAACCTCAGCCGCAGCAACATCTTCCTAGGAACAACACCAAAGGCAAGGGAAGCAAGGGCAAAAATGAACTATTGGGATTTCATCAAGATCAAAAGCTTTTGCACAGCAAAGGAAACAGTTAACAAAATCAAAAGACAACTGACAGAATGGGAGAAGATATTTGCAAACGACATATCAGATAAAGGACTAGTGTCCAGAATCTATAAAGAACTTAGCAAACTCAACACCCAAAGAACAAATAATCCAATCAAGAAATGGTCAGAGGACATGAACAGACATTTCTGCAAAGAAGACATCCAGATGGCCAACAGACACATGAAAAAGTGCTCCATATCACTCGGCATCAGGGAAATACAAATCAAAACTACAATGAGATATCACTTCACACCAGTCAGAATGGCTAAAATAAACAAGTCAGGAAATGACAGATGCTGGCGAGGATGCAGAGAAAGGGGAACCCTCCTACACTGTTGGTGGGAATGCAAGCTGGTGCAGCCACTCTAGAAAACAGCATGGAGGTTCCTCAAAATGTTGAAAGTAGAACTGCCCTATGACCCAGCAATTGCACTACTGGGTATTTGCCCTAAGGATACAAACGTAGAGATCCAAAGGGGCACGTGCACCCAAATGTTTATAGCAGCAATGTCCACAATAGCCAAACTATGGAAAGAACCTAGATGTCCATCAACAGATGAATGGATCAAGAAGATGTGGTATATATACACAATGGAATATTATGCAGCCATCAAAAGAAACGAAATCTTGCCATTTGAGACAACATGGATGGAACTAGAGCGTATCATGCTTAGCGAAATAAGTCAAGCAGAGAAAGACAACTATCATATGATCTCCCTGATTTGAGGAAGTGGTGATGCAACATGGGGGCTTAAGTGGGTAGGAGAAGAATCAATGAAACAAGATGGGATTGGGTGGGAGACAAACCATAAGTGACTCTTAATCTCACAAAACAAACTGAGGGTTGCTGGGGAGAGGGTTTTGGGAGAAGGGGGTGGGATTATGGACATTGGGGAGGGTATATGCTTTGGTGAGTGCTGTGAAGTGTGTAAACCTGGTGATTCACAGACCTGTACCCCTGGGGATAAAAATATATGTTTATAAAAAATTAAAAAACAAACAAACAAACAAACAAACAAAAACAAGTCCTGGAAACCGGCCTCAGGTAACAAAGCTCAAATACAAGGGTGGGTCAGGCCAGGTGGAGACACCTGAACAGTGTGGCTGCTTACTGTCTCCTAGCTACCAAGGTGATGGGCTAGTTTCCATGGCCTTGTGGGATGAATTGTAATTCAATTAGCCACCTGTGTGTGGCAAGGCCCAACCACATGGCCTTTGCTCTATAAAAGTTAGTCTGAAAAGCAGGGAGGCGTCATCCTCTGTAAGGGGAGGCCCCAGCCTGTCTGTTTGAGGGTCCGTCTGATTCTTGATGCTTGGCGCGAAATAAAGCTTTGTTTGACCTTCACTTTGTATCAGTCTCACTCCTTTAATCACGGACCCATTATTGGGGTACCCATTTTGGGGGGATCTAACAGTTACTGATGAGGGAGCAGGAGGGTGGCTGAGGACAAAGCAAAAGCTGGCATCTTGCACCCCCTTTCCACCCACTCCCCTTGGTAATATGTGTAACATTCCTCAGGCATCCCTGACTGCCCAAAAAAAAAAAAAAAAAAAAACAAATAGTTAACTTGCAGAGATCACAATCCTTGGTTTACCAGTGTCCTAGAGATTTACAACAAAGAAGCTATCTTAACAATAGCACAATTTCCAGAGCCAAATAACTCAGTTCCTCAAGCCCTAAATAAAGTTAAATTTCTTCTAAACCCAAATCTCACTAACAAGGACACTTGATAGGAGAAATGTGAAACTTTATCTCTAGATCTCCAAGATAGTGTCGAGAATCATTCCCAAGCATATGGTCTACTGATATACATCAAAAGGGTCTCATAAGAAGATTTTTACTACTAGTAATAAATAAACTTTCTTCCAACAATAGCTAGCCCCTCAAGGTCCTGGAGACCTTGCTTCCAAAATTCCTTAGAGACTAACATCAACCCCTTTGTTCTCACCTACCCAAGTCCTGTATATATAATCAGTCACTCGTCAGGATAACGGGGCAGCATCTCCATCTGCCCATAAGTCCTGTCCCTGTGTTCTAATAAACCACCTTTTTACACCAAAGACGTCTTAAGAATTCTTTCTTAGCCGTTGGCTCTGAACCTCACCCCACCGAACCTCACCTAGGTTCAAGAACTTCATCAGTTACCACCTACAAAATAAAGCTTTTGCTCATAGGAAAGATGAGAGAGAACAGAGACTGGGTAAACTTATTTTAGTGTCTGCATAGTAGGCTATGATAAAAATGTCAAAAAGGTATCAGATTTATTTACACTCATTTTATAATTTGGTAATTGTTCTAATATTCTGGTAATGTCACTGAAGGTGGAGGAGTAAGAAATTCTTCTTCTCCATAAAAACAACAAAGAACTTGTATTAACTATGGGAATCAACTTTTTTGGAACTCTGGAAATTAAACAATTTTATAGCAACCCAAGAGCACTTACCAAAAAAAAAAAAAAAAAGTCTAATTTTTCTCTAAGAACAGCAAATTTTGTATTATTATAAGTCACCCCAGAACCCACTTACACTCACCAACTTCACTAGCCATGAAGATAATGGCCCTCATTCCCAATGCTAGAGGATTCTGAACCAACCTCCATTGTCAAGAATTGCAGTTATTTTGCTACATATCCGGCCTTTCTGGTGGCTGCCTTGAACTGGCTCAAGAGTCTTGTCTTTATTTTAAATAAGTCAGAGCTGGTCCTGTGCTAACGCTGGTTGAGGGATGGGGAAGGAGGTGTCAAAACATTTATAAGCTAATGTTTCTGTCATTGTTTGGGGCAATAGGTAGCACTTGAAGAAATCAGTAGATCCACTAGGCTAGGGATTTCTCACATACAGAATTCTAAGGCTCCTTGCATTCAGCTAGATAAATAGCATCAAGCCTACTTAATGTAGCAGATTCTGGTCAGACTGCCTGAACCTCCCACCATCTCCACTGTTAGAAAGTTTCCCAAGTGCCATGGTTTCATCCCACTTCCACTTCTAGCCATAGTAGAATAGGTAAACTTAGGACAGAGCTCAGTCGTAGCCAAACCTTAGGTTGACCAACAACCTATTGATTACAAACCTGGCATAAAAACATGATTTATCTAATCAGATGTTATTTCTCAAATATTTTTACTAAGAAATGCCAAAGAAATCATGAAATTTAGCAGCAAGTAAGAATGGAAGCAGAAGAAGCATAAGAAAGACAGTGGGAAAAAAGCTGAAGATAAGTGGCAGAAACAATGAATCAAGATACACAGAGAGAACATATGTGTAGACTAGTAGATGAAGAGGATTGATCAGGAAAGAGAGTAAGAAGCAGATTTAGAGTTAGTTATTACCACATGTGGCAAATCCTGAGCAGAAACTCCACATAGCTACCACTGTTGAGATGCCTCTGATTGCCTTGGATCCAGAAAAAAACATCAACCTCTATAGTGTGGATTGCTATTTTGTTTAGATCAGACTTCGATAAACCCAGTGTGATTTTAGTTAGCTTTAGGATGCCTGGACAATATAGCTCAATAATATCTGATTGTGGATAGAATTCAAATATTATTTCAATCAAACAGAACGCAAACAGTGTAATGTGTATTTCTAAAGGATTAGCCCATAAATCCATGATGTTCACATCTAGCAATTTCACTGTAGTGTTAAATATTTTTAGGTTATTTTCTTGATTTTGGTTTAAATAAATCACCAAACCCAGATAAAATCAATTAGTCACCTCCCAAGACTTTACACATCTCCAAGACATTTTTTTAAAACTCCATTTTATAAGGTATAGTCATTCAGTCATGTAAAAAGAAAAACCAACAACTGTTTTTGTTTCTATCTCATTTCATTTAAAACCATAAATTGCATTGCTGAACTTCATTACCTGACATATTTAGCAACTAAAACAATTAGCTGTTTTTCAAAAATAAACATCTATCCATAAGGAATGAAAAATTTTATTTACTGAGTTTGTTTAATCTGTTCTAGGTTCCTGTGGCATATCATGCTGAAGAGCTCTGGGAATGCCTCCCATATTACTGAATTAAGTCCCCAGCTATAGATGTTGACTAAATTGAAGAATGTCATTTGGATAATGTAAGAAGAAAGATCTGGCTTTAATCAATGAATTCAGAAGACTGAGTGAAGATACTGTGTTTTCTCAAGATTTAAATTGTAGTATTTTTAGTGTGTCAACAGTAACTTTAACTAGTTTTGAAACCCTTCTATCATGTCAACCAAACAATTTGTGTTTATCATGTTACCTAAGATCCATCCAAGTAACAGTAATATTAAAAACCAACATGTATAGGACATTCTCCAAATAGCTGTTAACATTTTTAACTCTTCAATAATTCAAGTAATCCTTATAGCATACAAAAAAGATAACTGACCTGTTAAGTATTCAGTAATTTGTTTCTAATCACACATCAAGTAAAAGACAAAGTTGGGAAATTCATTGCTATAAATACCTATATTAAAAAACAAGAAATATTTACTATCAATAATTTAAGCTAAAATGTCAGGGAAAAAAAGAAAATAAAATCTGAAGTAAGTAGGGAAATAATAAGTATCAAGGCAGAAATAAAAATTATAGAAAATAGAGGAGTAATATAGAAAATCAATGAAACTAAAAACCAGTTCTTTGAAAACATAAACTACAGTGAAAAATTTTTAGCTAGAATGAGTAAGATAAGAAGGAAGAATATGCAAGTCAGCAAAATGAATAATTAAGAGAGGGCCTTACTAAAATTCTTACCAAAATTAAGGTTATAAGGGACTATCATGAAAAGCTTTAATGCAACATATGATACTACTTAGATATAATGAAGAAATTCCAATGAAAACATAAAAACTATCTCAAGAAGAAATAGAAAACCTGAATAATACATGTAAAGAAAGTGAATTTGTAATTAACTATCTTCCCACAAAGAAAAGCTCCAGCCCAAATTGTGTCTTTGGTAAATTCTAACAAATATTTATGGATGCAATGATACCAACACTACATAAAATGTATCAGAAAATGCAGGAAGAACCATTTCTTCGTTTATATTAAATGACATTTCACAAAACATGACCTATATACTTCATGACCATAGGCACAATAATCCTTAACAGAACATTAACAGATTAAATCCAGCAACACATAAAAAGAATTATATACTATGACTAAGTATAGTATACCCTAGGAATGCAAAGTATGTTTGAATGTCAAGGATATTATCTACTGTATTCATGGAACATATGATATAAACTACATGAAAATCTCAACTCAAAGAAATTTGAAACATCTCAACATCTATTTATGATAAATACTATAAACATAACAGGAATAAAAAGAAACTTTTTTTTTAATTTTTTATTTTTTATAAACATATATTTTTATTCCCAGGGGTACAGGTCTGTGAATCACCAGGTTTACACACTTCAAGCAGAGAAAAAGAAACTTTTTAAAATCAAAAGAAGCATCTATAGAAAAGCTACAGCCAAAATCATATTTTACTTCATATATGAAGTAAATCATTTTTACTTCAAACTTTTCTAAGTTCAGAGCTAAGATAAAGATTTCTTCTTTCACAACTTCTGTTCAACATTCGTATGCATGTTCTATCCAACGAAATAAGGCCATCAAGTGAAATAAAAGGCATAAAGATTAGAAAGGAAGAGGTTAAATAGTCTTTACTCAAGGGAAACATGATCTTATAAGGAAATAATAGCAAGGAATTTACTAAAATACTAATACATGGGGCGCCTGGGTGGCTCAGTGGGTTAAAACCTCTGCCTTCGGCTCCGGTCATGATCCCAGAGTCCTGGGATCCAGCCCAACATCAGGCTCTCTGCACAGTGGGGAGCCTGCTTCCTCCTCTGCCTGCCTCTCTGCCTACTTGTGATCTCTGTCTGCCAAATAAATAAATAAAACCTTTAAAAATATATTAATACATGAGTTTAGTGATTGTACAGCATAAGAGATCAATATGAAAAAATCTTCAGATTGCTATTTTACTAGAAAAATGCATTCTAAAAATGAAATTAAGATGCAATAGCAACAAAACTAATGCAATTCTTATGAATAAATTTAGCAAAGGAAGGGCAAGGCTCTTCCATGAAAAAATACAATGTATAAACACATAAAAATCAATATATACATGTATACTATATATTAAAATATAAATATATATGAAATATGCATAAATGATAATTTAGCAAATGAAGTATAAAAATCTTATCTGAGAAATTACAAAACATTGCTGAGAAAAATTAAACAAGATTTAACTAAATGGTGAGAAACTCCATGTTCATAGATTGTTAAGACTCATTATTGAACGGCAATTCTTCCAATTTGATGTATAAACTCATTGCAAACCCTATGAAAATTCATAATGGCTACTTTATAGAAATTGACAAGTTGATCTTAAAAATAGTAGATTATCACAGCAGTTATAACAAATATGTAATTCAGTGGTTTCAATTAAGGGTCTATTCTCCCCCTCCCCTGACATTTAGCAATGTCTGGAGACTTTTGGGTAGTCATAAGTGGGTAGAGGCCAAGAATGGTCCTTAGCATCTTCTAATGCACAGGGCTGCCTCTCATAACAAAGAAGTATTGGACCCGAAATGCTAATAGTACTGACTTTGAGACACCCTGATTTAATTGCATCAGAAAAAAATAGAGTAATATCTCCAGCTGTCAGTCCAGGCATTCTATGCCACCAGAGTAGAAAGGTCTAGTAATAGAGAAGAAAAAGAACCCTTGGAGCCCTTTCACCATTGGTGAGTGCCTTAATGGACACTACCAGTTCTGGCTATACAAAAGCTCTCTGTTGTACTATTACCTGTCTTAAAACTTCCTTGTTTTCTACAGAGGCTTCTCTAATATCTTATCAACTGATCATGGTCACATCTTGCCAGCGTAACAGCCATTTGCCTTTGCTAAGGTCTGCTCTAAGGCATTAAATATAATTTTGAAAAATCATATTCCCTGATAATAAAACTTCACATGTTTCTTCTATTTTGAAACACTTGTCTGTAGTTTCTGTATACTAAAAACTTGCACTAAGGGTGTTTTAAAACGGCTGTCTTACTTTGGCATTCTTGTGTACAAAGGTGATTTATCTTCTTTTTCCCTTTATGTTTATTAAACAACACAAATGTTCCAAAGTCTCTAACTGCTATTTAATTCGAGGCTATGAGTTTCTGTGCTTCTCCGCTTCTCAGAGACCAGATTGCTTTGGGAAATTTTAGTGTCAACATGTAATAATAAAATTGATCAACTGCATATAAACTAATAAGTACAAATTTGATTTTTTCTAAAAAGTGATTATTTGGCTCTGAGGTAAAACAAAACTCATATTTATAAGATGTAGTGTGTATAAGGTGTCATTTTAATAATCATTTGATAGAAATTGATGCATCCTAAGTTTGGATATTATGATTCTTACCCCAGCTCCAATGTTATTTTTTCCCTCCATGCCACCAGGCACTTGTCTAACACCAGCTTAGAGTCTTAAAAATTGATCTCTATTCTGATATTACGTACCTGGAGATATCATCAGATCTCACATGTTAAGGGCTTAATCTTACAAGACTACACACACACACACACACACACGACACACACACACACCCTACACCAATCACGAATCTAGGTGATTCTGACCTCCTGGTTATGAATTGGAGGTTCTGATGACTTCCTTCTTAGGTATGATTAAGCTGCTAGAGGAGCTCACAAAAAATCAGGAAAGCAGTTTACTTAAAAGATTGCTGCTTTATTACAAAAAAGTTCCAAATCTCGAATCTTGGCAACAAACCCTCACACTTAGGTGCCTTTCAAAAGACACCTCATTAACATAAACTCAGGTGTAGTTGAAAGGGGTTTGTTGTAAGTATCAGGACATCTTTATCACTGTTACCATTTAGGAAATTTAAAGGAATGGGAAAAAGAATAAATATGTATTTCTTACCATAAGCCACAATACCACAGATATAAAAGTAAATAACTATCTTCATAGACCAGTAAAAATTAAGGTCTTATAACAACATTTCGTATAACTCATGAAATAATGTGATCAGTACTTCCCATGGTGTTTTGCCATATGCCAACATGGATATTGAGTCAAGGCTTGAGTGTGTTAGGATGACAAACTGAAGCACCTACCCAACATTGTAACAACTTTTATATTATTGAATAATTATAAGACCTAATAAAAACTATATTTTCTATCTCTATTACAATATTTCCTACTGTCATTATTTTAATAACAATAGTTTCTTTTTCTCAGTAGTCTTTTCTTTTCAAATAATTGGGAGAAGAGCAGCAGGTTAGAAACTATGAAATTGGCAGTGTCATTTACAGAACCCATAAGTTTCATTGATTGCCGCTTCCCTGACTCATTCTATAGCTGGCTAAAACTTGCCTTCTCACTGACGAGAAGTCTACCAGGAGACATGACGATATAAACTATCGATGAAATGTCTAAAGGGGGAAAATGCAATTGTGATTTAGTCTGAAATTCCACTTGGCAATCTGTTTTAAGACTTCACACTTGAGAAGTAATTTCATTTGTTTTTTCCTGCTTATAAACCAGTGTCTTAAACCATAGGTAATCACTGCAAGGCTGTACCAATGACAGTTCCCAAATTTCTTTCTCACAGGCAAAATTGAAGGAATATAGACTCTTTTCTTCTAGTCTTAACTGGAACCAGGCTTTCCCTTGGACCCCATGCATGTCCATCTTTATTTACCCCCCCAGTGGAAGGTAGGAATGGAGGTAGCGGCCATTTGTTGAGGGATTACTAGTGTCCAGACTTCTGTTAAGCATTTCATAGACATTGCCTCTTCTATCAAACAACAATTCCCAATTTTTGACATTTTACCCCAATTTTGTAGAACCCAAGATTCAAAACACTTGATAAGTTGTCTGATCTTGTAACATAACACATCAGATCATTTGAGTTGTAATACTTGCTCTTAGCCCTGAGTTTCTCTCTCTCTGCATAGCATAATGCCTTCAAGTGGAGGGAACATCAGGGTTCTCCAGACCATTATTACCACTTCCTGTTTACTATATCTCCACCTTCCTGTATAAGAATGTTTTGTTTTGTTTTGTTTTAATCTCATGTCATCCTGCTAAACTTCCATTGTATTATTGAATCCTCTCTGAAACTCCTGGTTAATCCCATTATTTATACTGAGCCTTTTACCTGGCCTTGGATGATTTTAATGTTCCTGTTGACAATCTACTTTGTACCTTAATACTAGCATCTATCGTTAGCTTCTCCAAGGCTCTGCAGATCCAGTCCAGCAAACTATACCCAGGGATGTGCCTAGACATTGTCATTAACCCCAAACACGTGATGTGTGAAATACTAAAACTTCAACATTTCACTGATAACACAAGTGGTTCCATCATTATTACTTTAACTGCTTTTTTTTTCTTTACCTCATCATTACTCTTTCATGTCTTAACTTTATTTTTATCTTAATCTGCTAACTCCCTTATTTTTTCAATTACTATCTCAATAGAGCAAAATGATAACAGCATTAAAAATAACTAATTCCATCTGTTTTTAAACAATTATGTGTTAGGCACTTTATTTTTATCACAACTGAGGATTATAGAGCTGAAGCAAAGCATCCAAATTCACACAGGACATAAATGATGTAATTAGGATAAGGAAACATTCCTTTCTGTGTGATTCCAAGGTCATTTTTTTTTCCCCCACTACACCATGCTGCTAGAAAAACGAGGATACATTCCTTTAATTATCTCTCACTATATTTTTTTTTGGTCACATCTGTTCTCATCTGTGCTGCACAGAGCAACCTCTAAATCATTATTCACTCCAATAAAAATTGGTTCTAGAGTTGGAGAGGGGATTGAAAAAAAATTGAGTATTATAATGGTTTTCTGTCCTTCAAAAGGCATATGTACATGAAAAGTATATCATAATATTAAATTTTATAGGGAGGGCAGTCAGGAAAAAGAATTCTCTAAAAAGGGGACTTAGGGGGAGAAAAGATGTGGAAAAGCCACCAAGTCACATTTTCAAACTACAGCTGTGTCCTCAACTTTGTCTGATCTATCTGTATTAGTCCAGTCAAATCTTAGTCTCCTTTATTTAAACTCTCACTTCAAACTTTATTATTCCTTAGCCTCTTCAAAACTCTTGGCAAAGAACTATGTGTAAACACGCACACATGAATGCACACACAGCAAATGATCTTACCTCATATCTCATGGAGAAAATTGAAGTTTCAGGTGAGAGATTTCTCAATAGTCTGCCCCACCCCCCTCACTTGTCATCCTCTTACATGAACCTGTACTTATATTCCCAGCATTCTTCCTTTTTCTGGTAGAAAATGTACCTTTCCTACTTATATTCTAGGAGTTCAGCATCTCAGTATCTTGCTCCATCAACCGATTTATCTATTAATTGTATATTTTTCCTCTTTCCATCTGCACTAATTCAAGTGCCTGTAATTATTTATTATTTATGCTTTGTCTGCAAGAAACAGAAAACACAACTATCAGTGACTTGAACAAATAGAGGGCTTTGGCTTTTTTTTTGTTTTCCACATAACAGAAAATCTGAAAGTAAACAGTTGCTGTCATTGGTTTGTCCACTTAACAAGATCAAGGGCTGCATCTCATTATTCTGCTTTTGCCGCATGGTGTTGATATGCTTTGTGCATCACATCTTTTTAGGAACTTCCTATAGACTTCCACTTTGGTCATATTGGCTAGAATGTATTGACCTGGTTTATTTCATGTGACCACTCATGCAGCTTTAGAGGCTGGAAGGGTGAATAGTTAGTTTTTCAATACTCAGAATGGAGGCAGAACAGAAGAAGTAAGTTGAGAATTATAACGATATTAGTTTTTCCAACCCGTGAACATGGAGTGTCTTCCCACTCGTGTCATCTACAATTTGTTTTTTTTTTTTAAGACTTTTATTTATCTATTTATTTCATAGACAGAGATCACAAGTAGGCAGAGAGGCAGACAGAGAGAGGAGAAAGCAGGCTCCCTGCTGAGCTGAGAGCCCTACGAGGGGCTCGATCCCAGGATCCTGAGACCATGCCCTGAGCTGAAGGCAGAGGCTTTAACCCACTGAGCCACCCAAGCACCCCATCATCTACAATTTCTTACAGTGTCTTAGAGTTTTCAGAATGCAAGTCTTTCGCCTCTGGTTAAATTTATCCCTAGGCATTTTATTATTTTTGGTGCTTTTGTAAATGTGATTGTTTTCTTGATTTGTCTTTCGCCTACTTCCTTATTAGTGTATGGAAATGCAACATATTTCTGTATATTGATTTTATATCCTGTGACTTCACTGAAATCATTTATCAGTTCTAGTAGGTTTTTGGTGGAGGCATTAGGATTTTCTATATATAGTATCATGTCATCTGTAAATAGTGAATATTTTACTTTTTCTTTACCTATTTGGATGCCTTCTTTTTTTCTTGTTCTTGTTTGATTTCTGTGGCTAGGACTTCCAATATTTTGTTGGATAGAAGTGTGAGACTGGACATATCCTTGTCTTATTCCTGATTTTAGAGGGAAAACTCTCATTTTTTGCCCACTTGGTATGATATTCACTGTGGGTTTTTCATATAGGAGCTTTATTTTGTCGAGGTGTGTTCCCTCTAAACCTACTTTGTTGAGAGTTTTTATCATGAATGGATGTTGTACTTTGTCAGGTGTTGTTTCTGCATCTGTTTATTTGATCATATAGTTTTTATCCTTTCTCTTGTTAATGTGATGTCTCACATTGGTTGTTTGAGACTATTGAACCAGCCCTGTATCACTGGATTAAATCACACTAGATCATGGTGAACGATTTTTTTTAAATGTATTGTTGGATTGAGTGTGCTGATACTTTGTTGAGGATTTTTGCATCAATCTTCATCAGAGATATTGGCTTGTGGTCTTCTTTTTTCATAGTGTCTTTGTCTGGTTTTGGCATCAGAATAATGTTGGCTTCATAGAATGAATTTGTAAGTTTTCTTTCCCTTCTATTTTTTTGGAATAGTTTTGGAAGAATAAATATTATATTTTATACTTTTATTATTTTTATTTTTTTAAGATTTAAAAAAAAGAAAATTATTTGACAGACAGAGACCACAGTAGGCAGAGAGGCCAGCAGAGAGAGGAATAAGCAGGCACCCTGCTGAGCAGAGAGCCAATGGAGGGCTCATCCCAGGACTCTGGGATCATGATCTGAACCAAAGGCAGAGGCTTTAACCCACTGAGCCACCAGGTGTCCCAATTTTATACTTTTATATAAAATTTCTATGTATTTTATATTTATATATTTGCTATATTTATATTTATATATGCATTATTCTTATATTTCTTAATAAGGAGGAAAATGAATTAACAATATTAAAATAACTTGCCTAAATTTGCCATGTAATTGTGTAGCTCTTGGAATGAACCCAGTTGTTCCCCCAGTCGGCACACCTACCTGCCTAATGTGTGAGGCATTATTATGTTCACAAAATGCTCCTTCTTTAGAAAAAGCAGGATAAATAACAAATAATTAACAAGATCACAAGTCACCTTATGCATTAATTGGCTATTTCTTCCCCCAGATTTTAGGTTGGTTAAAACAAGTTAAAGAGACAAATTATAAAGACAGTATTCTATTAAAGTGGAGAGTACAGAGATAGCGTTCCACTCTATTATGTAACTCTTCCATGTGAGCAATGGAAATTGTAAAATTCTTTTAAAAAGTTAAATGTTTAAAGAAGAGTATTCCATCAATCCAGAAAAAAATAGAATACAGAAGCACAAAGATTTTAAGATTAAGAGTCTCAGAATTTTAACTTTTGACAAAAGGGAATTTTAAGCCAGTCGTTGTTTTGATTGCTAAATCCAGTATGCCATGTGTGTTTCAAGAATTCAGTGTTTCCAAGCCCCAAGTTATACTGCTCATTGCTCAAAAGGCCAATACTAAGGAGATAAGTTTAGTCTGGAAAAGAATTTGAGTTTTATTCAGAAGGCCAGCCACTTGGAGAGAAGGCAGGCTCTTGTCCAAAACCCAGCCTCAGCTTCTGCCTGTATGCAGGGGTTTTTAAAGTTGTTTAGGGTAGTTAATCTAGGGAGTGCAGTGGTCGGTAATATTTCCTTCTTTTCTTTCTTTCTTCTTCTTTTTTTTTTTTTTTTTTTAGAGAGTGAGAGAAAGAGAGCACGAAAGGTGGGGAGGGGCAGAAGGAGAAGCAGCCTATCTGCTGAGCAGAGAGCCCAACATGGGGTTCAATCCCAGGCCTCTGAGATCATGACTTGAGTCGAAGTCAGATGCTTAACTGACTGAGCCACCTAGGCACCCTAACATTTCTTGATTATGGGCAGGCTCTATCATGCCAGCGACAGACATTATTTTGGTTCTTGGGGTGGCAAGGGGCTGCCATCCTTGTTCATAATGTGGAGGAGTCTTCTGTTCTACAAAGAAGGACAAGGTCTACAGATACACAAAGGGAGGCTAGTAAAATCATCTGTGTGACCTTAAAAAGAAAAAGATTTTGCCAAAAATTTGCTAGACGAATCTGAAAGCTGAGATAGCTCAAACAGGCTTGCTGGCCTCTGTGGCACAGGAAATTTTTTTTCCTTCTCTAGAGGCCAATGGTCTGCCTGCTGTGGGTCAAGGGACTTAGGTCAGCAAGTCTGTGAACTTGAATTGAGTTAACTTTTGAGACTGGTTGAAGTTCTGTGACAAATATAGGATGAACTCCTTTAGAAATGGTTTTAAAAGGTGCGTTTTTTGTTTTGTTTTGTTTTCAGATTTCAATGGAGAAGAGCAAATTGGGTATTGAGACATACAGAAATACTCAGTAACTTTATGAGATAAATAGGAAACGACATATTTACAGTGTAATGTGCCTGAAAAGGCAAGGACATTGGAGTTAGAAAGCTTCCAGTTCTAGTCCAGGCGTTGTACACTGGAGAAGGTTAGTTTATCCCCCTGAGTTTTTATCTGGTTTTCAAAAGAATGATTTTAAAAGGTAAAATGTGTAGGGAATCTATCAAAAGAAGGTCTGATGATATATTCTTTGCTTCCACATATTAGCTGTATTTGTTTGTGATGCCATATACTAAGTACTGGATCACAAACATCCTGGCCCAAGGAACGTGAATTTAGAAATAAAGATATGCAAGGTATTAGGCATTGCAGGGTAGCGTAATAGAAAAAGTACATGGTGCTAGAATAACACCCAGGAATGTCACCCAGACAGACCGGAGTATGAGTTAAAAACTTCCGGAAGAGGCAGCATCTCAGCTGGATGAAGGATGCCTTTAGTCAGGTGAAAGCGGAGGCAGGAAAGCTTTCTCAAACTAGGTGAACTGAAGGTGGTCCAGAGTCAGGGCATACTGGAGTATGCCACTTCCAGCCTCTAACAATACAATAGATCCTGGTAGATGACAGATCCTGAGGCCAGAGAGAAAGCAAAGGTCACGTTAATCAAGATTAGAACCAACCCAGATCTTCAGCTGTTCATAGTTTGCTTCACATAAGGCTAGAAAAGAGTGAAGATTAAGGTTCCAATGATTGAGAACACTAGCTGCTCCAGCACTGGTGCAGAGCCCAGAAAGACCCTGTTGAATAAAGGATTAACCCTTAGGAGTTGGATAATGGCAAGTTCTAGGGAGGGTCAGGGCAGTGTGATGCGCAGCATCGTAGCTATTTCAAAATACTGTGGAAAAATTTCAGCATTTATCCTTTTGTGTAACAGCTAAACGTCAGTCTAGATTTAGGTTAAAAGACAAATTAAATCACAGCTTAAATTCATCTTCACTTTGAACTTACTTTATTATAATTTAATATTCTGCTCCTATTCCGTGTGGGTGTGTGTATGTATGTGTGTGTGTGTGTGTGTGTAAGCTCCTCAGGACATCCAGTCTAGTAATCAATACATAGTCCAGGTTTCAAACAACAACAATACCACATTACTTACAACTTTAAATTAAATTTATAGTATTAAGTTGATGACTCTGGCCGCACACATAGTATCATCCAGCTAAATTGACCTACAAATCACAGACAATCTCATTTGTATAGAACCTTGCCATTTTCAAAGTACTTTCATAACATCAAATGTAATTCTTATAACAATATGGTTAAGGATATGCAGCAGCTATTCAATAATTTACAAATATTCTTCAAGTTAGCTTTCATTGCTGCAATACCATTGGGAGCAAAAGTGGGCAAGTATTCCCATCATCTCTCCTTTGTAAATGAGGAATTTGAGACGAGAGAGATAAAATGTATCTTGACAGCGAAAATGAGTTTTGAAACTGTGGACTGAAATATCCAAAGAAATATGTAGGGGCTTAAAAATGTAAAATTAAAGAACTATCACAAGTGTTCTCATTTCAGTCTTTATGGTTTAAAAAAAAAGTCTGGAAATTACTTTACTCCAAAGTCTCTAAAACATATAAATTTTAGAAGCAGATTCTCATCTCAAAAGCTTCTTTTCAGAATGCCATTTTTATAAGGAGTTAGTTAACAAAATTATAATTGGGTTTTAGAACCAGTAACTGAAATATGTCTTATTTAGTGAAACCTTGAAACTGGAATTCGCAAAAGATTATTGGTAGGACAAGAGGCAACAACAAGGATTAAAAATGAAAACAATCATACAGGATGGGTAAAACAATCCTCACTTTTAGTAAAAGTGTTTCAGAACACTCTTAAAGTCTCTGTAAAAGCTACTACTAATATTGATTGTACTAAACAATTACTGAAGTGATCTGAGGATACAGATGATATGGCCTGTGTACAAACAGTAGCATCAGTCGAGTCTGATATATATAGAGAGAAGTATTATATAAAGAATACAAGGTTTTATGGAAAAGATTGGATTTCGATGAGATAAAAAACATCTTGAAAGTTAAAAAATGTTAAGAAATTTCAGATACAGTAAGTATACCTGCCAGTAGAGTACCTTTGGCAAGTTTCCTTGGAGGAGTTCATACCTACAATTCGTTATATGTAAAATATATGATATGTTGAGATAAAATTGAAGTCATAAAAGAAAAAAAATAAAAGGAGGGGGAGAGAAGAAGAGGAAAGGAGAATAAACTCAATGATGAGTTAATAAGTGGAAGTTAAATGACAACATGAGAAATTGGCCAAGCAGCTTGTATAACATTCAGTAAGATAGCAAGGAACTAAGGACATTATTTTTTTAAAAAAGGTATAAACACACAGGTCGGCACTAGAATACAAATATTAAACTCCCTAAAGATCTCCCAAAATATCTGATAGACAAGATGAGTGGAAAAAATATGAAAGCATTCTTCACTAACAATCTTGATATAAGATAAAGTAGTAAGTAGCCTGAAAAATATAAGTTGAACAGATACTATAGACATGTCAAACTTTACGCCCCAGTGAGAGAGAACCTAACCTCTTCTTGTCTATTCATGCAGCACTTACAGAAAATGGTTGTATAATTGGTCACAAAGGAAATATTGATTGGTTCCATGAAGTAGATGAATTATAAGCAAAACCTAAATGTGAAAAATCCAAAGGTATTCCTGAAGGAACCAAAAGTAGACCTTAACAAGTGGTAAAACATCCCTCCATTTTAATCTGAATGACTCTTATTAAGATGATATCACTTCTCCCTATGTTGATTTATAGTTTTAATCCAATATTTTTTTAAAATAAAGATTTTATGTGGTTCAAAAGCTCATATAGGTAAACACATAGGCAAAAATAGCTAACAAAATATTGAAGATCAAAAACTAAAAATGAGGATGTAAAACACATGAACCAGGTATTAAAACATATCACAAAGAATCTATGTAATTAAAATAGTGTAGTACTGATCCATGAACCAGTTTCAATTGTATGAGGCATGTATCTAATTTTATCTTTTTATAAAAAGTTACCCAATTGTCTAGGCATTGTTTATTTCAATACTTGTTCCTGTAATCTGAAATGTTGCCTTTAGTATATCATATATAAGAATAAAACTAAAATATGTCAGAGATTCAATATTAGAAATTGAAATAATAAAAGCCCTAGAAAAATATATAAGTAGAAAAAGGCTTTCTAAACTTGATTTAAAATCCAGAGGCAATAAAATTTTGATACATATAAATATATAATTTTTTAATTACATGGTCAGATAAATAGCTATAAACTAAGTCAAAAGACAGTTGGCAAAATGAGAAAATACTTGCAAAATATTCCACAAATGCAAAATGGGGAATAAAGGACAAAAGCATGATTAAAACATGAGAAAACTCATCAATAGACAATTCACATAAAAAAGGAAATAAAATGGTCCTGAAGCATATGAAAAATCATTCGAACTCATAGTTAAAGAATGCAAATCTGATAGTTATTGAAACACCAAATTTTTTTTTTTTTTTTTTTTTTTTTTTTTTTTTTTTTACATATCAGATGGGCAAAAATTAAAAGTGACCACATATTTGGGTGAATGCTGTGGAGAAACAGGCATTCTTACACATTGCTGGTAGAATACATCCTCTTGCAATCCTTCAGGTGGAAAATTTGGAAGCTGTATGTAGATGCTTGCCATTTGGCCCAGCAACCCCACTTCTAGAAGCATATCCTAAAGATTCAATGATATACACTCATATATACACGTGTTGATTTGCAAACCAGCTCTTGTACATAGAGGGCTAGGAAAGACCAAGAGAGAGACAGGCCATTCCAGACTGATAGGTGGCAGATTTAATACGCAAGGGAACTTAAATATTAGGCTTGCCTCTGGTGGTCTCAAAATGTGCAAATCTCTCATCTACCTGCCAGAATCTTAAAAGTTTACATATAGACCTTAATGGGGTTTACCCATATATACAAACCAGGTGGTCTCAACAACACGTTACGATCTCAAGGCTTGAAACAGCTCCTACTTTGCAAATGTTGGGTAGAAAGCACATTACAAGGACAAGGGAGGGGATGAGGAGCATCTAATTCTCAGATCCAGTTCCAGGATCACCCCAGTAGTAGTCACACTACTATTACTAGTAGTAGTAGTAGTAGTAGTAGTAGTAGCAGTGGTTCCAGTAGTCACATCCTCTCAATAACTTCCTCCAACAGTGTACTAAAGTCTGTAATTGCAAAACATTTGAAATAACCTGAATGTCATACATAGGAAAGTGATTGAGTAAACTATGTTATATTTACATGATGGAATATTGTGTAGTTATAAAAAAAAGGAAGGAGATGCCTGGGTGGCTCAGCTGGTTGTTAAGTTGGTTGACTCTTGATTTTGGCACAGGGCTATGGGATGGAGTCCCATGTCAGCCTCCATGCTCAGTGCAGAGTCTGCTTGAGATTTCTCTCTTTCCCTCTCCCTCTGCCCCTCCCCCGTTTGTGTGTGCTCTCTCTCTAAATAAATAAGTATAATCTTTTTTTTTTTTTAAATTAAGGAGAAAGATTATGACCTCCTATGAGTCATTTTTAGCATATATTGTTAAATGAAAAAAATCAAAGTGCATCTATAAGGTTTCCTTTCAAGTCAGAAAAAAGTACCTGTATGATAATATACATGTGTGCAAAAAAGAAAGAAAGAAAAATAAATATATGGGGGAAAAGTAGGAAAATTAAGAGACTAAAGAGGTATGTTAATTACAGGGCATAGGATAGAATGGGATTGAAGGAACAGGGGAAGGGAAACAGGTTTCAAGCTATGGAAGGAGTGCTGCTTCTGTGATGATAAATTTCTGTATATTTTTACTTTTCAAACCATAGAAAAACTTTACATACCCCTAAAATAAATAATTTAAATTCAACCAGGGAGGGGGTGGAAGATAAATTAGAATACTAATGACAATAAATAATCTTAAATGTATTACAGATGCATATATTTGCATGTCTAGCAAAACCTCACTAGGTGGTGTGGAATAAAGTTAATTCTAGAAACAAGATTTTGACAGAAATGCAAAATTACTATACACAAATACTGTACTCTAGTTGGTAAATTTGTTTTTCACAGGACTATGCGTTAACAATTCTGAAACTATGTGTATTTTAGGTTTGAACAAAAACATAAATTGTGTAAAACTTACTATTTCCAAGAAAAAATTTAAAAATAGGGAAAGGGAAAAGACTAGAATGAAACTTTTGGTGTTGGATTAGAATCAGAATTGTGAGAATAACATAGATCTAGATACAGGCATTAAAATAGTAAATATATGTGTATTAATAGGATAAATATGTGTATTTGTACATGGATAATACATGTATTTTCTAGCTATGTCCTTTGGAAGGGTGTAGAAACAATGGCATCTCAGTGGTAAAGAGCACCCTCAGTTTTGGTTTATAAATATCACTGTTACATAAAAGATGGGAGAACTCCTTGGGAAGATGGACAGATTCCAGAGTTGGGCAGACAAAAAGTACAAGATGAGTCTAAATATCCTGTGCCAGAAAGTAAAGAGATACTTAAAAAATGATGGAGCTATGTTGAGATTACACAGAAGACAGTGGTCAGGTCTGGAGCAATATAATGAAAAATTTAAAAGTACAGTAATAGATTAAAACCCACTGAATAAAATAAATAAGTCTATAGTGATTAAATAATTTAATTACTAAATGAGGTAAAAGGACAGCATTATTTACATCAGAATTGGAGTTAACACATGTCCGAGGAACACAAGAAGTTGTGTGACAAACACCAGGTTCATCAATGAATACCAAAATTAGTAAGCAAACGTGATGAGAAAAAAAATGTACGTGTAGAGCTTTAAAGATTTTTCTCCAATAAACTTGTTGACTATAAAAGGAGAAATTGTCACTTTATAGTGGAGAAACCTGACTTTTACTACTCAGCTTCAATAAGTGATCAAAGTTAACATCATAAAAAAGCAATTTCAACATCATGTACCCCCTGATGTTATGCATTAAAAAGGGTATTGCATCACCCCTATGGCAATTTAGCCCAAAACGCATTACCTGAATTTAAGCACAAGGAAACATCAGACTAACCCAGATCGTTAGACATTGTACAAAGTAACTAGTCAGTGTACTTCAAAGGAATCAAGGTTATCAATGCAAATAAAATCATACTGTGGCAGAAGCGACAAAATGGATATGACAAACTAAGGAAGGAGAATACACAATAATCTTATATGGTAAATATAAGTCCCTTTCAGATTTACAAAGATAACAGAAACAAAAATAAACTGATGATGTGATTGATATTAACATACCAAAGACAGGGAAAAGAGACAACTTTATAGTGAATCATTTAATATAGTACTTCTGGGGCACCTGGAAGGCTCAGTCAGTTAAGTGTCTGCCTTTGGCACAGGTCATGATCTCTGGGTCCTGGGATCAAGCCCTACACTGGACTCCCTGCTAAGCGGGGAGCCTGCTTCTCCCTCTCCCTCTGTGTGCAGCTCCCCCTGCTTATGTGCTTTCTCTCTCTCTCTGTCAAATAAATAAATACAAATCTTAAATATATTATATATATAAATATATATATAAATACGTTATATATATATATATATATATATATATATATAGTACCTTTACAGATTAAACACGAGAGGGTCAAACCCAATGAAGGAAATTAGAGCAACACTACATGCAGTTTTCATCCTTAAACGAATATTTCAACTATATTAAAAGCTTTAAATTAAAAAATGAGTTTGTTGTAATAAGCTGTTTACACACAAGAAATTGAGCATTGTAATATACTTCTGAAGAAAAATGGATTCGTTGATAAAGGTTATACTCATCTCATTAGAATATTTGTTTCAGCACAATGTTTGTTTCTGTAACTCCTTGACACGAACTGATGATCTCATTTGCCGTTCTCTATCTTTAATTTGTTGTTTTGAATTACTTCTTCTTTTTTTATTCTCATTCCCATTCCCTTGGTTTAAACTCTCATCCTGCTTGGTTTAGACTCTCATACTTTCCTGAAAGTTGGTTTATCTTCCTCAAAATATCTTCAATACCTGAGTGAACTCTACAAAAGTTGATTATTTGAAAACCAGTCCTTTCACGCAATTATTAGTAACTCAATACTTCCACAAAGCTATATATATTGGCATTACATAGATAGTATTATCTAAGACTTTTATATCCTTTATCTCCTATAATTACCTAAACATTACAACCATTTTAATGATTTGCTATTTCATATATAGAGACATTGTGGTTTAGATAAGTAATACTTCTAAATCATAGACCAGGACTTAATACAGAACAGTAACCCAAAAAGGGTTCATTAGTCCACAATTCAATGTCACTATGATAAATTCATCTTATGGTGTAGTTCTTCAAAATACTATACAATTCTATATATGTGCAGGCTCTAAATACAATGGGCTAAATTAGCAATAATATCATATTCCTTGTGAAAATGGGCATATTTAATGGTTGAGAGTGTGGGCTTAGCTCTAGGGAGAGGATATCTTTTTTTTTTTTTTTAGTATTTTATTTATTTATTTGACAGACAGAGATCATAGATAGGCAGAGAGACAGGCATAGAGAGAGAGGGGGAAGCAGGCTCCCTGCTGAGGACCTGAGATCCCAGGACCCTGAGATCATGACCTGAGTGAAGGCAGAGGCTTAACCCACTGAGCCACCCAGGGACCCTAGAGAGAGGATATCTTGATTAAATTTTGCTTTGCCATCTATCGCTATGTGATGTTGGATACTCTTTTTGCATCTTCAATTCTTTATCTGTAAAATAGAGATAAACATGGTACTTACATCGTAAATGGCTTTTAAAAGGGTTAATTAAACATTTACGGACTCACCTGGAATAGAATAATAGCTCCGTAAATATTAGTTCTGGTACAATGATGATAATGGTACTGATGCTGATGCAGACACAAACCTCAGTATATTTGTAATGTGTGTTTTCTTTTGCAGAAACACCATCTTTTCCACTCTAGTCCTGGGCTTGGCAAACTCTGATCATCTTTCCTGACAGAGGCAACATCTCACATTATAAAACAAGTCTTGCCTGAGTTCACAAGTATCTGTGATAGAGCATATCCTAGAATACTGTGTGTATTTACTGCTATGTTATTGCATATAATATTTATGTGGTATAAATACATGTATGTCTCTGTAAAGTAAAATAATACTTCCTACATCATAAGACTTTATGATGGCTAAGTGATATATTTATGTCAAGTTCTTCCTGAAGTGTCTGACACACATGAGCAACATCCCAGTGTTAATTTGTGGTTGCTATATATATTTTTAATTTTATAACCTTTGGTTTCCTTGGAGAGGAGACTGTTTTATTTATTATCACATCTCCTGTACCCACCACATAGGGCACTTACTAAACACAATTTCACTCATCTATAGAATGTAAAAAAAAAGCCAAACTCAGAAACAGAGTAGAGTATAGTTACCAGGCCCTGAGGGTAGATGAAATGGGGAGATGTTGGCCAAAGTGTGCAAGCTCTCCGTTGGTTGTGAGATGAGGAAGTCCTGGAGACCTAACTCCACTGCGCCCATAACCACTAATGTACCTTATATGTGAAATTGGCTCGTTTCTAAGAGAGTAGGTGCCAAGTGTTCTCTCCACACAAACACATGCATACACACAAAATGCAACGATGTGTGGTGATGGGTATGTTAATTAGCTTGATTGTGGTAATCATCTCCCAATGAATACATAATTCAAAACATCATCTGGTACATCTTAGAAATATACAATTTTTGTATGGCAGCCATATTTCAAGCTGGAGAAAAAACATTCATTAACTTATGAATGAATGCTCCAAATTACCAAGATTTAAATGAAAACAAATTAAGACCTTTTACTGCATTTATATCTCCCTAAAACAGGATTTAGAAACATTAGGGATGTTGTAGTTTAGGTAAGTAATACTTCTAAATCATAGACCATGACTCAATACAAAATAGTACCCAAAAAAGTGTTCATTAGTCCACAGTCCAATGTCACAATGATAAGTTCATCTTCTGGTGTAGTTCTTCAAAAAAATATACAATTCTAGATATGTATATTTCTGTATTCTGGCTCTGAATTTCAGTATGCTAAATTAACAGTAACTGCCTCATACCTCATAAGCAGAATCACTGAATTCTGTGACCTTCCGAATAATCTTTATTGATGACACCAAAAAATGTCTCCATCCAAAAAAAAGGAGGCCTCACAGCATTCTTTCACTACACAAATATTTATTGTGAGTCAACTCCATGCAGAGCACTGTGCTAGACATTGGTACCCTGGCTAATGAAAATTGAACGTGATCTTTCCTCACAAGGAGATCTGAGTCTATAGCAAGAGAAACATTAAATAAGAGTAGCTCTTATTTCTATAACTGTTTCTTTGTTTGGGGTTTTGTTTGTTTGTTGTTTTGTTTTTTAACTTCTATTTCTTAAACCAAAACATTAAAAAGCTAGATATTCATAGAAAGTGTGTTACCATCTGCCCTTTACTATCTTTCGGTTGCTTCCCCATTTTATATTTCCTTCCAATTCCGTTTAGCCAAGTACAGAATTTTCATCAGAAAGCTGCACAAACAGCATTCTAAGATGTCCTATAGTTCCTGAAAATGGACTGTTAGATGCTTTAGTGATGCCGTTGGTATGTTAAGTTTTTGATAACCTCTTAGTGAACTGAGAGCAAAGGACAGATTTTAAAATGACCTTCAAACACAATAGGTTAACCAATGGCCTTTACCTAACTTGTCACTGTAAAAATACAGCACTCAATGAACTCAAGTCACTGTCTGTAGTCTTATAGTGATTCAGCCTGCATTTCCCAGTTTTCTGTTTCCAGATAATGTATAATAGCACTGCTGCAGAGAGGGCTTTCCTTCACTTGTGGTACTTAACTTGTTCATGGGAAGTCTCTCACAGCTGAGAAAGAATGTGGGTTCTCAAGAATTCAATGTTCCTAAAATGGATACATGAGAGCCAGTCACAGCATCTTAAATGATCTCAGTTTACCTGCCAAGCTTTCACATGGTACACAGAAAGTAATGGAGAAACCATCTTCACAGGTAAGATGGAAGAATCCCCTAACATACACTTACTGCTCACCAGAGCTGATCGCAGCACCAAATTCAACCCAGAATTTAGAAAAGGAAGTGGCCACCATCTTCTGTGTGAATGCATCTGTCCCATATCTCATTAAAATTCCCTCTGCTTTGGATTTATTGAAGACCACTGTTAAAATGTGAAAACACACATCACCCACCAGATGGAGAGGAAAAGTCCCTGTAGAATTTTAAAATAACACTAAGACAGAAAAGAAAAAAAAAAAAAAAAAGCCATATATTGGGTGAGCAGCCTTCACAGATGACTCAATTTGAGCACAATGTTTACCACTTTTCTGTATTTTACCCCCTGGGAGATTGCTTATAGTCACTCTGGCTTATCCCAGTCTCAGAAGTTTTAACCTGATCCAGCTTGAATTTCCTAGTCTTCTCTGTTCACATGGCTCCTCTGGATTTCATTCTAGGAAAAGGGAGAGAAGGAATAGTTTTCTGGCATCCATCCATGTCAATCATTAAATAAGATTAGCTAGCTGTTACCTTAAATAGCCAAGTACTTTTACCTGAGAAAGGTGTTGCAAATGTGACTCCATCAAATCCCCCTGAAAACATCAAGTACTCATTTGGGCCCATTTTAAGAGGAAGAAAACCCTTGAGGAGGTTAAGTGAATACAGAAACAGTATTTAAATTGGAGCTTTATTCCATATCTCATGTTCTTTGTACCGTATCATACACTTAGCTATAATTGAAGTTCAGAAGAGTTCACATTTTTTTCTAAGCAATAAGATATAATACTGATGCTGATATGTGTTATTTTTTTTATTAGTATGTTTAGCTAGCCAACATATAGTACGCCATTAGTTTTTGATGTACTGTTTGATGATTCATCAGTTGCATATAACACCCAGTACTCCTCACAACATGTGCCCTCCTTAATACCCATCACCTGGCTACCCCATCCCCCACCCCCTCCCTTCTGTAACTCTGTTTTCCGGAGTCCAGGGTCTCTCATGGTTTGGCTCCCTCTCTGATTTCTTCCCCTTCAGTTTTCCCTTCCTTTCCCTATGGTCCTCCACGCTATTCTTATGTTCCATATATGAGTGAAACCATATAATTGTCTTTCTCAGCTTGATTTATTTCACTTAGCATAATCCCCTCCAGTTCCATCCATGTTGATGCAAAAGGTGGGTATTCATTCTTTCTGATGGCTGAGGAATATTCCATTGTAATGGAATATATGAACGGCTTCTTTATCCATTCATCTGCTGAAGGACGTATTGGCTCCTTCCACAGATTGGCTTTTGTGGACATTGCTGCTATGAACATTGGGGTGCATATGGCCCTTCTTTTCACTACATCTGTTATCTGCATATTTCTAAAGCACAACATATGTTAACCTATACATTTTATGAAAAACCCAAGTATATCTCTCATTATTAGAGCATATGGAAATAAATCTGTGTGTGCTGAGGGAAGGGTTATATACTTTGCATTAGGCATAAGAGTTACTTAGAGAGTTAGTTCAACTACTTATTTGGCAGAAGAAAAAAATGAAGCTCAAGTTAAGTAATTTGTATTTATTCACCTAATAGGCATAATTGGCACCTTAAAGTTCTCTATAGCTCTATTTCCTTTCTACTGTAGTTGAGCATTTTTATAATCTAATGTAGTGTTCAGGGAGGGTTATCAATGTTTTACACAGAAGGAGATACACCTAGAGTGAGAGATAGAGCTCCATCTTTGCAACTTAGCAACTTAGTGTCATATGGCAAGTCAGTGGCAAGGAGAGAACTGAAATCTGTGCCCCTCCCTCCTTCTTAAGGGTTTTCCCCAAGTATACTGGACTGGTGCTTAAGCTTCTCCTTTCATTAGTCTACACATGGTTTCAGTTCTAACATCAGGAAGGAAGAAAAAAGATTATGTCTTATGAGAACTAATGTCAATGTGTCAGGTAAAAAAGGACCTTTCAATGCAACATTTAGGGAAATGATACTTTTTGTGAGATTCAGTTGCTTGTTTTGTTTTTGTTTGTATGTGTATGGCTGAATGACAGGGTGTTCTGGTTAATTCACTTATTTTTTCTTTACTTTTTCTTTTTTTTTTTTTTTTGCCACCTCAGTACTACTACTAAAAATAAAATATGTAGGAATAGCTAGTTAACCTGTATAAAGTGTTTACATAATAATTATCTAATAATTTTTTTATTATTCATGTTGTTATTATATTAGACCACCATCTAATTTTTTTATTTGAAGAGAAGAAAAAAAAAAATAAGTGATGGATTTATCTCTTAGACCAATCCTAAGAAGGACACTTCTTCTTTAGTCATGACAGGAGAAAGTCTGTTATTTGGCTCTGGGAAACCAAATGGCATCTGGGGAAAAGAGAACCCATGATCAGGTTATTTCGTAAACGAAAAATGAGGTTAAGAGTCTATTTCCTGCTCCATATTTTGTTACTGATTTCAAGCTTAGAACTTGGGGAGAATTTAATTTATCACCCTCAAACTTTAGCCACAAAATCATTAATAAAGACCATTTAAAATGGGGAGAAGGGGGTGGGATTATGGACATTGGGGAGGGTATGTGATTTGGTGAGTGCTGTGAAGTGTGTAAACCTGGTGATTCACAGACCTGGGGATAAAAATATATGTATATAAAAAATATATGTTTATAAAAAATAAAAAATAAAAAAAAAAATGTATATATATTATATTTTGAAAATATAATCGTCACAATTCTGGAATATTCCAATAAGTAATGGCCCATAGTATCTTAATTTTTTTTCTACTACTGTAGAGATGCATACTTACCTGAGTTTATTTATGTCTACCCATATCTTACATTTCAGCATTACTGTCATGATCAAGGACTGACAAATCCGGCTAAGACACAGGGAAACAGATTATAACCCTGTAATGATATCTTTACGTCTGATATTTGCTATATTAATACAGTTGTAGTTTAGTGTTATGCCCATATTAATCTTCAAAATACCATTTTCACTTTAAATATAATAGTGCCTTAGATTTTTATTGCACAGAGGCACTTTGAAGTAAGTCTGATAGAATATCTGTTCTTTTAGTCAATATCTACTTTCTTAGATTTACATTTATATATAACAACAGAAGCAAGGTCATAATCTGTAATAGTTCTGGTATCATGGAAAGAAAACACCATGAAGGATTAGGGTCTTTAGTCTTATTTTAAGTAGATCTATAAAGTTGGGCAAAACATTTTGGTTTTGAAGGTCTTATTCTTTGTCATGTCTAGAGAATATGCCTTTATTGTTAAATTAGAGGTGAATTAGATGCCCTTCCCCCAACATTGCTAACATTCATAGAGCATTTCCCATGAACAAGGCATTCTCTACTCTTAATACTTTCCAAATAAACTATCCTTAAATCTTAAAGGATTTTTTAAAAAATTTTATTTATTTGTTTGACAGACAGATTACAAGTAGGCAGAGAGGCAGGCAGAGAGAGAGAGCGGAGGAGGCAGGCTCCCCGCTGAGCAAGGAGCCCAATGTGGGGCTCAATCCCAGGACCCTGGGACCATCCATGACCTGAGCCAAAGGCAGAGGCTTTAACCCACTGAGCCATCCAGGTGCCCCAAACTATCATTAAATCTTAACATAACTTTTTTTTAATTTTTATTTTTTATTTTTTAAAAGATTTTATTTACTTATTTGACAGAGAGAGAGAGATCACAAGTGGGCAGAGAGGCAGGCAGAGAGAGAGTGGGGGAAAGAAAGCTCCCTGCTGAGCAGAGAGCCCTATGTGGGGCTCGATCCCAGGACCCTGAGGTCATAACCTGAGCTGAACCCAGAGGCTCTAACCCACTGAGCCACCCAGGTGCCCCAACATAACTTCTTGAAAGTGGTCTTCAAGTAAAGGATGTAAACATTGAGAATCAAGACAGTAATAGCTAAATGTGACAGAACAGGGATTTATTTACACATAGATCTTTCTGAGGACTGCCTTTTCTGTTACATTATACCAATTCTCAAACATCAGGGAAACATTTCCTAATGTGGGAACCCTAAAACTCTGTAGAAAAAGGAGGTGAGAGTATTATAATTTGAATATCCCTTCCCCTGTCTATAAATAGAAAACCACACTTGGTGTGTAAATGACTGGAAAAGATTTGGGCTATTGCAGATTACACCTGCAGAAAAACAATATAAGTGAAATAAAAGAAATCTTCACCTTTTCATTACTTCCCAAATTCATTGAGGTCTCTAAAACTCTAAGGGAATTATTGACACAGATCTCATACTAGTGAGATTCATAAATTATCTTGCCTTTTGAGGAAGATGTAAAAGAATGTCACATGTTCTAGAAAAGAAGGATGAGGAGAACAGATTTGATAGCACATGAGAAACATTTGAGGAATGGGGTGTTGGTTAGCCTGGGTAGTAAAATATTGTGAAATATGTTTGCTATTTGGAAGGGTCAGCAGGCAGAACAATTAGACAGTAGGCAAGATACTAAAGGTAGGTTCAATTGCAAACAAACTTCAGAAGGATTTCCTAACAATTCAAGTGTCCCAGAGATGAAATAGGCTGTCTTCTATGAGGGAAATAACTAGAGAGGTCAGCTGACTTGCTGCCCGTGAAGACCTGGTAGAGATTCACTGATATATTCAGAGTTTGGGTGACAATAGTAATATGAAATGTGAATCTATAACTGTGATATATTTTTCCTGGTTCAACTTTAGTAAAGCTAACTCCTTTGGTGTCTACATGTTAGTGCCTTTCTTTCCACCTGACTGTCTCAAAGAGAAAGGGATGACTGTCTTAATATTCTCATTGCTTTGTTGATGGATTAAATTTTTTTCCCTATCTTGGATGGAGGCTGATAAATCTTAGTTATTAACTCAGATAGTATAAAACTAAAAAAGAAAAAAATAAGCTTTGTTCATAAAATTTCTACCTAAACAAGCTACTTAAGAGAAAAATTCCAAAAACCACAATCTGGCTCAGATAACAGAAAAACAATCATTTGACCATTTGTACAGAATCAGTGTTTTCACTATGATTCCTACACTAAATTCTTATTTCTTCCCGACCCTTTTGTTTTGGCAACAAATCTATCTTTGGGATTGTTTCTCTGGAGGCAAAAATATCCCACTGTGTTATCAACATCTGCAGCCTTCACATATCCTATCAAGTATCATTTTAGATGGACACAACTAGGTTTTTTTGTTGCTTTTTTGTTTGTTTGTTTTAATTTATTTTTTATTTATTTTCAGCATAACAGCATTCATTATTTTTGCACCACACCTAGTGCTCCATGCCATCCATGCCCTCTCTAATACCCACCACCTGGTTCCCCCAACCTCCCACCCCCCTGCCACTTCAAACCCCTCAGATTGTTTTTCAGAGTCCATAGTCTCTCATGGTTCACCTCCCCTTCCAATTTCCCCCAATTCCCTTCTCCTCTCTAACTCCCCATGTCCTCCATGCTATTTGTTATGCTCCACAAATAAGTGAAACCATATGATAATTGACTCTCTCTGATTGACTTATTTCACTCAGCATAATCTCTTCCAGTCCCGTCCATGTTGTTACAAAAGTTGGGTATTCATCCTTTCCGATGGAGGCATAATACTCCATAGTATATATGGACCACATCTTCCTTATCCATTTGTCCGTTGAAGGGCATCTTGGTTCTTTCCATAGTTTGGCAACCATGGCCATTGCTGCTATAAACATTGGGGTACATATGGCCCTTCTTTTCACTATATCTGTATCTTTGGGGGTAAATACCCAGTAGTGCAATTGCACGGTCAAAGGGAAATTCTATTCTTAATTTCTTGAGGAATCTCAACACTGTACTCCAAAGAGGCTGCACCAACTTGCATTCCCACCAACAGCAGAAGAGGGTTCCCCTTTCTCCACATCCCCTCCAACACATGTTGTTTCCTGTCTTGCTAATTTTGGCCATTCTAACTGGTGTGAGGTGATATCTCAATGTGGTTTTAATGTGAATCTCCCTGATGGCTAGTGATGATGAACATTTTTTCATGTGTCTGATAGCCATTTGTATATCTTCATTGGAGAAGTGTCTGTTCATGTTTTCTGCCCATTTTTTTGATGATAATCTGTTTTGTGTGTGTTGAGTTTGAGGAGTTCTTTATAGATCCTGGATATCAACCTTTTGTCTGTACTGTCATTTGCAAATATCTTCTCCCATTCCATGGGTTGCCTCTTTGTTTTCTTGACTGTTTCCTTTGCTGTGAAGTAGCTTTTGATTTTGATGAAGTCTTTTTTTTAAAATATTTTATTTATTCATTTGACAGAGAGATCACAAGTAGGCAGAGAGGCAGGCAGAGAGAGAGAGAGAGAGAGGAGGAAGCAGGATCCCCGCTGAGCAGAGAGCCCGACGCGGGACTCGATCCCAAGACCCTGAGATCATGACCTGAGCTGAAGGCAGTGGCTTAACCCACCGAGCCACCCAGGCGCCCGATTTTGATGAAGTCTTAAAAGTTCATTTTTGCTTTTGTTTCCTTTGCCTTTGGAGACATATCTTGAAAGAAGTTGCTGTGGCTGATATCGAAAAGATTACTGCCTATGTTCTCCTCTAGGATTCTGATGGGTTCCTGTCTCATGTTGAGGTCTTTTATCCATTTTGAGTTTATCTTTGTGTATGGTGTAAGAGAATGGTCGAGTTTCATTCTTCTATATATAGCTGCCCAGTTTTGCCAGCACCATTTATTGAAGAGACTGTCTTTTTTCCACTGTATATTTTTTCCTGTTTTGTCAAAGATTATTTGACCATAGAGTTCAGGGTCCATATCTGGGCTCTCTACTCTTTTCCACTGGTTTATGTGTCTGTTTTTATGCCAGTACCATGCTGTCTTGGTGACCACAGCTTTGTAGTAAAGCTTGAAATCAGGTAACGTGATGCCTCTAGTTTTATTTTTGTTTTTCAACGCTTGTTTTTGTTTTTGTTTTTACTTTTGCAAAGTTCTTTTTCTAAAGATGAATAGCAACTAGCCTGAGAGTTATCTTCAAAAAATATACTCATTGGCTTTAACTAATGTAGCTCATTTTCAGGAACAATGTGGCAGAACGTATTTTTCATTCATCAACAAATGAGAGATGTGTACTTCCAACTCCTAGTCTCTACCCATCCTCACCTCTCCCCAACCCTACCCACATACATACCTTCTTCATCTGAATGATTTTAAAGCCTACTTAAATATGGCACTCAAGCATCATCTATAGAAGTCAATGACAGCATAACTGTGTTTCTCCTTTACTTCTTGCTAGCTCTCCTCTAGGTTCTTAAAAACTCTGGGAATAATAACCCCTTACTATAATTACTGAAATCATCAGGTTACTCATCTCCTACAAGACTGCTGCTAGCTTTTCTCATTTTGTTCTCAGGATCTTGCCCAATACTCCTGTTCCTGCAAGACAGAATAGGCACTTGGTGAATGTTTTTAGCCAGGCAACAAATGAGTCAATACTATTTCTTCCTGTCTAAACAGCTCTCTGATGTACAGGCAGTGGAATTCCAAGATGATATTGCAAGACAAGTACTGTTATTTTGCTTTATACAACATAGGATGTTTTTGCCATGAGGACCAGCCTGTAGGACTCATGTAGAATCTACTGCTTTAACTAGATGTGCACAGAAGAAATCACTTCCTTTAAAGGATATCAAGTCTTATCCTCTTTTTAAGTTAGTTGCCATTTATCTCCTTAAATCTTTCTGTACTTAAGGATATCCCAGCCATACCCACCAGCATACTATGCATACAATCAGAATGTTTGGCACCTATTATTATATACCAGCCCAGAAATCTGATTATAGAAAATTAAATGGCATTGTATCATATCTGGAGGTATTTTGAATAAAGCCATTCTGTGGCAATCATGTGGAAAACTATGCAATATAGTCCCTTTATACAGCAAACAGAGCCCCGGTCTGATGCATCACAATGATGTATAATAAAATATTTGAAGTAAATGTTCATTAATTACAGATTATAAAAAATAATAACAATTATCTCTCACACTTCACCTAATGTCTCCACATGATGAATCTTCTGCAGCAGATGTGTGTCCGTTTTTGACAACTTCTATTTTTTCTTGCTAATAGTGCTCTCATTTATTTTCCTGAACCTATGTCATCACTACTGGAAGAAGTCTTTCAGACACAGACCATAAACAGTAGTTCATCTTCCCCAATACAAGCCTTGCATGACCAATTAGACCAATTACATGCTCCTTTCTTGGAATTTGACAATTGGATAGAAAAGAGTTTGGTTTCTATTTTTTCAGACAGGAGTATCCTAACTGGACTTTTCCTGCTGTGAAAGTGCCATTTGGGTCCCTGTCCTTTAATAATAATAATCCTGGTGGTTTTAAAGCTTGCTTTTCTGGACTTCGGGACTTTCTTTAAGGTATTTTATTTTATCTTCTCTTTCTGTGAACTGAAGCAACTTTGTCATTCTCAACAAAACAAATGAAGAAAAATGTGAGCAAAATACAAAATTGTACCAGATGAAATAAGGAATGATGAAATTAGGATAAAAATATTCCCTTTTGTATCTATTCAATGAGTTATATATGTTTCACTGAATACAGTGCATGCTCAGAGGTTGATGCACACCCTGATATAATCACAAATTAAATCCTGACCCCAGAGAGATTATACCATATATGGATCAAAATGTTAGGCCTAGTGGAGGCCATGAGGCATCTACACACATGGTTTAATAGTAGAGGATCTGATGAAACCCTCCATGAAAGATCCAGATACAGTGCTGTGGAAGTTCTAAAGGGAGTCAAATTAGTTACGGCGTAAGGGGTAGAAATAGAGTAGTAGTTGAAGAAGTAACACACATTACATGTGAATACAGTAAATCCAAAACTGTGTCCAGGGCATGGATCGAAGTCAGAAACCATGGACATGATTCAATCTGTAGGTCATTTAGGCACAAAGTCAAGGAAGTATCAGGGAGCAGTGAGAAGAGGTCATAAACTCAAGTAGGAATAAAATCTTGGAAGGCTTTGAATGCATTTATTTGTAAAACAATCAGGAGTCAGCAGGCTTCAGGAAGATCAGCCCAGGGATTCTGTAGAGGATGGATGGGGAGCATGGAAGAAACTGACAGTCCTACTGAGAGACCATCTCACTGACTCCTTGAGGGTTACTGAGTCTGAGGGAGCCTTTACAATTCTGAACGTGCTCAGCCTTATAAACAGGATTCCTTTTATTCTCTCATCCTTTTAATTTTCTTCAGCAAGAAAAACAGACTCTGGTAAATCAGTCTATTTTAATGTAACATTCAAATCCTACAGAGAAAAGGCTAAAAGTCCATTTAAGTTAGCAGAAAACTGAAGAATAACCATGGCTTGAATTTTGTGCATCAGTGATGTATATCTTCGATGGATTCTGTTCTGAAAAGCACAAAGAATTCTGAAAGGCTGTTTCTTTCTCCACTATTCTCTTTCTTTACTTGTAGTATTATTTGGCGCTGACTTTAAAAAAAAATGTTTTCCTTCTTTACCTACTAGGTAATGACTTGACCGCCAACATATCTAGAAGGTTATTTATGTTATGATTTCTCTTTCAGTCCAGAGAATGACACTCAGATAAAGGTTTTCTCCAGCATTCTAGCCCTGAATGTGTGGACTGTGCTTTAAATACACTCCATTGAATCATTTAGCTTTCAATAGAATATGTTCGGGCTACAACTCTGTCTAGAAGAAAGATTTTCATATATAATTCTATAAGCCATATGTTGAAAACCATATCTAGACAATGATAGCTGAAGAATTTTGAAAACTAAAGACATATCATAAAACATGCTTGCTTCCTTAATAAGCACATGTCAAGCTTTTGAACACATTGTTTTGTTCATCTCTTAAATGCACAGTTGCATTAAAAAAAAACAGTTTAATGTTGACAGTGCTTTTTCTAGAGATATGGTGAAAAATCAAAACTTCAAATTAAATATAGAAAGATCCCACAGCTATTATTAAGAGCCCAAACAAGACTAGATCTGTTTAAATGTAATACAAAGATTTATGGCATCATATGTCTTTGTCACACACTGCTATTAGGCAACATAGAATCAAAAATCCTGGTAAAATCTCTCAGTTAAAAAGCTTAATATTTGCTCAGGGGAAGGCACGTAAAATCTGAGTGAAAAATGCTGCTGGCTGACTGGTAACTGTGCACAGAAACACGCCCTGGCGGGGTTTTCCATTGGCTGCCGGCTCTTCCAACCGTTCTTTGTTTATCTGCAAGACACTCGATAGGTATATTATAGGACAGTAACAATTTGCTAAAATGGACTTTAATGAAAACTGGCACGTATTTGTTTTTAATTAGAGGCCAATATGTCCTGGACAACAGATGCCTAAATCTCTTCAGAGAGTATCTGGGAAATAAAATATTTCTTAATGTTACGATTGTTGTTATTTTTACTGAAGTGGCATTTGGCTTCCTCTGAAGTACCCCGCATTGTGGATGTTACTACATTTATCTTCACAGCATGGCAAACAGGTGTCAACTCTGATTATCCTGGTTTTGCAGATGGTCGAAAGAAACTCAGGAGTTCCGTGACTCGATCAAGGTCATAAAATGATTTGAAGCTGCAACTGCCACGGACCTACTCCGTTTCTTAGTAACTCTAGTTAAATAGGGCACAACAGAAGAAAGAGGGTATTTTTTTTTAAAGGGCTGGTTTACATATTATCATTTAATCTTAATAATGGTGCAGATGAGAAAATGAAGCTTTTAGAGGTACCCAATGTTTTTTCATGTTCATGGAGCAAATTCAAGGGTAGAGCCAGAGTGTGAATGCAGATGATTTCCTATGACTCTTCTCACTGCATTTTGCAGGTTGTTCTTTATTACTATGACAGTTTGTCTGTGTTTCCTAAGATTACAGCATAGACACAGCAATTTTGATTTAGCTACTTGGGTATAAGAAGGTGAGGAAAGTAGGAGGTAATTGAATGCATCAATATCCAAATCTATCCGAATCTGTCGCTTGCTTTCATCATTCTGAGTATTTTCCTTTGGCCCTCTTACTATTATATATCACAGCTAGTACTTTAAAGTTGACGGAGGATCTTGTCCCCCAACCCAGATTTAGCAGATGGGGAATCCGTAGATATGTTCCTCCGAGGACCAAATATCTAGAAAGAAACTCCTCTATCTAGATTCTTTCTGTTCTTGCTGGAGGAGACTAGAAAGAAATGTCTGGCAAGGAGATATTGTGGACAAACTTACTACCCACTTCTCATGTGAGAGTTCCAGATTAACACCATCCATGGCTGTCTTTCACATTTTGTTTTTAATTTCACGTGTTGGACTCATAAGGCAATATGTATTTGAGCATAAGCAGATAACCTCGAAAGGTCCAAGATTACACAAATTGAGTTATAATATAAAACTTACAGGAATTAATCCTTATGCATTTGCTGCTCATTTTGTTCCAAACTTTTCCAAAGAAAGTATTCTTTCTTTTTAAGATTTTTATTTATGTATTTGACAGAGACAGAGATCACAAGTAGGCAGCGAGGCAGGCAGAGAGAGGGGGGGAAGCAGGCTCCCTGCTAAACAGAAAACCCGAAGCGGGGCTCCATCCCAGGACCCTGAGATGAAGATCATGACCTGAGATGAAGGCAAAGGCTTTAACCCACTGAGCCACCCAGGCTCTCCGATTATTATTGTTAATAATAATCATGTACAAAATCAAGTTTTGTGGTTGGAAAGTGTGTGTATTTGTGTGTGTGTATGTGTGTAATGACAAGGAAAATCCCTTCAGTTTCAAAAAGGTTTATTTGAGATATAAAGAAATAATAATGTCATCTAACATAAGCTCATACTCTCTGCCAAAAGGGGAAAACAGATAAATTACAATAACCCAAAACTGTTAAGTCTTATTTCATACTAACACAGTGAACTGAAATTGATTCTTATCATTCTCTAATGTCAAATAATATGAGGAAAAGAACACAAATCATTGTTGCCCAAAACATTTCATTATATTATATTCATTGCAAAGTCACTTTCTCATAATAAACACTAATCATTCTCTGGAAATTTCACCCATTTTAATCCCAACAGTAGGTGGATCACATCTAGCCATTCCATTGTTATTATACCATGTTTAATAAAGGAATGTTGATTAATGAAAATAACTCAACCAGGAAAATTGCTATTGCTCCTTTGAAATTGACTTACAAAAACTGAGAAGTTTTATTTACTGACTTAGGGGACAGGGTTGGTCTAAATGTAATAGACACAGAAACGTAATAGACACAAAAATAGAGTAAGAGAAAGAGACAGTGAGAGAGGGACAGAGAAAGAGACCGAAGATTCTAGCTCATCTGGAACAGGATATATGTTTTAAAACATTTATTTATGAAAAAGAAAACTAATTGGGCAGATGCTTTATTTTATTTTTTTTAAAGATTTTATTTATTTGACAGACAGAATTCACAAGTAGGCAGAGAGGCAGGCAGAGAAAGAGGGGGAGGCAGGCTCCCTGCTGAGCAGAGAGCCCGATGCGGGGCTCCATCCCAGGATCCTGGCATCATGACCTGAGCTGAAGGCAGAGGCTTAACCCACTGAGCCACCCAGGTGCCCCATGGGCAGATGCTTCAAAAGAAAGCAAATATCCTGTTTAAAATTTGGAAATAAAAACAATTCTAAATAAGGATCACAGAAGCAAATGACAGATTTGAGAGGAATAGCATAATTTTTAGAGTCCAGAATATGAAAAACAAATTTTAAATGTAGTGCCTCTTCATAATATGGTTGAATAGATCAGGGTTTATTGACTGGTTTTCCTGGTTCTAAAAAATGAGTCGATGAATAACTTTCAAAGCAATGGCTCCCTTCTAATGTTATTTCTGGGTTTATTTAAATCACTCATTTACATCTTCATGAAAGTTATTTCAGAAAGAAATGGAAGGAAAATGGCAGTTAATTTTACTGCATTGGCAGGCATGGAAAAAGTTCAGATATTGCATATTTCAATGTTAGTATTCATATTTGTTTTTTTTTTTTGACTTTTGCTTTTCCTTTTGAAATTACCTGCCAGTTCTCTTATAAACTCTTTAAAGTGGTTATAATAATTGATTTAAAGCCATGGCTGTGATTTCCGGTAACTAGGTGACCTGTTGGTCTGTTTCTACCATTTTCCTTTGAGTAAGGTTACATTTTCTATTTCATTCCATACCTGGTCCTTTTTAATCATATTCAGAACACTGTTTATTTTTTTAAAAATGGAAGTATGGATACTTCTCAAAAAGTGCAAGGCCTTTCCTTTATCTGTCAGTTAGAATATGGGTTAATCTTTTTTATTTCTTCAGGAGTTGAGTTATTGTAGGCTGTGTTACAAGTGCAATACTAACAGTAATTATTCCAACCACCAACCAACCCACCATCCCAGGAGCTTGCTTCCTTCCTTCTTTTTCATTTTTTTTTCTTTTTTGCTTATGTTTTTACTTTGATAAAATATCAGAAAAAAAGAAGGTTGCAAGAAGACTATAAGGCACTGTTATATACCTTTTAACTAGATTTATCAGGAGTTCATATTGGTTCTACTTGTGTCCTCTTTCTCCCTCCCTCTGTCTGTCTGTCTTTCTTTCTTCCTCCCACTCCTGGAGAATGTGTTTATATTTTTATATTTATTTTGTTTTCTATGAACATTTTCAGATCACTTCTTTTTTTCTAACAATTTGTAAGTTGAAGTCATTGTATCTTTTAATCCTAAACATTGACTTGTGTATTTTCAAAGCAAAGATGACTTTCATGACCACAGTATGCTGCATTTATCATTGATTTAACATTGATTAAGCGATATTGTCTAGTATGTAGTCTTTCATGACTATACTTTTTAAGTGTAAGTATAGTATATATACTTTATAGTGTATACACACACACACACACATCTATATAGTATTTATATAAAGTATAAGTAGAGTATATATACTTTTTAAGTATATAAAGTCCACAAGTCAATCCTATACCAAGCATTGTATGGCCATGTCTCCATAGTCTCCTGTAACCTGCAATACTTTGTCAGCCTTTTTGTGTTTTTCCTGGCTTTGATGTTTTTAAAAATTAAGAACAGTTGTTTTATAAAATTCTACTTAATTTAATCATTTCTTGTGAGATGAGACTTAAGTAACAGCTTTTTTTTTTTTTTTTTGGCAGAAACATATTTTGAAAATACATGTTATCTTTTTCAATGAATCCTGTTAGGGGGCTTAGGATGGCAATCTGTCTCAATGTTAGTGCTTAATTTTGTTAATGTGATGTAGGTAGGCTTAGTTGTTTCACTATGATGTTACCATTCTTTCCTTGTGATTGTGTGAGTTGGAGTCTTCTGAAAAAGAGGCTGGAATTAGATGTTCAAGGAGTTATTGGGAAAACCATATTTGAGAAAACAAATGGAAAGAGTTAAAGAAGGCAGGGAGAGGCATCAGATCTGGATTGAATGAGTGGGAAGGATGGAGGTCTAGGCAAAAGACTCAGGCTACAAGAGAGTAAGAAATTTTCCTCTGAGCCAATGGTGGGGATTTGGGAACCAAAGCTAGCCTTGAAGAGATCCAAGTCTTACAGGGTGGGAGACTTTTATTGTGGGAGGCAGCTCTGTGTACCATAGGATGTCTAGAAGCATCCTTGACCTCTATCCGTTATACCCCAGTAGCAGCCTCCCAGTTGTGATAAAAGAAAATGTCTCTAGATTTCACCAACTGTCACAGAGGCAGGGGATGAAATTGCTACTAATCGAAAACCATTGTTTCACACAAGTAGGTTCTCTATCCTCTGATGAAAGTTGATATCTCTGAAGTCCCACCCTTGACAACATGAGATTTTCCCTAAAGTTATCTCTTCTTGCATGACGAGGTATGATTTGTGATCTATTACTAAAGCCTTGCTTACACATTTTGTGCATGAAGGTTTTTTACAACGGATGTGTCCTCTGGTGTCTAGCAAGGAGTGATTTCAGCCTAAAGCCTTCTCCACACTTACTGCAAATATAAGGTTTTTCCCTTGAGTGTGTTCTCTGATGTGTGCTGAGAGTTGCCTTATCACTAAAGCCCCGCTCACACTCTTGGCACACAAAAGGCTTCTCCCCAGAATGTGTCCTGTGATGTCTTATGAGAGCTGACTTCTGGGTAAAGCCTCTCCCACACTCCCTACAGACAAAGGGCTTCTCCCTTGAGTGGGCCATCTTGTGCCTGACTAGATTTGCTTTCTGGCTAAAGGCTTGTCCACACTCAGGGCAGACATATGCCTTCTCCCCAGAGTGCGTTCTCTGATGACTGATGAGATGTGACTTCTGTCTAAAGCCTCGCCCACATTCCCCACACACAAAAGGTTTCTCTCCTGAGTGTGTCCTCTGATGTGCAACAAGAGTTGACTTATGTCTAAAGCCTCGCCCACATTCTTGGCACACATAAGGCTTCTCTCCAGAGTGTGTCCTTTGGTGTGTCATGAGAGCTGACTTAACACTAAATCCTCGACCACACTCTGCACACATATAGGGGTTCTCTCCTGAGTGTGTCCTCTGGTGTGTGGTAAGGTTTGACTTATCACTAAAGCCTCGTCCACACTCCTGACACACAAAAGGCTTCTCTCCTGAGTGCGTCCTCTTGTGTTTCATGAGGTACGATTTCTGACTAAAGCTCCGGCCACATTCGGGGCACAAATGTGGATTCTCCCCCGAATGAATTCTCTGATGTTTGCTGAGAGTTGATTTGTCTCTAAAAAGCCTCCCACAATCCCTACACACATAAGGCTTTTCCCATGAGTGGGTCCTTTGGTGGGTGATAAGGTTTGACTTATCCCGAAAGCCCCGCCCACACTCCTGGCACACAAAGGGTTTCTCCCCTGAGTGTGTCCTCAGGTGTCTGATGAGAGTTGACTTCTGGCTAAAGCTTCGTCCACACTCCTCACATGCGAAAGGCCTCTCCCCAGAGTGGGCCATCTTGTGGGTGACTAGGTTAGACTTCTGGCTAAAGGCTTGCCCACATTCTGTGCAGATGTAAGGCTTCTCCCCTGTATGTGATCTCTCGTGTGTGATGAGAGCTGATTTATAGCTGAAGCTTCGACCACATTCACTGCAAAAATAAGGCTTTCCTCCTGAGTGGGTCCTCTGATGAATAAAGAGGGCTGATTTCTGGCTAAAGCCTAGCCCACAATTTCCATAATTCGTTACTTCAAATCCTGAGAAATCTACCCACTTTAATAATTTCTCTGTTTCTAAATGGTTTGCCTTCTCAGCTGAGCTGAGCTTTATTTCCAGCACTGTCTTGCCTTCCCTCAAGCTTATTAGATGTCCATCAGGTGGGCTGAGGCAAGCTCTGGAGGTGAACCTTCTCCTTGTCGTATCCAACAATGATTTGGAGCCTTCTTCTCTGCCATTGTCTTTCACTCTGTCATTGCAGAAGCTTTCATAAGAGCGTGATTGCTGCTGCTGCTGTTTCTGGTAGGCTGGGCAGAGAGTGCCTGCTAGCAAGCCTGGGTAGATTGGAAGGCAATGATCATGTAGCCTGTGTTGGCGTTGCCAACTGCAGAAGTCCAGAGCAGAGGAGGAACCAAGTTGAATTTCTGGCTTTGCATCTGCTGAGCAGGAGCTGGGCAGAGCTTCACCCTCTTCTGTCCAGGGTTCCTCCCCCTGCTCTAGCAGAATGACAAGTGTTGGCTTGGGAAATGGGATTCCCAGGGAGACCAAGTTGCTATAGTTTTCCAGCATCACACACCTGTACAGCATCCTCTGAGTGTGGCTCAACAGCCACCACTCTTCCCGGGTGAAGTCCACAGCTACATCCTGGAATGACACAACGGCTGCCTCTCTCCTGGCTATTAGCCCCGAGGCCATTTTTCTGGTCACCTGAATGGTCTCCCAGAAAAAGGTTGAGGTCTTCTCTCTGCTCAGTTTTGGCTCCTATGCAGTAACTACCCCCAGGACAGAATCTACATGTCTGACCGTGGATGTGGGGACTTGTCACTGAGAGGCTAAAGCCAGTGGGGACACAGTTGCAATGTCTGTCCCACGGCAGGTATGACACTGAAGCGATAACAAATTAGAGGCAGACTCCTTATATCACACATATCTTTCTTTAAGAAGTTTTATAATTTTAGCTTTTATGTTAAGGGTATGATCTATCTCAAATTCATTTCTGTTTGGTGTATAATAGAGACCAGGGTTGTTGTTGTTGTTGTTGTTTTCCCATATGGAAAGGAAGCTTTCCCAACACTTCTTAAAGAGACTTCTCTTTTCCCTTTTAAGTGCATTGACGTATTTGTTGAACCCATTGGGTTATATAAGTATGGGTCTCATTTTTGACTCTAGTCTGATCTCTGCTATGTTCTGCTAGCTTTTGATGGTGTCCATAAGGGAGCTAGAAGATTTGGCTACACTTTCAGATAGGTTTGCTTAGTTTCTCAATTTCACAAAGTTCTGGAATCCAGTCATTTGGAGAATGGCCAAGACTGGGTGACTTCTCTTTACCTACTAGGTCTTTATCCACTGTTTTTTGTTTGTTTGTTTGTTTGTTTGTTTTTCTCAAAGGTGGGGTGGGAGAGAGAAAGGCACAATTCCTTGTCTGAGCTGAGGTTCCTCCAATCTACAGTCTCCTCCAACTAGCTCTTGGCATTCTCAGTCCTCCCATGGTATGACCTGGCAATGACCCCCAGAAAGAAGTAGCTACTGCTCTCTCTTCTCTGAAGTGTTTGTTTCTCTATAAAATTCAGTTCAGTTAGCTTCTTCCAATCCTCCACTCTTCTCTACTTCATAGAAAAATGTGATTTTTATTTTTTTTAATGTTTTTCTTGTTGTTACCATTGGAACAAAGGTCTTTCTCTTCTTTTATAGTCTAACTGACAGCAGAAGTATTCCTGGCGAGGAAAAATAAAGGGAGAGAGATTAGAATTGTTTGTCAGGAAAATAAAAAAAGAACTCACATTTTGAACCTTTTGTGCTACCAATTTTTTTCTTCCTCTTATCATAGTTATCATAAAATGGCTATTTTTTGTCCTCAGCCACTGAAATTTACTCATAAGCTTTGCAGTTAATATTTAACTTTAGTAACATTATTCTAGGATCAAATATCAGTTTTACCTTGCTTTTGTGATGGGAGATAAAATGGAATGATAGAGGTGCATATAACCATCAAAAGAACAGGAGTCACCTTCGTAATTTTTTCTCCTGTTATTTATATTTGGCTGTTGAATATGCTATCCAAAAGGGCCTTCTCAATGACCCTTGAGAAAGTTCTTTTCAGCAGACACTGCGGAGTAAAGTCAGAAGTTTGTTCATTATTTCACAATGAAAAAGCGGCAGGATATATATCATTTAAATAAGAAAGAGAATGATGACCATGACATTATGAAGTGCAGAAATAAGATAATTTTTTAAAAGTAAGTTAGAGAAATCATCCCTGTTGGTTACAATGACACAGTGAGGCTTAAAATGAAGACACAAGAAGCTGATAACAGGAACATTTATTTGGGCCTGGCATTGGCTATTGATTCACAAGTAAGCCTGGGTCTTGGATTCTAGCTGGGAGCATTTGGACAAGTCCAGTTAAACACAGCTTCACTACATGTACTGACTGTTTGAAACTGTTTTTGTTTTATTAAAGACAGCATTCACTTTGGCACTCCTACAGTCTTTCAAGGCATGTAAGAAAAGTGAAGAGACAATATGAAGGAAGAAAAGAGTCTCCTTGTGTGCTTTCCCTGTTTTTTGCTTATTTTCCCATGTTTACCCTCCCCTAGCAATGTTTCAGCATTCAGACTGCACAGGAAGGGTTATCTGAGTGGCAGCACACTTCACCCTGTTCACACAGAAGGGCATGATTAGATGATAATAATAATGGTTAATAATAAGAATGATAATAATAAATGAGATTTCTTTATGTTTCATGTAGAGGTCAGCTTGTAGGCACAAATATAAGCAAAGATCATTCAAGAAACTAACTGCTCACTATAGAATTCTCTATGGGTAATATGAAAAGATAAAAGATAAAATGCTTATTCTCAGCATTTGAGCCTCAGACTTGAGGCCCCAAGCAAGACGATTCTCAAAATACCAGTGTAACTAAAGCTGCCAATAGGAAGAGGGAAATAAAGGGAATTCTTTGATCCAGTAAACTTGAAAATCATTTGGTTAATCCATTTATACATGTTTCTTACTTAAAAATCTTCTCCGATACTTTTATATGTCTAAATTCACTCTCAGGCACCAAGATAAAGACATGGGATGTAGTGTTTCTGAAACATATTTGATGAAGACATTCCTTTCCCAAAGGAAAGGTTATCTTCTGAGACAACCATTCTAAAAAAAAATGTTAAAAAAAAAAAAGGCCAAAAGGAATGCTTTATTTCATTCATAGCTCTTTAGAAAATGTTATGGAAATTGAATCATTTATTTTATAGGAAGAAACCAGAGGAACTCAAGATATATGGAGAAAAGTATATAGTATAACATTCATAAAGGATTGGTTTTTGTCCTAAGTTAATGCTCAAGGAAAGTAATCATTAAACAGCGACCCTTTCCTCCCATATTTTCTAAGTGCAACATGTTTCATATCCTCATCAGGAGGTTTTGAGGTAGTGTTGTGTTGTGCCATTGATTTAGATGTGTGTACGTGTGTGTGTGTTGTGCATTTTAGAACATCTGATGAAACTAAACAGTGAGTTCCATAAGGGAAAGGACCAGCTAGCTGTTACCATTTTTGTCTTTCAAAACTAAATTGTGCCTATAAAACAAATAGAAGCTTTGAAGTAAACCACTTCATGTAATTAAACCACTTCATGTAGGTCCTTTTTAAACTGGTGTATTTTGTGGGGTACCTAGGTGGCTCAGTGGTTTAAGCCTCTGTCTTCGGCCCAGGTCATGATCTCAGGGTCCTGGGATTGAACGCTGCATCGGGCTCTCTGCTCAGCAGGGGAGCCTGCTACCTCCTCTCTCTCTACCTGTCTCTCTGCCTGCTTGTGATCTCTGTCTGTCAAATAAATAAATAAAATTTTTAAAAAATTGTTATCTTTTGCAATCTACAGTTTGCAAGATCATTTTCCTAAGATACATAACAATAAACATTTCTTAAATGTATAATATGGCCAGGTGATATAGATCACATGCTAAGGATTCTTCAATTTCCACTGCCCATTTATCAAGGAGCTAAAAAATTTAGAGCACAGTTTATTTCCTAATATGGAGGTGTTTGAGCTTAGTAACTTTAATTAGGAAACCTAAACAGCTGTGAAAAAGCTACAACTGTAATAGCATTTAGGTTACTAGAGGGCTCTCTGCTTGATCAAGAGAAGTTAAGGTATTCATACACCCTTAACCACCTGGAAAAGTAATAATCAGAGGTATAATTAGAGAATGGATAGAGACTAGTGCTTTTCTTTCCAGGTGAACAAAAAAAAAAAAAAAAGAATGTCAATTTCAGCATAAGACTAAGGGAGACTAAAGAGCAACTTATAAATATTTCAGGTACTAGAGGACCTCTGAATGTCATACCAAAATTTCAGCCAGGGCACTGCGGTGGTCAGTGGTAGGGGCATGAATAAAGGCAAGACCATGAGGGAAGTGAGGGTGGGAATGGAAGTAGATTAAGTTAGATCAAATGGCAACAGTGTAAAAGTGAAAGAAGCTAAAAGAGTGAAATAAGGGTTCATATTCTCATAATAGTGCAGTGACAAAAGAATGAAGTTTAATAATATTTAAGAATGAGTCATAGCTATCTTGGACAATGGTCTTGGTAACGGCAGTACACAGTGCCTTCTGTGAAAAATCCATCCTTCTACGTTTTCTATAAAAATAATTGTTTATGTGCGTGTATGTGTGTGTGTGTATTTAAAATATGAGGTAAATGTTCTCATGTTCCTCATCCGAGGAATGAGGCACTGACATGGTAAGGTTAAGTCAATTTTCAAAGTGTTAGAGTAAAATCAGAACCAACATGAGAAAGAAGTTAAACTCACTGTTAAGGCATGGGAAGATTATCAGAGAATGGTAAGGACAAAGGAGAAATGGAAATGGAATGGGCAAAGTTCCCTCCAATTTACCAAGTCACAATAAGCTGTTCTCAACATGGAAGTGTCTAACATAGTAAATTCTGAAAATATAGGAAATCCTGGGGACAATTGTTAACCACTTCAAATATATATACTTAAAAATGCTATATGGAAATTAAAAGAGCTAAGGATTCAAACAGCAATCTAGTTTTGGAATCTGAGCCCTCATCAGTATGATCTACTAACTCTCTGGACATAAACCCTCTAATATGGGTCCAGATGACTTTATAAGAAGAAACTGAGCCCATAAGCAGAGCCGAGAACAAGGGAACAGAGTAAGCCATTTCCTAAAAAACAAACAAACAAACAAAAAGAACACTAAGAAATAACAACTTGTTTGATTATGTGCTTGTTTTAATTTTGAATTGATATAGTATTAGCTCTATATCTGTAGGAATAAGTAGTCAGTCACAGTCAGTGTCTTTTAAGGACATGTGCTTAACTATTATTATGCCAACTATAAAGAAAGGCCAGTGATCAAGGATAGAAGACAGCCAAGAGTTGGGCACAGAAGATTCCATGAAAGCACACCCAGCGCTATCTTTCATGCCATTACTGCCTTTTCCTTCCTTGGTCAAATCCAAGAAATAGTTGCATAGGGTTAGGCTTCCCAGATGTTCTCATCTGTTCACCACGTGTCAGCTGTAAATCCAAGGGAAGGATTTGGACTGGTTTCATATATTCTTTTTTAACTTCCTTCTAATTAAATAGCTAGATGGTCTTTATATTACCATCTTGCCAATTCACTAATAAATAAATAAATAAGGACATTTAAATATATATCTGTACTATAACAGCAAAGTCAGAAGTAGAACAGCAAACTCAGAGATTATCTGTTACCTGAGGAAGAAAACACATTTTTCTAGAACTATGTTATGTATATTATTCTTATATGTAATATGGAACACAGTACCGAGAGAGAGAGAGACAGTACCAACCATATACACGAAACTTTTGTACCTTTAACAAAGTTTTAGAGGAAGGCCTGAGGAAACCAATGTGTATTGGGTGCTCATTATTTATAAGAGTGTAATACATTTTTAAGATTAGGTCAGTTTTTAAACCTACGTAAATTTTAAAAATCAGATTAATGAAAAAGGAAAAAGACTTTCAGTTCTTTATCTCAAATTCTTGAAAAATGCTAAAGCCAGAAGTTTATAGTACAATATCAGATAGCGGCACCTGGGTGGCTCAGTGGGTTAAAGCCTCTGCCTTCGGCTCAGGTCATGATCCCAGGGTCCTGGGATCAAGCCCCACATCGGGGGGTCTCTGCTCAGCGGGGAGCCTGCTTCCTCCTCTCTCTCTCTCTGCCTGCCTCTGCCTACTTGTGATCTCTGTCTGTCAAATAAATAAATAAAACCTTTAAAAAATAAAAAATAAAATATCAGATACATCTCCTTATAGATAATAACATCAGTTTATTGGTGCCGTTTTCTCTCCAATCTGTCTTCTTATAGAAAATAAATTCGGGATTAAAGTGAGCAAAAATCACACTAATAATTGTATTTACTGCCAACCTCAGACTCATTTGGAAAATTTTTCAAGAAAAAATACTTTCAGAACTTTCAAATAGGCTATAGTTAGAGTTTGTGAGAAAACCAACATTTTATAAGTTAATAAGAATCCTGATGAATATTACACGATGATTTTTATATGTGTTAGAGAACACAGGATTTACATCCCTTAAAGTAAAGCAATCAGGAATTAAATAATGGCTTGAACTCAGTGGGATGCACCCCCAGTATAGTTTACAGATGGTAGCAGTTAGATATGACTCCTGGTCCTGCTCGTAAAGTGGTGGGTTCAGTGACGAGCAAGTTCCTTTTCCTTCTCTACACACCAACTTCTCATCAGTGAAATGGAGATAGTATTGTATGACAAAGTTTCTATAGGTACCCATATGGCATTTGTACACTTACATTTATTTTAAGAGATAGATTTCATTCCAAGCAACTACAACAAAAACAAAACAAACAAACAAACAAAAAATCCCAAGAAAACCACAAAAGAACACAGGGAAAATTTTGGAGGTGATGGATATTGTGATTGTGGTGATGGATATACCAGGGGTAAACATCTGTCCACACATCAAGTTATATATAGTAAATATGAGCAATATTTGTATCAACTATACTTCAATAGTGGCTTTTTTTTTTTTTTTTAAAGATTTTATTTATTTATTTGACAGAGAGAAATTACAAGTACATTGAGAGGCAGGCAGAGAGAGAGAGAAGGAAGCAGGCTCCCTGCTGAGCAGAGAGCCCGATGCGGGACTCGATCCCAGGACCCTGAGATCATGACCTGAGCCGAAGGCAGCGGCTTAACCCACTGAGCCACCCAGGCGCCCCCAATAGTGGCTTTTTAAAAAGGAAAATAAAATGGGAAAGTGCCCAACAGTGGTTACTAATATTATTTTGTGTTATATATATATTTTTTCTTTTGTTTCGGTTTTTTAAATTTTTTTAGCATTTTGTTTTTCTTAATTTATTTCATTATGTTAAATTAGCCAGCATATAGTACATCATTAGTTTATGATGTAGTGTTCAAAAATTCATTAGTTGTGTGTAAGACCCAGTACTCATCACAACATATCCCCTCCTTAATACCCATAACCCAGGTACTCCATCCTCTCACCCCTCTCCCTTCTGTAACCCTGTTTGGTTTCTGGAACCCAGAGTCTCTCAAAGTTTTTTCCTCTCTCTCATTTCTTTCCGTCCAGTTTTCCCTCCCTTCCCCTATGGTCCTCAGTGCTGCTCCTTGTGTTCCACATAAGAGTGAAACCATATGATAATTGTCCTTCTCTGCTTATTTCACTCATCATAACCCCTTCAGTTCCATCCATGTCGATGCAAATGGTGGCTATTTATCCTTTTTGATGGCTGAGTAATATCCCATTATTTATATGAACCACATCTTCTTTATCTATTCAACTGCTGAAGGGTATTTTGGCTCCTCCCACAGTTTGGCAAACCCTTGTGTTGAGGACTGACTTTCAATAAATCACAGTGAGGGCGTTCTTAACTATTATTAGTGAATCTCTCACCACTTCTATGTATCTGTGGTTTAATAGTTACAAAACACAAGTCCACTTGGATTAAAAAAAAAAAAATCTGGGGAAATAAAACCACCTTCCCAAGGTCATGTTCCTGAACCCATGTGATTAACTCCCTCACAATAATTCTTCTGGCTATGCAAAGTAAGTTTGTGTTCCTGATAGGAATTCCAAACTACTACAAGAAGCCAAATCCCAAAATTAAAATAAAATAAATTGGAGTATAATAGCATGGATTAACATTAAGTACAATTGAATTGTTTTGGAAATGATGAGGAAATTCTTTTGAATTTAGCCAAACTAAGTGGACAAAGTTTGGCATTTGCTTACTTGCCATATTAGATCATTCTTTCCCTCCTAGATCTATCTTATTTCTTGAAGACTTCTCTGAGTTCCTGCTTCTAATTTTCAGTACCCCATTCCCTACAGATCCATGTTCAATACCAGGATAGACTAGGACATTAAGTGGTATCAGTTAACCTTTTAATAGGTTAGGAATAGCAACCAACACAGACATGTAACCACCAATGGGGGTTTGAGTTTGAAATATGTGGAGATTTTGAAATCTGAAATAACAATTTTTAGATATTCACCTACTCTTCCTTGACCCTTTAGCTTAGAATTCTCTATGCTTCTTTAAAAAATTTCATTGTAATATTCCAAAAGATAAAACATGTTTATTGCAGGAGGAAACATATATATATATAAAAGAAGAAGAAAACAAGGAAACCTTCCAGACTCTCTCTTCTGGAAACATCCATTGGTAACCCCTTAGTACACGGATTTCTAGATCCTTAGATGTGAAATTAGGTCCTCTATTCTCTGAATCATGACACCTCTTTGCACACTCAAACACAATTATGCTGAGCCTGTCTTTAGTTTTTTCCACTCAAAATCAAACAAAAGCCAAAACAAAACCCAACACACTTCTTCTTAGCAGGGTTTAGAACCATCCCAGTACATCCCAATGTCACTTTGTCAGTAAAAGGAATAAGAAATGTTTTCTGTTCCTCTGAAAAAATTATAATGAAGCCAGGTTTAGTCTATCTAGCAGTCTCTCTTTCTGAGCTTTGTCTGAGCCAGGAGTTCAAAAGTGAGGCACAACAAAATGGTTTAGAATGTTGACACATATTTAAAATTAGACTTCATGTAATTGTTTGACATATAGCTTTTGGGTAAAAGCAATCAAAACGAGATTTCTGCTTATATTTTGCTTACCTTATATAAGGTAGTAAAATCAGTTAGTTGATAAGAATTTGTGATGAATAAGTAGTTTATCTTTCCTCATTTTCAAGATATGGTAAATTGATGACTATTTCTTCAAATGAATACTAACTAATAAAAAAAACTTGCAATAAAAGAATGTAAGATGGTATTAAAGTAGAATTAGGGAGGCTCATTAAAATCTCTACATCTTCCAAGCATGTACAGTGTTGAAAATTCATTAGCTGTTTAACACATTTACACACCCTTTAAAACCATATAAACTGATTTTATTACTGGGCTTTTATTTTTCATTTTCAAAAAGGATTATATATTTTTTCATCTCTAAGGCTCCTAAGGTTTAAATGCAAAATAATTAACATTGAGTTCTTGCTAATTAAATCAAGCAGAAGAGATTTAACGGACACTATGCTAGGTTCTCAATTAAAAGACTGTCTCATTGCTAAACAGAGTGCATTTATCACAAATAAACTTGCATCCTATTTATCTGATATGACAGTTAATGGGTAAAGAAAATGAATCTTCCCAGTGTTGTAGGCAACAAATGCATTGTTGTCTTCCTTCTAACTGTCTGACCTAGAATGTCTGAAGCAAAAAAAAAAAAAGAAAAAGAAAAGAAAAAAGAAAAGAAAAAGGATATACACTATTGTCTTTAAACTGAACTGGAATATTTTAAAACCTAAAGTAAGTTTCATTTCAATAAGTTGAGTAGTGCTATTGAACTAAATTTAAAAAAAGAAAAAGAAAAATCTTCAAGGTCTGTGCATAAACATATATAAGCTCTACTCAAACATGATTAAACACCAAGGGATGTATGGTAACAAGTTATAAGACAGACACAAAATTGAAACAGGTAGGGCATCCTGTGCTTCTCTTAAATATAAAAAAATATCTATCCTAGAAATTATTTCACCAACTTCTTTTAATATATTCACTTATTAATTTACTTATATTTATTGAATTCCGTTTAACGCCAGCCACAATGTTAAATGCTACACACATAAATACAAGGAACAGCACATATCTGTCAGCTCAAATTTTTCCTTGTATTGTACTTTATGGAAAATTTTGAATATAAGTAGGACAGACACAAACTTATGGATGTAACTTAGAATCTGACTCTGTTAGTATATAAGTCTATTTTGACTGGCAGAGAAATTATACTTAATATCAGTGGCTTAAATAAATACCAATAATAGATTTCTAAGTTTACTTTTTAGCATATGCTTAAGAGGTTTCCTCTCAAAATTAATTAATTTTAGAATTGTCCACATTCATTAAAGTATTTTCTTCATATTTTTAAAATATCCTAAGTTGTTTTTCTAAATGGCCATGTTCTTAGCATAAAACTGGATTTTTTAAAAAAAGTGATTTTATTTTTAATGCATTTTTCTGCAGTTAGAATATACTTAGCTAACTCAGTTTCACATGACTTTGATTTGCTACTGAGTATATTTTATTAATATATCTTAAAAATGCCTTGATTTTTCAAGCAAGGGCCAAGAAAAAAAAATAATCTTCAGTGATCCTGTAATAATTTCAGTACCAACATGATTTAAGGTTTGATCAGAGTCAGGAATATGGATTTGTAAGGCAAACAAATCAAATGTTAAAATGGAGCAGTTTGAGTATTTATAATAACTTTGCTCCTATAATTCTGCAGAAATATGCTTCTATGCCATAGAAAAATGGGGAATGGAAAGAGTAATAAATCAGCATGGCTATATTGGTCTTAGATTTTATGCAAGCACCTAAAATAAATTGTATCTTACACTAACAGAACATATTTCTCTTATTCTTGAAATTTCACAATGTTCTCTGACAGTTAAACTAGTTCAATCAAGTAAAGTCAGCCTGGCAAATAGTAAATATTTTACAGGGTTTCAATTATCAGGAGAATAAACTAGAAAAGAAATAAACTAGAAAATAAACGTATCTTTTGTGATCCACACCATATTTATACGGCATTCCCCAACTGTTCCATTTCCCTATTGATATACTAACTGATTTGTGACATTCACCAGATTCACAAAAGAGTGCTTTACCACATTCCATCTCATTCCATTCCATTCCAAGTTTTAGCATGTGACTGAGGCCAGATCAACTAAGGAATGTTCTGTAATGTAGTAATGATTTGCTGAGGGTTTGAGATTAGAAAATCTGGCTTCGAATTTTAGCTCTGACCCTTTATAAATACAGATTTCTGGTTACTGCAAAATATATTCTTCCATTTTTTAAAAATTTATCTCTTACTAGAATTCTGATTTTGATGTAATAGCAAAATGCTCAGATAAAAAGCTTTATTCCCCAGACTTCTTTACAATGAAAACTGACTAAGTCATGTATTTCTGGTTATTGATACTTCAGTGGAAGTTTCTGGAAGGGGTTTGAGAAAGCATCTTAAATGGTGAGACAGACTTACTTGGCAAGAAATTGTCACCTTCTGGCTATTCCTTTTTCTTTCTAAAAGAAAAATCAGATTATAGAATTTAAGCAACATTATTATTATTATTATTATTATTTTCACTAAGGAAACAATGGACACAGGAGTAAAGGATTAGGTGTATAGAGAGAGATATTAAAATCCAAAATCTTGATTTCATCAGGGATCCACCATACTAGTCCTAAAATGCCTGCTTTTAGACTTCTCTCATTTTGTTTAAGCTACTGTTTAACTTTGTTGTTGGTGGTGGTGGATTTTTGTTGTTGTTATTGTTGTTGTTTTTTACTTAATGCAATTGCTATTAATATATTAGCTTTTCCCTCATGGGTATGATATAAAATTCAATCAGGATTTTGTTTTAAAAATTTTAAAAAGCTTTATTCATAAATGTGTAGTAATAATTATTTTAATAAGCGAGAGGATCAAATAGTGGTAGGGGACTCATCACAGTGCCAGTCACAAAATTTGTAGCCTCCAAATCACCATAGTTATTGTTATGTGCTATCTGAGAAACAGTGTTTTTTTCTTCTTTTATTTTTTTTTTGATTTTTTTTGAATTTTTTTGAATTTTTTTTCATTTTGTATTACACCTGAGAAACAAATCAGGCAATAAAATAGTTAATGACTTGGTTTTAAGATAAATATAATTGTGTTTCTTCTCATGCCTTTTATTCTTCTCCCAGCCCCGCCCCTTCCAGAGAGGGAGAGATGGTGTGGGGGAGGGACTGAGGGAGAGAGAGAGAATCTAAAGCAGGCTCCATGACCAGCGTGGAGTTGACACAGGGCTCAGTCTCATGGCGCTGAGATCATGACCTGAGCTGAAACCAAGAATAGGACATTTTAACCAACTGAGACACCCAGGTGCCCTCATGTCTTTTTTTTTTTTTTAATTTTTTTTTTATAAACATATATTTTTGTTCTTAAATCTAACATACAAATAACCATAAATTATAGGAATTATAAAAGAAATCATTTTGCTGGATACAATGACCAGCATACATGGTATGCTTCTTTTAAAGTTTATTTTTCTAAAACTTGCACTGAATTTAGGCCGTTAAATACATTTACCTGTTTATCTCGAGATACTTTGGGGGGGATTGCATTAAAATTGGATGAGCTAAAGCTATCATGAAAACAAAGGGGAAAGAAAAAAAGAAAGGAAGAAAAAAGGGAGAAATAGAGGAAGGAAGGAAGGAAGGAAAGAAGGAAGGAAAATACAGGAGGGAAGAAGGGAGGAACACTATTATGAGTTTGATTTCAGTTTCCATGTCTTTTAAATAAGTGTTCGGCTTTTTTAAGGCTCTAGAAAGGCACAATACTATAAGTTTATTTAGGAGTGCAGACTTTTTTTCATCTATAGTTTAAGAGATTTCCCACGTTCGAGCTCCCCAAGTGGTCATTGTGTCTGTGGTTTGAACCACTAACATCTGTATAAGGAATCTTGGTTTGGGGTGAGGATCAAGGCAAGTTTGTCAAACTGGTTAGGTCAGGTGCAAACCATAAGTAAAGAAATTACCCAGAGGGTCTTCAGGAAGTTTCTGACCTTAAACATTGCATTTTTTTTTAAGATTTTATTTATCTATTTATTTGATAGACAGAGATCGCAAGTAGGCAGAGAGGCAGGCAGAGAGAGAGAGAGAAAGAGAGGGAAGCAGACGCCCTGCTAAGCAGAGAGCCCGATGCGGGACTCGATCCCACAACCCTGAGATCGTGACCTGAGCCGAAGGCAGCGGCTCAACCCACTGAGCCACTCAGGTGCCCTAAACATTACATTTTTAATTTAACGGCCCTTATCTTGCCCAAGAGTCAAAAAACCAGACATCCTTTCTAGGCAGAAGGATCAGAAAGAGCTTAGCAGATCTGAGAAAGTGAAATGAATACCATAGGTCCCCAAAAATAGAGCTTTTCTAGTGTAGCTTTAAATCAACTATCTTTATAACTTCACATGTATGTTTCATTTACTCATGTTTAAAAACAAAAACAAAAATGAAAACATAAGCATAAAATAGAACTTGGTCTTAAAATTTTTCCATCCATAGTTAACATGTTTATTTAAAATTTCACTAATCAATAACAGCCATTATTTTATGCCACTCGACGTGACATAACCATTATTGAAAAATATGTTCCATTAAAAAATGTTCCATTATTGGCTTTTTTCTTAGCTGTATAATTGATACTCTTTTTGTCAGTGTCTTGTACTTTTAATATATCTATATTTGACACACAATATGGGAAGATCTTTTGTCTCTTGATATTAATCTCTTTTTCTCACATTTTAATTATTTGAGTGAATTCCAAAGAGATATTGTCTCACTGACTAGTCATCAGTGTCTAATCAAGATGATGTTTCAGCTGCCCCAGACTACTCAGGGTCTCCAGCCCTGCGATTCCTATGCCACTAGTTTGGGTAGTCTATATTCACACTCTAATAATTCTCAAAACATTAGATGCTAATGAATCTAGCACTCATTTGCTTACTCATTCACTGAGCCAAGAATAACCGCTGTGCTCATATATAGTTCTGGAAACCACGGTGCTAGTAATGGAGAAACGAGTAATACGGCTCCTGCTCTCATGCATTTCTAGGCTGATAGAGAATACAGAAAGGAACATAGGAAATTAAAAACAAGTGTGGTAGTGCCGCAGCAGAATTCTTGGTCGATTGAAGCACACAGGAGGTACGCAAGGTGGGGTGTCAGGAAAGATTTCCTGAAGGAAATAGTAGCTACCGAATGAAGAATAAAGAGCAATTAACTAGGGAAAGATTGGGTGTTGGGGCAGATAGGGATACAGAACTTTCTAGGCAGAAGGATCAGAAAGAGCTTAGCAGATCTGAGAAAGTGAAATGAATACCATAGGTCCTGGGAGAGAGAGAGAGAGACTGGTTGTACATTTAAGAGTGAGCATAGGAGGGAACTAGAACAGAGGCTGGGGTAATGAGGTGAAAGAAAACCTCAGAGGGCATTGCATTGGTAAACAATGTAAATAATAAAAATGGATGTGACTCAAGTCAGAAGAGGGGTCTGGTAAAGACCTCTGATTTTCTAGGCTTCCACACATCAGCCACAGGAAATGGTCAATAGAACATAAATACAATTCTTCACAGGAGTGTGTTCTTCAGACTCTTAACTCTTTCTAAGGTGCCTTCATTCATCTCTTTCCAAATTTCACACCCTCTCTTATGTAGCCATCAAATGTAGCCTCCCTCATGAAGCCTCCATTGAATTAACCAAATAAATTTATTTCTCCTTTCTCTGATTCTGCATAATTCTGTTTAGTTTTTTTCCCTCTTATATAATATCTTCAACACATATTCATGAGCTGTATATATTTGTAAACTTATCTTCCTCTCCCACTAGATGAGGACATGTCTTAAACATCTTAGAATCCCCTATAATATGGTCATTCATATTTTTATTATTAAATCACAAACTATTAAATTAAATAACACTAATTAGGTATAGGGAAAACATTAAAAAAAGAGATGTTATAGCTTTTCATAAGACTTACACATTAAATCAAAATATTATTTCACCAAATGTGTAAGCCTGTTTGAGGTGGGGAGGTTGGAAATTCACAGAAGGTTATTTTATTTATTTTTTAAACAATCATCTGATTCTTACTGTCAGTTTAGCTGATACTACTGAGACTATATTGTATAATGGGATGTATTTTTTTCAGTTGGAAGAGCACCACCATTCACCATTGATTAAAAAAACTGAAGAAAACACTAACTTACAGATGGGTTAAATGGAAGAACAAACTCAAAGAAAAGTAATTGTATCTACTTTTGAACAGCATTTCTTTCTCAGGAAGATGAGTTCAGCCACATATTTGAATTCATTTCTTTAATCTGAACATATTGGTTTAAAATAATTTGAAAACAACCATTCAATGTATCTTGGGAACATAAAAATAATTTTATTTTCTATTTAGATGAGATTATAGCTTTAGATAATTATCATTCCTTGTTTATTAGCAGAGGGTCAAATTCCCCTTTCATATAAAAAAACACAAAACAAAACAGAATTCTAAACACTATGTCGTAATTATTGATTTTGTCTCACACACACACACACACACACACACACACATGCTCTCCCCAATGTGAATCGTATACTGTGTCATCGAAGTTGAGAATTTATCAGTGTAAAAGCAAGTGTACTTCATGTGTAACAGTACAGTAATAATTATAATCACTGAGTCCTAAAAGTACCATGCCCTCCACAAGCATTATCTTGTGTTTCTCTTGTAACTGTACAGAGCTATGTACTCTTGCTGTTTCAGTTTTGCAGATGAACAAAAACTGAGGCCATGACTGCTGAGATAAATTGCTCAAGGACATACAGCTAGAAAAGAGCAAAGCTAGAATGTGCACTCATATCAGCATGACTTCAGAATCCAAGTTCGTCACCAATATGTGCTGTAACCTTGGGCTGCACCATGCCATGCAGGGAACAGCAGCACTTCTTTGTCTAAGTCTTGGGTCCCTTAAGAACCTCCAGCTTCCCTTCAGCTTCTTTTCCTTCCTTCCTTTCTTTCTTTCTTCTCATCCTCTACTATAACAAAAACCAGATTTTTTTGAAAATTTAAGAAATTATATTTTTTAAAAATAAAAATCTGGTCAGATTGGTATTTATTCTAAATGCATGTATCCTATGTAGTTCTTTCTATCACGTTAACAAAAGTAAGGAAAGTATAAAATCTGAGGACTAGGAGCCTGTAACTTGGTGCAGAAAGTGTTTTTGCTTTTGGGGTGTGTGTGTGTGTGTGCACACGCGTGTACAAATTTATAGATTTCATACTCTATGAATTTGAAAGAACCTTAAAATATCTGATTGAGCTGACAATCCTTCAATTTTCTTGAACATATGCCTGTCAAAAGATGATCTAATAGAGATGGGGAACTTGCTCCCTGTCAAAACCTATAATTTTTATCTCCGGGTAGAACTAAAATTCTGCCTCCTATTAAACGCAAACTCATCTCCCTAAATTCTGGCATTTGATATAGATTATACCATTAGGAAGCCAAAGAGAAGAGTTTACAACACTTTCCTACATGATATCTCTCAAATACCTGAGACTGACAACATCTTCCTCCTGTCATCTAATCTTCTTCAAGGTGGACATATCCAGTTCCCTCATCTCTTATTCAAAATGCTTTCAAAATGTCCTCATTGCCCTGAATGGGTTCAGTTTGGGTTTTATTTTTCCTTATAACTCAACAGCCAGAACAGAATAGGATCCTAAAGATGTACCCTTGGCCAGCCACATGGGAGTCCCTATGTCTTTTCTGAGATACTATTTTTCTATTAATTCCCAGTTGGATTATACTAATTTTCTTGGCAACTAAATTCCATTCATGTGTAGCCAAATTACCAGTTAACTAAAATGCCCAAGATGTTTTCAATATATGCTACATGCAGAGCCACATCAGATACAAGATAAAGTAAACTTTTGTCTATCGATAGCCTTTTAGATTCTGAATCTAATAATCCTTGATGGCAATGAATAACCAACACTGAGACTTAGCATTTTGGCACACAAAACTCCGATATCTCACCCGGCATTCATAAAATCAATAACATGTCCTCTGTTAATTAAAACATTTTAAAGAAACAAAGTCAAGATTTTTTGGAGGGGCGACTTTGGTGAAAACAATAGGGATCAAATTGTATTTTCAAAGGATTTAAAATTAGGCTAAACTGAAACACATAAAAAGGAAAACATTTTCCTAATAAATACTATGAATAAAAATTAAATACTTTAAAGTTATATACACAGTATGAAGCATAATATTTCCTCACAAAACAATTTCACATTTTGTCATTTCATCTTAAATATGCACCTTCTAAAATAAACCCTTTTTTATTATGAAACCTAGCAAGACATTTCAAAACAAGAAAAATTATTTAATGTGCTACAAGCCTATGACGAAAAATTCAGTATTTTCATTTTCTTATTTTTTTGTTTTTTTCTTATAGGCTTTTCATTTTCTTGTTTTCTCTTAGTCCTGATCCAAATACATGAATAATATGCACACATATTTTAAAATATTTTCTTTACTTCTATGACTATATTTCACGGGACATGTCTGACATCTCATACATTTATTTTTAGAATGTTCAGGAAATAAATCAGCCTAGTAGAAAAATAAAGCTCTGCCTACCCAAAAGATTTCAGTTTTCTGAAGTTGCAGTTCTCAATTTAGCCTTTCATGTTCTCCCTGTTGGCACTTTAGACTGGATACAGAAGCGAAAGCACAGCCATCGGCACTTTGGTGTCACATTTACAAAGAAAACCAAACATCAAACTCCCAGTCTTCTGTGCACTACAGAGCAGTTGCGCCAGAAGGAAAAACAGTTTCTGGTGTGGCCTGCCCAAAATCTTTCTTCTCCAGAACTGTAGACAAAAACACTTTCAAGGTCTTTTCAGTCCCCGGAGAGCCAGAGGACAAGTCATGACTCTGGGAGTTTTACTCATCTCTTCTCATAGAGAGAGGAAGAGTTTCCATGCAGGGAAGTGGCCTGTTTGAATAACTTAAAATGTGCAAATTGATGTTTTAGAACTTAAAATGTAAGTGGGGGATGAAACAGAAATGATGTGGGCGCAGATCTACTGCGCCCAGCCCATGACTAAGGTTCTCACTTATCTCAGAGTATCACAAACAATATGCACAAAATGGTAAATAAACCTCCAGAAGAAAAAGGGAAGGAGAAAACTGTCTTTCAACAAGAGGATTTTTGAAAAAAAAAAAAAAAAAAAAAAGGAAAAAGAATTTTGCTGTAAAACATGTCCAGACTTATAAGAGTCTTTATATTATCCCATAGCTATGAAATGATCTAATTTACCCAAAGACTTCAGTCTAAAAGTCAGGTTCTTGTTAAAGATTGTGTATGAGTACTTGCCTCTTCTAAGAATTTCTGAATTTAGAGGTTACACTGACACATAAACAAAAATGAAAGAGAACAAACTTCCAATCTAATGATGTTTCAGATATGCAAACTTCTATTTTGTATAGGAAATGTATATAGTCCCTATTTTGGTTTTCATTAGCTTCATTTTAGTAAGGGGGGAAGTAAGGGGCTTTACTAAATGTGCATTATGCATGAAGTAATTTCAGTGCATTTTATCATTTATTCCTAATTATAAGTATTAAATGTATAAATATTTCCATTTTGAAATTAGGCTATCTTAAGCAGGTCTAGTAACCTGGATAAAATTAAATAGTTGATAAGCTTTACAGATGAATTTTAACTCTGATGCTTTGATACTAAGTCTGAAAAACTTTTGGCTTTGATATATAAACACTAGGTAAATACAAGTGCCCCCCAACACACATACACATAAAGCTTAAAACAGGGTTGCAGACATTTTTTGTAAAGTACCAGACAGTAAACATTTTGGGTTTTGCTAAATGTGTGAGCTCTGTCACAGCTACTCAGTGTTGCCAATATAATAGGGAAGCAACCATGAGCAATGCATAATCAAATGAGCAATGAAAATTTTTTACAAAACTGGCTGAAGGCCAGATTTGGCTTATGGGTGGTAAGTTTGCCTACCCCTGGCTTAAAATGATGCAAAACCTAGAATAAGTTTTTACCTTCTACCACAATAACATGAAAAATAATTGATAAGTTAACATAATGTAACAAGGAAAAATCATATGATAGAATTCAAAGTTAAAAAGCAAGAGAAAAATAATAGCAGCAGGTTAGAAGGAGTAAATAACCAACAATCGAAATTCTTCTGAATATTTCCAAATATTTTATGCATGTTTCAAGAGAGAAGCTAAATTGAAAAGCAACAGAAATTTAACAGAGACAACCTACATGGTGAATTAAAACCAGAAAAAGTCAGGAACCTGTGACCAATATGCAGAAAGGAAATCTCAAAAGTCCCCATGGTAAAAATGCAATTATCTGGAAGGAGAACTGCATATCTGTAGAAGTCAAGGTGACTGTAGTCTCATGTGCAGAATACCATAGAAAAGAGGGCTACACAAGAGAGCTCCAGAGATCTGTAAAAATGATCATCCTAGATCTCCTAGCTGAGGAATGATTCATGTAATCATGAAGAAAATAACCCAGACCAGTGAAAGGACAATTGATAAGGATTATACTACCACTTAATCTGAAATAAAACTAGAGTCAGGAATAATTCTTGTTGTCACAAGCCAAAATGGAAAACAACTCATGATTCAGAGAGCTTCAAGTAGAGTTGTCAGAAGGATTTTGGCTAGGTAGTGGGGCAAGATTAGTCATAAACTCAGGGCTGTGCTGGTTTTATCAGGTTTTTAAAAGCAAGCCTCTAGGGAATAAAATGTTTTAAAAATAAATGTTCTTCCGAACAAGATAAAGAATATTTATAGGCATATGAAAATATCCAATATGCAAGAAAGCAAAATTCACAACAGTTGGTATTCAATAAAAAATTATCTGTATGCAAAGAAGAAGACAATCCATAAGAAGGTGAAAATTTAATCAATAGAAAGACACTCAGATATGGCACAAATGATAGAATTAATAAACAAGAGCATGCCAGCAGTTATTATAAATATATAACCATAACTTGAACTATATATGGCTCAAGAAGGTAGAGGAATGCTGAGATTTTTAATGGAGGATGTAGAAAATCCAAACCATAATCTAAATCAAACTTTAGACAAATAGAAAAATAAACATTGTCTGAAATAACACATGCAATAGCTGAGATTAAGGGCAGATCAGTTACTGCAGAAGAAAGTATTAGTGACCTTGAAGTCATCACAATAGAAACTATCTAAAATAAAATACAGACCAAGAAGAGAGAGAGAGAGAGAGAGATTAGAAAATAAATAGAGCATCAAAAAGCTATGGGATAATTTCAAACAGCCTAATAACACATACATATAACTGGAATCCCTCAGTGAAAAGGATCAGGAAAAATACTTGAAGAAGTAGTACAAAAATATCTCTCTGTTTAATGAAAACTATAAACCCACAGATCTAAGAAACTCAATTAATCCTAAACACGAAATATATTTTGGAATTTTTTCCTTGGACAGCTTTTTAAAAACTTAGAATAAACAAATAACAATATTACTTATTTTTTTCCATCATTATAAAGGCTTTTATTCATATTTAAGTTTATTGTACAACTAAATTATTTTTTCCCAAGAGAACCTACATGGATATGCATTTTCAAGTTATCATATATAAAAATGATGTTTTTTCAAGCACACATAAAAGAGCATTTGGGTATAAAGCAGTTGGGATAACTAATTCATCACCCATTTATGTCAGCCTTTACTCATATATTTTGTCATTTGGTGTTTCCATAAATTAAAATGTTGAAATTAGGGGTCCTATATACTGAGGTAACACCTATCCCTTAAAGAGGACCTGCCTAATAAAAGAAAAATGCCAACATAATTATTTTTTGTGAAAAATGAATTTTTTTGCAACCTTGATCTTTCCTCTTCAAACAGAAATATCAAAAAATACACACAATTGCCTATTTGAATCCAACAAGCAATATTTTTTACCTTAGGTTTCGTTTTACAAGAAAGCAACATAACATGCCATTCAAATTGATGTGAGATGTCAAAGTTTTTTCTTTATTATTATCATCAGTTCTATTTTTGTCATTTCTAAGGCTTTAAAAAAATAAAAATAAAATTTGGCATAAACTTCTCTATTCTTTAAAAGAATTCTATGTACAAGACTATAAATATAGATGTGATTTATCATTTCAAAAGTTTTTTGTTACTTTGGGTCTAAAAATCGCAATTCACTTTCTGTTACTGTGACAATTGCCCCAGTTAACTCTAGTGTTCACATCATATATATATATATATATATATATATATATATTTTTTTTTTTTTTTTTTTTCCTACTTAAAAGTGGGGAGAGAGAGTTAAGTTCAGTCAATTTCAGTAATGGTGTGACATCAGCTGTCAGATAAGTCACTCTAGAATACAACAGTTAAAAAAAGCTTTGAATTTTCTTAGTTTTTGTATTTACAGAAGCAACAGAGGCATGCCACATATTTATAACCTAATTTAGGAGCTAGTCTTAAACTTCCCATATGAAAGGAGCAAGTGAGCACACTCTTTCTCATATCTTTAAAAATTGTCCCAAATATAATTCTTTGGAACCAATTCAAGTATCCAGTCATAATAAAAATAATCTTGTAATTTTGGAAGTAGACTTTCATTGGACAATTGTATCCAAAAATTCAAGGGACCATGAAGTGACAAGAAACTAATTTTGTATCAGTTTTCTCACTGAATGAGGAAAAAAAAAAAAAAAAAAACCTCTAAGTTTTATGTATTAATGGATCCTGAGATTAATTTGGGGTTATCTATAAAGAAACACAGTGTCCAATTAAGAATGTATATACTGGGTGGAGGAGTCAAGATGGCGGAGAAGTAGCAAGCTGAGACTGCTTCAGCTAGCTGGAGATCAGCTAGATAGCTTATCTAAAGATTGCAAACACCTGAAAATCCATCGGCAGATCGAAGAGAAGAAGAACAGCAATTCTGGAAACAGAAAAACAACCACTTTCTGAAAGGTAGGACCGGCGGAGAAGTGAATCCAAAGCGACGGGAAGATAGACCCCGGGGGGAGGGGCCGGCTCCCGGCAAGCGGCGGAGCAACCGCGCACAAAATCAGGACTTTTAAAAGTCTGTTCCGCTGAGGGACATCGCTCCAGAGGCTAAACCAGGGACCTAATCAATACAGACATCGGTAATATGTCAGATCTAGAGTTCAGAATGACAATTCTCAAGGTTCTAGCCGGGCTCGAAAAAGGCATGGAAGATATTAGAGAAACCCTCTCGAGAGATATAAAAGCCCTTTCTGGAGAAATAAAAGAACTAAAATCTAACCAAGGTGAAATCAAAAAAGCTATTAATGAGGTGCAATCAAAAATGGAGGCTCTAACTGCTAGGATAAATGAGGCAGAAGAAAGAATTAGTGATATAGAAGACCAAATGACAGAGAATAAAGAAGCTGAGCAAAAGAGGGACAAACAGCTACTGGACCACGAGGGGAGAATTCGAGAGATAAGTGACACCATAAGACGAAACAACATTAGAATAATTGGGATTCCAGAAGAAGAAGAAAGTGAGAGGGGAGCAGAAGGTATACTGGAGAGAATTATTGGGGAGAATTTCCCCAATATGGCAAAGGGAACGAGCATCAAAATTCAGGAGGTTCAGAGAATGCCCCTCAAAATCAATAAGAATAGGCCCACACCCCGTCACCTAATAGTAAAATTTACAAGTCTCAATGACAAAGAGAAAATCCTGAAAGCAGCCCGGGAAAAGAAGTCTGTAACATACAATGGTAAAAATATTAGATTGGCAGCTGACTTATCCACAGAGACCTGGCAGGCCAGAAAGAGCTGGCATGATATTTTCAGAGCACTAAACGAGAAAAACATGCAGCCAAGAATACTATATCCAGCTAGGCTATCATTGAAAATAGAAGGAGAGATTAAAAGCTTCCAGGACAAACAACAACTGAAAGAATTTGCAAATACCAAACCAGCTCTACAGGAAATCTTGAAAGGGGTCCTCTAAGCAAAGAGAGAGCCTACAAGTGGTAGATCAGAAAGGAACAGAGACCATATACAGTAACAGTCACCTTACAGGCAATACAATGGCACTAAATTCATATCTCTCAATAGTTACCCTGAATGTGAATGGGCTAAATGCCCCTGTCAAAAGACACAGGGTATCAGAATGGATAAAAAAACAAAACCCATCTATATGTTGCCTCCAAGAAACACATTTTAAGCCCGAAGACACCTCCAGATTTAAAGTGAGGGGGTGGAAAAGAATTTACCATGCTAATGGACATCAGAAGAAAGCAGGAGTGGCAATCCTTATATCAGATCAATTAGATTTTAAGCCAAAGACTATAATAAGAGATGAGGAAGGACACTATATCATACTCAAAGGGTCTGTCCAACAAGAAGATTTAACAATTTTAAATATCTATGCCCCCAATGTGGGAGCAGCCAACTATATAAACCAATTAATAACAAAATCAAAGAAACACATCAACAATAATACAATAATAGTAGGGGACTTTAACACTCCCCTCACTGAAATGGACAGGTCATCCAAGCAAAAGATCAGCAAGGAAATAAAGGCCTTAAACGACACACTGGACCAGATGGACATCACAGATATATTCAGAATATTTCATCCCAAAGCAACAGAATACACATTCTTCTCTAGTGCACATGGAACATTCTCCAGAATAGATCACATCCTCGGTCCTAAATCAGGACTCAACCGGTATCAAAAGATTGGGATCATTCCCTGCATATTTTCAGACCACAATGCTCTAAAGCTAGAACTCAACCACAAAAGGAAGTTTGGAAAGAACCCAAATACATGGAGACTAAACAGTATCCTTCTAAAGAATGAATGGGTCAACCGGGAAATTAAAGAAGAATTGAAAAAAATCATGGAAACAAATGATAATGAAAATACAACGGTTCAAAATCTGTGGGACACAACAAAGGCAGTCCTGAGAGGAAAATATATAGCGGTACAAGCCTTTCTCAAGAAACAAGAAAGGTCTCAGGTACACAACCTAACCCTACACCTAAAGGAGCTGGAGAAAGAACAAGAAAGAAACCCTAAGCCCAGCAGGAGAAGAGAAATCATAAAGATCAGAGCAGAAATCAATGAAATAGAAACCAAAAAAACAATAGAACAAATCAACGAAACTAGGAGCTGGTTCTTTGAAAGAATTAATAAAATTGATAAACCCCTGACCCGACTTATCAAAAAGAAAAGAGAAAGGACCCAAATAAATAAAATCATGAATGAAAGAGGAGAGATCACAACTAACACCAAAGAAATACAAACTATTATAAGAACATACTATGAGCAACTCTACGGCAATAAATTTGACAATCTGGAAGAAATGGATGCATTCCTAGAAACATATAAACTACCACAACTGAACCAGGAAGAAATAGAAAGCCTGAACAGACCCATAACCAGTAAGGAGATTGAAACAGTCATTAAAAATCTCCAAACAAACAAAAGCCCAGGGCCAGACGGCTTCCCGGGGGAATTCTACCAAACATTTAAAGAACTAATTCCTATTCTCCTGAAACTGTTCCAAAAAATAGAAATGGAAGGAAAACTTCCAAACTCATTTTATGAGGCCAGCATCACCTTGATCCCAAAACCAGACAAGGATCTCACCAAAAAAGAGAGCTATAGACCGATATCCTTGATGAACACAGATGCGAAAATACTCAACAAAATACTAGCCAATAGGATTCAACAGTACATTAAAAAGATTATTCACCACGACCAAGTGGGATTTATTCCAGGGCTGCAAGGTTGGTTCAACATCCGCAAATCAGTCAATGTGATACAACACATCAATAAAAGAAAGAACAAGAACCATATGATACTCTCAATAGATGCTGAAAAAGCATTTGACAAAGTACAACATCCCTTCCTGATCAAAACTCTTCAAAGTGTAGGGATAGAGGGCACATACCTCAATATCATCAAAGCCATCTATGAAAAACCCACCGCAAATATCATTCTCAATGGAGAAAAACTGAAAGCTTTTCCGCTAAGGTCAGGAACACGGCAGGGATGTCCATTATCACCACTGCTATTCAACATCGTACTAGAGGTCCTAGCCTCAGCAATCAGACAACAAAAGGAAATTAAAGGCATCCTAATCGGCAAAGAAGAAGTCAAATTATCACTCTTCGCAGATGATATGATACTATATGTGGAAAACCCAAAAGACTCCACTCCAAAACTGCTAGAACTTATACAGGAATTCAGTAAAGTGTCAGGATATAAAATCAATGCACAGAAATCAGTTGCATTTCTCTACACCAACAGCAAGACAGAAGAAAGAGATATCAAGGAGTCAATCCCATTTACAATTGCATCCAAGACCATAAGATACCTAGGAATAAACCTAACCAAAGAGACACAGAATCTATACTCAGAAAACTATAAAGTACTCATGAAAGAAATTGAGGAAGACACAAAGAAATGGAAAAATGTTCCATGCTCCTGGATTGGAAGAATAAATATTGTGAAAATGTCTATGCTACCTAAAGCAATCTACACATTTAATGCAATTCCTATCAAAGTACCATCCAACTTTTTCAAAGAAATGGAACAAATAATTCTAAAATTTATATGGAACCAGAAAAGACCTCGAATAGCCAAAGGGATATTGAAAAAGAAAGCCAACGTTGGTGGCATCACAATTCCGGACTTCAAGCTCTATTACAAAGCTGCCATCATCAAGACAGCATGGTACTGGCACAAAAACAGACACATAGATCAATGGAGCAGAATAGAGAGCCCAGAAATAGACCCTCAAATCTATGGTCAACTAATCTTCGACAAAGCAGGAAAGAATGTCCAATGGAAAAAAGACAGCCTTTTCAATAAATGGTGCTGGGAAAATTGGACAGCCACATGCAGAAAAATGAAATTGGACCATTTCCTTACACCACACACAAAAATAGACTCAAAATGGATGAAGGACCTCAATGTACGAAAGGAATCCATCAAAATCCTTGAGGAGAACACGGGCAGCAACCTCTTCGACCTCTGCCGCAGCAACATCTTCCTAGGAACAACGCAAAAGGCAAGGGAAGCAAGGGAAAAAATGAACTACTGGGATTTCATCAAGATCAAAAGCTTTTGCACAGCAAAGGAAACAGTTAACAAAATCAAAAGACAACTGACAGAATGGGAGAAGATATTTGCAAACGACATATCAGATAAAGGACTAGTGTCCAGAATCTATAAAGAACTTAGCAAACTCAACACCCAAAGAACAAATAATCCAATCAAGAAATGGGCAGAAGACATGAACAGACATTTCTGCAAAGAAGACATCCAGATGGCGAACAGACACATGAAAAAGTGCTCCATATCACTCGGCATCAGGGAAATACAAATCAAAACCACAATGAGATATCACCTCACACCAGTCAGAATGGCTAAAATCAACAAGTCAGGAAATGACAGATGCTGGCGAGGATGCGGAGAAAGGGGAACCCTCCTACACTGTTGGTGGGAATGCAAGCTGGTGCAGCCACTCTGGAAAACAGCACGGAGGTTCCTCAAAATGTTGAAAATAGAACTGCCCTATGACCCAGCAATTGCACTATTGGGTATTTACCCTAAAGATACAAATGTAGTGATCCAAAGGGACACATGCACCCGAATGTTTATAGCAGCAATGTCCACAATAGCCAAACTATGGAAAGAACCTAGATGTCCATCAACAGATGAATGGATCAAGAAGATGTGGTATATATACACAATGGAGTACTATGCAGCCATCAAAAGAAATGAAATCTTGCCATTTGCAACAACATGGATGGAACTAGAGCGTATCATGCTTAGCGAAATAAGTCAAGCAGAGAAAGACAACTATCATATGATCTCCCTGATATGAGGAAGTGGTGATGCAACATGGAGGCTTAAGTGGGTAGAAGAAGAATAAATGAAACAAGATGGGATTGGGAGGGAGACAAACCATAAGTGACTCTTAATCTCACAAAACAAACTGAGGGTTGCCGGGGGGAGGGGGTTTGGGAGAGGGGGGTGGGATTATGGACATTGGGGAGGGTATGTGATTTAGTGAGTGCTGTGAAGTGTGTAAACCTGGTGATTCACAGACCTGTACCCCTGGGGATAAAAATATATGTTTATAAAAAATAAAAAATTTAAAAAAAAAAAAAAAAAAAACAGTGAAAATCAAAAAAAAAAAAAAAAAAAAAAAAAAAAAGAATGTATATACTGGAGAAAGGTCACACACAGTGTGAAGTAGTGTTGGTCCTTCTCCTAATGACAAAGTAAGAACAAATTAGTGACAGTTATAGAGGAATTTATAGTTGATTAGAAACAACTTATTTTAAAAACTCTCCAGAAGTTTCAGATAGTGGTTTGGTGGATATTTTATTTCCATACAGGGAACTGAATAATGGGTAGGAAGTTGGAGGACAATGAACTATAATTCTGTTTTGAGGGGCACCTGCATGGCTCAGTTGGTTGGTTTTGGCTCGGGTCCTGATCTCAGGAGTAGGTCATGAGATCAAGCCCCATGTTGGGGCTCCACACTGAGCAGGAAGTCTGCCTGGTGAATCTATCTTTCTTCCCCTCCCCCCACTTACATATGCATGCATGCACTCTTTCTCAAATAAATAAATACATCTTCAAAAAAATTTCTACTTGAGTCTAAATATGTCACTCTAACAAAGTTGTTTCCACTACTTAATTTTGTCTATTTAGTAAAATGAAATTTGCCAATAATTCCCTTAATCTAATTCTAAAAGAATTTGAAAAGTGGATTTATTTTTTAGCTTAGTACTGGGAAAATGATTTGAAATAACATAAAATAAAACCCCCAAATTATTCCTCAATGACACATCCTAGGGATGATTTCGTTCATATATTTTTAAAATAGAATGTATACTGCAGCTTCTATTTTTAAATATTTACTCCAGAGTGACTTTTATAGGAATTAAAATAGAAAATATAACATATATGAGCCAGTGTAATGAAACAGATATATTGCACATCAAAGCAATGAAATTGATTCATAGGTATTCAAAAATCCTAAATCATTGAAAATGTTTCATATAGAAGTTTGAATATTAAGGAGAAATCATGCAGACACAATTTTAAAAGTTCGGTCATTAGAATAGTATTCATAAACCATTTTCTAAACCAGTGTTTAGATTTCTTCTCCTGATCTCTTTTTGGACCAACTGCAATTTTGTTTCTTTTTTGTTATTCTGAATTTCCCAACTGATAACACATAAAATTACCATTCACAGCAATATGAATAGTATTTTAGCCAGATAAAGTCCTATAATTGATCTCATTCAAAGGCATCTGCTTCAGTAGAAGAAGGAAGAAGGGCACAGAAATAATTGCTATTATTGTGGCTATGCCTGTATTTGCTTCCTAACTGAAATGCTGAGTCACCTATGCACACTTCCAACTAGACTCAGGGTAGTCCTCAGGATCTGACATATCTGTTACCTGAAGACAAGGCCAATTATACAGTTATTCCAATTTGAAAATAAGACAGAAGTATATTTAATCTTTATCAGATATTTTTATAGTCTGGAGTGGTTTCTAGCAGGCTTTTAAAGCAGAGTAGTCCAAAACCTTCCCTTCAGAACTGTGTTACTTAAATAAAATGAGCCAAGTGAATTTTTTTTCTTTTTCTTAATCAGTTTTCTTGGACAACTATTTCACAGTCATCTAGTATGTTATTTCTCTTAGAAGAGAAGATGGGGTACAGGGAAATAAACAAATAAATTCATCCCATCATAAAACAAAGTAAATAAATGTAGTGTTTTTTGGCTTTGTTTTTGAGGTTTTTTTTTTTTTTTCCGACAAAAGTATCAAGCTGTTGAGAATGCCATTACTTGGATTTTTGATGACTGTTTACTCCGCCAGGAGTAATGGGGACATAAAGAAAATACATTTATATTTATTTTAATTTTGTTGGAGCAGACATTTGATGGTATTATCCTTTATACCTTTTCCGATTCCTATTCCAGGTCTTTCTTCATATGGTGCTTGGGAAAATCTAACTGAAGATTAACCTCTTAAATAGTCAGGGACAAATAACTGTAATCTGCATTAATCTTCAGCATGGATCTATAAATAACCACTAAACTGCTAAATGTGACACAGCCATTCATCAGAACCATGGACCAAATCTTTTTATGACTGGAAGTGACTATTACCTAATCCATTATTAAGCTAATTAACTAGAATATTGTATGGAAACAGTTTTATGTTGTCATCTATCACACTCTACAAAGAGCACTCTTCCAGAATGTCTCTAGGTAAATATTTTCATTAATTTTGGAAATTTATTATCTCATCCCACTTCCTCTACCCAACTGCCCCATAATATCTAAATGGGATTAGCGTTTTCCAAGAAGAAATGTTATCTCCTGCCTTCCTTAGTGCCTGTCCCTTTCCTGTTAGTCCTTTAATTTTCACCTCTGTGTCTCAGGAAGATAGCTATACTCATGAATTGCAGCAACACACACACACACACACACACACATACACACACACAACCATATATTATACATATTAGTGCATTTTCATTTTGTTCATAACATCATAAGTGCATATTAGAATATGTTTTGTATAATATTTAGGTAGCTAAAGAAACATGCATGTCAAATTAACATCACTGATAGGTCAATAATGCTATGTAATAGCCTATTATGTTTCTAAAGGAAGCATTAGACTTAAGCTAAACAAAGTACTGTTTTTCCTACGTCTCAAAATATGCAAGGGCAGGAAATCCATGGTTGGTGAAGCTATTCAATATTTCAAGTTCTACCTTTAGATTTGTTCTGCAGTCCTTAATACGTTGGTCTTTGTCTTTATGTTTGTCCGTTGACACTAAGGAAATAGGTAGTATATGAAAAAATAACATTTACACACAAATCTGTCTGGTTCCAAATTATATAACCTCACCTCCAACCACCCCACCCCACCCACAAACACACATACCCCATCCATGAAAATATAGAGTCACAGTCTCATGTAGATCACTAGATAAATGTAGAGATCTATTGACATTTAAATTTCTTAAGCTGAAAGGTGAAAGTGAATACAGGCGCACACTCCTTAGTGAATAAATGTAGCACAAAGATAAAGAGAGATGATAAAAAGACAAAAAAAGTTGATGAACTTCTCACGAGAAATGAGCTTTTCCTGAATCTTTTTTCATGACGTCTCAATTGGGAATTATTAGAAGCATGGTACACCAGTAAAGTACTAGGTTAACTGAGATACACTGCAAAATTCAAATGAAGATATTCCTTATTTACTTTTCTTTTCTAATGTAGTCATCATATGGACTAAACTATCCACAAGAGGATGCCTCCAACTCACTGCTCATTGTTTTTACTTTGTGACAGCTACACAGGTTTTATTTTATAGTCAGATTATTTTTTATTCTTTTGCTTTGTCTTTATGACAACTATATCCAATTAAGATTGTAGAATGGGACAATAACTATGTTACAAAGATAATGAAAAACATTATCTTCACATTTATCTTTCCCCAGCCTCCATCCCTCTGCTATTCACCGAACAAGATACTCTGATGGAAGACAACCAGAGTACTTAGCCTGGGCTTTATGTAAAATTGATGCATGAAGGGGCGCCTGGGTGGCTCAGTGGGTTAAGCCACTGCCTTCGGCTCGGGTCATGATCTCGGGGTCCTGGGATCGAGCCCCACATCGGGCTCTCTGCTCAGCAGGGGGCCTGCTTCCCTCTCTCTCTGCCTGCCTCTCTGCTTACTTGTGATCTCTCTCTGTCAAATAAATAAATAAAATCTTTAAAAAAAAAATTGATGCATGAAAATAGGCATGATTTATGCAGTCCTGTGTCTGTAACATTATCCTTCTGTGATCTTAAAAATACAAAATTTAACCACTCTATTTCAAAGATAAACATTTCTTATGGTAAGACTACATAACATACTCATCTTACTTACCTTTCAAAGTATTCTAAGCTTCTCTTACAGGTGTAATACTTCCTTCTACTTTGGAAAATATTAAAAGTTCCATTAGGGGTGCCTGGGTGGCTCAATGGGATAAGCCACTACCTTTGGCTAAGGTCATGATCTCAGGGTCCTGGGGTTGAGCCCCTCTTCAGGCTCTCTGCTCAGCTGGGAGCTTGCTTCCTTCTGACCCCTATCACCTGCCTCTCTGCCTACTTGTGATCTCTCTGTCAAATAAATAAATAAAATCTTTAAAAATAAATAAATAAATAAAAGTTCCATTTAGTTTTAAGTGTGTGTGTGTATCTGTGTGTGTACGAACTGTGATGATCAAGGAAAGTTATATTGATAATGGTGATGATGATAACAACATGAAAGCTAAGTTTCATTGAGTTAGTTCCTATATCACACAGTCAGCAAGTGCTACAGATTAACTTCGTGTGAGATTATATGCACTTTGCAGAAGATGGTTAGAATCTGGGGTAACGTGGCAGGGGTCATGGTAATATAAACAAAAAGATAGAGTTACATTTACAAATTCATCTCATGAAGATCATATATTGATAAGATTTCTATGTATTTATCATCTTGGCACCATATGATTAGTTCTTTTGAACTATTAATCTAGCATTAATAAATAAAACAAATTTTCTGAGAAGGAAAGTACTGTTGCCTATTATTATTCCCATTGTTAGAGATATTAGAATATTTTATACAATTTCTCTTTCATGAAAATATTTATATAGAATAAATTGCAAAAAATAAAATTGGTATAGTATATGCATTAAAATTTAATGATACATTTATAATTTATCATTTGTTTTTTCAAATGTTGTATCATTTTGTACTCCTCCTTGACTATGTATAAGAATTCATTTTTGGGGCACCTGGGTTGCTCAGTCGTGGCGAGTCAAACTTGATTTTGCTCAGGTCATGATACTGGGGTCTTGGGATAAAGCCCTGCATCAAGCTCCATTCTCCAAGGGAGTCTGCTTGGGATTCTCTCTCATCCTCTTCCTCTGAGCCTCCCCTACAAAATAAATAAATAAATAATTTTTAAAAGACTTTATTTATTTGACAGAGAGAGATTACAAGTAGGGAGAGAGGCAGGCAGAGAGAGAGAATGGGAAGCAGACTCCATGCTGAGCAGAGAGCCCAACGCAGGGCTTTATCCAAGGACACTGAGATCATAACCTGAGCCGAAGGCAGAGGCTTAACCCACTGAGCCACCCAGGTGCCCCTAAGTAAATAAATCTTGAAAAAAGGAAGAATTGACTTTTGACTACTTATTGGGTCAGTACTGATTTTTTTTAAATTTGCAAAACTATTATATTAGAAATGATTGTACTATTGTTTTTATTTGTACTTCATATATTATTAGGAAGGTTAAGAACATATTCATATATCTGATTGATTTTTATTATGTTTGTGATTTTTCTCTTCATATTTTTAATTCTAATAATTCTTCGAATAATTCTTATAATAATTTATGTCATCTTAATTATTTTAGAACAGGATGAATATGTGTAAGGCCTTTTCCTACATTTTATAGAAGAATTGTAAAGGCATGAACAATAATAAAACTATATTAGCATATTTGTGATAAATATAAATTATTACTCTTGAAGAAAGTAAATACACAGGTAACTCAACATTATGTATATTTTTAAATCTAACACATCTTGCCTTATTTAAAAATAAAGCTAGGGAGCAAAATAAAATTTCAAGTTTTAAGCTAAAAACTGAGATAGATCCTACCTATAGAAGGAAGAAAATTTATTTCATGGTGCTTGCCTTAGCAAATATGTTAATGCAATGAAGACTGAAACATCCCTAAGAAAAAAATGACCACTTTACTTTTAGTATCTACTCTCTGTCAATATAAATATACCTTTAATTTCAATATGTATATCCTCAACTTAAATAAAACATATCCCTAATAAAATAGTCACCTTGGGACCAAGTCATTATTAGTATTTACAGATGTTTTTTTAAAACATTCCAATAAAATAAGACATTCAATTTAAAAATTATCATAAAAAGATTTTTACATTCATATGCAAAGGTCTTTTTCAGAAATAAGCAGCATCTTAATTTTAGAAAGTAGGCTTGTATTTAATTTGTCAATGACATTTATATATTAACTATATCATTATAAATCCAGAAATTTGGTTGTATCCTAACTGGTAGCTCTGAAAACATCAACACATTGACTTGTTTCATAGAGCTCAGTACAAACAAATCAAAGAGCTGAGGTCAATCTTTATGTAATTTGTGGTGGGAAATGTCTTAAAGGGATGGTTAGAAATTCAGTTGATCTACTTCCAACGGTCTGCATCACCAAAGCTCACGCAAAAAAAATAGTCACTTCCATATTTTAACACTCTCCTGATGACATTAACCAACATGTTGCTCAACTGACGAAAGACAGTCTTACAAAATAATTCTTTCACAACTTGATGCTATGAAAATATCTTTTCTTGGTAGAAATCAATATGCTTTTATTCTGATTATTAATCCAAATGATTATTGAATGTTCATGTCTATAATTTTCAGAAATGAATTTTCAAAAAATTTTTAAAGATTTTAATTATTTATTTGAGAGAGAGAGACAGAGCATGAGCAAGGAAGGAGTGGAGGGAGAAAGAGAAGCAGACTTCTAGCTGAGCAGAGAGCCAGACAAGGGGCTCCATCCCAGGACCCTGGGATCATGACCTGAACTGAAGGTAGACTCTTACCCAACTGAGCCACCCAAGTGCCTCAGAAATGAATTTAATATTCAGTTACTTTATCCTTCAGGGATGTTTCTCTCTCTTCCTTTTTATGATCTTTATTTTCTGCTGGTAATTCTTCAAATACATAAATGTGCATAAGTATATATATATATATATATATATATATATATATATATACACATGTGTAGATCTATTTAATTTGCACTTTAAATCCTTCTTACAAAAATATCTCATATACAATAAAATATATATATTTTTAAATGTACATATATTTATCATAAAAATTAACAAAGTAAAATCACTTCTTAAATCTTTAACTTGAGCCTGATGTTAGGAAAATATTAAGATATGAACAAAAAAGGGGGGTTATTGTACAGGATATTTTTAATCCCCCCCACAATCCTAATGTCTTTTGCATTGAATAAAGGGGTGACTTCTAAAAATCCAAATAAATGCATGTTAGTTCAGAGCTTTCCCTTCCATGTATCATGTACTAGAGAAATACAGAAGTTTAGGAAGATCTTACAAAAGAGAACAGGACAATTTTACCTACGGTAAAGGGTGGAGGTGAGTGAAAAGAACAAGGAGAGAGAGCACGGATAAATGATATAAACGTGTTCAGGGAACTATCAACAGATTCAGTGCCATACACATACCTCATAAAATCTTAACCCCTGCAATATGGCTTTTATTAAATATGGTTTTACATATGCACATACTATGAGTGAGGGATGATGTTTGAATAAATTGCCATAGACAGGTGGCAAACATCAGTAATAAAACGATAGCAAAGAGTCATTGTTTAAGCAAATTTTGTAAAAGGCCCCCATGAAATGCTCTGGCAACACAAAGGAATGAGGATTAGGTTCCTGAGATGTATGACAACACTCACCTAGAGCTGATGAGACTGAGATAACAAACATTTATCTAAATTCCAAGCATGTCCTTCTAAAAGGATATCAACAAAATAGAAAAAGACTGCTTGGAAAGAAAATAAATTTGGATCTCAAAATGTTCAATGTAAGTAAAACTAAATTTAAAATAAGGAGGCAAGTCATGAGTGATGCGCGCCAGCCCTATGAAAGAGGCTGCAGAGAAGCTTCTAGAGGCTGCGGAAAGGTACACGTCCCAGTCTGCTGACCTCTCTGAGGCTGTGGACTGGAAAATGATGGCCTGCACCAGAAGCTGGAGTTACTTGAGTACCTGAGGCAGGTGCAGTCCCTCACCTGTGAAGTGGGTGCACTTAGAGGAACGGAGTCCCTTGAACACCAGATAAGTGAAACAGAAGTGAATGCCCTTGAAGCTGACTATCAAGACACTACTGGCCGCCTGCAGGATGATATTCGGAGCATGAAGGAAGGTCACCTTTGGGAATACCAAGATGTGCAGAATGTCTAGATGGCTCTTGACGGGGAGATTGCCACCTATAAGGAACTGCCGGAAGGCAGGAGAGAGGGATGGCTCTGCCCCTTCCAAACACTTCTTCCCTGAACCTGAGAGAAACCAATCTGGATTCACTCCGTCTGGTTGACCCTCACTCAGAAAGGATACTTCTGATTAAGATGGCTGAAACTGGAGATGGGCAGGTTATCAGTGAAACTTCTCGGCATCACCATGACCTTCAGTGAAAATTACACACACTTAGTGCAGCAATAGATTACTGGCAAGAATAAAAAAGAAATCCATATCTTAAACAAACAGCCTTCAGATGCCTTTCTGCAGTTTTTCAGGAGCACAAGATAGATCAGAATAGGAGTAATCTCTGTCTTAAGAACCAACACTCCTGAAAGATTTAGGAAAAAAAGTTTTCAGCATAATCTAGTTTGTGAAGAAAACCTGTGCTAGAATACTTTTTGAAAAGTATTTTTGAATACCATTACAACTACTTTTTACCAACAAGTATCTGACCAACTTGTTTCTGCTTCAGTTAATTTTTGGAAAACTCAAAAATAAAATAAAAGATAAAATAAGTAGACAAGCAATAATCTCTCTCTCACACACACACACACACATGTCCAACAAAAAGTATTTAACTGAGAGAGACAACTGTTTGACATAGAAGAAGAACAGAAATCACTTTTGGAATTTGTGACTAATTCCTCAGGGTGTAATGAAAAATGTATGGACATTTCCACATCCAAAAACAGATGAAAAAGCTGCAAGAAAGTCTGTAAAATAATCTATGGGAAAAATCCTAATCAACTAACTGTTGACCAGCAGGAGAAACAGATGGAGAAACAGACATCAAATGTGAAAGAGACATGGCACTGGGCTGACCTGGTCATCTACAAAGAACACTGGAATTCTTAAATAAGAATTGGTAAACACACACTTTCAAATGTGGTACAAAGAAACTAGCAGTTAGAATTCCTAGCATATTTGCTCAAAAATTAAGGTGAAATTACTACATTGACTGAGATTTTTTCCAGAAAGACTTGATGAAGTGTGTCCTGTTTCTGTTTTGAAGTTCTTTGGAAAAATTAAAAATCTGGAGCAGAATTTTTAATAAAAGTCAAAAAGAGATCTTAAACCATTACACATTACAGTTAATTTTAATTTTATTATTTGAATTTTTCTGTATAATCCAAACTTTCTAGAATGTAAGAAAATTAATTTTTTATATTTACTGGTTATATTACACATAAAGACAAGTTTATTACTGAATATACACAAGACTATAAACACAATTTTGAATTTTTTTATATTTATGAAAAAAATTTATTTTATGCATATTTTTATAATATACCATGTTAATGCTCAGTAAAATATGTCAAATGCATGTTTTTGTACACTTTTATTTAGCTTCTTAAACTGTGGAGTCTCATTTCAGTACATATCATCATTTTTAATGCTGCCTAATATACCATATTATCTTAAATTATTCTTTTTTGTTTGCTCAAGTTTTTTTCTAAGTTGTCCATAAGCATTGATGTGATACACCTGCATTTCTAAATGTGTGAGCAAGTCTTCTTATACTTACCTCTTTAAAAAATGTTTTAGTAGTCTGAAACCAAAATTAAAAGGCCATAACTGGGTGCATGGGTGGCTCAGTCAGTTAACTGTCTGCCTTTGCTCAGGTCCTGGGGTGCCAGGGAGCCACACATCAGGCTCCCTGCTCAGTGGGGAGCCTGCTTCTCCCTCTCCCTCCATCCCCTCCCTGGCTGAAGGGCATGTGCACATGCACTCTCTCTCAAATAAACAAAATCTATTTTTTTTTTTTTAAAGATTATTTATTTATTTATTTATTTGAAAGACAGATCACAAGTAGGCAGAGAGGCAGGCAGAGAGAGAGAGAGGAGGAAGCAGGCTTCCCGTTCAGCAGAGAGCCCGACGCGGGGCTCGATCCCAGAACCCCGGGATCATGCCCTGAGCTGAAGGCAGAGGCTTTAACCCACTGAGCCACCCAGGCGCCCCACAAAATCTATTTTTTTAAAAGGCCATAATTTATTTCACTGATTAGTAGAAGAAACTCTCCAATAGTTGACGTTAAATATGCATATCAGGAAAAAAATAACATAGAACAAAAACAGATAATGATTTGAGTATTATCAGAAACCAGGGAGAATATTGTAAAGAGGAAATGGGATCTTGGTTAGAACTAATAAAACTGAGCTCTATTAACTAATAAAAGTTTTGAGGGGAATCTAATTAAAGGCATTGCAACAGTCACAATTTCTTAGAGGCAAGAAATATAAATGGTTCAATGAAAGAACAGGATTTAACATATGGAAAACTTTCAGGTGTGAAAAATGTTTCATCTCAGTCAAGTGTTATTTTTAAAGGATTTTGGTTAAATTGACTGAGTACTGAAGTATAAATAATATAATTCTCTGTGTAATGGTAGAGTAGTAGCAATTATGCATCAGCTTGGAATCAGACATCACTAGACCTGAATCCTTTCACTCAGTGGGATTAAGAAAAAAACATACAGTGAATAAAGCTAAAAGATTTTTTAAAAATCTCTGTATTTTATTCTATAAACTTTTGGAAAATAAGAGAAAGTGGCATCTGTATTGTGAATTGTGTTCATGTTAAAAAAACTGTCAGTAAATAACCTAGTTTCATACCTTTATGACAAGAACTTTAAGTATTATAATTATTATAAATTAGTGTGCTAAATGTTAAATCTTTGAGAGGTTAATTGAAACCTGAGTAATTGAAAAGAAAAAAAAACTTAAAATCATAAGGAGAAATACGTGTCAAATCAAGCACCAGGCAAAAGAACAGTGTGTGTGTGTGTGTGTGTGTGTGTTTGGGTGCTTGAAAAACAAAAAAAGTCAAAGTAGTAGGAGATTCCACTATCATACTCACTGAACTTTCCATATTAAAATAACTCTGGATTTTAAATTTCAAAGTCAGATTTTGTAGCACACCATTTTAAGGAAAGTGATTCTAAATGTTATCGATAGGATAGTAACAATTTTAGTTGAGTGAGAGTTGGAATGTTTTTATCTTTGAGGGCCCCTCAGATTTTATTTTTTTTAAGATTTTATTTATTTACTTGACAGACAGAGATCACAAGTAGGCAGAGAGGCAGACAGAGAGAGAGAGAGAGGGAAGCAGACTCCCTGCCGAGCAGAGAGCCCGATGCAGGACTAGATCCCAGGATCCCGAGATCATGACCTGAGCCAAAGGCAGAGGCTTAACCCACTGAGCCACCCAGGCTCCCCAACCCCTCAGATTTTTTTTTTTTTTAGATTTTATTTATTTATTTGACAGAGAGAGATCACAAGTAGGCAGAGAGGCAGGCAGAGAGAGAGGAGGAAGCAGGCTCCCTGCCAAGCAGAGAGCCCGATGTGGGACTCGATCCCAGGACCCGAGATCATGACCTGAGCCGAAGGCAGCGGCTTAACCCACTGAGCAACCCAGGCGCCCAACCCCTCAGATTTTTAAAGACAATTTATGGACCACATCTAGCAAACATTTTCTATCTACCTACCTACCTACCTACCTATCTATCCATGCCTTTGTTCATCTACTACTGAAGTCATCTGCTATCATATAAAATATAATTTTAGGGACAGATGAGACATAAAGAAATTAAAATATTTGTTGAACTACTCTGCAGAAGGTGCATTGCCTGTGAGATGAAGAATGGGAGGGGATGCCCTTGCTTGTATTTGTGGCTACCCTTAATCTGTATGAGGTCACTAATCACTATGGTTCCTTCAGATTCTACCGTTATTTGAGATAATTCAGGAAATGACATCATTACAATTGCCTCCTTCAAATCAAGGATGAGTTTGATTTAACAAATTAAACTTTTTGGACACTTTCCCTGAAGCAAAGATTATGATTCATGGTGGCTTCATATAAAAATCTTGAAAGCTAAGAGATGGATTATTTCAGTTTAGCAAAGGCAGTAAGATTCTGCACTCTTTTTTTTTTCTAGTCCCTGCTCCATGACTTACAACTTGCTCCATAAGCTTTGTAAACTAGTTGATAGAGATTCAAATGTTCAAAACTGAATGATTTTGAGATCATAATTTTGGAACAACAAAAAAGGGTGAAATGCTTCTTTTTTGGTTCTACAAATTAATGAAGAATGCATATATATTGAATGATATTCGAGACAAGGTTTCAGATCCTTTTCAGGAGCCTAACCTTTTGCTGCCCATCATTTTAATTTCAAAAACAGCTTTTCAATGCTATGTATCTAACATGGTGGGTTGATTTAATTTTAGAACCATGTTGTCATTCTCCCTTGATGCTAAAACAATAAATATGAAGCAGTTAATGGACTAATGTGCAAACTATGCTATTTTCTGTTCAATAAATATATCAGTGGTATTATGCATAGCAGATCTCAGGAAAAGGACTATTGTTTCACCTTGAGTTACTTAAAGTCTATATAAAAGATTCAAACTCTGAATTTAAATGAAAAGAAAAAAATAGATAAACTTGAAACTAGAAGTCACAATAGTTGAAAGGATAGAATCTTTCTACAGAAAAGGGCAGTTGAGTTGGGCCATGCCTGGTTAAACCAGTCTCATGCCATTACATTGGGTGGTCGCTGGAAGAGACCAACAGATAGGACTTAAATTACAGTGTGCAGGCTGTAATAACTATGCTTTATTTTGTTTTCCTAATGAAATGCAGCAATTAAAACCTCTATCACTTGGCAGAAAACAATGAAACTGGCCAGCTAAATTCTGGAAGCACTTCCAGAATTCAAGGTCATTAATTTGAGGGCCAGAATTATATATCCAACAGAATTTTTTTAAAATGTAAATTACATTGTCTCATTCTTGTCATAAATAACAACAAAAAATCAGTTCACCCCTTCTTTCTCCTTTTGCTCCACCTAACGAGCATTTTGATAAGTTTTCACACAGAGTAAATTTCAAAATCTTTACCTTATTTAAACAAAACACACCTTTAAATAATAGCCACAATTTTAGCTAATGTTTTCTCATGCCCTGCTTCTAAAGGCCAAGATTTGAGATGGTTTATTAAGATCTAAAGTTTTAATGCAGGCATACACTTAGAAACAAGTCAACTGAAGATTATGCACTCAGAGAAATTAGGTAAATCCTCATTTGAACTATCAAAGTAATAAGTTATTTCCTTTGGGTAATTTACTTATAAATCCTATTTACTAAGATCCTTAATTGAAACCAAATAAATGATCTAAATGTACTACTAATCTGATAGGTTAAGCAATATGACCAAACCTGCATTATAATGTATTATTAAGCATGAACTATCAAAATTAGTTCAGCTTTTAGAATTAATCTTTTCTTAATCAGCTTTTAGAATTAATCTAAATTCCGAGCTTGATTTATATCAAGGAATTTGGAACTTATTAAGTGAACTGATGTAATCACAAATCATTATTCAACTTTTCTTATATATTGAACTCATTATTGTTTAAAAAAATGGCAACAGGGGCGCCTGGGTGGCTCAGTGGGTTAAGCTTCTGCCTTCAGCTCAAGTCATGATCTCAGAGTCCTAGGATCGAGCCCCACATCCAGCTCTCTGCCCAGCAGGGAGCCTGCTTCCCCCTCACTCTCTGCCTGCCTCTCTGCCTACTTGTGATCTCTCTCTCTCTGTCAAATAAATAAATAAAATCTTTTAAAAAAATGGCAACAGTGCTCACGTACTTGGATTATAGGAGGCTTTAATTTTTGTCTTTATACTTTTCTTTAATTTAAAATGAGTATATATAATGTGGTATGCTGGAAATTAAATGTTTCTTCAAAAAGAAGGAACTTATTTCCTAAAGTTGTATATTTGAGAAGTTTTACTAATATAAGGTATAGTTCAGTAGGACATATAGTTTAGACCAGAATTATAGTTCTTAAAGAGTTTGTATATAAGAATAAATAGAATTACATGAGAAATATATATACTGAAAAGTTTAACATTAGAATTAATGTATATAATGGAATATTACTCAGCCATAAAAAAGAAGGAAATCTTACCATTTGCAACAATGTGGATAGAACTAGACAGTATTATGCTAAGCAAAATAAGTCAGTCAGAGAAAGCAAATACATGATTTCAATCATAATTGGAATTTAAGAAACAAAACAGATGAACTTTGGGGAAGTGAGGGAAAAATAAAATAAGACACCATCAGAGGGGGAAACAAACCATAAGAGACTCTTAACTATAGGGAACAAACTAAGGATTGCTGGAGGGGCGTTGATGGGGGAATGGGGTAATTGGGTAATTGGGTGATGGACATTGGGGAGGGCATTTGATGTAATGAGCACTAGGTGTTATATGCAACTGATGAAACACTAAACTCTACCTCTGAAACTAATAATATACCATATGTTAATTAATTGATTTTAAGTAAGATTTTAAAAAAGAATAAATAGAAGGTAATACTTATGCAAGCATATGGCAGATTCACCCTATAACGTGATGCTAGCTGAAAGCTAGTCAGGAAGAGACTTCTTAGAGACAATCAGATGATCTGCCTTGAAAGAAAGAGGAAGTATGAATTGGATGGTTAGTGATGGAGGTAGGCTGGGTCTGAGAACTCAGGAGTGTCCTGCAATACCAGCCAAAATATTCCTTGACTTCACGCAGGATAGAAATCATATGCAAGCCAGAGAAAGTGAAAACAGAGTTTTGTTAAACAGCTTAAGTGATAGAGTAGAGCAGATGGAGTGTCTGGGAGACTCAGGAAGGAAAGAAGAGTGAGTCTCTCCATCACTTGGGGTTGGGGTTTGTATTAGAAAAAGGTCTAAGAGGGAATCCAGAGTAGGTTCTGATCAAAGCTGAGTGACAGGTAAAGAGCAGATATTCTTTAAGGAGTACTGATGATCAGCTGAGATTTGTTTGCAGCTGATGACCTGGAATGTGTTTGGGATCTGGCTCTCTTTAGGTGTTATCATGTGTTTGGGGGCCTAGGACAAAACTCAAAGAATGATTAACTTTCTTGCTTCCCACTTAGAGTGGGAGCTTAGCTTCTGTGGCTTATTCACATGCAAAATATAGAAGATGAGTCAGTGGGACCTAGCAGAAAACCAGCAGAGAAGGAACTTTTCTAAAATGGAGTCCCCCTCAGCTTTCCCACCTCAGAAGTATAGGAAGAATCCGTGTCAGGTTATTATTATGTGGCTGAAAGAAACAAGGTAGCAAGTTGCAGTTTGTGTGTGTGTGTGTGTGTGTGTGATTCACAGAGAAAGAGACAGAGAGAGAAGGCAGAGAAAAAGAACATAGTAAATATAAATGAAGTAATTCCTAAGTGCAAAATTAGGAGGAACCAGAAGATATTTTTTTAAAAAGCATGTTGTCTACTTCTTAAAGTTAGAAATCTGGAAGAGTTTGACTCTGTAAATTTGTTTGAAAAGTATCATAATTATATGGACAGGACTAAAACTAGAAATACAACTGAAACAAAATTTCTTGTCAAAAGTATGATCATAACACTCATGGGACTCAATTAAAACATATCATATTCTCCCAGTGTATTATATAAACACCAAAAGACACAGCATCTTATAAAAGTAGGAATAGTGCTTAGAAGTCAGCTGAGAATACAAAAAATCTGACTTTTTCTTTTCAAATATATATATGGCACGTATATATGTCACACTTGCCAGACTCAAAAATGATCCATGCAGGGCATCGAGAATCCTAAGACTTGGGACTCTGCCCTCAAAAGACTTTCTGTCTAATGGAGTACCTTCTACTTACTTCTCATGTCTGGGATTGCTTAGAGAGACACACTTAACATTATCAGGGGTATGTTAATATCTTTAAATCATATGATTAGATGCATGGTTCAGTTTTTATTATTTTTAGTAAAATGGAGAAACACCCAACAATTTGACAAAGATGCTTGACAAGAGTTCCTAGAATTAAGGAAGTGGAACATACTGATATTCATGCTATAATCTATATTTTCTTCTATACAATGATATATATTTTGTTTCATTTTTAAAGACTTATTTATTTGAGAGAGAGAGAGCATGAGTGGGAGGGGCAGAGAGAGAGAAAGAATCTCAAATAAACTCCATGCTGAGTGTGGAGCCCAGTGCACGGCAGTGGGGAGTAGAAGCTGGGAACTGGATCTTACAAGCCTGAGATCGCTGCCTGAGCTGAAACTAAGAGCTGGATATAACTGACTGCACCACCCAAGTGCTCTTAAAATGATATATGTTTTGACACAATTTAAAGGCCAGTACAGTAGAGGTGATGTTCTTGTTTTGATGACATGAGGGAAAGCAAGGAGGTTCTATGGTTTCCTCCCATTGTACCGTCCATGTCAGACTCTTCCAGAAAAATGATGACCTTTTATTAAAACCTGTTACTTTTCATCCTTATAAGACAAAAACAAAACACACAGTGGACTAGTTATTGGGTACTCAAAGTTACTAAGTGAAATTAATTTGCTTCCATTTTTTTTTCTTGAAATAATATAAAATAAAACAGTATTTCCAGCACTTCAGTTGGCAGAGATGAAAGATGAGTGGCAGAGGGAAACTGTTCATTCCTTGGAACATTTTACACTTTTTGCCCAGGAAAGTAGCACTCACCCCCCCCCCTAAAAAAAATCACTGGCATATTAATATCTTCTAAATATAGGAGGAATAAAATCCTACAGTTTGACGCTTCAGAATGGTGTAGAACTGATCACAAATAAATGAATGCATAGAGAGTCATATGAAGTGGTTGTGGAAATCTTATTTTATGAATATAACTAAGGAAAACTAGGGGATGCCTGGGTGGCTCAGTGTGTTAAAGCCTCTGCCTTCAGCTCAGGTCATGATCCCAGGGTCCTGGAATCTAGCCTCACATCGGGCTCTCTGCTCAGCGGGGAGCCTGCTTCCTCTCCTCTCTCTGCCTGCCTCTCTGCCTACTTGTGATCTCTGTCTGCCAAATAAATAAAATCTTAAAAAAAAAAGAGTGTCAGCTCTGCCCCCTCAGAACTAAGGAAAAGTAGCTCAAATTTCTTTGAGAGTATTTCAGAGAAGTTAAACTGGAACCGCTTCCAACATCAAACTTATTTGCTTGATACTAAGGTGAGAATACAGGAGAGAAAAAGAGGCGGCCAAGGAGTCATCAATATATAACATTTTCTTAAAATAGAATACAAATAAATGTGTAGTATGATGGCTACAGATCTGAGGGCCCAGTAGAGAACCCCAAGTTGCCTCCTTTTGGAAGGACTACAATCAACCATCTGCTAAACTCGCTTGAAGCAAAAATTACCAAAAGTTGGTAGAGTTTCCCTCTTGCCTGTGAAGTCCCTCTCCCTAACAAGTCATTTCATACTTAACAAACCAAGAAACTAACAGCAGAACCACAGCGCAAAGGAATAAAAAGCTTCTGCAGAATAAAACACAAGCCTTCTCAAGCATCCCACTGGTCCTTTATTCACCAAGAACTAAAGAACACTTCATATTACTTCTTTGAATATCTAAACATTTTTTCCTTGTGAAGGAAATTATTGCCTGTCTTGGAATAGCAATTTAATGTTTCGACAGAATGAAGGCATTTTAAAAAGTGCAGTCATTCTATGCTGTATCCATTAAACCAACGCATGTTTACTTTCGTTGACCACAGTTATTTGTGCATACCTTAAATGAACTTCTATATTGGTTATTATTCGTATCATTAAATTGCTTTTTACTGACTTTACCTGCCACCTCCTGAAGGGAAGAGCCAATTGTCAAGACTAAATAGCTTTCTTATATCTATGGGATTTGCCACTTCAAAAAAAGCAAAATGCTTGGCTTTTTCCTGAAGGCTGAGTAAAGAAAGTCTCACCAGGGCCCTAATATATGTTCAATATGCGGAAAATTATGGACTAATAAGTGCAGCAGTGCTTCAGCTATTAAAACTGTTCATGAAAAGGTGAGATTGGACAAAACCTTAAAATTTATAAGATTTCATACTTAAATGAAGACCTTTTATCTTTGTCATTATATTATACAAGAACTATCATTTTTCTAATTGCATACGTTACCTTAAAACAATGTTGCTCTTTTGATCTACTAAATAAAAAACAGCAAATACTGAATAATACATTTTTGAATCAACGCCTTCAATCTCACGTTCCCCAACATTTGAAAAGAACTCAGTACTAGCAAAGTGGGTATTAGAGATACTGCTTTACATAGAACTTAGGTTACAAGACGTTTTGTAACCTGAGGAGCTAAGCTGTTTTCAGAGGCAGAAAGATGAACTTGCCACTCAGTGCTACAGCAGGTTTTGCAAGTGGTTCTTGTCTGAACCTGAGTGGCTCAGACTCTAGCCTGCATCATAACTAAATGTAAACAAGGACTGTTGAATGTAAAGAGGGAAGGGAACAGGAGGAAAAAGAGAAGGAGGGGAAAAGAGAATGACCTTTTATTAGAGTCAATTAAATCATAACCTCTTTGGCAAAATGAACCATGGATAGCACCATATTCATTTTCAAATCGGCCCACAGGGATGGAGCGCCATAAGTTTTCAGGAGTATAAATAATTGAACAGTAACATACCAACAAGTTATACTTTGATTCTTTGGGTTTTGTTTTTCAAGACCATTCTTGCATTTTGTTTTGTTTTGTTTTCTGGATGAATTGACAGGGGAGGATAATTTAAGAAGAATCTATCACAGCCTCGAGATAAATTTATATTTCAGAAATTTCCTGCCCAAATTCACTAGTAGGAATGTCTACTCTAATTTTTTGTGCTAATACACATGCAAATTTTTGAAATAAAGACTTTATCCTTTGTCTTGTGAAACTTTACAGTAAAAAGTAATTGTAGTTAGTTTTCTTCACCTAATTTAACCATTATTATTTTTCTGGCAGCCAGAATAATAAAGATTTCTGAAACACTTAAATTATAAGATGCTCAGAAGGCAAATATACCATTGCAACTTTAGGAATGTTATTTCCTCTGTCTTGAATATTATTGCATCATGAGGGTTTATAAATTATGTATATAAAAATATAATTTTTATAGTAAGTTTTAGCATATATTGAGAAGCATCTGCCTAAGTGCATAATTATGAGCATTTCTTTTTTTCTAGAAAAATAAATATGTGATTATTAAATTTCAGCTCGAGAGTTAGAAAAAGGGGCAGAAAGCTCCACAGAAAAACTATGATTTAAATTTGGCTGTTTCTTTGTAAAGTCAATTGAAAAATAATTAAATACCTATAAATGGAGCAAGATATAATGATACTGAGGAACTGCTTTCTTTAAAACAGTCCATATTGTATTAACTTTATTGGAAAATAATGTATATTAGCGGCGTCCAATTTTATTTTGTGAAGTTCAAATATTTTCATGTGCAAAGGAAGACAAAGCAGAATACTTGAGAATGATCCAACAATCCTTATACTGAAAGGAAAGCCCAGTTACACTAGATTGAAGGATAGTGAAAAATTCCTTTCTTTCCTTCTAAGTTCTCTGGCTGGCTAATAATAAAACTGAAAAGGACAGATTAACAAGAGAAAAACAAATTTAATTTCATACCTATGGGAGTCCTGTAAAAATATGAGACTCCTAGGCTGGTAAGTAATTCAGCTTTATATATCAGTCTGAGCTTAGGAGAAAGGGGCAGAGGACTCGGACTCCAAAGGAGAGGAAGACAGTTTACACAAAGATGAGAAGAGCGAAAGTTTGATGAACAAATGGTTCCTATACCATGCGAAAAAGTCTTTTTACTGGTAACAGTTCTCTTCCTGGTTCAAGCCCCCTATCTATATTCTTGTAGGCAGTTTAGGGGAGAGGTAGAAAGCTTTCCTGATCTCCTGGGTCTTAACTGCCTTCCGCTCAGAACAATGTGGCTCACTTAGAAGGGCAGATTCTGCTTCCCCTCAGATGTATTGATCACTATGTGCACATAAGGAAACCATTTTAGGTCGAGGAAAGAACCAACCAAACGCATTACAAGGGAAAGTTTCTAGCACTCACAGGAGACCTAGAAATCTAATAATTCACATGGCAGTGTGCTAAGAAAGAACTTGCCTTGGCAGTGGACAAAATTAACCCTAGACTGGACATCCTTCTAGTCCTAGCTAGTTAAACATAAAAGCAGAACCTAGACAGATAAGTCTGTTTCCAAATAACAGCATTCTAGAACAAGACTCGGAACATTTAAAAAATCTAAAAATATGCAGTATGAAATAACGTCACCTTTACAATGCACTGCCATCCAATTAAAAATTGCCAGATATTCAGAGACACAGGAAAGCACAATCCATAATGAGAAATTCAGTCAATCCAAACTGAACCATAGTAGCAAGTGATTGAATTAGTAGATAGGGTTATTAAATTAGTACGATTTTTTTTTTTGTATTTTTAATTACAATAATTTTTTAATATCATGGAGAAAGATGTATACTTAAAAATTGGTCCATCACAGTAATGGATAAGAGTGCAATTAGTACGATTTTATTACATGTCTTCAAAAAGATAGAGAAATCATAGAACATACTAATCAGACACAGGAGATATAATAAAACCACAAATCAAAATTCTAAAGATGAATTTTTATTTCTCATTAACTTCCATGTTCATAGAATTAAAGCAGTAATTTTATATAAGCCTATAAGCCAATAAAATAGAAGATAGTCAGATGTCAAAGTTGAGTCCTTGAAAGGTGACGAATCCAAATTGAGATATGTGCCATAAAGTATAAATAGATTTTAAAAACTTAGTTTGATAAAATATTATACATTTTGATAATATTTTATATTGATTACATATTGAAATGATAATAATATTGATATTGAGATAAATATAGTATTAACATTGACTTCATTGTTATCCTTTTACTCTTTTTAATGGCTACTATAAAATTTAAAATTCCTATGTGCTTGTATGTGGTTCACACATATCAATTTCCAATAGATAGCATTGGTCCCAGAGAGGCGGAAACTCGGTCTTAAGGAAGACAACCTGTCCACAATCACTATGGGCGATACTGCAAGGGCTGATACCAAATTTAAGTCACCTGCCCCCACATCCATAACAGGGATCCTCTTGTTCTTCAATGATGATTTCCAAATCAATGATGCACATATACTATGTACTCTGACATACAGTTATAAAGAACATGAAAGAGGAGAGTGTTTCATAGGGCCTGAGCGCTCTTTCTGCAGAAATAGTTCCTTATGTAATGATCATTGTCTTTTTTAATTTATTTTATTTCTAATTTGTATCTATACGCATGAGATAATTATGGCCTTATTAAAATCTCTTTTGCTCAAATGTGTTTTAAAATTTTCATAATAGAAAAAAAGGCTCATTAAGGATGTAAAAACTGCTGAGGCATAAACTGTAGCAACCGAAATTTCAATGATAAAACATTGTTAAGGGATTAGCACAAATTAGTTTTAGTTATGCTAGGGCGCTAAGCACAAAGTGGCTAGAGTTATATCTTCTGATTGAGAGAAACTATCCACATGATATTTACAGATTTAAGAAAGCTGCCTCAATTATGTCTTGTTCTTATTTGGGAAAGTAAGAAATCTTCTGTAGAAAGCTCAGATCTCCTACCTAGAAAAATGTACACATACATAATCTTTGAAGTTGCAAACAATTTCAAAGGGCTTATGCCAGCCCATCTTCTGACTTTCAGATCCCTGAAGCACAGGGTAAGAACTTCTCCGTTGTACCTTTGTGCCCCTGCTCTCCAACCCTAAGCAGTAAGTGCCAGTATAAAGGTGCATTATGTAAGTTTTTTTCTGTTTAATGCTTACAGATGATTGGAATAAATACATAAAATAAGTAACTCTCCTAGAAAGAACAGGCTCTGTCCTAATATTATTGGTAAAGAAAAACTGAAAGTGTTACTGATTTGGAAAGAAAAGAACAAACTGGAGATGATATATTAATAGCTTGTAAAGTGGACTTTAGTTGAAAAAGAAAGAATATTACCAGAGATATGAGGGAAGTTTCTTAATGATAAAATGGTCTATTCATCAAGAAGAAAAACCTAAGAGTGTTTGCCTCTCGGAAAGGCACTTCAAACAACATGGTGAAAAAAAGTTGACAGTACTAAATCCTTAATCCATAGTTTGGGATTTTTATAAAAATATTGAAATTTTGAAAATTACTACCACAGAAATTAACTTAATTTACATTTATGAAGCACCTTGCACAACAAATGAAAAAAAGAAACCACACAACCCCCCCCACACACACATTATTTTCAAATACACAAGGAATATTCACCATGATATATTATATGCTGGATGATAAAATATGCTTCAATACATTTTATGTGATTAAAATCATAGAGTACATTCTCAGGAAAAATGAATTAATGCAAAAATTAGTAACAAAAAGATATTGTAAAAATTCCCAAGTGATTGGAAATTCAGTAGAATACTCCCAAATAACCATAGGTCAAAGGAGAAAGCATACAAAAAATTAGTCAATATTTCAACATGAATTTTAAAAAGCAATAAAACCCCCCAAATTTATGAGGAAATGTTAAAACAGTTTTAGAGGAAAATTTATGCTTAGATTTAATACTTAAAAAATAAAACAATTTGAAAGCAATTTAAAAGATTCTACCATAAGAAACTAGAAAATTAAGAGCAAAATAAACTCAGACTAGGTACAGGAAAGAATATAAAGAGAAGAATGGGAATAAAAATAACAAACAAGAAGAGAAATTAACATAGTCAATAGAAGATTTTTGGGAGGAAAAAAGGAACTTGAAAAATCCCAAGTAAGATTGATCAAGAAAATAAAAGTACTAAAATTATGAATTAGAGGATATGGCTATTATATCTATAAATATTATAATTTTAAAAGGAAATATGAACATCTTCATATTCCCCAAACTCAACAATTTAGATATAATTGACACTCTTTAAAGAGCACACTTACTAAAATGAATTTAAAAAATAGAAAACCTATTATCTATAACTATGAGGAATTGAATTATTGTCATCTTCTTTCAAAGAAAACTAGGCACTAATTAGCTCACTGCTATATGCTATCAAACATTTAAGAAAGAAATCACACCAATCTTACAAAACTTTTTTCAGAAAGTAGAACAATATATAATTTTCCAAATTATTTCCTGAGACCAATATAAAGTGATAAGAAAACATGGAAGGAATATTACAACAAAAGAAAATATAAAGCAATACCATACATGAACATAACACAAAATTCATCAATAGGACATTAGAAATAAAAACTAATGAGGTGCCTGGATGGCTCAGTCAGTTAAATATCCCACTCTTGATTTTGACTCATGATCTCAGGGTCATGGGACCAGTTCCAAAATGGGCATGGAGCTTGCTTGGGATTCTGTCTCTCCCTCTCCCTCTGCCCCCACCCACTCTCTCTGTCTCTGTGTCTTAATTAATCAATTAATTAAAATAGGACCTAGCAATGTCTATATGACAAAATGACCAAATTGAGTTCATCCCAGGAATGCATGATTGTTTCTACAACCAAATATGAAACTGTTACTCACCATAATAACAGTACAAGTAAGAAATATGTTGTTATAATAGATGCAGTAAACGTCAAAAGTTAACACTCATGTGTAAAATTCCCAGCAAAAATAGGAGAAGAAGGGACTTTTTCTTCTGGTAAAAGGACCTTATAGTTATCAAAATACTAAGTGGTGAAATATTAAATAATTTCTCCCTGAGATTGAGGAAAAGTAAGGGTGTTCATACTCCTATTCAGTATGTGCTAATGAACCTAGTCAAATGAAATTACTTAGTGAAATAAGACAAGAAAAAAAAAGCACATAATAATTGAAAAGAAAAACACACAACCATATTTATTTCCAGACAAAATAGTTGTGTACATAAGATATGTTTAAGGACTCAACAACAAAATATGTAGAGATACTATGCAAATGTCACAAAGTTGAGGGATACAAAGTAAATATTCAAGATTTTATCATATTTCTAAAAATTGACAACAAACAATTGGAAAATGTATTGCCATTTGCAACAGCACCAAAATACATAAATTGCACTGGATTAAATTTAAACCAAAATGTGCAAGTCTGATGCACTAAAAGTTATAAAACATTCCGGAAAGAAATTTTAAAAGATCCGTATAAATGAAAGATATATCGGACTTATTGCTTGGAGGATTTATAATTGTTAGAGTGTCAATTCTCCTCAATCTTTCCTGAAGATGCTTTGTTATTTGAATCGAATTCCAGTAGACATTTTATAGATCTAATAAACTGATTTTAAAATATTTGTAGATAAACAAGCATTTTGAGAAAGAAAAAAAATTGAAAATTACATCACCTGATTTTAAGAAGTTCTATAAAAATATCTTAAAGTACATAATCTCAAGTTATAAATATAGATAGTAGGTCAATGAAACAAAATCACAATACCAGATATAGACCCACACAAGTACAGTGAAATGCTTTTCAACAGACACCAGTGCAATCCAATGGGGAAAGAATTGCTTTTTAAGCAAATAATGTTGAAATTGCTTACTGGATATCCATTTGGAAAAATAAAACAAACAAACCAAAAATGCCCTGACCCCTATTTCTTACCAAATACATAAAATTAGAGCTGATCACAGACATAAAGATAAGGGCTAAAATGGTGATGTTTCTAGAAGTGAATATGCAAAATATTTTTAAGACTTTGTGGTAGGAAAATTTTTGTTAGATAAGGAAAAAAAACGTTAATCATTAAAAGATGATTCATTGGATTTCACCAATATGAAAAAATACTTGCTTTGCAAAGAGCATGATAAATAAAGTGAAAAGGCAAACTATAATTTAGAGTTGCTAAATGAGGAAGATTAAAATTCCAGGTGTTGTGAATGATGGGGGAACAGCTAGATTGCTCTTACCTTGCTGGTCACACTAAAAAATGGTGCACTTTGAAAAACAGGTGGCCTCTGTTTCATATTGTGAAATTATACCTATTTTATAACCCAGCAATTACAGAGAAAGAGAGAGAGAGAGATTGATTCCCAAATACCTGAAAAAAGATTTACAAGAATGTTCTTAGTAACTTTATTTTATAAGGCAAGGCTGAAAACAATTCAAATGCCCCAAGAGTAAGTAAAAGGCTAAAACATACTGTGCTTTCTTCATGCGATGGAATATCACTCAGCACTAAAAAGGAGCAATCTACTGATTCGAAAATACACATGAATTTGAGACTGTTTTTACTAGTAAAAGAAACTGTACAAAGCGTATATACTGCATAATTCTATTTATAAAAATTTAAAGAACAGACAAAATTAACCTATGGTGGCAGAAGTCAGAAAAGGGTTTACATGTGAGGGGGTGTTTCCTGAAGGGGGATACTCAGAGAATTTCTGAAGTGATGCACATAAATATCCTGTATCGTAATTTGCATATGTTTGTCCAAACTCAGTTTGACTGTTCACTTAAAATGTGCATAGTCTCTTACCTATAAATAATACCTTTAAAAGGCCACATCTGGAGTCAGTGAGAAAGCCTCAGTATTCTAAATGTTTCTAACTATAATTGGCCCTGTTGCTGTTTATTTAGCTCAGGTCAGAGGACACACAAATGAAAGTGTATGCATTCTTTCTCTACACCACTTAGCTTCCTCCAGAAGTTAAACCTGGTCATTGCAGAGTTCTGTGCATTTTTTCTCTTTCCTTTCTCTCTTCCTCATTCTCTCTCTCTCCCTTCTCTCTCTCTCTGTCTCTGTCTCCCTCTTACTTTCTCTCTCCCCTCCCTCCTTCTTCCTCTCTCTCTCCTCTCTCTTCTCTTTTTTGTACAAGGTTTCAGGTATCCTAGAACCAGTCCTCTTTCTCTGGCTTTCTATACCCCAAACCCAAGCACCTGAGTTAGGAGGCTGCTGCTGCAGGGACATTCCCTGGTAACAGTTTCCTCCCTGTATTTTGATTCTATCCTACTTCTTTGGTCTCTGTTACTTGTAGACTGTATGCTCATTACTCTTAGGGCTGGAGAGAAACAGGTCTTTGGTAAGAAAAATCCTTTGTCCTCCAAAAGGCCTTTATGGCCCCAGCAGATCAGAATCCTGATCCCAGCAACTCTCTAACAGAGGCAGGAGATGCATAGAGCTGAACTGTGTGCCTTTGGCTCCCATAAGTGACTCACACTAGGACCAGCCTCACATAGGCAGAGCCCCTCGGCTCCAGTCCCTCGCGCTCCCGGACTCACCTGGTGCTGAGGCCCAGCGCGAGCAGCGGAGGCAGCAGGGAAGTGCGCGGGGCTGAACTCCTTGCTGTCGCCTGCCGGGGTCCTCCTTCCCTCGCTGCCTGCGCTCTCCCTCCTCCTCCGGTGTCCCAGGAACTCACGAAGAGCAGCCCTCTTCCGCGGCCGACAGGCAGAGACGGACTGACCGACCTACGTCTCTTAAAACCAGGAGCCGGGCGCCTGGAATCCGTTTCGCCAGTGATGTCACCGGCGGCCTAGGAGAGCCCTGCCGGGGATCGCTGGGCGCCGCTGCTCCCAAGGCCAGAGGGTGCGCTGTCTCTCGCTTGAGTTGGAGAGTGGAGGGGATGCCCAGCGATGGCCCCGCGCGCTCGGGTCTTCCGCTGCACACCCAAAGAGGCGGATTCTTGGGTCCGGCTTCTCTAGAGGATGGGGAGGGTCGGGCTGGGGAGGGGTGGTGGGGAAGAGAACTCCAATCTGCCAGGAGTGGAACCTGAGTGCGCCATAGGAGGTGACGCTGAGTTCATTGGGAAGGACTGTCGCAGGCTTAGAGTCACAGGCAGGTGTCCCTGACCTGATTACCCAGTGTTTGGAAGACCAGTATGTTCCAAAGAGATTGTCTAAAATATTATTGTGATTAAAAAGGCATAGTAATCTGAGGCAAACTCTAGAGGGGGAAAGGGGTTGAGGGAGGAGTGAACAGCATCCACAAATGTATACTAAGGCCAAATGGCATTTGCCAACCCCATACCTGGACTCCTTCCTTTTGGCGAGACTCATCACATAGAAATAATAAAATAATAAATAGATCAGTAATGAATGCAGAGAGGTGGGGTTGCCGGATTAGGGTTATTATGCTTTTGATTTTTTTTTATCTGTTTCAAGTTTCCTATAAAACTGCAGCCCTCGATAACTTTTATTTTGAAAAAAAAAAAATCTCATTTCCTTTTTAAAAAAATGTCTAGTTATTTGTTGGAACAAATGCATACCCTCTCCTATTCAAAGTTTTATTTTGAAGAGAAGCAGTTTTGCTAACCCACTGTCTTCTTTTAATGAGATTTAAATTTAAAACATAAATACAGAGTAGACATAATGTCTTTAATATCCATTAAAATATATGAGTAGTTTTGCAAGCTGTGTACCTGCCTTTGGGTAACAGTAAAATTCACAACCGATATAACTAGGCATATACAATTGGACTCGCATGTGAATTGCATATTACTTGGGAAGGAAACCACAGCACACTTTGTTAACAACAGACTCTGGAGACTTCTACTACCATAAGAGATTGGGACTTTCATCTTCAATTACATTTATGTTTAAAATTACAATTAAGTGTAGTTTTCTCTATACTTCTCACTAACTACAAATAAAAACCTGGACATTATATTTCTTTTTTAATTTTTTTAAAGATTTTTATTAACATATAATATATTATTAGCCCTAGGGGTACAGGTCTGTGAATCTCCAGGTTTACACACTTCACAGCACTCACCATAGCACATACCCTCCCCAATGTCCATACCCCACCACCCTCTCCCAACCCCACTCCCCCAGCAACCCTCAGTTGGTTTTGTGAAATTAAGAGTCTCTTATGGTTTGTCTCCCTCCCAATCCCATCTTGTTTCATTTATTCTTTTCCTACCCCCCAACCCCCCACGTTGCATCTCCACTTTCTCATATCAGGGAGATCATATGATAGTTGTCTTTCTCCAACTGACTTATTTCGCTAAGCATAATATCCTCTAGTTGCATCCACCTCCTCACAAATGGCAAGATTTCATTTCTTTTGATGGCTGCATAGTATTCCATTGTATATATATATCACCTCTTCTTTATCCATTCATCTGTTGATGGACATCTAGGTTCTTTCCATAGTATGCTATTGTGGACATTGCTGCTATAAATAAACATTTGGGTGCACGTGCCCCTTCAGATCACTATGCTTGTATATATTTCAAAAAATAATTTAAAAATTCTTAAAAGCAGAGACTATAAGGGTTATCAAGAGGAAGATCTTTGTTGTGATGAAATAGTTCTGTGTCTGGATTGCATTTGTAGTTATACCAATCTTTCCATATGATAAAAATGAGATGGAACTTGTATAAGTTTCCTGTGGCTGCAGAAACAAATTCTCACCAACCAGAATGGCTGAAAACAACAGAAATTTATTCTTTTAAAATTCTGGAGGACAGAAGTCCCAAATCAGTACCACTATGCTGAAAGTAACATGTTGGCAAGGCAACCCTCCCTCCACAAGTTGTAGGGGGAAACTCATCATTTGCCTCTTCCAGTTTCTGGTGGCTGGAAGCTATCCTTGGTTTGCGATTGCATCTCTTTTGTTTCTTTCCATCTTCACCTTCTCTTCTATGTTTGTCCGTAGTCACCCACAACTTCTCATAGTCACCCACATAGTCACCCACAACTATGATATCATTTAGGACCCAACTGGACAATCCAGGATGAATTTCTTCTTTCAAGATCCTTAACTTAATCACACCTTAGTTAATATTCAACTCTTTTGCAATCTAAAGTAATATTTTCAGATTCTTGGGATCAGGAGTTGAATAAGTCTTTGGGAGGCCATTTTTAAAAACCTACTGCAGAACTATGTGCATACATTGTAGCAATATCAAATTTCTAATATTGATACTCTACAATAATTATGTAAGAAGAAGCCATTGGGAAAAATTGGGTAATGGGTGCAGAGGACCTTTCTGTACTATCTTTCCAGTGGGTATGAAAATATAATTATTTCAGAATAAAAAAGTAAAAACAAAACATTAAACAGAAGTAGATCTCTATGGTATATATATATATATATATATATATATATATACCACCTTAAATATATATATATATATATATATTTAATGATAGCTTTTCTTAGTGGCCATTTAGAAAGCAATCATTTGAAATGCATTCTCTACAAAGGCATATGATCAGTATCTGGGATGAAAATGTGTATGAGAAGAAATAACACCAAATGTGTACATTTTTTTACTGTATGGCACATTTATGTTGGTATCTCATTGTGCTCAATGCAAGGCAAGTATTCCAGACATTTTTTACCAATTTTCTCTTTTCCAGAAGAAATTATCACAAAAAGATCAAATAATTCGCTCATGTTCACTAAATCGCTAACATAGGGTAAATGGCCTTCAACATTAATCTGCATCACTTCAAAATTTTCATTTACTTAAAAAGTATCATCTTTTTGTTACTTGTGAAATTAAAGATTTCCCCCCACATTTACTTATACTAATTTCTGTTTTTAAGGTTGTTTTTAATATATTTTTATTAATGTATAATGTATTATTAGCCCCAGGGGTTACAGGTATATGAATCATCAGGCTTACACACTTCACAGCACTCACCATAATACATACCCTCCCCAATGTCCATAACCCAAGAACCCTCTCCCTAACCCCCTCCTCCCAGCAACCCTCAGTTTGTTTTATGAGATTAAGAGTCTCTTATGGTTTGTCTCCTTCATGATCCCATCTTGTTTAATTTTTTCCTTCCCTAACCCCCAAGCCCCCTCTCAAATTCCTTTGCCTCTCAAATTCCTCATATCAGGAAGATCATATGAAAATTGTCTTTCTCTGATTGACTTATTTAATTGAGCATAATACCCTCTAGTTCCATCCATGTCGTTGCAAATGGCAAGATTTCACTTCTTGTGATGGCTGCATAGGATTCCATTGTATATAAAGAAGACATCCAGATGGCCAACAGATACATGAAAAAGTGCTTTGCATCACTTGGCATCAGGGAAATACAAATCAAAACCACAGTTAGATATACCTCACACCAGTCAGAATGGCTAAAATTATCAAGTCAAGAAACAACAGATGCTGGCAAGGATGAGGAGAAAGGGGAGTCCTCCTACACCGTTGGTGGGAATGCAAGCTGATGCAGCCACTCTGGAAAACAGCATGGAGGTTCCTAAAAAAGTTGAAAATAGAGCTACCCTATGACCCAGCAATCGCACTACTGGGTATTTACCCTAAAGATACAATTGTAGTGATCCAAAAGGACATGTGCACCTGAATGTTTATAGCAGCAATGCCCACAATAGCCAAACTATGGAAAGAACCTGAATGTCCATCAACAGATGAATGGATAAAGATGATGTGGTAACTCTTTGACCTCAGCTGTAGCAACTTCTTCCTAGAAACATCGCCAAAGGCAAGGGAAGCGATGGCAAAAATGAACTATTGGGATTTCATCAAGATAAAAAGCTTTTGCACAGCAAAGGAATCCGTCAACAAGACCAAAAGACAACTGACAGAATGAGAGAAGATATTTGCAAATGACATATCAGATAAAGGGCTAGAATCCAAAATCTATAAAGAACTTAGCAAACTCAACACCCAAAGAACAATATGTCTACTAGACAGTATGTCTAGTAGAAAGCAATATGAGAAGTGTCTGTTCATATTGTTTGTTGCACTAAACAACAATCCTTATCAATCATATTAACCCAAGAAATATCAAAATGAACTTTTCTTAGATTTGTTCGTACAAAGTGAGTCTTGAGTATGTTACTGCATCAGATGTCTTCAAGTAACTCTGAAATTATTTGGCCCATTATCCATTTCCAGCAAGAAAAATAAAAGTCATCCAATTTAGAAGGCCGTAGGAGTATTAGGAAAACACCTCTTAGAATTTGGGCCTAGGTAAGGTTTCAAAATCCCTGCAATTTTAGATGATCAAAGAAATATTTTGAATTCTAATGCCACTCTTCCTTTCAGGGGAAGTTTTCTCTTCTTGGGGACCTATAAGGCCATAACTTGTCATCATCAAATATATTAAGTCACCAGTCACAGGGATACTCAAATCCATAAGTGACATATTAGTAGCAGAGGACTTGTACATAAGCTTCAAACATCCACCTGCTACTCGGATACTTAGCAGATAGCTTCTATACTCCGTTGAGTCCAACACAGATGAGCAAGAGCCCTTTGGAGAACCTGCACATCAGTTTGTGACAGAAAGAATACGTCACCCTCAAATATGCCATTTTGACATATTAATGATTCCGAATCAAAGTTACTTTAGAAATTACCAGTGCATGAAGGATACTCTGACCCCCCCGCTTTTCCCTCTGAAAGCAGGAAATAAAGTCTCTTTATGTCAGAGATATCAAATTTAGGACCAAAAGGCTGTATAAACAAACCTTGTCACTTCTTCACTAACTTGCTACCCCAAGCCCAAACGCTTATGCTTTGCCAATTCTTCACAAATACATTGTTTCCTTGTCTAAAAGGTACTAAGACCATCTGCTTTGGTCACTTCTGGGAGTCTTATATCTTTGGGACTCCTGTAGTACTAAATTCAACTTGTTTTTCTCCTGCTGGTCTGTCTTATATCAATTTAATTAGACCAGCGAAGAATCTAGAAGGGAAGAAGGGAAAAGTTTTCTCTTCCTACACCTAGATAAATGATTTTGGAGAATGTAAAAAAAAAAAAAAAATTACAGAGAACCCACTCTCCATAATCTAACAGGATTGGGAGACAATTACATCCATCAGGGTTTCACTGTAAATAATCCCATCTGAGGAGTATGATTTAATTTGCAGAATGTCTGCATACATAATTAAGTTTGGCCCTGGTTTTGCTACACCTATTCTTTTCATTTATCTCTTCTCTTAAAATGAATTATTCATTCTCTTAATAAATGCTTTTTAAAACATGCTATGTATTATGACCTTTATAACATAAGTCATAGCTTACTTAGCCTATAGAATTTAACCAGTTGTGTTATTGGCTAAATTCTACTGAATTGGAGATCTATAATGAATTTTCAAGGGCTAACTGTGCTCCTTTACAAGGAGCAGTAACTTCTATATTATTCTTTTCATGTATAGGAAATTATTTAATGACTATGTGTACTGGAGAAAAGAGACTCAGAAGCTACGTAAGTTTCCAGAGGTCATACAGCTAAAAGGTAACAACATCTGACTTTAACCCAGTTCAACATATTTTTGGTTTTCACTTTTGCATTTTTAAGCCTGAAGACAATAGTGTATTAATTGTAGAGGTTTGACTTCAATCCAAATCCAGTCTTATTTTTGTTTTTGTATGTATCACACCATATAGTAAACTAGTAAACTGCCTCTTTCAATGTACACTACTCACTATATATATATATATATATATATTTATTTATTTATTTATTTATATATACACACACAAACATACACATATGTAAGTACAAATGTGTGTATATATATATATATATATATATATATATATGCATGTAAACTAAATACATAGTTTAGTGACCTAAGCTTATTTCTTTAAGGATCTTAATTATGTTCACCAAATGTTGTAAATGCCTTGTATTAGAGTTATAATACCTGCTGCTAATGAGAAAACTACACAATAAAGACATGATAAGGGCTTATCTTAAGCTCTTCTGGTTTAAAATTTTTACAATGAAAAAATAAAATAAAACTTTTGTAATGAAATATGTTGATATGGGACTTAACCAGCTTCCCCATCTTTAAAGCTGCCTATTTTCAGGTTTTACTGAAGATACTATCCTGCGTTTTGCTTTGTTTTAATTTACTCACTTAGAAAACCTGCAGTATAGAACAACATTAAAGAAGGCATTAATAATCACTCTATTAAGTCTCCATTGATAGATTGAATTATATAATTGCTTCATTGCTTCTTGTAATTCATCCACAAAACCTAGAAATACAATAATGTGTGTTATAGATCTTTGTGGCATTTACTCCAAGAAAGGTAAGGTGTCTGACTCAAACTGTAGGTCATATGACTCATGAAGTCAGATCACCCAAATGTGCCTCTGCACATACTAAGCAAAACCTAGATCTCATGCAGAATGCCACCCAATGATACCCTCACACAAACATCAACAAATACCTGGGACTCAAATAGTTTTAGCTGAGTAAGAAAGAAGTGAGTTATTGTAGTGTATGTATGTGTATGCATACAGACATTTATACAAACATGTATATTTGTGTATTTCTTTATATATAATAAATATACTCCAAATGCATGTACAAATACAAATATAAATGCAAATTAATATAAATATTAGAACTTTTTTTCTTTGGTTTATCCTATCTCCATTATCTTACTTCTAAAATAAACACTGATTTTCCTTTGAGAAATAAATAATCCTCATCTTTCTTCATTCTTGTGTTTGGCTCTTTTGTGTGTGTGTGTGTGTGTGTGTGTGTGTGTGTGCTTGGCTCTTTATTTGTTCTCACTTTTATTGAGGTAAAATTGACAAAAATTTTGTATGTTTAGATTGAAAAATATGACTTTTCAAGCTGTAGGTGTGACAGTTTTATATGCATATCCACTGTGAAATGATTGCCATAATCAAGTTAATTAACATACCCATCACCTCATGTAGTTACCATCTTGTGTGTCTGCTGAGAATACTTAAAATCTACTCTCCTACAAACTTTCAAATATACAGTACAATGTTAACTATAATCACTGTGTTGCCGGCAGAACCTCTTGTATTTAAATAGGGTTAAAAAAATACTACATATTTTTATTTCATTTCATTTTATTTTATTTTTGTTATTTTCAAGATTTTATTTATTTATTTTTAACTCCAGTATAATTAGAATGCAGTTTTATATTAGTTTCAGGAGTGCAATATAGTATTTCAACACTTCTAATCAATGCTCAGTGCTCATCACAAGAAATCCTTTTAGAAGCCCACATGTGCCTTAGCCCTGGCCGATTGGAATTTTATCCCTCGAGTCACAAAGTAAGAGTCAGACAACAGACCTTCATGAGGATCGATTTATAGTACAAAAGCCCACACAAAGTATCCCATCAACCTCTGAGGACTTTCTAAACCACATTTGAAATTCCATTTTACTTTATTCTTTCTGGCCTCTGTGAAAGTGACGGCAGCTGTCTGACCCACTTCACTTTCCCTCTTCTCGTTATAACATGGGATTTCACTCGATGGCAAACCTTGTGTTCATTCAGTTCCATGAGTCTTCAAAGTTCAGTTCCATACTAAGCCTTGTCCTGCTGTTTAGTTTTCCTCTTCATGATCTTCAGTTTGAGATTATAAATAAGGGTATTTTTTTTTTATTTAAAGATTTTTATTTACTTATTTGACACAGAGAGATCACAAGTAGGCAGAGAGGCAGGCAGAGAGAGAGGAAGGGAAGCAGGCTCCCTGCCAAGCAGAGATCCCAATGTGGGGCTCCATCCCAGGACCCCGGGATCATGACCTGAGCCAAAGGCAGAGGCTTAACCCACTGAGCCACCCAGGCGCCCCTTAAATACGGGGATTTTGTATGTTTCCATGCATTGCCCCATGGGATGATCAAAGACACATTTTGTTTTATGGTATTCTGGCCTGTCAGGTGATTTTAAAAGCCATGAAACATTGAAATCTGAAATCTGTATTTAAATCAGGTGTTTATTTTTTTAGTCTTACTATTACATCTACTTTGTTTCTGTGCTGTTTAAGGAAATCAGGCTGCCCATAAACAGCTACCTGGAGTGACACAGAGACTTCAGCCATTCATGGAAAAATCTGAAAGTTCAAATTGGGAATGTGTCTCTGAAAAGAACTGATTGGACGAGATTTTGATTAAAATTGAATACAAACGTAATTGAAAATAAAGCTTGGTTCTTATAACACTCTGACATTCTCAAAGCATGCAGGACATAAAACTAGGTAGTATTATACTGCGTGGAAAATGGAGCACAGGGAGTTAAAGTAATGTTCCCAAAGTCACCCTGAATGATGATCAGTGAGCTGGATTGTGATAAGGACCAAAATCCAATTTACTCGTCTAACTGCTGTAAGTCCTCTGCAAGCTTTCTTTTTATTGAGTACTCCTGTGTGTTAAGCAGTGTACTAGGCGTTAAGGATTAATAAAATGTGATAACTCATAACCTTGTGGCTATCTGGGATATTTTGCTTATGTCCTCCTTCTCCCCTTCTTTACTTAGTCAAGCATGAACTATTTATTTCTTAAAAGCTGTAAATGATTTTAAAGATTTTATTTATTTATTTATGAGAGAGAGAGAGAGAGAGGTAGCACAAATATGTGAAGGGGAGAACCAAAGGGGGAGGGGAAGGGAGACAACGGGAGAGGGAGAGGGACAAGCAGAATCCCCACTAAGCACGGAACTAGATCTGAGGACCCTCAGATCCTGACCTGAGCCAAATCAAGAGACGGAGGCTTAACTGATTGAGACACCCAGGTGCCCCATAAAGTTGTAAATTATTGTAAGAATTAGGCTCTACTTTCTCCTCATGCTATTTGTATTTGAGAACTGTTTTTACAGCTGTTTTTACAGCTGATTTCAAAAACCAGATGTGAGGGATATCACTTTTCTAAAGAGACTAAAAAACTCTAGAGGGAGACTGGAGAGTAGAAGTGGACTCAGAATCATGGTCCCAAAAGACTGAGATAATGTAGGTAACTTCAGTATTATGGGTAGCAGGAAGATGTCTCCTTTTTGCTTTTAAGTTCCTTCCTTAATTCTATCTTAGGTATCAGTAGAATCAGCCTTACGAAGGACAAAGTATTGAATAAATTATTCCTTGAAAAATATGTATTATTAAAATTAGTTCATTTCTTTATTTTTAATTCTAAAATGTTCTGGTAAGAAGTGCTATATATTAAGAAAGCTTAAATGCCGCATGCCTGCAAATATTCTGTTGTTGAGGGAAAAGAAAGTAAATCAGAATATGTTGAGCTCTGCTCTGTGGTGGTGTACCAAATCTTCTACATCTTCTAAATATCTTAAGGGGACTTAGCCTCCTGACATTTGTGAAATTTCATAGGAATTATAGCTCTTCAATGTTTTATACTACTGGTGGAGCTGGGATTTGAAAATAGAGAGGAAGTAAATTAGATGATTGAGGGAAAGGAGTAGAATTGTTAGCAATGTGGTTGGGTGGGGTAATTTATTGGTCTGTGAAGTGAGCATGATTAGTAGCCACTTTCTGTAGCATCGCTGTGAGGATGACACGGGAAGACGATTGCAGACCTCTGTGTACAGGGCTAGACACACAGTACATGCACAATAATAATCTCTACTGGAGACGATGATGTTGACCATAGCAGGCAGTGATCCCCAACATTCCTTTATAACCAACTACTTGATAGAGGTCTGGATTGGATCTGGCTGTCCCACTCACTCATGAGAAGGAAAGTAGCTTCTGACTTGGTCTAGTGAACACGCTAAACCATGCACTGCTGTTGAACATAAAAATACCAAAGATACCACATCAGATAAGGCCACTTAATGACCATGGTAAAGTAAGATAAAAAGAAGATTCTGAGTAATCATGTAGTAATAAAAAATGAGAACATTGTCTAAACCAAAAACAAAACAAAACAAAGCAATCCACCACCAACCACAAAGAACTTCCATAATTCATTTCTACTATGAGTAACTACTGTTTCTTTACAAATTACAGTTTTAAATTTACCTCATGCTTCTTTACTACTAGATCAGAATTATAAGAGTATCGAATCATAGAATTATCCTTCCTTCCCGATAGCAACAATACACAGAAAAGCTTAAAACACAAGTTCAAATCATGCCTTTAAGACATCCCCATAGTTCCTCAAGCTCTGAGTTTTCCCTCATTGAACAAATCAATACACCCAATTTTATTTATTTTATTTTATTTTAATTAATTTATTTATTTTTTAATTTTTTTTATAAACATGTATTTTTATCCCCAGGGGTACAGGTCTGTGAATCGCCAGGTTTAGACACTTTACAGCACTCACCAAAGCACATACCCTCCCCAATGTCCATAACCCCAACCCCCCTTCTCCCAACCCCCCTCCCCCGCTTAAGTGGGTAGGAGAAGAATCAATGAAACAAGATGAGATTGGGAGGGAGACAAATCATAAGTGACTCTTAATCTTATTTTATTTTTTTTAAAGATTTTATTTATTTGTCAGAGAGAGAGAGGGTGAGCGAGCGAGCACAGACAGACAGAATGGCAGGCAGAGGCAGAGGGAGAAGCAGGCTCCCTGCCAAGCAAGGAGCCCGATGTAGACTTGATCCCAGGACACTGGGATCATGACCTGAGCCAAAGGCAGCTGCTTAACCAACTGAGCCACCCAGGCGTCCCTACACCCAATTTTATTAAACTAAAGATGTGTTTCCAGTAATCTTTGGAAGGCCCTGAGTCACATGTCTTTCCCTGTGCTTAAGAAATTGGGGTTAATTGGAGGGGGTGGGAATCATGAGAGACTATGGACTTTGAAAAACAATCTGAGGTTTTTGAAGGGGCATGGGGTGGGAGGTTGGGGTATCAGGTGGTGGGTATTATAGAGGGCACGGATTGCATGGAGCACTGGGTGTGGTGAAAAAATAATGAATACTGTTTTACTGAAAATAAATTAATTAATTTAATAAAAAAAAAAAGAAATACTTAAATTTATGGGGTGCCTGGGTGGCTCAGTGGGTTAAAGCATCTGCCTTAGGCTCAGGTCATGGTCCTAGGCTCCTGGGATTGAGCCCCACATCATGCTCTCTGCTCAGCAGGGAGCCTGCTTTCCCTTCTTTCTCTCTCTGTCTCTCTGCCTACTTGTGATCTCTCTCTGTCAAATAAATAAATAAAATCTTTAAAAAAAAAAAGAAAAAAAGAAATACTTAAATTTAATAAGAAGAATGTATCTCGAAACTGTTACATACACAACATTGTTCTCCATGCAAATATGTTTTAGACTTGGTCTCTGACCACAGTCATCTTGTGATGACTTGTGATTCAGGGGAAAATGTGATGACTTGTGATTCAGGGGCAAATAAACACCTAACTACTGAACAGTTCTAAATGAAATGAATAATGCAATTTTATTTAGTACAATCAGCATTTATTGAATATCCAATATATCCCGTGTATCAAACTATAGTCTAATTATTACCAATATGCTATGTGATTAAAAGTTTGTAGTTTTATTTGACATAGCTCCTGAAGACTAAGAAGATTTTAATAGATGGAGGGGAAAAAAATAATAACTGTGAGACTAGGCCTTTGAAAAATCATGAGTAGGAGTGCCTGGGTGGCTCAGTTGTTGGGCTTCTGCCTTCAGCTCAGGTCATGATCCCAGTGTCCTGGGATCCAGCCCTGTATCAGGCTCCTTGCTCAGCCAAGCTTGTGTTCCTGTTCTCACTGTGTCTCCCTCTGTCAAATAAATAAAATCTTAAGAAAAAAAAGAAAAGAAAAGAAAAGAAAAGAAAAATCATGATTAAAGGCAAAGGCAAGAAAGCAGGGATATTTTTCAGAGAAAATACCAAGTGTCATTGTTATTGGTGCTTATACCAGCCTTGGTTGGGCAAAATAGAAATTGATGAGGCTAGAAAGGTGTGTTTGGGGATGATAATGAGGTTAAAATGGCATAATGGAGAATTGTAATGATAAAAGATAAAGGTCAGGAACATTACATAGGAGGCCATTTCTAAAATCCATTTCAAAGATGCAAAAGAACAGAATTTAAATTGTTGCATTAAGAATAGAAATAAAGGGTCACCTGGGTGGCTCAGCCAAGTAAGCATCTGCCTTAGGCTCAAGTTGTGATCCCAGGGTCCCGAGATGCAGTCCCATATGGGGTTCCCTACTTGGCAGGGATCAAGCTTCTCCCTCTGCCTGCTGCTCCCCCTGCTTATACTCTCTCTGTCAAATGAATAAATAAAATCTTTTAAAAAAAGAATATAAATAAACATATATGGAATATTATATTAGATTCTATGCTCATTACTGAAGGAGATTCAGATATAAGTAAATACAGATGCATTTGACATTGCATAGTCTATGTTGACAAGGAGGTAGGGAAGACACTGACAGGGACTGCTATAATCCAAAGTAGAGAAATGTTACAAGAGATGTTCAAGGAGGGAAGATGGTATTTAGAACATCTCAGAGTCCCTTAAGTCACAGCATGTGCATCACTTTTTCCAGTGATTACAAATTTCATTTTGTAGGAGTTAACCATCAGGAGCTCCAGAATTGGTGGAGCATCCTTAAATTACATGATTATATACTATACACTCGTTGCAGTCATGCAGTGTTCCCTGTGGGGCTCTGATGGCCGTTCTCATGCAGACCACTTGAAGGCAACAATGCATTTAGTGGTTTTGTTAAAAACATACTGGAACTATTTCTTGCTCTTTGTGTTCTTACCACGGCTGCTGTTGTTGTTTGTGGGCTTGTTTATTATAGGACTCTAATTAACCAAAAGAAATGTTTAATTAAGCCACAATCCATGTTTAGGGGAGGAAAATGGTTCTTGGCTGAGACAACCTCTGTAGTAAAAGGCAGATTAAGAGGTGAAAAACAAAAGTTTAATGACACTAACCAAGAAAACTGAGTAACTCTCTGAAATTCCCAAAGCCAGCCACATCACTTTAAATACTATGGCCAGCTGAAGATAAAAGATGAGGCCCGGGGTGGGGGGTGCAGTTATAGGAAGTCACCAGGAAAAGCACAGTGCATAAAAGTGAGGTTTTTATGCAGACTTAAGTCATTGCCTTTTCCACTGATAATTTCCTAAGACATTTAGAGTCATCCTTCTCTTTCTTGTAGAGAGAGAGAAATAAAAAAAGAGAGAGACCGTTACAAATGGAGATTTTCTTCATAGGTGTAAATATCCCTTAGGAAAGGGTAACTTCTACTCAGTTGTCAGAGCTTCTTTTATGCCTGGTATTTCTTAAAAAATAATGTCTTCAAGATAATCTTTTTGTCAAAGAGACATAATTTGTCATCGCAAATTGTGGCTCCTTTCATGTGACATTCATTAAGACTCCTGTGTCTCCCATATGGCCTAATCCCATTGGTTGTTAAATCTTACTGATTCTATCTGTTAAACAGCTCTTAAAATCTTAAAGATTTTCTGGATCACTTTCCCACTGCTCTAACGTGAGTCCCACTCTATGTAAGTGCTACTTTTCAGGTGAGTACTGAGATGAAAGCAGAGATTACAGCACCAGAATTCAATCAGGATTTAAAAAATTATATATATATATATATATATATATATATATGTATGTGTATATATATAATATATACATATATTATATATATTTTTATATATAATATGTTCAACTTTATATATGTGTGAAGCATATATGTAATATGTAATATGCTAAAACACCAAGTCCACAAGATAACAATGTAGTATTATATAAGACATGGAGCATTGGCTAGAAGATAAAGGTAAATTGAATCACTCATTGTTCCATTAATTCATTCATGAAATACTCATCATATACTTCCTAAGTATCAGGCATTTGAAATTCTATGATGAATAGCCTGATTTATTGATGGCTATGATCTTAAAAATGTAATATAGTGTAGGCAATTGCTCATCTCTCATTCCCTAATTGCTAGAAGACTGTATTATCAATAATATCCTCTCTCTGTGACTATTCTATGTGATTTTTTTGAGCATTTTCCATTTAACCCTTAATACTTTTATCCTCCTTCCTTACTATGTTCTGTGCCCCAGAATTTTGATTGTTAAGGATAGTATCAGGCATCCTTGACACCCAGCCTCTCATAAAATTCAGTTAGGTACCAGAATGAATTCACTAGGGATAAGAAGAAAGTGAGACTGGGATATTGATTCTCTTTATCCTTTGTCTATGAGTACTTTTGTGCCCCACTATCCCTGTAACTCTCCCTCTTAAATCTGGTAACTGCTTTCTATCCATGTTCCTAGGCTGGGAGCAATGCTCTTATGTTGTTATTATTTCCTTCATCTCCCAAATATTTGAAAATAATCATTTTTGTAAAGATTTATTCTTTTTATTTAAGAGAGAGAGAAAGAGAAAGGGAGGGAGGGAAGGAGGGAGAGATTGGGATAAGGGGGAGGGAGAGGGAAAGAATCTCAAGCAGATTCCCCGCTGATCATGAAGCCTGATATGGGTCTTGATCTCATGACCTTGAGATTATGACCTGAGCCAAAATCAAGAATCCAATGCTTCATCAACAGAGCCATCTAGGAGCCCTGAAAATAATCATTTTTTTAAAAACTTACCAAAATAACCCAGCTTGACTTTGTCATCAGATCCATTCTAAGACCTAGATTGCTACTAGTTTAGAATTTGGTATGTTTTTCAGCTAGGCCCAAAGTTTTCCTTATGCAATTCTTGACTATTTTTCTTAACTTTTGTGGTGTTTTAAAAAATGTTTCTTAAATTTGATGTATGTTCTCCTTATTTTTCTTCAGATTGTGTGTGATGGATTAAGTGTATGTAGCTGAAGGGGTATGATTAGGAATGATGTTCATTATCTCTCAGGAGGATATTCATGTTTCCCCATTTGCCTCCAGTCTTTCAACCTCTAGCTATCCCAAATCTAATCCAACTTTAACAGTATCTCCAGAGTCATCTTTTTAAAACATGAAAAATTAAAAGCCTTGGAAGTCTAAGTTCCACTCTGGGCTTTTTTCAAGGAAAAGTTCTATTTTTTTCTTTCTTTTAAACCTCCTTATGTAATTTGAACACAATAAATATTGGAATATTATAATATATTCTAGAAATTCATATGCAATCACAGGTAAACAGGAATCAAAATATACTTAAATTATACTCTTGTCCCTGATGAAGGTACTGAGAAAGAGATAAGCTTAATAACTTACTTAACATACAGAAAAATATGATAATTTTGTATACTCGTTTCCATAGCACTAGAATTTTTTCAAATCTGAAATGTTAATGTAGTGAACATAGAAAATACAACCTCATTAGCATTTTTCCTTCATCTTTGTAAAGACTGATAATACTTTGTAAATACTTACTTTGTAAAAACTATAATATGAAAGTAATTAGAAATGCACTCAGATTGATGATTGCCCATTTGGGTTATATAACACAAATTGTACATTGATATACTATCTGTATGATACAGATTATTATTTTGCATACTTTTTTTAGAAGTTTGTTACCATGTTGACAATGTAATTGTAGTTTTCTTAGGTTTTAGCAGAAGTATTCAATAATGTTTCCAGGAATGAGACTTTTTAAAAGAGGTGATTAGTATAATTTTAAGTTTATTTGGTGCCTTCAACATTTTAATAGTTATAGATATGATCTACTTCTGTACAGAGCCTCTTTATTACTATCATTATTTCAAATACAGAATTTAAGCACCATAAATCATGTTTAAAAAAAGTTTGAAATATGACACGTTCCTCTATTTGTTATATTTTGACAGTAAAAGGAAAGAATCATTATTTAGGAGCCATAGAATCAAGATAATCTAGATTCACCATGAATACAGTGATACACATGTTAGTATTCCTATTCTCCGAGTCAATTTTTCATCAATACTTTGACATCAACATTTAAAAATTTTCCATTTGAAAAAAAAAAAAAAGAAATTTTCCATTTGAAAGTTGAATGAGGAATTAAAAAACTTGAACATTGTCAATGGAATCAAACTGAATTGGTTGAAGATAAAAAGAAACAGCAAGCAGAAGGAAAAATATGGGAAATATATTTTAATAATTTATTTTCCAAATGTGATCTTTACAAATAAATATATTTAATTTCAAATGTTGTTTTGTCTATGGTTGTGTTTTGAATGATTTATACTCATTAGGGAATCTAGATTATCTTGCCTGTGATCCCATGAATTGTTTTCATCCTTTTCCCTACATTGGTTAAGTGCTTTTGGTGGTGGTGGTGTTGTTTTGTTTTCTAATAATGATTTGATCGTGTCATATTCTACATGTCTCTATAGTGTCAGAAAGCAAGAATTTCTGTCCCCTTCGAAGGTCTTTCTGAGGATCAAATCAACATGAAACAGATTATCAGGAGAAAAACAAATTTAATAGTGTACATGTAGAAAATCCACACAGACACGGAAATTCCAAAGGCAGGCAAGATTTTACACACACACACACACACACACACACACACACACACGTACATATACATATACATATGCATACACACACACACATATATATATTTCATCCAGAACTAAAGGAGTAGGGGTCTGTGACTCCAGAGGAATAGAATGCAATTCACAGGGCAGTAAGTGAAGAACATATGTTTGATAATTAGATATTTGTCCTGCCATATGGATGGATTACTCTGATAAAAATTATTTCTGCTAATAACCTTTATTCTGGGCAAGACTCCCAATTTAGATTCTTCCGTTGGGTGAAGGGAGGAGCACATTTTTCTCTTGAGGCCACAGGGTCTCCATTGCCTTCAGCTCATAATAATCTTCACATCAAAGTGGCTCATTTGGAATGGCCTGCTCTTAGACCCTACAGTAGCAGAGGCTATAAAATTAGAATTCACTTGGCACCGAAACCATTGGTCTCCACTTTTCTACACTCAGCCATCACTATCCAGTATCCATCACTCTTCTGAAGGCCTACAAATCTACCTGCAGTTGAGCAAATGCCTGAAGTTCCCTCTCAGCTTTGTACTTTTCACATGTGGTGATCTCTTTTTTTGGAATATCCTTTCCCTGCTGAGTTTCTTTTTGGGTTTGCATGTGCTTAAAGACATAGCTCATCCATCACCAAATTTACTATGTCATTTCTGATCATAACCTTTCATTGCCTTGCCAATTTACTACATAGTGCAGAACTACATCTTATTATTATTTCCATTAGTTGGTAGAATCATCTTTGGCTTACTTCTTCAAGACTGTGAGCTCTTTACATAGAGAGACAGTGAGACAGACAGAGAGACAGACATGGAGATCTTTGATCCCCATGTCTCAAACACCTAGGAGAAAAATTAGACTCAAAATATATATATAGGCATTCAATAGATGTATATTAGATAAAGGAATGAGTATCTCTACTCATTGAAGTGTAAACTTCAATAGGGCAACAAAAAGTGTTTTGTTTTTTTTTTTTTAAATTTACCATTATCAGTTTAAAGTAAGTGTTCAATAAATACCTGAATGGTTAACAGTATCACTGATAGTGAGAAAAAAAAAATTCATGATCTTTCCAGCTCTAAAATTCTATGATATTAATGTGATTATATGCAAAAAAAATTGGAGAACTAGAACACATTATAATTTCCTTTTCATAGTCAAGTCTTCCCTATATTAAAACTCTTGAGCTAGCTCATAATTACAGTACCAGTACCCATAGGATACCAAATAGAATAAAGCATTATAGGGTCTCTTGATCCTCATTATTTTTGGTTCTATGAATATTGGTCAGCACAGATTCTAAACATTTAGCTATACTAGCAGTAATCAGAGAAATAACAAACTATAATCATTTATATTTTATTTTTCAAAGGTATATCCTTAAAATTAAATAAAACCATTTTTATTATTTTATTTAAAAGTTTTTACTTCAAACATAATAAAGGACACTGTCCCTGTTACTGAAAATGTAACACAGAAATAAAACAAAGTCCCTACTCAGGTGATTTCATGGTAGACTAAGATAATATATAGGTTTTAAAAAATGTAACTGATATAATTTCAGTTACTGATAAAAATAAAAAATTTAAAAAATTTTGAAGAAAATAAATAATAAATTAGAAATGTTTAAGATTAAAGAATAAAGATGAATAGAAATTTTTTATAAAATTATCAAGCACATATAAAAAGCAAGCAGTTAAGCGTTTTCAGTTCATTTTTTAATTTAATTTTTTATTTTTTATTTTTTATAAACATGTATTTTTATCCCCAGGGGTACAGGTCTGTGAATCACCAGGTTTACACACTTCACAGCTCATAACTCCTAGAGGAGAATTTTTTAAATTCTTGTTTTATAAATAAGGACTTTGAGACTCAGAGAAGCCAAGCAACTTGTTCATAGGCACACAGAATGACCAAGGTAGAAGTTGTGTTAAACCGCAGTTCTTTTGGAGACTTGGGAAATTTTAGGAGATCCTCCAAACTTTACAAATTCTTATTTTATGTGAACTTCCCATCATATTTTACCATGACCAGCAGGGATAACCCTGAGCTGCATAGGCCCAGGACTTCAGATGGGTCATAAAATGGAGCACTAACCAGATGTCTTTGAGAGCAGAGTCAAGGCCACAGATAAAAGAATTCCCCAGTCTGCAGGGAAATCACCTGAAAACAAAGAAAGGTGGCTCTTTTATCAGCTCAAAACTGCAGCAGGCAGTAGACGTAGGAGGGCAGAAATCAGGGGGTAAAAAAAGAGTCCAAAAAGTCCCAAAGAGAGGGATTCAGTTTCCAGTTTTCAGACTGCATTTTATTCTATATAAATATAAAGTAAGAAATAAAACAGATGGCCAAATATTGCAGGAGTTTTGTGAACGTTATCAACACTGCATTAAACATATCTGCTTTACATTTTTATACCACTAGATAGTTTGAAAAATACATTTTTAGCATTTCTGAAGTATGCAACCTGTATTAGTTTGCTAGGGCTGCCACAATAGAATACCACAAACTGAGAGCTTAAAGAACAGAAATGAATTTTCTTAAGGTTCTGGAGGTTAGTAGTTCAAGGTTAAGGTGCTTGCAGGGTTGATTTCTTCTGAAACAAACTGTTCTCCTTGGCCTGTAGATGGCCATTTTCTCCCTGTATCTTCACATGGTCTTTCCCCTGTACAAACCTGTGTCCAAATTTCCTCTTATAGGGACACTAACCATATTGGATTATGGCCTACCCTAATAACTTCATTTTAACTTAATTGCCTTTTTAAACATCCTGTCTCCAAATATAGTCACCTTTTTTTTTTTTTTAATATTCCCTTCCTTCCTTCCTTTCATTCTTTCTTTCTTTCTTCCTTTCTTTTTCCATTTATTAGAGAGAGAGAGAGAGAACGCCCAAGTGAGGGGACAGACAGAGGGGACAGGAGAGGGAGAGAGGAAAAAATATTAAGCAGACTTGGTGGTAAGCACGGAGCCCTACACAAGGCTGATCTTAGGACCTTCAGGTCATGACCTGAGCTGAAACCAAGAGTCATATTCTTAATTAACTGAGCCACCCAGGTGCCCCAATCAAAATATAGTTCCCTTCTGAGGTACTGAGGTCATGTGAATTGGGGGCAAGAGATGGGGAGGGATACAATTCAGCCTGTAACACCACTCCCCATACATTTCCATTTTGAGAATTGAAGAATAAACAGAGAAGTTAGAATCACTGAATTTTAGATGTGTAAGTGATCTAAAGATTATTTTAACTCAATCCCAGAGTTTTTGGATAAAACCAGATCTGTGAGAAGTAAAATGAGTTGTCTAAGATAAAATCTCAGAAAGATGGAGATTAAGAAGGAGATGACATTAACAGAGGGAAAGACTCGACTAGTTAGTAATGAAACTAGGAAAATTAACTTTGCAAATAGGAGAGAAAAGGTAAAATGAAACATAATCATGGTTAATTAAAAAGATGAATACGTATTTAATTTCTGAATTAAAGACTGAAAGAAAACTCTTAATAATATATAATGGTAAAACCTCAAGGACAATACTGGCACATTTAAGATCTCAATATGTGGGGCACCTGGGTGGCTCAGTGGGTTAAGCCTCTGCCTTCGGCCAAGGTCATGATCCCAGGGTCCTGGGATCGAGCCCTGCATCGGGCTCTCTGTTCAGCAGGGAGCCTGCTTCCCTTCCTCTCTCTCTTCCTGCCTCTCTGCCTACTTGTGATCTCTGTCTGTCAAATAAATAAATAAAATCTTTAAAAAAAAAAAAAAAAAGATCTCAATATGTCAATATGTTTTCCAAATGACATGGCTCACTATTCACTCCAGCCCACCTCTGGGTCTTGATGGCTCTTTAGGAAACTCTAAGATGTATGAGTCAAGGAATACATTGACCAGATAACTTTGAGGAAGACAGCAACCGGCTCTTAAATGGATGTGTTATCTGATTTTTAGAAAACATTGTGATTTTAACTGGACTTATATATTTCCATTTCACAGATGGTAAATTAAAACTCAGAGATAGGGTCAAAATTTGCCCCATGTTGTACAGTAATTGAAACTGAGGTAATTTAAAATAATTCAATAATCAAAATCTTGGCTAAGCATTTCCTTTTAAAAGAACAGCCATATTTTAACCTTAAAGTATTCTGGTGTCACACAATTTTAAAATTATTATCTAGTCCTCTCTCAGAAGTCAACTGCCACTTTAAAAATCCAAATCCACAATCTTTTGATTCTGAAAAGTAGCATGTTGCCAGGTTTGGAAAAATAAAAAGCATTTCGGCCTCAGCGAAAGCCACATAACCGTGATTCATTCTAGTCAGCACCAAGCATAAATTGCCTCATCACCTCACCCCAAGTGTTTTGACTCCAACATGCAAAGTCCTCGAAGTATAATTTTTCTTAATAATTTGTTATATTCATGAGACTGAGATTTTTGCCCATTTTCACTGGAGCATGAATCTGTCATCTGTTCTTTAAGCTTATTTCTTTTTATTCTTTTGAATAGCAAATGCAGTCAAATGTAGCATGCATGACTCTCTTTAAATAAGATGCATTGAAGAATTTATAGACATTTAGTGGAACACAGCAATCTTTTTATATTGATTTTTCCTGTAAGTAAAACAGACTTTTAGTGCAGGAGTTGATCAATCACAGAAATCTTTCCACTGGCTGGCTCTGTGTTGTTAAAATAAAATTATACTAGATCAGGCTGCCAGAAATAATCTCTCCAACTATCACACCTCCATTGTGGCTCTTTGTTTTAGAGTATTTATATAAAAGTCTAACTCAGATTGTGAGTTTCTTGAGGAAAAGAGCTCTTCCTGTCATTTTTCAAATTTCTCATAATTTCTCAAGACCCTAATGATCAAAATATAAAACTGAAGTGATTTTCAGAGTACCATAGAAAAGAAGTTTAGGGTGTAGATTATTTTGCAAAGTAACTGACTTTTAAAAAGCTTAACTCTTACATATTTTTATATGACACTAAAATAACTGTATTATATTGGAGCGCCTACTAAATACCAGGACATATGCTATGGAATTTGTATGAATTGGTATTGAATACTCCATGCCAACCCTGTAGAATCAATATTACCATTTTCCTATTAGAATTTAGGAAACAAAGTTCAGAAAGATTACATAAATGGTCCATGGTCCAAATCCTGGTAAGTGTCAATATTGGGATTCATGTATATTCAGTGTTCAAAGGCAGTGCATTCAATTAGCTTGCCTACAGTGGTTGAACCTATGCAATGTACTTATGCTTACTACATCTTATGCAAGTCATTTTAAAGAACTTTAATTCAGATAAGATAAATACTACCCTCCAAAATTTTTATATACAGGATTTGACATTTTTCCACCTAGTATAATATATTTGAATGTGTGTTGTTAACTTGTAACATTTAAACATGCTCTTTAACAATATCCACAGACTTCACATGTTGCAGACAGAGCTGATACTCTTCATATTAATCTCAGACGTTATAGGCATCAATCCCCTTCATATCATGTAGTAGGTGAAGACAAGTAATTGTCTATCATATTGTCTAGCTTCACTGAGTTCATTCCTAGACATCAGTCTTCAAGGTTGTTGTGAAATTGAAGTCTGGTAGTCATTTGAATAACAGGTGTGCAGGCTAATAGAAAATTTCTGTATAATATAGGTGTTTTTTTTTCCTCCAAGAAAATCAGTTTAAATTCCCTGTGGATAAGGATTCCAAAAATTGGTTGTTCATTCTGAATTATCATGATTTATATGCAGAAAAACTTTATTTTCATTGTGTGGAGAGAAAGTGTAAACGTGGGAGAGACTCAAAGATCAGATAATGCAAATACATCATTTACAACAGATAAAGTTAAATAACTATTAACTTACTAAAGATTAATGCAACTGCTCAACTATTAATTGCTAACATAAATCCAAGATACCTCCATATAAATGCACCAGCCAATGTGTACTCACACACAAGCATCCTGGCTTCATAGGATTTCTATGTGTATAGGCTGTTGATTTTTTTTCATGTATTTATTTACGATACAAATTGTAAAGACTTGTTTCAACTAACCAGAAATGTTACTTTCAATGATGACTGACCCTCACAAACAACTTTTAATTTCTTAAATTTTTTATAGCAAGAGTAGGTGAGGATATGGAGAAATCAGGACTTGTACAGCCACATGAAAACAGTATGGAGAAGATGCAAAAAATTAAAAATAGAACTTCCCTATGATGGAGCAATCCCACTTCTGGGTATATATCCAAAAGAACTGAAACTGGGATCTGAATGAGATATTAACATCCTCATGTTCAAGAGGTGGGAACAACTCAAGTGTTCATCAATAGATGAATGTATAAGAAAAATGTATTATATACATATAAGGGAATATAATTCAGCCTTAAAAAAAAAAAAAAAAAGAAGGTCATTCTGGCATATGCTACAATCTCGGTGAACTACGAATGCATCATATTAAGTGAAATAAGCTATTCACAGAAGAGCAAAATTACATGATTCCACTTATATGAGTTTTCTTTTTTCTTTTTTCTTTTTTTTTTTAAGATTTTATTTACTTATTTGACAGAGAGACCATGAGTGGGAACACAAGCAAAGGGGGTGGGAGAGGGAGAAGCCGGCTTCCCGGCTCCTTCCCAGGATCCTGGGATCATGACCTGAGCTGAAGGCAGAAGCTTAATGACTGAGCCACCCAGGCACCCCCATATGAGTTTTCTAAAGTAGTAAAACTCAAGGAGAAAGCAGGATGCTAGTTGCCAGATGCTGGACAGAGGGAGTAGAGAAGTGCCATCGCTGGGTAGTGGGTACAGAGTTTCAGTTACATAAGAGGAAAAATCTCTAGAGACCTGCTGTACAACTATGAGCATATTGCTAACAATACTGTACTGTACACTTAAAAAATGTGAATAGAGTAAATTTCATATATATTTTTCATCCTAATGAAGAAAAAAAAAGGAATGTAGTATTTTTTAAATTTTACATGCATTCACACAAAGAAATATGATTTTTGTCTCAAACTAACTGCAATATTATGTTCAATTTTATTGCATTAGCTTCCAAGTGTTTATTTGCTATGAGATTACTTCAATTTTATGAAATCTGAAGATGTAACACTGCAAATAATTTTAATATTTCACTTTTTTAAATTTGGCATATCTCAACAAACCTTGGTCTTAAAGTATGTTTTCATCTAGCATATATGGTCTGGAAATTACTGTTTCTAGTTTATATTTTAAATACCATACAACGTGATTGCAGGTTAATCTTAGAAGCAAATTAATGTGTAAAAGGAATATAAAATGGGAGCACAATATATAACATTGAATAATAACTATATAGATTTTAAAAAGAAGTAAAAATAAATGGTATATAAATCTATGAAGAAAAGCAACAGGATAAAAAAAATCCTCAAGATGAAGTTGTTTCCTTTTTTTTTTTTTAAGATTTTATTTATTTTTTTGACACAGAGAAAGAGAGAGAGCACAGGGAGAAGAAACAGGGAGAGGGAGAAACAGGCTCCTCGTAGGGCAGGAAGCACCATGTGGGACTCAATCTCAGGACCCTGAGATCATGACCCGAGCTGAAGGCCGATCCTTAACTGACTGAGCCACCCAAGTGCCCCAGGATAAAGACTATCTCTTGAGTAAAGGGAGACAGAGGAAGAAATTGGGGCCATGAGGGGCAGAAAGAGAAACAGGGTCTTGGTAGTGTCCTAATTCTTCAACTCGGTACCAGCATCTCAAGTGCTCATTTCAGTATTACACATACAGAAATTTGCTAAAATACTCATTTGTGTATTCCAAATATTCCATAATAAAAATATATTGAAAAGCATATGTGAACATTAAAATGTATTTAACAACATATTCCATGTTCCCAACATAAAGGAGATAAGTGTGTAAATATGGAAGGTGTTTTCTACTTACATAATGAAAAGGACCATGTGAGAAAGAAAAATAGTATAACCTTATTCAGGAAAACATACACTTCAGTTTTATACTTTCTACTTTTCTATTCTTTCCAATTTTTTACCATTCCAACCTTTGTAAATAAACTGTGGTAATAGATAAGTAAGACAATGCTAGTCTCAGAAATAAGATCTATGGGTTTAGGCCCTTTTCCTTCTAGCTGAATGATATTAGGATGATTACTTAGTTTTCTTGAATTCCCGGTACCATTTCTCTAAACTGAAGAGATTTGACAGGAGAGAGCTCATCTATCACCTATATTCCATGAATTTATATGTGAAAAGTGTCTCAAGTCTGATTTTTAGTGTCCTACTCTCTCCTTATTTTAATATTGTGCTCTAAGAAATATTTGTCAAAATCTGAGAATTGCTTTCTAGAAGAAACCAAAGAATATTAAAAAACAAACAAACAAAAACAACAACAACAAAAAACATCCATCACTGACCAGAGTCAGAGGAGGCAATGTTCTCCAATCACATCAGTAAGGATGTCTTTCCTTTTGTTTCTTGGAGAAGTGGAATAATGACAAGAGCAAAGGTCAGGTACACAATGAATTTTTTTAAAGATTTATTTATTTATGAGAGAGAGAGAGTGCATGGACAGAGGGGGGCAGAGGGAGAGGGAAAGGGAGTCCTCAAGCAGACTCCCCACTGAGCGTGGAATCTGATGCAGGGATCAATCCCAGGACCCTGAGATCACGAACTGAGGTGAAATCGAGAGTCGGATTCAATCATCTGAGCTACCCAAATGCCCCTCTTTTTTGTTTGTTTGTTTGTTTTGTTTTGTTTTGTTTTGCTTTACTCTTTTCACCTTGTTAGGTCTGTATATTCAATGGAATCTCCTAAGAGACTTTTGGTTTATTTTCCACAGAAAGAATCTATTTGTTTTCTGGAAGACCACAAATGCTTGCTTAGTAAAAACAAGAAATTCTTAAAGGAATCTCGTGTTATTTTTCCACAATTGCTTCAAAAACAGAAGTTAGTGTCATAAATTGATAAGATGGTGGGCAATGGGAGAGGGATCTGGAAACACATTTCATATTTGCTAGCAATTCACAAGCCAATGCAAAGAAAATAAGGAGATACAAAAATAAAACTGTATTTCTTCTAACTTTGAGGTGACAGTGGTTCTCCTGTGTTCTCTTAAGCTTTTAATGACATGTAAATATTGAAAGTAGCCTTTAATGAATAGTTTAGTTTGTCACCATTAATCCTTACAGAAGCCCTTAACATGAATTAGCATGATTATTTTTAAAATTAAGGATTAGGACTCAAATATAAGAAACAGTCTCAAGGTCACAATTTTAACATCACAGGTGTTAGAACCCAGGTCTCAAGCAAAAGGACATTATTTTCTCACTATTCCTGTGAATAATGAACTAAGGATATTTTTTACCCCCTGAGGGTATTTTTATCCCCCACTCCACATTTCTATTCGGTGTGTATTTATATTTGGAAATCCAATTGTTTTATGTAAACATAATTACTAGAAGAACTTTATTAAACTATTTTTGAAAATTACTTATATTTTTTGTTCTCCTAACACACATGCTCTACATTTCCAAAGACCTGGCATTACTTATGAGGAAACTTTTGTAAATATTACTATTGCGGGTAAGGAACTATCTGTAAACAATAAACAATATTCCAATAAATGCTGAAATGGAGTATATATCTACTCTTCATCAAACCAAGAGACAATGGTGACTAGACTCCAGGATAATATTGAAATTAATGATAAAAAAGAGGTTGCAATTATTTGTGTTCTCATTTACTTGTTTACATAGCCATGACTTTTTTTCTAGTTCAACTCATCAGACTGTAAGCCACTTGAGGAAAGGAATTGTCTTTATAGCCTTTTAGATAGATTTTAACATATGGTCTGGCATTTACTAGATGTTAAGTAAATGAGTATGTTAATATCCTTTGAGATGGTTTTATAATTTAACTTGATTGAGGAAAATCTATAGTACTCCATATAACAAGTAATTGCTTTACTAATCTTGCCAATATTAAGACTTAGGAGCAAAATTATTACAGTTTTTAATTTACCCTCATTTAGATTTTCTTTCTATTCGAGTACAACATTTCTCAACTGTAATTTCTCATGCCAATGAAACATTTTCAGCCTTCTGCCCAGCTTTTTAGCCCCTGTTGAGACAAGACTTGTAGTTCTTCTTTGTTGTATCTGTCCCTTTTCCTCTCTCTCATTTCTAGCATCCTTGAAGGAAGACATCTATCTTACATGGGTTCAAAGTATAATAGGTATTGTGGCAAACACTAGTTTGTCAGACAAACCTGGATTTTGAAGACCAGTTCTACTTCTTCCTGGTAGCATAGCCTGAGAAAATTATGTGCACTCACTTTAGTCATTACCATCAGATATAATACATGAGACGCAAGGTATTTAGCACATAGGAAGTCAACATTTTAAGAGTAAATGCTGAGTATGGTATTGATAGCTATTTCACCCACTCTGATGAATAAGATATTCAATATATTTTCCTGTAGGTTATTACTACTACATAATTATCTACCTTAAAGCTCAATGAATACTAACTTTGCTGTGATCATGATACATTTAGATTTTTCAAATGCACCTGTTAAGCATGAAACAAAAATGGCGACTTAGGTTTGAGATTGTTTTCTACAGCAGATGTTATGACAAGAGAGTTAAAAAAAGAAAAGAAAATTCACAAAGAAGTTTCTACTTTGTGGGGATTATTTCAACCTAACCTATTCTGTTCACACAGGCAATTGAAGTGTTATGGGCATTGACATTGATTGAGGAATTTCGCTACTGTGATAAATTCCATTTTAGATGTCTATTATAAAATCTTTCATTTTAGCAGATATCCCAGTAAATCTGCAGCACTTTCTGTGGTGCAATTAGAATAATTTCCACCTAAATCCCTTTCTTTTTTTTTAGCCTTTATTACCATAGACCGTGCACACACAGACTTCTCATGGCTAAGTGACCCACACAAAGCAAGCTTTACATCTGCCTTTGGATCATCTGTTTCCCCATGCATTATTCACCCTTCTCCTGCCATGATCCAGGAACCTGCAGAAAAATATACTGGTATGACACATCTCCTTTGTGTCTTCGTCCCAGTTCTGCTGCTGCTGTTGTAGTCACTCCTGCTTTATGTTATAGCCCAAATATGATGAAAGGAAACAGGAGAAATGTGTTTGTTGTCACTTCTGAGATAAACACCCCTAAGTGAACCCTGAGGAATCATACCCCACCCCATCATCAGTCTTGCCCCTGTGATTCCCCACTCCTTCAAATCGTCAGTATCTATGAGTTACCGCTAATAATGGCCAAGGTGATAGAATGTCACTTCCGTAATTTCATTATATTATATGACTCCACCTTAACGGACTGGAAAGAAAGATCCACCTGCTGGCCTTGAAGAGGCAAATGGCCATGTTGTGAACTATGTATAGAAAGGGCTCCCTGAAAGAAAATGGCAGTGACCTCCAGGACCCAAGGGCAGCTCCCTGATAAAGCCACCACTTAAAAAAAAAAAAAATGACGTTGAATTCTTCCCCCAAATTTGAAAGAAATTGGGAATAGAACCACATAAAAGCACAGTAAAAAGCAGGCTTTCCTTTAAGCTAGAATTTTCCTCTTAATGCAGTCATAAGAGTATCTTCAAGTTCTTGATGTTTTAACTTCTCATCACTCCACAGCATTCTGAATGTGCGTGTTTATAAAAGAATATAGATAATTTAAAGCATCATTTTCAAAGAGTTATAATTATATCTAAACATGTGTTACTTGGAAGTAAATATTTGTAAACCACAAGAGTAGACTCTATTTTGACTATGGATCTGGAAAATCTATGATTGTTGGTAAGTCTACATACTAATCTTTCCACAAGAGTGACAGTACCAATATTTTGCACTCATGTTTTTAGACAGCATTAGTCTTTTGTGTAAATTAAGTAAAAATATTTTTTCATAATTTCCTCCTCTGGCTTGGCCTTATATTTTCAAGTTTTAGTTTTGGGTTTCAATGCATCAGTCAAATCCTTACTTACCTAAGAAATGGGAATGCTAATTGAAGAGCATGGAGATGAGCTTTATGTCTGTTTAACATGGATCGTTGGAGTTTCACTGAGAATAATTTGTACCCTACCACTTCAACATTGTTTGGGGAATATTAAATACTTATAAAATTGTTTCAAAGTGGATTTGAAGTGTTCTTTTTTTTACCAGTGTGTTCAGATAGATGAAAAAAATGAGACTGACACAAAGATGACTTACTTTCTGTCCCACAGTTGTAAATTTTGTTTGCTGATAGTATGTGTGCAGGGTAAAACAGGAGAAGAATCTGTATCATAACTCTCATGACTTCCATTATTCAAAGTCTCTCTCATTAGATTCATAAATTAAATCAAATCTAGACAGTGCAAACTAAATGTTGTATTGTAATTGTATTATAGTAATACATTTTCTTAATTTGATTCTGAGAAGCAACTGATGATAAAACACTTCATGTCCAATAACAGTTCTTTTAAAGGGAAAAATAAATACTGAAACATCATGAGACTCAGATTAAAGAGAGGTTAAATGTAAGAAAATGTATCTTTGCTGGAAAGTTATAGTATATATATATTTATCTCCCTTACTAGATAGTAAATTCCTAGATGGTGAAAACTGTGTATTTTCATTCATTTACATTATTCTACATGGTGAGGGAATAGGAAAATCATTACTAATTTCAGATATAAGCTCTATTTTTGTAAAAAAGCAAGATATATACTTAAGATAAAGAAGCGGGTCTGGGAGCACAAAATCATTGTTTCTACAATCTATTATAACTGACTGTTATCTTTACAGGCTGTGCCCTGTGAAGTGGCTGAATGAGGGAATCCACATCACTGTAACATTGGAAGCTGAGGTTAGTTTGGGTGAGTTAGCATAAGAGGGAAGACACCTTATCCTGGGGTGGGCACCTGGATGAGGGCAGTGACAAGCAGGGACAGACCTGGAATCTTTAGACAAGAGTAAGTACTTGGATTTCTGCCTTTATCTTGGAAAAGATGCATTGACTAAGAGATACTGGATCTTTTGTGAATCTGGATATAAGTAAATTACAGGCATGACTGAGGTTTCCCATCTAAGCACAGAATTTTTTAAAAAAGTGTTTGAATAATTATTTTCTCAATCCTCAAAGAAGAATGGTAATTAGTACCATTCAAGATACATAAAAGAGAAATTAATTAATTATATACAATGAGTGACTCTGGTTATTAGGGCATAGTTATTTTTCAGAAACAATTTACAATTCAGTAAATTATGAAGCTTGTTGTGCTAATATTAAAATGTCTCTGCATCTAATTGTCAAAACAATTCTATTGGGCAATTGCAATGACATTATTCTAATTACTATTTCACAGTTGAGATGGTTGTGGATGGATTTCTTAAACAGCATGGTTATATTATATAACTATATTATATGTTATATTATATATGTATATTATATTTTATATAAAATATATATTATATTACTATATTATATAGTAAATGGGAGATGGAACAAAATTCATATAACTCCTAATCTTCAACTTATTCTTCTTAAGGTTTTTTTTTTAATTATGTTATGTTAGTCACCATATAGTACTTCATTAGTTTCTGATGTAGTATTTCATGACTCATTGTTTGCCTATAATACCCAGTGCTCCATGCAATCTGTGCCCTCCTTAATATCCATCACCAAGTTCACCCATTCCCCCCACTCCCCTCCCTTCTAGAACTCTCCCCAGACTCCATAGCCTCTCATGGTTCGTCTCCCACTCCAATTTCTCCCCCTTCCTTTCTCCCTTCTGAGGAGAAATAATAATAAATGTCCTCCATGTTATTCCTTACATTCAATAAATAAGCAAAATCATATGATAATTGATTTTCTCTGTTTGACTTATTTCCCTTAGCATAATCTCCTCCAGTTCTTGAGTTTTTATTTAAAATTCCAGTTAGTCAGTAAACAGTGTAACATTAGTTTCAGGTGTAGAATTTAGTGACTCAGAACTTCCATACAACACCTTGTACTCACTACAAGTGTACTCCATCACCTATTTATGCCCCCTTACCTACTTCCCCCCTAGTAGCCATCAGTTTGTTCTTTATAATTAAGAGCCTGTTTATTGGTTTGCTCTGTCTCTTTTACCCCCCATGCTCATTTATTTCTCTTAAATTCTACATGAGTGAAATTGTGTGGTGTTTGTCCTTCTCTGGCTGACTTATTTCATTTAGCATAATCTATATCATTGCAAATGGCAAGATTTCATTCTTTTTATGGCTGAATAATATTCCTGTGTGTGTGTGTGTGTGTGTGTGTGTGTGTGCATCACTTCTTTATCCATTCATCAACTGACAGACACTTGGGCTGTTTTTATAGTTTGGTTATTGTAAATAATGCTGCTATAAACATTGGAGTACATGTATCCCTTTGATTTAGTATTTTTGTATTCTTTAGGTAAATACCAAGTAGTGTGATTGCTAGATCATAGGGTAGTTTTATTTTTTAAATTTTTGAAGAACCTCCATACCTCTATACTGTTTTCCAGAGTGGCTGCACCAGTTTAAAGTTCCTCTTTTCTTCATATCCTCGTCAACACCTCTTATTTCTTGCATTGTTCATTTTAGCTATTCTGATAGATGTGAAGTGATATCTCATTGTAGTTTTTCTCTACATTTCCCTGATGATGAGTGATGTTGAGCATCTTTTTATGTGTCTTTTGGCCATCTGTATATCTTCTTTGTGGGAAAGAAAAAGTCTATTCGTGTCTTTTGCTCATTTTTTAATTGGTTTGTTTGGTTCTTTGGTGTTGAGTTTATCCGATTGGATACTAACCTTTTATCAGGTATGTCATTTTCAAATATTTTCCCCATTCAGTGGGTTGCCTTTTAGTTTTGTTAATTTTTTCCTTCATTGTTTAGAAGTTTTTTATTTTGATGAAACCCCAATAATTTACTTTTGCTTTTATTTTCCTTGCCTCAGGAGACATATCTAGAAAGAACTTGCTATAGCCAATGTCAAAGAGGTTATTGTCTGTGTTCTCCTCTAGGATTTTAATGTTTTCATGTCTGATGTTTAGGCCTTTAATCCATTCTGAATTTATTTTTGTGTATGGTATAAGAAAGTGGTCCAGTTTCATTCTTTAGCTTTTGTTGTCCAGTTTTCCTAGTACCATTTGTGGAAGAGATTATCTTTTTCGTATTGGATATTCGTTCCTGTTTGTTTAATTAATTGACCACATGGTTGTGGGTTCATTTCTGGGTTTTTTGGTCTGTCCTATTAATCTATGTATCTCTTTTGTGCCAGTACTATACTGTTTTGATTACTACAGCTTCTTAATATAACTTTAAGAGTCAATTGTGATGCCTCCAAATTTTCTTTTCTTTTTCAAGTTTGCTTTGGTAGGGTCAAGACCTTTTAATAGATCATGAAATCAATTGAGGGGTCATAATTTGTTTTATAATATTTGAAAGGGAGAGTAGGATAAAATAGAAAATACCTAAATATATCACACATGGTCATGGTAAGGGTTATTAAGTGAAAATTTGTTCCACTGGAGTTATATTTATCTAGAGTAGAGATACATATAAATGCAAAATGAATTTTTACTGTGAGCTGTGGTCAAAGGGCCCAAATATAACATCAACTTAGCATTGACTGAACTGAGAAGGGAAGATGAACAGATAGGATTTCACCATTTTAGAAAAGTAAAATGCAGAGAAGAAACTTCGACATTGAATCTAATACTGCCCAAGATAGAATCCATTCATTGGAAAAATAAAAGATATCACATAAAACCAAAACAGCACAAACAAACAAAACCCATTCTGTGGTCCAGAGTGTCAATCTAGAGACACAGGTGCTCTCTGATCTTCTGGGATGTGTTCTTCCCAGACCATTCTAACTCTGGAATTACTGAGTACAAGCTCAGATGGGAAAAACAAACAAACAAACAAACAAACAAAATATATATATATATATATATATATATATATATATATATATTCCTACCTATGTAACTTCCTACTTGGAAGTGATATCCTGAATCAGCATTCAGACCTCCTCATCTTTGAGAACGAATATTTCCTACTGTAAACAGAAACATATGGAATAATGTTTATCTGTCTCTCACATGAATTTAGTTGTGGAAAGCCATACCAGGACATTATTGTATCTGAGAAGTAATGAGAACATCATTTGCCGTGGTGGAAAGAGGTTCATAAATTCAGAATTATTTCCCTCTGATTTGTAGCTATTCTGCTCTAAAGGCTGACTTCCCCAGCTGTCATAATTGTGTTGAATTGCAAGTTCTCTAAGATAGATCCTTCAAGATGGGCTTCATGACATGAGTTTTAAAGTGCTTCCTGGGACAAAGACAAAGAATCAGGTGAAAAGTACTTTCGTAAAGGTGTATATTTCAGTAAAAAATGAAAACAAAACAAAGCAAGAAAACAAGGTAGAAGCATTGCAATAACAGAACAATTGCTTTATATCCTTTAAGTATCTAGCAACCCCCACCCCTGCCCCGGGGGGAAGAATGCTCTCAGTTCATGAACTACAGATGATGTTCCCTGACAAAGCCTGCAGTAGCATTCAGTACTTTCTATTTATATATTTCCCTACGTGAAGTATATGACATTCAGACAAATGTTATACTGAAAAATATTCCAGAATCTTGACTCTGATTCTTTCTAATTTGGTACTGAGGGAAAATCACTTGACCTTTTTAATTCTAAGTTGTTGTATTTGAAAAATTAAAGGATAGGGTAAGAGTAGGAAAGGGTGGGTGGAAATAATACTATATGTCTTATAGAGTTATCAGAATTAAGTGAAACAATAGATGAAAAGAAATTAGTACCATGTGTCATATAGTAATCTCTTCATAAGTGACACATCACCTTTAAAACAGAGGTGATTATTATGTATCTGCTATAAACAATGGAATAGATACATAATTGCAGCATAAACTCCATGCATCTAGAGCTCATTCATTTATTCATTGTTGACTATTTATCATGTGTATCTCTAATGGGGATTAGTGCATGAATAAAACATGCTTCTTACCACCTATCTGTGTACCAGGGGATAAAGATAGGCAAACAAATAACTATAATGCATTGTGACGAAACTATAATCTTATAATTGGGCAAAATGTAAAATGCAATAAAAACACAGACAAGAAAGCATGAAGTAAAACTCCTGAGAGGAGTATCATCTTGGTCTATTTCCATTATCATAGGTGATTTGCAAAATGTTTAGAACATAGGGCAGAAAAATAAAGTAGAGAGGTGTAATAGCAAATTTTCTTCTTCTCTTTTTCTTCTAATGATTCTTTGTCTTAGGCAGCAAGTGTCCAGGACAGTGAGAAGGAGAAAGAAGTGTAAGGGTAATAGTTATTCAACCCCCAGAGTAACCCAGGTGCTTTCCATACATGATTTAATTTATCCTTATTCTAAACTTATGTATTGGATAAAAGTATCTAATTTTTCAGATAAAAATAAAGACTCTGTGTTAGCTATTGATTTTACTTGGCATAATCCTCACAAACTGTTTCTGTGACAGACCTGTTTTCTTTTTAAAAAGAAGCTTCATGTTCACAGTGATTGGGTTGGAAAGGGAATTAGGGAATTAAGGCCAAGCTGGTTCAATTATATATTTTTCTGGATTTTCTGCTGGAGCTCATGGGAAGATTAGGGAAATGAGGTTAAAGGTATAGCTTAGAGCTGAGAGTAGTCCATTCAGTGTCATATGAGGGGATGAAGGCTAGAGAAAATGAAAGAGAATTAAAGGTGTAGATAAAAGAGACTCTGTTGGTATTGAGTACCATTTAATGGCCCTAATAGTCCCATTGTCTGGCCACATTCTCTTACTTCTTCCTTCAACTTTGCAAGGAACTTAAAAGAACAGGGTTCAGGAGAGCTTGTGAAGATTGAGAGGGGATGGTGCACTAGAAGACAGCGTGGAAGCTCCATGCCCTTCCACATACTCTGCCCTATGTTGCTCTTTCTGGCTGTTCCTGAGTTACAACTTTTTATAGTAAACCAGTAATCTAATAGGTAATGCATTTCTCTGAGTTCTGTAAGAGGCTCTAGCAAATTAATGAAACCCAAGGGAGAGATTGTTGGAACTTTCCATCTATAGCTGGTTAGTTAGACATATAGATGGCAACCTGGAATTTTAACTGGCATCTGAAGTGGGGACAGTCTTGAACTTTTAACCTGTGAGAGCTAAAGCTCTTGCTACGTGGATAGTATCAAAATTGACTTGTACTGTAGGACACCCAACTGGTGTTGGAAATTTCTTGCTGGTGTGGAAAAAATCTCCATACACTGGAATAGGGAGCAGAATCATTGGCAACTAAAATGAAGAGGACAATACAGGATTATAAAAGATTTAATTATCAAGCATGGGATGAACAACTCTGATTACTTTGAAAACACAGGTTTTACAAATTGCTTATGGTCTTTGGGCCTCCGAATAGCATTGTAAAAATCCAAGAACCTAATGGAAACTAAGTGGAGGGATCCCTACTTTCCTAAAAACCAGAACCCTGTAGCTCCTAGTAGATGATTTCCCTGTAGCTCCCTTGTTAATTATTTCTTCTCTTTAGTAAATCCATAGGCCTGAAGAACTCCATTAGTATCTTTCCTACTAACAACTGGGAATTTATCATGGAGTGTGAGTCTCATTTTATTTCCTACTCCTCCCTCCCACTGCAGCTTTTATGGGTCAATTAAGAAATGTCCAGACATTATACCAACTATAATATCCTATTCCTAATAGTCATCTCCCTCTTCCCCGACACCTAACACTTGAAAACCTTTAGTTTATCATTATTTTTGTCTTGTCCTAAAATCATTTCCCTTTGAGCTGGGCAACTACACACACAATCATATATGTATTGATTAACTCTGAGTTGTATAATGGTCACCCTGATAGGAACAAAAATCTTTCCTCTAAAGACAGAGTCCACTTGAACTATACAACCAGAGGAATACATACTACCTTACTCTCCTTTCCTTTTGAGCTCCTACTGGTAATACCCACTGGGTGAAACAAGTGGAAGCCAGAGGCATGGAAGCTCATTGATCTACTTAATACAGGTCGGCCTTCTAGGATAAAGACCAACATGGAAAAGAATAAAGAATAGACGTAGATGACAAAATAAAAGATATTTGGTGTAGATGTGTGGGAACATGTACGCTCAAACACACACACACACACACACACACACATCCATGCACATACATACTACTCTTTATCAGTTATAGATGCAGAATTCCCTGCTTGATTGCAACATGATATTTTCTGACATCAAAGAAGTTATTAGCTGTAGAGTACTTTTATTATGATTTTAAGCACTTATATGGCTGTATATAATGGCCTTTGTAGGGACCATGTCTAACTCTAGAGGTCCTAAAATCATTGCCTGACAGACAGAAAAAGACAGCAGGTCAAAGAAAATGAGTGGCCAGCTAGAGTTGGGTTTCTTTTAAAATCTGCCACTTAATTTCATATTAACTGTGGATAAATCACTTAACTTATGTGCTCTCCAATTTCTACTTTTGTAAATTAAATTGTTGGTGTAGATTATTTCTAATTTTATCTAGTTCTAAATTAAATGAGTTTTGAGTTAATGTTTCAAGAACTTCTACTAATGTTTCTTTAAATAATAATTAACATTTAATGATCTCTCTCTCTCCTCTCTGCCTTTATTTGTGGACTCCCATATATACATGACCCTATGTACGTTCTTGGGTGTTTTATTTTTTTTTTAGTTGTCTTAATTGCATAAGTTAGAGACAAAATTAGTATGGGTTAATAGAAATGTAACTTTAAAACAACCAATTTTAGTGGTTTCAAATACTTTAAGAAATTCCAGAAAAATGTGATTACTACAACCCTTCATAAACTCAAGATTTAAAAAGAAGCTCACCTGGTCCACATGTAAGAAGCTCGGAAGGGGCCACGACCCTACACTAAGTAAAGAGTTGAACTGACTGAAAAATGACCACTCCTCTTAGATCTGTAAGAGTGGGGAGCACACATGACAAACTGCTCTTCCCAAGATTGGAGAGACGGAGAGAATGCTGGCTAACTAGAACAGAAACTCATGGAAACCAGTGCCCAGGTAGGAAAACCTGCACTGTTATTGATGGATTTACCGGAGGCTCAGTGTGGACAACTCAGAGTGACAAGCTCTAGGGAGACCCAGCCATTATAAAATCCTCAGTTTTATGAGATACACGTCTATGAACTTAACCAGGTTCACACAGTAAATATACAAGAAAAAAAAAATCCCCTTATGCTTTTGGAGATAGAGGAAAAGGAGCCATTTTGGAATATGCCTGGGCACACTATTAACAAGTCCTGACTTCAGGGGAAACCAGTTAACGAGGGACTAATCTGCTAGGTTATTATCAAAGCCTAACTGACCCAACCCCAACCTAGTCTAGTCTAGCCACCTCTCCCCACTTAAGGAGGAGAAAAAAACTGAGAAGCACTTGTGAAGTTCATAATTTTAGAGGCACAAGCTCACTAAAAGACTGAGGCCTAAAATAATTCCCCTGCCCCCACACCTCACTACTGCATTACTAAAGGCTATTTATGACAGTTCCTTTTACCCAATACATCATGTCTAGCAAGAAAGAAAATATTACAAGGCACACCAAAGGCAAAAAAGACAATTTGAAGAGGTAGAGCGAACTTCCAAATCAGACATGTTGGGGATGTTAAAGAATACTAATCTCCCCAATTTTGTATAAGAAATTACAAACACGATGATTATATGCACATTTATAATACTTCAAAATATTAAGAGGAGCTGTGTGTGAGTAGAATTATGAGTGATTTTATTTCTTGGTTGCATTCTTTTATGAAAGTATATTTCTATTACAATGAGAAAAAGCTATAATATAGTATAATAGCTTCATAAAAAACAATTTCTTGACATTAAAAAAGAATGGTAATGTCAATAAAATTCCTATTTTATTAACTACTATGAAAGCTGCATTTGTAATATTTTAACACATTAACAAACTCAGTAAGATCCTCAAAACTAATAGAAGTGGAATGAAAAATTGCAAATGTAATTTCACTTTATGATACTTAAATCAAGTAAAAAATATGCTAAAGCTGTTTATAGACTAAATATCCATTAACAGTATAAAAAGAATAAATGCCAGTTTTTCTACTAAGACTAAAGGAGAGAAAAAGACAGATAGATGCATTATCACTAAATAAGAAAGTATTCTTTTTGTGAGCTATTATAGAACTTTATTGGTTTAGGCATAATAAAAAATTTATAAGATTGAGTAATATTTGCTTTTTTTGGATTTCTTTATCAGAACTTATTTTGAAAAATGTAAACTTAACCAAAGACAAATTTTAGGTATGATACCAAATGAAAAATATGGTAAATTATTCAAAATAGAGAAGACAAAAACATTGCATTCACTGATGACTTCTGCTATTCTAAAAATGTTCTTCAAGTTCTACACATGCCTTTTTCATATTATCAGTGTACATAGAAGTTATTCTTTAGGATTGTTTGGATGTCCCAAAAATGTAACAGCATCCTTTCTTTGAGCAAGATTAAAAAACAAGAGATGTTTTCATACAACCTTGTGAAATAATGAATGAATTGCATGATGTAAGGTTTAAATGTAGAAATTTTACAACAAAGTTCCTAGGGACCTAGAATTTTGGCTTCCAACAAATCTATTTTTGTAACCATATTTTAGTTAGATACTGTATCTCCTACACACAGTTTGTAGTTTCCATGCGTTGGTGACTAAACATAGTGTTAGCTGGTTCTTGTCAAAATTATGTTAAAGCTACAACAGCCTTAGGCATAGTTTCAGTGGGGAAACAAAGAAATTCCCATTTTCATAAACATTTTATTACTATATATTGGTTTGTAGAGTTGGGTCCCCCTTGTCTCCATTCTCTTACATTCAAAGGTACATTGAGGATCAGCTCTCCCCCATGATGCTCATTAGTTTAGTTTATTTATTCATTTATTCACTCAATCAATGAACATTTATGTTAATTAGAAAAACCTTTTAAAAAGTTAACAAGTTGGTGATTTAAACCAAAATAAATCTATAAGAGGATTTTCATGAACTCCAAAGACCCACCTCCACTAACTCCAAAACTTTCTCACTGATAAACTACCTAAAGGAAATTGAGAAACCATGTTACAGATTATTTTGTTGTCCGGAAGAAATCCTAACATTAACTTTGACAACTAGTGAAAGCTTATTGAAGTAAGGAATGTATACTACCATGTTTCATTATTGTTAAAAAAAAAAAAAAAAAACTCAAAAGTGCTTATTTTTTTAACTTAGCCTCCTGCTAATTTTCAAAATTACTGAAAAGAGTTCACAAAAATCTAAAACATAGACAGGAGCACATATTTTGCCTTACCCATAATTTTGGAGGTGTTTATCTAGGCCCTCTTGTGTGAAATATAATATTTATTTTGCTTTTCTATTTTTATTCTAGCTTTTCATTTACATGTTTTTCTTTATGATTTGTGTTTTCCTTCTATGGCAAGCAATAACTATGTGTAGCAGCTAGCTACTTTTATATTAATACTAGGTAACAAATATCTCTTCTAACCAAAGATTTTGAAACTCATTTCATGGCCAGGCTTCAAACAAAGTTTCATGAGATTATTTTTTAATTTTACTCCACTTATTGTGATTATGCATACATTTTATTACACTAATATTATTCATGATTGATTACAAAGTAACATATCAAACTTCTTTGGAGAGTTATATAATATATGGTATTTGCCCTTCTTACCTTATAAATCACAACATTCTGAATTCTAAAACTATCTCCTTCCAAAGGTTTCAATAAAGATTGTGAATTTTTGTAAGAAAGAACTATTTTTCAGATTGGATTCATGCTAAGAAAAAGTTTTCTGCTGAAATATTACCATGATTAAATTTCTTTTGTAACAATATTAAACATTCTGTTGGCTATGGTTTTCCTGTTTTTTAACAATTTCAGTATCAGTGCTATGTAATTTAGTTACACTGAGTGACACGGGTAATTCTTCAATAGTAATTTTAGAGGGTTATCTTAGCAAAGTTACAACAGAAGAACATAGATGATTTCTAAGCCTTTTTATTAGTCTATAATCCTCTAGTAAATATATTTCCCCTTCATGAATTTCCTATTCAGTTGACTGGAAAGAATTTCACTTAGCATTTCTTTGAATCTCACAGGTACAAAGAAAAAAGGGTCTAGAACTCAGTGCTGATTTATGGAGAATAGTTTCTAAATAATTTGCCCAGTTAAAAAAAAATGATCTAATAGTTCTTGAGAAATATACACTAAAGGAGAATTCTGAAAAGAACATTTAAATATGATTCCTACTTAATTTTAAACTATTATATAGAAAGAAAAGAGACACTACATTGGTAGTAGTAGAGCAAGTTAGACCCTAAACCATTATCAAGTTGGAGAATGTAATTTATCATCAAAAAGAATCTTCAAGAACATTAACTTTCATGACCTTTATAATCCCTCAATTGAAAAATCTTAAAAAAAAAATTCCCAACTTTTACCAGATTGATGCTCTTACTTTTTCCCTCTTTCTCCAAGAATCCTATTTCCTGGGTATAAGTTCACTTACCAAACTAACCATCTTGTTTATGTTAACCGTTTCTTCACTTAGAAATGATTTTCATCTCATCATGCAGTTAATAGTGAACCGGACAAGAAATGGACAAAAATGCTTTTTTGAGGTGGGTCTGGGGGTCAGTCATCTACACTTTCTAGAAACCTGGCTAACCATCTTACCCTTAAACAGCCTTCCAATTAAAATCTCATCAGAATTACAATTTGCAACAGGTCAAAATTTGTTTCAGTATAATTAAATGTGTCCTCTGTACATGTTTTTCTCTCTGCTTAGAATGGCCATTCCACCCACCACGGTCCGCACACCCTTTGCCTTTCATATACCAACCTCTCCCACTAGTTAATTCCTGCTTGGTCTTTCAGATTTAAAGTTTTCTGAAACTTCGTGGGTCTGCTTTAGAGAGCCCCCTTTGAACAATTCTAGTAACTACTCTGCTTACATCTAAGCAGAACTTATTATCTTGGGGTCCTTAGTTTCCTAGGTTCTATACTCTGTGAAGGAAGAGAATGCATATATTTGTCCTTGTGCACTCAGTGCCCGGTAAAATGCCTGCAAAACATAGGTTCTCAATAAATATTTGTCAAAGGAATAAATTAATTAAATTAAGAATGAAGGAACTGATTGCCTTAAAACAGAACAGACCTTATCTGTAAAAAATGAATAATGGTACTATTTATCTCATTGGGTTGTTAAAATATTAAATGTGTAATATATATGTACAGTGCTTAGAGCAGTGTCTGATACAATGTAAACTTTATGTATGTGTTTGCTCTTGTTAATAGCAGTAAGTTTAAAATAAGAGGTGTTAAGGATCATTCCAGTTCCTAAATTTGGGTACAAGAACCCAAATCCTGGACTTGAGGATATCTGAGTGTAAACTGAAGGAAATAGAAATATGGATGTTATCTGTGTCCTGTGCATGTGTGTGCATGTGTGTGTGTGTGTGTGTGTGTGTCTGTGTGTGTGTATCTCAATAGGTTCAGTTCTGTCAGATATCACGTGCTAACCTAAAGCCATAAATTTTTCTATGAAACAGTAGCTTCATGATTTGGGGCTGATATTCTACGTCCAGTATTTTGTTAAAGTAACTAAATGACTACATTAGAAAAATATCAATTATGAACTCAGGGCAAGGGTGGTGTCCTATTTATTGTTACATTTGGAATCCAGTAGTTAATGAACATAAGTAATGTTGGATGCTATTAATGTCAGTATGGCACTATTTCTGAAAGATAACTGGTCATATTTTGATATTTAGTAAACTATTCTGAAGCACATCTCGACTTATTCTTTTTTATTTAATTTACTATTTAAAAATGAGACGTCGCAAATCCCACCATGTGTTCAAAGATTTGTTGAAATGAGTCATTGACAAAGAACAAGGGAATAAAAATAGCAGCTGTAGTGTTCATTAACTGATTTTTCCTCCCCGTGGGTCCCAGCAGACCACCTAACTGTGGGCACCCATGAGCATATAGGCCACTCCCAGGTGTGAAATTATACACTAGAAGAAACAGACATTTTGGTTAATAACAACAATGTCTTCAGTTATCTTTTGAGTATCCATGTATCCTTTGAGTATCTTTATTTATTTATTATCATATAATAACAAAAAAGTCTTCAATTATCCTTTGAGTATCATTTATTTATTTATTATCATGTAATAACAAAAATGTCTTCAGTTATCCTTTGAGTATCATTTATTTACCAGCGGTATAGCATTTCTGTAAATGTTACTAGCTCCCAAATTGACAGATTCTGGGGAGATTCCAGGTTAGTTAAGACAGGTAGAAATTTATGAATTTTTCACTTTTCAAATGGTTCTTCATAATATAATCCAAATCAGAATGCTTTCAGAGACCTGGAACTTTTAAAATAGCATGCTGCATTTCTACTACCATCTGTTTTCCTAAATGGCAGCTGAGTCACAAAATTCACTTTACTCGCTATTTCACATGTGTAGTTTTCTTTTTCCTTGTCCAATGTTTTCATAATACACAACAAGAAAATTTTATATCATCTTACATTTGTTTCAGCTACCAGATTCTGAAGACAACATGAGCTTACCATGTAAATAATGGATTACATTTGCCCATTCTCCCACAGATGTTTGCAGTTGATCAGACAGATATTTGTTGATTATGTTCCTTTTAAAACTATGTTTTCAATATTAAATATCAAGAAATATTCGTGGTCATTTACTGCTAAAAATACAGGGAGTAGTTTTGAGAGGATGAGCTATGAATTTTCACACAATAGAAAATGTGCATCATGTCTCCTTATTGCAAAGACTGAGATTTAGGGAGAAAAAAAGGTGTATTTTCTTCAGAAGGTGTATCATAGTATATATACAAAGCTATATCATTACAATAGGTTTTAACATATTAGTGGAAGAGATGGAATCTTGCATTAGCAACAAATGGAAGAGGAGATTTTAAGAAAAAGGTGGTATCTGACTAAATCTTTCAGTTTGACCTCCCCCTATAGAATTGAGAATAATTTTAAGAGAGTGAGATGTAACCAGGATTTCCATATTAGCTTCATAAAATCACAATCTTATAATAAAAACTCTATCTAAAATGATCAGATAGAAGGCTTTTTAAATGGAATATGGAAAACTTCTGAAAATTTCTAAATTACCACTTCCCCCCCTCCCCCAAGGCATGTAGTTGCCTTCTACAGTATTTGGCTGGTGGGTTTCTATTCATGTGTGACAAGGGCTTTAAGATCATTTTTCAAAATGAACGTGTATTAACATCTAATGGAAATATTATTCTCTCTTGGTTGGAAGATCTTTATTTACCAAGAAAAGTTTGCCTGTGTATATGTACCTTTTCTTTCCTATTCTCTCTGGCTGTTTTTGCTGTTTGTTTTCAATTCTTCATAAGATCTTGCTAACCACAGAATTAATAAGATATTGATTTTTAAAGTTGTGTTTTGTTGGAAACTAGAAACTTTTTCAGATCAACCATGTACTAATTTTTAACAGCAAGGTGTTGGACAAGATGGATTTCCAACATGATGAACTATCTAAAGAACTTCTGATACCTTCCATTAAAATATAATAGCAGAAATTCATAAACATGGTTGCCAAGTCTCACAAATAACACTTCAAAGACAAGTTAGTAAATGGAAATCACTGAACTTATTTACCACCAACAAATACTTGGGAAAAAAATACTGGTAACAAAACACAGTCAATAGTTTCAGAAATATGTGAGATGAACTGCATTTTAGGACACTATTTCCAAAGGCATCATTGATGAGTTTGCAAAGGAGTCCCTCATTAAAAAATAATAATAATTAAAAAGAGAGAGAGTCCTTCGTGCTTCATTACATGCTATTCTTTGAACTTTATCCTCGGACTCTACGTTGCCCCTTCCTTCCATCATTTATTGTGCACACATACAATTTACAAAGACTTCTCCAATTAATGATCGATAAAATGCAGTTGAGGGGAGGACAATTCTTTCCTTCAGTACAAGAATGCTAGATCCAGTGCTCATCTATTTCAATCAACATATTTTTGTCTTTTGGTTTAAGGAAACAACACTGTTAAAGGATAAGCAATGTGTGTTTGCTGGAGTTAAATTAGTCCCCTGCTTTTCCAAAGTAAGAGTATAATTGGAGGTCTATATACCCTAATATTTGTCACAATATTTGAGACATCAATCAAGATAACAAACTGCTAAATAAAATATAGTCTATCCTCCTACTTTAGTACATATTCTTTCACAACAGTCTTGAAGACCACATTCAAATTTAGAATCCTTGAACTCCTTAGAATTATGCATTGAAAATGGTCATAAAAGTAAATCTGACTGCCATCCTCTAGCCTGTGGATCACTAATTTTTCTTCTGCCTGCTCTACCCTGCATCAAAGAAGACCTGTTTTAAGCATACATAAATATCCTAGCTTATACATCCAAACTTCTACCTAAAGACCTTGTGACAACTGCACATAAGCCCAAAGGTGCACATACTGCCATCTGTTCAAATTTAGCCCCAGGAAAGAGGCACGTATAGGTCCTAGGAGCAAGAGTAAGCCCATTCGGTCTGGGAATAGTAGTTAATCTGACTCTGTTGTGCAATTCAAAAGTGGAGCATGGGATGGTGCTTTCCTGAGCCTCTTGAATTCCTTGTTTCCTGGAAAAAGGCTTGGCCAGAGAACTAAAGCAGAGCCTGTAACATTCAGATGCAGGGAAGGAAGTCTGTTTTGTTGGAGACCAAGTGACACTGCAAAAAGACATTGGTGTGACTGTCTTCCATCTCTCTATGTCAGACATTCACAATGGAGGTTATGTCTTCCTTAAAGGTAAAAATTTGTTTCTAAGTGTTAAACCAAATTTTACTCTTCTGAGTGTAAAAGATACTTACAGTACCCAAAACATATTATTAACATATCGTGGGAAGAATGGGGGAAATTAGGAAAAACACGGGCCAAAAAAGCTCCTTACAGGGGCAATAATGAAAACTAAAGCTGGAGAAACACTGCCCTAAGTAGTAGTCTGGGTCAGACTGCCTGAGTTCATATTCTTACTGCACTAGGAGTCATTGTATGACCTTGGAGAAATGATTTAGCCTCTCTGGCCCCTAGTTTCCTCATCTTTAAAATGGGTATAATAAAAATGCCTACTTCTAAAGGATTGTGATGAGGTTTAAGTGATTAATATTTATACAATGCTGATTATAGTATATGAGATATAATATGCACAACGAAAGCACTTTTTAAGAAAAAAGTTTTTCTCCTTTGTAACAGTTGAGCTAATAGTTGCAAAAGTTGAATAGGATAATGTTCTATATAATGTGTAACATAGTATTTGGTACTCAGTAAGTGTAGGACGTTGTTAACTAACATTACAGTAAAAACTAGAATATGTCTTAAGTTGTATAAAATAATTTTGAAAACCATAGCTTTTTCAGATTTCTAATGTCATGTACTATATATTTTTTACTTTTACTACAAATATTGCCAGTATTTATTGCTGGCAAGTTTTCTTAGCTTTCTTTAATTTTTTTAAAATTTCTAAATATACAGATATTTTTTCCTTTGGAATAAGTTTAATTACTCTTTAATAAACATAAATCTCAGTGATTGGAAAAACCTATTGCCCTCTAACCACGAAGAAGGCATCCATTCATCTAGTCCCTTTGGTAAATTTACAGCATGGTGTAAGGGTACTGAGCTTTTCACTTTATAAATATTGCAAACGATAGTAAGATATTAGCAGTCAAATGAATGAGACCAGCCTATTTCTCTCCAAAGGAGTCTTCAATCCAGCATGAAAAATATGCAGTGTATTAATTTTATCTATACAGGAAAGGAGTCAGACTTGTTAATGGTGTGTTAAGCTACAAATCCATTGTACCTTCTAGAAGTTGCTTGGAAATGAATCTGAGAACAGATACTTTGTCTCCAAACTCTTTCTCATTAAAAAAAAGAAGAAATAACTGTCTCCAACATTAATTACTGCCCAGAAAAGATAGCTGTGGCTTGATTTTGTACAGTAAAAAAATAAAATTTATTTCCTTTTGGGGAAGCTGGGTGGCTCAGTCAGTTAAGTGTCTGGTTTTGGCTCAGGTCATGATCCCAGGTTCTAAAATTGAGCTCTTCATGGACTCTTCCTCTCCCTCTGACCCTCCTCCTGCTCCTGTACTCTCTCTCTCTCTCTCAAATAAATAAAATAAAATCTTAAAAAAAAAAAAAAACTATTTCCTTTAAAGTTTCTAGCATTATCCATTTCTCTAAAATAATTGGGTATATGCAATTCATAGAGTCATATGCTCTCATGAAAATAATGTACTTATTTTATTGATAAGTTAATGTTAAAGTGTCTTCATAAAGTGTTAGAAGGAAATAAAAATGTTTTTTAAGCATTTAAAGGCTAATCTTGGAAGAAAGCTGAAACATTGAAATAGATCACACAAATCTGTATTGATTGCTATTGTGTTTAAATGATTTAGCACTGAAACTAACTAGAAAGACTATTTTAAGCTATCCATTAAAGTGTAGTAACAGTTTAATAATCTATTTGCCAACTCTTTATCTAGAAATCCTCATCTCTTTGTCCTTGTGATATTATGATTTATAATATATATGTATGTATGTTTGGCTTTCATCCCAATATCTGGTATAGAGCTCCTGAAACCCTTGCTATCTCCTAAATGATGAGAGCTAAAAAGATGTCTCATGTTAATGAGGTGGTTAATGAGGTGAGCTATCTATGTTAATAAAGTTATTTTTCCAGACCACACCTAAGGATGCAGGCAGGTTGCCAGGAGAACCAACCTTGAGATTAGAGGGTTAAAGCTTTCATTCCCACCTCCTTTCATTCCTTACCCCCACCTCCAGGGAGGGATGCGAGCTGGAGGTTGAATTGATTGCCAATGGCCAATGACTTAATCAATTATGCCTAACTAACAAACCCACCATAAATACCCCAAAGGGCTGGGTTCTAGTGAGCTCCCAAGTTGATGAACACATGGAAGTGCTAGGAGAGTGGACTACCCAGACAGGACAGGGTATCTCCACACCCTTTCCCTGTACCTTGCCCTAGGTACCTCCCATCTGGGTGTCTGTCTGTGTCCTTTATGGTATCTTTTATAATAAACTGATAAATACAAATAAATGCATCCCAGAGGTCTGTCTATTGCTCTAGCTAATTGATTGAATCCAAAGTGGGAGGAGATCATGGGAACTTCGGATTTATATCCAGTCAATACAAAGTATCGGTAAGAACCTGGACTTGCAACAGACCTCTGAAGTCCAAACAAAGGGTCTTTGGAACTCCAATCTATAGCTGGTTGGTCAGAAGCACAGGTGTGAACCTGGGCTTGTGACTCATGTTTGATGGAGGATGGGGAGTCTTATAGGACTGAGCCCTTAACCTGTGGAATCAGATGCTGTCTCAGTTGAGTTACAACTGGTGTCTGGAGAATTGCTTGGTGACCTGGGGGTAATTGCCCCTCCCCATGTTGGAATTGGCTTCAGAACACTAATTAGTCCCCAAATTAGAATACAGCTCTAGGCTTCACACCAAATTTCAACTTTTTTGAAAATTGTCAGAGTTCTTTCATGGTACTTATAGAGGCAAAGTTTGTAAATGTGGCAAAGAATCATTGGAGACAGATTATTTACTTCTAATAACTAAAAGTTGACTTAACATCAAATGCTCTATAGAACGTTAATGTTTTGGAGGTTCATGGAAAGTTTGAACAACTTTCCATACTTATGATACTTATGAGACAAATGGAATCAAGAAAATGTAACATCAAACCAGTGAGGAAAAACAAAAGGACTTCATTGTTTATATCTGTAATAACAAGCACTTCAGAGGAGATTTTGTGAAAATGAAACACAATGATTCTAAGCATTTTAACTGAGTGTACTTAATATTAGTTCTCATTCATTTAGTTACACGAATTTTTCTACCTATTTTTTTCTTACACTTGACAGCTTATATGCCCTAACTCCTACTCCCCTTTCTGTAACTTCCCTTCCTTTCTCTCTCTTTTGTCATTTGCTTTTTTTTTTAAGACAAAATATTTTTATTAAAATCCAGATCAATGAAATATCTACAAAGCCTTATTCAAATAAGTCCTCCATTAGATGTGTGTAATCTAGAGCCTGTCAGTGTTTAAGATTTTTAGCCTATCTTCTGGCAAGATGCTTGTCTTCTTGTTTTCATTTCATGATGACCATGTACAAGTTCAGCTAATGATTGTTCCTCTAATGGTAGCCCCAAATCTGTAATAGCTTAATATGGATTCATGTTTCTTAACTTTAAAATGAGTTTTCCTGATAGGTAGCTCTTCTCCTTTGAGAGGTTGATTGAGCATCTAGGATTCTTGTAACTCATGGTTCTGCTAGTGTGTGTGTGTGTGTGTGTGTGTGTGTGTGTGTGTGTGTGCGTGCATGCGTGTGTGTGTGTGGCATTAAGCCACAAAAGAGGAAAAGATAGAAAGCTCATATATTCTGAGATTCTTGTCGGCCCGGCCTGAAAGTAGTTCACATTACTTCGCTTGCACCCCATGGGCCAATACTCAGTCAAAGGGCCACATCTTTTCAAAAGGGACATTGCATCATATATATAGCTCTGCACCTGGGAAGAAAAGGAAATGAGTTTAGTTTTACAAGAACTATGCCTGACACTTATAGAAAGCTATAGAGTAATTTGAAGGATAACAGGCCTTTATAATTTCCTACCTTGGTATCTTTTTTAAAACAGCCTAATATTTTTGTTAAATATAATTGGAAACCTTAAAGAAAAGTATTGAAAATAAAAGTCATAACCATACCATAAAATGTGATGATTTGACAATTAATTGAATTTATGATCAAGAACAAAGAATAGCTTAGGTTGGGTTAGAGAAAATTTCTTGATAATTGATAGTTTCATTAAAGGGAAGTAGTATAAAATGAGTCTCTGTAATATCAAAAGGCTAGCGCATGAAGTTTTAGAGCCATAGTCAATAAACACTGCGGGAATTGAGAGAAGGAGAAGATAATCAATGCAATTGAAAGGGATTACCAGCACCCTTTTATGGAAATCTCGCTATCTCAGAAGCACAAGCAGGTCAGTGGTTGATATTAGCAAATGCCCCTGAAAGTAAGATTAAAAAAAAAAAAAAGATTGCATAACTTCTAGTAAGTCAGGAGAGCAGACTAACTTTGCATAGTTGTAGATGTTGTACACAGAACAAAATCTCCTGGCTAAGGGGCAAGTGGTGCCTGAAATCCCTCCTGTACTGAACTAGTTGATCTTGTGTCCAGGGGCAGGGCTGGTTCTGCCAGCAGGAAAAGGAGGATTAAACACCTTGCACTAACACCCGCAATGTATGAGAGGTCGTTTCTTGCAGCTTCACTAGGAGAATATTGCCAAACTTATTTTTTTCTGGTTAAGAAAAGTTTCCCAGAGAAGTGCAGATTTGCATATTTCTTGTTATGAGTGAAGTAGAGAATCTGCCTCTTTACATCTTTATTATTTCATTGTCTTTTCACTTTTCCCACTTTTCTCATGTTTTGGTCTTTCTTCCTCCATGTTTAACTACCTACTTATATATTGCAAATTGTAGCTTTTTTGTTGTAATATTTGTTATAAAATCTTCTCCTAATTTACCATTTGTCTTGAATTTAGATATAGTGTTATGTTTATGTGTAAAATTCATCTCTCTCTCTCTCTCTCTCTATTTTTCTTTTGCATATGACAAAGTTTTATTGGGAGGTACAATTCCAGGGCAACAAACAGTGAAGAAAAAAAAAAAAAAAGGAAATGCATGGAAGGAGAGAAGCAAATACAAAAGAGTATATTATCACCTGTTTTGGGTTGAAATGTGTTCATCAAAAAGATATGCTGAAGTCCTAACCCCAGGTACCCGTGAAAGGGACATTTGGAAACAGATAAGGTGCATATGTTTGCACAGATGTTCGAAAAGTAAAATTTATAGTTGCGCTCATTAACCACATTGGAAATCCTCCTTGAAAATGTCTTTTGAGTGTTTCTCCACAGTGGCAACTCTTGTTAATCAGGGAATATAATAGGAGGTTTTGTGACTTTAGATAGGAAATTTGGGTTTCTGAAGATACCCAGAATGGGTGGCATCAGCCTTCAATCTAACCTGATGCCTGTAGGAGGCACTCAAAGCACATTTCCAAACACAATCCCAAGTAACACTATTGAAGTAACACTATTTCCTTCCCAAGCCTAAAGAAATTGATAACTCAGAAAAGTTACTTATTTAAGTTGATGTTACATTCCGAATCAAGTTACCAATTCTGCCCCCCCACCGCCACAGACCCCCAGGAGCTCTTTGCCAGATCATTCTGTTTTGAATCACCCATCCATCACTGATCTTGTTACATAGACTTATCCAAACTCACCAAGTGCAGGGATCCTGTCCTGAGGAAGCGAGTTAATACTGTGAAATATACTATTAACTATTTTTTCTCATATTTTTAAGTGAAGAATGTTTTTAGGGCATAGATGTTAGGCAGAGGTTTCAGTGGAACTTTATAAGATGGTTACTGTGTAAAAACTACAAGAGCTAAATCTCCAAATGATAGTTACTTACATCCATTGCAATCCACCCCTCCATTACTCAGCACATTTGTACCTGGGAACAGATGGTCAGTTGTACAGAATAGCTACTTACCTGCACAGTTCCCAAGTCCATAGTCAGGGATGGATTTAACCACTTCAACTAGACCAAACACTATAAAATACGCTTGGCTTTGTTGTTTTGTTTTTGTTTTTGTCTGTGTGTATTTTCTGATAAAGGACCGCAAATCTTGGTTTTGGTAGTATGAACTAAGTAGATATGGTTGCTTTCAATATCCTTTTAATGTCGACCATCTGTGCTGTTACTTATTGGATTATGCAGGGATTAGCTTTTCTGGAGATTCTTAGAAATGTGCATCCTGAATTTTAGAGTTAAAGATAACAAACATTCTTTCATAATAGGAAATAATCAAGATTGAGGTAATTAATCTGCATGTCTTACCTATTATAGTGTTTAGAGAAAATCAATTGTAGATGCAGAAAATCAAATTCACTTAACAATTCCTACCTAACCTAAAACTCCCTTGGAAACCAATCAGCCCCTGGCAACCATTTCCCAGATTTTATATACAATTAAAAATTCACAAAAACTGTAATATCACTATTTTTTAATTTTTACATTTTATACATTATAATGATTCACAGAATATAAAACTAGGAAACAATGTATGGGGAAAAATTAACCCTAAAGTGGACAACTGTAAAGATCAAATTCTTACATGTGCAATGAGTAAATTATCAGCATAATTAGCAATTCTTTAAAATATTATATGTAACAGTTCATTACTTCTAAACAGCAAATTAGTTTGAGGCAGTTCCTCCCAAATATCAAAACAGGAAAGGTTGTAAGTGTAGGCAGAAATGTAATATAGATATTTTAGATTCAGTTTTCACATTAACTTGGAATTTTTACCCAGTGTGTTTTCAAGTTTGAATTTATTCAAAGATACTTTGTGTGTCAGGATGCTTTGACTCCTTCTGGGAGAAAAATAGGACATTTCTTCCATGGTTAGTGGTGGAACTACTGAATTTTGCCAATAGAAATATTTCCAAATTCAATCATTTTCAGCACTCAATTCTTATGTCCCTTTTGCTCTCAGTAAATATTATAAATAATACTGGTTATTTTAGCTTAACAATAAATAATATCCCCCAGTTGGTGATAAAAATTCCTAGAGCAAACTTTGTGGGATGTTCTGAGTAAGAAATTGGCCTATAGGAGCCATGATTTCTTCTTTGTATAGAGCCAGTAGGAAAGTTTTGCTCTGTTCCTCAAAAGTTTGATTTATAAAAAATAAACTCAAACATGGAATCATTGCTTATTTCAAAGACAAATAATAAAAGGTCTTTTTCTTCTTCAATCATTGACAAATACTGAAACTACAGTTAAGATAATAAACATTAATAGTGGTTGCCTTCTTTTTTAAGGTTTATTTTTTATAAATAAACCTTTTTATTTTTAAAGAGAGAGAGCAAACATGAGTGTGGGAGGGGAAGAGGGAGAGAATGAAGCAGACTCCGTGCTGAGCGTGGAGCCTAATCTCACAACCCATGAGATCATGATCTGACCTAAAACCAAGTGTTGGATGCTTCATTGACTGAGCCACCCAGGCATCCCAAGTGGTTTGCCTTTTTTTAGGAAGCCGTATTATTTGTAGATATATTTGGAAAAGATGATCCAAAGTAGAAATATCATGTTATTATTATTGCATTTAATAATTGCGTCACCATGACTGAAGGTGAAAAATTTTTAAATGTGGCAAAACTAAAATTAGTCTTTAAGAATAAATTATATTTATATTTAATCCTTAGATACCCATGAAAATTAATAAAAATTGAAAAAGGTATTGTCACAAAGTAAACCTCAAAAACTAGCAAAGAGTAAATATCATAAGATTGCATAACAAAAATATTATAATAATGTAAAATTGGAACTATAAAATAAAGTGTTATTTTAAAAAAAACTCCACATAACTGGAAATTAAAAATCAAATTATTTTATTATTTATCAAATAATTTATTATTTATCAAATAATTTATTATTTATCAAATCAATTTATTTTTCATTGCAATGTATCCAAACTTCTATTAAGAATATTAAAATTTATTTAAAAGTTAGTGAAAAAGATACAAATGAACAATGCTGTATGCCAGTCAACAATTGTGCCATACCTAGAAAAATCAATATGATTTTTTTTTTCTTCTCTTTTTGGGCACCTACCTATTGATCTCAGTTTGTACCCTGGTTGGGGGTTTTCTCAGAGGCAGGTATCCCAGAATGGATAGCAGAGCTATGGTATAAATGCCACCATAACTATCAAAGTGGATGTCTGCAAACTCAATCAACCTGTGTCCTATCCTTCTGGGTCTTGGCAGGGAGGAGGGCAATGACAGGGAGTTAAGATAAGCAAACCCAGTTTTACCTACTGTTATGCACTGAATTGTGCCTCCCACCAAAATTCACATGTTCGAGTTCTAATCCTCAGTAGCTCAGAGTGTGACCCTATTTGGTCTGGAAGATCAGTGCAGGATTTGCAATTTTTCTTAGGTTTCTACTCCAGAAAACATTTTTGAATATGGGCATGGTGGGACCTGGAGAATATGTTTATTGTAGGACTGCTTGTAATCCAGAAAAAAGCAGGAAATAACTATTTATTTGTAAGGAAGTTAACAATTTTTTTTTCATAAAATGAATAGAAATAAATGAATTAGCACTCCAGGGTGTGTTGGAAGGCCCGTAGCTGGTATAATAAAAATGTGCAGATTATGACCTGCTGAACGAGTACCCGCACATTGTTGGTAGGTAGCTCCCTCAGCATCAAACCTCCCACTTTGGGGAAGGAAAACCCTGGGATCCTTTTGCTAAAAGTGCAGTTTCAATACATTCTCATAAAGGAAGTAAAGTCACAATATTTATTACTTTAAAATTCCAGAAACGGGCAAAGGTGGGGGACACTGGGGGATGGGGGACACTGCAATGCCGCCCATAACATCCTGTTAAGAGAGTCATACCTTTTAGCATTTGGATTTGCATTTCACTTTAGTTTGCTCTGGCTCGGTTCCCAGCTGATAAAATTAGAAACACCACATATCAATGTTCTTTGCCCACAATTACTTGGGTAAATCATTTCAGGACAAAATGAAAGAGTTAGAGTACCATCAGAACATGGCTTGTCTTTGCAGCATATTTCTTAAGCTAAGATAAAAGTACATCTATTTTTGAATCACTATGGTGTTCGCATCTAACATTGTTTTCCAAAAGATGCTTCATTTACTTAATTATTTATTTATTTCAGCAACAAAACAAACAAACAAACAAAACCAGTAGTTTCTGTTAAATATACCATGTAATGTGATATAACCTATGGGAAGAAGTCGTGCCTTTTCTTCTCATTTCTATTATGGCTGTCCTAGCCTGGGCACTTTTTGTAACTGCCTTTCTTAATCAATGATCAGTCTTTTGACTCACTGTGTTCAATCTATAAGGAAGAGAGATGGTACTCCTACACTTAACAGCTTTGCAGTCCAAAGACTGCAAGGTCAGGGTCATAACAATATAAGCTTGAGGACATTTAGGAGGTAAAATCAATAAGACTTGTTATTGAATGCTTAGGGCTGGGGACAGATTAAAAAAAAAAAAAAAGTGTCAAGAATAGCTCCAGGTCTAAAGGTGAAAGTACTTGTTACATCATTTCCGTTCTCTCTGTGGAAGTCTCTTTCTCCCGAAATAAATTGGAAGTTACTTTTGCGCAAATAATATAGCATAGATTATTATAATTCCCCAAAGCTCTCTGCTTTTAATAGGCTCTCAGTTAATGTTTGATTGGTGAGTAAAAGCATACAATTCCAGGACTGTGGCTGTCAGAATAGTAGTGCTCCAAAGATGTCAACCCCTTAATTCCTAAAACCCAGGAACATGTCACCTTATATGGCAGAAGAGACTTTGCAGATAAGAAGGAGCTCAAGCGAGCCATATTATCATGCATTATTATCACAAGCATTCTTGCAAGTGGAAGAGGGAAGCAGGAGAAAGAAGCAGAAGAAGATCTGATTATAGAAGAGGAGGTCAGAGTGACAGAATGTGAGAATGCAACGCATAGCTGTTGACGTTAAAGATGGAGGAAGAGAACCATGAGCAAGCAAGGTGGGCAAATAACCTAGAGCCTTCCAAAAGGAGCACTGTCCTACCAGAAAGCAACAATGAGACTCATTTCAGCTACCGAACGTCGGTTTAAGGCACCAGGTTTGCAGCAGTGTAGCCATAGCAAACTAATGGAGTGGCTAGTAAAGTCTTCCAGTGATCCACGAGTTCTCCCCATTATTAGCCAATCATTTCAATTTCATTCACTAATACTGAGGTTTAAGTACTCACTTCTATGGCTTATAGACCCATTACAATAAACCTCCAAGGAATCATACATCTTAATTTTAGTCTACTTTAATTCTGTGAGTTGTTAACAAGCGAAGGTTAACTAATGTACCTTTTCCTTTTATTTTTCTTTTCCTGGTAGCAAAGTGGAAAAAAAATCAAAATGTTCATAGTTAATGAGAAAAGTTAAGAAATCTAGTGTATTTGCTAACAAGGATGTTAGTTGTGTGCTGAATTTCCCGAGTAGTATTTCCATGATACATACTAGAAATAAATAGCATTAACTGGTGTCCTAATTCTTTTATACATAAGTACATATATTTTATACACATTTATTGTACTCATATGTATATATTCAAATAGTATTTGACCCTTTGAAATTTGAAGGTTAAAGATTTATTAAAATCAAATGAAATAGTTACACTTTTATATATTGATTACAAACATCCAACAATTTGTATTATTATAAGTCTTAAGTTCCAAAAACTAGACATACAAATATATGGGTTACTTATTTTAGAATCATTTAAAATAAATTCTCATTGACAAAAAAAAAAATGGACCCCAGTTTTATTTCAGGAATTGAAATGTTAGGTTGAGCTGATTCTAGCAGTATTTTAATCTTCAGTTTGGAAGAGATGCATGACCTTACCTTGTGAATAAACAGAAATCTGACTTCCACCCGGCCCCTTGCTACTTTGTGATGTGGCCCTTCAGGTTGTGAAGAGCAGTTATGCCAATAATTGAGTCACAGTGGTGACTGTATTGTTGGTGATTATACAGAGGTGAATAGAATTGACTCCTGCTCTGTATTAAATGATTTGGAAGGTGAGTCATATCCTATAATCTATTAAGTATTTTTTATTACAGGTATGAAAGGGGGATTGCGGTAGTTTTGCACGATGTTGCTATTAGGGGAAACTGGATAAAGGATATGTAGTATTTCTGACCTATTTCTTGTAACTACATGTGAATCTACAATTACCTCAAAGTAAAAGAAAAAGAAAGAGAAAGAAAGAGAGGGAGAGAGAGGAAGGGAGGGAGGAAGAGAGAAATTGAGGGAAAAGAAATGAAGAAAAGGAAAAAATAAGAACCCCCCAAAACAAAAAGAACAGTTTAACAAAAAATGGGATTGGGAAGCAAAAAGCCTCTATATGATCTTTTTTTAGGCATGAGATTTTAAACCAAGTAAATGTGACCTTTGATCCTTCTTCACAAATTGCATGCTTGTTGAATGAAAAACAGCTGGAATCCAAAGAAAGCCTACATGCAAACTCTTGTAAATGGAGTAAAACCTTTTGTAAACGCATGTTTGGACTAAGCAAGTTAGAGCACAGATGGCTGAATGAGAAGTTACTATATTTACAGAGAGGCATCTGTTACATTACATTTAACTGGATCTATAGAGTCAAATTTTTCTCCTCACAACCTGGACCAAGTTATTGCCAATGCTCTCCACTCCATTTAGCATCTCTGTGTGTTTGGCATGCTTCTGAGTTTTCATCATGAACAGCCTTAATTGCAAAATATATAGAAGTGGTTTTCACAGAGACATAAAATGAAGGTAGATAAAGTATAGAGCCAGTGTTGACACTGGCCCGTGTCTCCATGGTGCCATCTACTTGTGCAATAATCCAGGCAGGACCAGGCTTCCTGGCCCACTTGGAGAGGCACACTGCTCCTGTGTTGTGTGTCCATATTTTATTGTAATCAAAAATATAACTTTAAAGTCAGCAGGATTTTTGAGTGATTTGTATGCCCAGGAAAAGCAGTTTGCCCTGGAGATTTGGGGCCTATGGGTCAGGATTTATAGAGAAAGGATTCTAGACTTTCAGGGAGTCAGAATATAGTGCCTGTCCTTTATGGTTTCTCCACAGATTTTATGGTATGCATGAGAGAAAACACAGCTGCAACTTGAATTCAGATAAAGAACTTGCTCTCCCCAAGTATTGGACCAGCATAGGGTGGGCACGATTGGAACAAAAAACTTTATTTTTTGTGTTAATGTTAATAATGCCAGATTCCATAACCAAGCAAAGTCCTACGTTTTGCCTTATTCTCTGTAAAGTGTTAACTAGAGTAAATCTGGTTCTGGTTTATTTTCACATTTGTTTTGTTTGGCTTTTTTATATTCTTAAAATGAATGAAAAGAAAATCTAATTCAATGGTTTTAATTGCTTCTTTTTTTTTTTTTTTTCCTGATGGAGTGAAATTGAGGCACATGATACTGACTTACCTAAGATCGTACACTTAGATAAATGGAGGAAAACATAAGAGTGAGGATTTACCAAGGCTGTCTTGTAAAGTAAGGACCCAGAGTCCTTACTCTTGATCACTCCATGCAAATATACCAGTTCAAAGATTAAACTGAAGCATATTAAAAATTTTAAGAGTTTATTTGAGCAAAATCAAATGGAATTGGGCAGTGGCAGACAGGGAGTGGAGGAGAACAACTCGACTGACAAAAGGAAAGACTTCTGAGGAGAAAGTGTGAAAGCAAAGAAAGGAAATCGTTTGATTAACTGCAGCCTAAAGCCCAGTTGGCTGTTTATGACTGGTTGCCCTTAACATTTGATTTTGTAACCTTGAGGCTAAGATTTTTGTTTGCTTACATAGACTGCCACGGCATTAGAGACCTTTCGTCTAATAGCCTCCTTGTTGAATTACTTCAACAGTATACACATATACACATACATACAAAAGTAAAATTTTATTTTTATTTTAAAAGAGCATTTTTCACAATGTAAGTTCATTTTCTTTAAGTTCTCTTAATATGCTAATTTATTTTATTTTTTCTTCCAAGTTTTTATTTAAATTCATGTTAGTTAAAATATATTATGGTATTGATTTCAGGAGTAGAACTAAATAATTCATGACTTACATACAATACCCAGTGCTCTTGGTAAGAAGCACCCTCCTTAATGCCCGTCACCCATATAGCCCATCCCCCCAGCGAGCTTCCCTCCAGCAACCCTCCGTTTGCTCTCTATAGTTAAGAGTCTCTATGGTCTGCCTCCCTCTCTGTTTTTATTTTATTTTTCTTTCCCTTCTCCTATGTTCTTCTGTATTGTTTCTTAAATTCCATATATGAATGAAATAATGTGGTATATGTCTTTCTCTAACTGACTTATTTTGCTTAGCATAATATGATCTAGTTCTATCCACATTGTTGCAAGTGAAAAGGTTTCATTCTTTTTGATGGTTGGGTAATAGTCCATTATATATTAATATATTGCTTTAATTAAAAATCATATTTTTCTGATTACTGGTTAATCTATATTATGGATAGGCAAGATACGCCCCGCCCCCACTTTGGAAGGTTATTAGTCTAGTCTAGAAGCTGTTGTAAGAGCAAGAGAAACTAGTCTAAGAAGCAAGGACCTCCACATTCCCTAAACAGTTACTTAATCTCAGTATGAGCTTTCTTAGAAAAAATCTCCACCTTTTTCTTACTTTGACTAGAAAATAAGTTCTTATAGTCTTTTAAACAAATCTGCAATCATTCACATTATTTTATTTATAAATCTGAACTCAATCACAAGGAGTATTTCCTGGGAGTATGCAGACCCCTGATAATATAAAATGTTTATCTGTATCCATATGATAGACATGTAAAAAATAAAACATTTTTGTTCAATTCTTACATTCTGGATAAAGATACCAATTCAAAAATGTAGTTCTAATGTAAGTGGACATTTTCAGACATTTAAACAAGTTTCATTGTTGTTATTGTTGCTCTTTGAAATAATCTTATAAACAAAAAAGTTGTGAACACATAATAAATTTAGTTAGCAAACATGTTTTAAATCAGGCATATTCACTAACTTTATTACACCTTAGGTGATTTTTTTTTTTAATGTCAAATTATACAAGTAAATGAACTCAAGTACCTAGGTACCTTGGTATAAAAATAGATATTCAGTAATATTATGCATTTATTTAAATTATGTGTTCCTATAATTGGACTGAAAACATACTAAGATTTAAGGGAAATATTTTTTTTAAGATTTTATTTATTAATTTGACAGAGAGAGACACAGAAAGAGAGGAAACACAAGCAGAGGGAGTGGGAGAGGGAGAAGCAGGCTTCCCGCTGAGCAGGGAGCAGGATGTGGGGCCCAATTCCAGGACCCTGGCATCATGACCTGGGCCAAAGACAGCTGCTAAATGGCTGAGCCACCCCAGGAAATAGTATTTTTAATTGTTATTTTCTCATACCAATTTATGTGACGTCCAGGTAATTTTTGATGATCACCTTTGTGAGTCCAGGATTTGTATCTTTCTAGGTTCAGGAAACTATTCATTCCCTTCCTCTGTCCACTCCTTAACTGCCGTTAACTGTCACAGAGCTTATTTAGTTTTACATAAGAGCTCTTCATCAGATCCACTTGTAGCAAAGTGACTTCTTTTGAAATATGTAGAGCTGACGAGATGTCTAGTCTTTCTAATTACAGATCTCTTTTTTGTTGTTTTCAAGAAGGCGAAGGGAAAAAGAGAACAAAGATTCTGAATTTAAATAAATTACTTAAAAGAGAGAAAATGACTGAATGAATTAAGTCTTCATAAGTGAGGAAGCAAAATGTACTATAAAAGTTTTTGAAGAGTTTTAAAATGGGTCATGGTTAGGTTCCTGGGTGGTGCAGTCAGTTCAGCAAGCGACTCTTAGCTTCCGCTCATGTCATGATCTTCGGGTCATGAGATCGAGCCCTGCATTGGGCTTCACGCTCAGTGTGAAATCTGTGTGGGATTCTCTCTTTCTCTCTCTGTGTCCCTCCCAGTTGTGCTCTCTCTCTCTCTCAAAATAAATAAATAAATAATTTTTAAAGATTAAATGAGTCATGGTAACCCTCTTTCTAATAATAAATTAGAAATTAATTATTAGATCACAATTTCATAATAATATATATTTAAAGTATGTGATTATCTTTAAAGTAATGCTTAAAATATGGATATTTCCTCTTAGGACAATAGCATCTTTTCATATTAAAATAAGGAAAAATTATATACTTTAAAGAACTGTATAGTTCACTTTCTGTACATTAAAGCGGACCTATTTCAATATTTGGGAGGAAAAAGGGCTCTCTTTGTAACTACTAGTATTAGGATAAATTGAGATAATTTGAAAAATCAGATGATGAGGGCTTTTATAATTTGAATTATGAACATGTGACATGAACTTTTTGAGCTCTGCAACTGGTAGTTTATAGTTTATTATTTGCCCCTCTCAACATGTATCTTATCATGTTATCTGGGCAATACCATTAGAGAAAATGGAATTTGGGGTTGCAAAGAGAAAAATTAATGAAAAAGGATATAGAACAGGACAACTTTGCAAAGCAGACTGCAGAAAAGTAACACTAGTTCAAATAAAATATATGTAATAAGACTTAGTGGAGAAAGCTGAGATTTGTTAAAAGTGATTGACAAAGAAGGTCCACAAAGTACAGCTTTTGTTTTGGGTCCTGTTATGGAGTTATGAATGGAACATAGTCTATGTAGTTCTGCCAAGTGTGGCTTTCTCCAGATACAGAGAGAAACCTGCCTTAGTATAAATAACAGTATAAAGTAACAGAGAATCTTGCCAGGTATTTCTTTTTCTAAAAGCTTCTTTCTATTTTTATTAGCATAATGATGAGATTCTTTGAGTGGGATTTAATAAGGAAAAAAAAAATCAGTCAGTTATTTCTCATGTTTCTGGTATAACCAGGATTTGGTTAAGAAAATAAAAAACCTCTACTTTTCTCAAGAAAGGGGAGATTTAACACACAGAATTAGTTACTTACAAAATCATTATAAGGGTTACTAAACTGGCCAGGAAATGCTACCGCTAGGGTGGCTGATAGCCCACAGAGAATCAGAAAGTCGCTACTGCCCCAGGTCAAAACATTACCAACAGTAGTCACACGTCTACATTCAAATACATAACTCACAGACAGATAGATGCACAGAGGTCTCCCAGAGCCCATGCATCTGCCTCCTGCAGCCGAAAAAGACCTTGCATTACAAACCTTGTGTTACAATTCTTCTTTCATTGGTGACATCTAATCAGAACTCTACTAGCAAGAGATTCTGGGAAATGAAGTTTCCTGTTCATTCCTGAGATATAGGGAAGAAACTGTCAAGGCAGAAATTGGACCAGACAAGGAGGACTTCATTCAAGAGAGGAAGGAGACCAGAACTCAGTCTGAATTCAATCCACTGGAACGAATTGCAAGAATGCAACATGCCATGGGAGAACACAGGCCATCTGTGTTTTCTAACTGACTTCACCCAGAGGAAGAGTAGATTTCTAGTGTCTTTGACAGGAGGTAGTTTTACAAACATCGAGCAAGACATGCACAGAAGTTCCGCTCCTTCTCCCTCATAGAGTCTGGGAGATAGTGGCAAAATCTTCCCCGATTATTACATTTCAAAAGGATGGTACCCAGGTCCTTGAGAAAGATATACCTGGATTGTAAAACCAGCAAAGGTTTTTCAAAAAACCTAAACCTCAAGTGGGCAAAGGAATAGTTTAGCATGACGAGTTTTCGAAAGTGAATGCTCTAAGAAAATAGAGTCAGGGGGCACCTGGGTGGCTCAGTGGGTTAAAGCCTCTGCCTTGGGCTCTGGTCATAATCCCAGAGTCCTGGGATCCAGCCCCACATCAGGGTCTCTGCTCAGCAGGGAGCCTGCTTCCTCCTCTCTCTCTGCCTGCCTCTCTGCCTACTTGTGATCTCTGCCTGTCAAATAAATAAATAAAATCTTAAAATTTAAAAAAAAAAAAGAAAGAAAATTGAGCCAGGAGCCTAGAATCAAGAAGAATCCTGTCTAAAGTTTAGTCAAGCTGACAGAAATGTTAAGATCCTCTCAGACAAAATTAAAAGGGATAAGCACTGTGGTGATTGCCAGCTGCTTATCTCATCTTCCTTCCTTGGCATCAAGGATACAAATTTCTAATATCCTTTGCAATAAACTCTTTCCTCAGGAACTCCTCAAAACTCTCAGTTACACACACACAGATACAATTGGGTATTTGTCACCACACAGAACACATGATATAGTGTTTGTGTGATAAATATAATGAGACACAGTCCTCACCTTTTTTAAATACCATTTTAAGCAATTTATTGGCTATGATATTATACATTCAAGTTAGAAGTATTAAGAAAACATCATTACAATCCTTAATTTCAAATGTGGTACGAACCCTAAGTTTGAATTCCAACTCTACTACTTACTAACTTGTATAAGACCCTCAACATTTTTGAGCCCAGGTTTTTCCACACATGTTGTTAATAGGATTAAATAAGAATATATGGGAAAGTGTCTAGTATATAATATATCACAACTAAAAACTAGTACTTTTTTATTTTTTCATGGAAAATACTGATTATACTCGGTTTTGAAAGGCAAATATAATTTTAAAATTGGATAAATTAAATTGAGGGGAAAAAATGGTTCACTGAGCCATGTTGAGCTATCCATCCAAGTTTAGATACTAGACAATTTAGATTCTACTTTTTTTAGCCAAGGTTTAATCATCTAAAAAGGAGTCTCTTCAAATGTTGGTAAGTTTGGTTGCATTCTTCTTTTTATTGGTTTAGTCAACACTTGATGCACCAGAATTTCAATTTTAATGGTCTGATAAATTTGAAACTTGAATTTATGAAGTGTGGTATATAATGGACTCTTCTTCCTCTCTCCTATAATGGACTCTTCTTCCTCTCTCCTAGATATTGAGCATCTTTTCATTGGGATGGCAAGTTCAGAAGATTTTTTTTTTTAAAGATTTTATTTATTTATTTGACAGAGAGAAATCACAAGTAGATGGAGAGGCAGGCAGAAAGAGAGAGAGAGGGAAGCAGGCTCCCTGCTGAGCAGAGAGCCCGATGTGGGACTCGATCCCAGGACCCTGAGATCATGACCTGAGCTGAAGGCAGCGGCTTAACCCACTGAGCCACCCAGGCACCCAAGTTCAGAAGAATTTTAATGAAAATCCTTATATTAACCTACTCTAGCTCTTATTTCCGATTAAATCCAAAATAACCTGGTCATGGAAGAAGTTCACATTTTATTCAAAATAAGTACTTTCTTTACTTGTAAATAATAAATACATAAGGGAATCAAAATAAATCCCTTTCAAATGATTTTAACCTTGATAAATTCGTCATGCATTAAATTTATCTGCAATACATATACCAGAAATTTTGAAGAGGACAGACTGGGTATTGACTCTGGCAGAGTGCAAAAGAAACTATTAAATAAAAGGTTTAAACACTAAATAGACAAATATTTTAAAAGATTAATGTATAATAGTAAGACATGATAGAGTATTATTTGAGAAATAAAATTCTAATTTTAGCCATATGATCACAAGTAATCTTCAATTTCTTGGTATTGAGTTTCTCACCTGAAAATCCAGGCTTTGATTGGATAATATTATGCTTATTGCTATAATTAAAAATGTTACATTCAATTATTATTACCCGCATAGGGAGACACCATTTTATAGATAGAAGACTGAGTCATATTGGGGAGTAGTACATGATCTACTGATACAGGACAGGGGATGCTGGTAATGAGCTGTCTGTTTTGGCTAGAAAGGTAGGTCAGAGATAAGATATGGAAATCCTAAAATACTTTGCTAGACGTTTACACAGAAGTATTTACAATATGTTAGATATTTTAGAAGATCCCAGCCTGAAAGCAAACAAAGTGAGGAATGCCAGATTTGAGAGAAAAAGGTATAGAATAGGAACCTGTTTTTCCTAGATGCTTCTCCAATGATGGTCTACTGCTTTTCTTGTTATAGTTTGGTGGGGCTTTGAGGCTACCATTCGCACCCCATCCCTGAGTTTATCCCTTTTTGCTTTAGTCAGTTTCTCATCTGTTAACATCCTGGCTAGTTTTGTCAAAGTTGAGGGACTGTCAATTTCTCAGAGGAAATATTTTGCTATGAGAGAAGAAAATAGCTATCTTCCTGGTAGAATAATATTGAGACAGTCAGCAGGGGTGGGCTATACACTATAATGGCTTTCTAGTGTGTTCTGTTTTCCTACCTTTAAGTATTATTCAGGGAAAGCAAGCTTTAAAATGATTTGTTAATTAGAAATTGCAGTGTCTGGGGTTCTAAGTTTTGACTGATTATATGTTGGCTATATAACCATAAAGAATAATAATTTAGAATTATATGCTGAAGTATGGTATGTAGCAACTATTTTTCAGTATAATATATGTGATTCAGATAGATGGATTAGACAGGTGATAAGGCCATTCTCATTCCCACCCCTCCCTGCCTTAATCCTTTTTTCTCTGTATTGTTTATTGGCAACATGGGCAATCCGAAAAGGATTCAGAATACATCAATAATTTCCAAAAAAGGATTAAAAAGACATGTTCATTTATACAAAAGGGGAACATGTGATAAATACTTTTTAAGAATGTCAAAAGTAGGAACTGAAAACTATTTGATTTTTCATCTCTGGAAGTTTTTAATTACAAAAGAATGCGAAACCATTTTAGGATGACACTTATTCTATAGGGTAAGCAGGGTTCTAAGATTACCTGCAGTGAATCATGCTTTTGGATTATCTCCTTTTGCTGAGTGTGGGCAGAATTTGTGACTTCCTTCTAGCCAACAGAGTATACAAAAATGATGGGATAGTCATCCTGTGATCTTAGCCAACTAGAAAGAAATTCTTCTGCTGGCCTTGAAGAAGCAAGCTGCAATGGGTTCTTAGGACCATGTCAAACATTTAGTAAGATCTATATGTGTTTGTTAAATAAAGACAGAGTAGATTACTCAAAGTGTATTTCAAAAACTTCAGATTTCTTTTCCATTTTTAGTCCTCTACTCATAAATTAGTTTCTTTGATCACAAAGAGGTATGAAGTAGGGTAAACGTATTTAGGCATTTTTTTTTCCCCTTCACATTTTCTGGGGTTTTTTGCATTACTTTCACAGCTGCTTTTGTTCAGGCTATTATGAGGTGTGACTTATGGGAGTGAATAATGCACTGTGTCTTCATTGTGGTAGATTTGTAAATTCTAGGTCATTCATAATGGTTAGCTGCACTACCAAAGTTTATGAGATAATTGGCAGCAGCAATTAATTTTGTATAGACGGATTCTTTTTAACCAGAAAAAGATGACTTTCAGAATTCCATTATGTATTGTCAGTCCATGAAAAGTCTCTGAAATTCTATGTGATCATCGCACTTTTCTAAAACAAATTTCACCAGAGGAATGTAGCTTTGGCATATTAAGAACATGCTTGTCCAAATCCTTTGTCATCCTATTTCAAAGCCTTGGGAGAGTGAGTTCTGAAATCCATCAAACATTTGACAATAGTTGGACAATTGTAAAGTGAGTGGAAACATTCGCATCCCTTATTGGTGTTGTCTCGGCGGACTTTTAGAAAAGCAAGCCAAGGGCTGGCTCTGGGCAAAATGTCAAGTTCAAAATTCTCGGCCCATCATTTATTTTTATTTTTTTTTTTTAAAGATTTTATTTATTTATTTGACAGACAGAGCTCACAAGTAGGCAGAGAGGCAGGCAGAGAGAGAGGGGAAAGCAGGCTCCCCGCTGAGCAAAGAGCCTGATGTGAGGCTCGATCCCAGGACCTGAGACCATGACCCGAGCCGAAGGCAGAGGCTTAATCCACTGAGCCACCCAGGCGCCCCTCGGCCCATCATTTAAATCCTCCACATTTTTCCCTTTCTACCTTTCCAACCTCAACTCTGATCGTATTTGCATGCCTCAGGATTTTTAATCTTCCTGCCTTTTAGGTAGTCCTCTGAAACCTGGTTTCCCTTTCTTGCCTGTGGCTCTTTGCTCACACCGTTACTTCTGTATAGAATATTTCTTTGCCTCCGTAGAAGCTAGTGTGAGCTCTTTCTCCTGCCCATTCATATTTATATTCTCTAAGATACCTTCCCTAATGGATTCAGAATTTTTATACACATCTCTTATTTCTCCATGTTTTACACTTTTAATAAAACCCTTACTGTGATCTTTGAATCAAAGGATCTATTTACCTGTAATTAGTTATTTGCTTATGAGCTCCTGAGGCTCTGTGTTACTGCTACTGATACCACCCTCACTATGACGAAGACTACCGTGCCATATACAATGTTTTGTAAAGGGTATGTACTAAATCATGTTTATTGAATTGAGCCAATTTAAAATTACCAAGGCATTTGGTTTTGAAGGCCTGAAATCATTTATAATTTCCATCCTTATCATGGACAATTTTACCCCTGGCCAAATTTGTTTCACCTCTGAAAGGCAAACAAACCAGCTACATTAAAGGAGATAATGTCATAAAAGTAATCAGTAAACTATAAAAAACAAAACAAGCACCAATTAATGAAGCTTGTTTTTTTCTGCATATTTCAGCAATTTCTCCTTTTTCTTTTACTCTTCCATGTCTCAAACATTTTCTAACTTTTATTTACTCTACTGATAATGTTTGCCTTAGCTATTTCTTCATGTGGTAATGTAACCTTTCCTTGGGAATCTATGTCTCTCTAATTTAAATACTTTCTTTAGCAGCAGCCCACTTACATTCCTATACATACTGGCTTCTGTTAAACAAAAGGATAACAGCACTGTAATGATCAAAATAAAAGAACAATATGTGATATTAGAGCAGTGGAGAAGAGCTTAAAGAGCAGGAAAACCTGTGCTAATAGCTGCAGGAAGATGACATTTATTATCAGACAATAAGATATGCTGTTTTTTTTTTTTTTAAAGAAATGAGGCTGCATAAAGTCATTGAGGACAGTCCAATGAATGTAGCTAGAGCTCAAAAGTTAGCTCTGGGTGAACACTTCATTCATAAGTGAACTATGTGTAGGTGGTAATTTAAACCATGAACAAAGAGGAGCACCTGGGTGGCTCAGTGGGTTAAAGCCTCTGCCTTCAGCTCAGGTCATGATCTGAGGGTCCTAGGATTGAGGCCTGCATCGGACTCTCTGCTCAGCAGGGGGCCTGCTACCCCCCCCCACCCCGTCTGCCTCTCTGCTTGTGATCTCTAATAAATAAATAAAATCTTAAAAAAAAAAAAAAAAAACATGAACAAAGATAAGATTGCCTGGAGAGAGCATATCAAATGAGAAGAGAAGAATTCTATCAAATAAGCTTGAGCTTGAGTAAACAGAAGGTAGAAAGGGTAAACATGCAAAAGAGATAAAAAGGATCAGAAACAGAGTTTTGAGAAAACAGAGGAGAGAATTATGACTAGGAAGCTAAGTAACGAAGTATTTCAAGCAGAAGGGATATTCTATAGTATCAAATACAGCTAAGAAGTAATGAACAATGACAAAATATGGGTTACTTTTCTCAACATGTAGGACCCTGTTCACCTTGGCCGAGCTGACTCAATGGAGCCATAAGTGTAGAAACCAACTCAGAATTGGTTCTGTGTAATCATCCGGTAAAGAAGATTTAACTGTGCATAAGTCTTTCCAATTGTGTAATGGAGATACATAAGGATAAGATAGATCAGGAAATCTAGACAAACGTTTAGTCTGCTTGTGAGCTGGTATACGAGCTTAGAATCCTGTCTGTCACGGGAAGTTCGGGACCCATAGACCAGTTGTTTTTCAGGGGTCTTTACTGAGTCCGGGTGGCCTCACACACAGAACAGTATCACAGTGTCATGTTGCAAGTGCTTCCTCACACTGCCGTCAGCCGGAGCCTTCTCTAATTCCTGTGTACCCAAATACTAATGAGCTTGAAGTAGTTAAATATGAAAACCCCAAGTGGCAGACAAAAATGAACTCAGTGGTGTTTCAAGGTGCCCATAACTGCCTATTTGAAGATCATTTCCAACTTATATAGAATTTGTAGATCCTTCTTGCTGCTGACATGAGCCAAGTACAAACCAGGGCACATGTGGCCCCCAACAACACCTCAAAGTCTGCTTTGGGAAGGCAGCAGGCATCTGGATCGTGAAAAAAGGCACAGAACAGAACAGATATTTCAGAGAAAGATGAGCAGATACCCACAACAATCCAAGATGCTCTTTACAAAGAGCTACCGTTAGGCTTTTTCTCTGGGCATGCTGAAGTAGCAAAATAGTCTTGCATCTGAGTTGGTGAACAGACTGCAACTGAAGATGGAAAAATGCTAACAAAGATGTAATTTTCAATGTAACTGTTAGTCAACAACTTGATACAGAGGCTTGTCACTCTATCAAAAACAGGTATGGGACAAGAACAATGGAGAGTCGAGGATAATCAGACAATACAGAATCAAGTACCTCAGGCCTTCTACCCAACCTAGTGACCCCTTCCTCTAAGGGCGAAAGTGCAAACTCAGAGTAAGGATTGTCCAATTAGCTTTGAAGTGTATACTTGGGTTTAAGTTAATTCAATGTTAACTGCATGTATGTGTGTATTTGATCACACTCAGATATGATCAAAATTCATTATAATAAATATTTGTAAGTGAGAATTTTATATATTTGTTCACACTGTTATTTGCTGCAAATGCTTAGTGGAACGTATCCACTGTTGGTTTCTCTATACAAAAACATTTCCACTCAACATTAAAATATCACTTTTTCTCTTTTTAGAATGAGCTGAGATATAAATCATGATAAAGCAGTATTTGGCAGCTTATTTCTCTTGGAACCTTCTGATGAAGATGAAGGATTTGCTATGATAGTTGAATCCACATTTCATAATGCATACTACTCAGTATTTATTACCTATATGACGGCTCACGGTAAATATGTTATTTGTTTTTATGATGATTTTCAATTCTATTTCACAGGAAAATGGGTGAAATTTCTTAACCGGCTTGGTTAGAGGAAGAGTTTCTGGTTTATGTCTCATCTCAGTTTTGCATTTGAAGTTGTTTTTGCCTTACATGCTTCTGCCAGAATGTTTTCTACTGGTATTCCATACTTTCTTGTTAATCACAGGCTATTTTCAGTCTTTGCTGAGCACGTCATTCTGTGAAGTGTTTGAGAGCTCATAGAGTTCTATTCCTTTCCCATTAGTTGTGACAATTTTCTGCAATCTTCTTTGTTAGTGAGACAGAATGGGTAGGACTGGGGTTTGGTCCCTCCTCCCTCATTCCACGTCTTAGATCAATTTGAAATGTAGTATGTAGTGTTCATGTGGCCTGGCTTACCTAACCATTCAGAGCACTTCACGCTTAATCTACTGGTGCTGGTAAACAGAGGCCCCTGGTACTTTGGGAGCTTGGCTTGTTTCAAGTTCTCTTAGTTTTCAAGGTAATCAAAGATCCCACGCCTTTCTGAAGGTCCTGTGTTCACTTCAATTTCTACTACCCCATTTTACACTGATGGATGTTCCTCTTCAGGCCTACCTAAGGTCCGATCTTGAGTAGGCCTTCCTCTTTCCCAGACATTTGTTGTGGCCCTCAGCTGTTGAGCAGCCTCCTAAGATGTTGTCTTCTCCAGGTTCCAAGCCTCAAATTCTCCTTGGTCTTATCCCAGAGCCTAGTCCTCACCCACTGTCAGAAGAACCATACTGCCTGGTGTTTAAGGCCTATAATGTTTTCAGTTATACTTTCTCATTATTCAAATAACTCCCTCTCCTCTAATTACCCAAGTCTCTGTTGTGCATAAGTGAATTTCCAGGGGGATGATGCCACAATATCTTTCTTTCAGTTAGTTTCATATGCTATGGAAACAATACATGGGTTTTCAGAATGTGCATTTTTAGTGGATTTTTCTGAATTACATAAATTTCCCTTTTTTTTTTTTTTTTGTTTCTCAACTATTACCCTGTCTTCAATAACCTTGGTCTCTGTGTATGTTATGAATATTCAATGCATTGTCTTAATATACAGGCTCTTAACTATTAAAATGTAACAAGGTAAAGCTAGAATTTCTTTGCTAAGCCAATAAGACATAGCAATAAAGGAGCCTCAGGGGTTATCTTTAATGCCAACAAACTGCCACTAAAGCACTGGCATCTGGCAGTATTTATGTATTTAAAAAAAAAATCACTGAGCTTAGAACTTAATAATTTGAAGCCCTGTAGCAACTTTTTGCATAGAATCAGCTTATTTCATCACCTATATTCCTCCCAAGATATCAGTGAGGGGGAGCGGGATCAGCTAGTACAAAGATTTCTCTAGAACTTTCCCTTTTGTCATGAGAGCAATTCCAACTAGGTAGACCAAAGCTCTCATATTGAGGCATTACCAAGTGATTTAGACTTAAGGGTCCAGGTTCTTAGAAACTCACTGAATTCAAGAGGGAAAATGAGAAAAGCTCAATTTTATTAAATCCATTAGTTTGTCTATCCAGGACAGAGCAGAGAGGTCTGGAGCTGTTCTCCAGCAGCAGGCTGGTTACAGAGGTCTTGTAGAAGGTAACGAGCACACGCTGAGATGTAAAAGATCTCCATCAGAGTAAATATATATTCTGCTCAGCAACAAGAACATAAGCTATTATTCTTTCAAACTTAAATTCAGAGAGCATTAAACTATCTTGGTTTGTGATCCTTGGAAAACAATTATCCTATGCCCCTGTATATTGTATTACTTAATTAATTTTTACTTTACAAGACACAAATGATTATGATTATGGGCCATGCCCAATGGGCACATTTATTTTGAAAAGCCTCTGAGTGCTTATTGATAACACAAGAATATTTAATTTTACATTTTCATGGTAAAGATCTTGCAAAATATGAGAGAACCTTTCAGAGACTGTACTTGATTTATCTGAAGAGGAATGTTACCATGATTTTTTCAAATTAAAGTGTTATGTTTTGGGGGAGAAAGACCTGGAATGTGTTTCCTTATTTGCAAAAAAAGCCATCTTTTATAGAGATAAAACTAACATTCATTTTCGACTCACCAACAATGGGAAAAAAGAAGAATAAATCACAAAAGGAAAATGACATTTTTCTTTTCAATAAATTTTATATTAATTTTCTTAATTACACAAACTTTTACTTTCATTTCTTATGACAAAGGAAGGGATACTAAACCATGTTCTAGTAAAATATCTGCTCTAAGATATTTTCTTAATTAAAGTTTATTCCATTGTTTTAGCAAAATCCACTTTTCTTTTGCTTCTATATAACATCAAATCTTTATTTTAATTGAAAATAATGTATTTTTACAAAGAAGTAAATGACTGTGTACTTTTTAGAAAGCAAGCTGTAATTTAATTTTTTTTAAATTATTTATTTATTTATTTGACAGACAGAGATGACAAGCAGGCAGAGAGGCAGGCAGAGAGAGAGAGGAAGCAGGCTCCCTGCTGAGCAGAGAGCCCGATGCGGGGCTCGATCCCAGGACCCTGGGATCATGACCTGAGCCGAAGGCAGTGGCTTAACCCACTGAGCCACTCAGGCACCCCTAAACTGTAATTTTAAAAAGCAAACTTTAGGGCGCCTGGGTGGCTCAGTGGGTTAAGCCGCTGCCTTCGGCTCAGGTCATGATCTCAGGGTCCTGGGATCGAGTCCCGCATCGGGCTCTCTGCTCAGCAGGGAGCCTGCTTCCCTCTCTCTCTCTCTCTGCCTGCCTCTCCATCTACTTGTGATTTCTCTCTGTCAAATAAATAAATAAAATCTTTAAAAAAAAAAAAAAAAGCAAACTTTAGGAGCAAATGACTGGTTCGGTCAGAAGACCATGTGACTCAATATTGGGTCCTTGAGCTCAAGCCCCATGTTGGTATAGAGCCTATTAAAAAATAAATTTAAAAAAATAAAAAGCAAACGTCATACAAAATGGTATATTTTATTTCTAATAAATGTATAGTTTTCTTTATTTTCAATCATTCTGTGACTTCTTACATATTTCTTTCTTACACTCCATCCTGGCTTTCTTTCTTTCTTTCTTTCTTTTTTTTTATTTAAAGATTTTATTTATTTATTTGACAGAGAGAAATCACAAGTAGATGAAGAGGCAGGCAGAGAGAGAGAGAGAGAAGCAGGCTCCCTGCTGAGCAGAGAGCCCAATGCGGGACTCGATCTCAGGACCCTGAGATCATGACCTGAGCCGAAGGCAGTGGCTTAACCCACTGAGCCACCCAGGCGCCCCATCCTGGCTTTCTTGATTCAAACTCTCATCATCGTTGTCTGAACTTTATAATTTTGTATTTGAAAAGCAATATAGCATATTGATCAAGGGTTTAGGATTTGAAACTAGGTTTTAATTCTGATTTTTACTTTACTTGAGGTGTTACTTAAATCTTTCAGAACAGTTTTCTCATAAGCAAAATGAAGGGGTTTTCTTCTCATTTCTGTCTTGCATTGGATTATCTGTTTGATGGAAATTCTAAGTTTATTTTCTTATTTTGTTGAGGGACACATTCCAGCCATCTACTAAGTGCTGGGCAATGTGCTAAGCAATTTACATGTATTTTCTACTTTAATTCTCATACCCCAAACCTATGTGTAAGTAACATCATTATCCCATTTTACAGATGGTGGAAACAAAGCTTAGAGAGCACTTCATCCAAAGATGAGGATGAACTGCATGTAACTAAGACCCCAAATTAGAGTGGTTTTAGCAAGATAGAAGTCTATTTCTCTCTTTATAAAAATCCAAAGGTGTATGGTTCAAGGCTACTTTGGTGCTACACTTCCTGAAATCCTCTGGGATCTATGTTCCTCCCTGCTTATTCCTCTTCCATTGCCAAGGGGTGGCCTCGATCCTTGTGTTTCCACATGATCATGTTTCAGGTGGCAGAACTGAAAGATAAAATTAAAATGGGCAAAGGTAATTTGCCAGTTATCCCTTAAGTGAGGTTTTGTCCAGAACTCAACTATGAGACATCACATGAATGCAAAGGAACATAAGAAATGCAGTTTTTAATTTGGGGTTGTTGTGTGCCCAGTTCAGGAGAAGGGCTATTCAATAGTTGTGCAGATTATGAATGCTAACGCTAGAGTAAAACTACTTGAATTCAAGCCTGGCTCTCTCGTTTATGAGTTAACATAGGGATGTTAAGGTACAAACTCATTCTTGTTATCTCGGATGTGAATAGTATAGATGGCTATAGGAGAAATTGAGCCTCTGTCATGGAGCTAAACACAAACCAGGCTTAGGAATCAAGAAGCCAAGAAGAATCAACAACAGAGTTGTTGCATACTTGATTGATAAGTGACAATGAGTATGAGTAAAAAAATTGGATGATGATTCACTTATGCCCTCTAATTTTCACATAAGGATTTCCTTTGTGGCCCATCTTAATAGGAAACATATAGGGAAGTAAATTCTTGGAAAGGTAGTACAGCATAGTTGAGTATATATGTTACGAAACCATAATACCCATCAAGCTGTGAGATCTTGGCAAGTTTTTTAATCAACATGCCTCAATTTCCTCATTTATAAAGTAGAGATAATATGATATACTGCAGGAATTGTAAGTTATAATTATAAAGAATAACTATTATTATATGGGTCCCATCTTTATGATTACCAACTTCTATTATTCCATTTTACTAGTAGAAATAATAGACAATATAACTTTTCTGCTTTTGAATCCCAATGGTGAACACAATAAATTCTCATTTCCCTACCTTATCTTCAAGGAAAAAAGACAACAACAACAACAACAACAAAAACAGGAAGGTATAATGTGAACATCTTTATCTTATTGAAATAATGACATCTTTGTATAAGATTTTCAAGTATGAAATACAATTTTCTAAAATACTCTTTTTTTATTTAAACATTCTTTTTTAAAAAATCTTATTTATTCTTTTTTTAAGACATCTATTTATTTATTTGACAGAGAGAGAGAGAGAAATCATAATTAGGCAGAGAGGCAGGCGAAGAGAGAGGAGGAAACAGGTTCCCTGCTGAGCAGAAAGCCCGATGCGGGGCTCTATCCCAGGACGCTGAGACCATGACCTGAGCTGAAGGCAGAGGCTTAACCCACTGAGCCACCCAGGTGCCCCATAAAAAAATCTTATTTATTTATCTGAGAGAGGGAGAGAGAGCACAAACAGGAAGAGTGGCAGAGGGAGAGGGAGAAGCTCGACCCAGGACCCTGAGATCATGAACTGAACCAAAGGCAGCAGCTTAAGGAACTGAGCCACGCAGATGCCCCTTATTTAAACATTCTTATTAGAAATGGCATTCTGTGCATAATTATTAAATGAGAAATTAGGAAAGTATACTAAATTCTAACTGAGAGACTACTTTTTGGACACCCTAAACTGTGCCTCCATCTACTCCTAACTGCTCAAGTTACAGGTAATATTTGGCTTTTTCAAGGACATAGAACATGAGCTATGATTGCTTTTTATTTCGTGTACTTTTGTTCTATATACCCACCTCTTGGGAAGTGGCACTCATGAGAAGCTTAAAAGCCTAAGAAACCAAAAACACAAAAACAAACAAATAAATGACCAAATAATTAAAAAGTGGAATAAATTCCTTCTGGAGATACAAAAATAAACTACGCTTTGCTTAAATGAGGTGAGAAGTCTTTTTCTCAAGGCTCCTGAAATAAAGAAAAGGTGAATTAAAATTTGCATCTTTTCTTTTGCTGAATGTTACTAAGTTGCTATGGAAGGAGACCACTTCTTGTTAGGCACAAGACTACTTATGCGGTAGATCAGCTATGGATTTCTGTCTCAATGCATTAGTGAATATGCATGTCCTCAAAGTTAAAAGAAGAACAATGTCAATGATAATAATGATTATGATGGACAAAGAGAGAATGAGATTTTGTACTAAATTTGATTCTTAAAACCTGGATTTTTACCCATGGGGGCTCCACTTTTTTTTTTTTTTTGGTCTTGTCATCTTAATAATGGATCTATGCTGTAGGAATTCTTAAAACCAATGCATTGAAGCATCTCCATAGTAGTGGGTAGTGGGGGTTGGTGGGCAACCTTGCATGTGATGGATAAGTTTCTGGACCTTTTACCTTGAACACCCTGCATGGGGTGAATGAGAGAAAACCTGCGTTTAAGTCATGTGGCTTTAGAGCTCAGAAGAAATAGCTATGAGAATATAACGTAAGGTATTAAAGCAGTTATCAAAGAGAAAGACTGGGTCTGTGTTTTTATTCTTAGATTGTAGGTGATTTAAAAAAAAAAAAAAACAGACAAAGGCAACACATACCTATCCAGTTCTTCATTGTAATTTAAATATGAGGTTCTATTAAGATCTTAATATATAAACAATATAAAAAGTGTGAGAAGATAACGTTTAATTCCATTTATTCCTAGGTTATTCTGACTGAACTTTCTGCTTTTTCAGCCCCAGCATGATAATTATTTGATGCAATTCCTAAATTTAAATAATAGTGTAGTTACTATTGCTTTCATTACTTTCATAATAAGCTAGCATTTAAGATCTTATTTGTGAAAGAAATGGCTGGAAACTAAATCTGGTTTTGGATGAACCACTATAATAGCTATTTACAGGATCTATACTGTGATCCCATGACACAGAAAAAGTTGGAAGTGGAAAAGTTGAGGCTACAGAGGTAGTAAATATCAGTACCTGATTAGTAGCCAAATCTCTGACCCTGTAAACAAAGGCACTTTCCTGGGGGCGGCTGTGTGAGGGCACTTTCCTTTGCCACTGAAAATTCCATATCCACATAATGTCATCCCAAAGCTTGAGGCTCAGAAATATGAAGCCGTTTGTTAAACGTGGGTTGCACTCAAGGGCAGTGAGGATGCTGTTGGAGCAGTTCTGTTTATTAGCTCGTGTTTTCCTGAATGGAGATGCTGATGAATAAGCAGGCATGGCATGACAAGTAGGAGAAAAACAGCCAGAAACAGTTGCTGAGCACTATGCTCAAGGGTTTTCTCCAGAGTATTTGTAAGGAGAATTATGCACATATTAGAGTTCATATTTGGTTGGGCTCTCATTTATTTTCATCCTCAGATAAACTTCCGTCTGAATTAGTTTTGTTCATAGGTATTTAAAAGTCGCGTGACAAAGCCAGAGTCTTTGCTTATAATGAAGTTGCTCTATATTGACATTAGAAGGGAAAATTGCCGAAGGAATTAGCATATTAATTAGGAATAAAAATAAACTAGGTTGCCATAGAATCTTCTTGAATATACGTTTTCCGCTTAGCGGAAGAGATCTAAGCAGACAATTTGTTTCCATAAACAGGCCATTTATGAGGGTCTGGCACTGCTTGCCTGGGCTCCATCGATCTTTATTTCCAAGCCTGGATAAAAGGTCAAATGTATACCATGGGAGGTATAATTTTATTTCGGCAGGCTGCAGGGGTATCTGTGCTAACTCTCAGAGTCTAAGAATTTCAAACACTATTTGTACCCTTTTTATATATAATACATTATGTTGTACTCAAAACCACTGCGGATGAGGTTCAGGCTCCAAGGAAGTAGCTTAGATGTGCAATGATGAAAGTAAATTATTTTTATTTCTAAAGGGAAAAGTAATTCTAGGTGGCGAGTAAGCGTGCAGCTCCTTCGGTTCAATCTGTTATTAGAAAACCACAGAAAGACATAGGAAAAACCAGTCCAATATAACATTGTCATGAATTATAGCTACACTGAGGAAGTTAGAATGCCTCTATATGATGTATTGTGAACATACACAAATATACACACATATTCACATCAAAAATATACATTGAGAAATCACTATTTTTTTTTTTTTTTAATATGAGGGTATCAGAATTTCTAACGTGAAAACAGATGGACATGTTTGTTTGGACAAACAGTTTACCACACCTTCAAATTTAGGACAGCTGGTATTGACAGTAGCTCCTATCGGGGAAGAAACAGTCTAGGAAATTTTCCTTTCAAATAAAAATTGAAGATAGGTATAAGCAAGGTAATTCATAAAAGGGTACAGAAGTTAATGTGCAGAACCTTAACTTTTTACAATCTCGTTTCAATCGCTTTTTTGTAATTCTTACGGTAGAATTACTTAAGGAAGGGTTCCCATTTCTGTAAGATCTGAGCCCTGCAAGCAAATCCCAGCCTATTATAGAACTTTATTTCTTTGACTACCAGGTTGTGCTGTAAAGCTATTGAAACATTTGGGCCTTATTAGTGACCAGCTTTATTCACAGTGCCCTAGTTCAAAGTTGGTTGCAAATGCTGCTTGAACAGTTAACATGTGATGGGCTTTTAGCCACGTAATTTGTAGGTGGAGAGGGTAGAGAGGGTTTTTTTGCATTGGCAGCTCAACTCAACAGATGTCTGGTCACTGCTGGTAAGAGCCACAGCTATAGGGAATAAACCCCACAAAGGGTGGGTCCTTTTTCCAGGCCTGTCAATGCATGATGCAGAAAAGGAGCTGAGAGAAAATTGTTTCTCAGAACATTTCTTATCAGAGATCTGTGTCCAATCCCCTTTCTCCAACAAAATATTTGTATCCTAACCACAGTCTTGATTGTTTAACTCTTATTTTCCCAAGCTGTGAATTCACCCCAATTAAGAGAGGGAAGAATCAGCAAGAACACTAGTTTTCATTCTTTGTACGTAGGTCCACTAAAAAAAAAAAAAAAAAAAAAAAAAAAAAAAAGTCTTCGGGTGCCTGGATGGCTCAGTCATTAACCATCTGCCTTTGGCTCAGGTCATGATCTCAGAGTCCTGGGATCAAACCCCACATTGGGCTCCTTGCTCAGGGGAGCCTGCTTCTCCCTTTCCCACTCCCTCGGCTTGTATTCCCTTTCTCGCTGTGTCTCTAACAAATAAACAAATAAAATCTTTTTTAAAAAAATCACGATTTGCTCTTCGGATATAGGATATCAATCTTTAGGCCAAAAACACTGGGATAGGTATTTCTGAGTTCCGAAAGGGCATCTTATTAAAGAAATTTTACAGTGATAACTTAGATATTAATTTTTTTTCTTTCCTTTGATTTTGCTTAGGAATTTTACTAGTAAATAGAGTCCTTTTGTTCAACTTCTGTAAATTAATGGAAACATTATGAAACAAATGCTTTGTCAGTCTAAGAGCTATAAAGTGGATAACCTAATTAAGACATGTTGAAATGAAGTAAATTGCTTGAGGCCACACAACCCAGTAGTGAAAAGGATGACTGAGGTCCTGCCTGTGCTTTATTCATTTTAGAAATTGTAGTTAAAACATGTTGAATATGTAGAAATGCTTATTTTTAAAATAAATTAATAAGAAATTTGCAATTCATTTTATGATTATTAATGTTTAGTTTACTTGGATGTTTTTCCTAATGGATTCATAAAGTTTTACTAAATTTTTGTTTTGCTCACTCTTGTTTGGGAACTATATATTTTATTGCTAGTCCTTTAGTGGTTACTCCTACATTTTTTACACATGTAATTAAGCACATATGCTTAATTAACTCTTTCTAACAATTCTAAAATTTATTTATTATAAGACAAGAATGCTGTTTCTCTTTAATTATTTGCTAAAATGCCGGCCCATTCCTACCAACAACACTGGTTTTCTTCTTTAACTTTATTGTTTTGCTTGTACAGAGCAGAGCTTGATAATCGTGTGTTGTATCCTAAGGTAACAAGTCATAACCTACAAGGTAAATGACCTACTTCGATATTTCACATGATGTGGTAATGGACAACTGGCATCATTGATTTGATTTATATACATCTAGGGAGAAAACAATTATCCATATATCTGTATGTTGATGTCTAATTGTCTATCCTCTATCTATGTATTATCTCAATGATTAATGTTCCTTATCTGAAGACAAATGTATAGAGAGATAGATGGATAATTTTATTTTGTTTGTTAAATCCAAATAATATTACATAGTTTGGGAAGTTAACACTTTTTCCTAAGGCTGATGCACTATGTTAACACTCCAATATTTACCATGTTAACATTTATTTTGTATTTTCTATCTGTAGTTACTGTAGAGTAACAAGGAGCTAAAAAAAGTGAAAGGAGCTGTCCTTGTGATGAATATTTCACGTTTAATGCATTTACTGGCTTCCTTCTCCCTTGCTATTCTTCCCATTATGCACCCACTCTTCTTAGGTGATTTGCACATTTAGGTTTCGGTTTGGCTACAGCATATATAAATATTTTCGCGCTAAGTTTTTTAAATTGTGGGTTTGGGAAAACGAAACACCTATTTTATTTCACGTCTGATACAACGTCAACACTGAGAATGATTGAATTTCCCACTTAGAGGAAACTCTTTGGAGGAGCATGTTTCCATCATGGGGGAATGACGGTTAGGTTAGACCTCCTGTCAACTAAGCGACTGGGCCAAGGGAACATTCTGAATCTTTAAGTGAACAGGAATTCACCAAGCTTGAATAATAAGCATATCAATGCATGTCTAAGAACATGTGGTATGTTTGGAAATTCAAATTAAAAGTAGCAGCAGCGAACCTCTGACTTAACACAATCTGTCCTTTCAAACTTTTGGGGGGAATATTCTCAATTCACTTCTGTGTAATTCACATGCATGTTTTTGGCTAATATGATGGGAATTATTTATTTATTTATTTATCCATTTATTTATTTTAAAGATTTTGTTTATTTATTTGACACAGAGAGAGAGAGAGATCACAAGTAGGCAGAGAAGCAAGCAGAGAGAGGGGGGAAGCAGGTTCCCCGCTGAGCAGAGAGCCCGATGCGGGGCTCATTCCCAGGACCCTGGGATCATGACACGAGCTGAAGGCAGAGGCTTTAACCCACTGAGCCACCCAGGTGCCCTGATGAAAATAATTTAAAAGGAATAAATTTCAGGGAAGCATGTTGAATCCCCAAGTGATTATACCCTCAAAGCATTATACTTTGTGCTGAGGACGTCAGACTGGAGAAAAAATGCTAATGGGAAAACTATACTTCAGTGATAAAAAGCCTAGGACAGAGTAATGAATTCTTGTGTTCAAACCAGCTCCAACCCTGACTAGCTGTGAGATTACGGATAGTTTAATTCAAACTTGTTATCTTTTTTTTCCTCACCTGTAAAGTGAATGTAATAATACCATGTACCTCAGCATTGTTACAAAAAACAAATAATTTAAAATATATAAAGACTTCAAAGAGTGCTGAGATAGATAAAAGGATGAGATCAACAAATCTAGGGAATTGTATTCACAATGTACATTATGTGATTGGTGACATCTGTAACACAACATAATATGGATATAAAATGGTGTCCTTCGCAATTTATGGAGCAGTAAGCAAGAGGTAATTATAGCAGTTGTTACTATTAGGATTAAAATCAGGAAAACAGTATGTCTTGATTTGCTCAGGATCAGGTTGATTTGTGCTAATCATTATGAGATTTTTATTAACAGGGTAATCTTTCACCCTCAGAAATTTCTCAGTTCGAATATTAAATTATAGACTCCTTTTCAAGGGAGCATATTTACGTTAAACCTTTCATTTGGGTGAAACTTACTAGTGCTTGTCTTTTGAACTTCAACGAAGAGGATTTTATTGCTATCCAAATCCTAAAATCTATTACATCTGACACATTTACATCCACGGTCCACACACCGTTGTAGTTTTCCACAACCAAGAAAACTGACTTGGTTCAGAAAAAAACAACAAATTCTTAACATTTTTGTAATTTTCTTTGATTTGTTTTTCCAACTGATTTATAGTCTCATTTCACGCTAAGCTCCAGAGATAACGTTTTGGCATGGTGTCTTAACACTGTCATTGTCTGAAGTTTAGTTATTCATCAGAGCTTTTTTAGCTCTTCCGGACTTTGTCAACTATAAAAATCTCAGATCTGCTTCTGTGTTTTTAGAGAATCAGAAAGAATATATGATAATTCAACATTTCTCAGTGATTTTTCCAACATTGTCCATATAGGAAAGTATATTTAATTGGAAATTTGAGTTACAGTGTGGGGCTTTGGGTGTGTTTACGTGAATCCTGGTGAAGTAAGTCATCACACTTTTCTTTACATAAGTAGAAGGACAATAAATACTGTATTATTTTTCTTTAAGAGACTGGAGTTTGTATTCATGAACATATTTTTTATAGCCAATTTTATGCTTAAACAGTGAGCTACAATTTCTGGTCAAGGTGTTTATAAATAATGTCTTCATTTTACTGATACTACTAACAATAGATTTTGTACAATTATCAAGTAACGATTGACAGAAAAACATGTGTTGCTTTTTTATTTCAATGCCAGAAACTTTTTTTTAAACTTTTTTACCTGCCAATACAAAATGCCAATTAATTTGATTTTCAAATAATATAATCCAAGAAATAAATTCTTTTGCAGATCAAAATTTGCTTCCTTTAAAAAGTAACATTATGGTAAATTTTCTAATAATGTGGCAAATGAATCCTGAAAAAAATTATACTTCTTTAAAGTATTTAAAATTAATGATGGAACTTCCCCTCATGTACATACAAATAGAATATTTTGTATATTAGCCCACTTCATTTTTCCAGTGTCTGATTTTTCTTTTGAAACTTGTTGGCATACATTTTCATGGTACTGGCAATTTCTGATTAATTTTGTTTGTTAGTTGAAGAACTCATCCATTTAAAGCCAGTGACTATCAACAAATCTGCAAAATAGTAATCTTAATTTCTCTAATGTTGTAAATTCTTGGCAGAGCTCTTCTTTTGTACAACCACATCATCTTTGTGAATTAATGGAGAATTTATGAAATCTCATCTCTCTGCAAACTGAAAACAGACAAGGCTCTAGCAACTTGGATTTTACTAAATAGACAGATTTTTGTAACATGAAATAGCTTAATAATTACATGATAAATTTTATATATGAAATACTCTATGTGAAGATACCAATGCATTGTTTGAATCTCAGGGGTTTCAGAACAAACATGTAATGGTGTCAGAACTTCCTGTTGATTTTCAATCGTTCAAAAAATAGAATGCCTCTCTGCTTTGTGTTTGTTTTATGTAATACTTGGTGGTCAGTGAACTTAATGAATATATTGGTTAGTATCTTTCTTTATATTATTGTCGTCAGTCTTTAAAAATTTCTTTTGCCTCATCATCTCTTCTCTCCTAGATTGCCAAATATGGTTGTGTTAGACTAACTGATATTACCCACACAAGTCTTACACATGCTGTTTTATTTTACTTCAGTCTATTATTATTACCATTATTATTAATGTCTCAGGATGTTTCAGTCAGCCTCTCTTCAACTTTACTGATCCTTTCTTTTGCTGTATCTACTCTGTTGTTTATATCTGGAAAACTTCACTCCTCATTTTAATTTTTATTTCTAAAATTCTCATTTAAGCTTCTCCATGTCTTTACTGAAAATACCCATATCTTCATTCATGATGTCAAATTTTTCCCCTAGATACTTTAGAACTTTTAACATAGTTATTTTAAAGTACCTGTCTGATAATTTCACTATCGGGGTCATTTCTAGATTTGTTTCTCTGGACTATATTCTTTGTTGAACACCTCTCCCCCCATCAAATTTTCTTACTTTTTAAAATGCTCATTTTGGTGCCCTAGTTTTCATGTCTGAGAGACCACCAAAGAGCCAACACTGATGCAATCACAAGAGGGTTTATTCAACAAGCTTAAGCTTGGGCCCAAGTATACCCGACAGAGCAGAATAGGGACTTGGACCCTGAACCAGATTACAGTCAGAGTTTTTAAAGGCAGAGTAGGGGTGGGAGTGATCTGTATTTGTAAATTAGGGAGGGGATTAGGGATGGTGTAAGTCTCTAAGAAATTTTGGAAGCAAGGTCTCCAGGACCTTGAGGGGCTAGCTATTGTTGTGAGAAAGGTTATTTATTACCAGTAATAAAAATCTTCTTGTGAGACCCTTTAGATGTAAATCAGTGGGTCATGTGCTTGGGAATGATTCTCGACACTATCTTGTAGGTTTAGAGATAAAGTTTCCTGAAGGAATTATTTTTTTTTAATTTTTTATTTTTTATAAACACATATTTTTATCCCCAGGGGTACAGGTCTGTGAATCACCAAGTCTACACACTTCACAGCACTCACCAAAGCACATACCCTCCCCAATGTCCATAATCCCACCTCCTTCTCCCAACCTCCCCCTCCCCCCAGCAACCCTCAGTTTGTTTTGTGAGATTAAGAGTCACTTATGGTTTGTCTCCCTCCCAATTCCATCTTGTTTCATTGATTCTTCTTCTACCCACTTAAGCCCCCATGTTGCATCACCACTTCCTCATATCAGGGAGATCATATGATAGTTGTGTTTCTCTGCTTGACTTATTTTGCTAAGCATGATACGCTCTAGTTCCATCCATGTTGTCTCAAATGGCAAGATTTCCTTTCTTTTGATGGCTGCATAGTATTCCATTGTGTATATATACCACATCTTCTTGATCCATTCATCTGTTGATGGACATCTAGGTTCTTTCCATAGTTAGGCTATTGTGGACATTGCTGCTATAAACATTCGGGTGCATGTGCCCCTTTGGATCACTACATTTGTGTCTTTAGGGTAAATACCCAGTAGTGCAATTGCTGGGTCATAGGGCAGTTCTATTTTCAACATTTTGAGGAACCTCCATGCTGTTTTCCAGAGTGGCTGCACCAGCTTGCATTCCCACCAACAGTGTAGGAGGGTTCCCCTTTCTCTGCATCCTCGCCAGCATCTGTCATTTCCTGACTTGTTGATTTTAGCCATTCTGACTGGTGTGAGGTGATATCTCATTGTGGTTTTGATTTGTATTTCCCTGATGCCGAGTGATATGGAGCACTTTTTCATGTGTCTGTTGGCCATCTGGATGTCTTCTTTGCAGAAATGTCTGTTCATGTCCTCTGCCCATTTCTTGATTGGAAGAACTTAGCAAACTCAACACCCAAAGAACAAATAATCCAATCAAGAAATGGGCAGAGGAATTGTTAAAGTAGACTTACAGGATCCTGGTTGGACCTGTAAGGGTAGGGGGTCGGTCAGGCTAGGATTGTCCTTTGCCCTTAGCAAAGGCTTAAGGTGGAGGTCACTATACCTGTTTTAAGGGCTTGTCAATAGGTAAGGAAATTTAATAATTATTCTTCTGCCTCTGTGTCCTACATCGCTTATGATTTTTGAAAGTGTCAAATATGTTATATGGAAACTGTCAAATATGTTATATGGAAGAGACAGTAATAAAATGTCTTAACTTTCATTATATATTGATTAGGAAATACGTTTTAGGTTTAGAAAGATTTAGATTTGATTCTGAAATCCACAGATTATTATCTGTGTGACTTTCAACAAGAAGATACCTTAAAACCCCACATTCATCATGAATAATGTCTGTAATAGTGAGCACATCAATAGATTATTTGTGGTGTATGTAATATAAATTACATAAAAGTATACATTGCTTGGAACACTGGTGAGTGGTTAATGAATACAAGCTGTTATTATTATTAAACTCTGACAGTGACAGTATGTCAAACTTGTTACTCTAAGCTTGTAATGATTGTGTCTGTCAATTATTATAAAAAATTTTATAGTTTTCAATAACATATATAGAAAAAAAGACAGAAATATATTCAATATTATGGGATTGTGAATGATTGCTACTATCTATTTAATCTTCCATTATGTTTCATAATTTTCATAAGAATGTAATTTTTTACAAACAGAAAAATACTTTTAATAAGAAGCTATAACAGAGGACATAATATTCTGTACTATAAACATTTAATTATGGATATCATAATGCTATCTAATTACTTCATTTTTCTCCTTATATTCATTTTCAATTTCATCTTAAAGATCTAATGTTATCAAATATATGACCCTTGGAAGAATGGGCTATTCCTATGTATATTTTATGTAAATTTCCAAAAGTGGCCATTTTCTTAGTCTCAATTACTTATACTGTGACCAATCTGTTTCAGTCTATTATAAACATTACGAGTTCAAAATATAATCCTTATCACAACCCTGTCTAAAGGAATGGCATTTTTAAAAAAATAGCTGATTGTTGATTTGTAAAAAGGTCAAAAATAACTACATAACAATAATTATGTTTTCATTTGCATTTGTGCTGGCAAACACTTTATGAAAACTTAAAAGTCAGCTATATGAATTTAAATCCATTTATCAAACATTTGTTTCATTCTTTTTCATTTTTTAGAGGTATGCACATAAAACCATTTTGCTCTATTACCTACTAAAATGGTAATTTAATTATAAATAGCATAAATGCAAATGCCATAAAATGTTCTGTTGGGGAAACCAAGTATTAGAGAAATTAGTTAAGAAGGCAAAAAGGAAACGGGACCTATTGGGTGAGTACTAACTATCTCTCATGTGCTCTGAAAAAGTAGATGCGAAATTTTTGCTATTTCATTTAGTCATCTTAATGTCATTATTACATTAAAGGAATGATCTTAAATTTAAAGATTAGATAATTAAGAATCTGAGAGATTAACCAGGGTTTCACACAGAACCAGTATTCCAAGTCAGGTCTCTTGGAGTTCATACATTGTTCTCCATTCATTAATATTACTGATTAATACCATCAATGCAGAGGAATTTGCTGCTACGGTAATACATCACTTGCCAGTTGAAATAAACTGTGGATAATATGGGTAATGTTTTGTCCTGGGTACCATTATTCAAAGCCCCTTCCTAAATAAGTGATGGGCTTCATAACCTCGAGAAGTCCATCTTATTTTTCTGGGACTTCACAGATAATTCTTCCCATGTAGTCAGTATGAGTTTATTACTGGGAGGTGTTAATACTTACTACTATCCAGCCAGGAGCCTGTCTGCTGAGCTTCTGCCACATACCACAATACTGTCTTCACAGATGTTATTTCTCTGTTGTCTTGCATTCTCAAATATGCTTATTCTAGAGGATTCTAAAAAGAAACTAAGTTCCCTTTTATTCTAATTGTCCCAGATCTTTCTGTGTTTCACGCAGACATGAGAGGAAAACAAAAAGCAAAAAATTAAAACAAACTAACAAAAAACTATGGTTTCAAAGGTCTCAGGTCTCATACCTAAGGCAAAGCTGAAAACCAACACTGAAAACACTTCCCTTGCTCCCCACACCCCCCACCAGACAAAGTTCTCTTTCAAAGACATAACCTCTATTGAGGTTATCTTCTCATTAATAACCAAAGAGATAACCTCTATTGAGGTTATCTTCTCATTAATAACCAAAGACATAACCTCTATTGAGGTTATCTTCTCATTAATAACCAAAGAGATAACCTCTATTGAGGTTATCTTCTCATTAATAACCAAAGACATAACCTCTATTGAGGTTATCTTCTCATTAATAACCAAATCAACGCTAAATATTGATTTAGGCTCATTGCATACCATGATAATCACTGCTAATACACTTTGAAATAAGTACCTATATTCGGTTCAACTCCAGAAATAATGTATTGGGCAGACACCCTATGCTGAAGAAAGCACTGAGTGATAATGGGGGATGGGAATAAAAATGAACATGCTAGAGACTGATGATATCACAGAGCTTAGAGGGGAGTGGAGTGGAAAGATAGAAATTAAGTAAATATTTCTACAAATAAATGTAACATTGAAAATGTGATCTTCGCTGGAATAGAAAGATTGATGGGCTAATGATGTATGTTAGGCTTGATGTGCCCTTTCTTCATTGTGTAGACACAGGGAGAGAAGATTGATATTTTGTTTAACAAAAACTGGGATTTCTTTAGGAGAAGGATATAAATGTTTGAGTACAAGTCTTCGAACTTTGAACTGGGACAGTGTTTTACATAGAAGAATCAGAAAGACATTAGGGTAGGAAGGCAAAGTAGGGTACACTTCTAGAACTAGGAAAAGGAAGGAAGGTCAGGGGGTGGGTGAAAAGAAGAGTGGGAGGGAGAACTGAAGGAAGATTGTTATGTGTGGCTCAAACCAGGCAGTTTTATATAAACTCTAAAATGTCTATCTAGTGATAGAAGATCAAGAATGATGACTAAATAAGTTGATTATGCTTTTGAAGGGAAAACTTGTTCAAGTCATTGAAAGTTAAAGCCTGAATTCATTAACAGATCAAAATTAACCTTACCTATACTGCTGTATGTGCGTGAGTAAGTGATTCTACTATAAATCAGAAGATGATACTTCCCCCAGTATAGCCTTCATTGTTAATGATAGAAAAAATTCCAATTTTAACTCGATGTTAAGATAATATGGGTTTTGAATTTAGACAGATCTGTGTATAAAGCTTAGATCCATCACTCAATTCCTACCTGTGAATTTCAGGTTATTTTTTAAATCTGACTAACTTCCTGTTTTCTAAACTGTAAATAAGAGCAGTGCAAATTTTTCAGGGGTATTTCACAGGAAAATTATTTAACATGATACATGACCTTTAGTGTGTGCTCAGTCAGTTTTAGCAATGAATTTTTGCGTAAGTCATTTTTGCATTCTATATATGCAAGAAAACAATCCTATATCTATAGCAAGCCTGTAATCATTTGGCATATGTCACTTTGAATCTTGAGTTTTGATTCCTGGAGATATAAATATTCTATTAATTGGAAGTATCCATATTCAGTAGTAACAGAGACTTCAAAAATAATTTGTGTTTCCAAACTTTCTACTCAAATGACACTATCCTTCCATTAACTATTCAGAAAGCAGCTGAATATAAAAAGACATAATAAGCACATGAAGAAAACTTCATAGCAGAATCAGTGTTAAATCTAGTACATTTGCATAGAGAACATGTGTGCTATGTATTAAGATGAAATGCAAATAATATACCCCTTTGTGTATGGTTTCTGTACATAATAATTAGATTTTTTTTTTTTAATATGGAAAGCACTTGGGCTTTATACAACCAGATGAAATACAAAAAAAAAAAAACAAAAACAAACAAACAAACAAAAAAAAAAAACCAAACAAACAAAAAAACAACCAACCCTCTGGATTACTTGGGATTTGAATTCATCCATCTATTTCTGTAGACCACATGTTTTAGAGTCAAGTAATACAACATAATCTAGAATGTTAGATTGAAAACGAACTTTGGTATTACTCATCTTGCCTGTTCTCCTCACTAAGATGTGGCAATTGAGATCCAAATCATCTTCTTTGGGAGAAGAGAATCAATAATGATCAACCAGTAGAATAATGACATAATCTTTAACTCATTTTACGATCTTGTTTAATTTCTTCAACTTCTTTCTAGCTTATTGCCAGATTCAAAATATTTGCAGCCCAGGTTTTCAGTCATTTCTCCCCATCTGTAAGCTCCATTTTCTTCAAATTGCTCTCAACGCATAAATGAATAAAATATTTTTAGCATATATATGTCCTCAGCCTTGATTTTAAGGGAGCTAGTCATTACAGAAAAATCCAGTATTTTACACCATATTTTTCTGATCTTTAATAACCTGTGGTCCATGTCCATTTCAATGTGCCTATGGCTTGATCTAAGTTCCCTATAAATTGCCAGAGCTTGGCTTGTCATTGTGTGCTATGCACATAACAGACATTCAGATATATCTTATTAAAAACGTAATTAATGCTGAATATAAAATTTTAGCCAACTTGTTATTTTAGGAATGCAGAATTGTAGAGCCTGCCAATAATGGTTGAAAGGCAATGCGGGAATAAGAAAGATGGTTTGTTACAGTGGTAAAATTAGTGCCAATTTTTTCCCTTTGATTTTTTGCTATTACAATGTTGCTTGCAAGATACATATTTTAAATAGAAAGCTATCAGTGTTTCTCTATATTGTTTCTCTACCCTCTGGAGCTTGTCTAATATGAGATTGCTGTAGGCCCTGGGGAGATGGAGAATTAAATGGAGATCAGTAGGGGGACGTATAAGCAATCAGCAGAAGATTTGTGAGGAGCTGCTCACTGAGCTAGGCACAGTGGGAGATTCAGAGTGGTAGTAAAATTATTTCCTCCCCCCAAGAAAGTTAACTAAATAAAATAATAATAGTCTTGATTCCTTTAAAGTCATTACATAGGTGATTTGTAGATTCTTATGACAAATAGATTGATGCTTTAGCATTTGATGTCTTGAAGCTTTAATAGTAATGATCATCCAGAGTTCATGTTAGCAAAAGATGATATAATAAGAACTGCAAATTTTCTCCACGCTTTATATGAAAATCATACTAAAATCTAGGACTTTTGTCAGCCGTCTGTGCAATAATATCTGGTGATGACCAAAGACATGGGAGTCCGGGAAGAAGAGAAGAAATTGGAGCCAAAAAAAATAATTCTCCATCAGATCGTCGTTACAAGGATATTTTAAAGGAAATTCTACGTCCTGAAAATTATGTCAACTGATAAAAACTCACACTTATTGAAAGAAGAATACTGGAAATGTCTTTTACAAATGGGAAATTATATTGAAGATAATGAGAAACGGTTTCCTCATTGTAGGAAAAGAGAGTTACAAAAATCAGAAGCAAGAAAACTAGTATGCATTCTGTAGTGTCTATTCATAGTGGAGATTAGTATATGAACTCAGGATGCTTAATAGCTAGATGTGTATAGATATAAAAGACATATACCTGTTTATATATACATGTAAATAGATGGAATATGCACATATGTACATGGAATGTATATTTTTGTGTAATTTTCCCCATCTCTGCTTAGTAAAGAAGCCTAGAAATGATGACATCCCAGTAGCATTAAACACACTTATTGTTCAGATCTCTGTTTCTAAACCCCATTCTTCACTTAAAAGAATTAGGTCTCTTTCTAGTAAAGGTATATTTCAAGATAGGGGTGAAAAAACATATATATGATGAGCCTGAGATATCTTCTTTTTTTTTAATATTTTATTTATTTATTTGACAGAGAGAGATCACAAGTAGGCAGAGAGGCAGGCAGAGAGAGAGAGAGAGAGGAGGAAACAGGCTCCCTGCTGAGCAGAGAGCCCGATGCGGGACTCGATCCCAGGACCCTGAGATCATGACCTGAGCCGAAGGCAGCGGCCTAACTCACTGAGCCACTCAGGCGCCCGTGAGATATCTTCTTATATAATAAAGTCAGGAAGTACTCAAGGAATACTGAGGGTATATCAAAATAACAAAGGATTGAGCTTGAAGGGGTCATAATGACCAAATATAGGTTCACATCAAAAATAAGTATAAGGATATTGAAATATTTGCATAATGTCAAAATTTCCCTCAAAGATTAGTTTGTATTAACAAAGTGTAAAGTAGTAATTAACAGTCAAGAATCCCGGCAGATACCATTATGACCAAGTGATCAAACATTATCAATACTGTGATAAATTTATTTACTATGAAAATGTATCATTTGAATCTAATTAAGGAGAAATATAAGACAAATACAAATTGAGGAACATTCTACAAAATAACTGGTCGTTTCAAATCAGTGTATCAATATAAAGAAAGATAAATCTTTCCAGATGAAGAGAAATAAAAAATATATGGCAGTTAAAAGTACTGTATCATCCCAGATAGGATTTTGTCCTACAGGAAAACAAAAACAAAGACGAAAAACAGTACTAGCATTAGTGAGGAAATCTGATCATGGACTATAGATTATATATTTAAACAATACACCCATATTTAAATAATAGCATCCATGCTGAACTCCCTGATTTTGAGAATTGCCCTGTAGAAATGTCAAAAAATACCTTGTTAATAAGAAATATATACTGATGTATTTAAGGATAAAGGAAACAAGTGCATCAGTTACTTTCAAATAGGAGAGAAAAAAACAAAGATTTTTACAACAAATGGACAGATGTAAACAGTTATGTGAATTTAATTAAGTGTATAGTAGGTTCCTCTTATTATTGTTTAGTAATTTGAGTGCATTCAAAAGAGACAAGAAAGGAAATAATAAAAAGAAAAGGAGATTAATTAGGTAGAAAATGCAAAGAAGGTATTCTTGATTAATAAATAAAAACCTTGTTCTGTGAAAATACAATAAAATAAAGCTACCACTAGCTAACTTAATTAAGAAAATGGAAGGAAAGCAAAAATATATAAAATAAGAAATTGTAAGAGGGAATAACTTTTGGCACTGAGGAATTTTAAGATTTATGAACCTACTTTATAAGCCTCATAAAAACCTAGAAGAAATAAGAGTTTTCTGGCTAAAAATCATTTTTAAACTCAATATCATTGAGTTTATGGGTAGACAGTCTAAGCAAATTGATATCCACAAAAGAAATGGACAATGTTATTAAAGAACAGCACCCCCAATCTTTATACCCGGTGGTTTTAAAGCAAATTCTACCAAGTCTTTATTTTTTTAAAAACCTTTTATTTATTCACTTTACAGAGAGAGAGAGAGAGAGAGCACTAGCACAAGCTGGGGGAGGGGCAGGCAGAGGGAGAAGCAGGCTCACCACAGAGCAGGGAGCCTGAGGAGGGGCTTGATCCAGGACCCTGGGATCATAACCTGAGCTGAAGGCAGATGCTTAACCGACTGAGCCACCCTGTCACTCCTCATCCAAGTCTTCAAATATCAGATTGTCCCAAGGTTAGAAGAATTATTCCAGAGCACAGGAAATGGAGGAAAACTCCTATTTAGGGAGGCGAGTATATCACTGATACCTAATTCTGATAAATGTACTACAAAATATTATAGATAATATTACCTGTAAATATGAGTGAGAAAAAGTTAAATAAGAATTTAACAGTCAAAATCCAAAACCACATTAAAAATAATAATACACCCATGTCAAGTTGAATTTATCTCAGGGATTAGATTTTTGTATTAGAAACCCATAATATAAATCACCCTATTAATAAATCTGGGGGTAAAAATTAAATGATTATCTCCACACATGCTGAAAAAGCTTTTGGCATAATTTAGCACTTATCTCTGATTTAAACACACACACACACACACACACACACACAAGAAAATGGAATCAGTGAGCATCGTCTTAATACGATGATAGGCAAATACACCTTTGAACTGCATGTACCGTCCTATTCAATGGGAAACAATATGAGCCTCTTTACTAAACCATATGCAAAGCACACAATTTGCTATTATCTCCCTTATATAACTTAACATTGTGATAGATGAAAGAGTAAATGCAATGAAGCAAAAGACACCAAAGATATAATTGGAAAAAAAAAAAAAAAGGGCAAAACAATCTTTGTTTGCAGATATTATTGTAGTGTGTCTGGCAATCATTACAGCCTTAATGAAAAAAAGTAAATCAAACAAAATAATCTAGTAAGGTTGCAGGATATTAAATTAGCATACAGAAATCATTCACCTTCATAAGCCCCAACAACAACAATTCATTCATATGGTGTAACAGTAGAAAGAGTGACAAGTGCAATAGCCGCAAAGAAGATGAAATTTAGAGAGATAAACTAATATGCACAATCCATTATGAAGAAAAGCTTAAAACTTTTGTAAAAGACATAAATTAGATTTGAACAAATGGAAAAGCATCCCTTGTTCAGGTAGATTCAACATGATAAATAAGTCAATTGCCCCTAAGTCTCCTCATACATTTAACATGATCTTTTCTCTCCCAAAAAAAGAAAGAAAGAAAGAAACAGACCTTTTTAAAATGGTATCAGGCTAATAGTAATATTGATATGAAAAACAAATATTCAAGAATATCCACAAAAATATTGAAAATGAAAACTACAGTGGGTGAGTAATCCTATGGATTTTAAAACATACCATAAAACCTCTATAAGTAAACAATGTGATCATAAATCCTGACTAGGCAGAGACTGGTAGAACTGAATAAACCAACTATTAATATACTGGTGTGCCAAAGGAACACAGTATTTGACACCTTGTTATGATAAAGGTCGCCCTCGAAATCACTAGGCACTTAGTTTCCTCATCTACAAAATGATGAAAATCATACTTGCCCTGCCCAGCCCAGAAGATTGCTAAGAATCAAGTGATACATCTCAGAGCAAAGTCATCTCTAAATAATAAATTAGCATCGTCACTGTTCCTTTGAACTGGAAAACCTCATCAGGAAGTCCGCTTCCATTTTCTAGTTTTCTCCGACATTTGGGACGCTGCCACCATATCATCTGCACTGTAGTCTACAGGGTATGCCGTAACTTTCCACAGGATAGATTTACTGAGAGATTAAAATCAACCAGTACCAATTATCCTAGAACATTGGCCATTGTAGGGTCTTCTACATTACTGGAAATAGTCTTTCTATTCAGATAGAGAAATCCTTTGTAAAAGTGCCTTTGTTTTCCATGACACTTAATGGGAGAACACTTTCTTCAGAGATGCTCTATATTCATCCGTTTGGGCTGCTGTAATGAAATACCAGTGACTGGGTGGCTTAAACCTACAGCAGTTTGTTTCCTCACAGTTCTGGAAGTTGAAGGTGTGAGGCTGGGGTGCCCGCCAGTATGGTCACATTCTGTTGAGAGCTCTCTTCCTAGCTCGTAGAAGGCCACCTTCCCTCTGTGTTCTCAGAGGGCAGGAGGGAGAGGACAATCTCTCTTGTGTCTGTTTTTTCAAGGTCACTAATTCCATCTTGAGGACTCCATCCTCATGACCTTATCTAAACCTAATTACTTCCCAAAGGCTCCATCTCCAAATGCCATTACATTACAAACTAGGGTTTCAACGTTTGAATTTGTGGAAGATACAATTCAGTTTATAGCATAGTCTGTTACAGATCCTCCACACACTAACAAAATTGGTAAAATCACTGGGGCAAAAGTATGGATGCATTTGTGCCTTGTCAAGCTTTTGTAAATCAAGATTAAACAATATATTTTTCCTTTGAAAAACAAAAGAAAATAGATATTTTTCTCCTGAAGATCATTTTTAATAGAGTATATTTTAATGCCATCCTACCAATAATTTTGAATTAATCCTGACCCATGAAGTACATTGCTTTTGAGAATATCTTCTTAATTCACAATGTGGGTAACTCAGACTATTAAACACTATCTTGCAAAACAATCTTTGTCTCATTACTTTGATTACATTTGGTTCCCTATTGTTAACCCAACAGAAATCCACCTCCTATGTCTACAAAAGTTCTTTCCTCTTCATGCCATTAGACAAATCCATTTTTGAAATCTAATTTTCTTATCAACAAAATTTCTTATGTAATTCTGGGAAACACATTAATATAATTATATCATTTTTTTCATTCATCATTTATATGTTATAAATAGCAGGTGCCTAGGAACAGCTGGGTAGCTCAGTCAATTAAGCATCTGCCTTTGGCTCAGGTCATGATTCCAGAGTGCTGGGATTGAGCCCCGCATCAGGTACTTGCTTAGCAGGGAGTATGCTTGTCCCTCTCCCTCTGGTCCTCCCTCTGCTTATACTCCTCCCCATCAAGTAAATAAATAAAATCTCTAGAAAAAAAGATATAACAGGTGCCTATAAGTGAATTACCTTCATTTTTCACTTTATTGACTTTTTTGCTGAGAATCACAGAAAGGAGAAATTAAGATTTCGTGAGCTTTAGTATCAGAAAAAGAACAAAAACTAAACCCAAGCTTCATAAAGGTCAAATCTTTTCAAAGATATGCTATACTCTAAGCCTGACTCATATTTATTAAATTAGTTTCATGATAATGATTAAATATGAAATGGATTAAATATGAAACAGGAGGATTTGGTGATTCGTACTAAAATATTTACTTATAATATTGGATACATCTTTTTTTTTTTTTTTTTTACTACACTTGGTCTTAGCCAAAAGGCTATAAAGAATTGGTTATATATTTTTTAAATTTTTCTTTCACCTCGCAAAATAAATGTCAGAAATTATGTCTTTCATTGCATAGAAATACACTCAATATAGAATTTTGCTTAATGTAAAAGGGTTTGGTATTCTGGAAAAGTAGTGTTTGCATAAAGACAAAACAAGTTGGGCTTCCGTTATCAGAAGGCACATCACTTCTAATACCTGCGAACACAAAGATTTATTTAAAGCATTAGTTTATATGCTTTTGTAATTTAAAACGAATATTGAGTATCTTATAGCTTTTGAGTTAATGCTATTTTTAAAGTACTACAGGAGATTATAATGTAGTTTACTTAATTCTCTTTGTTTTTAATTAAAAAAAATTTTTTTTAAGAGCTTTATTTTAGAGAGAGAGAGAGAGCAGAGGGAGGAGCAGGAGGGAGGGAATGAATCCCAAACAGACTCCCAGCTCAGCATGGAGCTGCATGTGGGGCTGGAGGAGGGACTTGACCTCAGGACCCTGAGGCCATGACCTGAGCTGAAATTGAGTCAAGAGTCAGATCATGAACCTGCTGAGCCACTTGTGCACCCCTTCTTAATTCTCTTTGAAATTATCAACCTTCTGTATCCTGCTTAAATAGAGCCAAATAGAGACACAGGGGGTTTTGTTTATTTGTTTGTTTCTCTTTTTAATAGGAGAGATGTAAGTTCAGTGATGCTTACCCCAGACTTCTTGTATTTGTCTGAATGAATCATCACAAGGAAGATGAGCCAGGTTTTAGAATGAATTCAGAACTAGCTTGAATAAATCAAAAAGTGAAAAATAAATTATCTTAGAAAAGAGGAATCTTTCACATTTTATACCATCTAGAGATTTGCCACATTTTATGCATATGTATAAAGCTAAATCTCTGTATGGAGATTATATTTATGCAATATATCTGAATATGTTTTCTGAAGGACAATAGCTCTGAGACAGAATCGAGTACCTAATTTCCTTACCCTGAAATCTCTCCCTTGAAGTCAATTCTCAAGCGGCAAGGAGCCCTATCATCTCAGACGTTACCCATGACCCAGCCCATACTGCCACAGGCTTAATTGAGGAACATTTCCTTTGTCCTTTGTGATACCACGTCAACCAACTTAATAGGGAGGAACTTTCAGTGCAGATGGAATTATTAGATTAAATATTCTGCTGATTTCTTCTTTGCTATCTCCAAGGACTACTTATTCATGAGAATATGAGATAAGTTAGATGCTGGCTTACTGATAATTTTGATAAATTTGATAAATTTTGATAATTTGATAAATTGTACGAAAATTGAAGACCACAGGGATCAGGAGAACTAAAATGTTATAGTCTATTTGACAACATATAGAGATAAGTTGGCTGAAAACAGATAACTGGATGATGTCCAATGACTAGTATTGAATTTGTGCCTCAAAAGTCTCATGGCTACTACTTGGAAATTGCACAGGAATTTGTTACCTTGGTAAACTGATGACTGCCTTCAGGAAGTCCCTGACATCACCCAGGATCCTTTTTGTCAGACCTGTTTTCCTTCTTGGATAAAGAAATCGCTTAGAGAAGTTAATTCAAGAAGGAGAAAAACAGAGCCTCAGATGGGAACCAGAAGCCTAATCACTCAAGGGGAGTTCTGAAATGCTGTCTTCTCTCCCTAAATTGCTTCAATTTCATGCTTTACCATGTAACAGGCATTTCTATCTAAGAGATAGAAAATGTACCCAATACTATAGATCTTATTGTCTGATAGGATCATGAATTGGACAGGTTTAGAACAGAGACATGTTTGATCTAATATTAACCTTTGAAGAGATCATATGCTGTTTTAGGGAAAGTTTTAAGAAGGCCATGGCTACAACCATAAACAATTTTCTGGGTTCTTGAATATTACTATTCTCAACTATTACAAAAAATATTTGGCAAGCAAACAAATAATAAAATTAGAGAATTGGCCTAATCTTTCATATCTCATTCTGTAGACTCTATGTTGAGATGAGTTCTGTTTATGTAGCTTAGTCTGGGTATGCTTTGCTTTTGGTTATGTATTACAAACTCTGATTATTATCTTTTTTATTATTTGTCAATATTGCAGTGTTCAGAATTTTTCTCAGGAGTCTTAACTTCTGCTGTATTATCAAATGATTCAACAAATGGTCTTTAAACAAATAGAATAGGAAAACTTGAGGACCCTGAACCAGTTACTCCTATATAACTTTCTGTGCACATTAGCAGAACTGTGCTATTCTAAGGAACTCACCCTTTACCTGCTAAGATCAACAATGGAAAATTACTATTGTTACAGAATTTTTGGCAAACCTATTGAAACAAACAACAGAATACTTAACTTTTCAATAGACAGCATGAAATAATAGTCTCTCAGACTTGCTAGAAAACCCCACCACACTGAGTCTACCAAATCCAAATTATTATATCAAAATCCTTACTAATCAATCCAAACCAAGCCCCTGCATGATTAAACAGGAGCCTTTCCAAAACCTTCATAAATATCCCACATTTGCTTTAACTGTTAAGAGGTGCTCCTAAAATCCTGTCATGGAGGTGACCCCTTTTACTGCTCAGAGTGATGCACTGAGCTTTACTTGCCAAAAAATTATTTTCGTGGTATTTCTGGGAGCTAGCATTTGACATATTACAAGATAGCTCATTTAAGGAAAATTGAAGCAATATAAATTTAAAGAATGTCCAGTTGAAATATGTTCTTTAATAAGAGTAGAATGATGAATCTTCATTGAATATACATCCAGAAACAGTTAAGAAACGTTGAATAAAATACCTTTTTAAAAAATGGGTTGCTTTGGTAAAGTTTTGAATAAAACTTGGTCAGCCTTAGGGAAATACATTTAGTGTTTGTTTCTACATATTTATACAACTAAAACCATTTAAGTCTATTTATAGACTTTTCAAAATTAACTTATTTTCACACATTTGGGTTCTACAAAGGCAAGAAAGTGGTTTTGTTAAATGATGATGAAAATTAGCTCATTTCAGTGATAATAAAATGAAGGGTCTATAAAATTTTAAGTGTACAAATAAAAGCAGACAGGAATCTTTGTGTCTACTCAAAAGCCTTACTTAATTGAAATGAAGAAATTAAAATGTAAATGAAAGACATTTTAAACACAAAATACTACAAAAATAAACTGCGAAGATGCAAGACAGCTCTTGCTGTTCCTCAAATTACACATTTCTATTTTCAAACATTATATTAGGTCCTGAGACTGCATCACCAGTTAACACTGTGTTAGAAGGAGAAGGGATTGATGGCAACAAAGATTGTTCTCCCAATAGTAACAGAGTATCTATCAGCTTTAGTGTAGTCATATGTTCTGAGCCCAGAAATTGTTATGTGCACAGTTTCAGGATCAAGAACAAAAATGCCAAGGGTAGTTGAGATACCACAGTGACCACATTAACCTTAAATGTGTACAAAAAGCCTGTGCCGGTTTATTGGGCCATTAGAACCTACTGAGGGTTCTAAGTCACTGAAGGAAAAGGATTTCAAAGGTTTCTATTTTTCTCAAAATGTTTGTTTTAGAATCTCTCTGTATACATTCTCATGTGGGGAGACTTCAGGTATATATCATTTTAAATGACACTGCATATCATTAAGATTGTACAAAATGAGACTCTTAAATATTCTGTGAGTGGATAAAATTATTCCAGGAGATCAAACCCATGCTTTTGTCAGGGAATTGAATTGGTTTTGTCATTAACATGATAAAGCCATTGTCTTCATTTTGTGAGAATTCAAAGGAGTCCTAAGAAAGCCATATTTTATCTCAGGCAAATAAGTGATTTATCTTATTTGTACAATACAGTGGTTGTCACTAAAGTTGAGAAATTTTTTGGCCTTTATGGGAGGAAAATAATTATAAGTGCAAAATTATATGAATCACGAGCTAAAATTTTTTCCTAGATTAAGTTTAATTCACACAAGGGAAGTACCAACAAATACAATCATTTTACATAGATTATATTGAAATTTCCTTTAGCTACTTAATTTTTAAAAAGGTGAACTATCTGGGGGCGCCTGGGTGGCTCAGTGGGTTAAAGCCTCTGCCTTCAGCTCAGGTCATGATCTCAGGGTCCTGGGATAGAGCCCTACATCGGGCTCTCTGCTCAGCAGGGAGCCTGCTTCCTCCTCTCTCTTCCTGCCTCTCTGCTACTTGTGATCTCTGTCTATCAAATAAATAAATTTTTAAAAAAAAGTAAATAGGGATGAAAATATGCCCAAGAGTTGATGGTAACAAGTTGTATGTCGTCAGTTAAAAAAAAAAAAAAGGGTGAACTAACTAAAGAAAATTGACATTACATGGTTCAGTTTCTCCTGAGGTCACTAAAGTACTTATTTTTAGAACTTAAATTGCAGCAATTTGAATTCTGTTAAAAACGAACTAACACTAATATTTCAGATGTGAGGAACGTGACAAATGAGTGAACTGAACAATATTTAGCTAGGCCAACAAACCCCAAAGCTTACTTGCTAGTGCCTTGTTATATTAACGATGAATCAGAGACTTATCATGCAAATAAATCCCAGTAAAATCAGGCCACGTCTGTAACTGATGATTTGATAACCTGCCATATTAAAACCATTTTCTCTAATTTAAAGTTATTTCAGTGAGCATAAACTTAATGGAAGGAAAAATTGATATCTCACACATCCTACTCATTTCTAGACTATTACGAATGTACACATGAGCATTGCAAAGAATTTGTCCTCAAATATGCAAAATGGCAAATGACGTAGCAAAATTGCACTCATTTAAAGACGTGACTAAAGCTTATAAAATCGGGAATTTAGAGACACCCTGGTGTTCTATTTCTAGGATCATAAAAAAGAATTTAGAGGAGATATATATATCTCCTCTAAATTAATATAGATATATCTATATAATATAGATATAACTAGATCTATCTATCTATATATTTAATCTAACTTATCTATTCAGTTCCTTTTGCTTGTGCTTTCATTGTGGCTTAGTCAGGTCCACAGGGATACCAGAAAATTAGTTGTACTGTTGGGATTATTTTAGCCCTTTGAGTCCCTTTTACAGTTAACTTTCCACTAGGTCATGTAACCTCACATCTGGAGAAAGGTTTATTAATTTATGCACTGTTACCAATATCTGTACTCTTTTTAAATTAAATATCATGGTACATGATGTTCAGTTACCTTCAGATCCCTTAGGTTGGTTCTCTTTAGAAATAAAAGCAGTTGGGATGCCTGGGTGGTTCAGTGGGTTAAAGCCTCTGCCTTCCACTCAGGTCATGATCCCAGAGTCCTGGGATCGAGCACTATACTGGGCTCTCTGGTCAGCGGGGAGCCTTCTTCCCTTCCACTCTCTCTGCCTGTCTCTGTGCCTACTGTGATCTCTGTCAAATAAATAAATAAAATCTTAAAAGAAAATAAAAGCAATTAGTAAGTATTTTATTCTCAAGAAGGGCAATATTACAAGGTTTCAGGGATACTGTAAAAATTACATAATTAAGATTAACATTGGCAATTTGAAAAATAGTTTCAAGAATATGATAAGTAGTATTGTAGTGATGAACAAATATCCAATAATAATGACAAAGCAAGACAAATGGTGAATATCTGGTGCAAAAGTATTAAATGATGAGTAACATTATTTCATTTCTCCGGGTCCTTATGTTTAAGATCATTCAGTTGTACTAAATGTTTCCTAGAATTCCCTTGGTATATGAATTGGTTTTCATTTTGTCTCCCCAAATTAAAATTTTAATAAGAACAGCATTAAATTTAAATACCCGGTTTGTGGGCTTTGAATATTTGTGTATTTCATGGTGTCACATGCTGCTCCTGCTGTTTATGTCCATTTCCTGTGTAATTCAAAGAAAAGTAAGGAGAAATGTAAAATAAAGTAGCTTCAGTTTTCTGTTAAACTGGATTACCATGAAAATCTATTTAGCTTTTATTTATAAGCAGTAATAAGAATATAAGCAGTAATAAGAAATGTATATAAGAATATACATTTCTCTGGATTTAACTTTTCTGAGAGAAAATCAGGTTCTCAGAAAATTGTTGCTGCCCCAGATTTAATCCATTCTTAACTCTCCAATCACAGATATATTTGTGGGAAGGGAAGTTTATCCCTTGGAAAAATACAGGTTGTATTCATGAGTGTGTCACTTCATGAATAAAGTCAGAAAAAGGACCTCTGCTTTGAAAATCCAGGAGTTTGAAGCAAAGATCCATCTTTAAAAAGTCAAATTATTGCATTTATGTGTTATTCATTACCAAACATATATAGAAAACTAAATGACTGTAATAAAAGTAATGATATCATTCTCAGAGAAAGAACCAAGCTTCTTCTTAGATGACAAACTTCAGATGTAACTGAATGATTTTGTATTTCTGATTATTGTATATTTTTATATGGGCTGCTGCATAATTCTTTAAAAATATTTATAAAGACAATATATTTTAGAACATCTTGGTGGAATAGCAAATATCTTTTGGAAGTTTTAATTCAATGTCCTAAAATAGTTGATCAATATTTGTATTTTTACAGGTTTTTTTTTTTAATCAATCAACTTAATAATAACATTTAATAAAATATTGCATTGATAGCAGTTATATGGTGGGTCACACTAAGATTATCACAAAATTAATGTTAAAATAGACTAATATATTCTGGGTACCCCAATAAAAATGTCTCTTTGTCATATTCCAGATGGTATAATGGATAGAGGAATAACTCAAGGACTTAGTCTCAGTTAGATACATATAATCTGTCTATCTATCTATATTATTTATATATATATATGAAGTCTACTAACTATATTTAGTTAGTAGATATATAACTATATATAGTTAGTAGATTTCTTATGCCATTTACCCTATTTTTCCTATTTTTTCCAGCTTTATTGAGATCTAATTGATATATTACATTGTCTAATTTTAATTTTAATATGTGCATATGTAATGATTTGACATATGTATATTTTGTGAAATGATTACCATAATAAGATTAGTTAGCATATCCATTCCCTCAAATAACAATTTATTTTGTGGTGAGAACCTATAAAATCTATTCTCTTAACAAGCAGATGTACAATAGAATACTTTAACTATGGTCACCATGCTGTATATTTTATCCCCAGAACATATTAATATTAAAACAGGTGTTTGTGCCCTCTAGTCACCTTCATTCATCCCTAGCCCCCCCTCACTATCCTATCTCCAGCAACCACCAATCTGCTCCGTTTCTGAGTTCACGTTTTTAGATTGCAAATACAAGTGATAACATATGATATCTGTCTGTCTTGGTCTGAAGTATCTTTTACCATAATGCTACTACAGTTCATCCATGTTGTTGCAAATGCCAGAATTTCCCTCTTTTTCATGACTGAGTAATATTCTTAAATATTTATTTACCCATTCAACTTTTAATGGACACCCAGGTTGTTTCCATATCTTGGCTATTATAATGTACAATGAATACAGGGGTACAGATGTGTCTCTTTCTTTCTTTCTCTCTCTCTCTCTCACACACATACAGACACACATACACACATACCCTAGGAAGTAAAAACTTGAAAATCTTTAAAGGGTCAATAAATATGGGAAAATGATAAATATGTAGATATGTATGGGAATATGGAAATTTAATAATGACCAAATAGAGTTCCAGAAAGTGAAAGCAGAGACAATAGAAGAAGTTATGAATGAAATAATGCAAGAAAGGCTATAATATTAAATGAGATGAAAATAAACAATGCTTAGCGAAATAAGTCAAGCAGAGAAAGACAACTATCATATGATCTCCCTGATATGAGGAAGTGGTGATGCAACATGGGGGCTTAAGTGGGTAGGAGAAGAATCAATGAAACAAGATGGGATTGGGAGGGAGACAAACCATAAGTGACTCTTAATCTTACAAAACAAACTGAGGGTTGCTGGGGGGAGGGGGGTTGGGAGAAGGGGGTAGGATTATGGACATTGGGGAGTGTATGTGCTTTGGTGAGTGCTGTGAAGTGTGTAGACCTGGTGATTCACAGACCTGTACCCCTGGGGATAAAAATATATGTTTATTAAAAATAAAAAATTATAAAATAAATAAATAAATAAACAATGCTTAAAAACAGTAACTCGAGAAATCATTGTATGAGCATATTTTTAAAAGATAACTGAGTTAGCTATCAAAAGAAACAGAGGAGTTAAAAATGGTTACCTGGGAAAGCATGATTATGGGTGCTCGCAGTGAAAAGTCAAAGGGAGGGGTAGGAGCCCATGGTCATTCATTATAAACTATAAAGATATGTCAGAGAGGAGCACCTTCCCCTGCCCTATGATCCTTTTAGCTGGACTTAAAATCAAAGTGACAGGAGACAGATTAATAGAAGAAAATCAAATACAATAGGCATATGTACAGGGAAATCCACACAGACATGAGATTCCAAAGACAAGGAGGTGACATGAAGTTTACATGAGGGAAGGAGAGGGGAGAGATCTGAGGATACAAAAGGGAGAATGACTATTAGTAAGAAGGTGAGCGGAGATATTTGGAAACACAAGGTTACTCTATTATGCAGATAAAACCCTTAGGGAAAGGGGAAGTCTCTGTTTCATTGTAAATTTAGGGAGCTAAGCTGGAGACAGAAAGCTTTTCCTGCATGGGCTGGGCTTTTAATACTTTTATCTCAAAATAATCTTTTTGCCAAAGTGGCCCATCTTGGGGCAGCCTATCTTGGGCACTTACAAGTGTTAATGCTTTATTAATCACAGGCAGTTTTGTGTCAACTTAAAAACAGTAAGCATAAATAAGCACATGTGAGAACTAGAAAGATTCAGTTATCCTGTATACTCCCTGACTTTTGTGACAGCTAATCCAGAAGCTAGAGAAGGGGTTGTTCAGTAACTGAAATACCTTATTTTTACTTCCTTCTCTTAAGTCAATTAGAGAAGAGTGAGCACCTGCTTTGCCTGGATTCAAATCTTACCTCTGCCATAAGCTAACTTCATAGTTTTATGTAAATTACTTGTCCTCTTTAAGAAGTGTTTTTTATTATATAAATGGAATATAGTGATACTGCTCTCTGGGGTTGTCTTTAAATTTGGGGTCATGTATATGTGATGGCTAATTTTATGTACCAAATTGACTGAGCCATGGGTTGTCTAGATAGCTGGTTAAACATTATTCCTAGATGTGTCTATGGCGTTGTTTCCAGAAGAGATTAATGTTTGAACTGGTGGGCTGAGTAAGATGCTTGGCTCGCCCAATATCAATGGGCCTGAATAAAAGAAAAGGGAGGAGGAAAGTTGAATTGACTGTCTGATTCAAGCTGCGACAATGATCTTCTCTTGTCCTCAATGTTCCTGACTCTCAAGCCTTCAGACCCAAACTAGAATCTGTATCATTGGCTTTCTGGCGCTTAAGCTGCCGAACTTGCCAAACTATACCACTGGCTCACTAGCTTTCCTGGGGTCTTCAGCTTGTAGAGGACAGATCCTAGGACTTTTCAGCCTCCATTGATTATGTGAGTCAATATCTTATAATAAATCATATACACACACACTCTTTCTCTCTCTCTCTCTCTCTGTTTATATATATATATATATATATATATATATATATATATATATAGTACTGGTACAGTATGTAAATTATCTACATTATGCTTAGAGAAGACCCTTGATAAGTATTAATGCTTATTCATACTATTGTAACAATATCACAGTAATCTTTGTGAGGTCGTTAAGGAGGCCTATATTTATTTGTGTTCAGTGAATAAAGTGCCCAATATACAGTCTGCAACAATAAACCTAAGATCTTAATGACGTAAGCGGTGTGCATCTAGAGAACGAAACCAAAATGTGTCTAAAATATGAGACTCAGTATCCCCATGGACCAAAAAGAAGACTATACAAAATCCTAAAATACTAAAATTTTTCTGCTGTGACCCTAACACGATCTTGGCCAGCATAGCTCTATCTCCCTATTCTTCATGCATTTTATTGTAAGCCTCTGTCTTCCATACTTCTTTAAATGAACACAAATTGCTCAGTCAACAACTACTAAACCAAGCATGATTCCTCCCTCTTCCCCAGATATATCAACAGTGAGGGTTCAAAGGAATATTTGTCTGACAAACCTAGCTAGTTTTCAGAATAATTGGTCAAAATCCGTTGGAGGAAGAGGGAGCAATTACTCTTAGCTTGATTCTCATTAAACAGTTTTTCCAAATGTTCACTGGAAAAAAAGATTTTGCAGTTTTGTTACTTGCTATTTTCTTATATGATTTGTGGACTTTTCCCCCCAAATATTTTAATATAAAGAAAGCATGATCCCAAAGTACAATAATCTTCAGACTTTGACAGCTACCTTCTTCAAAATCCTTTCTCTTAAGTATTTAGGATATTTCTATAATGTCACATTCTAAATGTTCTTTTCTTATTATTCATTCAGCAAACAATTACTGGGGATCTGATCTGTGTCCCCAACAAACGTAAAAAGTCCTATATACTGCTCTCAAGTTGAGTAGGGGACAGGCAGGGCTATGCAGGGAGAGATAGGTAGAAGGCCATGGGATCAGGCTCACAAAATTCAAAAGGTGGGAGATGAAAAGAAACCAGCGATGTGGGAACAAACCACACCGATGTCCTAGGTGTGAGAGGTGAAGTCTTGTGACAGCAGCTACTTGTGACCAACCAAGAATTACCCGACCCTGAAAAAGGAAGTAAGCTTGCAAAATGTTATCACTAGTCCTGACTCAATGGTCTTATCAATAGAGACATTAAAAGATTTAAGTTCCCTGGCTAGCTTTTTATAAAAGACCATCCCTAAAAGTCCTCAGTGGCAACCTCTTGGGACCCCTCTCACTCCTGAGAGCATTTTTTCTGTATCCCTGCTTAATAAGCTTCTGTTGGTTTACTCACTCTCCTTGCGAGATTCATTCTTTGACTCTGGGAGACAAGAACTTCACTCTCCTGCATTAAAGTAAGGACGGAAAGATGCAAATAATCAATTTCAATACAAGGCTTTGGAGGGTGGATAAGATGGGATGTAGGATTCAGTCAAATTTAATAGTGACCAAGTGACTTAGACTCTCAAGTTAAAAGTAAACTGGGGTAGACCTAATTTAAGCAGCATAAGATAAGGTTTTTTAAATGAGTGTGTGTGTTAAACACATGTACCTTGGCAGACACAAACACACGCATATCCACGTATATTTCTAACTTGCCTTTCTTGTTGTGACTACTCTAACTGAAGTCATAATCCTTTCTCTAGCTACTAACTGTGGAAAATAAATTAAAGGCCATAATCAGCTGTTGCAGATATGAGCACAATAAATAAGAAGCTAATTGTAATGCAAATATCTTTGCATAAAGGCTGAGAATAATAGATGGCAGTATGATCCTTAGGATTTATTTCTACTGAAGAGCAAATCCTAATAGTGCTTCTCCTGGCTATCCTCTTTTGTCATACTAAATGAGATTAAGCAAATTTCATTAGTCAGGTCATATCAAATTAAAAGGAAAGGAAGGGAGGAAAAACTAAAGGAAGGAAGGAAAGAAGGAAGAAAAAGAATGTACCTTCAGCATTTTTAATGAACTCTGATTTTAAACAGGCCATTTATAAAACCAAGTGCAAAACATTTATATCTTAGAACCTGCATATGTGTATCTGTCCTAATCAATCCTATTTTTGTATCCAATTAAATTACTTAGCTAGGAGTGAGAGAATTCATTTCTTTTTATTCTGGATCATTAATCACCTGTTCTTTTAACTTAAAGAAATGAGATACATAAAAACCAAAGAAAAAACTATTTCTCACCCCTCTATCTTTTGCATTTGATAATAAAAACTTCTTTTAAATTTATTACAGCTCAAAACTTTTCCATAATTGGACAATCTGTTTAAAATTATACATGGGCACTATAATGAAATCTGTATATTTATGTTCTATGTATTCACAGACACACACAAATAAAGAAGGTAAGTAGAAAACCTCATGCAGAAAATGAGAAAGGAAGGAAGGAAGGGAAGAGAGATGAAAGGAGAGAAGAAGAGACAAGGTCTTTGAGTAGAAAGGCAGAAAGGGAGAGCTCTACCACTGGCAGGAACTTTAGAGCTAATCTCATTCTGTAGAATAGGAAATTGAAAAGTTGAAGCTTAAATAGTTTGTGCAAGCGGAATCTAACCAAGGAGTTGGCTCCTTCATGAGTCATGGGTACACCAGGTAGAGCTGTTGCACAAAGTAAACCTTATTTTCAGCAAATAAGGAGATAACAGGGAATAGCATTCAAACCTGTGACTCCTCTGGAGAGGGTGAATGAGCACCTTTTGTTTAGGGTTAGGATGAATGTTTACACAGGGAAGCCTAGTCCTTGCATGTAGAGGCAGGCATAAGGTTGTGCATATGCCTTAAGGAAGCATGCCTGTAAATACACTGTATGCTATGTAAATGAGGCCAAGGTTCCTCCCTGGGTGAAGTTTTTAGTATGCTAATGAGGTTAAGGCAATTACCCATCATTCCAAGGGTCACTCCATAGTCTGTCTGTGCAAGTGCCAGTTGAGTGGGAGTATTAGCCCAAGGGGTCTAGGTGGTCTGTGTTGTCTGGGCCAGCAGGAAGTCTTGTCTGGGTTTCATCTGCCTGAGTAAGTGTAAGACAAGGTCAGTGAGTAAAGCACGTGGGCAGTAATGTGGGTCAGGTGTTGGGGTCTCTCTGGTGACACAGGGTATGCAGTGAGTCACTGGCAGGCCAGATGCAGTAGATTTCTTTGTTTTTAGCTTCCTATTCTGCATTTGTGGAAATCAAAGTGACCTCCTTATATGTGCACTGGTTTGTTTTCAGGAACACTACTATTTACTTCCTGTATACCCAGTCTGTGTTTATCAATGGCTTAAGTCATTGGCAGTAATGTCAATTTGTTATTATTCCACAAAGTCGACCGGTGCATAGCTATAAGAGCCACATTCTGACTTAAATTGGGAAAAAAAATAGTTAATAAATTTCTGTAACTTTGATAAAGACTTTATTAGGCATTTCCCAAATATAACTCTGATTTTTTTTAAGTATCATAAATGATCAATTCTGTCATTTTACATGTTTTCTATTTTCGAGTCCCACTTTAGTTTTTAAATGTTTGTTTTTAAGCTCTGTCCCTCTTTTCATCAGCATTCCTTTCATTTTGAAAAAAGATACTAGGTTTCTAAGATGGTGGGCTATCTACACAAGAAAACATTTGCAAGCTCTCCCTTCTTCCCGACCAGTAAATTTATCCCTTGGGCAAAATTGTTATTACTAATCATATTAATAACAAATGTATTAAATAAAAACAAATGTATATGGCAATGACAGCAGCAATTCCATGAAGTCAGTTACATCCTTTTCCAGATTTGAATTATAAGAAGGACAGATGTCAGGCAGCTAATAATGGTCAATTCTTGTATTTATTGTCCTCCAAATCACAATGAACGCATACATAATTTAAATTTAAAATTCTTGGAGTAACAGATAAAATTAACATTGATTTGCCCTTAATGCTGCTAAGGTTATTAATATGGATACTATCCAATTCAGATAAGAACAAAAATGATTAAAAAACAAAAGCAATGCAGATACAAAAGATATAGTGCTATATTTTATGCAGGAAATAAAATAATACATTGATTAAAATTTTGAGCTCTATGACATAAAATATTTTGACTTACCTTATAAAAACATCTCTACATCAAAAGCATCTAAAAACACGTTACAGGTTTCTTCTTTTTTTTTTTTTTCGTTACAGGTTTCTTCTTATCTGCCCTAGGAAATTTGTATTTTTATTATTAGCTGAATAGAAGCAAAGTGGGTAGTACTTACATTAAAAGAAAAACAAATCATTTGAGAGCATATTGGTAAACTCAAACCTAAATTCTAGTATCTTTTGAGATACCATTTGAAATTTTTATCTTACTCTTTCTACTTTTATTTCTTGTGAAAATAGTATGTGCCAAATAATGTCAATATGATAATAGGGCATTTCTTCATTAGAACCATATGTCTTCCTTAAATACTTCAAAATCATATTTTCACACTGAAAGCAACTCTCCCACTATTTGCATGGCCAATTGCATTAAGTTCACATATAATTACTCAGTATTAAGCCCCAAATCTTTACTGTCTACTGAGGAGTATCACCTGTTGCATTCATGCAGTGATTATTGGATCTATTTTTCTAAAGCTGATTTTATTTCCAGACTTAGGAATACATGAAAATACTCAAGATATTTAGGAAATGCAGTAGCAAAGAAGTTATACTTCTTTAAACTACTCTGGCCTTAAATGGGATTTCTTAATAAAATCGGCCTCATTTTCTGATGCACTGAGCATTCATTGTAGAATCTCTCCCATACAGAGCCAGAGACTGCTGTATCATTGTAGTAACTCGAGACAGATTTAGTGGTACTATCAGGCCAGAAGACTACGATTTCATGAGAATGTTTCCTGCCTTGTTATACATCCATATGAGCATTAGGAGAAATGAACAACCAAATAGTTGGGTTTTTTTAATTTTTTATTTTTTATAAACATATATTTTTATCCTCAGGGGTACAGGTTTGTGAATCGCCAGACAACCAAATAGTTTATTTAAAAATATGGTAGCTAATATTTGCTGGGTGCATATTACATATCAGGTTCTGTGTTACTTTCTTCAAGTACATCATTTACTCCCCTGGAAAAATCTGGTATCGGAATTTGTGTTTTTATTGGTGAGGAAGTGAGGCTTAGAGAGATGACTTGACTTGCTCATGGCCAACAGCAAATGCTTTCTTTTTTTCTTTCTTTCTTCTTTTTTTTTTTTTTTTAAAGATTTTAATTATTTATTAGACAGACAGAGATCACAAGTAGGCAGAGAGGCAGGCAGAGAGACTGGAAGAAGCAGGCTCCCTGCTGAGCAGAGAGCCCAATGCGGGTCTCAATCCCATGACTCTGGGATCATGACCAGAGCCGAAGGCAGAGGCTTTAACCCACTGAGCCACCCAGGCGTCCAAGCATATGCTTTCTAAGAGTCAGGATTTGAACTGAGACCTGAGTATTGATTGTTAGGGTATTATTTTAATCCTTCTCTGTATACTTGATGTTTCCATTTATCCTCAGAGCATTTTTTTTTTTTTTTCAAATCATGTTGCTCAGAGAAGCACTAGCAACGTTCAGAATTGAGAGAGAGGAAAAAAAAAAAACAAAAAACCAAAGGGCATCCAGTGGAGGATAAACACATAATTTAATTATTTCTTTACTGCTTAGAGAGTAAACATCATTGGCCTCAAGTTCACTGATAAGTGGGTAGAATTCAAACTCCTAATTCTTGCATTGTAGGCGTTCAAGTATTAAATACTCACATTCATAATGGTTATTGCAGAAATCACCCATTATCTCATTCAAGTGGTGCTCCAATCTCAAGCGTATTTCCTCCCTCACTTTCCTCATTCAATAGGCACTTTAATGGTTCATACCTCTTTCAGTTTGTCTGTGAATACTGGATGGAAGAGACTCAGAAAATGCATATGCACAGAAAACACAACTTTTATCTTTTAATTTTTATTTACTAGTGTATATATATATATATGTTATTTGATTATATATATTATTCTTACTAGTATATATATATGTTATTTGAGTATATATATGTAATGAAATAACATATATATATATACTAGTAAGATTAAAAAATATATATACTAGTAAGATTATTATATATATATGTTATTTGATTATATATATATAATCACATCACATCATTCATCATAAAAATTAGTAAATTCTGGCCCAATATTTCCACTGCAGTTCTCAAAGGAATTTGTTTCTATGATACTAATAGTATCCGTATACAGAAAAACCAGAGTGGATATGAAGAGAAGATTTACTGACTACTCTCAAACCATAAATAAATATATCAATAGATAAATAATTATACATAACTAAAAAGAAACACTCAAGCTATCCAATAACCCATTTGATTTTTGTATTACTTACTCAAACATGTGGAACAAGTGATGCATTGTGGGGAAGTCAGATTTTCTATTCTCTTAATGGAGGGAATAATATTATAAGCAAGTAAGTAAATGGACAAGATAATTTCAGCAAATATATGTTATGAAGAAAATAAAATGAATGGAACAGGGAGAAAAATCATTTGGTATAAAGTAGATAACAACACTGAAGTTGGTCCTTGTTCTACTCCTGGTCTGTATGCCTCCATCTGGGCTGGTGGAGTTTAGGATATACTAAATGGATAAAATCAGGGTGCCTGAGTGGCTCAGTTGGTTAAGCAACTGCCTTTGGCTCAGGTCATGGTCCCGGAGTCCCGGGATCAAGTCCCGCATCAGGCTCCCAGCTCCATGGGGAGTCTGCTTCTCCCTCTGACCTTCTCACCTCTCATGCTCCCTCTCACTGTCTCTCTCTCAAATAAATAAATAAAATCCTTAAAAATGAATAAATAAATAGATAAAATCGTAATAAAAAAATAATAATTCACCTCCTATGCATACATTTCAAAAATGCCGTTACCTTATATTTTGCTTGACCTCTGACCTCTTTCTGTATTTGCCACCTGCCTGCTCTGACTAAACTGTGTAGACATACTTTTTACAAATTGTTTCCTTTGAAATAACTAGTCTTGGAGATGTTAATAGAATTCTATAATTCAGTAATTCTTTGAAACCTTAACTGATAAATCTTTGTCCTAGAGTTTAACATCGTACAACCTCACATTATGGGTGTGAGAAATCCTTCACGGAAGATGTCTGTTTATTTTTGTCTAACTTAACATTCCCCAGACTCTTTGACTCAATCCCTGTCTTGATCCCTGTTAATACTGTCTTGAATTGGAAGACATCAACACAAAGACATCATCACTTATTTTGCATTTTATGAACTTCATTCTTTATAGGGAAAGAGAGTTGATGGCATGAAAATCTTCTAAAATATTTGTATTGTTAAGAAGGAAAGCCTTGGAAATATAAACTTATGAAGTGGAAGTAAATACTACAGTTGCTATTACTACTTATGTTGAAATCTCATAGTGTTTTGCTGCATAACTTTAAAAGTTGCAAAGAGAACAAGTATAGGAATAAATATGCCTTTTTCTTCCAAAGTGTTTAATACAATCTGTAACTATATATGAAAGGTTAAAGAAAAGAGCAGCTGAGCACTGCATAAGGCAAATGAATTAGCAAAGCCATTAATCTGTATTCAACTTACATTTTCTCTTTTTTTGTGGTAATTTACTAGCTTCTCTATGATCAGTCTACAATTTTCAGTCAGAACAGAAAGCTGGGGAAAAAATCATAGCAAATGCAAGAAATAATAACTTCAAGCTGTTTTACCTACAGTGTTAGAAACAATAAGCAATTATGAATTGAAATTATAAAATAAGTATGTTTTCATTAGCAATTCCTTTTCAACACAAGGAAAAAAATCCACCTAATAAAAATGCATATTGTTTGAGGCAATGGAGGTGTAAACAGCTCCTAGCTCAGTACACAAATTCAGCATCTGTGTTCAACAAATGTGTTTGAGATTTCGAAGTGGTTTTCTACTTAATAGTTTTCTTTTTGATATAATAGCAAGAGCTTAGTCTTTCAAAATGGTGATACAGTTTTGCAAACTAGAATAGTTTTAAGGTGGTAAAGTTTCTGTGTCTTCCACAATGCTTAGCACACTCAATGTGTTGTTGATTTTGGCAGATAGACTTTAATTGGAACTTAGAAAAAGAAATCCTCGTCTTTATATGCAAACAAAACAAAACAAAACAGAATAGAGTGGAACAGAAACACCTCATAGCTTTGTATGAGTTTTAGTTAAAATCTACATAGCAAATCTTTTTTTTTTTTTTAAGATTTATTTATTTATTTGACAGAGATCACAAGTAGGCAGAAAGGGAAGGGAAGCAGACTCCCTGCTGAGCAGAGAGCCTGATGTGGGACTCAATCCCAGGACCCTGAGATCATGACCTGAGCTGAAAGCAGAGGTTTAACCCACTGAGCCACCCAGGAGCCACCATCGCAAGTCTTTAAGTTAATTTTTCTTGATCCCATATTTTTAAAATCTCCATGTTCTAAGAATGATACATAGAAATCAACAGTACATAATTGCTTGTCCCCTAAGAATAACATTTTCATATTATGCCTAAGTATACTTTTACCTGCAAATCAATGAAATGATCATCTATCAATATTCTTTAGAATCTCTTCATTATTATGAGGTATTACAAAATTTTAAAAGCTTATTTAACTGTAAATTATATACCTAATCACATATGCCAGTAGGACAGATCTATTTAATTTTTTGTAAAGAAAATAATCTCAGTATCAGTGTTTAGAAAAATAAATATTGAAAATATTAACAGTCAGTATATGTCTATTTTGATTATATTCTCAATGTGAGACCTTACATAGAGTGCTAAATTCAAATTATGTTTGGTTCTTTTTCTCAGAATTTTTTTACTTCTAGATAATATAAAAGTTACTTCCCCATTCTGAGAAACTTGTAGTGGAAAGAGATGAATCTAAAGAGAATAAAATGCCTGACTTCTAGTTCTCTGTCAGCTTTTTAATACTTGTGTGATTTTGTCAAGTTTCTTATTTTCCTGTAATTTCTATGTCCTCATTTGCAACCTGAAAATAATAATTCTTACTTCAAAGGGTATTTATGGGAAGAAGATAGGGTTCATACATAACATTGCAAGGTGCTTAATACATAAGATACTTGGTGAACACTAGATTCCTTTCCCTTCAAAGGTATATTATGATTTTGAAAACGAACCGCTTACAATTTTTTCACATCCTTTTTTGCATGTTAATAGCTGCTCTGATCTTATTACCTATTCTAGACAGTTCCTGCAACTACAAAATTACAAACCACTTAATCAATTCAGATAATCATCTGGATGATTTATCTATAGGATGCTAGCAAAAACTTAACTGAACTTGATTTAATTATTTTTGTTGTTGTTGTTAGCTAAAGGACTAAAACTCTCCAGATGTGATCCAGGATTCCAACAGCACTGACTTGGCATTTATTTTATTTTGTTACTTTTTAAAAAGATTTTGTTTATCCATTTGACAGAGAAATTACAAGTAGGCTGAGAGGCAGGCAGAGAGAGAGGGAGAAGCAGGCTCCCTGCTGAGCAGAGAGCCCAGTGTGGGGCTTGATCCCAGGACCCTGGGATCATGACCTGAGCCAAAGGCAGAGACTTAACCCATTGAGCCACCCAGGTGCCCCTGACTTGGCATTTAGATGAGATGAGACTCTAGGGCAGAATGCATTTGTCTTTAGAGAAGGCTTGAGCTAGACAAGACTCCCCAGGATCACTCTGGCCAGGAGTCTTAAACTTCTTTCCATTCTTTAACTGTCAACTCAAATTCCACTTTTTTTTTTTTTTTTCAGTCCTACCTAGATGACAACAAAGAAGATGTCCTCAATCTACCACCACTCCCTCCCCAAACCCTTTGATGGAGGATTAGTGAGTATTAAGTTTGGAAAGGGAAGCAGTAACCAGAACATTAAGAATATAAAGCGTCTTATTTGTTATATTAAACAACACAGACTTTATAGTGAAGAACAACCATAGGAAGGTCTATAAGCAACAGAGTTACATAATCAACATCGCATCGGGAAGTCCACTTTTCACAGAGTAAGGAGAATGGTTTGATGAGGGTAATGCTGGAGGCAGTAAGAGGTTACCACACTAATCCAGGGATTAATACCAGTTGCCTGCTCACAGTGGCACCATGGACAGGGGGAAAAATGTGTCACCAATTGAGGTAGTTCAGGCCAAATAGGTAAGTAATTGTCTATGTGGGATATTTGGAAAATTCTTGGCTTTTTAAAGAAAGACAAAACTTGCAAAAAGTGGGCAATCCCTTGTTCCTTAACTGTGTTCTTCTGTGGGAATGAAGACTTCCCTGGTAGTGTAGCAATTAAGTTAAGGCCATGATGGTATAGCCCATACACTTAGGAGGATAGATCCCAAAGATCCCAGGTTCCTAATATCAGTGTTGAACTTCCATGCTGGCTGCCTGCTTTCTGACTTCCGGATATGTGAGACCAACTAAACCCTCATTTGTTTAAGTCACGGCAATCAGGTTTTTGTTATTTGTCGGCGAAATCCTTTAATATAATCATCTCGGTATTATTCCTTGATATGAGTTAAACAGAAGAGGAGCAAACCTAGTTTCACCCTTGTATGTTATACCAGAAGGAGCCCAAATACACTTTCCATGAATGGGTAATTTAGAAAGAAGTGTAATCAATGGTTTTTCAGTGCTGAGTTGGTTCATGTCAGATCAAAGAGCTTAGTGTTAAAATACTTAGAAGTTTTGTGCATTAGTAGTTAAATGCAATCATTATTAAGACTCATATTGTATTAAATTATATTAAGGCAATAAATACTCAAAATGCATTAGCTTCTAATGACTTTACTATATTTTACTGCTCTCTCTTGAAGTTATGTACGCCTGTTGTATCTACACAGTAGACACATGTAATGCGCTTCTCTACACCTCTTCCCAGGTCTCTTCAGTGATGTCATATTGCTCACTTGACATTGGCCAGGGAGGGAAATCAGAAGAATCTACAAACCAGGGCATGACTTATTGTTTTTCGGATTATCTCAATTTGGGATATGAAATGTTAATAACAGATTAAACTAAAAATTATGTTGCATCTGTTAGCATTGCACTGTGAGTAGCACAAAATATTGAGGAAATATTGCTTCAGAATTTGAGCACTATTATCCAATTCAGCAAAGACATCACTCGTGTCATTGGCAAATAGGTGAACTTCTGACACATATCTTAATTATTTCTTGGTTGTTTTGCTTTCATCCTATTGATTAATCAAAACAAAAATATCAACCATCACCCACATCAGAACTACACATAAAGAGCTGACTGTTAAACATTCACCAGCATGCTACTGTTGTCTTCCCACAGAAAAACTTTACAGACTGAAATTTGCTAAGTGTTGCAATCCACCTCAATTTTATAATTTCCCTTTTGGCTAGACTGTGTTCAAAGAACGAAATGCCTTCAGAAAATTTACACTATATTCTGTAAGCAATAAAATGGTCTTCATTTACATTTCTTAGTGTTGGATAGAAAGACTGACCTAAAGGTTTACTCTCCTTGGAAGTAGAAACCCATGTTTCTAGAATAGATTCTTTCCCTGCATATTGTTAGGTTCTGTGAATTTGTAGAGCTCATGATGTATTTTTAATGTGTGGGCCCCAAATCAATAATTTAATCAATTTTGTTTACCAGATATCAATCTTATTTTCACATTTTGGAACATGTCTTGAACTCACCACCTTTTTTGTCTGAGCCTACACCTTGTTTATAGCTTAAATCTTTCAATATAGTATTCTATTTCTGCTGTACGATGTGAGATTCTGAGAAGAGTTTGCTGATTTTTTTAAATCTTGAGAGTGATAATATTTTTGGAATTGAAAAGGTAAAGGAAAAGGACAGTAGAGATAGGAAGACAGTGGCAGCAACTCTGGAAAACAGCATGGAGGTTCCTCAAAATGTTGAAAATAGAACTGTCCTATGACCCAGCAATTGCACTATTGGGTATTTACCCTAAAGATACAAACGTAGTGATCCAAAGGGGCACGTGCACCCGAATGTTTATAGCAGCAATGTCCACAATAGCCAAACTATGGAAAGAACCTAGATGTCCATCAACAGATGAATGGATCAAGAAGATGTGGTATATATACACAATGGAATACTATGCAGCCATCAAAAGAAATGAAATCTTGCCATTTGCGACAACATGGATGGAACTAGAGCGTATCATGCTTAGCGAAATAAGTCAAGCAGAGAAAGACAACTATCATATGATCTCCCTGATATGAGGAAGTGGTGATGCAACATGGGGGCTTAAGTGGGTAGGAGAAGAATCAATGAAACAAGATGGGATTGGGAGGGACACAAACCATAAGTGACTCTTAATCTTACAAAACAAACTGAGGGTTGCTGGGGGGAGGGGGGTTGGGAGAAGGGGGGGTGGGGTTATGGACATTGGGGAGGGTATGTGCTTTGGTGAGTGCTGTGAAGTGTGCAAACCTGGCGATTCACAGACCTGTAACCCTGGGGATAAAAATACATGTTTATAAAAAATAAAAAAATCAAAGAGGAAATTATAGTAAGTATGCTTTAAAAAATAAACTCTAAAAGATTTTCTCTTATTTTATATTTCTAAAGTAAAATACAGTCACCAATGAATATCCTGTTAATAAAGTAAAGTTGCAGTATTTTTTTTTCTTGTATTTAGAATAAATATGATGCATTGTACCTATCATGATCACCTTCTAAATTTTTCAACTTGATATAGGTTGATAGCAATATTAATTTTCTTTGTGTAGAACATTTCCAACATATCTGATTGTTGATATTCTTCTAATTCTTTGATGCTTATATCAAATCCGTAAGACATTTTCTGACCTCTCAAACTCTTTCACATAGCAGTTTATGGTCTCAATTTCTTAGTACATCTTGCCTTGTGTCATATTTCATTGTATGTCTATCTATCTTGCTCATCATGTAGGATATTTCTACAAGGCAAAAATTATGTTTTTCTTTGGTGCCATCCTTTCTTTTCTTTTCTTTTCTTTTCTTTTCTTTTTTTTTTAGTGAGTTAACTGGCTTGGACAAAGCTTATTCATCTTCACATAATTCACAACACTGAACTATGCACGTGCATAGGAATAGCACTGACAACATATGGATAGAAGGAAGCAAAGTGCTTAATACAATAATCTGATAGAACAAACTTCTAGATTGTTGATACTGGTGCAACTAACTCATCAATAAACATTTATTGGACCCTTACCATGTACCAAAGTCTTACAGGATGCAGGGTTTTTGATGATTAAAAATATTGACCTGATTCTTGCTCTAATTGATTTTGGAGTCAAACTGTAGAGACTGATAATGTTATTTTTTTTTTATTGTTGCTTCCAAAACAAATACAATACAAATGTATTATGTTACAGTTCTCTAGGTCAGAAGTCTGACACGAGTCCCACTGGGCTACCCCCAAGGTGTTGACAGGGCTATATTTCTTTCTGAAAGGAAGCAGTATTAGCAACCCCATATTGACAAAAACAAGGAAATATGCAAATATAAAGGGAAGGAATCAAAGGAACTACCTTGAGTAGATTTGTCTCAAAGGAAGAGTACTTGAAAACTAAGAAGCATTCAGCCATATAAAAAGCAAGGAAAAGAGGGTTCAAGGCAGAGGGAATAGCACTTATAAAAAGATATAAGAAACTAATAGTCTAGGCTAGAAACTGAAGTAAGAAAGAGCTTAGGTAGTAGGAGGTACAGATTTCTATTAACATTTATTTCTTACTATGGTAAACCTGATATGAACCAAGCTGCACATGTGTAAAGCATGTAATGTGGTGTTAGCATATGAAAACCCTTGGGACCATATCTATCACCTTTCATGCACCTTTGTAATTTCTCTCTTCTACAAAAGCCCTTTATTCCCAGGCAGTCCTTGATGTGCACCTGTCATAAGAAATTGGTTTTCATTTTCTAGAATTCTATCTAAATGGAGTCATACACACATACACAAAGAATTGGAAAAATGTTTCATGGCCATGGATTGGAAGAACAAATATTATGAAAATGCCTATGCTACCTAGAGCCATCTACATAATCAATGCAATCCTTATTAAATACCATCAACTTTTTTAAAGAAATGGAAAATAATCCTAAAATTTGGAACCAGAAAATACGCTGAATAGACAGAGGAATGTTGAAAAAGGAAACCAAAGCTGGTGGCATCACAATTCTGGACTTCAAGCTCCATTACAAAGCTGTAATCATCAAGATAGCATGGTGCTGGTACAAAAATGAACACATAGATCAATGGAACAGAATAGAGAGCCCAGAAATGGACCTGCAACTCTATGGTCAACTAATCTCTGGCAAAGCAAGAAAGAATATCCAATGGAAAAAAGACAGTCTTTTCAACAAATGGTGCTGGGAAAATTGGACAGCCATATGCAAAAGAATGAAAATGGACCATTTCCTTACACCACACGCAAAAAAAGACTCAAAATGAATGAAAAACCTAAATATGAGACAGGAATCCATCATAATCCTAGAGAAGAACAGAGGCAACAATCTTTTCGACCTCAGCCCCAGCAACTTTTTGCTAGACACATCTCAAAGGCAAGGAAAACAAAGGCAAAAATGAACTATTGGGATTTCATCAAGATCAAAAGCTTTTTCACAGCAAAGGAAACAGTCAACAAAACCAAAAGACAACTGACAGAATAGGAAAAGATATTTGCAAATAACATATCAGATTGAGGGCTAGTATCCAAAATCTATAAAGAAATTATCAAATTTTGTACCCAAGGAGTAATCAATCCAATCTAGAAATGGGCAGAAGGCATGAATAGACATTTCTCCAAAGAAGACATACAAATGGACAACAGACACATGAAAAAATGTTCCATATCACTTGGCATCAGGGAAATACAAATCCAAACTACAATGAGATACCACTTCACACTAGTCAGAATGGCTAAAATTAACAAAAGAGGGAACAACAAATGTTGGCAAGGATGTGGAAAAAGGGGAACCTTCTTACATTGTTGGTGGGAATGCAAACTGGTGCAACCACTCTGGAAAACAGTATGGAGGTTCCTCAAAAATTTGGAAAAAGAGCTACTGTATGACCCAGCAATTGCAATACCGGACATATACCCCAAAGATACAAATGTAGTGATCTGAAGGGGCTCCTGCACCCCAATGTTTATAGCAGAAATGTCCACAATAGCCAAACTTTGGAAGAAGCCCAGATATCCATCAACAGATGAATAAATAAAGAAGATGTGGTATGTATACGCAGTGGAATACTACTTAGCCATCAAAGAAATGAAATCTTGCCATTTGCAATGAAGTGGATAGAACTAGAGGGTATTATGCTGAGCGAAGTAAGTCAATCAGAAAAGACAATTTTCATATGATATTACTTATATGTGAAATTTAAGAAACAAAACAGAGGATCATAGAGGAGGAGAGGAAAAAATAAATAAAAAACAAGATGAAATCAGAGAGGGAGAGAAACCATAAAAGACTCTTAATCATAGGAATCAAACTGAGGATTGCTGGAGCAGAGAGAAATGAGGGGATGGGGTAACTGGGTGATAGACATTAAGGAGGACACATGATGTAATGAACAATGCATATTATATAAGACTGATGAATCACTGACCTCTACCTTTGAAACCAGTAATACATTATATGTTAATTGACTGACTTTACTTTTTAAAAATGGGGAAAAATTTTTAAATAAATAAATAAAACGGGAAAAAATATGAGTTCATTCCTAGTGAGACTAACACAAAAGTAATAATCTTTTCTATCGCTTAATATAAAAGTTGTATTGAGACAGTGATATTTTATTAAAGAAATGTGGTAGGTATGGTGTAGTGGGAGATTGAAGGGGGAAAAGAATATGTGCTAGAGTATATATTTTAAATTATCATACTTTTTGTGGTAGTTTTAAAATGTGTATTGCTGGGGCACCTGGGTGGCTCAGTGGGTTAAAGCCTCTGCCCTTGGCTCAGGTCATGACTTCAGGGTCCTGAGATCGAGCCCCGCATCGGGCTTTCTGCTCAGCAGGGAGCCTGCTTCCCCCTCTCTCTCTGCCTGCCTCTCTGTGCCTACTTGTGATCTCTGTCACATAAATAAATAAAATCTTTAAAAAAATAAATAAAATGTGCATTGCTATCCACAGTATTCTTTGTTTTTCTATAACTATAAAGTTTGCAGTTATGTTGTGATTCCTAAATAATGAGAAAAAATGTTTAAAAATTAATGGAGTCATATACTACATACTATTTTGGGGGACATCTGGTTTCTTTTATTCAACATAATTATTTTGAGATTCATGTTACAACGTGAATCAATAGTTTATTCTTTTTTATTGTTCAGTAGTCCTTCGATATGTGAGTATACATTGTTTATTCATTTAGCTATTGCTGGAATGGGTTGGTTCCAATTGGGCCTACTACAAGTAAAGCTGCTCTGAGAAAGCAATGGAATGAGCAAGATATGAAAAACAAGTAGGCATTAGATTTAGGTCGGTGGAGTTCAAAACTTTTATGAAATATACTATTGGGCATATCAATCAATTGACCAGATGTACTTCTCAAAAGGACAAGGGTAATATTACAAAGATTTGAGAATTATTGGAAGTAAATGGCAGTTAAAATTTTAAGAATGACTGATGTCACTCAGGGAGCGTATAACAAGGTTGGCAAAGAAGTCCCCAGTACATTTCCAAGAAACATTAGGATTTAAATAATTAACAGAAAAATAAAGACTTATGAAAAGAAAAGGAGTAACAAAGGAGATAAAAGGACCAGTAGTGTGTGCCATTGCAATTATATGAAATTTAAAATATATTTCTCTAGAAAAAAAAAAAAAAAAAACAATTTTGGATACTTATTTGAGTACCATTAAATTTGTACTTTAGTTTTAGAAGTGTTAATATTTTGTGACGTTAGATTTTGTCATCTGGGAGTTTTACATTTCATTTTGTCTTCAGGTATTGCATTAAGTTTTTGAAATCTTTAGTATTTTTAAATGGTCTTGTTATTTTTATCCTAGCTATTGTATAAATATTCCCACCATCGTGTAAGGGAGAATTTTGTTGTTTTCCTCTGCAAACTAATTTAGATTTTTTTTTTTTTTTATAAATTTGCCTTGCTCCCACATCTCTTTCTCTCTCTCATCTTTTTAATAATAGAGAATCTCAGTTCAAAAAAACATTATTACCAAATAACAAAGCACTGTCTTCTATTTTGCTATTTTAAGTGATTATTTTAGGGGTGGGTGGCTCAGTCAATAAGCAACTGCCTTCGGCTCAGGTCATGATCCAGGGTCCTGGGATGAAGCTTCACACTGAGCCCCACGTGGAGCCTCACATGAAGCCCTGCATCCAGCCCCACAATTCAGCCCTGCATGGGGATCCCTGCTCAGCAGAAAGCCTGCTTCTCCCTCTCCTACTCCCCCTGCCTGTGTTCTGTCTCTCATAGTTGTCTCTTTCTGTCAAATACATAAATAAAATCTTTTAAAAAAATTTAAAGTGATTATTTTATATTCTCCTCTTAAAATATTAGTTGACCAATGCAAAGATGACTGATAATGCTAATTACAGCTATTCCTGTTTTATGCATGCTGTTAATAAAGATAATATTAGCATTGTACCATTAAATATGACTTATGCTGAGAAGCTTAGCTTATGAAACTTATTCATGTTTACACTGGTTACCTCTGAGATAGACTTAATTATTGTTCCCAGTTAGTCACTGCCCTTCCTATAAAAGGACTGTATGTTGTTCCCTACTGTAATTTGACTTGCAGTGCCTCCTTGTGGAAGGAGCTCTAGCCCTGCTCCTGGGACAGCCGTCTTAATCCTGTGGTTTGCTCTGGTAAATAGAACATAAGCAGAAAGCACAGCTTAGTATGTCCAAGTAGAACCTCGGGCCACTGCAAGATTTTTGCCAACATGCATTTTCCCTCAGGCAGAGGAACAGTATACTCATGACTAGGGCTGCTTCTTCGTCCTGCATGGTTAAAGGCAGAAGATACATGAAGCAAAGTTGAAAAGAGATATCTAGAAGTTGAATCACAATGTTATACACTTGAAACTAATGTAATATTGTGTATCAGGTATAAGCAAAATAAATAAATGAATCAGAAGCCATTGAAGGTTTTTGAGCAGAGTAGTGACAAAAATAAAAAAGAAACAAAGAGAGAAAAGAAAAGAAAAAGAATCCATAGTACAATGGAATTTGAGAGAGAAATATTCTTTCATTGCCACTGAGATTTCCCAGTTCTAAGAAAATATGTTTCTTAGTGAAAGTTGACAGCTACAACTACTATTTCCATTTTATTTAAATTTTCATGAAGAATAACTGGCAAACTTCATCAGTGTTTTTCTGTGTATGTTCATTAATTATATATTTTCATTCAGTTTATTGATTGAATAAATTATGTTGATAATAAGTTAAATTAACCTTCAGGTATGAAATGTGTTAAAATGCTTCTCTAATTTTCCTTGGCCTAATTAAGTATTTCACTTTAAAATTTATAGAAAACTCCAGTGTAAATCTGTCAGAACCAAACCTTGAGAAGAGGATGCTAGATTCTTATCTCCTTCCAAATTCCTAAAAGGAAAAAAAAAAAAAAATCTTGAAAACAATAAATAGAACATGGCAATGACAGGTGTCTTAGCTCAGGTTGCCAAAACAGAATATCATAAAGTGGTGGCTTAAACAACAGAATTTTATTTTCTCACAGTTCCAGGGGCTGGAAATCTGAGATCAAGGTGGCAGCATGGCTTAATTCAGGTAAGAATTCCTCCCCAGGTTTGTAGATGGTTGACTTCTACTATGTTCTCACTTTTTTTTTTTTATTTTATTCATTTATTTGACAGACAGAGATTACAAGTAGGCAGAGAGGCAGGCAGAGAGAGAGAGAGAGAGAGAGAGAGAGAGAAGGAAGCAGGCTCCCTGCCAAACAGAGAGCCCAATGTGGCGCTCGATCCCAGGACCCAGGATCCCAGGCAGAGGCTTTAACCCACTGAGCCACCCAGGGGCCTCTATTGTGTTCTTATTTGATGGAGAGAGAGAGAACTCTTTCTCTTCATATAAAGGCACTCAGTCATCATGAGGTCCCTACCTCATCACCTTAAGTAACACTCAGCAAAGACCCCATCTCCAAATACTAATGATTATGATTAAAGTGGAAAGGAGGATGGTTGAAAAAATGATATGAGTTCCAAGGATGTCCTGTAAATAGAAACACTGAACAGAATCAGAAGAACTAGGAGAGAATCAAGCAAGAAAGTGAATGTCTGGAGTCTCTTCCTGAGCAAGGGCAGAGAATAAGGGATCTCAAGCTAGAGAGACAGGGCTGTGTCATATTTGGCAACATTTGTGAGTATCAAGAAGACTCCACACTTCAAAGATGGCACGGAACAAAACCACTAGCTATTGTGCCTTTCTCCTTTCTTAGTCTGATAATGAACCGGAATTCACAACGTTGCTCTCTGTAGAGTGCGCAACCAAGAATTGTCCAACAATTGAGGAACCTCAACATGTGGAAGGAAAGAAAAAAAAAAAAATCTCGATGGCGAACAGACACATGAAAAAGTGCTCCATATCACTCGGCATCAGGGAAATACAAATCAAAACCACAATGAGATATCACCTCACACCAGTCAGAATGGCTAAAATCAACAAGTCAGGAAATGACAGATGCTGGCGAGGATGCGGAGAAAGGGGAACCCTCCTACACTGTTGGTGGGAATGCAAGCTGGTGCAGCCACTCTGGAAAACAGCATGGAGGTTCCTCAAAATGTTGAAAATAGAACTGCCCTATGACCCAGCAATTGCACTATTGGGTATTAACCTAAAGATACAAATGTAGTGATCCAAAGGGGCACATGCACCCGAATGTTTATAGCAGCAATGTCCACAATAGCCAAACTATGGAAAGAACCTAGATGTCCATCAACAGATGAATGGATCAAGAAGATGTGGTATATATACACAATGGAATACTATGCAGCCATCAAAAGAAATGAAATCTTGCCATTCGCAACAACATGGATGGAACTAGAGCGTATCATGCTTAGCGAAATAAGTCAAGCAGAGAAAGACAACTATCATATGATCTCCCTGATATGAGGAAGTGGTGATACAACATGGAGGCTTAAGTGGGTAGAAGAAGAATAAATGAAACAAGATGGGATTGGGAGGGAGACAAACCATAAGTGACTCTTAATCTCACAAAACAAACTGAGGGTTGCCGGGGGGAGGGGGTTTGGGAGAAGGGGGTGGTATTATGGACATTGGGGAGGGTATGTGATTTGGTGAGTGCTGTGAAGTGTGTAAACCTGGTGATTCACAGACCTGTACCCCTGGGGATAAAAATATATGTTTATAAAAAATAAAAAATTTAAAAAAAAATAAATAAATAAAAATAAATAAATATGAAAAAAAAAAAATCTCTGCAAAAGCTAAACCTGCTACCTAAAGAAAAATTTAATGGCACAAGCAGTATAGGATTTTACCCCAACAATGGTAATAGTAGCAGTAGTCATAATAGTAGTGGTAGCTAACTTTTTTTTTCACCTGTGTTGGACTTTTGAAAGCCCTTTACAGGTTTCAAGTTTACAAGGATTATTTAATCATCTTAGAGAAGCAAGTAACATACCACATCCATGAAATCATCAGCAATGAGACAAAACGTAAAAATTCCCAAAAGGAAAATTTTAATTATAATTTATCTATTTGTTTTAAAGATTTTATTTATTTATTTGAGAGAAAGAGGGAGAGAGAGAGATAACAAGAGAGACCATGAGTGGGGGGAAGTAGGAGAGGGAGAAACAGGCCCCCACCGAGGAGGGAGCCCAATGTGGGGCTGGATCCTAGGACCCTGGGATCATGGCTTGAGCCTAAGGCAGACGCTTTAACCCACTGAGCCACCCAGGTGCTCCAGGAAAATTGTAATTTTAAAATTAAAAAAATGGAAATACTTTGCATATATAAGCTGATTGGAGTGGACAAGATGAAGAGCAAATGAGAGATCTAGGGCTTGCTGAGGATTTATACCAGAATGCACTAAAGGGGAAAGGAATTACAGAGTATCAAAGAAGGTTTAAGAAATATAAAGAATAGTTGCTTTTCTAGTTTAATGTGCTAAGCAAACCTCATATACACTATAACATTGTTGCTGGAAACTGGATCTCACTTGTGACCTTTTACATTTAAAAGTTGCATTCATTTTTGCCCTTGCTTCCCTTGCCTTTGGCGTTGTTCCTAGGAAGATGTTGCTGCGGCTGAGGTCGAAGAGGTTGCTGCCTGTGTTCTCCTCAAGGATTTTGATGGATTCCTTTCACACATTGAGGTCCTTCATCCATTTTGAGTCTATTTTCGTGTGTAGTGTAAGGAAATGGTCCAATTTCATTTTTCTGCATGTGGCTGTCCAATTTTCCCAGCACCATTTATTGAAGAGGCTGTCTTTTTTCCATTGGACATTCTTTCCTGCTTTGTCGAAGATTAGTTGACCATAGAGTTGAGAGTCTATTTCTGGGCTCTCTATTCTGTTCCATTGATCTATGGGTCTGTTTTTGTGCCAGTACCATGCTGTCTTGATGATGACAGCTTTGTAATAGAGCTTGAAGTCCGGGATTGTGATGCCACCAACGTTGGCTTTCTTTTTCCATATCCCTTTAGCTATTCGAGGTCTTTTCTGGTTCCATATAAATTTTAGAATTATTTGTTCCATTTCTTTGAAAAAGATGGATGGTACTTTGATAGGAATTGCATTAAATGTGTAGATTGCTTTAGGTAGCATAGACATTTTCACAATATTTATTCTTCTAATCCAGGAGCATGGAACATTTTTCCATTTCTTTGTGTCTTCCTCAATTTCTTTCATGAGTACTTTATAGTTTTCTGAGTATAGATTCTGTGTCTCTTTGGTTAGGTTTATTCCTAGGTATCTTATGGTTTTGGGTGCAATTGTAAATGGGATTGACTCTTTAATTTCCCTTTCTTCTGTCTTGCTGTTGGTGTAGAGAAATGCAACTGATTTCTGTGCATTCATTTTATATTCTGACACTTTACTGAATTCCTGTATAAGTTCTAGCAGTTTTGGAGTGGAGTCTTTTGGGTTTTCCACATATAGTATCATATCATCAGCGAAGAGTGATAATTTGACTTCTTCTTTGCCGATTTGGATGCCTTTAATTTCCTTTTGTTGTCTGATTGCTGAGGCTAGCGAGGATGCGGAGAAAGGGGAACCCTCCTACACTGTTGGTGGGAATGCAAGCTGGTGCAACCTCTCTGGAAAACAGCATGGAGGTTCCTCAAAATGTTGAAAATAGAACTGCCCTATGACCCAGCAATTGCACTATTGGGTATTTACCCTAAAGATACAAACGTAGTGATCCAAAGGGGCACGTGCACCCGAATGTTTATAGCAGCAATGTCCACAATAGCCAAACTATGGAAAGAACCTAGATGTCCATCAACAGATGAATGGATCAAGAAGATGTGGTATATATACACAATGGAATACTATGCAGCCATCAAAAGAAATGAAATCTTGCCATTTGCGACAACATGGATGGAACTAGAGCGTATCATGCTTAGCGAAATAAGTCAGGCGGAGAAAGACAACTATCATATGATCTCCCTGATATGAGGAAGTGGTGTTGCAACATGGGGGCTTAAGTGGGTACAAGAAGAATAAATGAAGGAAGATGGGATTGGGAGGGAGACAAACCATAAGTGACTCTTAATCTCACAAAACAAACTGAGGGTTGCTGGGGGGAGGGGGTTTGGGAGAAGGGGGTGGTATTATGGACATTGGGGAGGGTATGTGCTTTGGTGAGTGCTGTGAAGTGTGTAAACCTGGTGATTCACAGACCTGTACCACTGGGGATAAAAATACATGTTTATAAAAAATAAAAAAATTATATTAAAAAAAATTCATGACAAGATGAGAGTAAAAGAGTGTGTGCACATAAAAAAAAAAAAAAAAAGTTGCATTCATTTTACTGTCCCAGAAACTTTTGGCACGTATGCCTGTGTACAGTGTATGTTCAAGAAACATCTCAGAGTTCTAATTTCTTGATAAAGTGATCTTTGAACTCTTTAAGCAGCCCTCTGTCAAGGAGACCTCATGGTTTCTATGTACTTATGAGTCATTCATCATCAGGGGTGCAGTTTTTATGGGAATTTATTGCTGTTGTTCCTAGTTTTCTTTGGTTTTTGCCTGTCCTGATTTTAGATGATTTCGTATTCCCTCAACCTCAGAACAAAATAAGGCCATGAAGGTTTCCTGTGCTCTGACAAAGCAGCAGGCAGTGAATGATACAGCCATCTCTATTTCTGTGACTCATGAATGAGTTATCAGAACGGGCTTAGACAGTTACACCATTATCCTTCCACTTAGGAATGGAAAAGAGCTTCTTTACTCTCAGGTTTCTGGGAGTGCAAACAACTGCTTGTTTTTCAGTGTAGGGTCAGCAGCATCTGACCAGTCCTTTGACTCATCACCCAGAGGGAGTGGCAAAGGGAAAGAATTAAGGACAGTTACCCTGGACATACTCTGGGGGTCAGCAGGTGTAATCCCTCTAAGGGTCTGCCTTCTGAGACCTCTTCAGGGATTTGCAATTTTTATCTGAGACAGAGCAGAAGCAAGATCAGTTCCGTGTGCTGCTGGCCCCTGGCTTGACCTAGACTTGCACCTTCTGCCACCCAAGAGAACCCTCAGCCTCAAGTACAAGGATGCTTTCATGAGCTTGCCACTTCTAGGTGGTAGCTTATCAGAGTGGGACTGAGAAGGGGGAGCGGAGATGTCATTTCAAAACCACTATCTTCCCAATCTTCCCTGAATTTTCTAGAAACTTTACAAGTGATTTGTGATTTTCTCTATCATATAAAAAATAGTGTACACACCCAATTTATCCTTTAAAAGGTTATCTTTCTTGGGGAGCCTTGGTTGCTCAATTAGTTAAACATCTGCCCTCAGTTCAGGTCATGATCCCAGGCTCCTGGGATGGAGCCCTGTGTCAAGCTCCCTGCTCAGTGGAGAGCATGCTTCTCCCTCTCCCACCTTACTTCCCCACCTCCCTCTCTCAAATAAATAAATAAAATCTTTTTCTAAAAAAGTTATCTTTCTCAACATTATCATTTTTTATTATAGTATTTAGGAGAGAATCCTTATGTAGATCCTCCCTGGAGTAACTGCCCCAATCTAACTCGAGAGAAAATAGAAAATTCCTGACTATATTTTTAAATTAACTTCCTTAACCTGGCTTTAGTGTATAGAGGCAAGGGCCTAAAACTCTTGAGAAGTGAAAGTGTGATAAATGAGTAAGAGCTAAAGAAGTAATCTTAACTTAAAACTAAGGAAGCTGTTGAAGTTGTTTATTTCTTAGTTTTCTTACTATACAATGGCTTTTCGTTGTGTTAAAATACATAACATACTCATGGGGAAAGAAAGCAAACAGGTTCCTGCAATTTGTTCATAAAAACAGTAAAATTGATATAGGATTTGAAGCAAAGATCCTAAACTACAAGGTTAACCCCTGTCGTACCCTTGAAGTTTTACTGATAGTTTTCAAATATTCTTCATTAAGTACATTAATGAACTGGTTAAATTATATGACTTCGTGGTACAATTTCTATATTTCAGGGTAGATATTCTTTTTATTCATAGGCATCATTATTTTCCTATTCAGTAGTTACTTTATTTATTATTTTAGTTTCAGAAGATCAAATGCAATCTTTTAGTTTTTGAAATTTTTATTGCAAGTAGTTATTGTATATCAGGAAGATTAAAATATGAAGTTTAACTTGTTTCAAAAATTCACGCTTTCCAAAAACAGCTCAAACTTTTATAATGTCTTTACTTCTTCACTTTTTACTCAGAATTATTTTCAAGCATATTTTTAAAAATTATACCAACAGCCACATTAGTGATAATCAGGTACAGTGCTTCTTATAATTTACCATGCATGAGGATCACCTAAGGATATTGATAATGTAGATTCTAATTCAATAGGTCTGACATGGGCTTGAGATTCAGTGAGTCCAACCAGCTCCTAGGAGATTTTTATTCTACTAATTGTCATATCATATAATGAATAACAAGGATTGATTTAGTTCAGTGATTCTCAACCTTGACTATGTACTCAGATTGCCAGGGGAATTTTTTAATTGGATCTTAGGTGCACAGAAATAAATTAAAATAACTCTTGGTTCAAGGCATGATAATATCATCAATCCAATTTTGGTCCATTATTATTATTTTATTCCTGAACTCACCGCTCAACATAGGGCTAGAACACTATTTATTATCTATACTTATATATGTAATGCCTCCTGTATCCAAATTCCTTCAGTCCTCAAAGGGAACCACAATTTTGAATTTTGTGCATATCACTCTTCTGCTACTTTTTCCTTTTACACACACACACACACACACACACACACACAAATATACACATACCCCTAAGCTTTAATTGTTTAATTTTCCTAGTTTAAATTTAAATAGGTAATCATATTAAATACCTCCAGGTTCTTGGATTTCTTTATTCAATTTTAGGCTTTAAATTTCACCCATGTTGTCATGTGTGACACTAGCTTATTCCTTTTCATGGCTGTATAATAATTACTATGTAAATACAATACAATTTGTTTGTTCCTTCCCTTGCTGGCATGTAGATTGTGTCTAGATAGTTTTTGCTATTAAATTAGTGCTGCTATGGGTATTCTTGAAAACATCAATGTACACATTACTTAGGAGTTGAATGCATATATCTTAGAATGTATGCATGTTCAACTTTAAAAGGTAATACCAAATTATTTTCCAAAGTGGATAATAAACTTATACTAAAAGCAAAAATTATAACAGAGTTAGGGCGCCTGCGTGGCTCAGATGTTTCAGCGTCTGCCTTTGGCTCAGATCATGATCTCCAGGTCTAAGTCATGGTCTCTAGGTCTGGGGATTGAGCCCCATGTCTCCCAACTCAGCAGCGGATCTGCTTCACCTTCTCCCTCTACCTATGCCTCTTCCTCTGCTTGTACTCCCTCTTTCAAACAAATAAATAAATATTTTTTTTAAAGTGTAACAGAGTTGTACAGACTATCCAACACTCATTTTTTATATTATTTAATTCATCCTAATTAATCCCACTGAGCACTTTAAAAGTTGAATCAATATGATCTCAATTTGCATTTCCCTAACTTAGGGTGAGATTAAATATCTCATTTTCTTTTTCTTTAAATAAATGTTAATTTTATATCTGCTCTTTTTTTGCACTTATAAAGTTTTACCTCATACATTTGTGACATTTATTCTTTGTAAATGATAGAGGTAGCAAATACTTCTTGTTTATAGATTGGCTTTGTAGTCGTTTTAAGATATCTTTTGGAAAAAATGTTCTTAACTTTAATGTAGTCAAACACATCAATAATTTTTGTTAGCACTTTTTCATCTTATTTACAAAGTTATTTTCTTACTCATTTAAATTTTAATATCAATTTGTCAAGTTTCCCCCAAATACTATTGACATCTTTATTCAAATAACATTCAGTCTATAAATTATTTGGAGGACAATTGATAATAATGATTGATTCAGTCAGATTCAACTAGGTTTTGCCAAAGAAAAAAGAATATCTACACCACAGTTTTATTTCTTTGCTATAGACTCAAATAGATCTTCAGGGCTACTGACCTTTGCCAAGGATTCAGGATTCCAGGCTACATTGATCTTCTGTCATTTCAACCTCAAGGTAAGATTTCAGGACTTGTCAGAATAGGAAAAAATAATGGAATCAAATGAGAACAGAAAACTGAACACCACGGCTTAAGCATTTGTTTCCCAAAATGATACATGTTACTATTGTCTTTCACAGTATCTGGTCACATGAATCTATCTATCTTTAAGGGAAAAGAAAAAATGGCATTCTGTATTTAGTAGTTGGATGGACAAAGAAATTATTAATGAGCACTAATCCTATCCGATAGCATGATATTAAGATACAAATAAACGTAGTTATGACCATTAACTTGGTTTCCTTGAATGTCATTCAGTAAGTTAAATCAGTATTTCTACAGGTTTGGGCTAGGCATAGATAGTCTTATAAAGCTCCCCATTGAAATGTGTCCTGATAATTAAGAAACACTAGAGGAGATATGTAAGTAGGAGCTCCATGAACCCTCATCTCAGCAAAACAACCATAAATGATGAAAATTAATACAGGGACAACAAAAATATAACATTTAAAGCCTCCAAAAATTACCCTAAGGGCATACAGCAAATAAAGACATGTTTATTCAAGAAAAATATTAAATCTCATTAACAAGAGGATGGTATGATATTTGAGCCCCAACATGTTTCCTCTTCTCTGGCTTACTGTAATGTAATTTCCACTCTGAGCAGAAGTTGACAATCCCCTCTCATCCCTGTTACTAGTCAGAAGCCATAGTATCTCCCCGGGAAGACGTAACTGCCATCATTTCTCATCCTCCTCTTCTTGTTTTAGAAGCTAAATTTTAGGCAAGTAAGAGCAAGAGTTTGGGGGCTCCCTACCTCCATTCTGCCTGACTGGTAAAGTGGAGGATCTAGTTTAGTCCACTGGAAATACTTGGACCCCAAGTGCCCTTTCTCCAGCTTGCTTATAGGGTGTAGTTTCTCCACCATGAAAAGTAAGCCAAGAACCAGACACTACTGCTCCTGTCCAGGTCCCTGTTTTGTAAAGCAAGAGTATCAGTCGGCAAGAAAAGGCCACTGTCTCTGCCCCCAACTAGTAGAGATTTCTCAGAAGACAGAGGTTGACCTTACAGACCAAGAGATTCAAAGCTTTCTCCACGGAATGGATTTTATTTGCAACAAAGCATTGGAAATTGAAGTCTAAAGCTTTCTCAGAAACAGGGGCAATGTTGGCAGGAAAGCCATTAAGAGGAAGCTGGTAGCTTCACAAGGAGTTAAACCCAACTAACTGATCGGTAGAACCGAGGAAAGAAACAACTAAGAACCCACTTAGAGTTTGAAAAAACAAAAGCAAACAAACAAACAAACAAAAACAATACCTAAAAACAGATTTCAAAAACATCCCAGCAAAGAGGCCCAGATTTAATGGAATCAGAATATGGAACCACTTATGTCTCCAGGGCACTGTAGAAACCAGTAGAGCAATCAGCAGGCAGTGAGTGGAGGCTAACAGCTGGGAATAATACTAACAGAGGTAGACATCTTAACCGGGAGATCAGGGAGATGGAATCAAAGGGAGCCTGCTGAAAGGGCTATTATCTCAGGATGACTGTGTGCCCACGCAAGGCTGCCTTGGCTGGGAAGCGACCTCAGAGACTGCACAGCATGCCAGGAACAGACTTTACTAAACGAATCCAGCAAAGCCACGAATCAAATCAACAAGCAAACAAAAACAAGCCCAGAGGATGGGAGCACCTGCATCCAGAGTTGCTATAGCATGTTATGCAAAATAGCCAGGGTGACCAAATCCCAGGGGAAAAAGCAGGCAAGAGAAAACAGTTTCATTGAATAGAGATCAGAGAGGAATTCTTGTGTGCAGATGATGATGGAACCATAAGTTCTAAGACCCTTGGCCACTTAGCTGCTTTAATGGGGATGGTTGCCCTACAGAGTCATCCAGAAGCATAGAGACCTTTACCCACACAGAAAATAAATCCTTGTTGCCTTTCGTATTTTGTGCTTATTTAATATGGCATAACAGCCTACCATAATTAATGCAACACTGATTAAAACAGAGCAAGGAAAAAAAGAAAAATATTTGATAACAAAAGTAGAAAATGCCTTACTTTCTTTTATATGATTAACGTGAATGCATTGAAATTATGACTGTGATCATCTAGGGGATTTAAATGTATAAAGTAAAGTATTTAAGTTATTGTTCTGCTTAATAGTATTACATTTGGGATTGTTTTCCTTATTTCATTATTTTCCTGTGCCTGAGAGACATTTCCCAAGGAAACGTGGTTTGCCATTACGGACCGATCTATCATCTGTAGGGTCATCATAAGCAGCACCTGTGACTTCATTTAGTATACATTTACTGTTTATTTATTTGTTACTGCATTCATTAATTTGATTAATTTGTCCATTTACTCATTCATTCATTCAACAAAGCTTGATTGATCATCATCCCTATGTCAGAAGCCATGTAAGTCCTGAGAGAGTCCTATAGCAACAATTAACTAGCATTTATTGAATCCCTCCTTTGTATTTGATACAATTTGAATGTAATTATCACAAATTATAAAATCAACGGAAATATTGTTTTGATTTTTTGGGGGGTGGTAAGGGATCTAAGGCTCAAGAATTCAAGTGACTTGCATAAATTCACACAGCCAACGAAGGTCAAAAGTAATATTCAAAGCATGTCTGAACCTAAATTCCATACCCTTTTTTTTATGCTTATAGTGTCAGACAACCCTGATTGCAGAGGACAATGGTCCAGGGATGCACCTGTTGTTTTAGTATAATTAGTAGTAGCATTTCCTTTGGTCAATACTGGCCTGGTTTGGAAGATAAAATACATGGTCACCTGGCATGTTACACTATCACTGTCATTAGTCACAAGGTAAAAAAAAAAAAAGAGAGAGAGTTTAGATGAGTATAGAGCTATTCTAAATAGTTATTAAGTGTCAAAATGAATAGCAAGCTCAAGAAAGCATCCTACCTCATTTTTGTACTTTGTAGCAAACCCTGTTAACCAAAAAAAATCAATATGGGAAATTTTTAGAAAATTTCCTGTGCAGAAAGTCATTGACAATCAAATAAGATCCGCAAAATCAAAAGCTGAGCAATTTTGCTATTGAAAATACGTACAATCCGTAGTGTTAAATTATTTATGATTTTCCCCATCTTATGTATACACTGAATTATGCAGGAGTTCCCAAATGCTGAGATCATCTGGATAAGTAGAATGTATAGAATATTGACTGCACAGAGGAGTATTCCTGCTAAATAATCACAATCAGTCCCTGGGCATGGCACTCATGAATTTATGGTCTAATAAATGGATCAAGAATGCAGTGAAGTAGAATTTATTCATTGAATACAAACATCACCCAGGGAGGCAGTTTGTTCTATTAGACATCAATTCCATGGTCCTACAAGATTAATTGGTGATTTATAGAAAAAGACAGACATTTACATAGTTATGTCACTGAGAAACTGGAAATTATTTCATTTGGAAGTTGATGCAATAGTTAGTCTTTCCCCTTGGAAGATTAGACAATGCAGGTTGTATTCCAGCAAAAGAAATATCCTGTTCTAGGAACCCATATTGTAATGACTTCTAATTATTTTCCTTTAAACAACACAAAATACAAAAGCAAAAATATAAAACATAAAAATAATAGGATCATATCATATTATCCCCAGACATTGATATCAGGAGGTAATACACTGAACACTGGTAAGCTACAATTTCCCACTTTGTAATTAAAATAATAACAAATAGAAAATGTGATAAAAGGGAAAACCTCTTAAGATAATTTTTTAAATCTATATTTGATACTTATGCCAATTCCCTTTATACCTAGCCTAAAGACGTAGATGAAAGAAAATTATATAACTTTATTTTTTAGAATTTGTGATTACCTTTCTAAATATTAGTCACAATCTAAAAAATGCTCACAATTCTCTAGATAAATGAATAGATAAACAAATGAAAGTCTCAACTCTCTACTGTAAAAGCACAGACCAATCTGGGTTTTAATCTTTGATCTTCTTTTTTATTTTTTTAAAGATTTTATTTATTTATTTGACAAAGAATGAAAGAGAGAGAGAAAGAGAGAGAGAGACACTGAGTACAAGCAGGGGGAGCAGCAGGGAGAGGGAGAAGGAGGCTCCCACTGAGCAGAGTCCAACTTGGGGCTCATGACCTGCTCAAGGTAGATGCTTAACCAGTTGAGCTGTTCAGGTGCCCCTTAAACTTTGATCTTCTAAATAGTAGCTAAATCACCAGGGGAAATGTTTTAATAATTTAACCTGCCAATTTTCTCATTTATAAGATGAGAATAATATTTTCCTTTCAGAACTGTTAGTATTCAAGTAAAATACTTAGTACAATTCCTGGAACACAGTAAATGCTAAATATAGTTTTTGTTTTATTATTAATAAATCAGTTTTTTGAGTAATGTTTGTGTCCAAGAAATGATATTTGACATTATAGGAAGCTAATCAATAAAGCATATATATATATCATTTGGGTGTCAATTTAGATAGTTGATATAATGTTCATTTAATTCTTATAATTTCAAGGACTATCATAGTTGCCCAAATTAAGTTTCAGAGAAAATTTTCTAGATTGTAATTATTAAGTATGGGAAGCATAATGTGAGCCTAAATTAAGTTTGAGATAATGGTCTTTTCCAATTTACCTTCTGCTGCCAATAGGAGAGACAAAGATTTAGAAGATAGTCAATATGTCTTCAAGATACTTTGATTTTAGTTAAGCCGAGAGACCATATACACAAAATACTATACTTACAACAAATGTAACCTGCTTCATAAAATAGATGAAAATAAAATGTTGTAAGAAATTATAGCCAAAATATTATAATATTTGGTTGGAAGGGTATTATTTATTAAAACACTATTTTTCAATTGCCTTTTATGTACCAGGGATCCCTTTCAGATTTTAGAAATACATCAATAGGCCAAAATACTCATATGAACCTGAATTCTACTGTACATAAGCATGCTAATAAAAAAGACAATTTCAAGTTATGATAATTCTTATAGAGGATAAAGGGATATGATAGAAAGCAACTGTGTAAAATGACAGGGAGTCAGTAGCTTACTTTATAAAGGGTGATAGTCAAGAAACTGACTCTTAACTATAGAAAATGAACTGAGGGTTACCAGAGGGGAGTTGGGTGAGGTGGGGGAGAAATGGGTGAACCAGGTGATGGGGATTAAGGAGTACATGGCAATGAGCTACCAGTGATGTACAGAATTGTTGAATCACTATATTGTACACTTGAAACTAGTATGTCACTGTATGTTAACTAACTGTACTTAAAACTTAGAATAAAAAGGGTGGTTGGAGAAGATCTTTCTGGAAGTATATTATAGCAAAGACTTAATGCATACAGCTGGGGGAAGAGAATTCTAAGCAGAATTCTAAGACCATTGGAAAACCCGCATTGGAAAAAGAAAATCTATTTCAAAATAGAAAGAGACTGAGCATAATCTGACTGTAGCAAACATAGCTGAGGGAAGAGAGATAGCATGCTGAGCCATTTTCCCAAGAACTTCCCAGCCATTCTAAGTTGAGGTATGAATCTATGAAATGGAAGTATATTAAGGTGGAAAAAAACACGAGCTAGTTTGATGTTTAAAAAGTCAGGCTGATTGTTGTATGAAGAATGGACTGGGGGTGTGTGTCAGAATGTAGTCCCCACATGAACGCTGTTCATGTTGGAGAAGGGAAACATGGTGGGGACTTGGACCTCAACAGTGCTGGAGATGGAGAGGGTTGGTGGATCTGAGATGGTTGATGACATATTTTGGAGGTAAAATAGCTATGGGACTTGCTGACAGACATGTGGAAAGAGTCAAAGGGAGAGACGCTCAAAATGGTGCTTGGGGTTTACCTCGAGCAATTAAGTAGAGACCTCTATGAGCTTCATGAGAGACTTGGCATTTATTTTGAATTTAGAAAAAGGAATACAGTCAAATGAGATGTCACTTTTGCAGCAGAAAGGGCGAGATGAATTGAAGGCCTGTGAGCCGAAGGTAAGAGGGTGTGGCTGAAAATTAAGCAAGGCATTTTTCTGTTAGTCATTATAAAATGCCTTCTGAGGGGGTAAATGGGTAAATTTATTCACTTTTCTGGTACTAAAGGTTAGTTTCCAGGAAGTTTTGTTTTCTGTTTTTTTGTTTTGTTTTTGTTTTTTGTTTGTTTGTTTGTTTGTTTTTTCATGAGAGTCCCTCACCTTCAAAACAACTACAATCATCTATTTGCCCCATTGCTCAGATGTTTGTTCATTAACACTAATAAGTATAATAGTTAATATTATTAACTCGTAAGATGTCAATTACTATACAAAGCACATTAACACAACAAGGAAACAAGCTTATACAATTAATAGCCCAGGGTACATGCTAGAACTGATATTTTGCTCTTACAATTCTACTCTTTCCTTACTGTATCTAATAAGAATGAAACACTGTATAGCCTACTATTTGGGATGGACTCTGGTAGCAGGATTAAGAAAGTTACTGCATCCTAGAAAAGAGACTACTGAAAAAGATTCTAGTTATGATAACTAAGTGAAATTACAGGTAGGTTAATTAGCTTGGTTGTGCTGATTAGTTCACAAGGTATGTGTATATTAAAATTTCATGTTTTTAATCTTTAATATATATAGTTTTTCTTCATCAGTTACACCTCAGTAAAGCTGTATAAGAAAAAAAAAACACCTTAAAAAAAAAAAGAAGCTATGTATAGGTCTAGGAGAAAAATGAGGGGATGAACATGCCAAGAAGGAGAGAAGGCGAAAGAAAATGGATATATGTCAGTGGACAAGATACAGGGGTTGTACCCAGGCATGATTTGAGATTCAGCACTGATTAACATCATATAATAGGATCATGACCCAGAGTTTACTGAACCTCAGTAAACTAATCTCTAAGCCAAATGAATGATCCTGGCTGGTGCACCATCCTAACTTTCATTTGAGTCTGAAGATTTGTATGCATATACCCATTGCCTCTGTACACGCTTTTCAGAGAACAAGAAACTTGTCTGTTAACAATAAAAAATAAGTGTATTACCATGAAGTCCTTTGAGTTTCAGGTTGAGCACCCCTCCAATGAGCTGGAGCTTTCCCGAAGCTCTGTTAATGTGGAAAGCAAGGGGCTGGAACACTTGACTGAGTGGATTAGCCATGTAGTGGAGCACAAGAGATCTCTCATGCTCTAGGCAATTAATGTAATCATTTTTCTAAGCGTCCTTAAGGTGAGGGGGGGCGTGAAAATTGGTTATTTTGATGCAGGATGAACTGTGGCTTACATACGCACAAATGCAATTACAAAGAACACTTTCCAATAGAATTTCACCAGGAAGGAAGATACATAAAAGAATCCCACAAAATAAAAGCAAATACTTCTTCCTGGAAATTGATTCATTTTGTAATCATAACCAACACCAACACAAAAAAAAGACTGATTTTTCAAAATATGTTGCTATTAGATTGATATCTTGGGAGTTATGAAACCTGAATTTCTGGTTCTTTTTCCTTTCTGTGCCTTAATCATCTTCTTCTTCTTCTTTTTTTTTTTTTTTAAGACTTTATTTATTTATTTGACAGACAGAGATCTCAAGTAGGCAGAGAGGCAGGCAGAGGGTGGGGGAGGAAGCAGGTTCCCCGCAGAGCAGAGATTCTGATGTGGGGCTGGATCCCAGGACCCTGGGATCATGACCTGAGCCAAAGGCAGAGGCTTTAACCCACTGAGCCACCCAGGGGCTCCTGTGCCTCAATCTTCTCCCCGCCCCCCTTTCTTCTCCATCTCTTCGTCCTCCTCATCCTTCTTCTTCTCCTCCTCCTCTTAATGGTATAATTGAAAGAGTGAGAATCAGCTCTGCTAGAAAGCAGACTGTAATGTTTCTAAGAGGATATTAACAACATTTTCATCGCAAGAGGTCCAAGGCCAGCAGACAGCAGTATCTCAAGAGGATACAACCAAAACGACAGCTCTTTCTGAAGGACTGCACTTTCCTCATGTTCTTTCTTCCTCCAACAACTACTGAGCCAGCCCTGCTTCTTGAAAGTATTCAAGACAGAGCTGGTCTCTACGGTCCTACTCCCTCTTTAGAATTATTAAACCCCAATTCACACTAGTAAAACCCAGTTCCTTCTACTGAAATACAATAATTCCTCTGAAATGTCTTATTCTCCCTTGATACAGTAAATTAGTTGAGCCTCTCTGTCCCTGTCTCTGTTTCTCTGTCTCTCTCCTTTCCTCTCTCCCTTCCTTTCTTTTCGGCTTTCTTTTCTTTTCTTTTTTTTTTTTCCTAGACATATTCCTGGATACCACTGATCAACAGCCTTTAAAATAATCTGTTCTAGCAATTTTATTTCTATGAGCAGAAATAACCAAAAATTAATAAATAAATAAGAATTTTGATACCAGCATGTTTTGAAAGATTATACATGGTAATGAGACTTTACTTTCTTATTCTGAGCAGAATAGCTTTAAGGAGAGAATGATCAGCAAACAGTGATTATTACTTAATAACTCTGCTTTAAAATTATATTTGTCCCATAAGACACCACATTTACCTATATTCTTCTTTCAATCTAACTGTTCCACTTTTTTTTTTCTCTTTCAATCCTTTTGCTTAATTATAGATTCAAAGGGGAATGAGGTATTTTTTAAAAGACACAGGTATATGTCCACATTAAAAAAAACATGGTGGCATTAACCGGTTTAATTATGGTGGCAAATAATCTATATCATACACACCTAGATTAATAAATTATCATATGATATAATAAGACAGATTTGATGTTCATCTTATAATAAATCTGTAAGAAAAATCTATAGCAAAACAGAGTGGCAAAGTACTCTTACAGAATATTTCAAATACACTTATCATTGTATAATCAAAGTAAATGTAAATGTAGAGAGGTATAATCTGGTATTTTAATGTTATTAATAAAGTCCCTTTATCTGTCACGACTTCCTTTCCTGATATCTCTCTATCTGTCCTCTCTCCCTCAAGTGCTGTTCCTCCAGAATTTTCAACTGACCCTTCCGGTTTCTGGCAAACAACGCCTTTGTCTGAGTCTCCTAATGATGTACGTTCCTCTCATTCTTTTGTTTGTGCTAAGACCTGACTTTCTCCTTAGGGCACAAGTTCCTGTCAAGCTTTCTGCTGAGGAAACAGCCTTGCTTCAGGGATCTCCACTGAAGGTTTTGATTCTTCGAACCTCCCATAAAACAGAATCTGTGAGGCTCCCAGCCGCCACTACTTAAACAACACTGTTGTGTTTTTTAGTTTTCAGTACAAAAAGCAGAGCTGGAATGTGAATGCAGGTCTGCTTTACTCTGGAGATCAGCTTTTTAACCACTGTTTACCGCCCTGAGGCAGGCCCAGTGTCACGGGGATATGACCAGAGCAAAGGCACAGGCTCTCTGCTCCCAAGGGCCCAGCACTTGGCGTAATGTTCTGTTGAAGCAAACTTGACATTATTGATCCTTTCTGAACAAGGGTCTCACATTTTAATTTCACACCAGGCCCCACAATGTACCTCAGGTGATGCTATAGTTAATACCAAACTGACTGTGGTGCTTCACATTTTCATGTAACCCATTTCTACATGCTGGTTCTCAGTCTTTTAAAACCCACCCTAAGGGGTGCTTGGGTGGCTCAGTCATTAAGCGTCTCCCTTCAGCTCAGGTCATGATCCCAGGGTCCTGGGATAGATCTGGCCCCGCATCAGGCTCCTGCTCAGCAGGAAGTCTGCTTCTCCCTGTACCATTCCCTCTGCTTGTGTTCCCTCTCTCAAAGTCTCTCTACCTGTCAAATAAATAAATAAAAATCTTTAAAGAGAAAAAAACCATCACCCTACCTTACCTGCTCCCATGTGTCCTGTGTGGAATGCATGGGTACCCCCAAGGACCCTGGTCTCTGGGAAGTTCTCTTTACTGTGCTCCTATACAGGTCGGATCACCAATCATCCTGTCTATAATTTATAGTGGAAAGTGTATTTCTCTGTTCTGATCACCACCTCAGCTATAATTCCCTCTAAAATACAGACCATATCGTATTGATCATTGCACCCAGAATGTGTAGCACATTGACTAATGAAGACGCACTCAGTTCATTTTATAAAAACAGAGGTGGACTGTTTTAGAGCTTTGAGTTTTCTTGAGTTCTGGATTGTAACTTGCCTTAGGGATTCCAGAGCTTCCTAAATTAATGACAGTCTTTGAAGATTGAGTAAAAATGATTATACAGATATCTTGGTCTAGGCCTTGTGATGTCAAATGACGTTGCTGTTTAATGAACTTTGTTTGCAAAGTTCTCAAAGACACTGAAAGCAAATTTTAATGACATTTTTAATGTCTTATTTAAATTCCAGTAGAAGTCAGAAATGTGTGAGTTTATAAGCAAGGAAAAGGATTCCAAGTAGGGAGAAAAGTATGAGAACTAGCAAAGAATGGGTGTTGTTTGATGAATATGAATGGTCTAGTTTGGCTGGGGACATCCCGTGTTGGGGAGATCATATAAAGATTACTAATTACCTGGTAACATTAAGCCTATAATTCTTCCCTCACAACTGACAGATGAGCTCCCTTCTGATGTGTGTAAAAAGCGGTCAACACACTCTTAATTGAAAAAGAGGTTGGATTTATTTATTTTCTGGGTTTTTTTCGGTCTATTTTTATTAATTGAAGAATAATTGACATAAATATTGTATTAATTTCATGTATATAACATAAATTTTTGATATTTATATACATTACAAAAAGGTCACCACCATAAGTCCAGTTACCCTCTGTCCTCATACAAATTTATTATAGTATTATTGACTACATTTCCTGTTGTACATTAGTATATATATATTATTATTATTATGCCTTATTTATTTCATAATTGGAAGATTGTATCTCTTAATCCTCTTCAGTATTTCGCCCGTCTCTCATCCCCCTTGACAGCCATCAGTTTGCTCTCTGTATCTGTTTGTTTTGTTTGTTCACTTGTTTGGGGGTGTTTTGTTTTGGTTTGGGATTTTTGTTGTTGTTGTTTTAAATTTGACATATAAGTGGACTCATACAGTATTTGTCTTTCTTTGACTTATTTCACTTAGCATGATCCCTCGAGGTCCATCTGTGCTATTGTTAATGGCAAGATTTTAGTTCCTTTTTATGCCTGAGTAATATTCTTATATATATAAAGAGGTATGTGTATATATCTTCTTTATCCATTCATCTGTCTACGGACACATGAACTGCTTCTGTATCTTGACTTTTATAGATAAGGCTGCAATAATGCTGCAATATGCCTCTTCAAATTAGTGTTTTCAGTTTTTTCAGAGAGCCCTAGAAATGGAAGTGCTGGATCATATGGAAGTTTCATTTTTAATTTTTTTTTGAGAAACCTCAATACTCTTTTCCATAGTGACTATACCAATTTTCATTCCCACCAACAGTGCAAGAGCGGTCCCCTTTCTCTGTACCCTCGCCAATACTTGTTGTTTCTTATCTTTTTGATACCAGCCATTCTGACAGGTGTAAGGTGATATCCCATTGTGGTTTCAATTTGCATTTCCCTGATGATTAGTGGTGTCAGGCATCTTTTCACGCGCCTGTTGGTCATCGGTATATCTTCTTTGAAAAAAATGTTTATTCAAGACTTCTGTCCATTTTATTTATTTTTTTGAAAGATTTATTTATTTGAGAGAAAGGGATCATAGGTGGAAGGAGAGAGAGAAAATCTCAAACAGACTCCATGCTGGGTGCAGATCCTGACCTGGTATTTAATCCCATGGCCCTGAGCTCACGACTGGAGCCGAAACCAAGAGTTGGATGCCCAATTAACTGAACCACTCAGGCACCCCTCTATCCATTTTTAAATCAGATTGCTAGTTTTTGTTTTTGTTTTTTTTATATCGATTGTAAGAGTTCTTTATATATTCTGGATGTTAACCCAAAAAGGACATTAACTCTGGATAGCCCAGCTTGCTGAACTTCGCTCTTCTGTCAGGGGTTTAGTTGGATTGAGAATGTTCCTATATGTTGCATCTACCTCAGATTCCATTTTTTTTTCTTGAGATCATATAACTATTCCACATGATGACATGTTATTTATTCACCAAAAATATCATATTGTTCACAGTTACATATTTATCCCCTATGCTGTCTTTTTAATACTTTTTTTAATATGGGAGAAGAAAAATCATTCCAAAGGTAAACAACAATCTATGTCCAGTGAAGATGTTTAGCAATTGCATGAGATAATACTTTATCTTTCATGGTATGTTGTGAAGAAACTAAAAAAAATAAAAGGTGGGGAAATGATTTGGGTTTGAGAATACTGTTTGTTTTACTTACCACATAGTTTATAGCCCATATGGTCTTTAACTTTTCAACACATCTGCTTAACCACTTTCTCATGATTCCATTAGATTTCAATTTTTCAAAGATATATATCACAAAAATAAGTATTTTGATTTGGGGTGCTTGGGCCTTAATTAGTTTTCATTTGTTTTTTTATTTGTTTGTTTGTTTGACTGAAGTTTGTGTCTGGAAAATTGATGAAAATGTAAGAAAAAAAACTTTTCTTTATTTCCCTCCTTCCTTTCTGTAAATATTTAGTCTTTATATATTGCTAATCTGGACACTAGAGAAACAGAAACAGACTTAAATATAATTTCCCTCATATTCTAATAATTTTAAATAAATTATCATAATTTAAAGTGATAATTACAATGGAAGAGTCACCTTCTAAAAGAAGGGAAATTTTCATTTTAGATAAAGATATTAATTTATAAACATTACATAAAAATTAACTCAAAGATTAGCTGCTCAAGACAATAAACATTATTTAACCCAGTTTCTGAAGGCCAGGAATCCAGGAACAGCTTAGTTGTATAGTTTTAGCTCAGTGTCTGTAGGGCAGGTCTACAATCACCTCAACACTTGGCTGGGTTTCTTCTAAGCTTACTTATATGGTTCTTGTCAGGCCTCAGTTCTTTACTGACCATTGGCGAGATGCTTCAGTAACCTGACTTGTGAACATCATCATAGAGCTATTCCAAACATGCCAGATTCCTTTACTCAGTGGAAGCATTGAGAAACAGAGACAGAGAGAGAGAGACCGGGAGAGAGAGAAAAAGACTAAGCGAGAAGCTTTAATCCCTTCTATAACTTAATAGCAGAAGTTATATACCACCACTTCTGCCAGATGTTACTGGTTACACAGAACAACTTTAGTATATTATGGGATGTGAATTCACAAGGATGTGAGTGCCAAAGGCAGGGATCATTTGGAACCATTTTGGAGTCTGGCTAGCACAGACTGTCCTCTGGTCCATAATGATACACGTTTCTTTCATTTTCAATACATATTCCCTTGCCATGCCCCAAAACTTATTATTAACTGATGCCTAAAACAAGGTGCAGATGAGAGCCTTGGGATATAGCTCATCAAGTATGAGTACTTGAGTGTATGTCCCTTCAGCTTGTGGAACTAAAAAAGTTATCCCACATAGACACACTCAGCATGTAATCATAGGACAGGCATAAAATAATTACTATGGACATTGCTGTTAGAAGGGGGAGAAAATGGGAGGTATCAAGGACTCATTGGTCCATAGCAATTCTGAAATAAGTTTTGGCAAATGTTGGACATTTCTTGAGTAGGTCTCAAGTCCCAGGAAATTTTCTTGATGGCTCTTGGTGCTACCTTCTAGGTTCTTAATTCCACCCTAAACCATCCTTCTGTTTTTATGAAAGGTAATACATTCTTACATCTGAGTAGATTTCTCAGTTTGATTTCTGCCAGAGGTATTTTGGGAGTCTAAAGGCCTCTTTACTATTTTTTACTCTTTCTTTTCCTTTTCAGTCCAAGCTGGCAGTGTTTCTGAATAAATTATTCTTTTAAAAGCTTTGTGGGCTGTCTGTAAATAGTATGGGTCCACTCCATATGCAAAAAGCCAAACCCATACATCATTTCAAGATGAGATCTTCTTCACCTTTGGCTTCTGCTGAGAAGGTTGAGTGACAAAGTCTTGTGACTTTGTGAGAAGTTCTGTTTGCTAGACAGAAACGAGGTAGCACACCCTTATTCTCTCTAGAAGACTTTTTGTCTAAAGCACTACTTTAGATCTTTCTGAGGCCTTAAGAAATGATTATATAGTCACATTGATATGACCTGCCATATCAGTAAGGTTTTCCAGTGGTCTGAAGCATAGGCAATTCATTTTTAGCTCATAGTTTTGTAGCCCTTTATGAAATTATACTTATTTCCTAGACAGGGACATGAACTTCATATTTTATCAATAAAAGAGCACTGTTGTTGGAAAATATCCATATAAAATCAAGGCATTTTATTATACTAAAAATAAGAAAGAAAGAGAGAAAGAAAGAAAGAAAGAAAGAAAGGCAACACAATTTTCTTCCCAATGACTTGGATTTTTTTTTCTTTTGAACTTGAAATTAGATTTTGCATTTTCCATCTAAAATCATATGCAAAATGATTAATAGTAGAAGGATATTCAAAATTATTAAAGCGTTTTTCTAAAGCCTTGATGATAAAAACTTTATAGATGCTGGGCTCAGAGAACTTCCCTTCTAGATAGACAAGGATGTATTTATGAAAATGGAACATAGGTAATGCAAAAGGAAAGTCAGCATACAAAACAGCTGACTGGAAGAAATGTAGTGTCTCAGCTGATTTAACCTTTTGGTACTCATTTGCTATTTCCTTGCTTGCATCATTTGGCTTCAGCCCCACATATAGCCATAATCAATCTATCTCCTCCAGATTTTGTCATTTTTCACTCATTATTTAACTAATTATCCAACTGTTACCATATGTTCAAATCCACTCTGACTTCTTAAAACCAATGTTCGTACCTTCTCCATACTTAAACATCATTTTGAACTGCATGTCATGCCTGATTTTGGTTGTAGCCTTTTATCTTAGCGTTAAGAGCATTCATTAATGTTACTTCACAGATTAGATAAAATAAAACAGGGTACTATAGGACCAACTACCCATTCAACTCACAGACATGCATAGGGACTTTATTGTTTGGTAACATTTTCATGATCTGTAATATCTTTCACTACTTACAACACTACCACCTACCTCAGAATCAGCCTGGAGCCTTATGCTTCCCAGAAGGAGTTCTGTTCTGCCCAGCTGCTCTCCAAATTAATTTGCCCATGACAAGTCTGCTTTGCTCAAGGTTTTCAGCTGAGTGAAAGAGTAGAGAGCTTTGTGACAGATTTTTAAAAACAGGTAGTTTTACATTTACTTTGAGAGTCAGCTGTATTTTTTTGTCCTCCACAAAGGCTCTGAAGCCACACTGGCCTCCTTACTGTTCCTCAAATACGCCAACCATCCTACATTCCAGGGTTCTCATACTTTGTACTCCTTTCTGGAAAGCTCTGTCCTCAGGCATTCTCATGTTCTTATCCCTTCCTTTTTATTTAGATTTCCACACAAAAGTCACTTCCTCAGACTACTGCCCACATCATCCTATTTAAAGTACTGTACAATGAAATTCTTTCTTACTACCTGCTGTATTATCTGTTTATTTAATGTGTATATCCTCCATTAGAATATAAGCTTCAAAAAAAGAGAGGAATTTATTTCATTTCCATCTGCATCCTCAGTGCTAAGAAAAGTGACTAGGAGGCAGTGGGTACTTAAGCAAATTACATTATTGTTCTCAATACTTCACTCCACTCTCTGAGTGTAGGTGTTGCCACATGATTTTGCAGTGTCTCCCTCTAGAGGTAGAATAGACTTTCCTTCTCTACTGAGGTTGAGTGTGTTCGTGACTGGTTTTTGCCACTGAAATGTAGTTGGAAGTGGCAGTGTGCCAAATTGAAATCTTATTAAGGCATCCCAAGTTTCTCCCCTTTCATCTTGAATATGAATTTTTACCATTGCTGTAAGAAAAATATGCTTTTGATATTTTGCTAGTTCAGAAAGGATGAGAGATGTGTTAAGCACACTAAGGTGCAACTTGCAGTTTGTAGACAAGATCCAAAGAACCCAGGTAAGTTAACCTCCAGATGACCACAGATGCAGCAAAATAAATAAATAAATAAATAAATAAATTGTTACTGTTTTAAGTAATTGACTTTGGGGACAGTTTCTATCAAACATTGCTGTGGCACTAACTGAATAAACAGTAATTGTTAAATATTCTAATGCCAATAAATCAAATTTTCAAAATACTTGGAAGGCTAATACTGTCTTATTAGCATTTTATTTTACATAGCTCAAATAACTCTATAAATAAACAACTTGCAGAGCTTTAAGCAAACAACTATAAATAAGTGAGTATCTCTAAGGAAGACAATATAGATGATTCTATTGTATTTATGAGATAGAAAGACCTTTCTTGGCAGAGTGCTTTTAAAGCAGTGACATTTTATGCAAGGGAGGCCATAGGTAATACAGTGTTGTGCTTACCAGAAAGAGGCGAAAAAAGGTCCTCAAAATGAGAAATCATATAAACATGGTGGTTCTTAAATTATAATGCATAACAGAATAGCCTACAGTGCTGGTTAAGAACACAGACTGCTTGGACCAAATCCCTGGTTTCTGATTCTGTAGGTCTCAGGGTGCTTCTCTAATAAAAAACACTTTTCTAATAAGTTTCAGGTTGAGGTCTTTGTAAGGCAGCTGGCAATGGAAATCATACTTTGACAACCGCTGATCTCTGAGGTCTGCTCATTGAAAGATAAACAGAAAAACCTAAAAATCTTTTTGCTGCATTTAAAAGTGAAACTCATGAAAGTCGTAAGGTTTTTATAAATATATTCATATCATTTCTTTATATTTTTTCCTTCTTCAATCATGAACTGCTCAGTTACCTGGATCACTCACTCAGTAACATTTTTCAACAAGCCACTTCTCGCAATGTAAAATTCTGATAGTAAGCTGTTGTATCAGTATGAAATTAATACACAGGCTCTGTTCAAACAGGAAAAATTAAGCAGTAAATATTCAAGTTAAAAATTACACAGTAAAAATAGAAATATGGTATAAAGTCCAAGCAAGATGGAAGAAATATTTCATTCATGAGGACTTTAAACTTACATTCTAGAAAAAAAGACCTCCATATCATATGATCATATGCTAAGGTAGGAAAGAAGGAACAGATGCCCTTGCAAAATGTATGACTAGTACACAGGATTAAAGACTACTATGTACTATATTAGAAATCAGATTGTCATTGGGACATCACACCCATTTCAAACCACAATTTTTGGGACACCTGGGTGGCTCAGTCAGTTAAGTGTCTGCCTTCAGCTCAGGGCACGATACCAGGGTCCTAGGATCGAGACCCACATTGGGCTCCTTGCCCAGCAGGGTGCCTGCTTCTGCTCTGTCTGCTGTTCTGCCTGTTTGTGCTCACTCTCTTGGTCTCTCCCTCTCTCTCCAACAAATGAATAAATACAATTAAAAAAAAAACAAAACAATTTTTTAGGATCAAATCAGAACATTTTAATTTCTTCAAAGGAGTGAAGCTACTCTGGGAACTGAGTCAAAACTGTTTAATAAATGACACATTAAGTTTTCACTCTGAAAACTTCTGCTCACCTAGAGAAAGGGTTTCAGGAACAGTGAGGAATTGGATTCTACCGCTAGTCATGCCATCATTTTCCAACCTTTGAGGCAACACATTTTGTTTGGTAAAAGTTACAGGCAAAAGCTGGTTCGGAGAATTTTTATGACCCACTGCCAACTTTGCGGGCATGATGTTATCAAAATCAAATTGTTTTATGAAGCGGCATTTGGTAACATTTGAGGTACTCACCTGAAGTTTTAATCTCAGAGTTAAATCATGGTGTTCACGTTTGGGGGAAATGGTTACCAGCTGAATTCCAGCCTAACATAAAATCAAGCCTGTGCCTTGGATTCTATAAAGGTGAAATGAATCTCATCTCAGTGGCTATTAAGATCCTGATTTTCTGTTCAAAGAGGAAGGCAAAAATACATAGTAATATAGTTGCAAACAGAACAAAAACCAAAGGCATGTTCCAAATGGGAAGATCAGTTATAGGGGTCCTAAGATGGAGAGAGGGCTTTCAGCAAAAGAAGGCCAAGTAACAAGTAGCATTTTCTTGGTAAGTTTATTACTGTTAAAGGTATATTCCTGGTTAGGGTTTCCCTAGTACCCTACAACACACATACATACATACACATACGCACGCAGGCACGCACACACGCACACACATGAATTTCTTTGTACCTGGGGACATTCAAAATAGTAATGAGAAGATTCCCTGTCCAGTAAAAAATTAGAGCAAGGTCAGGAATGTATAGATACTATAAATCCTGATTTCTGAATTGGCTACTTTCTTCTACTGATACTTTGTTTCTTTAAGCAGATTAATTCAAATAGCTGTTCTATCTAGTTTAATAAACTTTCTCCCTTACCTCATTGTATGTTGATTATACTAAACTCTCAGAGATCAGCTTTATTCCCCTCATGGACAGAATCTTATTTCTGTTCCACCAGGAGTGTTCTTTCCCTCCAAAGTACAGAATAAAGCATCAAGTCCAATTCCACAGACACCCTAGTACAAATGAGATTAAACAAAATAATGGCCTCATTATTTTTGCCTTGAGGGAATTCCTATCAATCTCTCCAATAGATACTTGTATTAGAGCAAAGGAAGTTGAGTACATTTTTATTATTTTCTGTTCTCTAATACATTTAAAATAAATTTATAGTGAGAATGAAAATAACTCAGACCCTCAGGAACCTCTACTAAAATAAGTAAGCCACAGTGACTGGATTGCATTACCAGTGTGACTATTTGTAAAAACATAAAAATCACTTCAATTTCAAAGGCAGTTTTTGAGAAAATAAACCAAGTACTTGTCTTCCTGCTTTGTCTCTGCATTTTTAACTCCAGTGAAGCATGAGAACATTTATTTCTCTTCTTTATTACTTCAAAAATAATTTCTTTTTAAAAATACATTTAAAATTTTATAAAATTTGTGCCTCAGGATTCCTGATCAAGGCTGAAACAGAGTAAAACTCCAGATTAAATCAGCTCATAAACTACGTAATAATGATTTACTGTATAGCTGCTATGTATTAAATACAGTCCTAAACCTGGGATTTCATAAAAGAGCTTACGAATTAGTGAAAGGCAAACACGAATATAATGACATTAGAAAGGCATTATAATGTAAGATATAGTATTTCAGAGGGAGGGAGAAACTAAGATGAGACAAGAAAATGTTGTAGAAGAGGAAATATTCATGGGAACCGAAGCTTCGATAACAATGGGAATGAAAGCAGGGAAGGGGTTTCCTAGCCAACCATCGGACATATGTGAAGGCACAGACAGTAATGACTTACTCATAACATAATCGTTTACTCGTTTGTTTTAAACACGTTCGAACAGCAAAAATTCTACTTGAAGCACAATCCATAGATGTCCATTGATCATTCACTTCTTGTAAGAGGATCTAAGGAATTCAAATAGGAGATTTGCAACTGGTTCTTCAAGTTTTTCCTCAACCGAGTAGAATGCCAAACATCAGAGAGGATGATCATTGCTGATCCTTTGTCTCCCCAGGTCATCCTGATGAAGGGTAACGGGTGGTAGGACACATACATTCCAAGGAGCCTACCGCAGGCTTCTTTAATTACTCATTCTGATAGATGTTTAAATCCTTACTCCCAAGGTAGTTTCAGTATAACAAAGTAGGAGGCAAGATATATGCCTTTATGGTTTTTTGAGATTATCTAATGACTTTAGGTCTTTTTAGACCCTAAGTTTCTATACAGGCAGGTAAGCCCTACTAAGCCTCAGATTCTTCATCTGTAAAGTAAAATTACCATAGTTTGTCAGGCTAGGACAGAGCTGAATTTAAGACATTCCATTACTTTTTTTTTTTTTTTTTAACTAAGAAATAGAGAACAGAATGTTTATATTATGTCTTAATTTTTTCACAAATTTTGTTGCTTTATATGCAGGTAGAAAAAATTCTTTTAGCCTGGAGTCTTATCAATATCACTCTTAGATTTATAAAACAAAACAAAACCCCCAAAAACCCCTGGAAAATATAAGCTATATAAATCAGTTAATTATTTCTAAAAACCTCTTGGCATTGAGAACCTCATTTTTCTGAATTGTCCTTGTGTTCATAGACACAGGTGTCCTTATCTATTTTCCCAATGTCTTCCTTTCTGCCATCGAGGTTACAGGAATTGCAGCATTTTTAAGAAGTAATTCATTTTTTACAAAGGCATGGGATCTTCAGTTGCCTTGATATTATGTAAAGCCAGCCTATTTTCGACTCTACTTTTAGGTCTGTTAATAATATATTATCTAATCCTCAGGGTCATTGTGAAAGTGATTTAAAGAGTTCTGAAATTAGTCAACCAGTGTTTCCTAAAGTGTGTTACATAGAATACTGATCAGTTATTAAAGGATTAAGGATTAAATAGATTTGAAAAAGGCATCAGGCTATATCCTTTGACATTGTAGATTAAACATTGCCATGTTATAGGCTTTCCTAAGCCCTGAGATAAAAATTAAACTTCTTTTAAAGTAACATTTCTCAAATTTAGTTGTCCAAAACACCTTGTTTTGTGCTGTGATGTGTGCAACGCCCTCTAATATTTTGGTGAACGCTAGTAAAGTCAGGGCCTTAGGAAATCTGGAAATGTCAGAGGTGAAGGCCAAGGCCTATGGAAGTCATTCTTCTTAGACTTCCGTGATCTGAACTTCAAAAGTTCATGCCTGAGCTTTTTATTTTTTTTTAATTTGTTTTTTATTTTTTTTTCTGGTGCTTCATTTACTCATGGCCTTGGAGAATACAGAATTACGAGCATGAGCACAATCTACGAGAGCAGAGATGAAAGCACAGTACCAGTGTGTTTCTAACACAACTCTTTTTATTTTTTTAATTTTTAATTTTTTATAAACATATATTTTTATCCCCATGGGTACAGGTCCGTGAATCGCCAGGTTTACACACTTCACAGCACTCACCAAAGCACATACCCTCCCCAATATCCATAACCCCACCCCCTTCTCCCAACCCCGCTCCCCCCAGCAACCCTCAGTTTGTTTTGTGAGATTAAGAGTCACTTATGGTTTGTCTCCCTCCCAATCCCATCTTGTTTCATTGATTCTTCTCCTACCCACTTAAGCCCCCATGTTGCATCACCACTTCCTCATATCAGGGAGATCATATGATAGTTGTCTTTCTCTGCTTGACTTATTTAGCTAAGCGTGATACGCTCTAGTTCCATCCATGTGGTCGCAAATGGCAAGATTTCATTTCTTTTGATAGCTGCATAGTATTCCATTGTGTATATATACCACATCTTCTTGATCCATTCATCTGTTGATGGACATCTAGGTTCTTTCCATAGTTTGGCTATTGTGGACATTGCTGCTATAAACATTTGGGTGCATGTGACCCTTTGGATCACTACGTTTGTATCTTTAGGGTAAATACCCAGTAGTGCAATTGCTGGGTCATAGGGCAGTTCTATTTTCAACATTTTGAGGAACCTCCATGCTGTTTTCCAGAGTGGCTGCACCAGCTTGCATTCCCACCAACAGTGTAGGAGGGTTCCCCTTTCTCTGCATCCCTGCCAGCATCTGTCATTTCCTGACTTGTTGATTTTAGCCATTCTGACTGGTGTGAGGTGATATCTCATTGTGGTTTTGATTTGTATTTCCCTGATGCCGAGTGATATGGAGCACTTTTTCATGTGTCTGTTGTCCATCTGGATGTCTTCTTTGCAGAAATGCCTGTTCATGTCCTCTGCCCATTTCTTGATTGGATTATTTGTTCTTTGGGTGTTGAGTTTGCTAAGTTCTTTATAGAATTTGTACACTGGTCCTTTATCTGATATGTCGTTTGCAAATATCTTCTCCCATTCTGTCAGTTGTCTTTTGATTTTGTTAACTGTTTCCTTTGCTGTGCAAAAGCTTTTGATCTTGATGAAATCCCAATAGTTCATTTTTGCCCTTGCTTCCCTTGCCTTTGGCGATGTTCCTAGGAAGATGTTGCTGCAGCTGAGGTCAAAGAGTTTGCTGCCTGTGTTCTCCTCAAGGATTTTGATGGATTCCTTTTGCACATTGATGTCCTTCATCCATTTTGAGTCTATTTCCATGTGTGGTGTAAGGAAACGGTCCAATTTCATTTTTCTGCATGTGGCTGTCCAATTTTCCCAACACCATTTATTGAAGAGGCTGTCTTTTTTCCATTGGACATTCCTGCTTTATCGAAGATTAGTTGACTATAGAGTTGAGGGTCTATTTCTGGGCTCTCTATTCTGTTCCATTGATCTATATGTCTGTTTTTGTGCCAGTACCATGCTGTCTTGATGAAGACAGCTTGAAGTCCGGAATTGTGATGCCACTAACTTTGGCTTTCTTTTTCAATATCCCTTTGGCTATTCGAGGTCTTTTCTGGTTCCATATAAATTTTAGAATTATTTGTTCCATTTCTTTGAAAAAGATGGATGGTACTTTGATAGGAATTGCATTAAATGTGTAGATTGCTTTAGGTAGCATAGATATTTTCATAATATTTATTCTTCTAATCCAGGAGCATGGAACATTTTTCCATTTCTTTGTGTCTTCCTCAATTTCTTTCATGAGTACTTTATAGTTTTCTGAGTATAGATTCTGTGCTTCTTTGGTTAGGTTTATTCCTAGGTATCTTATGGTGTGGGGTGCAATTGTAAATGGGATTGACTCCTTAATTTCTCTTTCTTCTGTCTTGTTGTTTGTGTAGAGTAATGCAACTGATTTCTGTGCATTTATTTTATATCCTGACACTTTACTGAATTCCTGTATAAGTTCTAGCAGTTTTGGAGTGGAGTCTTTTGGGTTTTCCACATATAGTATCATATCATCTGCGAAGAGTGATAATTTGACTTCTTCTTTGCCGATTTGGATGCCTTTAATTTCCTTTTGTTGTCTGATTGCTGAGGCTAGGACTTCTAGTACTATGTTGAATAGCAGTGTTGATAATGGACATCCCTGCTGTGTTCCTGACCTTAGCGGAAAAGCTTTTAATTTTTCTCTATTGAGAATGATATTTGCGGTGGGTTTTTCATAGATGGCTTTGATGATATTGAGGTATGTGCCCTCTATCCCTACACTTTGAAGTGTTTTGATCAGGAAGGGATGCTGTACTTTGTCAAATGCTTTTTCAGCATCTATTGAGAGTATCATATGGTTCTTGTTCTTTCTTTTATTGATGTATTGTATACTCTGGTTTCTCTTCAGATCGCATAAATCTTTCACCTTTTCTAACACGACTCTTGATGTCCAGGCAGCATCTGAGACCAGGAGTCCCAGGGGCCAGCGAAAGAAGACAGATCTAACCAAAACTACCAACCAGTGAAATCCGTAAAATTGATTCATGGAACATACATGGAACAAAATTAAATTCTACTATTTGAGGCTGCTTCTCCAGGACAAACATGCTCCATGTTCAAAGGCTGTTAAATGATCTGTTAAGCTATTTATTATTGGGCCCAGGTAGTAGAATCTACCTAAACATACAGGTTTTGACATCTGCTAATCCTGGTTTCAAGTCCTGGGCCTTTAACTTACTTCCTTTATTTGCCACTGAACAAAGTAGTTGATCTTTTTGAGCTTTAGTTTCTTATCTATGTAATGGAGTCAATTATAATAGCCCACTTTAAAGGCAGAAATTAAATTACTAAATCCACATAAAATGATTAGCTCCATCTTGATGCATCTGTGGTTTTTCACAGTGATAACTATTATCATTTCCTGTAAGCTTTTTTATTTATTTATTTTTTTAAGACCAGTTGGTTAACATGCAGTGTTAAATTAGTCTCCTGTGTACAATAGGGTGATTCAACAATACCACAGGCTTTTAACTTGGCTATGTGATGTGTTTTTTATGGAAAGCATCTGTTACTACTCAGTCATTCAACAAGTGTTCAGATAGAGTCCTTCTGTTGGGAATTCTTTTGCAAATTAAAAGTTGTATGGCCCCTGATTTTTTGAGTTTAGATGGTACCCTTGCTATTTTTTTGTCTGTGTTCAAATATATTTTCCTCCTGTATACCTTCTTTATTTTTTAATCTATATATTGTGAAGACTTAGCAATGCGCAGAAGGTGATGGAAATCGGATCTCCCTTTCTTAAAACGTCGAGGGGAAGAATGGTGAACTACAGGTTTCTTTTGGAGGAGAAAATATGGAGTGGTATCAGTTCACTTTGAACTCATTACCAGAAGTGTTAAGTAGCTCGTGTTTAGATATAAAATATAACCAGTGTAAATGTTAGAAACCAAGCATCATGGTGCTTACAGTGTTCAAAACCAAACACAACACATGTATAAACATGAAATTATTACAGCATGAAGGGGATTCTTTAAAGATATTGTTACTAACTTGAAATGAGTAGAACGTTATATCAGTCTGCTTGAGCGGCTATGACAAAAATGTCACTGACTGGTTAGCTGAAACAAGAACAATTTCTTTCTTATAGCTCTGGAGGCTGGGAAATCCAAGCTCAAGGTACTAGACAATTTCCTCTCTGGTGAGAGCTCTCTCTATTTGTAAAAGGTTGCCTTCCATCTGTGTCCTCAGGCAGCAAGAGAGAAACCTCTTAAGTCTCTTAAGACATCTGTCTGTAAACCTCTGATGTCTCTTCTACTCTAGCAACACATCAGCCCCACTGGATGAGCCCCCCACTTTGTGACCTCATTTAACCTTAGGTACTGCCTATAGACCCTCTCTCCAAATATAGTCACATTGGGAATCAGGGATTCAACATATGGATTTGGTGGCAGGGGGTAGGGGGGAGACACAATCCAGTCCACTACAAATAGATATGGATGATTTGTATTCCTTTACTTTTGTACTATTTTTTAAAATTAATTTTATTAGTGAAAGTACTTAAAATTCTGGTATCCAGAATAATTATCCTCTGAATAATAATAATTCCCCTAATAGAATCCACAGGTTCTAATCCTTAGATCAGAGGGTTAGAACCTGTGGATACATTACATGGAAAAAGGCAATTTGGAGATGTGATTAAGGTTACTGACGCATTTAAAATGGAGATACTGTGGATTATCCAAATTGGATCAATCTAATCCTTTGAATTCCTGAAAGCAGAAATTTCTCCGCAGCTGTCATTCAGAGGAAGATGCGACTGTGGAATAATGGCCAGAGAGATGCAACGTTGAGAGTTTTAAAGAGAAGAAATGTGGCCTGAGCCAAGGAATCTGGGAGGCCTTTATTTGCAACCTCCTCCAAGACTTCTACATCCAGAAAGTCTCTTACAGAGGAGTCACACTGCCACTGTCATCTACAAAGAGCATATGTTTATCCTGTAAGGGCCCAGTTTATTTTCTTGTGCTGCCTCAGCAACTTTGAACTTTCAAGATCTTACAAATTACTTTCCTTCCATATCCAGTATCATAGAAGACACATACTAAGAATGAAAAATAATACTTTGTCTCCTGGAAAAAAGGATAAAGAGAACATCGGTTATCACTTGAAATATTGTGTTTAACAGATAAAAAGTCGATGTAATTCTTCAAATTGTGTAACAACTTTGACTTTATTCCTATACCAGACAATGGGGAATCTATGATAAGACCTTAAGTCTGGTTGTTACTACTCTCAATGCAATGTCTAAAACACACACACACACACACACAGATATATACACGCATGCACCCCAAAAAGCAACAATAACAAAAACCAAAATCAACATAAAAAAAATTGTTGTGCCTGGTATGTGACTCCTGGTCTCAGGGTTGTAAGTTTGAGCCCCATGTTGGGTGTAGAGATTACTTTAAAATATTTTTAAAATATTTAAAAATTGAAGCTAAGAGAATAGTTTTATTTTGGATCAAGAAATTGTAGAAGTTCAGTTATATAATGAATTCAGGTAAAAACGATTTTAGCATTTTGGTAAAGGTTGCTTTCCAAAATAAAGAAGTTAAATGTTAAATAAATTTTCCTTGCTTAATTCTGACAAGAAACCTTCGTTTCAGCGCAATATATCTTGTGGTGAAAGGTTATCAAATGCATAATATGATTTATAATTACTTTTTTGTTTGCTTTTTTCTGTAAACCAAGACTGATTTATTACCAAATGCCAGGGTATTAGTGAGGGCATGTGTAAAAGAAATAAACACATTAAGACCTCTAAAATTGAGGTTGCTTATATAAGAACCTTACTTTCTTGAGGTTCTGTGCATCATGAAAGGGTGGGCACAAAGTCTTCCAATACATACCAATATATGGTTAAAAAAAAAAAAAAGTTAGTTGACAATATTCACCTGATTAAAAACAAAAACCAGAAACCTTCTCCATGTTTCTGCTCACCTCATTTGATAATGATTCCATATCTGTTTCTGCAGTCATAGAAATCACTTAGACATAAAAATCACTACATACAAAATTATATAAAAAATTATTGTACTAGTCAAATTTAACCATGCACACTCTAAGTTCGCCTTAAACTGCTTAAGATAATCCCAATAAAGTGCATAGGGTAAAAATGGTATCCTTGTTATAGGGAATAACATAGTTTCATAAAACAATATTAATAGTATTTAATAAGAACATTTCATTATGAAGGGTACACAGGGACAGAAGATTATAAGTAAGATGGGGAGAGAAGAACTGTTCCAAGAGCTGGAATCAAATAGACAAGTGTTTCATCATGTTACATTTACACATAATTAGAGTACATTAGAAAACAAACAGTAACGTGAGGATGATTCTACCATTTGCTCCTCCACTAGCAAGCTGCCGCGTCTCATTGAATTTGCCTGGTCATTTTTGTTCAGGAAGGATGGTGAGGGACCTCTACAATGGCATTTTGCTCAGCCAGACTTCCGTGAAGTCTTATGCTTTCTAACTTTTCTGCACTCTTCTATTAGCATAAATAAAGGTGAAAGAGAGAGAACATAATTCAAATTTGAAAAGAAAGAAGAAAACACAACTTTAGCTTTTTTCCCCTTTTTTGCCTCCTTAAATGATATTGGAACAAAGTTTTCTCTATGAAAGGACAAACCAGGAAATCTTGAATCAAGGTTTGAAATTAAAATAGAACTCATCTAAAGTCACAATATTCCAAAAACAAATGAATAGTTTACCATCTTAAAAAATATATTGTGGTTGTGTAGATTAGGCAAAGAAAAATACTAAAGTCAATGCAATCTATTTTAGTAACCCAAGTTTCACACCAAAATATGCAATAAAAAGTAAACATGTAAGATTTAAACAGTATATTGGCTCACCAAAAAAAATCTTAAAATATAGTAGACAAAAAGTATTATAGATAGAAAAAAGAATTGTAAACTTAAGAAGTTTGAGTTGGAAGAACGTTAATGATTTACTTCAGAGACTTTGGGAGGTGAAAGATTGGTGTCTAACAATCACTGGTTATTATCCTATGACAGACATTGTTCTAAGCCTAGTGACGATAGTGTTGCCTTTACACTTCTTATAACTATGAGGTAGGTTCTATAATAATGTCCATTTTGAAGATGATAAAAATGAGATACACATTGATTAAGTAAAAAATTAAATTCAATCAGAATTTTAATCCAGTTAATCTGAATTCAGGCAATTTTTATTTATTCAGAAGGCTGAAGCTACTAAGTGACTTGCCCAAATCCAAAAAAAAAAAAACCAACTTCAGCAGTAATATGGAAACTTTTTAATACCCAAATGAATAGGAAAATTCTTTTTAAAGAATTCAAAGAAACAAGTTATTTAAACAATCACTGACACCATGATCCCCGAATCCTATATTTCTCTATATATTTTGTATGCCAAGTGTTTTCAGTAATCACTATCAGAAAGCAATTCCAGAGGACGTCTGAGTGGCTTAGTCGGTTAAGCATCTGCCTTTTTTGCTCAGGTCATGATCCCAGGGTCCTGGTATTGAGCCCCCCAAATTGAGTTGGGCTCCCTGTCAGCAGGGAGTCTGCTTCTCCCTCTGCCTCCATCTGCTGCTCCCCCTGCTCATGCACTCTCTCTTATTCTGACAAATAAATAAATAAATCTGAAAGGAAGAAAGGAAGAAAGAAAGAAAGAAAGAAATTAATTCCAGGCATTTTTACTGCTGAAAGGTTTATGTCATTTTAATATTATTAAGTCAATAGAAACACACTGTCTAGTCAAAGTAATCAATACTGCATAATATTAACCTGAGAACAGAAGAAAAACCTCTCAAAATTCACATTAGGTTATACTCAAAATCCTTTGCTAAATTTCTGTTTAAAAATAAATTATTCTATTAGCTAGCGTTTAACAACCCAGAACATTCTTCATTAACCAACATTTATTTTTTTTCCATGGAGTGGGAAGGATACCTAATCAGTAAAAACTGATGTTTTCAATGATAGACTTATGTTAACTTAGTATCTTGTCCATTATTATTACCTTTTTTTTTTTGTAAAATTTTTTTAAATTTACTTATTTGACAGAGAAAGACACAGCAAGAGAAGGAACACAAGCATGGGGAATGGGAGAGGGAGAAACAGGCTTCCCGCAGAGGTGGGATATCATCACGGGACTAGATCCCAGGATCCTGGGATCATGACCTGAGCCAAAGGCAGACACTTAATGAGTGAGCCACCCAGGTGCTCCTGTCTTATCCATTATTAAATCAAGAGTTAATATGATTCTTCCATGTGTCAGGTACTTGGCATATAATAACTGTATTTATTTCCTCTACAGTGTTGCTGTACTGTGTCTGTGATATAATTTCAAAGACCACCTATTACTTAGTGATATAACTAGTTTTTGAAGTGAAGTCTCTGACTCTAAAACCCTTCCTATTTCCACCACATGAAATGGCCTCAATTAGACTGAGACTACAATCACGGTAGTATCATGCTGATAAATTATCCTCTAAAAATGTTGAAGCTAAATATTTAATTTTCCCAAAGGCCTGAAAAAGAGAGTTCCATTTATAACATGACAAAACTGATAATTCCCTTTGGAGATTATTTATTTTTGTGATCAAATCCAATAATAAGGTTTACCATATGTGTACCAAACATGCCTTTTGAGCTTTAAAAGTAAAACTGACATTTTTAAAATTTTATATTTATCTATTATCAACTTATTACCATCCCCTTTCAGAAATGATTTACAGTACTTTCTATAGACATTTGCTTTCCACTTTTATTGCAGTATGTTGGCATACCCTTAAATGCAGGGATCTTGGGGTGTCTGGGTGGCTCCGTGGGTTAAGCCTCTGTCTTTGGCTCAGGTCATGATCTCGGGGTCCTGGGATTGAACCCCACATCAGGCTCTCCGAGCGGAGAGCCTGCTTCCCCCCTCTCTCTCTCTGCCTGCCTCTCTGCCTATTTGTGATTTCTCTCTGTCAAATAAATAAATAAATAATAAAATAAAATATAACAGAATAAAATAAAATAAAATGCAGGATCTTAACTATGCCAGTTTATGAGGTTGACAAATGTATGATACACCCGTATAACAGCTGCTAAATCAAAACAACAGCAAAATGTTTACATTTTGTTATATTTGTTATAATTTGTTACATTTACAAATGTAAATGTTTACATTTCTCTTACTCCTTTCCATTTAATTCTCGTGTCAAAATAGACAAGCACTCTTTTGATTTCTATTATCATAGATTAATTTTTCCTATTCTAGAAATTTCATATAAATGAATCTATACCTGGCTTCATTGACTCACCATAATAATTTTAAGATACAACCTGCTGTTGTGTACTTTATTCATTTTTATTATTGAATATTGTTCCACCAAATATATATATCCCAATTGATTATTCATTTAACTATTGGTGGACATTTGGGTTCCTTCCAACTTGGAAGGAACTTATAACTAAGCTGCTATGGGCATTCCAGTATAAGTCTCTTTATGGTTATGCACACACACACACACACACACACACACACACACACATATTCATTTCTCTTGAATAAAACAAGCAGAAGTGGTTAAACTATCTGTTTCTTCAATTTTTGTTTGCAGATACTATTACTTGGTCCTTATTTTTTAAATAATGCATACAATATATTTTAATTTATATTTTAAAAATTACTGATAAAATTGCATGTGTATTGTCCATCTGCTACTTATTTTCTATGTATTCAGTGTGTCCTTTGATCAGTTTTTCTTCTTTTCTTGACCTCTTTTGATTTAATTTGATTTAATTTGATTTGATTTAATTTGGTCCCGTCTCTTCTATTGTTTTGTTATCTACAATGCTATGTTCATGGAATAAAGACATTTTCTGCTAAGTGAACTTTGACAATTTGTCACCAACAGACATGTACTATAAAGACTGATAAAGGATGCTCTTTAGGCCAAAGGAAAATAGCACCAGAGGCAATTTTAAATCTACAGGAAGAAATAAAGAGCAATAGGAATGCTAAATATACTGGTAATTACAAAAGGTCACTTTTCTTTATTTTCTTACATTCCTTGCAAGAAAATTAACTATAGTTTAAAAAGTGATAATATATTATGGGACTTTCTAATATATGTAGAATTAAAATATGTGACAACAATAACTCAAAACTGTTTGTTTTTGTTGTCTTATATAGGACACTGTCCTATTGTCAGTTCCTTATATTTTAATGTGAACTTGCATAATATTAATTCAAGGTTGATTTTAGAAAGTTTAGAACACATACTATAATTTCAGAAGCAGATACACACACACACACACACACACACACACACACACCATTATAGATAAAAAGGCAATAGAAGAGATTGAAAGACATAATTTTACTTTTTGTATTGTTTCTCTGGTTTGGTGTTTACAAATATAACTGCAGCTGTCCTACTAACTATACGTTTGAGGAGTTCGGTCATCAACCTTGAATTTATATCTTACTGGGGGTATAATACATGATAAAGTGTTTGACTCTGGTCCTCTTTACTGACACAGCACACCATTTTATAGCCGCTTCATAAGTTTGGGCTAATCAAGATTCCCAAGTACCCCATTTCTCTGAAGGATTTCCTTTGGCTCTTAAAAGCACCCTTGGCTAAGCAGATACACATAGCCCCTGGCCACGGAATATCTGATAAAAAAAAAAAAAAAAAAAGCTTTCATCCTATACCTAAAGGAGATGTGTCCTAACAGGTCCATGTTTTAAAAAATACCACAGAGACCACATCCAGACTTGGGAGGTATTGTAACAAGCACACCTTAAATAACTAAGTTTGAATGTACATTGATAATGTAGGTGTGACTGTATCATGACTGCAGCTATAATAATAAGACAATTATGTTTTAAGATGCCTCACTTTAAGAAATACTGGATTATAAAAACAATTATTTCTATATGGGCAAAACATTTGAATAGGAATACCAAAAATTCCCCACAGAAATGTTTGTAGTAAATTGGGATTTTTAAATAAAAACTTTAAATGAGTAATGGTAAGTTGAAGTATCATTCAGCAAATATACATTCACTAGCTTAACGTTTCACTCAATGTTAAAGACTTCCTATTCTTCTCTATCTCCAGATAGTCCTTCTTTCTACCAACTTCCTACTTTTGTTGCCTTTGTTATGATCAACGAACATAAAGCCAAAGAAACAGAGCAGCAGAAGAGCTGTATCATTGGATATCAACCTTTTGTCGGTACTGTCATTTGTGAATATCTTCTCCCATTCTGTGGGTTGCCTCTTTGTTTTGTTGACTGTTTTTTTGCTGTGCAGAAGCTTTTGATCTTGATGAAGTCCCAAAAGTTCATTTTCGCTTTTGTTTTCTTTGCCTTTGGAGACATATCTTGAAAGAAGTTGCTTTGGCTGATATCGAAGAGATTACTGCCTATGTTCTCCTCTAGGATTCTGATGGATTCTTGTCTCACATTGAGGTCTTTTATCTATTTCAAGTTTATCTTTGTGTATGGTGTAAGAGAATGGTCTAGTTTCATTCTTCTACATATAGCTGTCTAATTTTCCCAGCACCGTTTATTGAAGAGACTGTCTTTTTTCCACTGGATATTTTTTCCTGTTTTGTCGAAGGTTATTTTGACCATAGAGTTGAGGATCTACAAAGAACTTCTTAAACTCAACATGCACAAAACAAATAATCATGTTAAAAAGTGGGCAGAAGATATGAACAGACACTTCTCAAATGAAGACATACACATGGCTATCAGACACATGAAAAAATATTCATCATCACTAGCCATCAGGGAAATTCAAATTAAAACCACATTGAGATATCACGTTACACCAGTTAGAATGGCCAAAATTAGCAAGACAGGAAACAACGTGTGTTGGAGAGGATGTGGAGAAAGGGGAACCCTCTTACACTGTTGGTGGGAATGCAAGTTGGTGCAGCCTCTTTGGAGAACAGTGTGGAGATTCCTTAAGAAATTAAAAACAGGGCTTCCCTATGACCCTGCAATTGCACTACTGGGTATTTACCCCAAAGATACAGATGTAGTGAAAAGAAGGGTCATCTGTACCCCAATGTTTATAGCAGCAATGGCAATGGTCACCAAGCTGTGGAAAGAACCAAGATGCTCTTCAACGGATGAATGCGTAAGGAAGATGTGGTCCATATACACTATGAAGTATTATGCCTCCATCAGAAAGGATGAATACCCAACTTTTGTAGCAACATGGATGGGACTGGAAGAGATTATGCTGAGTGAAATAATTCAAGCAGAGAGAGTCAATTATCATAGGGTTTCACTTATTTGTGGAGCATAAGAAATAACATGGTGGACATGGGGAGATGGAGAGGAGAAGAGAGTTGAGGGAAATTGGAAGGGAGATGAACCATGAGAGACTATGGACTCTGAAAAACAATCTGAGGGTTTTGAAGGGGCAGGGGGTGGGAGGTCGGGGGAGCCAGGTGGTGGGTATTATGGAGAGCACATATTTCATGGAGCACTGAGTGTGGTGCATAAACAATGAATTCTGTTACACTGAAAAGAAATAAAAAAAAAAAAAGAAGAAGAAGAAGAAGAAGAGCTATATCCCTGTGCATGCTATTCAAGTTTATATACACTTGTAACTATGTACTTCATGATGTATAATCTATGACTGTCTACTTAATAAAAAAAATTATTTTTAATGTATATTGTAAGCTTTATAAAATTGTAACACCAAATGTAGCTAGTAAGTTAAACAACATCATGATCTCATAAGTTTTCATGCACATCTATCATAAAATAATCTTATGTAAAAAAGAACACATTAGTTAAAATTAGAATTAAAGAAACCATCTTTGAATAGACCTAATATTTATAAATATAATCTACACAAAGCAAACTGCACTTTGGAAAAAAAATAAAAAATAAACCATAATAAAACTTACAAACATTTAAATGTATTGCTAAAAGCAAATTTTAAAAAAGTATGTTTTCTACATAAATATTAAGAATTTATGCAAGAAATCTCCTGGGTGGCTCAGTTGATTAAATGGTCAAGCGTTTGACTTTGGCTCAGGTCTTGATCTCAGGGTTCTGGGATGGAGTCCCACCCCAGGCTTGCAGTTCAGTGGGGAGTCTGCTTCTCCCCTCCTTCTGACTCTCTTCCCCACTTGTAATCTCTTTCTTTCTCAAATAAATAAATAAATAAAATTTAAAAAAAAGAAGAATTTATGCAAGCCAAAAGTCAAATATAGTTAGATCAAGATAATATTACAAAACACTTAGAGTAAATAAATATTACAGAGTAAAATTATAAATTTACAAATAGTTTAGGCAAATCATTTAAAATACATTAAAAACAAACTACATAAATATGAAAGGATATGAAACAGAAACTTTGGGAAACCTCCCAACACACACATTTATAACCATTATTTTTGACATTAAAAAGTGATATGAATGAAAACAATATGTCATTTTATATATACCTACCTGATTTTATATATACAGTGATGTGACTCAACTTGCTCTTTTGTCTTTAAAAATATTGATTAGGGGGCGCCTGGGTGGCTCAGTGGGTTAAGCTGCTGCCTTCGGCTCAGGTCATGATCTCAGGGTCCTGGGATCGAGTCCCGCATCGGGCTCTCTGCTCAGCAGGGAGCCTGCTTCCCTCTCTCTCTCTGCCTACCTCTCTGTCTACTTGTGATCTCTCTCTGTCAAATAAATAAATAAAATCTTAAAAAAATATATTGATTAGGCTCAGTATTTACTGTGAGGTGAATGGCTAGAAAAGGGCATGACTGGGATCAGTATGGTCAGCTGGATGCAGAACTTTCACTGGCTTAGTGTAGGGTGTAAAGCAGAGATGGAAACCAGTGAATGGCTCCAGGTTCATTCAGTAGAACTTTGTGTAATGGGAATAAGGATGAGGGAGGGGTTCAGACATGACTCTCAGGTTTTTGGCTGTTGCCACCTATTGAGAGAGAAAATACTGAGAAAGAATCAGCTTCAGTAATTTGTATTTTTATATTTTTTCCAGTGGTTCTATAGAGAATGTATATACTTATTAACTAGTAAATACTAAAGGCAAAAGTGAAATATTAAAGACCAATGTTCTTACCTTTTAATTTCCTCTTACTTTCCACCTATGTATATATTTGGTTCCTACTGAAAACATACCTATTTGCTTGACAATATAGTTAAGACATTTCATTTTGAGTAAAATATTTTTAAACTACCCATTAGTTTTGCCATAACACATGGAGCCATAACATTTTAAAATCCAATTTTGAGTTTCTGATGAAAGTTAAATTTAATCAATTCTAAAAGTCTATTAAATATAAAGTCTATTCTAATTCATGCTCTTCATAAATGATGCCACTTTTATGAATCACATATAATTACAGTGATGATAATAAAAATAGCAAATGATACTTTCTACATTAGCATATTAATTATAATGAAGCACAGTTATATTTTCAAATACAATTTTAAAGTATGAGTTCACGTTAGTACTAATTTTTATTTTAATTCTGTATATCTCTGTTTATCCAGCCAAAATTATGTTCTGTTGTTCACAAAATTATGTATTTTCAGATTTGGTGTGATAAGGTGACTATGTACAAAGAGTTTTCTATTGGAAAAGAGCATACCAGGGGCATCACAAGGAAGAGGTCAGCAGAAAAAGGAGCACTCTGTGCTCTTAATCCCTCTCCCTGTCCCTTCCCCCATTTGCATGCTCTCTCTTTCTCTCTCTCTCTCTCTCTAAAGTAAGTATATAAAATCTTTTGTAAAAAAGAGCATATTAGGGGCACCTGGATGGCTCAGTCAGTTAAGCATCTACTTTCTGCTCAAGTCATGATCCCAGGGTCCTGGGATCAAGCTATCAGAATACTAGCTATCAGAGTACCAGGAAGGAGAGAAGTGATTTTACCATTTAGGGCCTCTGTTTCCACATTTTTTTCTAGATTATGTATTCTCAATGGGGTTATAGTGCCCCATGAGAGTAAAAGTTATTTTTGGACAGTCAAAACAAAACAAAAAACAAAAAAAAAAAAACTTGCTTTTTTTATGTATAAAACAGAGATGTACATCTAGTATATAAGCTGATATAATATATGTGATGTTAAAATTTCATTGGTGGACAGTTAGAAAACAATATGTCTAAAATACTTTCTTAGAAGGAAGGCAATAAAAGATTGAGAAACACTGTTCCCAGATGATCTGTAATAACTCTTCTATTTCTTGCTCATTTTGTTTGTGAGTCTCTGAAACAGTCATCAAAAATTTTTATAGCTGCATAAAAAGTCTTATTCATTTGTTTCATTTTTCAAGACCAGCTTCATGTATAGGAAGAAATGAAAGATTATTTTTATGATAATTTATCTTCTAGAGACTCTCTTGATTATTTTTTACTTGGAGGTTCCAAACTCAGTATAACTTCCCTTTAGTTTATATTTCTAATCTGTCTACATCTGAATTTGATGAATTTAACTGAGAGTTGTTGTTGCCATTCTAAAGGGATTAAAAACAAAACTGAATCAAGAGCAGATTATCATGAGGGATAGAGAAGAAGATGGTGAACAAGAACCACAAGAAATAGAACAATGGTAGGAGAATTTGTTCTTGTAAATGTGCCTCTTCTATGAATATTGGAGTTATTGTGTTATATATCCTGACTGATATTTATGTTTTCCTGCAAAGTCTACACAGGAATTGCAAGTTGTAAAGAAGGAATCATATCTTGTCCTAACCAAAGGGCTAAAGTAGTTCTTAGGCAGAGCAGAGAACTATAAATCACCAGTAAGAAGGCAGGAGCGAGGGTTCAGCTGGTCTCTTTCCTAGTCTAGATCAGTGGCCTACAAAGTGGAGAATGAGGAGAAAATTTTTAATATTTTTTATTTATAAACATTTTGTAATTTTAAAAAATGTCTATATTGGTCATGGTTCTTCAGAGAAGCAGAACCAATAGGTTACCTCTCTATCTACATCACCTATCTATCTAGATAAATAAAATAAGGAGTTTACTCATGTAATTATGGAGGCTAAATCGCAGGAATTGCAGTCAACACACTGGAGACCCAGGAAAGCAGATGATGTGGTTCCAATCTGAGTCTGAGTCTGAAGGCAGAAGATGATGGATGCCCCAGCTCTAATATAGTCAGAGAAAGAGAATTCTCCTTATTTGTTCAGACTTTTGTTCTATTCAAGCCTTCATCTAATTGAATGATGTGTACCCACACTGAGGAAGGCAATCTGCTGAGTCAGTCTAAGTCAAATGTCAACCTCATCCAGAAATTCCCTCAAAGACGCTCTTAATGCTTAAGCAAACATCGGAGCATCCTCTGACTCGGTCGGGTAGGTGGACACATAAAATTAACTATCACAGTTTCTGTAGCACTATTAAAATATTATATTATTGAAAATTTCATATTTTAACTCTCATGACTTTCCTAATTTTTCCCCCTAATAATCTATGGTTTAAAGATGTGAAATCAACAGTCTTTTTTTCCCCCCCATTTTAAGAGGAAGAATACTTTGTGTCTATAACCCTTTTTTCATGAGAAGCATATGAATTGGTAATTTTAAGGTAAAATTGTCATTAAAAATACAGTTGAATATCTTCTCAATAAGTCACTCCTGCTTTATATTTATTTAATACAACTATTTTATTAGGGGACAAGATTACAGTTAGTAACTTTGTCCTAAATCAACAAAGAAGACTGTTGTTATCAGACAGATGTTGGATGGCATATGTGATACAAATTCAAAGTGTCCATATAATCCTTAGAGAGGTACTTCCCCCCATGAGCCATGGGTTATGATGGATCTTAGAAACCACCATCTGCTCTAACACCGTTGCTGCTGAGTTTGAATGATGGATAACACTGTGTGGATAGGGGTACTTTGGCAGATAAAAACCATCTCTTGTGTTTGCATAGAATTCCACAGTGGTACCTAGTGATCATGTTGGTTTTACTCTTTGAGTCGGACTTAAATTTAAAAGAATTTGGTTTAAATACATATTTTTAAACTCACATGTGACAACATTGAGCAGTGGTTTCTTTTTTAAAAGAATATATATTTAATGTAAAACAATGCAGTCACTGTCAGCCACTGAAGCAATATAGATCTTTTTGTTTGTGTTCTGTAGCTCACTTCCATGAAGTAACCTCTGTTAATGGTTATTCTTCCTGATTTTTTCCTCCTATATACACAAACTAATATACCACACACTTTTTAAAGAATGTCTCATACTACAAATTGTTGTTTTCATTTTGTTATAAAACACATTTCCGGGGCATCTGGGTGGCTCAGTGTGTTAAAGCCTCTGCCTTCGGCTCAGGTCATGATTCCAGGGTCCTGGATCAAGCCCCGGATCAGGCTCTCTGCTCAGCAGGGAGCCTGCTTCCCCCTCTCTCTCTGCCTGCCTCTCTGTCTACTTGTGGTCTCTGTCTGTCAAATAAATAAATAAAATCTTTAAAAAAAAACACATTTCTATATTTAGAGATATAAATCCACCTTACATTTTATAATTGGTGCTTCACTGTTTGAGAAATTAAATTGTGTTCTTTGTGTGACCTATGATCTATAATGAGGCTTCTCATCTCCACTTTAATGGAGAAGTCCTGCTTTTTTTAGCTTCTTTATATGCTAGGGTGCCACACCATAAGAAATTCACATAAAGAAAGTATTCTATTGCTAAAAGCAGTTTATAAACCTAAGGTCACTAAAATAACATTATTCATTAGATCATTGGTTTTTTGAAAATACTCTGATTTTAGACATTTCACCTGTTTGCATTTGAATACATACCTTCCCATCTAATTTTTTTACAAAAAATGAATTTCTTAATAACAGAAGATAAAGTTATATTGAGACCTCTTTTTCTTTTTTCTTTCATGTGGAATGCTGGCTTATTTCTTCATCTTCTAGAAGTTTCTGTTCAATGGCTCCTTTTCAACAATGCTATTGTAATCACCAGACTTAAAAAGGTAGCTCCCCCCTAATATCCTAGAACCCCCACCCTTTTCTTTTTCCCTTTTTTTCTCTTTTTGCCACAGTAGTCATAATTATGTAATTTACTACCCTATGTATAACATCATTGCCTGTCTAGTCTCATTAAAATGCAACGACATAAGAAAAAAAATGTGTGTCTCTTTTACTACTGATATATAAACCGCAACAGTAAGAGTACCTGATAGATAATGTTCATTCTGTTATATCTGTAGTGAATAGATATTTATGCACCAATGTATTATTCAATATGTAATCTGGCAAATGAACAAATTAAAAAGTGAGCTTGAGGGTTTCTTTCTTAGTCCTGGATGTGACTTGAAGCAAGATTAAAATATATTTTAGTGGATGTGGGGATGAAAAATTCATCCTGGCCTTGGGGTTGTTTCACTATTTTAATTAAGTTCAGAACCTTTGGGATGTGGACTTCTTGGGAGTTTTCAAAGGGAGCTGTACAAGCAGTTAATATTCTTCAAGCTCAGAGTAGGATTTCTTTAGGACACTGACCATCTTCCCAGCTGGGGGCCAGCAATAGCCCTGGTTAACCATAGCATGGGGCTCAAAACCAATATAAGAAATGACAAAATATAAGGAATCAAGGGGGGTAAAATTCTTCCTGTCTCCCTGCATTTCTACCTTGACTCCTAAAATAGGTATTTCCACCATCTTAGAAATATTGGGGAAGAGACTAACTTTTCTCTGCTTATTGACTCTTCTTACTTGATTGGCAACATTTAGAAAATTATCCTCAGAAACGTGTTCTACCCTTTCTTTGAGTCTCTGATTGGGATCTGTCCTTTCTGTAGGCTGAGCCTGTCCTCCCCTTGTCCATGAGATGAGGCCACTCTATGACGTCTTTTACTTCCAGAGAGGCTGCAGATTCTTTGGGTGTTCTGTCTGTCAGTGGGAGGAAGAGTGCAATTTGGTAGAGATATGGCAAAATGTGCATTCTGTAATCAAGTCCAAGCTGGGTTCTCAAGCTCCATTTTAGTAACAAATACTTGGATTTCTCTCTACTTGCCTGGGTGTTTTTATTTTTTTTTATTTATTTATTTATTTATTTTTTAAAGATTTTATTTATTTATTTGTCAGAGAGAGAGAGAGCAAGAGCGAGCACAGGCAGAGTGGCAGGCAGAGTCAGAGGGAGAAGCAGGCTCCCTGCGGAGCAAGGAGCCCGATGTGGGACTCGATCCCAGGACGCTGGGATCATGACCTGAGCCGAAGGCAGCTGCTTAACCAACTGAGCCACCCAGGCGTCCCTGCCTGGGTGTTTTTAAATTGGAATCCTTCAGAACACCAGAAGAACTCTTTCTAAGGAAAAAAATAACACTTTCATACATATAATAAAAACTGTCATGTATGTTTACCACGTGAACCACAATGAAACAATTTTAAGGTCTACAATATTTCTGGATTTCCATAATGAACAAGTTTCATGAGGGAGGCAAGTCATTACTAACTCAATTTTAAGAGGAGGAAAGGAGACTTTGGAATTTTTGGACAAAATTTGTATCTTTGTTAGATTTTAAAGCAAAGATTAGAGCACACATCTTCCAGTAAAAATATGAAATACTGGGTAATCGCAAGCCATTAAAATGCATTTAGTACTTTGAACTGAAGACAGTGATAGCAGTAGTACCTGAATTCTGAGCATTTATGGCCCATTCCACAGACAGTGGCTAGCTAGACTTCTGACACGCTTGCCATGACACAGCTCTCTTGCTGTGGCAGTCTCAAGGTTCTGTGTGTCTACATACTGAATTCATTCATGTAAACGACTGACTGAAAGAAAAGGAAGTTTTGATTCTTCTGTAAGTAAGAAATATGAAGAAGATGGAATAGAAAAATATGAACTATTCACCTGTTCCGCTGTCTGAGCAACAAGGGCATTTTTACAACCTTAATGAAGTTTAGCTCTGGTTGTTTTGTTTTGTTATTGTTCTGGTTTTTTGTTTGTTTTGTCTTGTCTTGCTTGTCCAATGTTACTTGTGTTATTTTAACTTAATAGAAATTCGGAACTCTTTGATTGAAACACCTATCCATTGTGGTTAAAGTACTCCTATGATTTTTTTTTAAAGAGTTATTTATTTATTTGACAGACAGAGATAGCAAGTAGGCAGAGAGGCAGGCAGAGAGTGAGGAGGAAGCAGGCTCCCTACTGAGTAGAGAGCCCAAGGAGTGGCTCAATCCCAGGAACCCAGGACCATGACCAGAGGCAAAGGCAGAGGCTTTAACTCACTGAGCCACCCAGGTGCCCCCTTATGATTGTTTTTTAAACTGTGTTATCTTTTGTTCATGGTCTACTATACAGATCAATATTCAGAAAGGTCAGGACGGTGTCTTTTTTTTTGTTGTTTTTTGTTTTTTGTTTTTTTTTTAGGTGAGGCAATGCAAAAAGCTGACATAATACTGGAAATGTTGTTGATCACATATCTCTAATATTAGAAGCTTGATCTTTGTTAATTGATACCAATTATACAAAGAGAACACTTGTTAATTATTGGTCTGAAACTGCACAGCAATATCACGGTTACTATATTAATTAGTTGAACAGAGCAACTACTTGAAAAGAATAGCTATTTTTTTACTTTGCTTAGGAACTTTTGTCTTCATGGCTCAGTGGTTATGAAAGAGTAGTTGTCAAGGCAACTGTGCAGAGCATCTGCTAAGTAAATAGTGTAGTTTCAAATATGTGAAATCTGATTGACTTATATCTATCTACACCATGGATAAAAGGGGTGCTGACTGCAGCATCCTGGTTGTTATTGGGTAATTAGTACTGTATGCATATGAACAAACCATGGGAAAATGCATTCTCACTTCTGACCTTATACCTTTTTGGATATACTCTATTCAATGATATCAAGTTACTTTCAAAGCTCTTCTTTCTCTAGCAAAACACTATGTATCAAAAAAAAAAAAAAAACAACAAAAAAAAAGCCAGCTTAAATGCCATCTTCCCAGGGGTCCTTATGCGTTTTGGCACTTGAGTAAAATTTTTTAACATTGGTATTGTAATTTTTAGTGGATTGCTTTATATGAAGATCAATGATGTTTATTTTCCCCAGGAGGCTAAACGTTCCTTGAGACCTGTTTCTCATGCACAGCACAATGCTGGCATAGAGCATGTGTCAGTCGGCAATTTGATACAAAACAGCAATGTTGCTCCTGTGGAGTCTCCAAATGTTGCATTCAAAAACATAGATAGGTATTCAATTGCCCTCCTCTTATTCTAAATGTAAGAAAGACTTAAACAGAGCAATAACTGTGCTATCTTGCTCAGTGAGTTTATTGTTTGGGGCTGATTAGGTCGTTCTGAAATTTTAAAATTCCCAAGAATAGATAGCAGTAAAAATAGAAGATATTGGTTGGATAAATCAATGACGGAGTGTTAGATTAGAAGTGAGATGGTTCTTAAGAGAGTGGTTTACAAATGTGGGCGAAAAGAGTACATAATGTTATTAAATTATTAGGAAGAAAATGGTTTTCTCATATTTTGAACTGTTTTTATTTGGTGCCATTTATAATTTTTCATAATGATATATGAAACATTACATCAGTTAAAATGCACGCACTTTTGATATTATGCTCCTATGACCATAAGCTCATGTTAGAAGCTGGGCATAGGTACTCATATTTTAAAGATAGTACCAAATTATTATTTCTGTAAAATTCAGTTGGGATGAGATGAGATTGGTCAAACATTTCCAGGTGTTAATTATTTGTTTCATTTTTTTCTTTCTACAATTAATTTTATTTAGAGTTATCAAAAACTTTTTATAGATGATGTTCTATAAAATTATCATTTCACATCATATGGTCATAATTATTTTGCAGACAAAATATTTCTTGATCTTTTAAAAATAAGTATATTTAAAAAATCTCAATTCTTAATGCATACTGTTAACATTTGTTTACAAAAGTAAAAAGAGTAATTTTGCTTATTATAAGATAAAGTCTTAAAAGCCATATACATGATTATTTGGAGAACCATATTTTCTCTTTGAAACTTTAAATATCTAACTGTTCAACTCTTATGATTACTTGTAACTATTTTTTTAAGTTTTTTTTAAATTTTTTCAATTTATTTATTTTCAGAAAAACAGTATTCATTATTTTTTCACCACACCCAGTGCTCCATGCAATCCGTGCCCTCTATAATACCCATCACCTGGTACCCCAACCTCCCACCCCCCCGCCACTTCAAACCCCTCAGATTGTTTTTCAGAGTCCATAGTCTCTCTTGTAACTATTTTAAGTAGAACAAATTATTCAAATATTCATATTTCATATTTGGTTAATTTTCATACATTAAAGTAACTGTAACATAGCCTTTTCAAATTATCTCAATTATTACTAAATTGATTATTGTTCTTCTGTATGCTGCTGATCAACATATACTGCTAATCGCATGGTACTTAAATGCAAGAGATCCAGGATTTTGTTTGTCAAAACCTAATAAGTATTTATCCTAATATGGATTTATCAGTTGATAAAAGCTATTATTTTGACGAAATTTTAGACTTAAAAGTGCATTTCTTTCTTAAAGACTTAATGCTGTGATTATATTTTCTCTGTGTCAGTCATATCACCCAATGTACTTTGCTTACTCTATTTAATCTGGATATATAAGAGTATTACCAGTGATGAACTGAGTTTTCTCCATCAGAAAATAATTCATGTGTCTGGGAAAAAAAAGGAAAGAAAAGAATTCATGTGCCAAAAATTGATTTTTCTTCAAAAATATGAACTGCCTCTTGCCTATTTTTGTCATTCATAAATGAATAAAATATCAAGGGAGATGTAATGACAAGATCCTGTTATACCTTTGGCTATTTTCTGATGGTGAGAATGTTAACCTTTGAAGGCTGCTTATACTGAATGTTGTCCCACAATTTAGAATGGAGGTACTGTCAGCTTAGGACAGACATGAAAATGTCTAGTATATTTAGCTTATATATTCAGGGAATCCATGGGTCCAATTAATGTGTATTCACTTCTATAAAGTAGGTGATGTATATTTCCTGTCCTCTCTTTTAAGAAATAAAGAGAATTGTTCTGCCTTTTATGAGCAGCAGGACATTAGGATATTAGCTTAGGTGTCATTGTTCATTTCAACAGCAACTTAGCTAACTGTTCCTGTTCATCTCATTGTCAACTTGAATGTGACTCATTGAAGTCAGTCTCTACTACTTATTGACGGAGTATAGTGACATGATGTAAAAAGACTGGAGAAAAAAATCACAGGGAAATTCTCGAATCACTCATAGCTGTCTGCATGGACAGACTGAAGAACTAGATCACACTAGCGATTCTATTTTAGTAAATCATGCATAGCTGGTACTTTTATGTTTACTATATTTACCCATTTTAAACTCAGAAAAGGGAAGAAATGATATCTTCCATTTTTCGATATCCTTGAGAAGTTCTGGCATTTGTTGTTGTTGTTGTTCTGTTTTCTCAGCTTCTGTTTGGGTGACTTTGGAGGGTGGGTATGCACCCTAATTCACAGTTCCTTCTCTGTTTGAATGTCCTAGTTTGAATAAAATGATTTCATGTACGGGGTCAAAGGTCTTGCCTGTGTCCTATTTTGGCTATTTCAAACTGAGAAACGTGCAACTATCATACATATATATATATACATATATATATGTATATATATATATAACCATGCCTTATATTAAAATGACTAAAGGGATAATTCAACTTACAATGGTAGATTTTACAATTATAACCCAAACACACACACACACACACACACACATATCTCTCCACAATGACTTTGAAAAAAAAAAAATATATATATATCCACAATGACTTTTTTAAAATTTAAATATATCACAGCATGCTTCAGTTCTAATCTGGCTTTGTCATTTACTAGCTGTGATTACATTGATTCATAGAAAACATGAGACAAATTATAACAATGTTTCCAAGACTATCAATAATAAGGTCAGGATGGAATTTCCTCCAGGATATGGCATATTAAAAAATTTCCTCCAGGAAGTGGCATATTAAAAACAAAAATACCTAATATCATACATGATAATAAGAGACAGTGTTTCCCTCTAGCCAGGTTGAGAATGATGTTTTCTAGCTGTGTATTTGAATGTCTAATTTAAACTTTATTACTATAAAAAGAGGGAGAATGAATTCAGACAAGTAATAGTTTGTGCCACAATATTATGGAGTAACTGACTAGAAGGAGTCCAAATGCTGGTATGGTAGAGAAACATGCAGGATGTTCAAGTTATTGATAATGATCCAGTTATTAGATTAAAACATGGGTTATGGAAGTTTGGTAGAATATAAACTAAAAATAAGATGTAATAATAATTTATAGAAGAGACAAAAGTATAAATCAAGCAATGATCAAGAAGAAATAAGTCACATAAAATAAACATATTTGAAGCTTATTGAAACCCTTAAATTAATGTAAAGGTTTTAAAATGTTAAGTTAAAACAGTAATATACTCTTTTTTATATTTAATATTTTCAACAATTGAGAGACTGATTATACCTAGTAAAAAATGCCGTAAAGGGTCAGGGATAAGCTGATGACTTCCATGATGAAAGAGTTCTGAATTCAATAGGAACCCTATTAAGATGGGACTGACCTGTGGGTTTCTATGAAGTTATAAGTCACTCCTGTTACACTTGGGTTGTACCTCTCATGAATCATTTTTAAATCTGTGGTTCAGTCTCATCACAATTTGCCATCTGGTCTCAGCTGTTATTGAGAGTAATTAAAGCAAAGGTCAGTGACCACACTTGGGACAAAGCAGTAGATTAGAATGTTTAGGTACTTCAGGAGGTAATTGCATTGAAAAAATATAGGGGCCTGTGGAGAGATTGGGATGTGGTCATTTGGAGCTGAAGACCCATATCCAGGACCAGTTTGAGACAGATGACAGAATTTTCCCATTAATCTAACGCATACTTAACAGGTATTATAGGAACAAAGAAGTAAATTGAAAGCAAGACTCCCCACAATAAAACAGGATAAAAAACTGAATTATTATACTTGAATATTTATATTTGATTATTATACTTGATATTATATTACATATAATATATATTATATATAATATTATATTATTATTTCCTATGTTAACATAAACCATGCCTTATACTAAAATGACTAAAGGGATGATTCAACGTACAATGGTAGATTTTACAATTATAACCCAAACACACACACACACACACACACACACACACACACACCATGAAGTTCAGCAACTGAGGCACAAACAAGAGAGTTGAATTTCCAAATTAATTTCCTATTTTGTGTGAAGAAAAATGGCAAAAATGTTTGTCTCAAATACCATGGAATCCAAAAGGGTTTTCAGTGAATAGGGGATGACACTGCTCTTTGCATCTGAGCTGGCTGGTTTGCTTTACCACCCCCATGTGTCTGTGACTCAAGAATCTAAAATGCCCTGCAGTGGTTCCAGAAGGAGCCAGGAGTTTACTAACCACTGGATGCTTGTCGGAAACCACTGAGATGCACAGAACTGTGAAAGCAATGAGCTGTCACATCCTGAATGCGTGTTCTGACCAGCTACACTCAAGTGGTTTCCTTGCTTGAAATTTTCTGACAAATCAAAGGCTTGGATTTTTCTATCTGCAGCTGCAGCGAGCTTTTGGAGAATAACTTGAAAATAACTTGTCTGTCCTCCTGGGTACCTTTTACTCTTGCAAACAGTGTTGGTAAGAAACCTCAACCAGAGAAAGTTCAATAGCACTTAATATTTAGAAATACTTTGAAAAATAGACACAGAAATGGAAAAAAGATTTCAGTGGTGTTAACTTAGAAAGGAGACTAACATGTTTATGGTCGGCCAGAATAGGAATGATGTAAGGTAAACTATCTATGATGTGCCCTTGGTTCATTTATCTTGTAAGAAAGCTTGTTAACTCAGGATTGTACTGAAGCGGAAACTTTAGAGCCTTTGTTTTCTGCTTCTCTGCTTAGCACATGCCATACATTACTTCCAAATCATCTAGCTTTATGGTTTAATTGCATGGCACCTGCCATCTCTACAATCCATTTAACTACCACTGTAATTAATTTGCCTTTAATGAAGAGAAGTAAAAATAGATATCTCTTCTAATTTTTTTGTTACCTTCTGTCTCTCCAAGATTCTCATCATGTTTAAACTCTCCCATATATTCAACAGAATAACTACTATGAAAACTCATCTCTGGCTGCTTACTCATCAAATATTTATTGAGCATCTATTTTGGAATAGATCAGAAAAATAGTCCATAGTTTTTTTTTTATTTTTTATTTTTTGAGAAGCAGCATAGATATTAAGCTGATAGGATATAGATGATGAACACATGATCGGCAAGCATCCGGTCCACACCCTTGCACCTAGGGCAGAAATCTCTAACATAAACAGACCCTCGTCCCTTCCCTAATGCACGGCCACCCTGTCAGTCACTTACTAGTCTCCAGCCAAACCACGAGGAGGGAAAAAGACAATTTCCGTCCTTTCATAGTCATTGGATTATTATGGTCTGATTAAAAAAAGGGTAGTATTTCTATATATTACAGAGATAGTAGTTCTAATTTTTTATAGAGTCTCTAAAATACCCTGGAAGCCAGAAAATGAAGCTAGTCTAACAAATCCCTTGATCTTATCCCTACTTTGGGGACTATATTTGGGGCTATTATAACAGCAATTGCCAGTGTAACACAGCTGACACCTATTACTTTTTTTTTAATGTTAAATAGTAGGAAGGTATTTGTACACACACATCTGTGTATATTGTCTGTATATATTATGTATGTATGCATAAATATGCACATGCATGTATTTGTGTATTAAAAATTTTCAAAGCTCTTCTCTGCTTATAAGTATAAATTCACTCTCTCTTCATGGAGGACTCCAGTCACATGGTACTTCCTCAGAGAGGATTCACTTCTCTCTCTTTCTTTTTTTTTTTTTTTTTAAGATTTTATTTATTTATTTGACAGAGAGAGAAAGAGAGCATAAGCTGGGGAAGCAGAAGACAGAGGGAGAAGCAGGTTCCCCACTGAAAAAGGAGCTCAGTGTGGGACTTGACCCCAGGACCTATGATCATGACCTGAGCTGAAGGCAGATGCCTAACCAACTGAGCCACCCAGGCATCATGGATTCTCTTCTCCATCTATTGGCCCTGCTTTATTTTTCTTCATAGTGCTTCTCATTATTATGTATTCCTTCATTTATTTTATTTCCTGGTTTTTTTTTTTTTTTTTTAACCCGAAGATGGGTTCTCCATGACGGGGAGTATTTTTCTCTGTCATTTTTACCATTATCTCTCCAGAACCTAGACTCATACCTGACAGAGATTTGATACTCAATGAGCGTGTATTATATAAAATATATTGTGGGCAGCATAGCAGAATCTCTACTTTCTTGCTAGTAAAGCAAATTCAAGGTGTACTTGTTTAAGGTACACCGCAAGGAAATAATACAATCTCTTTATCATTGTTCCTTCTTTCCTGGCACCTCTAAAACAGTATTGTTTGGTACTTGTTGCTTGTTTTTACTCTTGCAAGTGGTGTTGGTAAGAAACCTCAAATAGAGAAAGATCTAAAGAACTTAATATTTAGAAATACTGTTAAAAATAGACACAAAATTAAAAAAAAAAAAAAAAAGGTTTCAATGGTGTTACCTTGAAAAGGAGACTGACATTTTTATGATCAGCCAGAATAGGATAAATGATAAAGATAAACTGCTTATGGTGTGTCCTTGATTCATTTACTTTATAAGAAAGCTTATTAACTCGGGATTGTAGTAAAACAGAACTTTTGGAGGCTTGGTTTTCTGCTTCTCTGCTAGCTATGCCATGCATTACTTCCAAACCACTTGACTTTATGGTTTAATTGCATAGCACCTGCCATCGCTACAATCCATTTAATTGCCACTGTAATTAATTTGCCTTTAATGAAGATAAGTAAAAATAGATATCTTCTAATTTTCTACTACCTTCTTCTGTCTCTCTAAGATTCTCATACTTTTTTTTTCCTCCTTTATGATAACTATGGATCTCACTAAAAGGTAAGTTCCCAGATGTTAAAACTAGGTTGGATGTCTTCTGTACAATCACAAATTGATAGAGGAATGTCAGGAGATACATTTAGAATTTATGTGGAATGGCAAGTACCTCTTTCTATAAGTAGATTTGTAATTTGTAATTTGTAAGAATGCTATGCTTCTTTCCGATCAACTAAAATGTATTTTAAAATAAGTGGATAATATCTTCAGCTGAATTTTAAGATTTCTAGTATGATCATAACTTTTAAGGATTCAGTTAGAAGTGGGTAGCTAATAAGAGTTTTCTCAGATGATATTTCAAAGCAGTGACCCTGAGACAAGCTTAAGCAGGAAAGAGAAATAGTTAACATGCTTAAGTAGAAATAGATATGGATTTAAGTTAGAAAAGCATCAACAGTCAAGGAAAGAAGGCAGAGTCAGGTTATAGAACTCTATGTCTTGTCTCTAGAGGGACCAAAAAAAAAAAAAAAAAAAGCTGGGTCATTCTTAAAAATATGAGAACTGCTAAAACCAAATATGTCTTGGCTGCGATATATAATAATATATCTCTTCTACTGACTCAAAAACTTTTGATAGAACCTTCTGCCTAGCTCACAAACTTGGAATGGAAAAGAGACAGATGTTTAAGGATCCCAACACAAAGCAAGTATCAAAAAAACTCTATCGAAAGTAAGAAATGGGAGGAAAATGTACATCCCTTCAAAATTTCCAGATATATAGAAGCATTGTTCAGTTCCCTAGTATATAAGGGGAAAAGCCTTAATGATAATTGTATTAAAAAATAAAAAATTACCACATCTTCTTGATCCATTCATCTGTTGATGGACATCTAGATTCTTTCCATAGTTTGGCTATTGTGGACATTGCTGCTATAAACATTCGGGTGCACGTGCCCCTTTGGATCACTACGTTTGTATCTTTAGGGTAAATACCCAGTAGTGCAATTGCTGGGTCATAGGGCAGTTCTATTTTCAACATTTTGAGGAACCTCCATGCTGTTTTCCAGAGTGGCTGCACTAGCTTGCATTCCCACCAACAAGATGGGATTGGGAGGGAGACAAACCATAAGTGACTCTTAATCTCAGAAAACAAACTGAGGGTTGCTGGGGGGAGGGGGATTGGGAGAAGGGGGTGGGATTATGGACATTGGGGAGGGTATGTGCTTTGGTGAGTGCTGTGAAGTGTGTAAACCTGGTGATTCACAGACCTGTACCCCTGGGGATAAAAATATATGTTTATAAAAAATAAAAAATTAATAAAAAAAAAGAAAAAAAATAAAGAACTATAAAAGTCAAAAAAAAAAATAAAAATAAAAAATTAGGTGAGCCAAATCTTTCTAAGGTAGAGGAAATGGGGACATCCAGTAAATTATTCTTTTGGACTCAGGATAGAAACTTCTCCTTAAATTAGTTTCTCCCTGTCCTTATCTGACTCATCTAAATTATTGGAATTCTGAATCTGTGAGCAGTTTTCACACCTGGCCACTTTCATGATGAGTGCTTTGCATTTAATCTAGCAGACAACAGGGCACCAAGAAAACCTTTGAGATATAGGGATTCACATGTAAAAGATTGTCACCTTCAGGTTGCTAGAGACTCCAGGGCAAAACAGGAAAATGTCTTTCTGAATATTTGAAATGTAGAACAACATATGAATTAATAGAAGTGAGACAGCTGAGAGATTGATTCAATATTTTTTTTCACTTTCCAGTGGAGTAAAAAGACCCAGACCATTATACTTTTCACAAAGATAAAAACATATTTTTTTGTTGAGTGGAGCGACATAATTACTAAGAGAGTCTGACATTCCTTTAGTATGGAGAGTCAGTTTTCCTGGACAGTTTTCTTCAGGCCAAAGAATTTCTGGTGGAGTAAGGGCAGTGGTGAAGAAAAATGGTCCATTGTCCCATCAGATGGTGGTAGAAAAGGCAATTGTTGTTTATCTTTTAGTGGTGATTTTTTGTAAACAGAGAGAGAGAGATAAAGGGGGAAGGGAGGGAGAAAAGAGAAAGAAATTTAGAAATAAATTCCTACTTTGCGGGTATTATTGTTCAAGGAAATTACTGATATTTCAAAGATATATTATATTAAGATTTATTAATTGATTATATTTATATTTCTATATTTTATATACTTACAGAGTATACAGAGAAAACTTTTCACTTGGGAGCACAGTAATTGAGTCACACATGAGCTTACTATTGGTTCAACTTGTAACTTCAGTTCCTCATTCTAGATCAGAGTTGTTCATTAGTGGCAGATTTCCTACAGTAAATCTGATTAACCGATTTCTTAGCCTAACAGGGATTTAAATCCTATCATCTTTAGTTCTTGTGTCTGGCAAACTGCTACTGAGAAGTCTCTTCCTAGTACCAACCACACATTGCTCTTGGGCTGTGTTTCATCTGCTCAAGCTGGAAAACACACTTCAGGCCACAATCCCACAATCACTTGTTTGGTCTCAGTTTGCTCTCCTAAGGACAATGACAGCAACCCCCTTCTCTGATTTATTCTACCTCTTTTGTCCTTGATAGTGCATATTTCCATCCCAATTTCAGATTCTTTCTAATGTACCTTCTTAAAAATATTTTTTTCTGGTAGGCATCTAAGAGTTTTTGTGTTTGTGATGAAATGTTCAGATGAATACTCTAAATTACATCCACAGGGGGAAAAAGCAATCAACTAGAAAATTAATAGTTACTTCTCATCCTTCTATTTGGGGGGGAAAAAAAAGTTGAGTGTCTATTTCCCAATTCAGCTCACTCACCTTTCTGAAATGGTGTGCCACGCTGTTCTCTAAACACACACACATACACACATGCATATATTTTATAGTAGTACTGGGACTCTATAAATAATATATATCCACATAACATATTTTATGTCATATTATCCCAAACATACCTAATAATTTGGTTAGACATCCGAACAGCTGTGCATTAATACATAAAAATGGAAACATCATTTTATTAAAGAAATTATATAAATAACATTTATCCAACCACATAGGAGTTCCCAGAGACAGCTCTAACATGACGAGGTGACATATTTAATCGAACAGTATAAACCCTTTTAAAAATTAACACTATCGCCAACGTTGCAGTTTTCTTTCTCAAAAACAGTCCGAGAAACTCATATAAAAGGCAGACGTTGTAGACATTTTAAGAAAAAGAAGAGATAAAGGTAAAAATTGTTCTATCAAAACATCTAAACCGGTTTCTTGGGACTAACAGCTCTAAATCATGAGGTAGGCGAGCCTTTTAATAACAACAGTAGGAGTAGGAACCAAGACAGTAATTTTAACTTAAAATGCCAGCAATATACAATGCTAATGCCAATTAACACAGCAGTGGTCATGGAAACCTTTCACTTCAAATTATAGCACCACCACTGCAAAACTAGGGACCATGACTTTCTAAAGGCTGCTTTCTCCTGCTCACTGCCCATAACTCCTTAACCCCCGCCTATCTGCTTCCAGCTTCACCTCTCTTGACAAGTGGCCATCGTTTCTCTCACATGGTTACTGAAATATGACTATTATTGATTTTATAAAAAGTTTCTTAAGCTTCACAATTTGATTTTGGTAATACCAAATAAACCTCCAGGATCCTTTTCAAATTTGGAAATATTTCTCTCAAGCTTATTCCACATATAAACTATACAGTCTCCAGAAAGTCTGTTCTGGTTACCTGCATTTCAAATCTTATCTTTGACACAGAATTCCCTTATTTTCAGCACTAAGCACAGTGGAATATGTTCTCTCTACATATTCATGACCTTTGATGCCATACCTTCACATCGGTTTGCCAGCTAAGTGCCAGGTGAAGGTTGGGAAGAAGCCATTTCTGCACCAAGATGATGAATAAGAACTCATCTATGAAGAGATAGGACTACAGGCCCAGAATTCTATCTTAGTAAATGGAAACTAAATATATCTCTCATGTAATTGTCCCTCAGCTGGATTCCAACATTGCCCATTGCTGTTCCAAGATCACTTGGCATGAGCGGAATATAACATAGCAGAAGTGGGAGTAGGGAGTGACAGTGAATGGATTTTCTTATTTTTTTGCAAATTTTCAAAAATATAATGCCCTATGAACACATGATTTGTGCTTCCCAGGACTAGTGCTTTTGAAGATAATGCTTCATCTTTTGTACCGTGAGCACTGTGCCTTTTAGATTTTAACTGACATTAAAACTCTATTACAAAGCTGTCATCATCAAGACAGCATGGTACTGGCACAAAAACAGACACATAGATCAATGGAACAGAATAGAGAGCCCAGAAATAGACTCTCAACTCTATGGTCAACTAATCTTCGACAAAGCAGGAAAGAATGTCCAATGGAAAAAAGACAGCCTCTTCAATAAATGGTGTTGGGAAAATTGGACAGCCACATGCAGAAAAATGAAATTGGACCATTTCCTTACACCACACACAAAAATAGACTCAAAATGGATGAAGGACCTCAATGTGCGAAAGGAATCCATCAAAATCCTTGAGGAGAACACAGGCAGCAACCTCTTTGACCTCAGCCGCAGCAACATCTTCCTAGGAACATCGCCAAAGGCAAGGGAAGCAAGGGCAAAAATGAACTATTGGGATTTCATCAAGATCAAAAGCTTTTGCACAGCAAAGGAAACAGTTAACAAAATCAAAAGACAACTGACAGAATGGGAGAAGATATTTGCAAACGACATATCAGATAAAGGACCAGTGTACAAATTCTATAAAGAACTTAGCAAACTCAACACCCAAAGAACAAATAATCCAATCAAGAAATGGGCAGAGGACATGAACAGGCATTTCTGCAAAGAAGACATCCAGATGGCCAACAGACACATGAAAAAGTGCTCCATATCACTCGGGATCAGGGAAATACAAATCAACACCACAATGAGGTATCACCTCACACCAGTCAGTATGGCTAAAATAAACAAGTCAGGAAATGACAGATGCTGGCGAGGATGCGGAGAAAGGGAAACCCTCCTACACTGTTGGTGGGAATGCAAGCTGGTGCAGCCACTCTGGAAAACAGCATGGAGGTTCCTCAAAATGTTGAAAATAGAACTGCCCTATGACCCAGCAATTGCACTACTGGGTATTTACCCTAAAGATACAAACGTAGTGATCCAAAGGGGCACGTGCACCCGAATGTTTATAGCAGCAATGTCCACAATAGCCAAACTATGGAAAGAACCTAGATGTCCATCAACAGATGAATGGATCAAGAAGATGTGGTATATATACACAATGGAATACTATGCAGCCATCAAAAGAAATGAAATCTTGCCATTTGCGACAACATGGATGGAACTAGAGTGTATCATGCTTAGCGAAATAAGTCAAGCAGAGAAAGACAACTATCATATGATCTCCCTGATATGAGGAAGTGGTGATGCAACATGGGGGCTTAAGTGGGTAGGAGAAGAATAAATGAAACAAGATGGAATTGGGAGGGAGACAAACCATAAGTGACTCTTAATCTCACAAAACAAACTGAGGGTTGTTGGGGGGAGGGGGTTTGGGAGAAGGGGGTGGTATTATGGACATTGGGGAGGGTATGTGTTTTGGTGAGTGCTGTGAAGTGTGTAAACCTGGTGATTCACGGACCTGTACCCCTGGGGATAAAAATATATGTTTATAAAAAATAAAAAATTATATTAAAAAAAAAAACTTTATAGTTAGTAGAGACTTTGACGGACATCTCCTAGACCTATACCGGCCACCTCCTGCATTCTAAATCCAGACCAGAGCTTTAGCATGAGCTCTATGAGAGCAATCATGGTCCTGTCCCTAACTGTACCTCATGCCCATAGCTATTTGGTGTTACAGTCGGGACACCAGAGATTTATGAACTAATGAATGATTATCACCTATGTTAATTTTATTTCAAAGTATCTGGACATTTGAAATTTACTTATGCCTCTGTATTAAACTCTTCTAGAATCATGCCATGATTCTTCACCTAATAAATACTGGATTTCCTGGAGGTACATTATTAGGAGGCCCTTCCATTCTCACCTCAATGATGGGGAATTTGCAAAGCAAACCTTAGCTTTAAGCAAGGGTGAATCTTAACACTGGAAATATGTATCCAGAATGGGTCTATGAACTCTGTTGTGAGGAATAATGCCAAAAAAAATAGAGGGTTATCAAAAAGAGGGAAAAGTGCCTAAAAGCCAATCATTTTTCCTTTCTTGGTCACTTCTAGGTCTTTGAAGATGTGGAATTACATTTCTTGATGTCTTTAAAAACCTGGAAGGTGGATTCTTATCTACTTTTAACACTGAAAAATAATAAATCTAAAAAATGTTAAAGAATTTGTTCAGTTTCCCATGAGTAAATAATGAAGCTGAGAATTTGATTGAGAACTCTGGTTCCTAAACCTGTGATTATGCTTCCTGTCATAAATGAAATTTCCAGGTAGTGTAACAGGCAAATCCATTATGTCCTCAAGTCTATACTAAATATATTTTCTTTTGGACTACTGACAAAATGACTTATAACTAGATTCACTCCTTCTAACCACAATCTCTCTCTCTCTCTCTCTCTCTCTCTCTCTCTTTTTAAAAGACATCTTCTTACTTGGGAAGGCCCCAAATATTAATATTGGAAAAGATGCATTCAATAGAAAGATGTGTCTATGTTATTTTAAACCTTACAGATATTTAAATAACAAGCTGAGAAAAATAGAACATTTCGCTTTCAGGTAATACGTGGAAGGTTAAAAACGAAGATAGAATTTGAGTAGGGAGTTGAAAGAAAGGCTGAAAGTCACTTACGAGGGAAGATATGAGACTTAGTACAAAGCAAGCAGGAAAACATAGGGCACTGACGAAAAGAGGTCTAATGAATGTTGGTAGCCATCACAAATCCATGGAGGAGATTATCCTAAAAATAATAACAAATGTAACATACTGACATAAAATTACTAATGGTTCTCATTTTTTCCCTTAGGCTACTATGAATAAAAGCTAAAGGAGGAAGAGATAAAAGAAAGTATACATCCCCCAAGAAGAAGTAAATGATGAACATAAAATAAAGATCATGCTAGCATCAGTGATCAGAGACAGGTAAAGCCAAAGAATACCAAGGACAGAGCAGAGCTGCCACTAGATGGTAGATCGAATGCCTGCTGAATACATACTCATGGGACTTTCGCTCCTGGAAGAAAAGGGCCAGGACCATCACTCCCTGTAGTGTTATAAAGAAATGGGGGCCCAGGATCTTCTCTTTTCATTGTATTATATGGCTTTTTTTTTTTTTTTAAGATTATTTATTTATTTGACAGAGAGAGAGAGAGAGGTCACAAGTAGGCAGAGAGGCAGGCAGAGAGAGAGGGGGAAGCAGGCTCCCTGCCAAGTAGAGAGCCTGATGCGGGGCTAGATCCCAGGACCCTGAGACCATGACCTGAGCTGAAGGCAGAGGCTTAAACCACTGATCCACCCAGGGGCCCCTATATGGCTTTTTAATTGTGTTTCAATTAAGCTTATGTTTGATTTAATTATAAATTAATTAAAAGAACATGTAAACACACACACACACAAACACACACACACCATTTTTAGGCGCGAAAAGAGGAGCATTTCATTGATTGAAAATTGGCCCTACCCAGTAGTGACTAGGACTCTTCAGGCAAAATTCAATGAGGGCAAGAGCAGGGTATAAACTACATAACCTCTAACCATCCTGCATTTCTTCCATTTTCTCCAAGCTATAGGACTCATTGAAGGGTGAATTCCGTAACCTTTCAGAAAGAGCCTGAAAGACCCTAAGGAAGGGCACATGAGGATGAACGAGGCCAACCAGACTCGCATGCAGTAGTGGATTCGCAAAATACTCTCCTACATCACGATATTAGTGCCATGTTGTTTACACGCATTTTATTGAAAGCTGCTACAAATGCTTTTAGGATAAAAATTATGGGTTAATATACATGCCTGCTTGAGAGTCAGACGCTCCACAGGACAGCTTCTCTCTCACTTACAGTGTTTTGTAACACTGTATCAAACAGGGTTACTGCCCCATGACCCTAAGTTCCTAGTATCAAGAGTAGCAATAGAACACAGAACAAAGAACAATGAACATCAAACACTGGCAGATTATAAGTGATATAAAAAGATATGAGGCAGCCTTCTGTAAGCTTGTTGTTATGTGCAAGTTCTTCTCACTGTCCACTGTCCATGCTAAGCCTCCCAACTTGTATTACATCATAAATTTTCCACTCCTCATTTCTAGCAGAAACAGATTTAGCACCAATTTTCCTACTATATAAACAGAGTTTATAGAGGGAAACTTAGGGTATTTGTTTTCTTTTGGTCCTTTTCTAATAGTTTGCTTTGGATCAGTGAGCAGATAGATCATAGCTGCCTACCTGGCCAAATAGTTCTCTATGTTTTCACGCCAGTCTTAGAGGCCTTTAGGGGAATCTATTTCCATTTGTTGTGAAGCTATTTAAATAAAGGCCCTTGTCATCACCCTTGACAACCCTGTCACAGCAACAGTAAAATATATTGTATTTAATCACTAGGAAATAATAGATAAAAGCCTGGGGAATCATAACTGAAATTCATAGTTAGCAAGAGTCTAAAGCCAGCCAGTATTTTGTTCCCACACAAAATACTCAGTCCAGTCTTAAATTCAGAAAATATCTAAAGATAAATCCTATTATTTTGGCTTTTTAAATTAAGGTCAAATGTACGGATCTTATTTTACTCTGTTTATAATTCAACACAAATTTCCTAAGATCTAACATGTTAAGACATCATGCAAGGATTAAAAATGTAGGGATGAATAAGACAGACTTTCATTTAAATGGATAGCTGAAGAGGTATAAAAGAATGTAAACAAGAATTTGCCAGAAATAATTCAGGCCAGAATGCAGTACTAGGTGAAACCCACCAGAAAAAAAAAAAAAAAAAAAGGTAGCAAATTAATTCTGCTTGGGAGGGAGAAACAAGGAAGTGTGTTCAAATAAGAATTATAATTCTTGTAGAGTGAGGGAAACTGTCCCATGGAATGCTCCAGGAGGGAAAAGTGAGGGGACATTTCAGTCAGAGAATAACCACAGCAGAGGTGTGGAGGTGGGAGGGTTGGAAGAATATTTAGGGAATGATGGCAACTTGGGATCATTGAGTAAGAAGGTGCTCAAAAGGGACATGGCAGATAAAAGACTGATAAAGTGAACTGGGGCCATCTTCTAAAAAGACTTGTATACCAACCCAAGGATTTGGCTAATGATGACTCATATAAATATTTAAACAGACTTGAGAGATATGTATTGATTTTGCTTACCCAGCATTTCCCTCCTTCCTCCTATTCTGCCTTTTTGTTCTTCCAATAACTGCACTACAGATAACCTTTGGAGATTCAACCCTTCCCCATTTAAAGTCAGCCTGAGTCAGGTGAAGAAGATATCTCTGGGTTTTTGCTCCAGTAATGGGCATGTGAACTATGCCTGCCAGCCAGAATATTCCATCCTCCTGGCAACAGTGATTGGTTGAGGGACGAGCAAAAGTGACTCAGGTTTGTTCAGTGAGGATTTGCTAGAGAGATCAGGGGACAGAGTCTTAAGTTAGAGAAGACTAAGCAATGACTGAATTCAGTCATACCTAAATCCAGAAAAAAACCTGAAATTTGTAGTTCGAGTTGAACTTATTTCCATGCAACTAAAAATTAAAAAAAAAAAAAAAGGCCTGATTAAAAAAACACATATGTACATATTTTTACACATATATTTTATATAAATCATTATCACTCCAACACCAGAGGGTAGATTGCCATAAAAGAGAGTGGAATAAGGGACGTCAGCTAAGCCTGTTAGTACTTGGGAAGATGATGAGAGCCCAAAATAAGGGAGTGTCCCTAGGACTGGAGGATGGAGGTTAATCTGTTGTATTTTTGTCTCTTGGATTCCTAGCTCCCAGCTCAGGTCCTAGATAGTAGTCAAAATTTACTAAATAACTGACCAGGGTATGAATTCGAGATAATGAAGGCTATGAGAGGTATGGGTAATGGTGAGGCATTTAAGGATCTAGTGAGGACAACAGGATAGATAGTAGTGGCATTATTTAAACTGAGGATGAGAAAGAGAACAGGGGAAGGGTGAAGTAGGGACAAAAACAGTTGTGCATATTTTTAGCCAATGTTATTTTTTGGCTTTAGGTTTTTATTATTATTATTTGCCATATGCTTAGATATTTAAAAGAGCAGGACTGTACGTGTGACTAATAAAATTGGCTTTTAGATATATCCCAAAGGCAATCTTATCCATGTAATGTTCCCCAGTCTAAAATCATACCATTCCAGTCTAAAATTATACCATTTTATCAAAAGTCCTCTAATGTTTTGTGATTATTTATTTTAGCACACTACTCATATGTTAATTTTTTTTTTTTTTTTTTTTTTTTTTGGCATATGGAAGAGTCTTATTTCCTAGTTCAACCATAGTTCCTTACGTTCAAGAGCTGTGCTTTATTCCTCTTGCCATGTCCCAGAATTCCTAAGAAAATGCATGGCAATTAAAAATTCTCTCTGAATATTTGTTTCAAAAATCACATTGAAAGACTGCTGAAATTATGAGGATCTTCCTAGGTATCCTTTACAGAAAGGAGTTAATTAAACCCATAGGTCTCACTTCCATTTATAGGAGTGAGCTTTAGCTTTAAATTGCATGCAGAGCCACCCTACTTATATTATTATAAAATGTGTTCCCCTAGCATCTCAATCTCTCTCCTCCTGCTTTATATTTTTCCTAAGGCACCATCTAGTATAATTTAATTTTAAGCTTTCTATCATTTCTATTATATTTATCACCATATTGGATTATAAAATTTATGCAGCTGGTATCTTTATTTTACTCACTGGGTATGCCAAGTAACTGAAATATAGACTGGTACATAGTAAGCACTCAATGACATTTATGGAATTAATGAATCAACTGGTGCCATTTGTTTACTTTACTGGTAGCTGCACTTAACTAGGGCTGCCACCTTGCCTTCTTTCATAGGGTCCCAGCCATGCTGTAGTTCACGTGAAGATCATTCACTGGAATTGTACAGGGCATAATAACTCTCATGGTTCTTAGGAGGTGCTCTGCATTGCCACTCAGTTTTAAGCTCCATAAGAGTAGGAATGTGTACCTGTTTGGTTCTCTATTAAGTCCTCAAATCTTAGAACTGTTTTTGAAACACAATAGATACCTGTTCTTGTTTAGTAAATAAATTAATAATTCAGTGTAAAATTCCATTATAAAATATTAGAAGGATGAAAATTGAAGTTTAGAGATTATAAATATGAGATTAACTGCCATCAGTAGAATGAAATAGATACTAGAAAAGTCTCCTGTTTTCAGTCAAGTAATTGTGAAACTCAGTACAGCACAAAGTAGAAGTTTGTGATTCAGTTGTAAAAGTGAAAACTGTGAACCTCTAAACATAAACTTAGTAGTATTTTCCCTCATTTATTAAAAATATACTTAATCACCACTAGCAGCCACAGGTGAAAGAAGAAATAGAAGTAAATATAGAATTTATAAAAAGCCTATTGTTGAGCACAGATGAAGATAGCAACAAAAACCCAAAACAAACAAAATAGCATGAGATCCTGTGATAAAAAGCCACAGGATAAAAACCGAAATAGATACTTATCTTATATTGACTCTTTAATATATTCTAGTATTTCCCAAAGAAGGTTGTGGGTAAGAATGACATGCTGGGATTTCCTCTCTCAAAAGCGTAGAATAAATACAGAGAAATCTCAATTATGTCAAAGACAAACCTTCTGGAAAGTGGAAGAAATACACTATACAGTACAAACTGTGATGCACACACACTTGCAGTTTCTCTCTCTCTATCTCTCTAACAAACCATTTAAACTTAATGCCTGGACTTTGAATAAGAAGACTTCAGTTTGCTGTTTATGCTAATTCTTGAGGAGGTTACACACTTAGAAGATTGCATTCAGCAAAGAAGAATAACAGAGGCTACAAATTTCTTTCTGAAACTAGTGAGATGGTAGGAATCAATTGTGGTTTTCAGCTTTTTACTCTACACAGTTGATGGGTCATGGCTGATGCAGCTCCATATCATACTTACCCAAATACCACATTTGTTTCCAAGTTACAAAATTATTCAGAGCCTGGACAGGAGCCAAGCATCCAGCTTCTTTTCAAGCTGTTGTTAGTTCATGATCTTTCTATAGTAAATGGCATTTCAAATGTCAAGCATCTCTCTTACAGAAAAATTGCTAAAATCCCTGCAGTAAACAGAATGTCTCCTGAAAGACATTCATGCCTTAATCACTGGAACTTGTGAACACATAATATTAGGAACTTTGCTGATATACTTAAGTTTATGAACCTCAAACAAGAGAAATTATTTACCTTGACTAACCTGATGAGGCTAATGTGATCCTGTAAGACTTTAAAATCAGAACTTTTTCCTACTGAAATTGGAGAGATGCAGCAGAAGACATTAATCAGAGAGATTAGAAGTATGAGAAGGACTCATTGGATATGTCCTTATTAATCTCAACATGAAAGGAGCAACATAACAAGGAATACAAGCAGCTTGCAGAGCTAGGGAAGTCTCTTGGCAGATAGCCAGCAAGAGAACAGGCACTTCACTTAGGCCTACAGTTCAGGAAATGAGTGTTGCTAACAACACGATTGAGTTTGGAATTGGTTTCTCTCTACAAGCCTCCAGTTAATAGCCCGGGCCAACCAACTTCTAGATTTGTCCTTGTGCAAACTAGAGAAAAGTAACCAGCTGAGCTACCCATGGAATTCTGAGCTGCAGAACTATAATAGAATTAAAATATATATGCTGTTTTGACCTGTTAAATTTGTAACAACTTATTATGGCAGTAATAATAGATTATGATAAATAGAAAGCAAAACATTAAATATAACCAAAGACCAAAGCCCTCTCATATCAATAACCATATAAAATGTAAATGGCCTAAATACACAAATAAAAAGAAAGAGGTTGGCTGACTTGATTGAAAACACAAACCAATTATATATTTCTATAAGAAATTCATTTCAAATATAATGATATATGCAGGTTGGAAATAATAAGTTGAAAAATTATTATGCATTCATTAATCAAAATAAGGCAGCAAGGCTATCAATTGTAGTAAACTAGAATTTAGAGAAAAGTGCTAAAGAAAAAGAGAGACATTATGTAATAATGAAAGATTTACTCTGCCAGTAGGCATAGCAATATTAAATGTGTAAGCATTAACTATAGAGCTGTAAAATATGTGAAATAATAACTGATAGATCTGAAGGGAGAAATACATAAATACACACTTAGATTTGGACACTTCAATATCTCTCTTTTAACAATTGATAGAACAATTAGAAAACCATCAAAGATACAAAGGACAAAGCATTGTCAACAAACAGGATCTGACACTTACAGAACTTACATCCAACAAGAGCAGAATGTATATTCTTTTCTAGGGCACATAGGTCATATGTCAAGATAGATGATATCCTGGACCATAAAACAAATAACTTTTAAAATTTCTTTTGAAAATTGAAATTACACATAGTGTGTCCTCTAAGCTGAATGAACTCAACCTGGAAATCAATAGAACTGGAAAATCGCCAAACACTTAGAAATTAGTGTTACTATTACTTCTAACTAATCCATAGGAGAAGGGAGTATTCTCAAGAGGAATCAACAAATTCAGTTAACTAAAGAAAATTTAAAATGCAACATATCGAAATTTTTGGACATAGCTAAAACTGTTCTGAGAGGGAAATTCATAGCCCTAAATGCATAGTGTAGAAAAGAGGAAAAGTCTATAATCAATATTATATAATTTCTTCTCAGGAACCTAAGTTAAGAAGAGCAAGATAAACCAAAAGCAAGCAGGGAAGGAAATAAAAAAGAAGGAAGTATAAATCAATCAAATTTAAAACAGGAAATCAATTGAGAAAATCACTGAAAAAAAGAGGTACTGAAATGATTAATAAAATTGACAAATCTCCAACAACCCTGACAGAGAGAAAGAGAGAAAAGACACAAACAACCAATAAGGAATGAAAAAGAGGATATTACTGGAGAGCCTGCAAACATCAAAAGATAATAAATTTTTAAATAACTCTACCTGCCTATTTTTAACAACAGATAAAATGGACCATTCCTTGAGAAACACAAAGTACCACCACCACTCACACAGTATGAAATAGATCACTTAATGATCTATTTTTATAGCTATACATAGATCATTTAATAATCTATCTGTAACTAGTAAGGAAATTGTAAGTACAAGAAATCTCTAAGCACAGATGTTTCCATTGGAGAATTCTTCCAAACAGAGAAAAATTAGCACAAATTATATACAATTGATTCCAGAAAATGGAAGAGATGGCAATAATTATGAGTTCATTTTATGAAGTTGGTATTACCCTGATAACAAAACCAGATAAAAATAGTACAAAGAAACTACACACTGATATTACCCATAAATATAGAAACAAAACTACTTTAAAAATATTAATAAGCAGAATTCAATGAATATTAAGATTATACATGATGATCCAGTGATATTTACTCCAGAGATTCAAGGGTGTTTCAATATTCAAAAGTAAATCTGTGTAATGCATCCTACAAATAAGCTAAAGAAGATATTCACAGAGTCATTATCGATCAATGCCGAGAAACCATTTGACAAAATCCAATATCCGTTCATCAGTAAAATTCTCAGGACTATAAGAAAAGAGTGGAACTTCTTCTACTTGATAAAGACAATCTATATATTTTTTTAAAAAAATCCACAGTTAATATTGTACTTAGGGATTAGACTGGATGCTTTACCCCTAAGATCAGAAATCAGGTCATGATGCTGGTTCTCATTATTCTTATTCAACACAGTGCTGGAAATTCTAGCCAATATAAAGAGGTAAGAAAAGGATATAAGAGGCCTATCTATTAGAAAGAAAGAGAAAAAGTCCCCATTTTCGGATGACATTCTTGCCATGGAACCTAAAATAAAAGAAAACTCAAGTAGGATTTTTAATATACTAGAAATGAATAAGTGGATATAGACAATAAAAATGTGATACCATTTACAATCAGTCAGTAAATGAAATTAGTATAAATCAGAAAAAACCTGTATAAGGCATATGCTGCAAATACAAAATGCTGATGAAAGCAAACAAATTACATTTAAATCAATAGAAGGATATATCATGTTCATGAATTGGAAGGCTTAACATAGTAAAGATGTCAGTTACTCTAAAATTCGTAAACGGGTACCAATACTACTACCAATACTACCAAAATCTCAACAAGTTTTTTTTTTAATAGATATAGACATGCTTATTTTAAAATTTATATTGACATACATAGTCCCTAGAATACTCAAAACTATTTTGAAAACAAAGCATCTGTCTGTTTGATTTCAAGTCTTATTATATAGCTACCCCAATCAAGACTGTGGTATTAGCAGAGGACAGACATACGAAACACTAGAATAAAACAGAAAACCAAGAAATAGACAATGCTCAAGTGATTTTTGACAAAATTATAAAAAGAAATCAATAGAAGAAAGATAGTCTCTTTATCAAATGCAAGACTGCTAGAGCGTTTAGTCATTCATTGGCAAAAGAAAAAGAAAGAAAACATCTAAGCTTTATATCTTATAAAGTAATCAACACATTTTAGATCACTTTTATGAAGTACAAAACAAAACAAAACAAAAATAAGAAAGAATTTTTAGGCTTAAGAAGAAAGTTCTTACATGTGACACTCAAACACCACCAGTGAGAAGGAAGGGAAAATTGTACAGCCATTCTATGAACAGTTTGACAGTTTCTTTAAAAACTCAATATGTACCTACCATTTGGCCCAGCAATTGCACTGCTGGGCATTTACCACGAAGAAACAAAATCTTATGTTTATTTTAAAAAATCTATTAAATGAATATGCATGGTAACTTCATTAGTCATAGTCTAAAACTGTAAACAATCTGAACGTCTTTCCATGAGTGAACAGTGAACAAAATGTGGGACGTGGCATATTACTCAGCAACAAAAAGGGATGAACTATTGACACTAGTGACAATGAGGATAAATCCACAGTGAATTATGCTGAGTGGGAAAAAAGCCAATCCAAAATGTTACATGCTATATGATTCCAATTATCTAATATTGTTAAAATGACAAATTATAGAAACATGATGACCATGGGCCAAGAAGGAACTGGAGACAAGAGGGAAATCAGAGCAGCTATAAAAGATCAGCACAAGAAAGGCATATAGCCATGAAAATATTCTGATTTTTGATTGCCTCAGCGTCAGTAACCTAGTTGTATTTAGAGTTGTGCTTATTCTAAATAAAGAAAGAAACAAACAGGGGCGCCTGAGTGGCTCAGTGGGTTGAGGCCTCTGCCTTTGGCTCGGGTCGTGATCCCAGGATCCTGGGATCGGCCCCACATCGGGCTCTCTGCTCAGCAGGGAGCCTGCTTCCTCCTCTCTCTCTGCCTGCTTCTCTGCCGGCTTGTGATCTCCATCTGTCAAATAAATAAATAAAATCTTTAAAGAAAAAAGAAAGAAACAAACAAACAAATACCTATTAGTGCACTTAGTAAATGTCTTACCGTGTGCGAATCTGTGAGGTGCCATATGATGAATGGATAAGATGTGTGTTTATCCTGTTTTCTCAGGTTCTGACACACGAGTTCTACAATTACTCTTCTATGAGCCATGGCCATGTTAGTTCTCTTAGAGGTGCATTCTCCTGGACAGGGGCCTTTGTTGGTTTTTTCCCTTCTTTTGGCAGCACTCCTTCCACACCTTCCTCAACAGCCATTTTGCCCCCACAGGTAAGTTCTCACTCTGCTTAGACTTTTGCAGAGGGCCTTTCCCCAACTGGCTCACTGGTGTCTTTCCCCCGCGGCAGAATTTCCCACCATACCACTGACCTTGCACAAGCCACCTTGTTACCACTCTGTACTTCTTCCCAACACGAGTATGTAGTTTCTTTTCCACTCTGGATCTCAACCATGGAACTGGTGAAGAGGTCACTGTTGGCTTGTTTTACAAAAATTCTTCTCAATTCTCATGAGCCAGCATTCCCCTCCTATTTACTTGGGACAGTGAATGCAGAACTGAGGGATTTCCAGCAAAGGAAACAAGGATGTTGCATTTCCTTTGCTATGTTTTGTTTGTTGTTTTGTTTGTTTGTGTGTTTGTTTTCTGCTCTGCCTTTTTAAAACAAGTGGATATTGAGGTTCATTTGTGTCTGTTTAGAATGACTAGATTTAACAAAAGCATTGCTAATTCTTTGAGAGAAAGAATAATAAAAAGAATGGCATTTGAATTCCAGTGCTCTCTTGTTGTTTGTATGTTTGTCTTTCTTTGCCATCTAAATCAAATAATAATTTTGAAGGCAGCATACCAGAAGACCAAATGAAATTGTGGTGGCATATGTTCTTTCTTTATATTAACAAAAGGTTTAAATTTGATTGGATTCTAAAGAGACTCAACTTGTGGGGAGTCAAGGGGAGGGAGAGAAACTGCCTGAGGAGATAGTAGAGGAACCCAAAGTTCATAAAAGGAATAACATGGGATCAGACATCAAAGACTCTCAAGGGGAAGGTAAGAGAAGGAAAGGTGGTATTAGTTTTGAGTGGAGATATTTAATATTAGATTATCATTTTATCTCTAGAAAACACAAATTTGATATCCACTGCTAAAATAATACAACTGGACATCTAGGAAACAAAATGATAGCTGTTGTCCTAATAACACAAACTAGAGAATGGATATTTCTGAAAATTTTACACAAATGGAAAATGCAAAGTTAAAAATGTTGAAAACAGTGCTTTAAAATTGTACGTCTTTAATTCATCAAATAAATACCAGCATAACTCATTTAATTAACAGCTGTCATAATTGATTACCTTTATCTGCTCTTAATTCCTTAGAATAATAGGACACGTTACAATGGCACCATTTTAAATACCACAACATTGCATAGCAATAACTTTGTGACATATGTGGCAAGGTGTAACCAAGATCTGCCTGGAAGAGAAAAGAAATGTAGGATGAAAACGTTGAGCTTTAAAGCTCTTGGACATGTTTATTATGGTGAATCATGCTCAAAAATGTTAACTGATACAAGTATCTTCTCTTTTGGGGCACCTGGGTGGCTCAGAGAGTTAAAGCCTCTGCCTTCAGCTCAGGTCATGATCTCAGGGTCCTGGAATCAAGCCCCACATAGCATCATAGCATCGGGCTTTCTGCTTAGCGGGGAGACTGCTTCCTCCTCTCTGCCTGATTCTCTGCCTACTTGTGATCTCTGTCTGTCAAATAAGTAAATAAAATCTTAAAATAAGAAGTATCTGCTCCTTTTTCTCCTTTGCATCCATCTTTTCTCTCTTTCTTTCTTTCTTTCTTCCTTTCCTCTTTTTTTTTTTTTTTTTTACAGAGATTTTATTTATTTCTTTGACAGAGAGAGAGCAGAAGTAAGCAGAGCAGCAGGCAGAGGGAGAGGGAGAAGCAGGCTCCCCGCTGAGGGGGGAGCCTGATGTGGGGCTAGATCCCAGGACCCTGGGATCCTGACCTGAGTGAAGGCAGACGCTTAACCGACTGAGCCACCTAGGCACCCCGCATTCTTCATTTCTATGCCAGTAACACGGAGATCATATTGCACCTGAGTTTTATCTTGGCCTGCGTGCATAACGTTGCTCTTTAAGGAACAACTCTGGATCAGAAACTACAGCTTAAGAATCATGTGTGCTCCATTTACTACTAGATTAGGCTAGGAAGGCTGTTTAGCTTCTTTTTTTAGTTTTCCCATTTTTTGATAGACAATTTTTAGAATACTTTTAGTTGTACAGAAAAATTAAACAAATAGGCTGTGATTCTCTGTATTTGCCTGTCTGTTTAGTTTTAGAGGCAGCAGGTTACCTTGTGACCTCAATTTGATATTGGATCTAGAGGAGTTGTTTTCCAGTTTGTTCAGCTTTTTTCTTGCTATGAGGATGGGAGCAATGATGTCCTAGCTTCTTACATGTCACAGAGGAAACTGAAAATCTCCCATTTGTTTTTAACCTCTTGGGATTCTGTGCCACTATTTATAGCCTTGCTATTCCCTACATATCATTCTCACCACTGGACTCATGTGAGGGGTCAGCCATAATGCCTATCAATTTGAGTGGGACCAAAGATCTGTGGGATTCACTAAAACTGATACTAAAGACCCCACCCTGTCAGTCTCCTCAGGACGCCAAGGGTATTAATCTCTGTGTCAGTGTGTCTCGACCAATCAATTTAAGTAATAGATTCACTGAGCCTGAAAGAGTCAATTCATAGTACAGGTGCAGCCCCTGAATCCTTCTTACCCTAACACTCTGAGGAATAGATATCAAGTAATTAGCTTTGGCTAGATTGAACAGGTTTTCCACCTCTATACAGGACAAAAAATAAAAATAAAAAGAGTATGTTAAAATAAGGGTTTATCCCCCAAAGTGTTGCAAGCTAGGTCAGACGACAAATTGAACACAAGAGCACAATACAAAGCACTTGTTTTATTTAGGGTAATACTAGACTCTGAAACAGATAAAACTCTGAATCATTACAGCTTAATCCAACAGAAGTTTACTTTCTGTTCACATAAAGTTCAAATTGTGCATTTCTCTCCCAGCATGTTAGAAATCCAGGTTTCTTCCCTCATGAAGGTCCATCTTCCAAAGTTGCCATGCTCTCTAACAAGGGAGAAGGGAAAAGTGCTTAGAAGATCACCCTTGGGAAGGGTTCGGAGACAGATGATTGGATGTGAAAATTAGCTCTATTCCTCAAAACAAGAATGGGTTTGATTTGGTGATTAAAGTTCCCTGAATCTATTTTGTCTTTAAAATTTGTGCACTAATACCTAACTCAAAGCTTACAGCTGAAATTACAGAATGTGCTTAAACTCCCTAACTGGATTTGACACTCAACAGGTATTCAATGAATGCTGACATTTCTCTCTCTCTCTCTTTTTTTAAATACAATTTTTTACTAGATTGTGTGGATTGTCCATATAAATACATGGGTGAACAAATGTGCACACATACATATGCATAGGTAACTTTCTGTACATATTATAATTCAGAGTTTTTATATGGTTACTTAATAGCTTTCCAGAGTACTTTCAGAATGCTTTGATAGCAAAAGGGTGAAGAAGATCATAAATGATGACATCGGAGCAGGTATAGGAGGCTAAAGCATGAAATTGTTATTTTTAAGTACAAAAATAGGTTTTTACAATTTTATATATTCAAATTAGTAAGTCACATTGTAGTCTGGGAGAGTTATAAGGGAGAGAAAGAATTTATACTGACTTCTGGAGGATGGACATGATCTACATACCCAGCAGGCGGGAAGGAAAAGCCTTTAGAGGGGCAAGAATACATGCTCTGTTCACTAAAAACAAAACAACATTTGGGATTGAATATTCCAATTGCAGCTTGCCTTTTACTCAAGAAAGAGGCAAAAATTCTACCCTCATTGCTCATCTAACATATTCAAATTCTATAAAACAAAAAGGCTTGATACTTATCAGTAGCTGCTTTAATTACTTTTATTCATTCTGGTTCACTTGTGAGCAGCTCTCTAGATACTTGATAGGACAGTATAAAGTCACTGAGCTCTTGTTCTTCATGAATAATCTTTTTATTCCCTGGACAGTCATTTTATAAAGGAGGACTCGTAACAGTATGGTAATTAATCCCAATCAAGTTGTCCACTACAATTTCAGGGTTTAAGGTGTGCTCAAGCATCAGTGTAAGGCTATTCACTGTGCCCCCTATGTCTCCAATCAAATTATGTGTAGAGAACTATTTGAAGTATAACTTAACTCCTGCCATGCAAACAATGACAAGTCTCAGGTCTAGATCTGATGTTCATAGCTAATGAGGAAATCTGTCAGACAAGGGAGAGTTTCCATGCTGAGAATGTGCTATGATAGGTTGGGTATAACATAGATTTTGGAGTAAGAACTTTCAGTGTGGAAACAGACCTCTCTTCTGTCAATTTGGACACTTTAGTGTCATACTCCTTTACGCTTTGGTTTCCTTATAGGTAAAGTACAGATATTTAGATACTTAATATAAAGTGAGATGAATAAGATATTGCTGATAAATATTCTTTATGAGTGATACCTTTGGTCTGGTAAAAAGATATTAAGTGGATACTATGTAACAGGCAATATGTCTCAACCTGGAGATATACAGAAGGGTAAATCATGGCCTCTGCACCCAGAATCTTACAGTCTGGACATGAATTCAGTAATAGATCATTTCAATTTAATAGGGGAAGGGCCACTATAGTAATTAACACTCCACTACACAACTAGCAGGTGTTAAGCCTGGGGAATACCTTTTATTCCATTTAACTTTAGAGCTCCAGTATTAACTGCTGCACTGCTCTGCATAGACAGAGAAGCCACCAGCATGCTGGGGCATTAGGAAATGTAAAACTCACTTAACCTTTCTATTAGGAAGATTATAGAATGTATATCCTGAAGAAAATGAATCTCTCATATAAATAAAGGACAGAGTAAATTTATAAGCAGGGGAAAGAGAACTGAGAAAAGCAAGGAAGCTAGAAATAGGAAGGCATGTTCTTGAAATTGCAATGAGGTTTCTAATGCTAGAAAGTATTAGTGTGCTGTTGCTGCTGTAATAAATTTACTGTCTCAAAACAACACCAATTTACTATCTCACAGTTCTGTAAGTCAGAGTCTGGATGTAGCACGGTTCAACAGGACCCGCTGCTTAGAATTCTAGCTCAGAATCCTGAAATCAAGGTGTCAGCTTCATGGCTTCATGAAGCCATAGACTGTGGCTATAAATCTGCATCCAAACTCAGCCAGGTTGTTGATTGAATTCAGTTTCTGCCTATTATAGGGCTAAGGCCCCTATTTCCTCGTTGATCATCAGTCAGGGGTCTAGCCTTTGCTTCTAGAGAATATTTATGTTCTTTCTCATGCTTTTGACTTGCCCTCCTTTTCCCTCCCTACTTCATTCTATAGTAATAGTGGCTCAAGTCTCTTCTTACTTTGAATTTGTTCAATTTTCCCCTTTACCATATCTCTTTGACTCCATGCAAAGAAAGTTCTGTATTTTTAAAGGCTCATGTGAATAGACTAGGCTTATCCGGATAATCCACAATGTTCTCCATATTTTAAGGTCCTTAAACTTAAATATATTTCGAAAGTCCCCCTTTTCAGGTAGCATACACATTTACAGGTCATAGGAACAAAAGTATGGACAATTTTGGAGGTCTAATTTACTTATTGGATGGAGAATCTGGTGGAAAGAATTATAGAGGGTGCTTGTGGGAGACATAGAGGGGCTAGATCAAAAGTTGATGAGAGACCGTGGAGGAATTGTTAATGAAAAAGTAATGGAGTCAGGCTTTCTTCTTAGAAAACAAATCACAGTATTTGCAGGTGAAAATAAAAGGAGATAGAGTGAGGGCAGAGAGCTCAGTTAGAAGAATAATATAAGTATTTAAGAAAAAGAAAATCCTTTACAAATCCTGAAGTAGCCTTTCTGGCTGATTCTCTTTCAGGGTCTCTCATCAAGTTGGAGTTGAGATGTTGAATAGAGCCACGCCATCAAAAGGCTTACCTGGTGCTGGAAGATCAGCTTGCAAGATGACTCATTCATGTAGTTGTCCCTCAACAAATAGGCCTCTTCATCAGTTGAACAACAACTGGGTAGTTGGCTGCCATCTTTTTTTTTTTTTTTTTTAAGATTTTATTTATTTATTTGACAGACAGAGATCACCAGTAGGCAGCGTGGCAGGCAAGCAGGGACTGTGCTATGCTGAGCAGAGACCCCGATGAGGGGCTGGATCCCAGGACCCTGGAATCATGACCTGAGCAGAAGGCAGAGTCTTTAACCCACTGAGCCACCCAGGCACCTCTGACTGCCGTCTTCTTGTCTGACTACCACTCACTTCATGAAACTGCTGAGAGTTTAAAGTTGCTTAAACTATACCTGGAATGTGGTAAATAATCTGAAAATGTCATTTATTATTTCTATTTTTTTTGTGTATAATTCTATTTAAGCAAATTACTAAGAAAGCCATAAGAAGGAACAATGATCCAGATGGTTGAGATAAATGCAGAAACCATAAGTAAATGGCATTTAATTTGTGTTTCAATTTAAAAAATGAAAGAGGAAAATCCCTTCTAATAGTTATAAGAGGAAAAAAACACTCATTTTCAAGAGAATGGGTGTATATAGAATGGATATTTTTTTTCTAATTCTAGAAGTTCACAGGATGCCCTGTAAGAACTGAAAAAAAGGCTGAAAACAAAAATCCATAAGATAAATTGAGATTACATTTTGAAGGGTCACACCAAAGCAACCTCAAAAAAGTTAATGGTCTATTTTGTTGAATAAGTAAATTGAATTGCAGAACATGCACTTGTATATAGGAGGCTAAGGACTATAGGGAACAGACTGGGCAAAGTCTAAGTTTAGATATCATTCTACATAATAAGTAGCCATCAAGAACTTACTGGAAGTAGTTATGCAGCAAGGGGTTTGTTTTATCAATAAAAATTTTTAAAACACAATGAAAAATTTCTTTTGATTTGCTCTTGAATTCATATATCTGCATATGTATCATGGCACTGATTTACTCTATTAGCAAAGATAAAGTTAACTAATATCTCAGGGATATTTATTTAAAATAAGAGCTTAAAATATTAAATAACCTTCATGGTCCTTTTGGTAATGTGATTTTATAATGTCCAAGGCAACAAAAGATATTTGTTTGAAGTCTCTCTGAACACTTCTTTAATTAGAAACATCAAGCTGAGGCTGTCTATATGGCTCCAAGCTCTGAAAAGTCATCAAACCCTCCACAAACTTCACTGGCTCATATTTTGTAATAGAGTAAATATACGTCCCATTACTCCTATAAACAGAGAATTGATTGAGTTGCCAAACAGCGCAACTCCGTTGAAAGTCACATTGCCTTTAACATTACTTTGCTGCTTCTTTTTTTTGTTTTGTTTTGTTTTTTGTTATGTTAGTCACCAGACAGTCCTTCATTAGCTTTTGAGGTAGTGTTCCATGATTCACTGTTTGCAAATAACACTCAGGGCTCCTTGCAATATGTGCCCTCCTTAATACCTATCACCAGGCTCACCCATCCCCACCCCCCTCCACTCTGAAACCCTGTTTCCCGAAGTCCATAGTCTATTATGGTTCATCTCCCCTCTAATTCCACCCCCCTTCATTTTTCCCTTCCTTCTCCTCATGTCACCCATGCTTTTCTTGATGTTCCACATATAAGTGAAACCATATGATAATCATCTTTCTCTGCTTGACTTATTTCACTTGGCATAATCCCCTCCAGTTCCATCCATGTCAATGCAGATGGCGCATTTGCATCATTCTTTCGATGGCTGAGTAATATTCTGGGTCAGGGAGCTGTGATTCTACTTTGCTGCTTCTGACACAGACTCACTCCTCACTTTACTTATTTTCTCATTAATATAGGCCAATAACTCAGATGAGAAAATGAAACCTCACTAAGAGTGCCTCTGTATTGCCCAATCGTGGTTATTATTACTGTAAAGAATTTGAAATACAGGTTAGTCCCAACCCTCATTCTGGGATTACTGAGTTGTCTGTGTACCTACAGAGATACAGACCTTTTTACAGTTGGTTATATGGCTATCCAACAACCAGAGACCTTGGCCTTTTTTACAATATCTCTGAAAGGATTAATATATTTAATAGGAATAAAAATTACAGGTTAGGATGGAAAAAATGTTATGTTTTATACATACATTTTAAGCAATAAAATCAGTCCTATAAAATTAGGGTGGTAGCATTCTTTAATCTGTTTTAAAAGTCTACTATTTTATGTCCTGATAACAACCATAAAACTTCCCACTAAGCTAGTGAAACATATAAATTGCATAGTACACTCTGCAAATAAGGAGTAATGGGGAATTAGACTTGGAAAAGTAAATGCTGTGAAGGAGCAGCAATTCTATCTTATGATTTAAAAATAATTTTGATGAAAAAATCTAATATTGATTATTAATTTATATATATGTGAAATATAATTGTCACATTATACAAGACTTCTAAATTAAAAATTCACAAACTATATTTTGGTGGTAGTTTGTCACTATCTAGAGGGAAAGACGCAGTATAATGAAGAAAAGAAAAATTAAAAGTGGCTGAGAAATAGAAAAGCAGTTTCCACTTTCTATAATTTGCTGCATTGTCAGTAAAGTGGCATGGAATTTCCGGCATTTTTCTAGTCTATCCTTCAATAGTCATTATGTTCATATTTTTATTATTTATGGATATTCTAATTGTAGAAGGATGTCAATAAGCCACTAGTCCTATTAAGCATTGCTTCTTCAATACAAGTAACATAAACAAAAATAAACTGGGAATGAGTCAGGGGACAAATTTGACTTTTCCTAAGAAATAGATTACTTTCAAGCAGCAATTATCCAGTTTGGTTTCTACTCAGTTGTAAAACTCAATTTTACTAAAATGTATTTTGAGTGACTGTCATACAGTGAGTGCAATGTATCAGAAATCTGCTTCTTCAACCTATAAAGAATTCTTATGGTTAGAAAAATGGCTGAGAAAATAAGAAAAAGTTCTAAGGACTCAGCAGTGGCTGAGAAGAGAGAAAAGACAAAGTAGCCTACTTCAGAATCTGCAAATGTAACATCAAAAAACAATAACAAGATGTCTTTTACAAGGATACAGGGAAGACATAGTATTTAATATATGCTTATTTATATACCAGGGAGAAAAAAGTTCAGAATGATATAGATTTATATTCCTAAGCTCCAATCTTGTTATAAGGTAACTGGCATCTGCAGTTATAAAATACATCAACATTTTGCTACCATTTTGTTTCTCCCTTAAAAAAAAAATCGCAGGACGCCTGGGTGGCTCAGTTGGTTGGACGACTGCCTTCGGCTCAGGTCATGATCCTGGAGTCCTGGGATCGAGTCCCGCATTGGACTCCCAGCTCCATGGGGAGTCTGCTTCTCTCTCTGACCTTCTCCTCGTTCATGCTCTCTTTCACGGTCTCTCTCTCAAGTAAATAAATAAAATCTTTAAAAAAAAAAAAATAAGTTAAAAAATAAAAAAAGTTAAAAAAATCGCAAAGTATAGTCTGGGGTTCAAGTTATTCAATTAAGAAATGGCATTACATATTTAAATATTTACACATTTATTTGTTTATTGTATGCATTAAATATTTGCATATTTAAATATTTTTCCTTTAAAATGGAACAGATTTGAAATTCCTAGTAACAAATCAGGTGGAGACTAGATGGGCATGCTTATGTCTCATTGATTTATTCAAACATTTTGAAGTTTTTATTCAAATCAAAGCAGTGATTAAACAAAAAATAAAAGCTACACAGATATTGAAAGGTCTCTGCTATGGACCAACTTGTGTTCCCCTAAAATTCATATATTGAAACCCTAAACCCCAATGCAACTATATTTAGAGATAGAGCCTTTAAGGGAGTAATAAAGTCATAAGAATATGACTTATGACTATTACGACTTAAAAATGTCATAAGAATAGAGCCCTAATCTGAGATGACTGGTGTCCTTATAAGAAGAGAAAAAGAGACCAGAGTTTCTGTCATGTGAAGAAGACACAGCAAGAAGGCAAGAAGGCAAGTTTATATACAAGCTGAAAAGAGAGCTCTCAAAAAAAAAAAAAAAGAGAGAGAGAGAGAGAGAATGAGCTCTCATAAGAAACTTAAATATGTTGGAAACTTGAATTTTCTAATTTCCAGAACTGTGAGAAAATTAATTTTTGTTGTTTAGGTTCCCTGGTCTATGGCATTTTATCATGGCAGTCTAAGAAGACTAATACGTAACCAACCATAGAAAAACTTAAATAATTGATAATAATTCTTCAACATCATACCTTGACGACATATCCACATCTGGTAAGCTGAAGTAATCAAACCAACTTCATTTTACAAATTAAGAAGCAATGAAAAAATTAAAATATATTGAAGACTGTATCTAATGTAACTTTAATATTTTTGTTTATTTAGTTGGATTATTTTTTTTAATTTTTTATTTTTTTATAAACATATATTTTTATCCCCAGGGGTTTTACTTGTATTTCTTATAATCTATGTGGAGGTGTACTTACAGATAACAACTGAAAAACCTATCTGCTATCCTATAAATAAGTAAAATACATGAAACAGAAAACAAATCCAGTTGATTATTCTTTTTCTTTTTTCATTTTTTTTTATTTTTCAAGATTTTTATTTATTTATTTGAAGGAGAGAGAGAGTGAGAGAGATCAGAGAGGGAGAGGAAGAAGCTGACTCAGTGTTGAGCAGGGATCCCAATGTGGAGCTTGAGCCCAGGACCCTGGAATCACAACCTGAGCCGAAGGCACATGTTTAACTGACTGAGCCCCCTAGGGACCCCTTGATTATTCTTTTTAAATCACAAATTACAAAAATTCAAACAAACAAAAGAAGAGGTTTGGGCTTATTTATTACATGAATAGGTATTATGTTTGAATTTCATGAGCTTCAACTGATTATATAAACTTCTTTTTATTTATTTATTTATTTAAGATTTTGTTTATTTTTATTTATTTGACAGAGAGAAATCACAAGTAGGCAGAGAGGCAGGCAGAGAGAAAGGAAGGGAAGCAGGCCCCCTGCTGAGCAGAGAGCCCGATGCGGGACTCGATCCCAGGACCCTGAGATCATGACCTGAGCCGAAGGCAGCGGCTTAACCCACTGAGCCACCCAGGCGCCCCTTATATAAACTTCTTAATAATAATATATTTTTAATCAAATTACTTCTCTATGTCACCAAATATTTTTAGACAGTTTCCAGCTTGTACATATTATATCTGACCATCAGTCCGCTTCTGCACAAATGAGAAGTCTTATACAAATTCCTGTGGGATCCAGATGATAATTTGTGAACTCTCTAGAAACAGATTATTATTAACTTAAATCATGTATGTCTTTCATTTGATTTTCAATTAGTTACTTTCAAACATGTTTCAAACACACATCCTTTAGGCAAGCGTGTTATTATGACACTAGAAAAGTTACAAATGTAATTATTCATCCAATTCCTTAGAAATCATTGTTTGTGATATGACCTGTACTCTTCTTGAAATTCATATGTCCATAAAAATAGTGTTTCACTTATGGTATTGCTAAGGTATAAGCAATGTGTCCATATGCTTCTTCCCTGCCCTCTATGAGAAATTTCTCTCTGAACACTTTGTTTTCTGAAGTATGAATGAAATGTAACCATTTGAAATTTACATATCCCAGGGACATTTGCTTTTCAAAATGAAGCAAAAGTTTTTAGTCACTGATTCTCAGGAAGACAAACATTCAGCTCTCCAGGGATACTCAGAACACCTACAGTAGGAAGCAGGGAAGCCTTTCTCTCTCTTCTCTCAGTAGTATGCCACAGCAACAGCATCTAACTCAATCACTGTCTTAAACAAAATACATGATATAAATTAGCTGCTTCAGCCTGCAGGCCTTACCGAGAGGAAGTGGAAGGCTAGAAGAATGGAGTAGGTATAGAATGCCTATGTAATAAGGTAAGCCAGCAGAAACATGATGACAGGGGTTAGAGTGGAGATCTTATAAAATGATTCCATTCCGTGGAAGATCTTGGTGAGTAAAATCAGCTGGATCCATGTACATGTTTTCCATACCACTTTCTTAACCTTACTCGTTCAGGTTACCTCCCTGACCTAAATTTGGATTGCAATTCTTTAACTCAGTTTGCATTCTTGTCATGGCTTAAATTGGGCATCTTCTCTATGGATCTGGTTCTTGAAAGTCTGTTTAGGGTCCACTTTTCACAAACTCAACACCTCCCTTGGAATCTGATATTCTGAGATGAAGGTCTCCTGCAGCTGTGAACAGCTTCCGCTCTATCTGACAGGCAGCACATGGTCCTTCGTTGCCTTTACCTGCTTGTAAGGTGGGTTATGGCCTCAACTCTCTCTTCTACTTGATTATTTTGTCCAGTGCAACAAAGTCCATTCATGGCTTTTTCCCTAAATGGGAGCAAGTATGCATTTGACCAGCCTCCATCCATCATTCTGTTGTCATTTTGAAGACCATCTTGAGCTTTGAGCCATAGTTTGTAGACTGGCAACTATCTTGAGGCAAGAGTGTTGTCAGTGAGAGTGATTGGCAATAAGATGAGCTCTTGCATGTATCTGTTCTTTAATCACAACTGAAGGGCCATTTGAGAATTTGTCACAAAATAATACGAGGAAAGGAGCTGGCTATCTAATCTTGAAGTGCACACTGTTAAAGAAAAATCGATAACAAGATACACAGTTAAAGCTAATTACACAGCAACATCCCATGTTTATTCCATGAAAACTCTGTGATTATAAATTAGATGGTGGTTTAACTTGCCCTTGTAAACAGCAAAACATTTTTAAATTGATGATATGATTACGTAAAATGTACAGCATATCAGTTGGAATGTTTTCAGATATGAGTAACCTGAAAACCAAATACAAGTTGTCTTAGACAAGAAAGGAATTTGCTAGCTCATGTAACTGGCAATTGCAGAGGCGTGGGGGAGCTCCTCGACATTTTGGTCTATCCATGTCATTCATTATAGGCATCATTTCTTTCTTTCTCTCTATTCCATCTTATGTGTGTCATCTTTTTTTTTTTTTAAGAATTTATTTATTTATTTGACAAAGAGAGATCACAAGTAGGCAGAGAGGCAGGCAGAGACAGAGATGGGGAAGCAGGCTCCCCGCTGAGCAGAGCCCTGATGCGGGACTCGATCCCAGGACCCTGGGATCATGACCTGAGCCGAAGGCAGTGACTTAACCCACTGAGCCACCCAGGTGCCCCTTATGTGTGTCATCTTATTCTAGGGCTTGCTTTCCATTTAGTCCCACAGTGACTGCCTTCTTTGATTTGCTTTGATACCAAATGGGCAGAGAACAAGCTTCTCTTCTCTAACCCTGGAACAGAAATTCCAATTTTCATCCATTCAGTCCTTATGGTCATGGAATACTGGACACTGATTGACATAGATCGAAGTGATATTTGCTGATTGTTTAAGTCAACGGAGGCCCAGTGCTGGTAGGTGGGCCTGGGGCCAGTCCCACCCTCTCTCCCATTCCCTATGCAAGCAGAAGAAGAAAGGTCGGCCGTCAGCTCCTCACCATAATAGACACCCATAGTTGATGCCACTAAAAACCTTTGTGGAGAGAAACAAATGAATGAATTAAAGTGAAGGCTATTAACATAACTGAATTTTACTCTCTTTCTCTGCTTAGTGAGAGATGAGTGGACTACTTGGACACTCTTCAATATTTTTATTAAAAATAGAAAACCTGAAGCTGAATTCCAGGGCAGGGTCTCATTAACATCAAGGCTGTAGTAACTCATTCCTCAACTTTTTCATCCTCGCAAAAATAGGAATATCCCTTTTGAAGTTGCTGTGACATTTAAAGGAGAGAATAAAACCAAATTCTTCAGCAACTGAAAATAACTGAGTTTTTTTAAGATTTTATTTATTTACTTGACAGAGATCACAGAGATTTTATTTATTTATTTGACAGAGATCACAAGTAAGCAGAGAGGCAGGTGGAGAGGAGGAAGCAGGCTCCCAGCTGAGCAAAGAGCCCAATGTGGGGCTCGATCTTAGGACCTTGGGATCATGACCAGAGCTGAAGGCAGAGGCTTAACCCACTGAGCCATGCAGGTTCCCCTGAAAAGAACTGTTTTAAAACACACTTTCAGGGGCACCTGGGGCCTCTGTTGGTTAAGCATCCAACTAAATTTCAGCTCAGGTCATAATCTCAGGGTCCTGAGAGTGAGCCCCATGTAGGGCTCCCTGCTTAGCACAGAGTTGGCCTGAGATTCTCTCTCTGCCTCTCTCTCTGTTCCTCCTTTCATTCATGCTCTCTCCCTCTTAAATGAATATGTAAATAAAATCATTTTAAAAAGTATCCAGAAACCATTTTGTAAAATCATATGAAAAATGTTGCATCTTCAGATTTGGTAAAATCAAAGCACTCCTATACAAAAATAGTCTCATTTTTAATGGTAGATTTTCAAACCTGAACACTTGGATGCTAAAGCTATAAAATAGAACACAATAAAAATAAAATAGACTATAATGTCTATAATTTGTTTCAAAAGGAAAAATTTCTTCCTTGGTGATTCTTGCACTTAATTTCAAGAAAACATATCTTGCTGGCAAGAATTACACTTCTTAATTTGATTAAACATAGATAATTCTAGAGAAGAGGTTAAGATCATATGGATAATTGCTTTAGAAAAAAATATAGAATAATCTTCAATATTGGCCCAATTATATTGGATCCTATGCTTCTTCAAGTGTCTTATAGCTCTCTTAGCTTGGTTAGCTGATTTTTTAAAAATTCTCCATTTGCCATTTCTAGATTAAAAACAAACAAACAAACAAACAAAAAACCCAAAGAGAAGAGAAAAAGATCCCACAGTAAAACAGTTTTCTCAGAGGATAGAAAGATAACCTAGTCATTTTGGCATTTTTTTAAAAAGATTTTATTTATTTATTTGTCAGAGAGAGAGAGAGCAAGAGCGAGCACAGGCAGAGTGGCAGGCAGAGTCAGAGGGAGAAGCAGGCTCCCTGCGGAGCAAGGAGCCCAATGTGGGACTCGATCCCAGGACGCTGGGATCATGACCTGAGCCGAAGGCAGCTGCTTAACCAACTGAGCCACCAAGGCGTCCCTCATTTTGGCAATTTGAGCAATTTTTACTATTTTAAATAAATTCTTAGCTCAGAGTTTATATCATAAGTGGGGGAGCAGGGAAGACATTGACTTCTACAAATGCACTGATCATTTGTTAAACAGTTACAAATGCACATTACTTTGAAGTATATATGTAATTTAATGTTAGCAAATAACTATTCCATTGGCAAACCCTTGTAAGCATCCGGCGCTCTCATTATCTGCTTAAAAAAATTTATGGCATATGAATCATTTTATCTGATAACAAACAACAACTTTCCTGGATCAGGAAGTTATATTTTTACACTGAGTAAAGCATGATTAAAAGCATGTTTACTTTCATTTTTCACAGTTACACTACTAACTTCAGTTTTAAAGCAACTCTTAATACGCATGTCTTTGGGGATAAACTTAGTGGGCATGGGAAGTTCTAGGAAGAAAAGAGCTTCCAGAAGAAAAGAATGATTTTTACCTATTGCCTAAAATGTTGTTGATTGATACGTGCCCAGATGCTTCCACTAAGATGGCAAATGCTCTCTGACTCACAATTTGGGATGCTAATACATCCCTCCTCAAAATTAAGAGTGCTGTACACTTTGATTTACAAATTCTGTAAGTCACAAATGTAAGATTTACATCTACAACTTACTTTAGAAACGCGTAAAACAGCGAGCTAAGATAAAGTAAGCCTAACTACATGGCTTAGATTTCTTCTCTCAGGCATGCTGGTTAAGTGTGCAGTCTTTGAATCACAAAGACACGATTTGGATCCTAACACACTATCCCTTGCTAGCGATGAGAAATTGGATAATAAAAGGAAGATAGTAGGATGTACCTCATCAGGTTATGATCAGTTGAATTATATCTAGACAGATACACATTTAAGCACAGATAGGGAGGGATATGGATAATAGTTCTGGCATACAGTAGATGCATCAAATAAAATAAATAGATAATAATTGTAGGTTTATTTCATCTGATAAAAAAATATAGCTATTAGGAAAAAAGTTGTTCTAATATGTAGGAAATAAGGCAAATGACTTTCAAGATAATCAAATCACAAATACACGAATTTCCTTGACATGTGAAAAAATCAATACACTTTTACATTATTGAGTTCTAATTAGGCCCAAGTGAAGCTATAAAGATTTTTTTTTTTTTTAAGATTTCATTTATTTGATAGAAAGATCACAAATAGGCAGAGAGGCAGGCAGAGACAGAGAGGGAAGTAGGCTCCCTGCTGCTGAGTGGAGAGCCCAATGCGGGGCTCAATGTGGAGCTCAATGCGGGGCTCGGTCCCAGGACCCTGAGATCATGACCTGAGCTGATGGCAAAGGCTTAAGCCACTGAGCCACCCAGACGCCCCATAAAACTATAAAGATTTTAAAAGTGCTAAGAAAATCCCCATTGTTGCAAGGAGCACAAACTCTTATCTGCAAGATACCTTCATACAAATACTCAAATACCATATCATAATAGAGAGAGGGAAGGGGATGAGAGAGATCAATTTGGATGATTTGTTATAATAATTGAAACAGTACAAAGCCATTAACTGATAGATTTCAGTCATTAAACCACTCCTCCAATAAATACTATGTTGTTTTTTGTTTGTTTTTTTATTGGTAAGAGAATTGATATAGGAAGTCCAATAAGGACTTTTTGATAGTTATAAAAGCTTCAGTGCATCTTAGTCTTTGAGAAAGTTTATTTCTGGCTCATTTGATTGCATTTGCTGTTTAAAAGGAAAACAAAAACAAATTAAAAAAAAAACGAAAATGTTTTAACATATTTTATTTGAACTATTTTTATTTTTACACTTTTTAATACAAAGTTAATTCCAAATTCCCAGTCCACTTGAAAAATGGTCAATAGGAAGATAAAGAAACTGAAATGCTATTTTTCTAACGCATCTGAGAAAATGACTTAAGAGCTTTTTTTCTAAACACAGATGATAGACTCGCATGCAGTGGATCTGTCTTTGATGACTCAATCTCTGCCTCGTAAATATAACAAATTATTAAAACTAAATTATATTTTGAAGACATTCCATGTTGAGGTCAAGCACTCAGCCCAATTGAATGAAAACCTGATGTTTGATGTTTCTAGAAGCTAAAATGCTCTTTTCCCCCACAAAGTTCTAAGCAACCTGCTTTTCAGAAGCGAGACTTATGATTTTTCATCTCTTCAAAATGTCATCAACAGAGGCACCATTTTGGAACAGAATGCATGCTATTTTGACCCCTCAACAGCAGTTCTAAAGGTCCATTTTGAATTTCCTCGAGTTTAGTAAGTCAGAATGCCAAGTGGCAATCCTAAGCCAACATCAGAGAGATAAAAAAGCTTCTTTTTACTGTCAGTTCCTTTGGGAGGATTAACTTCTACAGCAAGACCAGCCAAAAGAAGTTGCATCAAATGTGATTTAACTTAACATATGAATACCTACACTTCCTAAGAATAGTTCTAGGGGGTGATACTATGCAGAAATTTAATAAGTTGATTAATATTTAATGTGACATGGTTTTTATTTTATTTTGATGCTGAAATTATTTTCCCGACAGTGTGTGACTCCAGTGAGATAGAAAAAGTAAACAATGCCATTCCCTTAGGATTTAAATAGACTTAATCTGTAGTTAGTGAATTAATAATGCAGTGATGCCAGAGAACATTAACAAATGCCTTTCCAGTTGAAGGGGATACAAAAGTGGCATTAATGCCAGGGAGATTCACGTAGTTAGTTTGATTTTAAGAGCTAGGTGTTGAAATATCGAGCAGCGAAACATAGACTTTATAGGGATATTTATATGCCTGAAATTGTTTTGCTATGAGCAGTTACAGAGTTGTTTGTAGCTCCAATTTAAGGGACAGTTACCCGAGGGACTTAACACAAATTGATTAATTCACCCCATCTTTAGCAAATCGCAAGTATATTGATTTAGCACATATAGAACAAGGGAATCTTAATGCAACTGTGGCCTCTTCTATTTTCCTATGGCATCCCTAATTAGAAATATAGTCCATTTAAAAGTTCTTCATATAGTATCTGTTGTATCACAAGTACTTAACACACATTAAAAAATATTAAATATTGGAACATTTAGGTGGCTCAGTGGGTTAAGCCTCTGCCTTTGGTTTAGGTCATGATCCCAGGGTCCTGGGATTGAGCCTCACATCCAGACTCCCAGCTCTGTGGTGAGCCTGCTTCGCCCTCTCCCTCTTCTGCCTGCCATTCCCCCTGCTTATGCCCACTCTTTCTCTCTCTCTGTCAAATAAATAAATAAAGTCTTTAAAAAAAAAAGAACTATTAATATTGGTCTGCAGTTAGGGGTAGGAAGTATATAACCACGTTGAACTGCCAATAAGAAATTTTAGGTTTTAATTTCAACTCTGATGTTAGGAATATAATTTGGGTAAATTGTTTTATCCCTAAAAGCTTCACATTTTCATTTTGTCAAATCACTTTGAAAGACATCCTACTCACTGGAGTTTTCTCTTGAGTGAGATAAACATTCCCTTGAGTGAGATAAACATGTAGTGTAAGGCCTCACTCATTCTAATTAATAAACACCAGTTTGGTCCTTTTTCTCCGTTATGAATTTTGGGGTGTCAACCCAGTTCTGATGCGAACAGTGTGACCTTGAGAAGTCACTAAAACTCCCTGTCTCTGTTTCTGAGATCTGAATCCAATAGCAATCAGGGAATTGCTGTCTCTTCCTGAAAAGGCTGCTTTTTAGATGAAATGAAGCAGTGCAAGTAATAATACTTGGTGAAGTTAAAAGCCCTTTTTTCGATGCAAGGGCTTATTATAGTAGATGGAAAATGTTCCCATTTCATTTTGTCACTAAGGACCTTTTAAAAAGCTAACAATAACTCAGTCAGCAATGGGAAACCATAAACTAACAATTGCATTCCAGGTTCTCATAACGTGATATTATTATCCTGGTGCTACCGAAGATTAATAATAGATTCTAAGTCATTATGTAAATTATTAATGCTATGTAAGTTGATGGTTAATGTGATTGAACCTATTGGTAAAGAATAAAAATGTCTAGAAATAAGTATGATCATAGGTGAAGCCTGCAGATGCTACTTCTGCTGGGTTCTGAGAAATCTTTCTCCTAAAATGAAATGTGCTGGAGGACTTTCAGGTGTAGCTGAACTCGTCATTCATTTCATGGTGCTGTTCACATGATAAACTATTAATATCTTTCTTTTCATCATATATATATTTAATCATATATACAGATCTATATATATGTAATACTAGGAAGACCTATTCTTCAAAATAATGCTAAAAAAACACGGACAAAAACTAAACAAACTCTTTTTTTTTTAAGATTTTATTTATTTATTTGACAGATCACAAGTAGGCAGAAAGGCAGGCGGGTCGGGGTGGGGGGGTGGTAGCAGGCTCACTGCTCAGCAGAGAGCCCAATGCAGGGCTGGATTCCAGGACCCTGAGATCATGACCTGAGCTGAAGGCAGAGGCTTTTACCCACTGAGCCACCCAGGCACCCTCAAAACTAAAAAATTCTTAAAAAAAAAAATAAAAAAGCCTACCTGCTATAAAAGAGAATATTCTAGGAACCAGTTATTTAAATAGGACCAAGGGGGCATGTAAGACTTTGAGCGGCAGCAGAATTTCATTATGATCACTTATATTTTTAAGGCCTGTAAAGAAGAAGCAAGAATGTATTTAAGGTAAAATGTTCAAAGCCACATGCCATGATAAGCTGCTATTGAGTAAATCTCTGTCTCATTCGAAGAATTCTCTGCAAGGAAAATAAAAAAGAACAATGGTTGAAAGCAATAAATGATTTATTACACAAGAGAAGAGACTCTAGAAGAAAAGTGATACTTAGCACTGGAATTTTTTGTCAAGACTTGGTGAATCATGGCAGATAAGAAAGCTGTCTTCTCTTTTTTGGAATGATTTAATTTTATGAAACTTTCTTCAGTTAAATATTCTTGCCACGGATTCACTATCCAAGCCTCACATAGCATGGGCTATACTTCTATGTATTTGCTAATTTGGGTACTTCAACTATAACATGTCACCCTTCAGCTTTTCTTTTCTGAAAATTGACCTATACTTAGAAATTTAAAAGGGAGACATTGGATATGACACAATGAGACAATCGGGTGGGGAAGGGGCTGGTTTGGTACACTCACCACACGTGCCTGACGAACTGGGAGACTACAGACTCATGTGGGGGAGGTCTGAGGGAGACCACATCCTGCATCAAGCCCTGGCTGATTGGGTGGTTGCAGACACGCGTAAGAGAGACTTGAGAGGGCCTGAGTGAAAGCAAAAATTGTGGCAGATTCAAAATTTGCCTGAACTTTGAATGTACACCCAACCCATGTATGGTTGCATTGGTAAAGTGGAACCTTTCTAAGTCAAGGTGTTTTGAGCTCAATCTGACCAGTCATTGGTTTATACTAAGTTATTCCAACACTGGGGTAATTTCTAAAACAAAAATAAAAAAAAAAACTCGGAAATAAAACAAATATTAGATAAAATAGATTCTACAACAACATTTGTTAACAAGACAGAGTAACACTGATTATTGAGAACTTCAGATTCCTACCATTAATAGTTAATGGGATCACTAGGGAGAAATTCAGCTAGGATATAGAACACTTGAACGAACTCCCAACTCACTTCAGCTAACTGATATCTATGAAATACTCCAGCCAATGAAGACAGAATACATATTATTTTCAAGCCCACAAGGAATATTTTCCAGGAGATACCATATGCTAGGCAGTAAAATAAATTCCCATAAATTTGAAAGTATTAAAATCATTCAAAGCTTGTTCTCCAACCACAAATGAAAAATTTGAAATCATAAATAGAATTTTGAGAAGTATCCAAGTATGTGGCAAAGAATCTACTTCTAAATAACACATTTGTGAAAAATAAAAAAAAAAAAAAAGGAAATAAAAATAGTCTGAATTGAATGAAATCTAAAGGGCTACATACCAATGTTTATGGAATTCAGCTAAAACAATGCTTAGAGAGAAAGATAGAGCTTTAAATTCTAATGGTAGGAAAGAGAAAAGTCTTGAGTGAGTAACTGAAGTTTCTACCTTAAGTATCTGAAAAAAGAAGAGCAAATTAAACCTAAAGCAGAACGAAGAAAATAATGAAGACTCAATTGGGAACCAATGAAATAGAAAACAGAAAAGCAAGGAAAATAATGAAACCAAAAGAAGTAAAAAGAATTCATAACTGACAGCAAGGACTGTTCGTGATCCAAGGCTGTGCTGGAGACCTGATAGTGTTACAGGTGTCTACAGATAGTCTACAAGTGTCTACAGGCCATTCCTTATTGGTCTCCAAATTAACATAACACAACAGCTTTGACTTTGCACGTCCTCTTGCATTATTTTGTGAATACCCAACTACAAAACAATGATCCTTGTTCTATGCCTTCAGTGTGAAATCCCTAAAGAAGTCATCTGAATGACTCTGTCTGGTCTTCATCATCCCCACTGTCACTGTGGCCTCATAGGCCAATAGCCAGCAATACCACTGAGGTCTCTTTTGGCCATGACTAGGAAAGAACCTTGAAATAATGGTTTAGATGAGATAGGAGTTTATTTCCCCTACACTAGCATTTATTGACGTTGACTTGCAATAGCTAATTGTGTGCATCTCTTCTCAATTCCATATTCAGTAATGCTGTACATCATAATGGTAGTTTGAGATCAGCCATTTCATTCTGAGTCTTTACAGCACAGAAATCACAAAACACTAAAATAATCAAGGCGTTTTTCACTGGGAACTGGTAGTTAAGCATTTACCAGCATGGCTATGTACCCAGCTCTGCTATTCTATCAAGGAGCAGTACTATATTCTCTTACTGCTTTCCCAAGGTCACACAATGGTCCTAGAGAGTTGATGGGACTCTACTCCTTACTTTGTTATTTCACATAGCAGTAGGGAAGAAAGAGGGCAGTTGAAGGAAATTCAATTTAATTAAAACCAACAGAAAGTCCACACAATGTTGATTTCCGTTGTCCAAAACCTAGTCAATAGCTGCACCTATAATGTAGAGGCCTGGGACTTGTACTGACTATCACAACTAAAAATCTTGGTTTAGTGATGATTAAGTCAGAATATGGGCCACTGGTAATTGGAAGCAATTAGAGGTTTGTGAACCATGATCATTTAACTTAATCATCTTTCTGTTAGATGTTCAGCACCATACCAGGCAGCTATAGTAAAAGAGAATGTTGCCAACAAGAGATTTACTGACACTACTTCCTACCTCAGATCTTCAGGGTATATGATTAGGTGGGTTCCTTCAGAAGAAGGCTGCAAAGAAGTCCCACCATGGCTAGCCTTCCCAAGTTGGTAAAAAAAAAAAAAAGTAGGAAGTTGGTGATGAGGTGTGAAGTGACAGAGAATTGATGAGATAACCTTTGCCCTTCTTATGTTTGTACTGATGGTGAAAAATCATCCAGTTTTTCAGGAAAAACAATCATTACAATTGTGTTACCACAGACATTGAGTAGTGTGCAGGTAGAATAATGAATGGTCTCCCAAAGAAGTACACCTCATAATTCCCAGAACCTATAAATATCTTACATTACATAGCAAAGGAGAATCAAAGTTGCAGATTGAATAACCCTTAAAAAGGGACATCGTGCTGGATTATACAACGGGGCATAACATAATTACAAGAGTCTAAAGAAGAACGCACAAAGCACTTGCATTCTGGGTTCCCTCCATTCCTTGTCCTATGCGTCGCTTCATTTTTCTTCATTAGTCTGCTCCTATCAATTTTGCAGCCTTTATAGAAGTATAAGACATTACTGAATTCTATGAGTCATTCTAGCAAATTATCAAACTTGAGGGCATTTGCAGAAACCTTTGAATTTGTAGCCAGTCTACCAGTTTTGTGGTGGCCTGGGTACCCCACATGTAGCTGGAATTATGTAGTGAGGGCAGTTTTGTGGGGGTACTGAGCCCTTAACTTGTGAGAACTGTGCTAACTCTAGATGATCAGTGCCAAAATGAATTTCAGCACATCTAAGTAGGAGTAAAACATAGTACAGTACCACCAAATAATGTATGAATAGGATGGTACCATGATGAAGATGGTGTTTTATAAATATTCATTGAACATGTTCATGAGCTATAACAGCTAAAAGTGGAAAATGGAATTCAAGACCAAAGAGAACTAAAACTGCTTTAAATACGAGATAACTGAGGCCTGTATCCCATCCTTCTTGGATACCAATTTAGATCCTGTAGCATACATCTTTCCCGAAGGCCATTAGCCACTTGTTTTAACCAAGTCGCAGCGACCACTGCTCGTACACAGACTAACAATGCTTCACCTCATGACTGTTCTTCACATTTACTTGTTTGTTGAAGCAACTCCTATGGGCTCCTGGAGCTGGTGTCAAATATTCAGGAACTTTGAGAGCTAGTTGTTAAATCACTGGTAGCTTGAAATTGGCTTTGGTGAAAAAATCTCTATAATACAATTAAGACCAATGAAACCAGTGCTGTATTTCAGGGCATTCTTTGATTTTTCTCTTTCCCTTCCTGCCTCCCTTCCCCTTCCCTCCCTTTCTTTCCTTCCTTCCTACCTTTCTTCCTTCCTTCCTTCTCCCTCATTCCCTCTTTCTTTCTCTTTCCTTCCTTCCTTCTCTAGTTCTCTTATTTGGAAAGTCAGTGTACCAGCCCACCACAGCTCACACCTCTCCTCTTACATTTCACTCATTTCCTCCCAGTTGCTGACAAATGAGAATCTGTGGATCCAGCTCTGTAGATGAACAACTTGGAAAAACAGGGCAGCCAATGCCCATGGAGGTGAACATTTACGAATGGGAAACAAAATCCAGTGGATGTATTCTTTTATCCCCTTCAATAGACTGTCCTGATGCAATATGCACATCCTTGGTTTAAAGCCATAATTATATCCCAAAACAATGGCAATAAGTAAAATATCTTTTAAACAGAAATATTTTCCATTAATTGTAATGCACAAGATTATGAGACATTCCAGTTCAATACAAGTTGCTACCATATTTTTTTAAGATAAAAATACAACAATAGAAAAACAATGAATTAAATTTGCACAACCATAGAAGCAAATGGGAAATGAATAGAGTTTACACATAGTATAATGCAATAAAGGTTTGCTTTATTGCCAAGGCAGAAAATAAGACTTGATAGTGGCTGACTGTTAGGGGAAGATGGACTTTTGGGAGTCATTCTTTGGATAACACATTTTCCCCTCTGCATTACTAACTTCACCAAATTTCAACTTCATTAGAACTCATGTTCTGCACTCAAACTGCACCTAAAAAATAAAGCTATGAAGGAATGTTTTTAGAGCGCAAGAAAGACTAAACACGGTATTTTAAAACACGTAGAAATAAGGCATGTGTATAAAGGAATGTACAGATCTAGAAAAAGCAACATCTTTTCCTTACTCAGTTGGCATATGCATGTGAAATAAAATATTTTTATCTTATTCAAATATGGTACATAATTCAAATTTATTACCTGTTGATATTCACAGACTAGAAACTGCTATATCCACTATATTTGTGAGTGTATTTTACTGTCTGAAACTATAATGTCAAATTCTTAATTCTTACAGCATTTGTTTACTAGGTTGTGTGTGAAGAAGTTGTTAAATTGAAAAAAAAAATCATTCAAATAGTGGTATACTCTTCAAGAGCTGTTATGGGGAACAGTAACTGAATATTTACTGAATAGTCATTATGTAATAGTGAGTGCATAGTTTTGTTTATCTGAAGACAATCCATGAGATCGAACCACCACTAATGCTTGATTCAAGTGGTATCTAGGCTTTTTCACATTCTCTCTCCTTCATTTCCTGCCTCAATTTCCTTTCCCCTCATTTCTGAATTCTTGAAATTTCAAACTCTAATAAGGTATTAATGGATAACCTTTGCTCCTGGTAAGTTTTCAACAAGAAATTTTGATCTAATATAATTAAGGCATGTTAATGTTTTATTTGAAGTCAGTTGGCTAAATATTCTCTATCAATGCTATACACAAGCATTTAAAGGTGTTTTTTTTTAAAAAAAATAGAGACAAAAGAAAAGCTGATTCTCTTACATTATTAAAAAGGGATGTTATGTTTATATCCATATCTATATATTTGTGAGTATGTTACTGCTGAAACTATGTCTGGATTTTGAGGCTGAGAAAGGAGGAAAAAATAAAAATAAATAAAGCATCCTCTGACTGCTTTCTATCAGAGTTGACCTGACACTAAAGCTAGACCATAGTGTTCCTCCTCAGAACAAAACAGTCTCACAGATCAACATCAAAACTGCCATTCTCTGATCATGCTAGTAAAAGGCAAATTCACTTTCTCTAGACCACGCCAGTCTCAAGTCAGAATACAAACAAACTGACAAACCCTACAGATGTATTATTCACAAGTTTCTGTTTCCTCTATGACTAGGAACTGCCTGGCACAATGCCACCTTTGTTCCTGTACCTTTAAAAAACCAGAACACCATTTGCCAGGCAAGTTAAGTGTATGTTAGATGGGAGCTCCCTGAAGAACAGAAATTGGAATAAAGCTTTCCTCCTAGTTTTTATCTCAGTCCCTATATATTTGAGAAAAGTGTGTGTGTGTGTGTGTACACCCATGAGCCATTGGAAAGTGATCAAAACTTGAGTTGCTTTAATTCCCCCAGTACAAGTTAGCCCCAGGAAACAGCATCTATCAAATTTACTCCTCCCACAAAGGAAGCTAGAACATTTCCAAAAGGTAAATAAAAGTTTGAAATCCAAAACACAACCAGAACTACTATTGTGCCCTATTAGATAAATTTTCCCCGGATACAGAACATTCTGGAGCAGCTTGCCCAGTCCTTTCTTGTCTCCAATCTTATTTCCTGGGATAAAAGTTCAATCTTCTCAACACAAGAATTCCCATCCAGCTGTGATAGATTAATCTGTTTTCCTAACTGGACTGGATTGGAGAAAATAAGGTGGCTTCCCAAAGTCATGCAGAGTGTTACAAAACCACAGCTCTTTTTTAAAGAGATGAAAAGTCTCCTTTTGTAATACCCTCCTCCCTTGTTCTGACCAGTATGGAGGATCCTCTATAGATGACACATTTCACTCTTGGTGAGTTAAAAAAAAAAAATTAAAAATTCTAAAAAGTGACACTGCATTGCAATGTCAACTGGCAGACATGGTATTAGGATGGAAGATGCACTTAAGTACCTCTTCCCTTTAGTAGAGGAAGAGAGAGAGGAAAAAGCAACCATACTTGACAGGCAAGGATGCTGAAGAGGTATGAGAGAAATAAATGTTTTTATTGGGAAGGGAATGGGCATGTTGGGAGGTGGCACGTTCGAGTTTGGCTTAGAACATGGTATTTAAGAGTACTGACCCCAGAATGGGGCTGGGCTGCCTGATTTGAAACCCTCTTCTCTCCTGCCATCTGCAAAACCTTCAGTAAGTTACCTGCTTTCATGGAGCTTATATTCTAGTAAGAAAATAGACCAAAGCATATAATGCATTAATAAATAAATACTAAAGATTTTTAAAATTTTAGTTCCAATATAGTTAATATCCTGGAATTATATTAGTTTTAGGAGCACAATACAGTGATTCGACAATTCCGTACGATACTGAGTGTTCATCATGACAATTGTACTCTTAACCTCATTCACCTATTTTACCCATTTCCTCACTCACCTCCTCTCTGGCAACCATCAGTTTGTTTTCCATAGTTAAGAGTCTGGTTTTTTGTTTGTTTCTTTTTGATATTCATTTGTTCTGTTTCTTAAATTCCATATATGAGTGAAATCATATGGTATTTGTCTTTCTCTGATTTCCTTCACTTAGCATTATAGTCTCTAGCTCCATCAGTGTTGTAAATGGCAAGATTTCATTCTTTTTTATAGCTGAGTGATAATCCCTTGTGTGTGTACCACATTGTTTTTATCCATTCATCTGTGGATGGACACTTGGACTGCTTCCATAATCTGGCTTTTGTAGATAATGCTGCAATAAATGTAGGGGTGCATATATCTTTTCAAATCAGTGTTTTTCATTCTTTTGGTAAATATCCAGTAGAATAATAAAACAGAACAGTAGAATAAACGAAGAACAGCATTGAGAAGATGGATTGTGTCAAGGCAGGGAGGCTGGTTTTCAACAGTAAAGAGGACAATCATTAGTCATTGAAAGGGTACTTACTGAAAAGGTAACATTTATACTTTAGTACTTCAGAGACAAGAAACAGGGAAAATAAAAACAATTAAGAATGCCTGGGTGGCTCAGTCAGTTCCAAGTCTGCCTTCAGCTCAGGTCATGATCCCAGGGTCCCGGGATGGAGTCCAGGCTCACATCAGGCTCCCTGGTCAGGAGGGAGTCTGCTTCTCCCTCTGCCCCTCCCTGCCCCGACTCCTGCTTGTGCTCACTCTCTCTCTCTCTCTCTCAGAAAATAAACAAACAAATAAATACATAAAATCTTTTAAAAATAAAAGCAATTAAAGTGGCAGCAGTGCCTACTGTGTTTAAGCAATTTATTATGACTAAAGTGTAGTGAGGGAGGGGGGATTGTAGGAGTGAGGTCAAGGAGACCAGGGACAGCCTGCCCTTGTGTGGTGGTTTTAAATACTGTAAGAACATGGGAAGCACTTTAAGGCTTTGACCAGGAAAATATAATGTTCTCCTAGCAAAATTAGAAGGGATGTCTAGTTGAGTCATCAACTGATATATAACTAAAAGGGGACGTCTGGGTGGCTCAGTTGGTTGGACGACTGCTTTCGGCTCAGGTCATGATCCCGGAGTCCAGGGATCAAGTCCCTCATCGGGCTCCCAGCTCCACAGGGAGTCTGCTTCTCCCTCTGACCTTCTCCTTACTCATGCTCTCTCTCACTGCCTCTCTCTCAAATAAATAAATAAATAATCTAAAAAAAAAAAAAAAAGAATTCTGATGATAGATTACTCTGTGATTCTCAGCATACAACTTCAAAAGGGTTTAAACCATTAAATATCATTGCTAAAACATCCTTTTCATCTTTTTATCTCCATCTACCTTATTACATGAACAAAATCTTTTCAACCTGTGCATCAATAGATATAAAAAGATTATATCATCATTCAAATATGTCATTCAGTTCCTAGAAATCTCAGTATTTGTAGTCTAAAGAGCAGATCCAAAGAGTAGCAGCTAAACTTCAAGCCAGCACAGACAGTGGGAACTAAACTTTGGGTTCTATTTAAAGTGAATGACATTAAGGTCTGGCTTTGTGCAAAATCCCACCTGGTCCCTAGTACATGGGAAGTGAGATGACTGACAGCTACCATTACTTTCAAAGTCCACAGAAGCCACAGAGATGGTGTGAATTGGGGCTTCAAATGTTATCAGGGAAATCTCCAAATAGTCCATTTGATGTGATCTTCTGTGCTACATGTTCACATGCATGATTTCTCTCAGTACTCACACCAGTCTTTTTGTCAAGAGATGGAATCACTAACTGGTCAAATTTGCAGCACGTATCTACCCAGTGAACCATGTATCTACTTCTACATCTTGATTGTATATATGTATCTTGATTATACATTTATATCTATTACTTTGATCATATATGTGTCTTATTCATGTGTAATGTTTTATATGTACATATATTTGCAAAATTTTGTGTGTACGTGTGTGTAGGTATAGCTTTAACTCACATTTCTTACTCACATAAAAATACTCATTTAGTAAGTATTTGGTGAATGATTATTGGTTTTGTTTTACTTAAGGTTTCAGCTTTGAAGTCAGTAGCTGTAAGGCAACTGTGAGTATTCCAATTTGATGAGACATACAGCTTTGCCATTGTGATTGTGATTTTTTTTTACATTTTTAAAATGACCTTGTGGGGTAAAATTCACAATCAACAACCTTAGGCATTGGTTTATTTCAGGAGGTTACAGAAGAATAACAGAAATCCCAAGGAAAGTGTATGAATGTCCCCAGCAATGAAAAAAAAATGATAGTATGTATCGATATTCTCTATCATGTTCATCCAATACAGTAGATTTTTCTATGATAAACTGGATTAAAATGAAAAAAAAAAAGGATAGTACATTAAAATTGAAGTGAAAATAGGCAGTTTAACCACTGGGAAACTGGTAAAATAATATTTCAACATATTTCATTGCAAAAATTTAGATTTGAAAAGTTAAGTAGGTTAGAGAATGCCTCTATTGTGTAGACTGGCTGTTTAGAGCAGATATTACTGGTCCCAACACTTGGCACTTACAGTGCTTGATAAACATTAATCTATTTGAAAAGTTTCAGAAGATTAGTTTTGATCTCCAAATGTTTACATGGATTAGGTAGTGCTGTATCTTAAATCAAATATACAGAGTAAATGTAAGGTGGCATTTGTTGCTGGAGAAAATGAGGAAATGGGACTGGGAGTAGGAGAGTTAGAAGGGATTGAACAAGAAATCAGAAGATCAAATCGAATCTTTCCCAGACATTATTGACCTTGAGCTAATTACTGACTTGGCATTTTATCTTTTTTTTTTCTTTTCTTTTTTAAAGTTGGTCTGATTTCAAGCTCTATTCAACTACCTTCTGGCTGTATGATTTCAGGCAACTTCTGTAACTTTCCTGAGCCTGTATTTTTTCCATCAGTAAAATTAAGATAAATGTTCCTACTCTATAATATTTTTGGTGAAGATTAAATAATATATACCCAATATATGAAAAATATTATGTAACCGATAAAATATTATACAGAAATCCATTTATCTTGTTAAAGAATATAATCAGGTATTGCATCTTCTGAAAAGCATTCTTTGGCTTCAAGACTGTTTGAAGGCTCTGAGTATTCCCATATCACCTTCTGCTTACCCTTAGCAGGACAGATAGACAATACACATTTGAAATCTGTTCAAATATATCCCGAAGAAAAAATATGAGGTATAACATGTCTGGGTAGTAAAAGCTCCATGTGTTAGATAGAAGGACAGAATTAAGGTCACTCAAGTTATATTTCTTCATCTTTACAATCGCTTTAATGTTATTTAGAATATATACTTTCAGTAGAGGAATGAATATGTTCCAATGAAACATGGAAGGCACATAATCTCAAGAAAAGTAGAAGCTATTACCAAGAATGTTTAAACCATGGAGAAGACTTGCAGTCTATATAAATCACTCCACGGAGGAAGGAGTTCCGTTTAGAGACAGGTGGTCATGAATACTTAAATGAGGGCTCTGGTTTGAGAATGAAGATGGGGTGGTAGGTTGGATGAAATAAATATTTAGGAGATAAAGCCTTCAGGTCTTGATCTAGAAGGAAAGGAAGAAATAGGAATAATGGATGACACTCAGATTTATATGTGTTGGGAAATTATCTAATATTGGCAGTAGTCAAAAATGAGAAAGATAATAAGCCCACTTAGATTAAAAACATGGAAATGCATCAACAACTGAATGCCAAGGATTGTGTTTTCCTGGAGAGTAAGGCTTGCTTAGATGTAAGACAAAACAAAACAAAATTCAGTTTTCAAAGGAAAATAAACTATATTCATGAGGCTCACTTTCTTTATCTATACAACAGGTATATGATTTGAAAATAAGATTAAAAGAGAGAGAGAGAGAGAAAGAAAGAAATCCAGAAAGAAAAGCAAAGCTGGACTGTGAGATATTGTAGTGAAATTGTTTATTCATATGTTAGATTGTTTATTCATATGTAAGATTGCACTTAGGTATGCATCTAAGTGGATGCACAGAGAACATCTAAGCTAGATAATTTTTCCCCCCTTCAGAACACAAACAGCAGGTCAGTTAAACTTGGAGATTATTTTTGGATATAAATTGCAAAGACAATGCAGGACTGACTTTGTGTGATATGTCTACACAAAGTTTATTTTGATCTTTTTTTCCTAAATTGATAAAGATGTTTAGAATTGCTGCTTTATGCAAATATGTCTAAAAGAAAGTAATAAAATTTGAGTAGAGGCAAGAATTTTTTCCCTTTCTGTGGTTTCAGAGGAGTCTTTATCACAACAGGTTGTAAAATGATACAGAGTAGGAATACAGTCTATCTCTTTTTTTTTTAACTGAGTGACTATGAAATTATTTGATCTCTCTGTGACCACCTACTCCTCAGAAAAGAGAGAAATTATAAAAATGTTGGATCCACTTGACTTCTGTGATGAGCACATGAGATAATAAATGGAAACTTGCCATGAAAATATAATGATAGCTTCAAATAAGAATGGTGTTTCATGGTTTCATGTCTTAACATGTTTTTAATGGAAAGTGGCCACATGTCATTGGAGAAAAATGCATTTCAGATGATTAATTTCCAAACTGAACAGGAAAGCTATTGTTAGCAAACTCTAGCTAGGGGAAAATAAAATTGTATTTTTTAACCTTAAAGTCAAAGTCCTCTATTAACAAAGGGGGCTGGCATTTTCACTTACCAAATGATACGAAATTCAAATATGAGTTGATTTTGCCTACTTAAATTTATGTCACTATTACTATTAGCCAATGGCGTGTATCCAGTTTGCATATGTTGCTTCTCAGTTATTTTAGTGAGGCAGAGGTTTAAGTATAGTATTTCTGTTCTGAGAGGATGCTTATTACTTCAGTTCCATTAAAAGAAGGAAGTAATAGGTTAGCACATGTGATTTCTCTTCATAGTAAGGCTTGGAAAAGGCAGGAAGGAGTTTTACATATATACCTAACAGAAGGATGAGATAAAAGAACCATGGTATCTACAATTCTTATGTCAATAACATACCTCTAAGATGGAAAACTTGGGGTGAACCCTTTGGACAAGAATTCTTACTGACGAATTTATCTTGTGTACCCTTGAAAGCAATCTTTACTGAACTCCAACTCTGAGTCAAGAACTAGGTTAGCTGTATTTTTCCCAAAAGTAAGTCTTGTTTAGGTGCAGGAAAACCCAATAACTCGATTTTCAGAGGAAAATAAATATACTACATTGATAAGCTTCAGTTTCTTAACTGAACCAAATCTTGTTAATTATTGTTAAAATTGGGCGCCTGGGTGGCTCAGTGGGTTAAAGCCTCTGCCTTCGGCTCAGGTCATGGTCTCAGGGTCCTGGGATCGAGGCCCGCATCGGGCTCTCTGCTCAGTGGGGAGCCTGCTTTTTCTTCTCTCTCTGCCTGCTGCTCTGCCTACTTGTGATCTCTGTCTGTAAAATGAATAAATAAAATCTTAAAAAAATAAAAAATAAAAAAATAAATTAAAAAAAATTAAAAAATAAAAAAAATTATTGTTAAAATTTTGCTTGATTTCTCTAAAGTTTATGTCTCTCTCATGAGCCTCGCCTGAGGTGGTGTCAGCCGCTGGTGCAAATAGAGGAGTTAAAGCACAGGAAGAATAGAAATTTTCAAAACATAGACGCAACATGCGTAATTGTCTCCATTGTCCCGTGTTCTATCTATAATACGCGTTTACCCATTAAGAATCCTGCAGTGGCATTACGGGGCCAGGGCACATTTCCGGACACTGCTCACTCCTGCCACCTACTGACCTGAAATAGGGGGAAAGCTATGTATTTCTAATTAGAAATACATAAATATTTCTACATTAAGTAAATATGTGTAAACGCCCTCTCTACAGCCCTAAACTGTGCAATCTGGTGAGGGGCCCTTCCTTGTGACTCTAAACATCTGACAGTCTTTCCCCATGAATTTGGGTGAATTTGGCCCCATTTCCTGCTTCAATTTCCACCCACCTCCACCCTGATTCTCCCCATTCTGGGCAGAAAAAGCTGGAATCAATGGTGCACCCAGGGCTGGGTGCACCGCTCTTAGACTCCCCCCGGGGGGGGGGGGGGCATTGCCATGTGCCTCTCCCTTTCCCCGTGCCCCCTCCGGGGCTGGTGACTAAGCACTCTCCAAGCAGTGGCCCCGGAAGGTCCCAGCATCTCAGCAGGGCTTGCCTTCCGGGACAGCCTCTCCAGTGGGGCCTGTCCCTCTGTCCATGTGTCCGCACACAACAGGAGAGGGCTGGCAGTGGCAGGTGACAGAACCTAGCGCCGAGGAAAGACAGGACCCAGAGGAGGAGGGAGAGAGAAGGTGATGAGGGAAGCAGGACCCCCCTCTCCCCCGCAGGTAACAGCACCAGGTGTGTCCTGGAGTGCGAGTGCCCGGAGCCAAGGGGTGCTCTACATCACCAGGGGTGTCTGGGTACTGCAACTTTTTAGTCCCCCACGCACTTAAAATATGTCTCCACTATTCAGAATTTAAAATACTTTGCGAAGTACCACTACGAAAGTGACCTGAGGGCTCCCAACTCGGGGAACTATTGCTTTCCTTCCCAAGACATGTTTCCCTCCAGTCCTAGGGTAGTGGACAGGTAAAATTCAGGGAGCGAAAAGACCAAAAATGATGAAAGAGAATCCAGAGATAGAAAAGAAATTGTCATCAAGTGATGTTCTTACACTAGAGCGGTCTCATTCTTAGTGTGCCTTGCCCTCTGACAAGGGCCGGATATTAGGGTCCAGAGAGAGCAGATTGGCCATTGGAAATGTGGAAGCAACTAATAAAAGTTCTTGAACCCCCAAATGATGTGTTTTAACATCTTGGGTACATTCATTGGTGAGGGACTACCCCCCACTTTCATGTGGGAGACATAAGAACCGAGCTAATTTAACAACCACACAAGTCGGGGCACGTAGGTGGCTCAGTGGGTTGAGCCTCTGCCTCCCACTCAGGTCATGATCCCAGAGTCCTGCGATGGAGCCCACATGGGGCTTTCTGCTCAGCGAGGGGCCTGCCCCCCCCCCCGGCTTCTCTGCCTCCTTGTGATCTCTCTCTTTCTCTCTGTCAAATAAATAAATAAAATCTTTAAAACAAAACAACAACAACAACAAAAATAACTACACAAGGCAATTAACAGAAGACAGTCTCTGAACACTGGTGCAGAGACCTAGGGTCAGTAGTAATTGCAGAGTGTACTTCCTCATTGACTTCGGTCATTCTTCTCTTCCTTTCTTCCTTCCCTTGTTTCTTCCTGCTTTTCCATCATCCTTCCTTTCTTCCTTTTTTACCTTCCTTCCTTCCTTTGCCTTCAGCATTTTAAAGTGACATTCTATGCAAAATATCATTTGTGTCTGTTCTGTAAGTGCTGTATTTTTAGGCTGTTTTCTTCTTTCTTTTTCTTCTTTTAAATCTTTCCTTCCTCTCTCCTCTCCTTTCTCCTTTCTTTCCTTCCTTCCTCCCTTCTCCCTTCTTCTTTTATTTATTTTCTTCCTTTTCCTTTCTTCCTTTTCTTTTCCCTTTTCTTTCCCTTTCTTTCTCCTTCCTCCCTTCCTTCCCTCCATTCTTCCTTCCTTCCTTCCCTCTCTCTCTTCCTTCCCTTCCCTCAGTAGTTCTAGATCTACGTATATTATGATTTTATTTATTTGGTTTGGAGTTTGCTGAACTTCTTAGATCTGTAAGTCAATGTCTTTTATCAGTTTCGGCAAGTAGCTTTTCAAACTTCTTCTACCCCATGCTATCTCTCTCATTCATTTGGGTCTCCAATTAGATGCTATTTACTTAGAGATCACAAATGCCTTTTCCAAAATTCTCATTCCTCCCACCTCCATGTGTTTTAGTGAGTATATATTTTACTGTGCCAGTTATTTGTTTTTAAGTTACTTTTTTTTCTTTGTTGTGTCTAATTAGCTACTAAGTGGATCTAATAATTTTATTTTTATTCAAATATCATATATTTTCTTTTTCATTTCATGTCACTTTTTATTTTATTGCCACTTCTCTGCTGAACCTATCTCTTTATATTTGTTAAATAATTTTCCAGCAGATTCTTCAAAAATGTTATACTATCTATATCTTATCATCCTAAATTTTGGGATCTGAGTTTGCTTTTATTGACTATTTTATCTCTTCAACATTATGCAACTACTTTGTCTTGTAATTTTTTGAGTCTGTGAAGAACATTGGTGTAATAGAATAAGAGATTCTGAAGTAAAACAATTTTAGATAACCTAAAAGGACATGTTCCTTATTCCATCAGGGCACTGGAGAGGGCACTAAAGTAATCTGATTTGGAACTGAGGTGGATCTAGGCATTGTTGAAAATTTGAAAATAGGATAAGACCTTTCTCTTTAGGAAGGTTTTTAAGCTAAGCCCTGAAAATTTTGTATCAAACTGTACCTCAAAATGGGGAAATGGTGACTCAATCCCATATGGATCCTAATCTAGGTCTGGGATGTGTCACCTGGTGGGGGAATGACCTTCCTGTTGGTACCAGGCACCAGGGGATGGCATAGACGATTTTGAAAAAGTCATTTCAAAACATGGACCTCCTTGAAGCTTGGACCAGGGCAAGCATCCATGGGTGTAAGGATAGTACTTCTTACAGTAAACTAGTTTGGGCTACAATGCTCAATATCCAGCATGAACTGGTTCTGATTTCTGTATCATGAATTCTTCATAACAGTGTTATGAATTTCTGACTTCTGTAAAAAATAATTTTGCCGTATACTTTTGCAAAATACGTGAAGGAAGGAAGGAGGGAAGGGTGGGAGGAAGGGAAAGAACAAAGGAAGGAAGCCAGTGAGCAGGCTAGTTGGATTAGGTCCGAGAATGGGGTGTATTTTGCTGCGAAATAAAAGGAAGACTATAGCAATGGCTCAAATCTGAATCGAAATAAGAGCATGTTTACTTAAACATTAAGAACTTTAAAATGAATATAAGGTGGATTGTGGAATTTAGAGTAAAGAGTCCTAGTCAAACAGGCGCTGAAAGTCAATCAAATGAATAGTGTACAAACAGTGGTTGTTTTCATGGATCCTGTGAGACATCATTACCATTAGGAAATGATTGAATTGCAATTATGTCTGACTTGTTTGCTGTTGCTTTGGAAATGTTTTAATCTCTTCAAGTGGGCTCTTAGAAGCAAAGTACTGGAAACCATGAGGTAGATTATACAAACTGAACCAAACTGGTTTATATTACATAAACTTATTAATATAGCTTTGTGTTAAATATTTAGTCTTCCTTTTCATAGTTTCTCAAGGGTTATGAGTGAAGGTTATGCAAATCCATCCATGTTCCATTAAAAAAACCCACCAGGGCATTCCTGGAAAGAATGTCCACCTATGGGTATCAGAGAAAATCACACTGCTGGAAATTGTACCAGCAGTATTGCTTAAGTGACCTACTCCAGGAGAGCCAGAGTCATAAAATCAAACATTAGGAGGAAAGGGTCAAGTTTTGGGGCAGAATATGAAGGCAGTATCTAACAATGACTTTGAGACAGGTGTCTTAAAGAGGAGGGAATAATGGTATTGCTTATTGGGAATGCTCGTGTCTTTGCTGAGAAGTTATGGCTTTATAAATTCTCTGGCAATAAGATTTCTGACCGAAGACTAGAAATAAGAAGCCTCTAATCAATTTGTCTAAAATTTCCAAGTGTCTCTGTTGCAGCAATTTTGTATTCATCTGAGTTTGTTGTTGTTGTTGTTGTTGTTCTTTTGTTTTTTTCCTTCTGGCATAGATTCTAGAATTACTTATAGGCCTTAATATGTGGAACTTAAGCTATCCCCTTCCCTTCCCGGGCTTTCTGTCAAAGTAGGTTAGTTTACATTTTATAATAAGGTATGTATTAGACTCACATGCTATGTATTTTTTTTAATCTGGTCTCTCACTCAGCCAACTTATTTTGATATTCAACCATTGTATGTACTAACAATTCATCATTTTTTTCTACTGCAAAGTAGTATTCCTTTAGTGGTATATCAGAATTTAATTATCTATTAACGTGTTGATGGACATCTGTATTGTTTCTAGTTTCTAGCTGTAATAAATTAAGTTGCTATGAATATTCTTGTAGAAACCTTATGTGTTGAAATCAGTCTACAAGCTTTTTTCCATCCTTTTGTCAATTCAGCAGTAATTGGTAAAATGTAGATAAAACTATTTTGCTTATTTTCTTCTTATTAAATTTTTAAATCATTCTTTATATATTTTATGCATAAGTTCTACTCAGATATATACTATTCAAATATTTCCTCTCAGTCTGTGGCTTGTCTTTGAATTTACTTAGTGGTGTCTCCTGAAGAAGAGATATTTTTAATGAACAGATATTTATTTTGATGAGATTTCCTTGATGGGTAGTACTTTCAGTGGTACATCTCCGAAATATTTGCCTAACCAAAAATTAGGAAGATTTTTCCCTATGCGTTATTCTAGGAATTTTATATTTCTTTCATTTTTTAAAATTATTTTTATTAACATATAATGTAGTATTTGCCCCAGCGGTATAGGTCTGTGAATCATCAGGCTGACACATTGCACAGCACTCACCATAGCACATAGTTTATTTTTAAGTTATGATCCACTTTGAGTTAATATTATATGCTGTACAAAATGTAAAGTTTCAATTTTTTGAATACAGATGCCAAATTGTTTAGTCATCAATTATTGGAAGATTATCTTTTATTCATTGCAGTGGCTTTGCACTTTTGTTGAAAATCAACTTAACTTATGCCTGTGGTTATGCTAAACTCATTTTGTTCTATTGATCTTTTTGTCTTTCCTTATACAACTGTCACTCTGTCACAATTATTGGTGCTTTATAAGGCTTGTGTACTTAAGCGGTATAAATCCTTCAAATTCTTGCTTTTTTTAGAGGCTATTTCAGCTGTTCTGGATTCTCTGCATTTTCATATGTATTTTTTAATCAATTTACCGATTTCTACTGAAAAACTCAGGTAAGGATTTGATGGAGGGTTTTATTGAATCTATAGATCAATTGCGAGAGAAGTGACATGCATACAATATTGACTATTTCAGTCAATGAACATAGTGTCTTTCTCAATTTAGTTCTTTTTCATTCTTCAAATGCTTTGTACTTTTTTATTTACAGACCTAGTACATTTTTACTCATATTTATCTCAAAGTATTTCATATTTTCTGATGCTATTAAATTATGTTGATTCTTTAAAAATTCAGTTCCATATAGTTTGTTGTTAGGGTAGACATAACTGATTTGTGTATGTTCACATTAAGACCTGAAACCATGAAAACACGTGTATTAGTTCTAGTAGATTTTTGTAGATGGTAGTGTTTTCTATTTAGGCAATGTGCTGTTTGCAAATAAAGACAGATTTATTTCTTCCTATCCTACAAACTGTTATTTATTTCTTTGTTTTATAATACTCAGACCTCCACTTTGGTATCTTATGAATCCAAGTTTGGTTTAACATATAAATATCAATTAAATACATTCCATATTTTCATAGTTTAAAAACTAAAAATTATATGTTCATCTTAATAGATTCAAAAAGGTTTCAATTCAGTAATGTTGAATCAACTTGGGCATATCTGTCTTGTTTCTGATCTCACAGATGAAATATTCAGTCTTCTACGATTAGCATGATAATAGCTGTAGGCTTTTTTATAAATAGATGTTTCCTAGTTACCTGAGAGTTGCCTTTTTAATCAAGAATGGATATTAAATTTTGTCAAGTGCCTTTTTGCATTTATATGCATTTTTTTTCTTGTTCTGGATTTAATTTGCTATTCTTTTTCCAGCACTTAAAGTAAATGTTGATGTCACTGTTTTGCAAACTTTCCTACTTTTCTAATATAAGTGTTTGGTGCTGCAAATTTCTCCTTGTAAGCAGGATAAATTCTATGCCATGTTCCTTATAATAGTTTTGTCAGTTCCCTTCAGTGAAAGACCACTAGGCATCTACTTGCTTAAACTACGTTTTGTTTATTGACTCACTTCAATAGCAGAGATAGTAACTAATTGGGGAACGATGAGTCATCTCAAGAAGAGGGTATTGAAATGACTTACAAGGAATTTCAGCATGTGTTTGTTGCTTTAGAGAAGGGTTTAAGGAAGTGGACCATTGATGTAGGTTGAAAGCTGTTAGGCATTCTTATGTATCTTAAAAATTCTTATCTAGACTGTAAGAGGAACAGAATGAGGCTGAACCTGGCCTTGGGAAAGAAGCAGAAGTCCCTCACGTTAGCCCAGATAAAAGGTTTGACAATTTTTGGAGTTTGCACAATGTTCACACTTTTTGTCTGCATTCAGAGGGGGCTATTTATTTCTTGATTCCCTGTGATCACAGAGTTGTCTTATTTGATACTGATATTCTGTGACATTGCGTTCAACGGGGAAACACACTGACAGCTGTGAATGCCAACCCAGCTTCCACCTGTTAAGAATTCTCTCTCTCTTTTTTTTTCCTTTCTCAGTTACACAATCCTACATTATTTGGCCCCTGATTTTCTCTCTGACTGCTTCTCCCTATCCTTTTTCTTTCAATTCTTTCACTGCCCCTGCTGTACTAGACTTTTTTTTTTCCTTTCACTTCCATGGGCCACACACATTTCCAATTTTTCAGCACACCTATAGTTGATAAAACTTACACACTAAAGTGCTTCCCCCAGATCATCCGATAGATGTCTCCTTCTCATCAGTTCTCAACTCAGAAGTTACTTCCAACATCTGTTGTTTCCTATGGCAATGTTTTTTTTCTTGTGATATGTCATTTATTGTGATATGTCATTGGTGATATGTCATTTGCAAATATCTCTTTCCATTCTGAAGGTTGCCTTTTAGTTTTGTTGATTATTTCCCTCACTGTGGAGCAGCTTTTTATCTTGAAGTCCCAAGAGTTCATTTTTGTTTCCCTCGCCTCCAGAAATGTATCTAACAAGAAGTTTCTATGGTTGATGTCAAAGAGGTTGTTACCTGTGTTCTTCTCTAGGAATTTGATGGTTTCCTGTCTCACATTTAGGTCTTTCATCCATTTTGAATTTATTTTTTGTGTATGGTACAAGATGGTGGTCGTTTCATTGTTTTGTATGTTGCTGATGTAGGCAAAGATGCAGAGAAAGGGGAACTCTCTTACACTATTGGTGGGGATGCAGACTAGTGCAGTCACTCTGGAAAACAGTATGCAGGTTCCTCAAGAAGTTAAAATTGGAAGGCACATAGGTGGCTCAGTTGCTTGAACACTTGTCTTGATTTCAGCTCAGGTTGTGATCTCACGGTCCTGGGATCAGACCCCACATGACTCCCCATTGGGCATGGAGCCTGCTTAAGATTCCCTCTCCCTACGCCCCTGTCCTTCTCCCCCATTCACATGCAGGTGGTGGTCTCTTTCTCCCTCTCTAAAAATTTTTTTTAATTTAAAAAAAAGCTAAAAAACAAAACTACCCTATGATCCAGCAATTCCCCTACTAGGTATTTACCCAAAGGATACAAAACTACTAACTTGAAGGGGTGCATGCATCCTGATGTTTATAGCAGCGTTATCAACAACAGCCAAATTATGACAAGAGCCAAAGTGCCTATCAGCTGATGAATGGATAAAGAAGATGTGACATATATATATATACACACACACATATATATAACATATAATATCTATAATGGAATATTACTCAGCCATCAAAAAGAATGAAATCTTGCCATTTACAACAACATGGTTGGAGATAGAGATTGTTATGCTAAGCAAAATATGTCAGGCAGAGGAAGACAAATAGCATATGATGTCATGCATATGTGGAGGGTGAGAAATAAAACAGATGAACATAGCAGAAGGGAAGGAAAAACAAAATAAAATAAAAACAAACGGGGAGGCAAACATAAGAGAAGCTAAATTCTAGGAAACAAACTGAGGATTGCTGAAGTGAGGTGGGTAAGGTATAGGTTAAGTGGGTGATGGGTTAAGGAGGGCACTGGTTGTGATGAGCCCTGGGTGTTGTGTGTAAGTGACAAATCACTAAATTGTACATCTGAAACTAATATTACACTGCGTGTTAACTAAGTAGAATTTTAAACAAAAGCTTGAAATTACTGAAAAAAAAGTTTGCCTCACGAGAGGCCTTACCAGTCTCTTTTCCACATGACTCATCTTCTTTATAGTATTTATTAGTAGTTAGGACATTCCTGTGTATCAATTTATTTAATGCTGGTCTTTACCCGATTTGGGAACAGTACTGTCCCCATCATCGTTGTATCTAAAGCAGCAATAATATCACTATGCATATATAGAACCCTAATAAATATTTGTCAAATTATGTTTTATAATACTTCAGGGTCTATCACAAAATATTTTGTACAGAATGAATGTTTAAATGTAGAACCCAGACATAAATTTTAGGTATAGAATTCAGACAAAAAGGATTAATTTTATGTAAAAATGGTACTAAATGACTAATTTATTTATTTTTTTTTTTTAAAGATTTTATTTATTTATTTGACAGAGAGAGATCACAAGTAGGCAGAGACACAGGCAGAGAGAGAGAGAGGAGGAAGCAGGCTCCCTGCTGAGCAGAGAGCCCGATGCGGGACTCGATCCCAGGACCCTGAGATCATGACCTGAGCCGAAGGCAGCGGCTTAACCCACTGAGCCACCCAGGCGCCCCTAAATGACTAATTTAAATTAACAAATTTAACTGTATTTAGCTCAGGAGATAATGAGGTCCACAAAATTTTCTGTTTTTTTTATTGACTGCTATATGGATCTGTTTCTCACTCTTATTCAATATTAATCTGATTTTGAAAAATATTATAATTATTATCTATGCTTACATGAGCCATTTCATCTGATTTCCAAAGGGGGTTATAATCATTTACCTTTTTTCCCCCTAATCTTAGGGAGACTTATAAGTCACTTATACATTCATTTAAGTTTCATGATTAGAAAACTAAGGCCCACAGAATAAATGGCACAATTCTTTAGTGGCTCATGGTTATTTTAGTATACAATATTACGTTCAGATAACCCACTTTTCTACATTCCATTTCACTCCTAAGGATTTGATTCCATCTCTATCATTCATCAGACATTTTCTAGTTTTAACGTTATCTTTTCTAAATCCAGATGGCTGAGGCAAGATGCAGGGTTCTAAGGAAGAATTGCTCACTACAGAACAGGAAGACTGACATCTGAATCATTAAGTATTCAAATCTAGTATTCCAGTATTCCTAATTATACTTACCTTTTCCTTCCATTACCTAATACATTGTTTTTTTTGGTTTTTGTTTTTCAATTCCTATAGCCAGTTCTTCCTTATTCTATATCTGAATTTTTACTTGCTCTACTGGAGTTCATTACTTGGCTCTGTAATATCAGTGAATTCTTTTGGATTTTAAATCCAAAACGTGAGGTAATTTTAAATCACCAAAAGGTGAGCTCACCTAATGCATCCCATTGTGAGATAAGCTTGATCATCATTCCTTTATTCAAGTTTTAACAAGGATATGAGAAAAAAATTTACTCAAATTGATGACTTCTATGAAACGTTCTGGGAGATAGGGCAAATATTAGGTGGCAGATACTTTGTAGAAATGATCTCATTTAATTCTCTCCAGAACACTATGAAGTGGACACTATTATTCCCATTATTCAGATTGGAAAAATGAGACCCAGGAACACATTTATCTAAAGTACAAGAGCCGGCCTTGGAGACAGACTTATTTTTTCCACAGGCCATGGTTCTAATCAACTTGGGACGCTGTCTTTCTTGTTTCCTTCCTTTTCTCCTTTATTCTCATCTCTTTTCTACTACTTGGCGGGTTTCCTCTCTCTTTTTTTATTATGTTGGAGATTGGGGGAGACAACAAGGAATTGAGCAGAGACCTTGCTTTCAATTACTTCATGAGCTCATCCTTCATTTAATCACAGTGCTATGTATGCATTTAACATTTGTTAAATGTTTTTAATAAGGCAACAAATAAAATATAAGAACCCCCACCTAACCTAAAGAAAGGATCAGTTTCCCCCATCCCATTATTCTCTTATAAATATAATTTTAAAAATATAATACAAAAATATTCTCTAATCTTTTATTTTAGATATTTTAGAATTCTGACAAATCAGTTCTCATTTGGAACTTTGTTTTATAATCTGATACATTTATTTTATATTATAAAGATTATAGGAACGCATTTTAAACTTTAAATAATAGGTGATAAATGGAGGATTTTCAGAAGGATTTGATAGGAAGAATATACATTTGCACAGTTTATGCCTGATGGACAACTTTAAAAATTGCTTTTTGGAAGTAATTGACAGCAGGAAAATAAAAAATGCAAAGTTCACACATGAAAACAAGTCAACCAAATAAACCAAGAAAAATGTTTTCTTTTCCAATAAATCATAGAGAATTAACTTGTTGAGTCAATCTGGAAAAAAAAAAATGGCATGGTTAAAACAGAAAAAGAATGTGGTAAAGAGAGTTAACCAAGCAACTAATTTAGTTATTTGCACAGAGGGGTTTTTTGAAGTGTTAAATATTAGCATTGTAATGAACTTTTAATTTTGAAATTCTGTAATTTCTTAAAATGTAAATGAAAGGAATATAATTATGCAAAAAGTTAATTATATATTAAATTAGGATAAATTAATTGCTATATTAAATTAGGATAAATTAATTGCTTTGTTGAGGAATAGTCTCCTCAAAGCAATAAATAAAGTAATGCATCACTTTAAAGAGGATCAAAGACTTATTGAGGACTGATCTCAAGATTTAGTGCTTTGTATTTTTATTTCCTCAGTTAAATGGATTTTATTTAAAGTAGTCTTCAAAATCATTAGCACATTTGCTATGGTAATTGCTTTAAGTCATTGTTTATCTGAAACAACTCAGCTGTCTAAATTAACATTACTTCTGCCTTTTTAGTCTTGTAAAAATAAATCATCTAACTTTAATTCATTTATAAGGCATGGAATATTGGATTGTACTTTATTTTTTCACATTTTGCTCTCATTAAAGTTTTACTACATCCAGCTCTAAAGCATACATTCCTCTCTGTATTTTGACATGAGTAGCAATGTTGCTCAGGAGACGTTGCAAGAGCATAGATTCATAGCAATTTTGGAAAACTGTGCTCTTATAATTTCTCTGATTCCTGAGCGCTTGTACTGTTAAAGTTATAAATATGGAGAGATGTGAAGACACAGGATTACTTCTATCTTAAAGTGTTTGGATGATGATATGTCCTTTCAAAGATAATATTGAAAATAGATGAGGACAAGGAAAGGAAGCATTGCCTCTCGAACAGTAGGTAACTATAATATTTGCAGTCTATTGAGTGCAAATTCTCTGCCAAGAATTGGGTTACTCACTTTGTATGTGTGTTCTCATTTAATTCTTCCAGCACACTCAATAAGATTATTTCTTTCATTATTTATTACACTTACCATATGAATGAATAAAAAGAACCATCAGAGTGAAATTAGTGTCTAACAATAAAGACATAATTTGCATATTTGCTAAATTATATTTAACTGCAGATAAAAATCTGGAAAACACTGGCTTAAACAATACAGAACTTTTCTTTTTCTTTAAATTTATTTATTTATTTATTTATTAAAGATGTTATTTATTTATATATTTGAGAGAAATAAATACAAAAATATTTTATTTATTTATTTGACAGAGATTTATTTATTTATTTATTATTTATAAATAGACATATATCTATTTCACATTTTGCTCTCAGAAATATATATCTATTTATAAATAAATAGATATATAAATAAATAGATATATCTATTTATAAATAAATAAATAAATATTTATTTATGATTTGCCAGATTTATTTATTTATTTATTATAAATAAACAAATTTGTTTATTTATTTATAATATTATAATATTATAGTTATAATATAATATTATAAATAAATAAACAAATTTGTTTATTTATATGACATTTTATTTATTTATAAAATAAAGATATTTATTTATTTATTTATTTGACAGAGAGATCAAAAGTAGTCAGAGAGGCAGGCAGAGAAAGAAGGGGAAGCAGGCTCCCTGCTGAGAAGAGAGCTGAGACCCTGAGACCATGACCTGAGCCAAAGGCATCGGCTTAATCCACTGAGCCACCGAGGCACCCCAGAAAATTTATTTTTCTCACATAGAAGTTTGGAATTAAGGGCCCGTAGGTGGTTCAGTCCCTTAAGGGTCTGTCTTTGGCTCAGGTCATGATCCCAGTGTCCTGGGATCAGAGCCTGCTTCTCTCTTTCCTTCTGCCTGCTGCTCACCCTGTTTGTGTGTTCCCCTTCTCTCTCCCTCTGTCAAATACAGAAAGAAAGAAATCTTTTAAAAAAGAGAGAGAGAGAGAGAGAAGTTTGGAAGTTAGCATTTCCGACTAAGGTGGTAATTCCGTGAGACTATCAAGGTTCTGGACTTTTATGTTTTTATGAGTTCAGTTATCTTTAGCCTGTATGTTTGGTTCATAATGGAAAGACAGATCTTCCATTCTAGAATCTAGTTTTCTTTGTAGAGAGGAAAATGGAAAGAACAAACGCTGAAATATTCTAGGTAAATGAGTCCCCTTTTCCATTTTAAGAGAAGCTTCTGGAAGACTCATCAGACAACACTCACATCTCATTGACCAAAAATACTACATCATATGTTCACCATTACATGAAAAGAAAGTTGGGAAATGCCGATTTTTATATGACCTTCGCTATCATTAAAATAAGGAGGTGTAGTGTAGAAGATTTAAAGGGAGAAAATAAAGTGAAGAAGAAAGGGGAGATTTTTTTCCCCTTAGGAAGCCAGAAATTGGAGTCCTCTGTTACTGAATGACTGAACAATTACGTGGAGCCAAATTTGTCTAAGCCTAATCTAGAGAGATTTATTGCTATATTATGGAGCATGATCTGGATTTCCTGAGATTCACACAAGTGGAAAAACTTGAAGAGCTTGTAGTAAGCCTCAACAAACACTAAATGTTCTATTAGGTGAATGTTACAAAAACATGGTGGGACACAATCGATCTGAAAGATGTCCTTTTTTCTTTCTTGTAATTGTAAATTGTAAAACATTTATAATGTAGCACATACAGCCCTACTGAAAACACCATGCTGAAACTTTAAGGATGTGAGAAATATAGTCTGTAGGTGTAAGAGAAAATTGCCTTTGTGCGTTCGATTGAAGTTCAAGACCACAACAGATAAATTAATTTATTATGATCTTCATCCTCCCATTTTTGAAGAAATGCAAGTCTTTCTGTGCAGAATTACAATGACAAGGTAATTTCAAATGCTAAATTTATTCTAACTTTTTTTTTTTTTAACCTATGAACTCATATATGTTAAGAAGAAAATCAGTTGAGGGGCACCTGCGTGGCTTAGTTGGTTGAACGTCTGACTCTTGGTTTCAGCTCAGGTCATGATCTCAGGATTGTGGGATCAAGCCCTGCCATGGGCTTGGTCTTCAGTGGGGAGCAAGCTTAAGATTCTCTTGCTCTGCTACTCCTCCCATGGGTATACTCACATGAGCATGTTCTCTCTCTCTCACTGGGATAGATAAATAAATCTTTTTTGAAGAAGAAGAAGAAGAAACTCAGTTGTATCTTTAGGAAGTTGACAGTGTAGAAAATCTATTGAGACACTTTCATCTTGCAAAATAAATAAAGAAAATATTTTGGTGAATGTGACCAATTTAAAACCTGGTTTTGAGTTTTTTGTTTTGTTTTGTTTTTAATTAATCTCAAACACATGTTAAAAATAATAGTCTGGGACACCCAGGTGGCACAGTCGGTTAAGTGTCCAACTCTTGGTTTCAGGTCAGGTTGTGATCTCAGGGTCATGGGATCAAGCCCCACGTCAGGCTCTGCGCTCCCTGTGGAGTTTGCTGCAGTTTTCCCTCCCTCTCCCTCTGCCGCTCCTTCCCACCCTGTGCCCTCGTTCTCTCTCTCTCTTTTAAATAAATAAGTAAATCTTTAAAAAAAAATGAATAATCCATTCCACTTATTAATTTACACCACAAATATCAAGAGAGTTTGTATTCTGGTCTAGGTAAGAGTATCATTCTTACAGACAGAGTCTAAGTCCTAGTTATAAGCTGTGGCTTTAGTCATATATGAAATTCCGTTTCACTTATAAAATAGATTGCAAGACACTTATTGCCAGAGACAGCCCATGTTTATCATAGTTATGTGCAACATTGAGTGTTTTTGCTGCCATATAATAGGAATTCATTATATTAATATAAAATATTAATAAGCTAATTATTTGCATTTTAAAGATTTTATTTATTTATTTGTCAGAGACAGAGGGAGAGAGAGTGAGTGACACAGGCAGACAGAGAGGCAGGCAGAGGCAGAGGGAGAAGCAGGCTCCCTGCCGCAGGCAGACAGAGAGGCAGGCAGAGGCAGAGGGAGAAGCAGGCTCCCTGCCGAGCAAGGATCCCGATGCGGGACTCGATCCCAGGACCCTGGGATCATGACCTGAGCCGAAGGCAGCTGCTTAACCCACTGAGCCACCCAGGCGTCCCAAATTATTTACATTTTAAAGTAATTGATGACAGAGGATTTAAATTGTCAAAATATATAATATTTAACAGAAGCACAGGATAGCCTAGTTAATATAACACTATTTGTATTTAGTACAATGTAAGCTCTCCTGAGTCACCTAATGTTTAATTATGTTTTATCATAATCTATATATGTTTATGTATTTATGTTGCTAATCCTTCTTTTTTTTACATCTCTGGGAGACCAGTCCACTTACATAAAATGAAATTACTTTAGATTTTATTATTCTGGTTCAGCTTAAGGACACTACTTAACTCTTTTTTATTTGTTTCAGAATTTGCCGATCAGACAATTGGAAGCAAGATAGCTGTCTAAGAATCATTTTCTTCTCTATTGCTTGTCCTATAAGTAAATAGACTGAGAGTTTTGGGGTAAATGCTCTTTATTTAATGCTGTAGTGAGGTCCCTTAATTTGGGCACAGAGCATAATGTTAGCTAAAGCTCTTTCTGGTAACAAAAGCTTCATGTTAATAAAATTGCAATTAAACTTCTGGCATCTCCCAGTTGAAAAAAATGTAATCCTTCTACAAAATTAAAATGGAAAAGAAAAAAATTCCAGTAATTGGAGGAGGGTTAAATGTGATAAACAGCTGATGAATTATTCAATACTTGGCATTCCTGGCGAATCTACAGAATTTAATAAGCTTCCCTAATTGACTTTCATGCCAAATTACATTATTTTGTTCTATATTTTTATTGAAAAGTTCTTATTAGCATAATGCTGAGTTCTGACAAATGAGCATACCAGCACGACCACTCCCATTTTACAGATATAAAAATGTTCTAGTATTTTCCTTATATCTTATGAATGTGTTTGTTTAGACAATGGTCAAATTAGGCAAATCATTCTCAACCCCAAAGGAATGATAGGATATACAAACCTGGGCTGGATTCACTCACAGAATTATATTGGGGGAGGGGTTGGAAGGAGCAAACATCTGCGCAGGATAACCATATGTGGACAAGTCTCTAGGTCTGACCTAGTGGGAAAGGGAAAATAATAGTATGAAGGAGAGCACCAATTATGCTTTTATGGAATCTTATGCAGCTGAATCTTGGCCATTCTCCTTTCTTGATTACTGGCCTTCTTTTTCGTCTGACATAATAAAGTCAAACTTTGAACTGGCATCATTAAGAATTTGCTAACTGTGCCTAGATTGTACCTACCAGCACAAGCCTAGTATTAAGGTGTTTCACAGTTAAACAAATAATCAACTGAAAATGTGACTTTTTTTTTTTTTTAACCAACAAGCAAGAGCGGTTTTCATCCATCCCTTCATTCTTCACTCTACTGTAGGCTTTGTTCTTCTTACACTGTTATAAACAGTGTATTTCTCTTTAATTTTTATATTTTTGTCCACCTTTATTGAAATATAATTAGCAAATAACACCATGTACGTTTAAGGTGTACAACATAATCAATTGACATATGTATATGTTGTGAAATGATTACCACAATAAAGTTAGTTAACATAGCGTCACCTCACATAGTCACCATTTTTGTGTGTATGTGGTGAGAACATTAACGCTCTTAGCAAATTTTAAGTCTACAATATGCTGTTGTTAACTATAGTCACCATGCTATACACTAGACCCTCAGAACTTATTCATCTTCTAACCAAAATTATATTCTCTTTGACCTATAACTTCTCATTGTCCCCAACCCCAGTCCCTGGCTGTCAATCTCTTCTGTCTCTGAGTTTGATTCTTTCAGATTCCACATATAAGAGAGATCATACCATAATTTGTCTTTCTCTGTCTGACTTATTTCACTTAGAACAATATCCCTGAGTTTCATCCATGTTCATAAATGTCTGGATTTCATACATGTATATACATGCACATACTACATTTTTTAAAAATCTATTCATTCATTGATGGACACCTGAGTTGTTTCCATGTCTCGGCTATTGTGGAGAATGCTCCAGTGACCATGGGAGTGCATCGATAGTCTATTTTTAAAGAGGCAGAATTGTATTATTTAATATCAGGAATGCCTAAACCTGGTTTCTTGGTGACACTGCTCTGGCTTTGGGGTGATATAGCTAAGTTAATTCACCTACTTCATGCCATGGTTTTCTCCTCTCTCAAATAGGCATAGTGATAGATACCCCACATTGTAAATAATGTAAAATGTATTGCACTTAGAATAATACTTTATGCATAATAATTACCATATTAATCTTCGTTTTTGTGGTTAAAGGGTCTTTGTCACAGGATGCCTGCCTATCATCCTTAAACTTCATTCCTACTGCCGATGCATCATACCATGTTGTGTAGCCTGGTAAATGAACCAAGATCCACTTGTTTCTCACTTAGGTCCACAGCAACCTGGACAATCATAATAGAAAGTGAGTTTTAGGAGACCTCATTAATATTTCATTGGTCTAAGTGTTTCTTATAAAACATAAGCAAATCAATGACCAAATACTTCTACTCCCAGATATCTACTGAATAAAAATTAAAATGTATGTTTAAAAAAATCATGTACCTGAATGTCCAGAGAAACTGAATTTGCAATAACCCAAAACTCTAAAACAAACTAAATGTCTACCAGAGGTTCCTGGATAAACAAATTGATAGTACTGTATTGTGGGGTACTACTTGGGAATAACAAGGGAAAAACTACTTATTCATAGGTATATCACAAGATATGCTAAATGAGAGTAGTTGAAACAAACAAGTACATATTGTATGATTCTACTTATTTGAAGTTCTAGAACAATCAAAAGTAATTTATTGAAGACTTAACGTAAGTTTTCTGGAAAGATGTGCAAATGAGCCATCAGTAGGAAAAAGCTATATCAAGACCAGAGGTGACAGGACATATATGCTGGAAAACCAAAAATAATGTGTAATTGGTTAAAAAAAAGTAAGTTTCTGCTTTTAGTAATTTTTAAAATTTCCTTTGGTAAATCTGTTTATAAACTTGGTTTTTCTTTCATGCTTTAGTCAAATGTACTGTTTGCTTCAGGGGCGTGGGGGTGGGGGGGACTTTCCCTAATTGAAGACTCAACATTTTCTCATAAGGTAAAAACATTGAGTATGAGTGGCTCTTCTACATGAATGTTTACAGACCTCACAAGGTAGGGCATTAAAATAGTGACGTGAGGGCCTCCCATTTTTTTTTAACGGAATTAGCAACTTCACCATAAGCAGTGGTAAGGTTTCCATAAAATTAAAAACAACAGATAGGAGTGTTCTAATACATATTTGTGGGTTATTTTAAATACAGCTTTGAGAATAACAAGGGGACTGCCATTTTTGTTTTTAATGCAAAAAGAGTTTGTGAAACTGTAATGGCTTATTTAAAGGGAAATGCATGACTTAGGAGGAAGGAAACATGCTTTCTGTTCTTTCTCCATTAATCTGGAGTAGATACATTTTGAGGAATCTCTTCCACACCTTTGCCATCCACTACTTCCACGTTGAGATGCCATCATGTTGCTTGTAGTCCTGGGGATTCAAGCAAAACAAAGCAAAACAAACCATCATGACTAGAGGGGTGTATTTTAAACAACAACAATAATGATAATAATAGCTTGTTATTTTCAAGTTTTTATGTTCTAAGCACTATGCAATAAGGCATGGAACATGAATTATATCATTGAAACTGCAAACTCTCTGGAGACAAAATTGTCAGAAATCTCACGCTCAAAGAAAGAAGTAATTTTCTCCAAGTACAAAGTCAAAAGAAAGAGGCAAAGCCTGACTTCACTTCTGTGTTTGTAGTGCTCCCAGCTCCTTGTAATAACAGCATTTCACCCTCCCTGGGCTTCTGCTGGACCCACGCTAACAAGCAGTCCCATCATTCAGGTTCTTCCTTTGGCTGGTGGGGAGGAGGGTTGCTCAGCTCTCTCTGTGCTTAAAATTTACCTGGACATTCATGATCAACTTGGTCCTCCGCCCACATTTCATTCTGAGTCGCTAAACAGTCCCTGCCAAAACCTGGGGCTCACAGTGCTATAGGCCACCTGAGTCTCCTTTGGAAATGGTCCCGTGGTGTTTTGGTAATTCCCCATTACCATTCATGTCTACAGACGCTCCTGAATTTTCTGTGCATGCTTTCAAAGTCAAAGCATCCTTAGTCCCCTGGGGTCACTGTGGCCTCCAGGGACTGACCAAGAGATAGTCTCTGTGGGTTATTTCCCTTATTTGTAAAATGACATGAGCACTATCTATTCCCCACGTAGCAAATCTGCTGTGAGGACAAATGAGGTGATGTACGCAAGAGGTCTTGGAAGTTTTTCACCTCTTTAATGTTCTCCTTTCTCAGTTGAAGAGGACCAGACAAGATAATCTCTAAAGTTCCCGTAGATCAATGATTCTACGAGTTGTAATTTATGAGCTTCCTATTCAAATTCCTGATTTGGACTTCAAACACCTCAGTTTATGCTGAGGCAGATTCTAGTAAGCATTCCATAAATTAATGAATGCGTAGAATGAATTTAAAAGCCCTCAGAAGGTTAATTTCTCAAACTCCTACTTAGGTTACCTTATGTTTGATTTTCCTAAAATATTTGATTTTCCTAAGTCAGTCTAAATAGACAATTGTAGTTCACTTTTAAGGACATTATGCCACTAAGAAGTACTAAATGATAGAAAATTTCTCTTACTTGCTTGGTCTGAACGTACCTATTGCCTTAAAAAATTTCAAATTGGCTTATATTGTAAAAAAGACCTTTTTAGTTCATCTGATCCCAAATTGAATATTTTTAATTCAAACACAAATTTGGGGCTTTAAATGACAGCTAGTGTTCAAAGGTGAACTAATTAGGCTTAAATAACACTGGATACCTTCCAACATTTTGGTGTCTTGGCCCTGTTTTCAATCTGTAGGATATTATCATTTGGTTTAGGTGGCAAACAAAAATGTCCTGTCTTTTTCTTTGATTTACAAGTAAAAAAAAAAAAAAAAACAAAAAACAAAAAAACAAAAAACAAAAAACAAACTTACCCTCCAATTCTGTGTTTTTGACATTCAATATTCCATTACAAAATATTAAATTTTTATGGACAATTTTTATGGTAGCATCACTTTACCACTTCTTTCAAATAAATAAGGCATAAAAAGCTAGCAACATATAAGATTCTTGGAAGTCATGGACTTTGTACACTCTACCTCACCATTTCTTAGCTGGGGAAGTGATGATCTTCCTACAAATAAAGCTGTTATATATAAAAATATATACATCTTGGGTGCCTGGTGGCTCAGTCAGTGAAATGTCTGCATTCACCTCAGGTCATTTTCACAGGGTTCCTGGATTGAGCCCCACGTCAGACTCCTTGCTCAGTGAGGAATCTGTTTCTCTCTCTACCACTGGCTCATGTTCGTATGTTTTCTCTCTCTCTCCTTCTCAAATAAATAAATAAAATCTTTATATATATATGTGTGTGTGTGTGTGTGTGTGTATACATCTCTTTACCAAATATTACTGTTTCATGACTTGCTTTCAATTGAGAAAGAGGTAATTCATTGTTATTGAACTTTGTAAGGGAACTTTAATTTCTAATGGCTTTATTGTCACATTTACCTCATGATAGATAAAATTTAGTGGTCACTGACTGCTTCATATTTACAAGGGTTCTCACTGGCTTTGGTTCTCATAATAAATTACCACTTGAAGGATATTTAATTCCATAATTGAATCTTATACGTATCATTTTAATTCAAAACGTAGGACTTACTGGGGCGCCTGGGTGGCTCAGTGGGTTAAAGCCTCTGCTTTCTGCTCAGGTCCTGGGATCAAGCCCCGCATTGGGCTCTCTGCTCAGTGGGGAACCTGCTTCCTCCTCTTTCTCTGCTTGCCTGTGATCTCTGCCTATCAAATGAATAAATAAAATATTTGAAAAGTTAAAAAAAAAAGTAGGACTTACTAAGGTAAGACTGCAAAGAGAAAATAAGGAACACGAAATGCATGACAATATTGATGTTTTCTAAAATAAATCACATGAAACATATTTTCCCAAGAATATGTTAGTGTATCTATTACCTGCTCTCACTGGAGCTGTAAGACTCAATTGTGACATTCCCTCTTTGATCCATGAACATATCTGAAACACAGGAGATCATGATATTCCTTGAACTTGTAAATGTACTAAAAAAGCACATTACCTTTTATATTATATCAATTTTTCAAAATAGGAAGGCTTGTACCTCTTTTCAGATGGAAAAACAGAAGGATAAACTTCAAGTACCTGATAAAGATTGTATCACCGAGTGAGGGGCAGAGGCACACTTGATGCCCGCATTAGTCCAAACTCATACCTCATGCTCTTTCCAGACCTGGTCACTGTGGCCTTTCCAGGATTCATCCCTACCTCTACACATATAGAAAGCCCAGCTATCTAAGCACTCGCTGTTGTTTCTGTGCAGCTCCTCTGACAGATAAAGAAAAATAAACTATGGTGAGAAATCACAAACTTACCTTCAAAATACAATAGGAATAGTCTTAGCAGTCTGCATGGTTCAAACGCTGGCTCTGCCTCTTAATTTGCTTCATGATGATGCATAAGGCATCGAAGCCCAAAGCCCTGGGTCCTCCCATATGCAGACCTGACAAATGAGGTTAAATGAGCCTGTAAAAATAAAGATTATGGTCGGTTATAAAAGCTATACCCATCTTCTTTTTCTGACTCTTCACTAAATGCCTGCGCCCTTTCTCCTTAAATGTATGGGTGAACCGGTCGGTCCGCGGAAGAACAGCAGCTTCAGTTCTGTGCTGTGATGTTGACGAAGTCACCACCTGCCCGCGGGTCTGTTTTGACATCTGAAAAGCCGGAAGAATCGTTGACGACTGCGCACCGTACTGTGAAGACCAACGCGCTAGCATCTACAATTGGTCTGCGCTCCGGAGAAGACGGGAGCCGTGTGCCATAGACAGCTTTTAAAACCTTTATTTCCAAGATATTCACTAAAGAGATTCGGAAACCTGTTGTTCAAGACAGACTCTCCTTTAATGAAAAACAAACACCTGCTGGCATTCATTCAAGACCAGGTCAGCAAAGGATGACTATTTTAATCGACCTGTATTTTAATAGACCTGATGAACAAGGAGCCACTGGGAAAATATACTGTGTGGTCACATGCTGGCAGGAAATGAAAAAAAGGCAAAACAAACCAGCAAACCCTCCCCTCGCCCTGCAAGGCCCATTCTCTGCAGTTCTCTTTCAGCTGACAGCATGTTTTACTGTGAGTTTTACTGGATTTACCTTAAGCAAGCATTAACCACCTTAATTGTGAGATGGTGCCAGCAACTTCTGATGTCACTCTGCCTGACAACAGGTGTTCTTAATATACCATGCCATAAGTCCCCGGTGTTACCTTCAATCAGATCTACTTTTTTTCATGGGGCTCGGTAATTAGAAATTGTGCAACATTTCACACTTGATTTGAGATTTAGATTTTTCAACACTCTCCCGGAGGAGTACCGTCAGAAATAGAATGTGCTTGAATGAAATTGTTTGCTTAAAACAAGGCATGCAAAAGCATGAGCCATGCTGATTAAGGGCAACGTTTTTAGATTTCTTTAGTTTTAGAAATACCTCAGCTCTCATTGCTTGACATGGCTGCCGATGTTATAAATGACCATGAATATATCAGGAAGCCTTGCTCCTGGTCTCGCTTAGCACCCCTGACGGGTTTGGTAAATGCTAAACCGTTGTAGGAGACACATCTGAGCGCAGCCTGGGCAATGGCCCTGAGCAATGGGAGTGTGCCAGGGGAAGACTTTTGTCTGGATGTCACTCTGTGATTGAAAAAGAGCACAATAGAAATGACCTTCTCAATATGCTGGCCGCAAAAGAATTACCTGGTGTGAGGAGAGGTAGTAAAATATTCCTTTTAAAAGTTGGAGCAATACAATAACAGAATAGAAAAGGGGGACTAAAATTAGAGAGAAAAGAGGCCAGTCTTTCAGCAGAATGCTTTGTTCCTTTCAGAATAACATCTTTTAAAAACATGCATCAGTAATCCATCCAAGTCAAACGTCGCCGTTGTGCAATGCCTTCTGGCCCCAGCCCACCTTTATTCTCCCCCCAACCCCAGTCAGATCTGACACTTATTTCAAATCCTACATTTTGACTTTAGAGTCTGGTTTTCTTGTTTAGGAAAATCAATGAAATGTGATGATAAAAAGCAGAATTCCATTTAAGAGGTGTGACATATTCAGAGTTTTAACAGGTATCTCGTTCTCAGTGAGCATTGCGGGGGAGCGTGGTGTTGCTCTCCCAGTGAGACTCTTGGCTTCTCTCATGCCGCCCATCCATCCTTCAAGGTTATCCTCCAAAAACTTGTCTGAGTCCCAGTTATTTTCCAAATAAGGATGCTCAAGGCCTTCCTTGATCCAGTCCCCACAGTACTTCATAGTCTCCACCATACAACAGAGTTCACTGCTGTCGAGTCAACCACCTAACCTTCCTACCAAATGATTGCCTACCTTTGCCCCTCATTTCCCCATGTCTGCCCCATTGCTTTTACAGTGAATTGTACCTGTAATCCTTTGTCTTCTTCTCCCCATCTCTGCCTATTTTTAGTGTACTTACCCCACCTCTGGCACTTCAGCCAAAATGAATGGCTAATCTGGTCACAAATCCTATAGCAATGTATTTAGATCCTTCCTAAATAATTTCATCAATTCTCTACCATGCCATGCATTATAATATACTGTATAATATAACAAACATACATTGTATAATATATCATTCAAGATAATAGACTAATTTTGTTATTATTTCCCGAAGGTCTAGATATAATTTATGGTTTTGTCTCCTCTATACATACCCCTCCCAGAATGCATTGTGTTTAGCATGTATTAGATAACTTAAATAGATACCAAAAGCTCTTTGTCTGTCAAATAAATAAATAAAATCTTAAAAAAAAAAAAAGAAAAGAAAAGTTAAGGTTCATTGTAGAAGATGGGTTGCTGAAACTGAAGGGGGTATGTTAGAAGATGGAAGCAGAGCTTTCTACCCTAATTGAGCTTGGATTCATTTAGTCCATTCTTCAAGGTACCAACTCCTCCCAGGAAATTTGTCTTTATCCCTCAGAAATGCTGTCTTTACCTTGGAATTCTGTGGACTACACTATATAAAAACATCACAATTGTATAGATGAGCCTATTACATCACTGGTAACTCTTTAAAAAGCTGGACTATAAAAAAAAAAAAAAAAACTGGGCTATATTTTGGAGCAATTATGGGTAAGAAAGCAACAGATTTTCCAGTATTTTTTTTTTCTTATTTGGAAAAATGTGTCATTGCCTCCTATCCAGTCAAAATACTTCATAAGTTCTATTTTAAGATTTAACTAAATAAATCTTTTTAAAAAAGATTTAACTAAATAAATCTTTAAGAAAAAAAGATTTAACTAGACACACATCAATTAGTGAGTCCAAAACCAAGTTTTAATCTTAAACAATTGCAGACAGCCTACATACAAAAGCTTTTAGGAAAAGAAACTGGTCCTATCATTTGAATTCTAACATTCTTAATCCTTTTTAATTAAACTTGTGAAATGTCCTTAATAATAAAATTCTATGTTTGCCTACATTTGTCTTTTTTAATTTAAGGAGTAGCTCAGATTATTTTAAACCAGTTCGTTTTATCTCGCTAAGTCTCAGTTTCCTCATTTTCCAGGTATAGATCATGATGCTACCTGCTTCTTTGGCTCCAGGCCATATTGCAGCTGGTGGAAATTGACTTGAGCATTTGCAGATGATTTAGTTCCTGCTCCGTCTACCTCACTGTGTTGTTGTGAGGATTACATTTGATAATGTCAAAGTGCTTTGAAACTGGAGAAGTCTTATACTAATGGTATCATCTCTGAATTGTGGGTCATTTTAGATTGATGACACCGTCTTAATGGTGCCAGAATCACCGACCTTTTGATCAGTTAATTCCATGAAATTAAATAATGTGCTTTGTTTCCACATTTGACCCAGTTGTTCATGGCTGGGATAGAGGGGGTTCTGGAGAGTGTCTGCATGTGTGCATGGGCACACACGGGTTAGAGGAGGATGTTAACCTATTACAAAGTAAGTTTCACATTAAAAAAAAAAAAAAAACCTGTAAATGATAATTTTATCAGTTGTTTAACCTGATCCACAGCTCAAGTTCAGATGGTTCACATAGCATGGACATGCCAGCTATTAGATATTATGCTTCCGTTTGAGTTGAAAATAGTCAGTTTCCTCTTACTCTTTTCCTGGAGAACCCTGCCCCATGGCCAAGACAACTACTGCTCCATCAGGCTGGTGTCTTTAACTTTAACTTTATCTTTAACTTTTACCTTTCCTAACTGTGTAAGTAGAAAAAGGATGAAAGAAAAAATGAAGGGCTCCTGGGTGGCTCAGTCAGTTAATTCTGAGTCTTGATTTCAGTTCAGGTTAGGATCTCAGAGTTGAGAGGCATGGCCTCATTTTGGGTTCCATTCTCAGCAAGGGGTCTGCTGAAGGTTCTCTCTCTCCCTCTACCCCATCTCCCACTCTCATGTCCTCCAAATAAATAAATAAAATCTTTAAAAAGAGAGAGAGAGAAGAGATGTGCATTGTTCCTAATCTGGATTGATCTTTATAGAGGAGGGGAAAAAAATGAGCTGCTTAACCAGGTCTTTTCTTTCTGGTCTCTACATTTCTTATTCTCCAGCTCCCATCTCTAGAGCTGGTCATGTCTGTCCTTCCTGGGCTGTTGCAGGACCTTAATATCCTCTCTAGTCTTGTAATACTTTTCAGGCTCCTCGAATGAACTGCAACTATGCATCCTTGGGATCTAAGATGAGACATTGCCCTTTCTAGATGCCTCTCTGTACACCGCAGGCATTCATCACTGTGTACCATAACACATTGCCTTATTACTTGTTTTTTAGCCCCAGGACTGATCGTTCCTTAGCAGCGTTCTCCGGTGCTCACGGATGATCCACAGTTGAATGAATAAATAGGCTTAATGTGTTGAGATTTAATCTATGATACCATGTGTGAACGTTAAATGCATTTGATCTTGGTTAATTCCTATTTTGGGCACATGAACAATGATATTCAGAGAGAGAGAGACATTGATCTGCCGAACATTACACAGAACACCTGTCTGGATTTGAGTGGAGTTTGTCTGATTCCAAAATATGTATCCTTGCAACGACCTCACACTGCATTTGAAGTGATGAATAAATCTTTCCATTCCCACTGAGCCTCAAAGCCCATGGGCATTTGTGGTTCACTGAGTGGCCCCATTATTCTCTGACTTGGTTTTCTCCACTGAGATAGAATTTTTTAAACCATTTCTGAAGTTTATCTCGTACGAATCTTTGCAACACAGATTCTGTTCTGTATCCAGCAATCAAATTCAAAATCCACTGAGGTTTGGGATTCTCCAGGCCATTTGTTAAAAAAGACTCTTACGCTTGAATGCTTTAAGCTCCAGTATTCTCTTTCTTTTGTTCTTTTTTGAGTCTGTGACATTTTTTAAGGTTTTACTCTTTGAAACATTTTGCGATTCCCATTGTTTGCACAGATGTATTGCGCAAGAAAATGGTATGGTATCTGCCTTCCCAGCTCTTCCCCTTATCTGGTCTTAATCTTATCAAATTCTCAAAAAGAAATTTAGAAAAAAGGAACTTGAATCGGGTGTGGTTTGTAAATTCTCTGATGGTATTTCTTTTACTCTTTCTAAACATGTGTCATTTTCTTCCATGCCATGGAAAAGGCCCACACACTGTGGGCAAGTGGGTGTGTCTGCATAATATGTACCAAGGGACTGGTACTAAAGTCTGCTGGTACCAAAGTCCTCCATCCAGATCCTGGCCAACCCCTAACCAGTAGCATATCTTGGGTAAGTTACAACTTTTTGAGCATTTACTAATTTACTCATATATTAAGAGGAAACAATAATTATAACTACCTTCTTGGGTTTGTAGAAGAAATAAACGTACCTTACTTGACTTAGTCTCAGAGGAAATTTAGTAAACAAATTTTTAGATATAATTCTTAAAAAAAAAAAGATTTTATTTATTTATTTGAGAGAGAGAGAGAGAGCATGAGCAAGGGGTAGGGCAGAGGGAGAAGCAGACTCCCCACTGATCAGGGAGCTCCAAACAGGGCATGATCTTGGGATCCTGGGATCATGACCTGAGCTGAAGGCAGATGCTTAACCAACTGAGCCACCCAGATGCTCCTGATTTTTATATAACACTTTTTTAAAATAAAGAGATTTCATTTTAGAAATTTTAAAAAGGAGAATATAAATTTTTTTTGAAAAGAAAAAAAACTCCAATGCTAATATAATATATTTTTCTTTATCAGTTTCCATTCTATCATAATGGTTTATGGGAATGAATACCTAGGCTTCTCACTATTAATGTGTTAAAAAGTGGGGGTTTGTTAGCAAGAATGAAGCAAATTCTCTTCTCCAGCCTCCAGAAAGGAGAATAGCCCTGCCTCGATCTGGATTTTTTATTTTTTATGATTTTATTTATTTATTTGAGGGAGAGACGAGAGTGAGAGAGGGCATGAGTGAGGAGAAGATCAGCAGGAGAAGCAGACTCCCAGTGGAGCTGGGAGCCCCACGTGGGGCTTGATCCTGGGACTCCGGGATCCTGACCTGAGCCAAAATCTTAACCAATTGAACCACCCAGGCACCCCCAATCTGGATTTTAACCTGTGAAACCTGTCAGACTTTTGGCCATGTAAGAGAATCAAGTTTTGTTGCTTTCAACAGTAAGGCTGTGGAGAGTTGTTACGGCAGCAAGTGGAAAACTAATCTCCCTACCCTGCAGCACCCACTAGGAAGCATGTTTCATGTGAGCAGGAATTGATCTTATGGTCGCTATATTTCTTGTATCAAGAGCAGTGACTGGTACACAGTAAATATTCAACAAATTGTTGATGAACATTAATTAATAATTTTGGATTGATTAATCCTTTTGTCATTCTATATAACTCAAAAGAAACATGTCAACTAATAACTTTTTACATTTTATAATTCACAAAGCATGTTTATATCTACTTGATTTTATTTTAGGGTAGAATATGAAGGAAGTACACAAAGTGTAGAGATGAACTTTTAATTTGAATGTTGAGAAACTGAAGATCTGAGATGTGAACGAAATTTTGCTGCTTCGGGCAGGTGGTAAAGGGGCAATCCTGTCCTCCAGGTCTGGTATTTGACTTTCAAATCCTTGTGAACATCTAGTGATTAATTAATTAATTTATCTAGTCATATTCATCCATAATCGAGTACTTAAGAACTAGGCAAGGTACTAGGAACCGAAACAAAGTAAACAAATGGTTCTGCCTCTGTAATTCAGAACCTGGTAGCCATATAGACATACAAATAATCACTCAGTATAGTAAGGTAAAGCTCAGAGTTAAATAAAGCAGATTCAACACATTTTTTAATTTCTCTCCAAATGCAGTCCTAAAATGATACTACAGAAATAAAATAGGAAAAACTAGTAACTGCAGAGCAAACTCAAAGAGGACTGAGCATGTAAGATTGCTCCACTGTGTGTTTTCAACTAGAAGTGGATGAGGAGTGTGATTCTCCTATGGGGCAGAGGTGGTCCCAGCTCCAAGTGTTCATGAAGATGGATCTAGAAATTAGGGAACTGGTTGTCAACAAGTTCCTGCAGAGGCTTAGGCTTGAAGCAGTCCAGGAACTACAGAGGACGGTCAAGACACAAGATGAACACAGGGACGCAGATGAAAAATCTGGATCTGTCCAGTTATCTTTTGCATAACCCTCCTCTTTCAAAGACAGAAGACTTTGAAGTATGCACACGGGCTTTGACAGACACTGTACATTCCCTAAATAGTACATTTCCCCAACTCCTTTCTTCCTTTCCTACCTTCACTATTTATTTTTAAGGATCTTATTTATTTATTTGAAAGAGAGAGTGAACACACAAGCAAGGGAGCTGCAGGCAAAGGGAGAAATAGGCTCTCCGCTGAGCAGGGATCCCAAGGTAGGACTGGATCCCAGGACTCTGGGATTATGACCTGAGTTGAAGGCAGATGCTCAACCAACTGAGCCGCCCAGGCATCTCTGCCTTCACTATTTAGCCTTAATACACACACACACACACACACACACACACACACACCTCTACCCTCCCATTCTCTATAGCATTTGGGATAGCTTTGTAAAATCAACCTAACCAATAAACTCCAGCCAATACGATCAGAGTGGAAGCCTTCTGGGGAGCTTTCTAAAAGGGTGGATGCATGGAGCTACAGCAGCATATTGACAGGACAGGGTATAGATGAGAGAATTAAGAACACATTGTCCTGCCGTTGCTAAGCTATGAAACCAGTGACAGCAACATTCTAGTTCCAGATTTTCTACTCTGTGAAAAAGAAGTAACCTCTACTTTCTTAGGCCATCTGTAAAAGCGTTTCTGTTATTTGGAGGCAAAAATCATCCCTAAAAATTACACATACAATTCAGTAAAAGCTAGAAAAGGTACATGTATATGAAGTTATGAAAGAGAAAAATGTTGATGAGACAAAGCCCTGAGGGGTTGGACTCCTAGAGCCCAGGTAGAGATTAGCTTTGGGCCGGAAAATTGAGGATGACTTTTCTGCTAGGACAGAAAGGATGGGTGTCAGGATGAATATAGGTTCAAAAACAGGGTCCCAGGGAGACAACATGCTGAGAAATCTTCCGCCTGAAAACCTGACTTTTTTCTCTATAAAGCCTTTTATGTTTAGCAGAGGGTTTGAGGAGTTAAGGCAAAGTGAAGTTTGCAGTCAGTCACAGTTGAGGCAGCTAGGAATGGAAGCTGACTACCATCAGGAAGATAGTTATGCAGCTTTGGAGACCCACCAGGATCGCACCGGGATGACTCAGAGGTAGAGCTTTGCACACAAGGGAGCTGACAGTGATCTCACAGACGCATGTCAGAGGAGTCTATGCTAATAAGGCAGCACCATCTAATGAAAAGAACAGGGGCTTTGGAATAAGACTGGCAAGACTGTTTTCCTAGTTATGTCACTTACTAACTTTATTGCATTGAGTCGTCTGCTTTACTTCTCTGAGACTTTATTTACAAAACCTATAAAGTGCTATCTGCGATGTGTGGCAAATAATTGCTAAACAGTGATAAACGGTATCGATGGTGTTGCTTTTACTCCTACAATTACTGGATCATCAGTGACAAGTAATTGATAACCCAAGGGAGCTAATAGACTGAGAGGTCGTCATAAGGGAGAATTGGTGAGGTAGTGAGTAAGAATAGTTAAGATTTAGAGAGATGTAAGAACGTGTACCAGTAGTGAAAGAGAGATATCAGAGTTTCATGTTCCATGTATGAAGCACTTGGGGGCAATAACAAAAACCAGATGCCTCCGAAAGTATGGTTTGCTGGAGTGTATGTGAAGGACCTTGGATAAGTCGTTGAGAAATGTTGAGAGCACAATATAAACCATGTTGACAACAGGAATACTGAAAACATCCAAGTCCAGGATCAAAGTCACAGTAGGTGTAAGTAGCCAGTAGACAAGCAAATGCTATCAATAAAGAGGTATGCAGGGTTCCCTCGGGGGCTCTGTCAGTTGAGTGACCAGCTCTTGGTTTTAACTCAGGTCATCATCTCAGGGTTGTGAGATGGAGCCCTGGGTCACGTTCCAAGCTCAGTGCAGAGTCTGTCTGTCTCTCACCCTCTGCTCTTCCCCAGCTTGCTCAAATAAGTAAAATCTTTTTAAAAAAATGAAAAATAAAGAGATATGCAGAATAAGAAAATTGCATGGAATTTGAAGACTGCATATCTCTATGAAAATAGCAGGATATGGCAACAGACAATGGGAATGGCAACAGCGACTTAGAGAATTCCGATGTTCCCCTCTGCTGAGGGGAGCAGCACACAGGGAGTGGGAAAATCATGAGAATAAAATCAGGGATGTAGAAATCAAATGCTTTCATTGTCTAGTTTTGAAACCTTTAACAGATTTTTTTTTAAAGATTTATTTATTTAATTAGAGAGCACCGACAGAAGGGTAGAGGGAAAAAGAGAGAAATCATCAGGCAAACTGCACTAAGCGTGCAGCCCCACACAGGCTCAGTCCCAGGACCCTGAGATCCTGACCTGAGCCAAAATTGAGAGTGGTGTCTTATACAACTAAGTCACACAGGCAATCCAAAACCTTGAACAGATATTTAAATTCCTGGGTCTCAGGTTTTTCAACAAGGTAGTAATGTCTATTTCAGAGGGTTACTGTCTTGTTGCATGAGATAAATTATATTAAAGCCTCAGTAGCAGTCCTCATATATGTAGTAGCACTTTTCAATATCTTAAGAAAAAAAAATGCTGGGAATGCATGTGGTCCCAGGAAAAGTCACGTTTCAGTTATGATTATCAGGAAGAACCTTTTAGTTTCTGGATCATGCCATTAGATCACTAGAAAATAAATTTAGGGTAAGTCATTGCAACTTCCTTTAACAATCAGCTCTCTTTAAAACACTGATTTACAAGTAGGAGAAAACAAATGAAACTCTCAACTAAAGTCTTAAAGCAGATTTCAAATTAGAATTGCAATTGCATTTTTTTTTTTTGCATTAGACATTTCATCAATACATTCTATTGTCTTGCCTGCTGAAAGACTTTCATCAACGAGAAGATAACCTTTTAGCTAGTTATAAGGGTGAGTCAAGAGACCAGAAATCAATGAATCTTTCAGGCTTTGTAAATGACAGGGCAATTTCGTGATCTCTAACCTTTACTGCACTATAGATATTTGTCAGGAAAAATAAATAAAAGAAAGTAAAACCATTGTGAAACTACTCTACTGGGTAACAGTGATAAACTACATAATATGGTGATTACTAATAATTTCTGATCCTCTCTAATGTTTTTGGATTTTCATGTCTCGATTCAGCCTTGATTGTGGCCAAAAAACAAAAGCCCACAAGAAATATTCTCATGTATATATGAATAGCATAAGCTATATTGTTCCATATAGTACAGAAACATTAAGAGATAATAAAGTATCTTAATTTTAGTGCTCTGGTAAGCCTGAAGTTTGTTTGCCTAACAAAATGATAGTTCAATTTTTACACATTTTTAATGTATATGAGAGTTTTATTTTTCCTCAAAGCCAATATTTTTCTTTCTTGAGGAAGAAAACTTAAATATCTACTTGTTGGCTAAAATGCAGACAATTATTATTATAATTTTTTTATTACATTTCCTGAGACATACTGATCTCTGAAAAGGCTGACATTTTGTTTAGTTAATACTTATAGACAGAACTTTGAAAAACACAGAATCTTAGAGCCCAGAATTAAATGGGATTTGGTAGTGTTTTTGGCCTTTAGTTATTTAACAAACCTAAGGAAAAAAGGGAACAAATCAAATCTGTTGTGGATAATAATGACCAAGGCAATTACTCTTTCAAATTTTTTTATTACAGGTTGTTAATACAAAGACACTACAGACAAGTGCTCTGTATTTAAATATTACTCTGTGAAAAAAAAATTAAAATTAAACAAACAAACAAATACATAAATAAAAATATTACTCTGTGAGAATTACTTTAAAAATAAACTTTACTTTTGGGTTTTTTTTTTGTATTTTAGTAATTTCAGGTATATAGAAAAATTTAGAATATACAAACTGTTCCCATGGACCGCAACACCCTTCCTTAAGTTTCTTCTATTATTTCTTTTTTTGTTAGATTTTATTTATTTATCTGAAAAAGAGAGAGACAGAGAGAAAGACAGAGAGAGCTCAAGCAGTGGGGAAAGGGAGAAGCAGACTACTTGCAGAGGAGGGAACCCAAAGCAGAGCTCCATCCCAAGACCCTGAGAACATTACATGAGCCAAAGGAAGATAATTAACAGACTGAGCCACCCAGGTGCCCTGAGTTTCTGTTATTATTAATATCTTGCATGAGAGTAGTATATTTGTTAATATTAATGAGTATGGACATATTGTTATTAACTAAAATCCATAGCTTAAAACAAACAAAATAAAATAAAATAAGGTATAAAAAATAATATAAAATAAGATTTACTCTTTATGTTGAACATTATATAGTTTTTATACTCTCTTCCCTTCAAATTCTGGGCATCTATTTATCTTTTTACTGTCTCCATAGTTTTGCCTTTTCCAGAATGTCAAATAGTTGGAATCACACACAATACATAGCCTTATCACGCCGGCTCCTTTCATTTAACAATATGCATGTAAGGTTGTTCATGTCTTTTTAGGGCTTGTGAGCTCTTTTTTTTATTGCTGCATAATATTCCATTCTATGGATGTACCGAAATTTCTTTCTTCATTCATTTACTGAAGAGCATCTTGGCTGCCTACATGTTTGGGCAATTATGAATGAGGCTGCTATAAATACTTACACACAGATTTTTGAGGAGACATAAGTTCTCAACTCATATGGTTAAATACCATGGAACTTGATTGCTAGATTGTATGGTAATATTATTTTGTTTTGTCAGAAACTGCTAACCTGTCTTCCAAAGTGGGAGTACCATTTTGCATTCCCATCAGTCTCTTATGATGGTTCCTGTGGTTCCACATCCTTACCAGCATTTGATGTTGTTAGTGTTTTAGATTTTCACCATTCTAACATGTAAGTAGTGGTATCTTACTGTTGTTTCGATTTGCAATTTCCTAGTGACATATAAAGTTGAGCATCTTTTCATACGTCTATTTATCACCTGTTTTATCTTCTCTGGTAAGACTTCTGTTCAGATATTTTGCCCATCTTTTAATTGGAGAGAATTGCATTTTTAAGTTAATATTTAGTGCTTCAGGATAGACATAGGCAAAGACAATGATGCCCAAGTCAGTAAGATTTGACCAGGAGTAGATGACTGAATAATGAAAGTCTGTGTCAAAAAAAGGAAGTTTTTCAGCCACGGTATAATATGAATGAGAGCTGTTACCATGTCCATTCAGGTTCTCTTAGGTGTAAGAAGACTTATTCTCAAGTATATTCCAATTGTTGGATTGGAGAGCTTTATCCATTTTCTCCTGTTGCTATCAAATATTTAAGTGTTTAATATTTAAATTACTCCTCTTGTTTTAATCAAGAACCCTATGTTAAGAATGCTTTCATTTGTTTTACAAGTATTTATTAAGTGGCTACTATGTGTTAAGTACTGTTTTAGATTGAGAAAATGCAGTGAAGAATGTTCCTCAGCTAGAGGAACTTACAGTAAATTTGGAAGCATCAGATTAACAAGTAGGTGCATTAAAAGTAAGACAGCTTTAAAGGAAGAAAATTAAAGCTGGAAAATGAATAAAATAAGACAGGATTAATGAGATAGAGGCTGATTAGAAGGGACATCTGGTTGGAGGAGTCTCCAAGGAGGGGAAATTTGAACCAAACCTACAGGACGAACCAGATAGGGGAAGATAGTAGTGAAAAGTGCAGGTGTGGGCTGAAGATTCCAAAACTGAAGCAAGAATGAGTGGGAAAGCCATGAGGTAGGGCTGACCTTGGCATATTTGAGGAAAAAAAAGAAAGCCAGTGTAACCAAAATGTGATAAGTGAACGGAGTGAACTCTAGTAACACTTTGTCCAACGGCTGATTGTTTTCCAAGAAAACAAACCTACAAACAAAAGCAATGAAAACATTTCAGTTACAAAATACAATCTCATACAAGTGCTAAGTTAAAATTTCAGAGGAATTAAGCAATGAAAAGTTCATAGTATCACTTTCCCATAGGCAATTGGATATTAAAACAATAAATACTAAACCATAAAACACATATATGCAAGTCTAACCCAATTCTGATGTTTCCCTGGATGGCCATTATGGCAGACAATAAAATATTACCCAACATGTATTTCTCACCTTCATTCCTATTAATAAAACCTTAAGTTTGTTGGAGATTGCAAGGTCCCAGCTTGCTATTTCAGTACTTCTTGCCACAGGGAATAAACCATATGACACAGACAATAACAGTAAGTCATCAGCAAAATTCTAATGGGAGGTTGTAAAAATCTTAATTTCCTGATAAAAGAGCAAGGAACAGAAATGATGGCCTCCACTCCCATACCCCTTCTCCCTTGAAGACTTTCTCGATGTATCCATCTGTTATTAGGAACATGTGTGAATGATTGCAGTCATTAGGCTACAGCCAGTTTCTCAAATAACACCACTGTGCAACTAAACTTTCTACACGAGTTAACAGTATATCTCCCCAAGCCTGGTGATGTGAGAAAGCAATATATGGCTTCCAGTTAGTCAAGCTTTCTGTCACTCACCCATGTTCCTAATTGCTAAAACTATTGAATGATCTCTTCGTTAATCAAATATCAAAGAATCACTTTATTTTCCTGGGTAGGGGCGTATATACTGTGCTTGTGCTCAGCATAGTTACTGGGACCTCAGTGAACATAAACAGGTAGAAGCAACAGGCATTGAGCTCTTCCGGGTGAAGCTCTTAAAGCCAGATGTATTTATCACGTCAGCATCACTAGGAAGCTTGTGCTGTTAACATTCACATTTTATACATCAGGAATCTGAAGTTCAGAAATGTAACAAGTCCATGGCCACCCACCTCTTAAGTGGCAGTCAGAATCTGAACCCAGGTTCCAGGGTCCTTGGATCCAATCACTCCATAGGATTAACAAGCCATTTCATTACACAAGGTTGAGGGGCCAAGCTAATGAGATTTTATGTACAAGTTCTGATTCCTTCAGGGTTGATGGAAAAAAGGATAAATATAGAGGGACTCTCTCTAAGACATGTATGCTTACTGTACATATTAAGGTTTAGTATTTATATGCATGTTTTTATAACTGTTTTTGTAAGGATTAGTTAATAGTTTTGTAAGGGAAAAATGAAATACAATAATAGTCTTGATCAAGTGCCAAATACTATCTTTGCCGTAATTAAAAATGGCTAAATTATATATATATATGTATACATATGTACATATGTATTATATGTAATACATTTAATACATACATTTATATAATGTAATACATATAATACATACATTTATATAATAAAACATATATATATATAATTTTTTTTTCTTTTAGAAAGCTGATTTAAAGAAAACACTGACAGATTGTTAAGAGACCAAATTAGAGGCTAGCCTGCTAATAAAGGTCATTGAACAGTGTGCACTTATGTTTGTTTTAGAAACCGAAATTTGAGAAAACGTTTGTACGCCATCACGGCAGCTGTCCAATGTTTTTCTGGAGTTAGAGGTTCCCTGTTGTTATGGCATAATTACAGAGCCCTGTGTAACCAAGAACCTCAAAACAATCTGCATTTCAAAGGAGCTTGAGTGCCCAGCGATCTGTCAGTTCAAGCCCATACATTGTTCAAGGAAGGAATTTGATGGTAAAAAGTCTTTACACAAATCAGATAACTGAGTTACAATAAAGTTAAGAGAATTAATTAAATTCAAGCTAAGAGAATTAATCCTGTTTTGCGTGTTTTTCTGTTACATGGATATTAAAAGGCTGGCATCTCTTTTACCTTTTATACTCCCTTATGGAAGTTCTCATGGGTGTGGGAATGTAATTGATAGTAGCATCATTGTTTCTTTCTATTGCTTTTACGTTGTTGCTACCAATGCCAATGCATACTTTCATAATTTTGGTGATGGCGATGCAAAATACTGTTCGTATTTTGGGAATATAAAATATCTAAGCCCATATACTGATAACTTGGGCCTATTTCACACAATCTCAGCATTCAAAACAATTCACTGAGTATGTTAGATATACACCCTTTTCCATTAAGGCATCTGCTTGAAGGTCACTCTCAGAGAGGCTTCCCTCACCCCTAAAGGAACAGCAGCCAACTCCCTTCTTCTCATGTCTTCCTTTATCTTCAGAGAACCTAAAATGGTTGTATCTCTATTTGTTTCTGCACTTTTTATTTATAGCCCTTCTAGAATACACCTTTGTCTATTCTCTGCTATATACTTAGGATGCTGAATGGAGCTGGGCTGATGGTAGGTGCTTATTAAATGTTGGCTGAAATAACTAATGAATGCATACTGCTGATTTCTTCTCTGAACTGATTATTCAACAGTGAGAGTCATGATGTCTTACTCATCTAACATTCATGTGAAATGTAGACATCATAAGGTCTAATGGGCATTCCTTTGGGAAGATGTCCTGTTCCTTCTCACATAGCTCACTTTGGACAACACTAAAAACATATTTACTTGTCATATTAAATGCTTTCTCATAATTATTTTGATAATACGAGTCCTTGACTCTTGGCTGAAAGAAAGAAATATTATGCTTATTATATTTTATTCTAATATAATGTAACTTAGCAAGGACCATATCATTATTATATAAGATTTCATTTTAAAAGTTCACCATAAGGACTGGAGCAATATTTACTGGCGTAATAGTTAAACCCAGGTAGAACTTCATACTTTCTTATCTTAACCATAATCCAACAAATTACTTTAATCAAGCATAATACTAAAGAAAAACAGGAAAAGTAATTAACAAAATAACTTTCTAATGGAAACATTTACTCTTATCCTTAACTCTGAAAATGGATTTATGATGAAAATTACAAGATTTTCTCTCCATAGGATGAGCTATAAACCCCCATTGGTACTAAACATTTAACAGAATATGTAATAAACTATGAAGATAAAACAGAACTTACTGAAAGAGACATTTTGCACAGTCACACCTGAGCCCCTCCCTGTCTGTACCGAATGCCAAAGGAACAAACCATCAAATTATAACCCAGAGGAAAAGATACTTCTAGTGAAGTCTGATCATCTGTCTCATCTATTTTATCATTGGTCCCTGACTAGTTTCAGGTTTCATGATTTGTAACAACTATTCTTTCCAGTTAATAGTTAGGTATTGTGACCATTTCTAAATATTTTTAAATTTTATTTTTTAATTTTATTTATTCATCAGAGAGAGAGTGAGCACAAGCAGGGGGAGCAGCAGAGGGAGAGGGAGAAGCAGGCTCCCCACAGAGCAGGGAGCCTGATGCAGGACTTGCTCCTAGGACCCTGGGATCACAACCTGAGCCAAAGGTGGATGCTTAACCCACTGAGCCACGCAGGCATCTCCTAATTTTTTTGTTTACATGAGTGGTGTTTTCACATTTTGTCTGTTTTTGAAATATATTTACCTGGTTTGTTCTTGATTATTTCAGAATTGACAGTGGAAGTGGAAATCCCTTTGCTCTGATGTGTTTAACCAGAAGATCATGGGTCTCAACTACTTTAAATTAAGACTTTGAAAGAAAACTTGTTTTGTCCACAAATACATTGAACTCCATGGTTTATTTGTGATTAGTTTTGTACCAATATCTAAATATCTATTTCATATAAATTGAAAGTTGTCTGTATATTATGGTATTTAAAAAATACACACATGAAAATAAACCCTTTTGAGCATTTTAAAACTCATCTTTTGTTGTCTTTGTGGTTGTTGCTAATTTAGTTTTTATGTTACATAACAGAATAGGAAGATAAGAGAAAGAGTTTCAGTTTATTACAAATAAGACCCCAACACAAATAACACATTACAAATACTCTTCTTATTCACAGAAATTAAATTTTCAAGTAGACCTAATGATCACTTAATATTGTAATTCAAAATTGTTTTTTCAGGAATCAAAAACGTATCATTAAGTTTGAAACACTGTAGTGGGTAACACAGTTCAATTATATTTGTCTACGTTCTCCTAAATATTTGTCCCCTAAATGTTGCTCATACTATTAGATTCAAGTGTAAAGAAAGCATCCAGCTATGGAATTTAAGAGGAAAAAATATCATTATTTCATTTAATGATTTGTAGAAATAACACCAGCAAGCATCCCTAACATCCTTAATATGACAAATAGGGTAGATGCTAGTCAAGACATGTTAAGCCTCCTGTGTGTCATGTGTTGTGGTCCATATCTAGTGTTCCAAGCACAAATGCCAGGCAGGAAATAATAATGATAAGTTTGATGAGGTGCAAACATTAAATTACACAACTATGTGGATTTGTCCTTCTATTTATATTTGTTTATAATACTCTAGAGACAGAAAAAAAAAAGCTTCACCATAGAAAAGCAAGTGTGCAAGTACAATGAAAAATAGCAACTCCTACTTGGTCCTAGTGGCAGGGAAATAATAGTGTAGTAGAGGACATGAATGATCAGATTCTACACACTTTATAGAAGTATTTTTAGATTTTTTGTTTGTATTTTTAAAGATCGCAAGATAGTGAGAGTAGGAGGATGCACAGGGAGAGGGAGAGAATCCCAAGCACGATCCACACCCAGCCCAATGCGGGGCTGAATCCCATGACTCTGATAACATGACCCCATACTCAACCAAGAGTCAGGCATGCAACAGACTGAGCCACCTAGGTGCCCTGAAGCAGTTCTAGCTCTAACAGGGTTAACTGTCAAATCAAATGCTGGATGTAAGAATAATATTCAAGTGTAATTCCATGTATATGTGTGAGTATATGTGTATATGCACACATACATATAAATGTATATATATATATCTGTGTCTATTTGTATATATGTATATATATATATATATGTCTGTGTGTGTGTATTTGGGAGGCATGATAGTTTCTGGGTGTAGGGACTAGAAATCATTTTGAGCATGAGTTTGATGTAACCATTTGACATCCAAGTAGAGATACCAGATAGGCTTTTTAGGGAAAAGCATTTCAGGGAAATGTTTCCAAATGTGTTAATTTGACAGTACTCAGCAGAGGTATAGCATTTAAAACCATAAATGAGGTCATCTATAGCCATATGGACCAATATGGTAGACTTAGCCACATAGGGCTTTCACACATGAGAACCGTGAGTTGTCTGAGTTGAGATGTACTGTAGGCATAAAATACCCTGAATTTTGAAAACATATGGTGAAAAAATAACCTAAACTATCTCTCACTAATGCTTTTATACTGATTATATTTCTAATCATGTTTTAATATGTTGTCTTAAATAAAATAAATTATTAAAATTACAACTGTCCACTCTTTTTACTTTTTATAAAATTTTACAATTATAATGTGGTTCACATCTGTGGCTGGTCTGACATTTTTCCCGGACAGTCCTAGCTTAGAGTGTGAAGGTAGAGAGGGTAAAGAAAAGCTGCAATGACTGACCCACGAAACTCCTTCATTTAGAGAGATGGTATTACTTTCTGAAACTCAAGTGAATATGGTATTTCAAGAAGGAGGGAATCAAATGTATAAAATAATGCCGAGATTTCCTGTGTATGGCCCTAATGGCCCTGAAATCCTGCAGAATTAAACTTACTCTTGTCTTACTTTTAAAAAAAAAAAAATAAATAAAAATAAAAAAAAAAATAAAATAAAATAATGCCGAGAAGCCAAAATTAGATTTAAAACAGAGAAGGCCCACTCGTGTTTATGATTTGGAGGTCATTGTTGACTTTGACAAGAGTTAGTTCAGCAAAGCTGTAAGGATGAAATCTAACTTGGAGTGAGTTCCAGAGAAGTGGGAGGAAAAGGAATGGAGTGCAAACAGCTCTTAAAAATGCATCACAAAACTCCTGCTATAGCATAATTAATAATACTGGGATTAAGACAGGTGTTAATTTTGTCGCATATTGACAAGAAAAATTGATAAAAAGAAGGGATAATATCTATAGTGATGCCATTAGAAAAAGAACAAGAAATTGAGTATTAATGGATTTGCTGATTTCATTTTGATATTTACCTATCTCAATTTGAAGAAATACTGAAGAGAGAAAAACTTTTTTTTTAAGAGGGATAAAGGTAGGAGGCAGAGGGAGAATGAGAGAATCCTTTTTTTTTTTTTTTTTTTTTTTTTTCAGATTTTATTTTTTTTATTTGAGAGAGAGAAAGAGAGAGTACAAGTGGGGAAGGGCAGGGAGGGAGGGAGGGAGGAAGAATCTGAAGCTTCAGACTCTGCACTGAGTGCAGAGTCCCCTGCAGGGCTTGATCCTCCCACAAGCAGGAGCCTGTGACCAGAGCCAAAACCGGGAATCCCACCCTTAGCAGACTGAGCCACCCCGCACCCACACCCGGAGAAAGAGAATCTTAAGCAGGCTCCACGCCCCCAGCACGGAGACTGAGATAGGGCTCAGTCTCACAGCCCTGACATCATGACCTAAGCCAAAATCAAGAGTCCAACACTTAATGGACTGCACCACCTAGGCGCCCAGAAGAGAAACAAACCTTTAGCAATTAGAGTAAGTTTCTGAATGTTTGCATTTAGGGAAAAGAGCATCAGCTTTGGAGTCCAAACAATCCCTTGTTTGCATTGCAGCTCTACTAATTAACTATCATTGGGCATAATGTAGGACAGGAATTGTTTTTATTTTCTATTATTTATTTATTTATTTTAAAGATTATATTTATTTGACAGAGAGACAGCAAGATAGAGGGAACCCAAGCAGGAGGAGTGAGAGAGGGAGAAGCAGGCCTCCTCCTGAGCAGGGAGCTTGGGGTTCAGTCCCAGGACCCCGGAGATCATGACCCGAGCCGCAGGCAGATGCTTAATGACTGAGCCACCCAATCACCCCAAATTATAGTGTTTTTAATATAATACAGTGTTATATTGGTTTTGGGTGTACAATTTAGTGATTCAACACTTCCTTATATTACTTTTATTACAGTGCTCCTCAAGATAAGTGCACTCAATCCCCTTCATCTATTTCACCCAACCCCCACCCACCTCTCCTCTGGTAACCATCTGTTTGACTCTTGTTAAGAGTTTGGTTTTGGGTTTGTCTCTTTTTTCCCACCTTTTGTTCATTTATTTTGTTTCTTAAATTCCACAAAAAAGTGAAATCAAATGGTATTTGTCTTTCTCTGACTGACATATTTTGCCTAGCCATATACTCACTAGATCCATCCATGTTTTGCAAATGGCAAGATCTAATTCCTTCTTAGTGGCTGAGTAATATTCCATTATGTGTACATACCACCTCTTCTTTATCTATTCATATATGGATGGACACTCAAGCTGCTTCCATAGTTTGACTACTGTAAATAATGCTGCAATAAATGTAGGAGTGCATATGTCCTTTGAATTAGTGTTTTTATATTCTTTTGGGTAAATACCTGGTAGTACAGTTGCTAAATCATAGGGTAATTCTATTTTTAACTTTGTGAGGAACCTGCATACTGTCTTTTACAGTGGCTGCACCAGTGTGCCTTCCAACCAGCAGTATAAGAGGGTTCCTTTTTCTCCACATCTTCACCAACACTTGTTTCTCATGTTGCTGATTTTAGCCATTCTGACAGGTGTGAGTTGATGGCGCACTGTGATTTTGATTTGCATTTTCCTTGATGATGAGTGATGCTGAGCATCTTTTAATGGGTCTTTTGGCCATCTGTATGTCATTGGAGAAATGTCTTTCATGTCTTCTGCCCATTTTTTTTTTAATTGGATTATTTGTCTTGGGTGTTTCTGCCCATTTTTTTTTAATTGGATTATTTGTCTTGGGTGTTGTTCTGTGGTATCAGTTCTTTATATCTTGGGCATACTAACCCTTTTTTTGAATATGTCATTTGCAAATATCTTCTCCCACTCAGTAGGCTATCTTTTAGTTTTGTTGGTTGTTTGCTTCAATGTGCAGAGCTTTTTATTTTAATGTAGTCCCAATGGCTTATTTTTGCTTTTATAGCCCTTGCCTCAGGAGACCTATCTAAAAGAATGTTACTACAACCAATGTCAGAGAAATTACCGCCTGTGCTCTCCTCTATGGTTTCAGGTCTCAAACTTAGGTCCTTAATCCACGTTGAGTTTATTTTTGTGTATATTGTAAGAAGGTGGACCAGGTCCATTCTTTTGTGTGTTGCTGTTACTTTTTAGTATTATAAGAATCCTGTGCTGAATAGCCTTTTGGCTAAAGTTTTATTTACATCTCTAATAATTTTATTAGGATAAAATATAAGAAACTATAGGGAGAGGAAATATATGTATTTCTGTAACTTTTAATAACAGTGTTAAAAAGTTCAAGAAAGGGTGCCTAGGTGGTTCAGTGAGTTAAGCCTCCGTGCTCAGTTCATGATCCCAGGGTCCTGGGATCGAGCCCCGCATCAGGGTCTCTGATGCTCAGCAGGGAGCCTACTTCCCCCTCTCTTCCTCTGCCTGCTTCTCTGCCTACTTGTGATCTCTGTTTGTCAAATAAATAAATTTTCTTTTAAAAAGTTCAAGAATAAAAATAAACAAGATTTCATTCTCACTAATAATGCATGGAAGTGCTTCCTTCAAGAATTCTTGAAAGATAGTAGTTATTAAAAACAAAACAAAACAGTGACTATCATGATTAAAGGACTACTTCTGTACAAAAGAGTCAATTGATTTCCCCAAAAATATTTTGGATGTTTTATAAATTAAGAATCTGATGCAACTCCTGAAGCTTCCTCCAAGAAAAATAAAGATGCTTCCAAAAATCTGTATTCACTATCAGAAGGTGTTGTGACTTTAGTCTTAAGTCACTTTTCCCCATTTTTATATATTGAGAGACACTAGGATGAAAATAAGCTGAAAAACATTTTAAAAGTCACTTCTCTACCCTCTCATGGTATTTGAAACATGTGAAATTGAACACAAATACAAAGGAAGCATGAAAATGGGGTTTGTAGTTCATTTGAATATCCTTTACTTCTTGTGATACCAATGGCAATAAACCTGAAAAATGTTTGGCCTCCCTGTTTCAATTTCACAATGGCATAATTAAGTCATTGATCTGTGTTGTACCAACTGAGGCCTTTGTCAGAAAGTAAAGCAAAGATTGGTCTTTGTAAATATATGTAGGTAGTTAAAATTGTAATTATGCAAGATTTCAGTTACTGCAAGCATTGGAATAAGCTGAAAGGGGTCCTAAGAAACAGCTGTCTGTGCCTGTATGGATACAGTGCTTTACGGTTTTCTAAATAATAGGGTTGCAGAGACTATTGTGGATGCTGGTGTGGGAAATGGAGTGGGAGTGAGGAATTGCTAAGGGGTGTTGAACATTCAGGGCCTAGTGATTATAATCTCTTTCAATGGGGCACTTAAGAGGGTATTATAAAATGTAATAGCATAACAATGGGTGAAGTAGAAGTTAAAATATTGCACTTTTCAAGGCATATCATGAGAAAATGTGTGCCATATAAGGTGATGCATTGCTGAGTTCAGAAGCAGTGAATGGAATTTCAAGAGGAACATTTGCATATTTTGATGGGCTAGAGGATAGATTCAGTGTTTAGAAGGTGGTACCTAGCACCTGTCGGGTGGGGTTGGCTGCATCTAGAAGATTGTTTTGCTTGGGGCATATTAGGATCATTTTCATGTGTTAACTTAAAAATCTCTGAAGTAAGGATAAAAAGAATATTTTTTGAGCACTTTCTTCTTATTGGGCACCTTCTGATTTACATTAGTATATGATGTCCCCTGTAATTTCTTAATTCTTTCTCTAAGTTGGAATTGATGCCCATCTAGCCAACATGGAAACTGAAGTTCTGAAAGATTTGCATAATTTTGCTGCCTGTATATAATTAATGGGAGACACTGATATTTGAACAAAGTAGCACAACTGGATAAAACTGTGCCAAAATCTAAGGCTCATCTTCATTTTTCAAGCCATGAAAGTGTCACATGGAACTTGCAATGATTTAAGATTCCATTCCATCTTCATACTGAAAAGGGTACTAAGTTTCTATCTGGTCTCCACTATGAAAGAAGTGAACTTCAACTTGAACATAATATCCAGTGTCTTCAAACTTTGGAGGACATTGAGTTCTACTAGGTGATGTACATCTCAAAACATAGGTCACTTGACTGCCATCAAAATAAGGTCTAGTCCAAGCATTTTTGTTGGCTGTTTTCTTCTTTAGTCATATCTCCCAAAAATCATGGCTCTAGACATGCTCAATTACTTCTAGTCACCTAAATATGCCATGATCTCAACAACCTGTGCCCTTTCCTAGGCCTGAAGCACTCTCCTCTCTCCAGCCTCAAACAACTGCTACTCACTTTGGTTTCTTAGTAATTCTCTACCCAAAGCCTTCTCTGACATGTGTGAGTTGAAAGCCTGCCCCTTTTTTTTCTGTTCCTGTCACATTTCAGGTTCAGCCTTTTGTACCTTTTAATAGCCTATATTTTAATCATCTACTTTCTTCTCTTTCTCACTAGCCCTCAAACACCTTGAAGTTACTCAGTGAGTAACTTAATTAGGTTCCTGAACCTTCTTGTAGACCCATTAGTGTACTTCCTTATAGAATCTGGTTTTAGCAAAAAGCCTGTTAATTCAGTGTGACCAGAACCTCCCATCTTGGATATCTTCATCATCCTCAATACCTGATGAGGTTGCTCATCCTCCCCCAACCCCAGGTGATGCCTGGTTACCCTGGCCTATCTTCAGCAAGAATCCTGTTAGATTGATTTAGCCAAAGTCCTCCTTAACCCTAATGTTTCCTCTTATTAATTTTCCATCTACTGACCCCACTCTGCTTCTTGGCTATAAATTCTAACTTGCCCATGTTATATTTGGATTAAGCCCAGTTCTCTACTGAGGTCTCTTTTCTCCTAAGGCAATAGTCCTGAGTTACATCTGTTTTAACTTCTTTAATGTCCAGTTCTAGTTTTTCTTTGTCATCATGCAATCAATCCAAGACCTGTTTGGGGACAATAAACAGTCATCAGGTGATAAATGGACTTAAGTCAAAATATGCAATACAGCCTAGGAGCATCCTGGAATTTATGGACACCTGAAAATGTGCAATGCCTTTGGAAATGCTCCTAAATAAATTGAGGGGACAGAATTGACTTCTCAGCAATCAACTCAAGCCATCTAACTGCTTCAAGATGTTTTTAAGCCATAAATACTTCTATGAAATATATGGTGGCTGCAGGACATCTATTGGAGGCAGTCTGCCACATCCAAAGGAAATGTGGGCATCTGATGGCAAAACATCAGAATAGAAGTACTATGAAGAAAAACACAATAGAACAGCAGTGGTTAAAATATCTGCAAGCTACTATATTGTATGCTACAGGTTCTGAATGGAAACTAAATCTTCCCCAAAGGAGCGTGAGTGAAGGTTTGATTTGCATTATTAAAGGAAAACACTGTCATTCTCTTGCCTCCTTAATCCAGCCTATCTAACTTGACAAGGATCTTTCAGTGGCAACAAATTAACCCAAGTCAATCCAGCTTTAGGGGGAAAAAATGAATTCTTGGCTTTCATTATTGAAAAAACCATTCATGGACTTCAAGAATGAAAAATTTCAGGCATATATGGATGCGGGAGGTCAAGAGATACCCTCTGGATTCATGCAAGGTTTCTTTGTCTTTTTCTTTCTTTGTCAGCTTCTGTAAAAGGTTAAATACCTGCTAAGCGTTCCTGAATCACATTCTCAGAATTTAGCAACTCCAGTAGGAAGAAACTATCCTTTTATTCCTCAGTAATTCCTGTAAAATTTCTGAGACTCAAACTGATGTTTTGTTGTGTAAAAGAGAAAGAAACTATGAAAAAGAAAACCAGAGAAACTAACTTTTCCTCATTCCCACCAGACTGTCTCATGTTTCTGATTACAGTTTACAATGTGTGGGTTTTTTCCCCGCACCAACAAAGAGTTCTCCAACACCAGCTGGATGCCCTGCAGTTTCACTCAATTCTCACACTGTCTACCTGAAGACAGCATCAAGTTTCACAGGTTAAAGGTTCAGTTCTACAAGACTGCCCCTATCCAGTCCCACATTTCAGAAACCAATTATGTGTCCAGATTATCACCTGTGCTTCTGAATGACCAACTATAGATTGGAGGGTCCAGTGACCCTCTCCTTAGTTTTGATTAATCTGCTAGAGTGTCTCACAGAATGCAGAGAAACATTTTACTTAGCAGATTATAAGTTATTTGTTTAAGTATATAATTTAGAAACAGCCAGAAGAAAGAGATGGATGGGGTAAGGTATGGGGAATGGGCAAAGAGCTTCCATGACCTCTCCTAGTGCACTACGTCCTCTAATCTCTATGTGTTCACCAACCTGGAAGCTTTCCAAACTCCATCTTTCTGGGGTTTTATGGAGGCTTCATTACATAGGCATGATTGATTAAATCATTGACCATTGTTGATCTATTCAACCTCTAACCCATCTTCTCTCCCCAGCGGTCAGAAGAATGGGACTGACACTTCCCACCTTCTAAACATAGGGTGGGTTCCCAAGGTAACCAGTCCCCATCCTTAGGCAGCTCCATAAGTCACTTCATTGATATTAAACTCAGATGTGGTTGAAAGGGGTTTGTTGTGAATATCAAGACATCTTTGTCATTCTTATTACTTAGGAAATTCCAAAGGTCTTATGAACTCTATGCAGGAATGGGATGAAGACCAAATATATCTGTTTTATAATAAATCACAATATAACACTGCCCTTTTTTTGTCATTCCTCTGTTGAGATGGGTAATAAGGCTAAGTAGTTCAGTCACATGTAGGTTCCTGGTAGTCATTGGATGCAGGGAATTGATACTGTAGAAAAAAAATAAAATACCACTGAGTTTGTAACATTTAGTTATCTTAGTAGCTATGTTTTCATCATTAAGCAGAGAGCCTAAATTTCATTTCTGACCAATTAATTATAATGAGCCTTCCTTTGTTAGATCACAGAGTGTCTTTGAAGTCAGGTCACTATGTCTTTTATTCACAGAAAGAAATTAGTGCATATTTGTGTGTAAAATGTTTATTATAACTCCCCAAATATTCAATAAATATATAGTAAAATGCAATAAATGTGGAAGGATGTTAAATAAGAAATTACATAATATAGAGGAAGTCCAAATAAAAAATCAGAAGAAAAAGCAATTTTTCTTTCAATATTGCTTGAACATTCTTTTTATTTAGATTTTCACATTTTTTTTTTCTTCAAAGCAGGTAACAATGCAGCAAACACCTCAAATCCTGTGTTTTTAAAAGAAAGCCTCAATAGACTGCCTAGACAGAATGAACTCAAAGGTGTAGTCTAAGTAAAGATATTAATGTGCTTTCAGTGAATTTTACTACTATGAATTTTTACGGCTTACTTTGACCTAATTTTACGGCTTACTTTGACCTAATTGAAATATAATTAGCCTAAAAATAAGAAATGGCTTCATGCTTTGATTCTTATTTAGAACAAATTGTTACCAAATTCTTCCATTTTTTATTCCACATAAAAAATGTCTACTTCTGGGGCGCCTGGGTGGCTCAGTGGGTTAAAAAATGTCTACTTCTGAGAACTATCTCATAAACAGCTGTTTGGAATATATATTATTTTTAGCAGGGTTAATACTTATTATAATTCTAAATCAATGATTTCAAAATGCTAATCCTTGAAATGCACTGAGAAAATTTTGAGGACCTAAATATCTGAGCATTGCATTCTCATAGACCAGTGCTATTGTCCTTGTATAATATCAAGATGATCACAGTCTTGACAATATAATATATTTTCATTACACTTTTAATTATACTTAGTTGTTAATTAAGGACACCTTATACTGAACAGCAGCCATCTGACAAGATTAAGGAGAAATAATTGGTGTCAGTAAATAAGTACTTTATCAGTATGAGCATAGCTATTTATGACATATTGAGAAATAATCACAACATAACAAACAAATCTGGTAATAAAAATACGTCGGGTGGAAGTTGACATAACTTTGTGGGAAGAAATTCAACAGCTTTGTCTATACGTCCAGGTATGATACATGGTACTAAGTATTTCTTGTGATGACTTTATTAGATCAATCAAATTGCACTGAGGAAGCAATGAGTGACCATAAGTGGTTTTGGCCATTGTACTGATAGAATCTCCATGGTCTGAGTTCACTATGAAACTTATTTTGGCCAACATGATGGATGTGATTTTTTTATCAGGCTGCTACTTTTCAATTAAACATCATTCTGGCTTCAAAAATTAATTGGTTTGAGTTTTCTCTTAAGGTTCCTCAAATGGTGAGGCATAAAAACTTTCTTGATCCCAGTCAAAGAAAGAAAGAGAGTAAACAGATGTTAGAAATGTTTTAATGTACTTCCATAAAAATGGTGGAACAGGAGTTGCAGCATGGTTAAGTCTGTCAGGTAGTTGTAGATATTTTGCAGGTCTTCAATAATAAGAATTAATAGATCTTTAGTTCATGAATTTCTAATTATATAACTCAGCTAAAATCATTTGCTGTTGCTTCTTATTTCATAACCAACTAGTTTTTTCCATTTATAACTTATTATCTTGGATTTTTCTTGACCAAGTCTTGAGATTATTTTGTGATTATTTTTTTTTTTTTTCAAATTGGCTGATAACTGGCCAATTCTCTTTAACGGGCTCTAAGTCCCAATTTCCCAGATAAAATGTGATAAGCCCAAATTACATTTTTGTCAGAATTAGTGCATTATAAATCACTCTTTATGACTAAACCAGGGCGCCTGGGTGGCTCAGTGGGTTAAGCCTCTGCCTTTGGCTCAGGTCACGATCCCAGAACCCTGGGCTCGAGTCCCACATCAGGCTCTCTGCTCAGCGGGGAGCCTGCTTCCTCCTCTCTTTCTCTCTCTGGCTGCTTGTGATCTCTCTCTGTCAAATAAATAAATAAATTCTTTAAAAAAAAAAAAAAAGACTAAACCATTACTCTCTACTTTCTGTCCCTTTAATAGGGACTAGAAAATGGCAATGACTAGAGGAAGTTTGGTTGTCATTAGATGAAAAAGATGGCAGAACTTCTCATCTGGCCCTGAATCAGTCACTGCAAGATGGTTACATAGGGAGAAATAAGCTTTCATATTGTTTAACCATTTTTTTACAGGTTAGGGAGGTAGCTTGACAATTTACACTATCTAATTCAGAGAATTTATGCTATCCTTAGAACTGAGATACTGTCATAAAAACAACCACAAAAACTAAAATGTGTACCCTTAGCTTTAGTATCAGAGAATAGATGGTAAAGAAACATACAAAAGCTGGTGACATCTAAGAACCAAGCTAAACCTGCCAAGTGTTGAGGTAAAACTATATAGCAAATCTACCCTCTAAAATAACTTGAGAGGCATTTATGTGGCCATCTCCTTTAGACACTCATATTTTGAAGAAATGGTTAGACAAAGGTAGACTTGTAAGTGAAATGAAAGAAAATTAAACTTCTCAAGGTAAAATCACTCTACCTATAATCTTATGACTAAGAAACCTAAAAACCTCATTGTCTGGATTTCTGATTATGACCATCTTTATTCCATATTATTATTATTATTACTTAAATTTAAAAAAAATTAAAAACTTAAATTTCATCAAAATTTACTATTGATCACAACAACACACTGAGGCATTCAGAGCAAGTAATATTCCTATTTTCACAAATGCAGTTACAATTGGTCAAGGTCTAGGTCCTACTCATGTGGTATTCAAGAAAAGACTTTGTGACTCTTAGTTCAGTGCACTTCAAATAACTATGTTATAACAAAAGGTTTCAATTTTCTTCAACAATCATCCTATGGTCTATAGCATAGGTATTTAATTCATTATTCTCTACATTTGGACATCAGTGTGTGACATGTTTCTATCCACCAGAAAGCATCCAAATAGAAAAAACCCATTGAACAGCTAAGGAGACAAATTATCTCAGCAAATTGATGTCAGTTATCTTCTGTCTTCAGCCACTATACTTCTGCTTTAATGTGCACACATGACCTAAAAAGATAATTATAGGAATGGAGGCCACATATAAGCCCAATATCAGGGATTCTACTTCCCAAGACTAATCTAATCATCATTGTTGCCTAATGTTTGACATGCTAGCCACAGAGAGAAGTGTGAGGTCTTCAATGACATCAATTCTTGAGTAAATTAAATGGAAAGCTGATTTCAATAGGGCTTTACCTAGAAGGGACAGAATAAAAAACATATTCTGGTTATGGATTTGTTTTTTCTATTCCCTGGACTTTGACCACCACTTTCTGAGGGCTTACTGAATACTTGATGCACTGGAATGGGGCCCCACTTACAGAAAAGAAGGTGTGGTTGCAGGTTTATGACTGAGAGATCCACTAGTCATACCACATTAGTCTCTATCTGGAGGCTTCCAGCCTGATAGATCACCAGGATAGCCAGTTGAATGCACAGCTGAAAGGTCCCCTCTAGGGAGATATTCTGAAAGGGTAAGGTACTATCCTTAAGGACACTGACTATATATTTAATTTAAAAAATTTTATCCAGTAGAAGAAATGGACTTGCTTTTAGAAATCAAGTGTGGAACCTGGAGTGGTCTCATTATCATTCCTGACGACCTAAGGGGGATTTTATGCTTTCTGTCTTCACAACTATGGATTCTGTAGGGTCAGAAATTTTGATCTTTAGAAGGAAACTACTTTCACCTGGGACATATAAAAGTATTGTATGTAAGTATAATTATAAAATTTAGCTGCTTCCTGGGCATATAGGGCTCCTTTCATTTCTAGGACTTTTATACAAGAAGAAGAATCACTCCCTAGGTAGAGGTAATGAACCCTGATAATTTTGAGACTGTAAGGCTGCTGTTACCTAATAAGACAGAGGAAGAAATACACGTTAAACTCAGTTGTTCCATGTGGATGCTTCTTATTACACTCTTGACCAATTGTAACCATAAATTTGTAACAACAACAGCCATATTCTGAGAAGAGCAGAGGGATCAGGGCTCAGGCTCCCTTGGATGCAGGGTCAAGGTAACTTCACCGTGCAAGATACTAAGGCCACAGAGATGGTAGCCAAGAGTACTGGGAAACTGGAAATAGGTAGATAGGAAGCATGATTTTAGCCCTGACACCAGCTGTCATTTGTCCAAGTTATGTCTGTTTTTTATGGTTCTCCTCAGAAAGAAAGGCCTTGAGGAGCAACTCTCCAAATGAATATGCAAAAGTGAATGGCTGCCAGAGGTCAATTGTAGTAGACATGGAGATTCACCACCCGGGTCTTTCAAAACCCTGTTCACTGCCCAACTGCTGTTGTGCAGTCAGCAGACAGCCTCCAACCTCCAGGTCTTTAGGTCTGCATCACTTGCAGACAGCTGTCTTGTTTGGGGGAAGCCACATTCAGTGACTGAGGGGGTCTAGATAGACAAGCCCAGCCATTTCAGCCTCTATGGGACATACTGAAAGGCAATTCTCACATGCAGAGTAACGGTATAGAAGGTCCTGCATTGCAATTAAAGTTTTCCCTCTATCCAGTCTTGTTTTGACCCCCTTCTCTCTATACAGGTTGATCTCTAATAAGCTCTCTATTCATCTCACTGTATGCATCTGGAGAATCCATTGTGCAAGACATGACCAATCATATTTCTCCCATCAACACCACCCCATCGTCAACCACCCCTCCCACAGTTTTTCTTGTGTGTGAAAGTTGTTCAGAAAACAACAAAATCTAACCTTGGAAGAATCATCCTTGGTGACTTACTCCCTTACTCCACATACAATATTTTGTTTGCTATCTTTTCAAAATTACCCACAATTTTGAGTGGAGCCTCACAATTACCTCCAAAAGTGTCACACCCATCCAAGACACAAGCATCTCTTGCCTAGATTATTGCAGTAGTCCCCTAACAAGTCTCTTTACACGAACAGAACAAAAGTGATCAATTCACAATATAACTTAGATCTTGCCATTTTTTGGCTGAAAACCCTACAATCATGGTAATCAAAACGGACATGGTAATCAAAACTGGCCTTTAATTATTGGCTTAGTCTATCACATGATTTTATGTTCTGGATAACTGAAGTTACATTTGTGTAACAAAAAAATCAAACTGACTACATGATACAGAAGTTATATGGAAAGGGGGGATATAGCCATATAAATGAGGTCTAGAAATGCATACGGATATGTGCTAATTCATTGACTCAGCTTCAGAATCTGACTCCTGATAACCTGAAAATCAAAGATTGTAATTCTTGACTTCACAGCTATTTTTTAAAAAAATTTTTAAGAATTTATTTATTTGAGAGAGAGACAGTGAACGAGAGCGAGGGCACAAACAGGGTGGGTGGCAAGCAGAAGCAGAGGGAGAAGCAGACTCCCTGCTGAGCAGGGAGCTCCATGTGGAGCTGATTCCAGGACTCTGGGATCACTACCTGATCTGAGGCAGAAGCTTAACTGGCTGAGCCACCCAGGTGCTCTCTTTTCACAGTTGTTATTTCAACAGTCTTTATTTCCTAGGTTAAAATCTTTATAGCTACCTTAGAATTAAAAATGGTATCTTAAAGATTTCCCAGAGGAAGTTCATTAGTCCTAGAAGTTAAATGCTACATGAAAACTCACAAAATATAATTTGAGATCCAGAATTTAATCAAAATTAATGATTTCCATTAGGCAACACCTTGTCTTCCTGCATACACTCCCAATTAACAATGGATGCAACAAATGAATTATCTGGTCAGGTTGATCTCTGTTCATCATGGGCCATATACTTAAATTGATTATATTTTCCCCAAGGGCCCTAAGTCATCATATACTTCACTCTCATTTGTGAACATCACTTTTTACTATCTAAACATGAAGTCAAATTTAAACAATGAAAGTAAATAAAATATTTGATAATAGTGGGAGCTTAAACTAGAGGCCATAAAGAATCTATGGTGAATAGAATCTTCATTATTATGTATCATTTTTTGGCTATGAAATTGACAACTTGAACAAAAGGTTATATTGGCTGTGTCAATTTAGTTATCTTTCTTTCTTAAAGCATTTTCTACACTCTACCCTAAAGTAAACAAGGTCACTAGATGCTCTGATCTGGAATCAGTCCAGCTCATTCATCACATTTAGCCATTTTATAACCCAGCTGTATAAAGCAAACAGGGGAATGATAGAGTTTTCATCTGATTAAGTGAGATGGATGTTAAAATGATTGGTGATAATAATAATACACAGAAGACTAGAGAGGGGAAGGAACAGAGGGGAAGGAGAAAGAGAAGTAAACCTTTAAAGACTGCTTCTTACCATGTACCATGTTCAATGGTAAGCTTTGCATATAGAGCACATCCATTCTTCACAATAAACTGATTTTTATTAACTTCATTTTAAATATAAAAAAAACTAAGGATCAAGGTTTTTAAAAATTACTTTTCAGTGTTAAAGAGACATTAAGTCACAAAAACCAGAAATCAAGCACACATCAGGTTGTCTCCTAAAACAACTTAACCTTGATCTTACACAACTTTATTCGTTAGAGCATCACACTTACCCAATTGAACCTATTAAATGATAGATATGTAATATAAAGTGAACATAATGTTATAAAATAAGAAAGTTTTTCATCATGATATTTAATTTTTATATCTAAGCTTAATAAAAGATCAAAGTACTGCAGTCAGAAAAATCTAAATTTTAACTCCACTTAAATTTGTCAGTTAGATTAATGTATTTTATTTACCTGTATAACCAGGATAAAAGTATCTCTATTTATAATTTTACAAATGGTCTTTATAATTCAGCCATGAAAGTAAATCATAAATCTCACTACCTGAACTAATTTATCCTGTGTTCTATTTCTTTATACTTCTGCTCTTCCTGCATTTATTCAACTCGTTAAATTGACGTTAGTTTGAATTTCACTTTTTTTTTTTTTTAAGGTCAGAGGCAAAACAAAGATCCTGTGGATCCTGTTGACTGTTTTAAGGAGAAAACACAAATCTCAACTTATTGATGTCATATGATTTCAGAATATTATTGATTATGAGTAAAGTCCAACATGGACCAAGACTCCGATTAGATTTGTTCCATTAAATTAAAGTTAGATTAAATGAATGAATGATTGTGTTATCCTTAGTTTTATCATAATCAATAGATTTTTTAAAAGGAAGTTCTTCTTCTTTTACATTTCTAGAAATTAGGATGAATGAATTAAGGTTAATTATCAGGTGGTAGGTTAGGACCAGTATGCACTATCGTTTGTAGAAATAAGCCTATCCTTTCCTTAATGAGAAAGGAAAATTATATGCTGGCTAATTGAACAAAATAATAAAACATTAGTAAAAGGAAGTAATTCATAAATTTAAAAATTTTAAAAATAAACACATTTAAAAAATGCACTTATTCAATCATGCTAATCCTAATATGGAGTATATGTAATTAAACCATTTTAAAAAGTTTCAACCCTGGAGATGTAATTTGTTACTATTTTCACTAGGTATAGATTCATAATGGCCTTTCTCCATTCTCCACCATTCAAATTAAGTTCAGTTAAACTGTAGGCTAAGGCATTCCATACTTTGATATGTCTACAAAGGATGAAATAGTGAGCCTATGTGTTATTCACGAGGTGTCTGGCTCAAGCAATTTGTCCATAACTTGCCAGGTAGATTCTTTGTCTACCATCTGCTCTCCCCCTGCCTAGTGTTTTTGGCAAGTGGCTTTTATTTTTCCAGTAATGATAGACTAGGTGTTTCTGATCATGACTTAACTAATCTCTCTCAACTTGATCCCTTGCCTAACCAAGAAAATAAAATCTTTTACTCGTATTTCCTACTTGGTTTCTCTGTAGTTAACCATAAACTTATAGGAATTACAATAAATTCCAGGTCACTGCTGCTTAAGCAGTCTTTAACTGATCCTTCACAGGCTGTCACAACTCTATACCATTTGTGGTATATGTATATCCTTATTTGAGGATATTTGACTTCCTGGTGTTCTTAATTCCTTATCACTCATCCGTATGGTTAGTGCTATTGATAAGGCAATTATTGTTCAAGATAAGATAAATCTATTCTAAGGTAGAAATGTAATATGTGTCCTACAACATACTTACAGACACATTTAGAAAGAGTATACTGAGATTTCTGAGTTGAATTCTGAAATAGTGTCATACACACACACACACAACCCCATAATATCAAGGAAGACTGGTAAGTATGTATAAGCCAAATATGTCATATCAGAGAAGCTACGTATAGGCTCTATTCTGCTAAATTGAGAGCATAATATCAACATCTTTATGATACTCTGTGTACTCATCTTATTGTCTTTTATAACTGCACTTTGAACAGATATATAAGTTCTTTATGTTTTTTTTTAACCTGAAAAATTCCTATTTTTCTCTTTAGTAGTAGAGAAATCTCATCTTTGACTCCATTTTTTAAAGATACCAAACAGGCAGTGGCTAAAATATTACATAACTCCTATGCTTTGTCTTTTTAATTTATCTTTCAAAATACTGGCCATCGAAAAGGATTAATGTAGCCCCTACTCTGATTTGGCTTAGAATCAGATTTTTATTCCAAAATGATCTTTTTAAAAGATTTTTATTTATTTATTTGAGAGAGAGCATGAGAGGTGAGAAGGTTAGAGGGAGAAGCAGACTCCCCATGGAGCTGGGAGCCCAATGCGGGACTTGATCCCAGGACTCCGGGACCGTGACCTGAGCCAAAGGCAGTCGCTTAACCAACTGAGCCACCCAGGTGCCCCCAAAATGATCTTTTTAAGAAACAATGTAGTTTGCTTTAGATTATCCACATTCTTAGTTTTTCATTTATCTGTCTATGTTTATCTTAACCCAAAACTTACCAGTTAGAGGCACCTGGATGGCTCAGTTGGTTAAGCATCTGCCTTTGGCTCAGGTCATGATCTTGGGGTACTGGGTTGGAGCCCTACATTGGGTCACTGCTAACTGGGGAGTCTGCCTCTGCCCCTCTCCCCTCCATCCCATCCAAGCTTATGTTCTCTTTCTCAAATAAATAAAATATTTTAAAAAATGAAAAACTTACCAGTTATTTTTTATTACTAGAGATGATAAAAGAACTATGAACTGTTATTTTAGTCTCCCCAAGTTAGAATCATATTATTTAAGGAACCATTTACTAATTGGAAACATGGAACTAAATTTCAAAGACTTTTTTTCCCTGTGATCTAAATTCCAAATAGTAAAAATAGCAAGGTTGAAGTGAGCAGGTTCTTTAATGTTACAAATGTCACTTTCCAAGTTAGTCTCTTTTTTCAACACAAATGGGTAAGACCTCTTTTTTTTTTTTTTTTTTTTTTAACTGCTGATTCCTTGAGTGCTTTGAAATGGAACCTGCCTATTCTGATATATCCATTTTCTTTTGCTTTATCCTATCAGTTCTCTGGTGCATAGGAAAGTTTATTTAGCCATCAGAATCTATCATTCTGCTCCTTTTGTTTTTCAAGGACATGCAGCTTCATGTGAGGCTAGTAGAACTCATAATAAAGACAGCCACTCTTGTCATATTGGGTGCCTCCTTTTATGGAAGTACTGCCAGTAATTTTAGATATATTATTTCTAATCTTAAAAACAATCACACATGGCAAATATCATGGTCTCCATTTTGTAGAAAAGCACAAAGAGGCTCTAGAGTTTCATAACTAGCCTACAATTACACAGTTAATAATATAGATTGGAGGTGAACCCAGTCTGTCAGTCTCCAGGACACATTAAATTTCCACTCAGTGGCAGCCTCATTTTCTTAGGTGATCTCATTTCCATTCTTCACCTTTACCACCCCCTGTCTAATTTCTCATCTTTTTAAGCTATGTATATCCTATTTCTACCTATTTGGACCCATGTGTCTACATATCATCTATTGGCAATCTTAAATTTATTCAGTAAAAAAATGCTCAGTAAAATATCTTCCTTGGATGGGATAGAAAGCTGTCTTCAGAATCAAATCCTGTAATCTGCATTTATAATTCCATGTACCCAGATATCATGTTTCCTGGACTACTGGTCCACTTTCTAGATTCCTGTCTTTAATCTAAATGGTAAATAACTCTGGATCCTTGGCTACTCACTTAGATGAAATGGAGAGCCTTAACTTTGAGCCTCACAACTCCCTGCTTCAAAATTATCTTCTTTATGAAAAAGAGACTGGAATAATGACCAAAGTTTTGACTTTTATGTGAGACACCTGAATTTGGAGGTCCATCTATGTTTCACTCTTTTTTTATGGCTGGATAATATTCCATTGTGTATATGTATCATTAGTCTATCAATGGACACTTAGGTTATTTCCATATCTTGACTATTATAAATAATGTTGCAATAATCATGGTAATCCATATATCTTTTCAACTTAGTATTTTATTTTCTTTGGATAAATACCCAGAAGTAGAACTGCAGAATCATATGATAGATTTATTTTTAATTTTTGAGAAACCTCCATACTGATTCCCATAGTAGGCACACCAACAGCCACCAACAGTGAATGGGGTTCCCCTTTCTCCACATCTTTGCCGACACTTGTTATTTCTTGTCTTTTGATAATAGTAATTCTAACAAGTTAAGTAGAATTTATTCCAATGATGCAAGAGTAATTCAATATTTGCAAATAAATCAATGTGATACATCACATTAACAAGAGAAAGTACAAAAACCATTATGACTACCTCAAATGGTTGCAGAAAAAGCATTGACAAAGCACAACATCCATTCAGAATAAGAAAAAAAGTTCTCAACAAGGAAGTAGCAGAAAGAGAAATTAACAAAACAGTTCCTCCTCTGGAGCAGGGATCTGCTGCCTAGGTCTAGCCGGTGGCCCTAGTCTCACCCTATAGCACAGTCCCTATTTTTGCTAGGGAGAACAAGGTTTCCTGCTCCAGGACAGAAGGGGTCCTGGGGCTGGAGTTGTGGCAGGGGGCACATGACTGTGACAGCAGGTTGGAAAGCCCCCATGTGGTGCAGGATGGCTCTGGGGTCAGAGGGTGGTGGGGCAACCATGAAAGGGGCCATGTCTAATGGGGTTCACAAACTGCAGAGCCCAACCAACAGAGTTGTGAAGCCAGTGGTGTCCAGCACACCTCTGGTGGACTTCTTGATGCAGCTGGAGGATTACATGCCTATGAAGCCAGACACAGGGACTGGTTACAATCTGAACCACAATGGTTTTGAGGTCTCCAACCCATGTTTAATTTGGCTCATCTCCCTAGCTGCCCAGAAATTCATCTCAGATATTGCCAGCAATCCCATATAAGCACTGAAAAATGAAGGGTGCAGCTTCTGGCAGCTCCCCAAGAAAAAGCAAGGAGCAATAGTACACTCTAAGCAAGGAAGACCTGACTCCTGTCCTCAGAGAGTATGGCATCAATATGAAGAAGATGCATTCCTTCACTAGAGCCTCCCAACCTAAATGTATTTGCCTGCCCCCTTGTCCCTATGCAAGCCTGTTTTCACAATAAAACTTTACTGTGACAGGCAAAAACAAACAAACAAACAAACAAACAAATCCACACACACACACAATTCCATTTACAATGGTACCAAAAGGAATAAAATACCTAGGAATAAACTTAACCAAGGAGGTGAAATAACTGTACTCTAAAAATTATAAAACATTGATGAAAGAAACTCAGAGTTTTGTCATGATTCAAAAGTGTAGAGATCAAAGTACACGTTGAGGTATAGAAATGTATGATGCCATCTTCTTTGTAAAATGGAATAATAAAAGTATCATTGATACGAAGCCTGTGTCAATTTAGAAGGAATGTCTTGTTCTTCCAGCAAAGTCTGGAACTTTGAAGTTTGAATGACTTCTTGAGATCATTTAGCATGGCTAATTTTCTACATTTGTGTTATTAAAGATTTGGACTGTGTGAGGTTATTTTTCAAATTAACCAGGAAATAAGCCAAGAATTTAGTTCTTCAAACCTTAGCCCAGTTTACTCTCTAGAATATTCCCACTTATTCATCAAAGCCTACAACACATTATTTCTAGACCATGGATATGGTGACCTCACACACATCTTAATAATAAAAACAAAATTTTCACAATAGGGTGATGTTATTTCTGATTATTTTTCAATATCTTCTGTTACATAAAACTGGTCACCAATCCTCAAACTAATCTTTAAATTTTTGTTCCTCAATTATTTGCATTTTGTTTTATTTGTTTGTTTGTTTGGTTGGTTGGTTGGTTTGTCTTCTGGCCTTTCTTCTCCTGGGGGGGAAAATTAGTATGGGATCAGTGATATAATATATACTTATATATTTATAAGAATTACCAATTATTTATTGACTCTAACTGAGATCTATAGCATAAAAAGAATACAGTAATGTCAATAAAAATAATTATAATAAGTCACAACTGATTAGTGACCCTTGAACAACACAGGACCTAGGAACACCAACATCCCCATACAGTAAAAACTTCACATATAAGTTTTGACTCCCCCAAAACTTAACTACTAATAGCCTACTATTGACCAGAAGACTTCCTGAAACAGTAGCTTACTGTATATCTTGTATGTTATATGTATTTTTATTTTATTCTTGCAATAAAACAAACAAAAAGTTATTAAGAAAATTTTAAGGAAAATATATTTATAATACAGTACTGTATTTAACAAAGAAATCCATGTATAAGTGGACCATGCTGTTCAAACTGTGTTTAAGTGTCAATTGTATATAGAATTTTAACATCTTTCAAAGCACTGTGATGAATTTTTTAAAATTTTTAAATTTATTTTCAGCGTAATAGTATTCATTCTTTTTGCACCACACCCAGTGCTCCATGCAATACATGCCCTCCATAATACCCACAACCAGGCTCACCCAACCCCCTACTGCCCTCCGCTCCAAAACCCTCAGTTTGTTTCTCAGAGTCCACAGTCTCTCATGGTTTGTTTCCACCTCCTATTTCCCCCAACTCATTTCCCCTCTCCATCTCCCAATATCCTCCTTGGTATTCTTTATGCTCCACAAGTAAATGAAACCATATGAGAATTGACTCTCTCTGTCTGACTTATTTCATTCAGCATAATCTCTTCCAGTCCGACCCATGTTGATACAAAAGTTGGGTATTCGTCCTTTCTGATGGAGGCATAATACTCCATTATATATATGGACCATATCTTCTTTATTCATTCGTCCATTGAAGGGCATCTTGGCTCTTTCCACAGTTTGGAAACTGTGGCCACTGCTGCTATGAACATTGGGGTACACATGGCCCTTCTTTGCACTACATCTGTATCTTTGGGGTAAATACCCAGTAGTTCAATTGCAGGGTCATAGGAAAGCTCTATTTTTAATTTCTTACAGAACCTCCACACTGTTTTCCAAAGTGGCTGCACCGACTTGCATTCCTACCAACAGTGTAAGAAGGTTCCCCTTTCTCCACACCCCCTCCAGCAACATGTTGTTTACTGTCTTGTTAATTTTGGCCATTATAACTGGTGTAAGGTGGTATCTCAATGTGGTTTTGATCTGACTCTCCCTGATGGCTAATGATGATGAACATTTTTTCATGTGTCTGTTAGTCATTTGTATGTCTTCTTTGGAGAAGTGTCTGTTCATGTCCTCTGCCCATTTATTGACATAATCACATCTAATTCTTATAACAACTTTGTGAGTTAGAATTTATGGCTTTCATTTTACCAATCAGGTAAGTAAATCTTAAAGCATGTTTACTTAGTGGCAGTGATGAGACACCAGAGCTCTCACTAAAGCCTGAGCACTTTCTAGGACTCGCCACCACTGTTTTTTAGTATCTTAGTGTTTGTGCACCCCTCATCGCCTCATGTTCACGTTCCCTATGCAATTTAGACTTACATTCATGGATTTAGTTGGAAAGACACAGAATAGCAAAGGGAACTAAATTATATTGTGATAATATAAATGCAGCACCATACCTCTTATCCAAGCAACTTCAATATTAGATACCATATAATTTATATCTTGTTAATTCCAACATGACTTGGTCTCTCTAAACAGTGACTATAACCATATTGCATTAACTAATAATGGTTAATAATCCAAACTTGTTACTATACCATGCTCATGGTTCTCCAGAGAACCATTTCATTCCACAAACCCTGACCTTGTCTGCAACCACTGAAACAGATTATTTTTTATTTTCTCTAATGTGGCATTACTTGATGGACAGCATTTGTCATTCAATCTGTTGATAAAAGTTGATCATCAAGTATAATTGTATGTTCTTAATTTTGTGTTGTTACTAAAATAAATAAACAAGTAATAAATAAATAAATAAATAAAGACTTTTGGGACTCATCCCATAAAATCTACAAAAATATAAATGAAATACTTTAAGAGCTCTATTGACCAACTTCTCTTTAAAAATTTGCTGGTAAGTCATTAATAAAAGTAAAACTTGAGTGGTACATGGGTGGCTTAGTCGGTCAAGGTCCCAACTCTTGATTTCAGCTCAGGTTATGATCTCAGGGTCATGAGATGGAGCCCAGGATCAGGCTTTGTGCTCAGCTGGGAGCCTGTTTTAGATTCTGTCTCTACCTCTTCCTCTGTTCTCCCCCATTATCCCCAGTCTCACTCTCTATCTCTCTAGAATAAATAAATAAATCATTTTTTTAAAAACGGTAAAAATTGAGAACATGCTATTAAACTACACTTTTTCCTCCATTTACTCATTTTAATATTTTTAATGCCATCATTATTCGTGAAGACAAGTTCTTGCCTCTGGCCTTATATTAAATGAAACACAACATAAAAAGGGCATCCAAAAACAGTGTCAATTTCCCAATATGACAGAAATAGTATTTCTGTTTAAAAAAATTTTTCTTTGTACTGCACTGACAACCACTGAAACACAAAAGCATTTCAATAAATTTTCTGAGGAATTGTAATTTTTAGCTAGCTTTATCTTTGATGCCAGAGTCTCTTTAATTACTTTTAAAGGATTTACAAAGTCTTTTCAAAGAGAAGATGGTGTCAGTAATCCCCTAAATTCCCATTTAGATTGAGGTTGGTTGTAAAAGTAGAATGAGCAGCAAGAATCAATCCAGGATCTACAAATGGAAACAGCAGGTTTTTCCTCTGAAAACCCATTAATTAACTGTGGGAGCCTTCATATTCCATCCTGTTCCTGTTGGATGTCATCTCCCCCAACTTCATTAAGAGAGATGAGTTGAAGAAGTTTCTTAGAATAAGAAATAAGAAATAAACTGCATTTTCAGCTTCTGTAGGAGACATCATATTTACCCACAGGAATGGTCAACAGTGATTTGACCAGTAACAACAGTGCAGGAAATTCATATAGAATAAATAGGCTTCTTTTGTTAGAGGAAAGCTTTCCCAACACACATGTATCATTGTCAGCAAAATGTGAGGAGTAGAAGCTTCACCCATGGCAAAAAGAGCTTTTTCATCACTGGAGACAATGGGTCCTTCTCCTCCTCATCATCAATCATCATTAATCATCACCATCTTCATCATCAATCTTCATCAATCATCATCATCATCATCATCATCATCATCACCACCACCTTTACATCTTCATGACTAACATTGCTGGACATATTGCTGCATTCTATGTAGTGTTCTGGGTACTTTGCACACACTGATTCATTTAACTGTCATGACATTCCATGAGGTAAGTATATTATATCTGTATCACAGAAGGAGACCTGAGGGTCAAAGAAAGAAACTAAGATGCAAAGGTTTCCATAGATTGTAATTAGTTACATTCAAAATTCAAGATATGCCATCTGACTCAAGAGCTTACCTCTAAATAAACTCTCTCATCTCCCTGAGGTGGCTCTAGAATCAGACAGAAGTGGGTTAAAATATTAAAGTCATCATTCATTAGTTTGGAGACACTAATTTGGAGTCAAGTAACAGACATGCTAAGTCTCATTTTCTTCATCCAGAAAGTGAACAAATAATAATACCTATTTCACAAAGATGTGAAATTTTTTAAAAAGATTATATTTATTTACGTGGCAGACAGAGATCACATGTAGGCAGAGATGCAGGTAGAGAGAGAAGAAGGGAAGCAGGTTCCCTGGATGTGGGGCTCAATCCCAGGACTCTGGGATCATGACCTGAGCTGAAGGCAGAGGCTTTCTTTAACCCACTGAGCCACTCAGGCACCCAAAGATGTGAATTTTAAATAAAATAATTGTGAATATACTTCTGAAAGTGAAGATTAACTTTAAGATACCAAAATAATGCTTTAGTAATTAGAGTTGTATGTGTGCATGTGTATATATGTGTGTGTGTGTGAATGTGACAAGAAGCGTTAATCAAATTTAATGTTTCCTCAGAGAATAATTTAGCTCTCTGAAAATCTTGGTGATTAATCAGGAGTCAAGAAGGCTTTTAATTTAAGTGTTTAATTAATTTAGCTAATGGGATAAACAATACAAGAGGAACTAAGAAGTGAGGCAGCTCAGGGGTCCAGATTTTTGGTACCCTCAATTCTACTTCAGAACATCATGACCTTTTTTTTTTTTTTTTCTTTTTGGTCTTACTTCCCATTTCTTCTTCTCCCATATTCTTTTTATTCTACTTTTATTTTAAAGAAGATTTATCAGGGGCACCTGGGTGGCTCAGTGGGTTAAAGCCTCTGCCTTTGGCTCAGATCATGATCCCAGTGTCCTGGAATAGAGCCCCGCATCTGGTTCTCTGCTCAGCGGGGAGCCTGCTTCCCCCCACACCTCTCTGCCTACTGTGATCTCTGTCTGTCAAATAAATAAATAAAATCTTCAAAAAAAAAAAAAAAAGATTTACCAAGATTTACCAGAGTTGGAATCTGGGCAGCAATGGAAAAGTCAAGTCTCTTCTCCACCCTGTCTCCATATACATACTTATAGTCCTGAGGTGATAACCCTGAAAGATTTCCACCCACACTGCAGATTTTCTCACAAGGATTTCAGGGATATCATAAAGGAGCTCTGAGGCATTCTCCTGCCTTAATTAACATGTGAGACTCTTTGACTCTCTGTCACATCATATTATTCTGCAGTGTTTGCTTCACACTATAAATTTGACAAAGATTGCAAAGCCAATCACATCTGTAACATTATATTGTCATCAAAAACTGCTGAATGGCTCAAACTCAGGACAAGAAAATCAGGCAGAGATTACTGAATTCACTAGATCAGCATAAATGGAAAAGGAGTGGGTGGATATTCACCCTTAGCATCTTCCATTTAACTATCAGTGCCTCTGGGAATATGACATGTAGTTTGCTTTTCTGATTGTGTTCTCAGACATCCAGAATTCCTCCCTCTTGATGCAAGACTAAATAGTGACTTCAAGACCACGAATCTTTATTTTTAAAGGTTTTGAAAATCATGTAAATTGTTCTGATGGTATGGGTTGGAAGTTCCTAAAACATGAGATTAACAAAAAAATTAATGATTTCTCCAAAAAAATTTTCCATCAGAAAATTTCTGTTTTCAGCTTTGTCTTGAAATACCTCTCATTGCCCCCTTTCTGTCAATTTTTTTTCATTAAAACGATTTTGTGATTATAGTTTTACTTGCAAATAAATCACCTAAAACCAATTACGTATTCTGTATGCATTTCCTCCCACAATCAATAAGATTGGTAGTAAAAGGGCTAATTGGATCTATTGGGGTTCTTCTTTGTTTCAGGCTAGTTCCTAAAGTTAATTTTTTTTGGTCTAACTCTAAAATATAAATTTGCCAGAAGGGCATTTCTTTGTAATCTTATCTCTCCTGAATAATCATGTGGCATAAGAAAATATCAGCCCATCAAATCAATGTAAAACTTCTCAAATCAAAGAGGCAGTGGTGAAAGAATTTCTAGAAATAGGTTTTCTTAATCATGGTAGATAAGAAGATCAGTTACATCAGCGCTTTAGTATAAAATTGTCTTCCTCCAAAGAACTAATGTTCTATGCTTTCAAACCTCCTCAATACTCTACTAAAGTTACCTTTTATTCAAAGCTTACTGTTGTGGTGTGTTTATTAATAATATTTATAAATTAAGTGTTTCTCACTGTGATCCAAATACCATGTGTTATGGACTGAATTGTGGCTCTCCAAAATTCATAAGTATGACTTAACCCAGTATGACTAACCAGTATAACTGTATTTGGAGATGGTGTCTTTGGAAAGAAGTTATGGTTAAATGAGTTCATAAGGGTGGGGCCTTAATCCAACAGGACTTGTGTCCTTAAAAGAAGAGGAAGAGACAGCAGGGATGCTACATAGAGAGGAAGGCCATTTGAGAAGGAGATGGTTCTCTACTGTGAGAAGATGGTCCTCTACAATCTAGAGAGAGAGGTCTTACCTGAAACTAACCCACTAGCATTTTGGATGTCCAGTCCAAAGAACTGTGAGAAGATAAATTTCTGTGTTTTAAGCTAGCTAGTTTGCGGTATTTTGTTATGGCTACCTTAGCTGACTAATATGTTCTGATACTGGAGAAGGTATGATTATTACCAGCTCTTTGTACGTGAGGCTTAGAGATACTAAGTAAAGGTCCCAAGATAACACGACTATGTGAAGGACACATCTGGACAACTTTTACCACTGCATGAGAAAGGACTAAAAAAGAATGTCCTTGAATGTTTACTAATAGGAATTGACCAAGATGGCCTTAATAGTTCTCTCAGCTTGACTGAACTTTAGACAGCCTTCTTCCTGAAGGCTTTGACCTCTGCATTTCTTAGAGCATCTGCTTTAGAAAGTTTGTGATTTTATATAATGGATGCATTACTTGAAATATATGTAAATCTTCTCCAACACTCTTACCAGTTTTATAATCAAGGAAAGTCTTTCTCAACAACTTGGGAACCATCATTTTTGAAATGTAAGCACTGAAAGAAATAGTGACCCCAACTCCCAGTCTTCGTGGATGGTGGGAACCTAACTTAACAAGGAGCAATTACCATTGGCCTAACCAAAACAAAACAAAAACAACTGCCAACGTGGGCAGGACACCACATGCTTTTCACATGCTGTTGACCAACTAACATCATGCAGCACTTTTCCACTGGCTTATCCCAGCACTTCCGCTGGCTTATCCCAGCACTTCAGAGGGCTCCCAAGTTTTGTTTCAGCAAAAGGTGGGTTCACAGTTTCTCCCCTATTACATTTGTATCAAGGCTTCTTTACCTGCTAAACTGTCCAGGGCAATTTTTCCATTGACAGATTTTAAAAGGACCCAGAAACCAAATATCTGGAATAGAATGTCAGCAAAATTTCACTTTTTAAAATATATGAAGAGGGGAGTGACAAAGTGGAAGAGTCTAAGACGCAGGCACCTGGAAACGTGTGTTCAGAGGCTGTCAGGACTAATCATGCAGATATTTGGGTCACTGCAAAGTAGAGCAGGAAGCACCCAGTTTTTAAAATGTGTGCTTCAGTTTGAATTCCCCAGAGGTATACCCTAAGGCAAGGACTCGTGTGCAAGTAGCTTGTTCAGGATGTGAAAGAAACACCAGTAGTGGAGAATTAAGGCTGAGAGAAAAGGCAGCAAATAGAGATCATTTCTTTAAGTCAGCTACCCTAGTCAGTGCAAGGAGGTTAATCTCTCATGAGAAACTGGAAATCAGTGTAAAATGTACCACACAAATTGTGAGGGACCTGGAATATTTGTGCACCAGCTCTTGTAGACACTGAGGGTCAAGGGTGTTAATTATCAGCATTTCTCTCCTTGTTCTTTTCCTTACTAAGCCTTCTCCCAGACTCTAATAAATGTATCACCTCAAGGACAAAATATTAAGGAGAAAAAATGTTTCTAAGTCAAAAGTTTTCCAGGAGTTACTGTGTTTTTTTTTTTTTATAAATGTTATGGCTTAACCAATAGGAAGAGTTTCTTAGGATTATTTTATTTCCATTAGGAGGAAAATTAATGTCTGTTTTAGTACCTTGACTGCATTATACGGTCTACTTACTTAAATCCTTTTGTATGGAGGAAAGACAAATCCTTAATAATACTTATGTTGTCATTAACACATTTTCATATACGTAAGGCATTAGGCATAAATTAGAAAATGAAGATGAAACATAATGTTATTTATCATATGAAAATGTTCCAAATTAACTCTTTTGCTTACTACATTAAAAACCTTAAAGCTAACAAGTTATTTTGTCATAAAGGATTATATCTTAAATATAGGTATTATCTCCATATGTGCTATCTATACATATATTACATTTTCTTTTTCTTGGACAAGCAGCTTAGGTTATTTTTCTGTAAAATGGGGATAGGAAAATCTTACCCTGCCAGAGTATTGTTATGGAAAAGAACTCACACAATTTGACTGAATGTGAGTTATCACTTCACTATCCCCTTTCTATCTCAGCCCCAACCCAGATTCCAAGCACATCCTTTCCTCCTTCTCTATACATCACTGGCCACTTTAATGGCAGTCTTGTCTTCTTTGGCTCTCAACATATTTAAGAGTGTTTTTTTTTTTTTGCTTATTTTGTTTTTATATGTATAGAAATAGCTTAAATAGGAGAAGCCCAGCCAACTTTTAAAGTAGGAGAGAAATAAATAATACCCCAACATGTGTGGACTTTCTAGCTTACTGGCATATTTTTTCCTCAAAGCATTAAACTCATTGTGAATCATTTTTCACTCAAAAAGAAAACAGTAACATAACTTCTTTCCTTTCAAAACATTTCTCTGTGTAAGGAGACGAGTTACAGAGTTTCATTCCATGTAAAATAGTTGGCTTTGCTCAAGAGAAACCCAATTAAAAAGGAATTGCAGATATAGAAGGGAAAAATAAGAACTTAACCCAATGTTTCAAAAATCTTCAGTGGATGATACTAACTTTTTATTTTGGAAAAAAATTAAAAAATAAATAATAATAGTGATTACATTGTCATCTTTTCCTGAATCTGCAATAGCAAAGTAGAGTTCGGAACTTTTCTCTTTCACACTAGGAATGTCAGCATTTGACTTGCATGTCTGCAGACATGAAGCTGATTACAGTGTAGTTAAGTCCTGAGTAATTGACAGCCTTTGTTTTTCTTTAACTAAAGTAACCAATAGCCATTTACCTTTTAGAATTCAGATTTTGGGAATTATAACTAAAAGCTGTCAGAAATCAAAGAAGAAAAACAATCAGCCCTGAGGGGGAAAAGTGATCAATTTTATTTAAAAATTGATCAAAATCAAAATTGAATACTGAGAAGTAGAGCCAATTTTGTACGGCTCAACCTAATACATGAAATAGACATACAACTTTTCATGGATCCATGCCCTGACAGCAACCATTCTTCTATGGTGAAGTTTCTTAAAATCCATCAGTACAATTTACAAAATTCTAGGTCATTCTGTTAAGTACAAAATGTATAGCTTTTCATACATTCGATAAATACTCATTGAGTGACTACATCGGCCAGACCATTAAGAAAACAGACAATATCCCTGCCCTTTTGGTGTTTAATTCTAGTGTATAAGAAAATAAATGAGAAAAATAAATAAGACATGTATAACATATTGCAAATAGCAATAGGGACTAAGGGGAAAAATGAAGTAGAGAAGGAGAATACTGTATGTAGGAATGATGGTTTCAGTTTTAAAGGTAGTTTGGAAAGGCCTGAAGAAAAAGTGAAGACCTAAAGGATCCAAGGGATGATGTCATGTAAATGTCTCTAAGATATAATTTCAGGAATATTGGACCATAAGTGCAAAGGCCCTGAGGCAGAAGTTTGCCCCATGTATGAAGAAGCCAAGGTGGACATAAAGGAATGGTCTATAGGGAACACAGGAGGAGAAAATTCATATGGTGAGATCAGATCAAATTGTATCTTATGAATTGTAATGACTTTGATTTGTATGTTTTTAAAATTTTATTTATTCATTTTATTTTATTTATTTTTTTAAAAGATTTTATTTATTTATTTGACAGAGATCACAAGCAGGCAGAGAGGCAGGCAGAGAGAGAGGAAGGGAAGCAGGCTCCCTGCTGAGCAGAGAACCTGATGTGGGACTCAATCCCAGGACCCTGAGATCATGACATGAGTCAAAGGCAGAAGCCTTAACCCACTGAACCACCCAGGCACCCTGTCATGCTGTTTTTAAAATTTTAACTTTATTTTATTGTGGTAAGAACACTTAACATGAAATCTACATCTTAAAAAAATTGTAAGTGTATAACACAGTATTGTTCACTATAGGCACGTTGCAGTAGGGAAGATCTCTAGAACATGCTCATCTTACGTAACTGAAACTTTATGCCTGCTTATTAGCACGTCCCCATTGCCCCCTCCCCCCAGCCCTGGCAACCACCATTCAACTCTCTGACTTGATGAGTTTGACTATTTTTGGTATTCCACATACAAGTGGAATAATGCCGTATTTGCTTTTCAGTGACTGACATTTCACTTAGTGTGTTGCCTTCAACGTTCACATATTGAAATGTTGTCACATATTGAATTTTTTTTTCTTTTTTAAGACTAAAACATATTCCATTGTATGTATATGCCATATTTCCTTTGTCTATTCATCCACAGAAGGACACTAAGGTTATTTCTACCTCTTAGCTACTGAGAATAGAGCTGCAATGATTGCAAGAGTTCTAATATTATTAAGAACCTGATTTTGGTTCTTTTGGGTAAATATCAGAAGTGAAGCCATATTGTGCTCTGCTGGGGGGTGAGAATTCTAGTAAAAGGGTATCTCTGATGAAGTCCCAGAACCTAAGTCAGGTTCGGAGGGGTGAGGTTCCGAGCTGATGACTAAAGAAAGAATTCTTAAGACATCTTTGGTGCAAAATGGTGGTTTATTAAAGCACGGGGACAGGGCCCGTGGGCAGGCAGAGATGAGGCTGCCCCGGGTTGTTAGGAGTGGTTGGTTATATACATAGGAGTTGGGTAGGCGAGGACAAAGGGGTGTTCAGAAGGGCTATTGGGGCAAAGAATACTATCAGGATATTGAAGGCTTAGTTGCTATCAAGTAAAGACAATTGGAAGTCTGGTGGAATGTTACATTCCTGCTATCAAGCATCCTTGTTAATGAGATTTAGGTTTAGAAGAAATTTAACTTTATTTACTTTTCCTTCTACCTCCACCTCCTTCGGTTTTTTATGGAGGGGAGGGTGACATTAGGGCTTGAGGAACTGAGTTCTGTGTCTTTGGAAATTGGGCTATTGATAAGGTAACTTCTTTGTTTGTAAATCTCAAGGACATTTGCAAACCAAGGGAGACTCCTGTCTTGCAGGATTGTGATCTCAGCAAGTTAACTATTTATCATTTTATGGCAGTCAGGGGTGCCTGAGAAATGCTACACATATGGAGGGGAGCGGATGAAGGGGGGGGGTGCAAGGCGCCAGCTCTTGCTTTGTCCTCAGCCAGCCTCCTGCTCCCTCATCATCTCAAATTTTGTAGTCAGCTTGGATGTATCTGGCTTTGTGCATGCCTGGGGAGCAGGAGCTCCTCAACTGATTTCTGGATGTTTCACAAAGCTATTTGTGTATGAATTGTTGAATTGATGTTTTTGTTGGAAGCAGGGAGGGGAGGATCCAGGGTTTCCTGTTTTGATGTCTTGCTGATGTCATTCCTCATCATCCTCTTTACCATATGAATGTGTATTAATCAATAATGGTGCTAGTATATATTCTTTACTGCAAACTGCAGTAAAAACTTCTAGGAAATGATAGAGAATAGTTTTACTGTGAGCAGAAACATAAATTCTCAGTGAAAAGATTTAGAATTGAATTTTGTTCTTCCATTTACTAATTACATGAATTTGGGAAACTATCTTTCTGAGGATAAATAATAAGTAAGTATATTTGAAGTATCCAGTGTTATTTAACTTAAAAATTATATTTCTTTGTTGATCTAAACAAATTTATAGAAGATACTCTAATTTATTCCATGATTCATGTTTATTAGTCCCTCCGGCAGAAAGGCACATTTTATGGCAATTTCGAGCTTATATTTTGCTCTCTGTTTTGTTAATGCATCCCTTCAACAATACTCTAAATCAAGCTTCCTCATGTTTACATACAAAGAGGTATGGAAAATGGAGTTCTAGAATAATAACACTCAAAGGGGTATTAGAGACTGCGTATTTCAACTGCCATCTGAAGTATGAAAGTACATTCCTTTATTTCTTTTGAGACTTTGTTAGTCCCTTAATAAAAAATATTTAAGTGTATTCTTTTGAAATGAAGCCAAAATCTAACTTTCTTAAGATATAAAAGTCCCCAAATATGCTTTCATTTGATAGTTTGTTGGTATCATATATAGGACTTTTTCCTAATTCCATTTATTCATTGGTTATTGATAGTCTATAGAAAAGCTCTTGATTTATACACATACATACATACACATTTCCTGTTTTGCAAGCCATTTACTAAACTATTTTGTTAGTTCTAATAGTGTTTACAGTTTTCAATTTTTCCCTTTTATTAAAAATATATAACAATTTCTTCTGCAAACTGAAAATTTGGATTATCTTTAATATTTGAATTTAATTTTCTATAAAGTCATTCACATAAGATGTATGAAAATATTTGTAGACAAAAGTTTATCACAATATTATACAAAAGACTAAAAATTGAAAACAGCCCAAATAATGCCCATCAATGAAGATGGGCTATAGTCTGAAATGAATGACATAATTTTGTATACCCTGGCTTTAAAAGGATGTACCAGAAAGAACGTTTACTTCTAAAATCTTGTTGCAAATGTAGGCATTGTACACATATTGAATTTTTTCTTGCCACATTGTTTCAGATTTGTCCTGTAGAAGTCTAGAAGATACTGTAACCAACCATTCTTATATCTTAGTAGATGGCTCACATATATCAAAGATCTCATATATAGACACCACTTGAAACAGGCAAAATCTGGGATTGCAAGATACTACAATAGTATAAAAGTATTTTAAAATATTGGCTTATGTACAGCCCAATTAAAAATTAATTGGTATTTTTGTCTTAGGTTCAACTTACTGGTTGTAGGAAACAGATATCTTTTTGACTGCTGCTGTCTATACCCCATATTGCATTCAGACACTAAACTTATAAACACTTCTGATCTAGATCTTATATCTCAGATTGGTGCTTAATTGACTTGGAAAGCAAAAAAATTACTTCCCGACTTTGCAGGAGGCATTTCCTCCAAGCTATTTTGATAATACAAAGAGTCAAGGTCTTTAAACCTGATACACTAGGAGATGTGCTGACTCTTCAGAAAGCAACAGAGAGACAGGAGACTGGGAGGCTGCAGGACAGAAGGCTCTTGCTTTAGGAAAGAAGGTGCTTTGTTAAGGAGCTCTCAGATTTCCTGAAAGAGGCAAGAGTCCCCTAGAAGGCCTCAGAGAAGACCTATTTACACCTTCACTTTGTGTTTATATGACTCCATAGGACTGAGAGGTTTTATTATTGCAGCAAACACAATTTATTATTGATGATATTTTTAACTCATTTGCCAAGGACAAATGGGCAGGTAGTAAGAAACCCAGTTCAATATTCTGCAAAATGCCTGAAGCTAAACTCATGATTAAATATTTTGATCACAGCCTAAGATGCATTATTTTTATTTCTTTTAGCACACAGCAAAGTCAACAGACAAATGCTTTCAAAACATAATGCTAGAAATATTGACCTTAGAAATTAAACGTCAATGGACTTTTAAGAGTTCACTGACTTAAATTTTGTAAATTTTTTAATTTTAGTAATTTTTAGCAATATTTTAGTATTTGGTAATGAAATTATAATAATTATGATAGAGATCCACTAATGTCATTTTATTTTTAGAGAAACTTGTTTAGGGATCTAATTATAGAGAATGAAACATATTTCCAATTAAATACACACTTTCATCTTAAAATAAAAGCATTTTAGTCTTTTACTCACAAGTTATGATACCATAAGTTTCAGGAAAGCCAGCATACTCATAATCAGTATTGCTCCTAAATAGTTTAGCTACTAAAAAGATTTTGCAAAATAAAAGCTCCTAAGGTGGGGCACCCAGGTAGCTCAGGTCATAATCTCAGGGTCCTGGGATCCAGCCCTGTGCTGGGCTCTCTGCCCAGTGGGAAGCCTGCTTCTCCCTTTCCCCCTGCTTGTGTTATCTCTTTCTCTCTCTCTCTCTCTCAAATAAATAAAATCTTTTTTTTTTTTAAAGCTCCTAACCTGTTTTATATAAATTGTTCCTCCATCAAGTGCTAAGCTGTATCTATCACAAGCCCCCTTTGGAACCTTTAGTTAAATCATTTTACGTTTGTGGGTCAACAAAGAAGTCAGTGGTAAATAAGAGAAAAATTGCTCCAAAAATAAAAGTTAGACAAAAAGGACCTTCTTCCACAGACAAGTTATTAAAGTGTGAGGAAAAAGAACATTAACACTTATAATAAGGGAAAAAAAATGCTGATTTCTACCCTGAAAGTCTTGGGTGTCCTGCATTACCCAGGAGTAAAGAGGAAAGGTTCATTCTATATCTCTTGGGTATCTTGGGACAGAGATAGCTTGACAATACTTTTAAAGTTTTTCCTTCAACACATACTTGTTATGTATGTATTATGTATTCTTTGCCAGAATTTGTCACAGAAATAGAAATACTGGAATAACTAAGACCCACAACTACATTCAAGAAGTTCTCATAATTCAGCACACAAGACAGATGTGCAAACAATCATTTCAAGCACCTGTGAGGTTGAATTATTGTCTACATACTATAGAGAAGTAGAATGAAAAAGGGAGTGATCAGTTTTATAATAGAAGCAGTGTGAGCAGGGTGACTAGAAAGGTTTCACAGAAAGGAAATAAGCAATTTGATGATTATTATATTTTGGCAAAAATATAAAAATAAAAACTAACACTGTTGATTTCTTAATATGTGCTAAGTGAATTAATTATCTCCTTGAGTCTTAAAAACTGCTCTTAAAGTAGATAATATTCTCTTTTTTACTAATGAGGATCCCAAGCTCAGGTCATAAAGATAGAACAGGATAGAGGTGAAATTTGAGTACAAGCATCTTGCTCTCGAAGCCAGGACTCCCAACAGCTCCCTACACCTACTCTCACTGTAAAAGTAAGGAGAGCACATTGTAATACCCAGATTGTGAAACAAATTATGCTTTGGGAGAAGTCAAAGTAATTCAGCACTTCTGAAGCAAAGGCTGTAAGTGAGAGAGTGAAAGGGTATAGGACTGGATGAAAGGATTAGAGGAAAGACCAATGGGACCACGGAGGCTGTGCAGATGGCATAAGCAATGGGGAACATAGGCCTGAAGGCAAGGAGATCAGAGAGACGTAAAAACCACGGCAAGAGAATAATGGCTGCCTTGAGTAAAGTGGATACAGTGATGAAGACAAGGGAATGGATAGAAAGATGGTGAAAAAGAAGAGTGGAGCGCTGGGGGGTGTATTGAAAAAGCGCTGAAGAAGACTAGAATGAATCCTAGATTTATAACCTGAGCAACTGGGTGTAGCTGGACACAAGGGAGAGAGTGTTTTCCCGGAGTTAGTGCCCTTATGCTTAGGAGGGTTTCATGTGCTTCTTTAAGAAACGTTTGAGCCTAGTGAATGCTTAAGAAATCATTCTCTACTCATTAGAGACCCTTTGAGAGAGGCATACAGCTGTGTTTGGGCCACAAAAGGATATATTTCTCCTTTTTCCATGTAACAAATGATTTTCCATGTTTTCCAATTTGTGTAAATATACAAAAATAATCCAATATCATGGATCCACTATTTAGATTCTGGCCAGGAGGTATAGAGACTTGCTTTGAAAGCATCTAACATTCTTTTTATTTTATTTTATTTTATTTTATTTTTTATTTTATTTTATTTTTTTGTGAGACATCCAAATTTCTTTTCAGACATAACCCCATAGATCGTCACATTGTCTCCATGAAGTGGGCCAAGGAACAATTTATCCTTATTCTTTAAAGGTATAAAAAGGTCAATGACCCATTGGATTGTTCCAAACAGAAGCTCAGCTCTGAAGGTAGCTGGGTGCATGTAAGATCAACCACCAAGTGGCTGCATGACAGGCTGTAAATTGAAGTTTATTGATACTTGATGTAGATGGAGTTCTTAGAGTCTTAGTTTACTTGTGAACAATGAGCTTAGAAGTGGAAAGGGGAATTGAAGAGGCATTTTTTTTCCAAGGTAGGCAATTTATTCTTATTCTTTGTAAGCTCTTCTTCTGACCTTTGTTTTTCTATAAATAAGAATCTCAAGATGATGTTCAATATCAAAGAAATACCCACAATAAATTTGGCAGAAATGTTTACTATGTAAAAAATGTTTTTTTCAGTTTATATTACCCAATATTCTATTTGTTCTCATGACTTTTATATTTTATAGTTTTATATCTAGGTCATCTCTTCTAGTTTCTGCTGATGAATATATATGTCAAATGGAATAACTTTCCCTGAACTCCAGACTAATAGATTCTCTCCAAATCAGTATATTCACAATCAACTTACTTATAATCTTTCTATTCCAATTTTGCTCCTCCTAAAATTTTGTACAAATAGTTAATTGAACCACAATTCTTCCTGTTTCTCAGGCCAACTCTTGGAATCTTTAATTTCTCACCTTTTCTCAGTCCGCAAATTGGTACTTTGATGAAATCCTACAGCTACATTTATAATCAAATAGATATTCCGTTTATTCTTACCACCTCCATTAACTCACAGGTCAAAGCAACAACATTCTTGCCTGAAAAAATTGCAATAGCCTTCCAGCTTATCATCCTAATTCAATTTTGCCTCCAAAATCTATTCCTACTATAGGAGTCAGAGTCATACTGTCAAAATGGACAATATGTTATTCTTTCACTGGAACTCACCAATGCCTTAACTTCTTTTTTGTTGTTGTTGTTAGAATTTTTTTTTTTAAGATTTTATTTATTTCACAGAGAGATGGAGAGGCAGGCAGAGAGAGAGAGAGAGAGAGAGAGAAGCAGGCTCCCTGCTGAGCAGAGAGCCTGATGCGGGACTCGATCCAAGGACCCTGAGATCATGACCCGAGCCGAAGGCAGTGGCTTGACCCACTGAGCCACCCAGGGGCCCCAGTGCCTTCACTTCTTACATAAAATACAAATCAAGGGGGAAACTGTGTGGATCAGTTGGTTAAGTGTCTAACTCTTGGTTTTGGCTTGGGTTATGATGTCCTGGTTATGGGATCGAGCTCGGCATGGAGCCCTGCATTGAGACCTGCGTTGGGCTCTGCACTTGCTGCAGTCTACTTCAAATTCTTTCTCCTTCTCCTTCTGTCCCTTACCACTCATGCTCAATCTCTTTCTCTCTCTAAAATGAATAAATAATGGGGCACCTGGGTGGCTGGTTATATTTCTTTTCTTATCTTTTTGTTGTTGTTGTTGTTAAACTTTATTATTACATGGAGTTATTTATTGTCTTTCTTTTGCATCTTTAAAACTTCTTTTGTTTTTTATATCTACAAATGATACATCTCAAGGCATCTGATACATAGTAACTTTTTTATAATACAGCAAGCCTTTGGATCTTTCTTTGCCATTTTTAAATCATCTTAGTCATTGCTCACAATAAACACATTCATTATGTAGAGAAGAACTATTTTATAAGTTTAAAAAAAAAACAACCTAACAGCTTAAATGGATTAAAGTAAATTGTCCAGGGTCTGTAACCAGCAAGTGGCAGTAGTTTTGACACTGGAGTTTCTGAGGCCAAAGCCTTTTTTCACGTTCATTATAACACAGCTGATTCTCAGCCTGGTATCTCTCCTTCTTCTGGCAGATTTTCTCATTAGCTACAAGTGTCAGCATTGGTCTCTGACGTTTCTCGTCATTTATACTTAATATGTCGGGGAATTCACATTATTCACCAAATAATTCTCTGTGTGATTCTATTGGCAGCATAAGAGGCTCGGCAAATAGCCCTACTTTGATGCTTGAGCACACCTTACACCTTGGAAATTGCAATGGACAACTTGATTGGAATGAGGTGCTGGTCTATAATGAGTCTCGCTATGTGAAATGCCTTCCCTGGGAATAGAAAAATTATTCATGAAGAACAAGAGCTCAATGACTTTACACTGTCCTATCAAGTACTCTGAGAGCTGATTATAATCAGACTAGAATGGATCAAGGTAATTAAAGCTGCTACCAATAAGTATCAAGTCATTTTCTCCTTTAGAGTTGGAATATATTTGCTTAGCAGGGAAGGCAAAATTTTGCCTCTGTCACTAGGAAAAACAGGTATGCTGGGCTTGGCTTGTTCAACTCCGAGTCATCTTGCTATCACCACAGCACAAATGTGTTTTCTACATGAGTTTCTCCACTCCTGCTTATTTAGACCTTTTCCCTCCTTCAGGAACCAGGACTTATTCCCAATTCACATTACAGGCTGCACAAAACACAGCAATAAAGACCAGGATGTCTAATAGATTAAACTGTATGACAATGCTGACCACAAACCCAGCAGTTTTATATATTTCAAAGAAATATTTTTTCTCTGAAATCAAGTTTTTTTTTTTTCCTTCTCTCTCTCCCTCTCTCTCTTTTTTTATTAACATATAATGTATTATTTGCCCCAGGGGTACAGATCTGTGAATCATCAGGCTTACACACTTCACAGCACTCATTATAGCACATACCCTCCCCAATGGCCATAACCCAGCCACTCTATCCCTACCCCCCATCCCACAGCAACCCTCAGTTTGTTTTCTGAGATGAAGAGTCTCTTATGATTTGTTTCCTTCCCAATCCCATCTGTTTCATTTTTTTCCCTCCCTATCTCCCACAACTCCTTGCCCTGTCTCTGAAATTCCTCATAACAAAGAGATCATATGATAATTGTCTTTCTCTGGTTGACTTATTTTGCTTCACATAATACCCTCTAGTTTCATTTACATCATTGCAAATGGCAAGATTTGGATTAGAAGAACAAATATTGTGAAAATATCTATGTTACCTAAAGCAATCTACACATTTAATGTAGTCCCTATCAAAATACCATCATTTTTTTCCAAAGAAATAGAACAAATAATCCTAAAATTTATATGGAACCAGAAAAGACCCTGGATATCCAGACAAATGTTGAAAAAGAAAACCAAAGTTGGTGGCATCACCATTCCAGACCTCAAGCTCTATTACAAAGCTGTAATCATTAAGACAGGCATAAAAACAGACACATAGATCAATGGAACAGAATAGAGAGCCCAGAAATGGGCAGAAATGGGCAGAAGACATGAATAGACATTTCTGCAAAGAAGACATCTAAATGGCCAACAGACACATGAAAAGGTGCTCAACATCAATCAGCATCAGGGAAATACAAATCAAAACCACAGTGAGATACCAACAGTCAGAATGGCTAAAAATCAACAAGTCAGGAAACTTCAGATGTTTCTGAAGATGTGGAGAAAGGTGTACCATCCTACACTGTTGGTGGGAATGCAAGCTGGTGTATCTTCTCTTGAAAACAGTATGGAGGTTCCTCAAAAAGATGAAAATAGAACTACCTTACGACCCAACAATCTCACAACTGGGTATTTACCCCAAAGATACAAATGTAATATTTTGAAGCAGCATGAACACCCAAATGTTTATAACAGCAAGTCTACAATAGCCAAATTATGGAAAGAAATTAGATGTCCATTGACAGATGAATGGATAAAGATGTGGTGTGTATATATACAATGGAATACTATGCAGCCATCAAGAAAAATGAAATCAAATTTATTACCTTTTCTAAATTTGGGGCAGTCAAGAGATCTGAGAATGCTTTGAATATGTATTAAATAACCCTATTCCAATCTCTAAATCCTTAGTCTCTAAATTATAACACATCCGTAAAATTATCCACACATGCGTGTCTATGTATACAGGTAAATATCTGTATTTCTCTCTCATGTGAATGTGTGAATATGTTCACATGTGAATATATACAGTCTTTGAAATATTATAAATTAATGAGAAGGGGAAGAAAATCCTTATAAGTGTACCAGGCCCTAACAACTCACATTCTTAAATTTCAGCCCCATCATCTTAAGAATTAGATGTTGCATCTGTTACAGAGGAAAAAAAAAAAAAAAAGGATCCAAATGCCAAATAACTTGAACAAATGCATGCATATAATAAATACTTTAGCCAGGTCTCAGCTCCTATTCCCTCTGTCTCCGAAAATCCTTCTTTTGTCTATTATAACCCATCATTACTTATTTAATACTTCTTAAACTTATTTTTGCATATAAAGTTAATATATGTTAATTCAGTACAGGTATCTATCAATTACCTATTCACATCCCCAGAGGGTGAAATGTTGATGTACCATTTACATAGCATTTATGTGTTGGGATGAAACAATGCCTGGCATCCTCTATGCTTGGCAACAACATAAAATCTGTGATGCCTTACAAACTGAGAAATGTAAGTTAGTGTTGTGCTTATCGTATGAGAATATGAGCCCTGAAGTTAAAGCAAAATACGACTGTCCTCTTGTGGTGGGATCCCCAAGGATTGTTTCAGAAGACATCATTTCCATCATAATGCCTCTGCCAGTGATATCCCAGTGCCTGTGTGGACGTGCTGTGGGGGTGGGGGGGTGGGGGTGGGATATGTTTACCCCACAGAGGGATCAGCCCTTCACAACCCACATATAGGATCTTTCTGCCTGGCATCCACTCAAAGAAAACGTACAGATGATTGACTTCATTTTTAATCTTGCCCACCTTTCAAATTGTTGCTCTTCTTTTTTAAATCCAAGTAGGGAGAAATGAAGAAGCTAAAACTTAAGGCCTGCTAGGAACCACAGAGATTAATGACTTAGCACATTATGCGTGATGATAACCTACACTCCAGAGACTGTTCATACAAATTCCAGTAACTGCTTTCTGAGGATGCTGTTAATAATTAGTGTTATTATAGCAGCATAGGAAGGAATTTGGGATTTGTCGAGGACTTTTGCTGCTCCTAGGACCCTAACGCTGAATACCCTGCTACTCATATTGAATTGGTTTGCAATGACAATAGCAACGACTGTGTACTATGTCTGTACTACACAGTTTTTGTGCATTATGTCATTTATCTTCACCACTAGCCAAGGTAGCTTAATTCCTAGGAGGTCAACACCATCTTTTCCACTCTCAGTTTTGATTAAAATATCCTTCCTATCTTTCTTCCTTTAACTTTTAACTTAGCAACTGGCCCACAAATTGATAGGTGGCCACTAGACTTAGCTAATTAAATAGTATAGTATTCTAATTAGGACTAAAATCATTATTCATTAATCAAAGGGCCTTCTGCAGAGCACATTCATATTTTACAGTTAATCCATTTGAAACCAGAATGTTGAATAAACATTTTCTCCTGAAACTGTTCCAAAAAATAGAAATGGAAGGAAAACTTCCAAACTCATTTTATGAGGCCAGCATCACCTTGATCCCAAAACCAGACAAGGATCCCACCAAAAAAGAGAGCTATAGACCAATATCCTTGATGAACACAGATGCGAAAATACTCAACAAAATACTAGCCAATAGGATTCAACAGTACATCAAAAGGATTATTCACCACGACCAAGTGGGATTTATTCCAGGGCTGCAAGGTTGGTTCAACATCCGCAAATCAGTCAATGTGATACAACACATCAATAAAAGAAAGAACAAGAACCATATGATACTCTCAATAGATGCTGAAAAAGCATTTGACAAAGTACAGCATCCCTTCCTGATCAAAATTCTTCAAAGTGTAGGGATAGAGGGCACATACCTCAATATCATCAAAGCCATCTATGAAAAACCCACCGCAAATATCATTCTCAATGGAGAAAAACTGAAAGCTTTTCTGCTAAGGTCAGGAACACGGCAGGGATGTCCATTATCACCACTGCTATTCAACATAGTACTAGAGGTCCTAGCCTCAGCAATCAGACAACAAAAGGAAATTAAAGGCATCCACATCGGCAAAGAAGAAGTCAAATTATCACTCTTTGCAGATGATATGATACTATATGTGGAAAACCCAAAAGACTCCACTCCAAAACTGCTAGAACTTATACAAGAATTCAGTAAAGTGTCAGGATATAAAATCAATGCACAGAAATCAGTTGCATTTCTCTACACCAACAGCAAGACAGAAGAAAGAGAAATTAAGGAGTCAATCCCATTTACAATTGCACCCAAAACCATAAGATACCTAGGAATAAACCTAACCAAAGAGACACAGAACCTATACTCAGAAAACTATAAAGTACTCATGAAACAAATTGAGGAAGACACAAAGAAATGGAAAAATGTTCCATGCTCCTGGATTGGAAGAATAAATATTGTGAAAATGTCTATGCTACCTAAAGCAATCTACACATTTAATGAATAAACATTTTAAATCAACCGTGAGTTACACGCAATGCCCTGGTATAGTTGTGGCTAAAATTCAGGTATGAAACTAAACAGAGACTGGTAGTCCAGACAAGATGGCATTAATTTATCATTCCCTACTTCTCTTTCTCAAAGTATAACTTTCAACTCTAAGTCAGAGAAATATAGTAAGAAATAGACAAAAGACAATCCTGAGAGTTAAACATAAAGAGTAGTTCAAGTTGGTTGAAGACTTCAGGAATAGAGAGGCAGCATAGCAATCTATGGCATCTTACAACCCCCCATCCTAAGGAAGGCAATCCAGATCCAATGTCTCCTGATCCTAAAACTAGCATTAGGAGACCACCTAGAATAGGTTCAGTCTTATTGGGGTTGAACAAAATTTCCTGTGATAACACCAAGCTGAACCACCAAGGCAAATGGAAAAACAGAAAATCTTAGCAAAGAAATAAAAATCATTAAAACAAACAAACAAACAAACAACTCATGGAATATACAGAACTGAAAAATACAATAACAGAAACCAAAATCTCCCCTGTTGGGTTAGTAGAATGGAGATCACAGAAGAGATAACCAGTGAATTCGAGGGCAGATCAATAGAACTTACCCAATCTGGGGCATCTAGGTTGGCTCAGCCCATTAAGCATCTGCCTTTGGCTCAAGTCATGATCTCTGGGTCCTGGGATCAAGACTTGCATTTGGCTTCCTGCTCAGCAGGGAGTTTTCTCTCTTTCTCTCTGCCCCTCTGCACTGCCCCACCACTCATTTTCTCTCTCTCATTCAGATAAATAAATACAATCTTTAAAAAAAATAGAATTTACTCAATCTAAACAACAGAGAGAAAATAGACTTAAAAATCAAATGAAAGAGAATCAGTAGAACATTAAAGAGTTTTTAAAAAGTTGTATATTTCAAGTCTCAGAAGAATTGAAGAATGTTAAGCAGAAAGAGTAATAGGATAAAAGGTGAAAATTCTCAAATCTGGGTGAAAAGCATAAATTCAGGGAACCTGGCTGTCACAGTCCATAGAGCATGAGATTTTGGACCTTAGGGATGTGAGTTCAAAACCCCTATTGAGTGTACCGATTACTTAAAAATAGAATCTTGGGGGAAAAAAAGGCATAAATTCAAAATGAATCTCAAATAACATAAACCCAAATAAATCCATCAAGATACTTTATAATTAAGGTTCTGACAATTAAAGAAAGAAAAACTTGAAAGCATGTGTTATACGGTTTTCTATATTCTGTTCCATTCTTAATTACTATAGCTATAAATCTTGAAATTCTAGAGTGATCCCTCCATTTTATTCTTTTTAAAAATTTGTTTTAACTATTTTAGAGTTTTTTATTTCTGTAGGAAATATACATAAATATAAAAATAAATAAAATATGATTTTGACAAAGGTGTAAAAGCAATTCAATGGAAGGATTTTTTTTTTAAGATTTTATTTATTTATTTGACAGAGAGAGATCACAAGTAGGCATAGAGGCAGGCAGAGAGAGAGGAAGGGAGGCAGGCTCCCTGCTGAGCAGAAAGCCCGATGCAGGACTCCATCCCAGGACTCTGAGATCATGACTTGAGCCGAAGGCAGCGGCTTAACCCACTGAGCCACCCAGGCGTCCCAGAAGGATTTTTTTTATTCCCCAACAAAGACACAGGAGTAGCTGGATATCCTGGGGTGGGGATAGGGGACCTTGACTATCTCACATCTTACACAAAAAAACAGAAGACATTATGGACTTAAGTGCAAAATGTGAAATTATGACTTTTTAGAAAAATTTGTAAGAGTTCTACTGGATCTGAGACTAGGCCAAATGTTCTTAGAATTGACACCTGAAGCACAATCTATAAAAAGAAAAAAAATGATAAATTATGACATTGAACTAAAAACCTCATTTGGAGAAGTCCTACAGGAATTTATAAAACAAGCTATTAACTATAAGAAAATATTTGAAACTGAGTTTCTGACAAAGCACCAGTATCTAGAATATCTAAAGAACTCTCAAAACTCAATAGTATAAAAACAAATGATCCTATCAAAAGTGAATAAGAAAATACTTGAACAAGCATTTCATCAAAAAGGATATACAGATGACAAATGCAAACATGAAAGATGTTCAATGTAATTAGCCATTAAGGAAATGCAAATTAAAGCCACAAGAAGATATCACTATTACTTTCCTATCAGAAGGGCTAAAATATAAAATAATGACAACAGCAAATGCTGGTGAGGATAAGGAGAGTCTAGATTATTTATACACTACTAGTAGAAATATAATAGTGGAGTCTCTCTGGAAAAGGGTTTTTTGTTCTGTTTTGTTTTAAATCAAACATGTGACTTCCAATTCACCCAGAAATTAAACTCAGATATTTACCCAGTGAAATAAAAACATATGTCTGCACAAAACATATTCGGATGATCATAACCAGTTTATTTGTAACAGCACAAAATAGAAAAAACTCAGATACACTTCAGTGGGTGAGTACAAACCACCATGAAATATAATTAATCAAAAAAGGGAACAAACTATTGATACACACAGCTCACTTTAATCTTCAAAGAATCATGCTGCATAAAAATGACAATTCCAAACGGTTACATGCTGTATGATCCATTTCTGTAATATTCTTGAAATGACAAAATTAAAGAAAGGAGAATATAGTAGCAGTCACCAAAAGTAGGAGGATGGTGGTAGGTATGGTTATACAGGGGGAACACATGGTGGAAAGTAGTCCATACCTTAACTGTATCAATGTGAATACCCTAGTTGCAATAGTGCCCTCTAGTTTTGCAAAAGGAGGAAATCTGGATAAAGAGTACATCTGTGCTGTTTCTTCCAAATATATATTTATGTACAATTACCTCAAAATTGAAAAGAATTTAAATGTTAAATTATATTTGTACATAGAATTAATATTTATTAAAAAATAAACTTTCACATTTCAATAAGAAACATCAACACAAACAGCTGACAATCGAAAAACTTATTTCGATTCTAGCACATTCATGTCATCAGACCCCAGCCCTTTTCACCTTTCTTCTCTTCCACGTTCAGTGTGTCAGCTCCCTTCTTCTCTTGGTCATAACCGATCAACTAAATACTGGGCATTACAGGCCCACACACAACTTCTGTCTGTACAAGACAGTAGTCTTTTCATTGTTTCTCTTTAATGAGTGAGAAAACATTCCCCCAAGTAGTGTCTACTACAAGTGAACAAAGCTAACAGCATCTTTCTTCACTTGCAAGGAAGTACTGAATAAACGCTGTTAGGGGGTCTAGTCCTGACTCAGTCTCAAGGTCTCTGCCTGACATTGGCTAAATCCTACACCTTCTCTGGCTTTCAGTTTTATGATCATTATTACATACTGAAACTTGGACCGGTGATTAATGATCAGCAGTTTGCTGGGCAATTTCTTGGGTAGCATTTCATTTGGATCATCAGTAATGATAATGTTGAACTAAGAGTAGACATAGATAAAAAATTAGAGTTATTTTTGATGCACTGTTGTCCTTCCCTTTAATTATTAAAAATGATATTTCACATATGTCAATATTTTACATATTTCTGAGTGACAGTACTCTGATTTCCAAAAATGTATAAAGGTTGGACTCAGTATATAGATTCTCCTATATTAATAGTTTGTCAAACTCTAAAGAAATCAGTTGATTTTGAAGGGTCAAAAATCTGTGGTATATACCATTATGCCTAAGCAAAACAATGTACAAGTGACCTGAATTTTCAAATGGACCATTTATCACTTTCATACTGATTTAGGCCCTAGCCTCAAAACCTTGGAACTTATTGTTATTGTTATTTACTGAGCGTCACAGCAAAGCTATCTGATGCCAGTGCATTAACAGATAATTCAATTGTGTTTTTTGGCTGCCTACTCTCTACCAGACAGAAGCCTGAACATGGGAGATATAACAAAGGATAACATATGGCCTTTTTCTTAAAAGAATTCATTGTCTAATGCAGGAAGACGAATAAGTACATTAAGTCATATTTCATTACGATCAGGCTGACGATAGGACCTTAAGACAGTACCGAAGAGAAAGTTAACTCTCTCTGAGACCATCACAGCATTCCTAATGTTAGACTAAGAATTCAAACTGAGTCAAGTATGATATATTTGAGGCTTCCAGGTATATAAAGCGTAAGGCAGCGCTATCACAGAATAAATCACAACTAGAAGAGACATTCATCTAGCTTCTTCATGTTAATGATCATAAAACTGAAAGCCAGAGAAGGTGTAGGATTTAGCCAATGTCAGGCAGAGACCTTGAGACAGAGTCTGGACTAGACCCCCTAACAGCTGTTTATTCAGTACTTCCTTGCAAGTAAAGAAAGATACTGTTATTTTTGTTCACTTGTAATAGACACTACTTGTTGTCCAAAATTTGTTTAATAACAAAGCCTGTATTTTGTGTTATACCTGTTTTATAAAACTAGAGGAAATACTGATTAGTTCAAGCAAATAAATCCACACATGCGTTTATCCTCATTATAAGCAGAATGTGTTTATCCACTCGGGAAACTTGGGGCATGGCCATGTGACTTATTTTGTCCAATTAGATGACAGACTTGACAACATCAGAGACTTAAATTATGTTACCATGATGGCTGTGCTCTTTGTTATCCATCGTTTTCCGTGAGAAGAACACAACTTGGTTAACTGCTAGACCAAGGAGGACTAGAGATGCATAGAGCAGACCTGAGCAGAATCTACAGCTAAAAGCCAAATAGTGATCCACTCTACCTATATCCACCCAAGTCAAGCTGATTCACAAATGAATGAATAAAATTGTTGTTTTAAGTTCTTTGGGATGGTTTGTTATGGAGTACTCTTATGGTAATAGCTCACTGATAAATTTGATTTGGGGCTTTCCTAAGAACAATGTGACAAAGAGAAAAGTAAGTGGTAAATACTTGAGAATGGTTGCAAAGAGGAAATTAAAAAGATGACCTACGAAATGTAAGATTAATAAAAAGAAATGTATGGACATTAGTTGGTGTGAATTAAACCATTCAACAAATAATTTTTGTTACCTACATTTCCAAAAGACTTTGGCAGATAATTCAGGAGAAACCTCATGATTAACACATTCTTCCTTACTGTCTCCTTTCCCAAAGGACCTTCAGTGTTGTTGGAGATGTGTGTGTGTGTGTGTGTGTGTGTGTGTGTAGAGAGGGGGGGGTTATTTATATATTTATTTCAAAATCTCTTTAGATAAGCACCAGATAAAAGATATAGACCAACAAATATTCTAAGCACAAAAAAGAAGATGTCATTGAGATCAAGAATGGTTAGCAATAGCTTTCCATAGGAAGAGACCATGATCTTGGTAAGATTCAGGAGAAAAAGGGCCATAACACATGATCTGATCCCTGCTCTCTTATCCCCTCCTTAGTTCTTCCAGGCCACTAATCCATGTTCCTAATGGCAGGAATTAGCTATCATTTCTTTTTCTTTGTTCCCAGGGCACAAAAATCTGAATAGTGCTTGGAACTACTTAGAGGTAATTAAGGGCACTTAATATCCCCAATTCCCAGCAGAGTTCCTAGCACATTACAAGAAATCAACATGTATTCATTGAATCAACCAATAAATCAACTAGTCAATAAGTGAAAAAGAATGGTAAAAGTTATTTCATTTATAAAAGTTATTTCATTTCAGCTTTGTTGCTGAAAGCAAAGTTTTAGTTAAATTTCTTTCATGAAAAATAATGTATATGATGTGATGATTACCACAGATGTGATGTGAAACTATTTTAAAACCAAAGTACAGTTCAAGAAATGAAAGTGATTACATAATAAACAAATTTCTCTTACTGTTATCCAAAAGTAAAATAAATTTTACTCAGACACTGTATAAACTACTTGAGGAGCATCTGGGTAGCTCAGTGGGTTAAAGCCTCTGCCTTTGGCTCAGGTCATGATCCCAGGTCCTGGGATTGAGCCCGGGAGTTGGGGTCTCTGCTCAGTAGGGAGCCTGCTTCCTCCTCTCTCTCTGCCTGCCTCTCTGCCTACTTGTGATCTCTGTCTGTCAAATAAATAAATAAAATCTTTTAAAAAAATAAAATAGAATACTTGAATTGTCAGCAAGTGCTTTTTCTCTCTGCTTAACCACTCTACATTATGAATAAAACGTTAAATATCTCCTGTGTTATCCACATCACCTGCAAATTGTTAAAAATAAAATGCTGAAGAGCTATTGGTCATTCAAATCTGTCTGAAATATGAAACCTTATATCAACTGTCAAACACTAACAGCCATCCTCAGTGTAAACATTTGAGAAAAAGGTCGCAATAATGAGTTTCTTAAACTATGTCAGAATGTGATCTTAAAACTGTACTCTACAGTTTGATGAGAAAGAATGTTTCCAGTCTGACAAAAGTGGTTTCTTTTTAATGACAGAAAAGTTTGGGAGCTGGGGAGAATGAAACATAAGAAAGACAGGGAGAAGAGACAAAGACACTCATTGAAAAAGTTCTAGAATTGGAAGCTGTGCTTTTAATTCCCTCTATGATTTTGGGTGAGTCATTTAACTTCTTTGATTTCCATTACCCTGAGAGCATAAGATATAAGGACTGGATCGATGATTCCCAATGTTCTTTGAAGTTTTAAGACTCTACGATTCTCTGATCCATCTCCAGATTTATAACTAAGTAATGGCAGGGAGAAGATCTTACTGTCAAAGCTAAGGTAGGAAAATTTAATTTAATTTAAATGTAAAGACCCCTGTCTTTTAATATATTGAAGTAGTTATGGGATATCTAGAGGGTTTGATTTTTAATGAAGATCACAGGTGATTTCTTTATGAAAGAGCTACAGAAAAGTCTTTCCTTAAAAAGAAATAAGCCTATTGGCAAAGCTCATCCTTGCTCACAAAAGCACAATGTTTATATTGAAAAAGAGAATTATTCATGCATCTGATATTTGAGCCCTTCCTTATCCTTTTTGTAATGAGATTTCAAATATTCTGGTCTTTTAGACAGTCTTTCTAAAAGCTCAGTTTACTGTTTCTGTTTCAACTTTCTGAACCAACTACTACATCTTCAATTGTGAACTAGTTAAAGAGTAAGAAATTCATGTCTCTGGACACTGCTAGTTGCTTCTGGGCCTATACAACCATTACGCCCAAAAATATAACCGTCCAGCTCTAAAATCATGTATTCTAAAACAATATGTCAAACATCTCATATTTATTACTGTGAGAAATAGAAAGATAAAGTGACTGTTTTCTATGTGGTGGTTTTTAAACAAGCCTGCAATTTGGCTCTGGTCCCTTCTCTTGAATCTACCTGGCCTGAGTGACTCAGTGTAAAGAAGAGAAAGCATTCAAAGTAACACTGGGCGTCTTCTGAGTCTAGGAGAGAAAAGGCCATGCAATCCCACCTTGCTCTCTAGGGCTGATTGCTGTTGGGAAATTTTTCTCAAAGCCCAGCCATCGTGCTCATGAAGTCCAGTCCATTGCTCATGATGCAATAGGTGATCTAATTCAGAGCTCCAGGTAAACTCAGCCTTCTGATCACTCAGGCCATGTGCTAACTATATGGCTGAAGAAACTTCCTCATGATTTCTGGCCCCAGCCTTCATGTCACCTTGAACCTTGGAGTCCTCCCCACTGAGGCCCCAGAAGTTATGGAACAAAGACAAGCCACCAGCTACATTTCTGTCCCACAGAACCTGTGAGCACAGTAAAATGGTTGTCTCATGCCACTAAATTTTGAATGTTTGGTTGGACAGAAATAGCAGAAGCACTAAATCCTAACTTTGTCTTATCTGCACCCCCACTCTAGATCACCGTTATGCACTTTATCTTGGTTTTGTGTCTCATCTCAAAGACTGTCTTCTCCAAAGAGTCTGTAAATATTTGGGCAGGTGCGATGGAATTTCTCTTTCAGGTTTCTCTTTGTTGGCCCCTCACATCATTTGACATTTATCGTCCCTTAATAAACTAGAGTTATTCAAATTTTATGAGGCATTTTGTAATTCTATCCCAAACTTTGAAATCTGAATATCATAAGCTTGGAAAGGGAAGAATAAATACTTTCTCTTTCCCATATACAGACTTATTTTGTTCTTCTCTATTTCTGAGTAGAACACGTGACAACAGTTAGTTTTAGTTTTAAAGAAATGTCCTTTTAATAAAATATAATTTAATAAGCATTGCAAAATGATTTTTTTTTTTTGTCTGTAACAGGGCATTCAAAGACATTGTGCCTTATAAACTTCCCCAAGCACCAATTAAGAAAAGCTGGGCAGATTGGTATATTTCCAACTCATATCCAATTCTATTTCAATATGAGACTTGCTAAAACTTAGTAGTAATATGTTTAAGCAGTACACTTAAGGGAAGACTAAAGAAAAGGAAAGGTACATAAATGACATGACAAGATGATTCATGAATCATTTAGATTTTACCAAAAAAATCTCCCCCAAATATTATTTTGTTTTTATTTCACAGTCGCAAAATATGAAACTCAAAGCTGAATGACTTTCCCAAAGTCGTCCTTCTGTAAACAGGGAATCCTGAACTCAAACCTCAGACTCTGTAATTTGAAATGGATTTCACTTTATGGAGCAAAATTGTGCATACAGGGTCAGACCAAACATAAGGTGAGATAATGCTCACGAGGTCCTCAGCATAGACAAAATAAAAGCAATTATGAAGCATTTAACATTTATTGAGAGTTGTATTGTTTTATGTCCTCTACTAAATAAAGCATTCTTAGAGGTTCTCGTTTTTACCTATGTGGCAAATGAGACTTAGAAATTTGAAGTGACGTCACCAAGGTTATAGAGCAGGAGAGTTGGGGAAGTCAAACCAACCATTCTGGCTCTAGAGCAAAAGTCTTTATGTTCTGCTACCTTACACCTCTAGTTTTAAGGATAAAGAAGAAAATAAAGCAAGTTTTCAGCTTTGTTGACAACAGCAGAGTATTATTTTGGTACACACAGATATTAATCCATTGTTAAAAATCATGTTCTTCAAAAAGATGTATTCCAAGCATGCCTCACCCAATTACCTTTCTTATCTGTTCAATTAATTCTATTAATATAATCAACATTCAACTTTGCTAATTGCAAGATGCAAAAGCTGCTGGTTTAGTATAAGGACTTTGAAGCCTCATGGCTTTTCTTCCTTCTTTATGCCTTTCTCTTACAGAAAAACCCTGATTAATTACATCTTGCACATGTCACAAGTTCACAACTAAGCCATCTTGTGGTATTTAAAACAATGCATTATGACTTTTTCTACTATACTGAAGAATTAAGGGCAGGCAAATGCAATCAATTATGGCAGATTTGAATCAAAGGATTTATTTAGGTATTTTTAATTAATTAAATACACAGAGTCTCTAAAGCAGTCTCTCCTCCTTTTGTAATTTCTGATTTTTCACTCAAGATATCTCTGAGAGAGGCATTTATGATTCTCATACACAAAATAGTGTTGTAACATTCTAACCTCTTGCCCCTCCCCTGAGTCCTCGCCCATATCACTTCGTCGCTGTCCTGCTTCCTCTCACTGCTGCCCCCACTGGACCTTCTCATCAAGAGGCAAAGGTTTTCAAGAGTCTTCCAGATTTTCAGCATCTTACTAATGTAAGAGAGAGCACAGGTTGCTGCAATTTCAATCTGTCCTTTGATAGATGAAGCAGTTACTCTACTCGGTAAAGGGGAATAAAAATAAAAAACAAAAACAAGAACAGCAAACGAAGGTCAAGTATCCAAAGCCCATCTTCTTTGTGGTTCTTTTACCAAGGAAATTGGCAGCCCTCTTGCTGAGGCCTTCAGTTCCAGATTTTAGCATCTCAACAGGCTTTAAACAACAACAGAGCACCTGCTGAGGGAACTCTCTTGGTTTGCCTTTGCAGAAACGCCTTTCCTGTTGGTGCAGAAAATAGGCCCCCCAGTTTTTCAGGCACTGTTCTATGCAAATAACGTCACTGAACTGTGGTTCATTATCTCTGGGATGAACATCTATACAGCAGGTTTAGAGGGTCCCAGATGCTGGTCTCATGGCGGAGATGTATGAGAAAGACCCAGAGTGGTTTGAGTCACATGCTGCCTTGGGGGAGAAGAGAAGGACAACAAGAAGGTCACCTGTGCGATGTCGATGCCATCATGGAAATTCTGCCATCGTGGAAAGAAGTGAGCTGAAAAGAAAAGGTTTTAGCAGAGTTTGGAAGAGAGAGTCTATCTGTGTGGGAAAATGCTTCTTGGGGTGACCCAGCTGAAGTGGGGACTGAGAGAAAAGAAGTCAATCCCACCGTTTGCCCTGGGAAAACGAGGTCTGCTCAAACTCCTCTCTCTGCCCTGAGGAGAAGCTGGAGTCTGTCCTAAAGCGATAAAAGGTTTTGTTGGGAGCTCAAGCATGGTTTGGTCAGTGATTGGCCGTGGGTTTTGGCTTGGGTAATGCTCACTGGTTCTTTATTTGTAAAGTAATAGTACCAGGAGAATGATGTGAACCCTGGTTTCCATGGAGGAAGTGATGGGCTTCTTAGAATAATCCTTTGGGTTGGTACAGACTGAAACCCACCACTCAGGGATAAGTAGGAACCATGCCTGGGCCCCTTGCTGAGGAAGGTGTTGGCTAGTGCATCTTACCTGCTGGAGCAGGGTAGGGAGGAATCTTGTGATTAGGCCATTTGAGGTCATCCCATTTGACCACATATCATAATATTCAGCCTTAATTAGCCTTACACCACTGAGTTTAAAAACTTGGATGCCAGAGACATTGAGTGATAACCTAATATCTTCTGATTCCCAGTCCTATTTGTGTTTTATTTCATAATTTACTTACCATTTGCTTTTTATTTAAATCTATATCTATCTATATCTATCTAACTATGTAGGTGTATAGATATAAATAGATACATAGATTTTTTTTTTTTTAAGTAGGTTCCATACCCAGTGTGAAGCACAACACAGGGCTTGAACTCCCTAAGATCAAGACCTGAGCTGAAATCAAGAGTTGGATGCTTAATCAACTGAGCCACCCAGGAGGGCCTATAGTACTTGCTTTCTAAAAGGATTTATAGGACACATGGGTAGCTTAGTCCACTAAGTGTCTGCCTCCAGCTCAGGTTATGATCTCAGGGTCCTGGGATAGAGTCCTGCATTGGGCTCTCTGCTCCATGGGTAGCCTGCTTCTCCCTTCCTCACTCCCTCTGCCTGCCATTCCCCCTTCTTGTGCTCTTTCTTTCTGTGTTAAATATATAAAATCTTTTTTTAAAAATTAAATAAATAATAAAAGGATTTATAGTGACATACCATAAAATGTACATGAACAACAAAATTACCAAAATAGAAATAGAGAGCTAACATTTGAAAAGTAATACAGTATAGAAAATTTTCTCCATGTAAAGGCATGAAATTAATGAAGCAAGGTTCCAGAGAACTTAATTTGCACAGACCTTTTCTAAGGTCCTAAAGGTGCTCTAAAGAAAATGTATTCACATGGTCTATGTTTTTGTCAAATCTGCAAAATATAAAATATTCTCAATGTAATCAAATTATGACTGCTTTTTATTTCCACTTCAACTTCTCTTATACCATACTACTACTTTCAATCTTTATGGGGACTTTTGATATTTGCTAAGGCAAGGTGGACCTGGAGATAGATTTAATTTGGATTTAGTGATGTATTCTGTACCTGCGGTCATATCTATACATAACTAAATTAGCTTCCCTGATAAAAATGGCTCCTTGGACTTTAACCACTCATTGTGAAAAAAAAAAAAAAAAAAAAAAAAAACCCTGGGAAAAGTGATACCAAGGTCAAGGGTCAAAAGTGACATTGCAGTATGAACATGTCCTACAGTGTGTGGCAGGTGATAACAGAGTAGAGACAGGGTTTGAAATATATTGAATAAGAACTTGGGATTTTTTCCCCCATATTTTATGACACTTATTTTAAAGAAACTTGATACATATTTTCACAAAATTGACAACAATCCTAGAGATTTCCAAGACGTCGCAAATAATGAGGTTTTTTTTTTTTAGCTGAAAATAACTTTTCTAAACTATCCATTTAATTCCTACATAATTCTTCTGACCTATGTGATTTCTATAATAAAGTTCTATTTTCCATCTTTATTTTGATTAATACCTTATCTCTCTGGAAATGGCTGGCTGGATATCTTCAAAATCATTAAAATACATTTGAAATTTGATTTGGTCTGACATAAAATATACATTCTGGAGATTGAAAATATATATTAAAAGTTTTAGGGGGACTCAAGGAATATTTAATATATTTGTGTGTGTATGCGCCCGTGATGTTATTTTATATAGTGTGAAGAGTTAGTTTCAGAAATGTACATTCAATTTTTCCCAAATGAAAAGGCTATAGATATTTACTAGATATTGAAAAATTGTTTTCAATTTTCTTCCTCTGAATATACGCAAGTATTTTTGGTAACTAAACATCATCATGAATACAAATTGTGGCATCATATAAGAAAAAAATTGAAAGATAAATTTGAGACCTTTTGTATTGGGAGAGGGACATACCCTCTCAAGAGCAAAGGAGAAAACAAGGTCTGGCCATCCAAAAAGAAAGTTGTTATTATCCTTATGTGTGAAAACTAAGGCAATTGTGTGGACAGTAAAACTGATGATTATCAGTGGTATAATCTAGCAAGTGAAATAAAGCCGAGTGCTCTCTGCTTGAGGATTGAAAGAAACCGGTCAACAGCAACAAACTGCCACAGATTAAGAAATACTGAATAGGGCACCTGGGTGGCTCAGTGGGTTAAATCCTCTGCCTTCAGCTCAGATCATGATCTCAGGGTCCAGGATCGAGCCCCACATGAGCCCCACATCGGGCTCTCTGCGCAGCAGGGAGCCTGCTTCCTCCTCTCTCTCTGCCTGACTTGTGATGTCTGCCTATCAAATAAATAAATAAAATCTTTAAAAAATACAGAATATTTTCAAGTATGATTCAAAACCTATTAAGTTACAGTAAGTCGACATAGGGCAAAATTTTTCCCCATAATTTAAAATCTTGACATCAAAGAGGAACTGAAAATATAGCTAGCCCAATGGTAAAGTCATGCTTCTGAGTGAAAATCTTTATTAACAGAGAAATTTTTGAAATTCAGATATGAAAGAGAGAAACAGAGAGAGAGAATCCATCACGGGCAAGTATAATGCAATGTAAATTAATAGTATAGTAAAGGAGAACAATTAATGGTTATTGCTGAGGTTCTACTAATTTCTTCAAGGTAAGAAATTATTTTCAAATTTCTCAAGCTCCACCCTAATATAGAAAAAGATCTATACTGTAAGCCTTAATTTTGATCAATTTTGTTTTCACAAGGAAAATCTTCAGAGTGAATTCCAGGATGAACTGCACTGAGAATGTATTTATATGTCTTCTGGATAACAGAATGATAAATGTATTAATACATAGGGTATTTAAATTTGGTCATAACATTGGAATGTATTACCAAAAATCATTTTTAATCATCATAATAATATAAAAATATTAATATATACTTGATTTTTACAGTTTTTATTACACTCTATCTAATAATAATCAAAAATTTTCTAAACAACAGTTAAAAATGAGTTTGTTTGTTTTTAAAAGTCTACAAGAAAATGACCCTATGCTGATGTTTTTTCTTAATTTAGTAGCTATACTCTCCACTCTCTCTACTCTGAGCCTGGGTGACTCAGCTGGTTAAGCGTCTGCCTTTGGCTCAGGTCATACTCCCAGGGTCTGGGGATGGAGTCCCATGCCAGGCTCTCTGCTCAGTGGGGAGCCTGTTTTTCCTTCTGCCTACTCTGCCTGCCACCCCCCTCTTGCACTTTCTCTCTCTCTCTGACAAATAAGAAAATCTTAATTAAAAAAGATATACATATACATATATATGCATATATAAATAAAATTTTAATAAAAATATATACATATATATATTATACGGATTTGTATCTGTAAAATCTCTTCTAGGGAAAAGGAAAATAAAGCATACAAATAGAAGGATACTCATTCTTAAGAGATTCCTGTGTCCTAATCCATTGAATCAGTGAATATGCTAGATTATGCAGCAAAGAGGATTAAAGATGGCACAAGTACAAGACTGTACAAATATTGAAGTAAGGTCCCTAATCAACTGGTCTCAAAATAGGGAAAATATCCTAGATTATCCAGGTGTGACACATGTAATAACGTGAGTCCTTAAAAATGGAAGAGGTTAAAAGAGGAGAAAACCAGAGAGATGGTAGCAAGAAGAGGGGTTGGCCCAATATTCCTAACTTTGAATACGGAACAAAGGACCCGTGAACCAAAAAGAAAGAGTGGCCTCCAGAAGCTGGAAAAGGCAAAGCTCTTTCTAGGGCCTCAAAAAAGATACAGTTCTGCCAACAGCTTGACTTTAGCCAAGTGTGATCTGTATGAGATTCCTGAGCTTCAGAATTGTAACATAATATATTTATATGCTTTAAGCCACATTGATGACAATTTGTTACAACAGCAACAGGGTACTATTAGAAGCATAGGCAGTGACTAATATGCACAGACATATATAGCAAAAGGCAAAATTTTAAGGCTGAAGTTCTCTTGTCTCGAATTCTCTTTCAGTTTTGTCAATGTAAATTCTTTAGTTGTATCATTCTTCTGGTTGTAATCTTGTAAAGGAAATGGCTGGCTTGAATTGAAACTTTCTTTAGTGGCATTATGGTATCCATTTTTGTAGTTATTTTTAAGGTAAACTGATGAGACCTAAGATTTCTGAGGAGCATTCTTTGAGGTTCATCAGGTCTGATGTTTGAGGTGGTCATGGATGGGAATAAATAGGAACTCTTAATGCCTTACCATCTCTCATTCTTTATTTTCAGTTACCCTACAAGCTGCCCAATGTTCGTGCATTTTATTGTTTGTACTTTCAGATAAGGCTTCTTTTAAGAAATATCTCACATACATAAAGATATAAATTGGAATAATATTGAATTTTTGAACTAAGCTACAGTTCTATGTCTCTTGTCTACGTTGTTATGAGTTGTTTGCTGTCCCTTATGTTATTCATTGTCAGATGCCTGCCTCCAGCAGATTTCTTCTGAGTAGACTGTTTCTAGCTTCAATTGTTGAATGGCTGCACCCTGGGAATCTGCATAATCATACTCACCACAGGAGAGTCAAAGTTCTGAATGAGAGCCTACAGAAAGAAATCATGCATTTAGAAGACTTTAAATATACTCAGAGAGTTTTTCACACACACGCCAAATAAAATCAATGACCATTTTTGTAACGATGCCTTTAATGTTTCTGCCCTGGAAAAGCAGGAAAGATATCAGTCTTATTTGATATTGCAGACCCTGTTCCTGGCACAGGAAGACTGAGGAAACATTTCTATTGGGCTGGATTTGTGAGAGAGCTGAAATTCCTAAAGCAGGGTTTGTCAAATTTCTTACCACATCTTTATGTTTCTTTATATTTCAATAGATCTGAATTTATATTCTGCATATGTAAATGTAATGTTAGCAAGCTATATTCTCATTCAAATTACATTTATATTTTTAAAACATTTATATGTTTAAATGTGTTTATATTTATATTTTTATAAATATTTTAAAATTTGTTTATATTTTTAAAATGTTTCCTTGGGGGATTATTATTTTTTTTTTTTGAGGTAAACACATCCTTAAGATTTTGCTCAGCTATGGCATATCATGGTCATTTGATTGTAGATGTACGATATTAGGATTGGCTCATTAGAATGTGCAATTATGGGCGCCTGGGTGGCTCAGTGGGTTAAGCCGCTGCCTTCGGCTCAGGTCATGATCTCAGGGTCCTGGGATCGAGTCCCGCATTGGGCTCTCTGCTCAGCAAGGAGCCTGTTTCCTCCTCTCTCTCTCTCTCTCTGCCTGCCTCTCTGCCTACTTGTGATCTCTCTCTGTCAAATAAATAAATAAATAAAATCTTTACAAAAAAAAGAATGTGCAATTATACTAAAAATGGGAAATGTAGTGAAGAAAAATATTTTTCTGTTTTTCTGTAACTTTGTGGTTGAGCCAACCCTAGAGAGTCCTGCAACAAGAAATCAGTGTATGCACTTCCAAAGCAGACTATGTGGATATAGGTACAGTCATGTGGCTGTTGTTAGTTATATAATTTTGATGGAAAAATCTAATTAAAGTTTTTCACATATAACCTAAATTTGTGTGACCTCCATAGATTTTAGAATCTCTAAGTGCCAATGTTGAATATTTCAGATTCCCTTCCTTACAAATGTAAAAAAGTCCTCTTTCAACAACATCCCAAGCATATAGCTAAGAGGGATTTGAAAATTTCTTTATTTTGACAAGATGATATACTTTGGGGAAAGCTATATTACTTATACATATTAAACAGATATTACGAATTCAGTGACAGCAAGATAATGCATAACAGGTGCCAAGTTATGCAACTTGGCATTTCATTATGTTCTCTGTAAACACTGTAAGAGTATCACTTTATGTAAAACGTCCTTGAAGTACTCTAGGCAGATTTTCAATAGAACGCTAGATAAAGCACCTTCTAGGCCTTGCCTATTTCTTCTCAAGGTCAAGAGTTTGGCTTTCACGATTGACTGAATGGATGTAGGCATGACTGCAATGTAGGCTAATCTCTAAAACATGGGAGAGAAAAATAGATATCACGTGAGGAGAATGAGAAATGCCTGCTTGGAATATGTCTCCTCTGTCTGACTGAATTTTCAACATTAGGTGAAGTCATTGTCTCTACAATCCCTCAGTTAATATATAACTCAACGCAAATATTTAGAGTACCTACTTTATGCCAAACACTCTGGGATCCCAGCCAGATTCCCTAGGAGTTATTTCAGAAAGGCAGCATATAATAGAGACTATTGTTATCTTTCACCATAGGTTGCCCTCCACCATGACTTTGTCTAGGGGACTTTAATTCATGATTAATATATACAAGAGAATATCTACTGTCTGATTTCATGAGACGTTCTAAAACAGTCAAATCTAAGCTATGGTGTTAGACATCAGAACAATTTTACCTGAGAGAGATGGTAAGGCTTTCCTGGCAAAGGACTCAAGATAGCTTTTTGGAGTAAAGGAATGTTCATTTCATAGGTATATGCATTTGTCAAAATTCCCTGAACTGTAAACTTAAAACTTGTACATTTCTCTATGGGTAAATTATACTTAAAAAAAATTATCTTATTTCCTTTTTGGTAATTACAGTAGGAAGAAAGTCATTTTGACTACAGAATTAGAGAAAGCCTTCATAATAAAAGTGAATTTTGAGGTGGTCACTAAAGGAAAATATTTAGTCGGATACTGATGATTGAGGAAATGATAAGAACAAAATGACTTGTTTAAAGCACAGGGAATCCTCAGGAAATAGATCTGTTTTGTTGGGCAGTAGGGTAAATATATGATCACAGGAATGACTTGGAAAGATGTCACTGGATACTCTAAACATTAGGCTAAACCCTGTGGAGAACTGTGAAACATTTTCACTCAGGAAGCCTTAACCGAGACTCTCCCATCATGCATTAGAATGTCTGGCATATCAAATTAATGATTAATGACATTAATAAGAGAATTAAGACTTTATTTTTTAATTTTTTAAAGAGTTTATTTATTTGAGCGAGAGTGAGCAAGAGAGAGAACACGAGCAGAGGGAGCAGCAGAGGCAGAAGGAGAAGCAGGCTCCCCACTAAGCAGGAAGCCCGATGCAGGGCTGGATGGCAGGACCCTGGAATCATGACCTGAGCTGAAGGCAGATGCTTCACTGAATGAGCCATCCAGGTGCCCTGAGAAATTAGAACTTTAAGTAAAAGTTTAAGGCAAAGAAGCCAAAATTCATGCTAATGGGAAAGAGTGTGCATGTGATTGTTGAATGTAGGGATATGTGTGTGTGTGTAACAACTGGAGTAGTAGCAAATATTTGCATAGCAAGTACTCTTTGCTAGGTTCTGTTGAGAACACTTTTCATTTATCTAATGATTTGAACAGAATAGTCATCCTACGACTGAGTTACCTTTATAATCTTCATCTGAAAGGGGAGAAAACTGAAGTACAAGGAAGTTGAGAAACATGTTCAACGTCACATGTCTAGTAAGTAATCAACTAAGTTTTGTTTCCAGGCATTGTGAGCATCAGTGTTTATGGTCCATCACAGCAATGGCACTCTTCCAAGAAGAGGCACAGGCCAATCTCTAGGACAAACGTGAAAAATGAAAGGGGAAATTAGGACAGATTTTGTCTGGAGACTCTGCTGAAACCAATGCCCCTGAATGAAGACACTCAGGTCCCTCCAGAAGTATTCCATCCTGATCCTCTGGGTACTGGCACATACCATGGGGGGCTGGGCATCACTGCTGTAACTGAAAAGTGTTCGACGGAGGGGAGAGTAAGGAAGTGATTCACTACAGAGATATGTCCTGTTATGAGTTTTGATAAAAGTGTGGAAACTCATATATTGGAAATATTTTATCCTTGTGTCAACTTGCTCACCTCTTCCAGACCTAAGTAAGTGAAACTGAAGGGTGCTGGGCCAAGAGCACACCTGGGTATCTTCACAAAAAGTTTAAACTCATATCCTGTTAGCCTTGGGTTTTATGCAGCTTTAGGAGGAGTAGATGGAAAGCTGTTGAATGTGGCCTCAGTAGGTGAACCTTCAGTTCCCCTTCAGTTATCTCAAGGTTGCTGCTTTGACAGAGCAGGTAAGAAAATAATCTGATTTCAAATAAATCCTTGATGACAGTCCTGATAACTATATGCTTTTTTTAAAAAAATGGGCCAAACACATTATCCACGTTTCTATTTTATGTTTAGTGAAATAGAAAGTCACACAGCATTTTCAAAAGCATTGCATTATCATAGAAATAGATACATGCCATTCTGTGTGGACTAATAAATCTACAAGCGTCCCTCTACAAATCTATAGCCACACAGAAGACAGCAAACTTACTATTGACATTTGAAATCTTTTCCTGAAATAGCAGCCATAATTATCAGAAAGAGGGGGGTGGGGGGAAAGCCTAATAAATTTGGAAGAACAACTGAAGATATAAGAAAGCTAGAAAATGTATTTTTATTTGCCTCAATGAAGCACATATTAGTTACAAGGGAAATTGAATGGAATTCTGTGACTTGGATATTACAAAAATAAACCATAAGCTGAAAAGGTTTGAGAGATACGTGTGATAGAGGCTTAGCAAGAGGCTTTCTTTAAAAACCTCCAAAATATCTGCTTTTGAGAATTCTGAACTGCTAAACTTTCTCACTGGTATGGGTTCAACGCATCCAAGCATTCCCAAAGATTGTTTATCTGCATCGCCCCTGTAAAGCCTAAGCCATAGAAGTGTTAGCCTTCTTTCACAGGTTAATGGCTCTAAATTGTTTTCACAGTCCTCTGCATAGCAAGTGGTACTTTCAAACTACCAAATGTAGTTGAACTTGGGTTCAGGCTTAATCATTAGAGGTGCCCAGTTAAAAAGCAGAAAAAGAAAATATGCCATGCTATGTATTAGCTCTTTACATTCAGCAAGTCAAGAGGCTCAGCTGAGTGTGCTACCTCATCACCAAATGTACTGTATCTGCCCTGCGGGGCTGTTTCAAATTATAAATGTATCTTAAGCACTGAGTATGTTCCAGATATAATTCTAGGTATTGGGTATACAGTGGTGAATAGGAGAAACAAGATCCCCTGCCCTTATGAACTGTTCATTCCAATGAAAAAGAGAGAGAATAAATGAATTTTTAAAGTGAAATGAATGTATATATATATATATATATATATACATATATATATATATAATATATATATAATATGATGAAAAAGAAAGCAGGCAAGAAAATGGATTGCATGGTGATTCAAAAAAGTCCTCCAGTTGAGGTTGGAGCAGTAGCACCTGACTAGCTCAGTCAATTGGTAGAACCTACAAACCCATGCCAGGTCATGAGCTCGAGCCCAATGTTGGACCTAGAGCTTACTTAATAACAATGACAAAAAGGAAAAAATAAAATAAAAATAATAATAACAAAAAGGTCCTCTGAGGAAGTTACATATGAAGTGTCCTCAATTAAATCAGTATTAAATGTTATTATTGATATAAAATATTTGATAATTATAACATTTTATCTACCTATATTATACAACCATACACCTTTCACTTCACTGAGAAATTATGAGAACAAAAGAAGTTTTATTTGAAAGTCAATCTTAAGCTCAGTCAGCCAGGATAGACTGATAGGACACTGCCAAATGGCCTAAACTGTGGCCCCTGGAAATTATTAGGACCAAATCAAAGGTCAGCTTAATGGAGTGCTGGAAAGTGCTGTCCTCGATGTTCAAAAAATTTCAGATACTCTGTGAACTAAAATGCATTGTCTCTGACATACACTCCTCTGTGCCACAATTACTTCAAGGAGAACAGAGAATCATCATGATCCTAAGGGCAAACTTGACAATCTGAATCAGGGCATCCAGAAGAGGAAAGATACATCATTATTAAAAATTTCTTCCCTGTGGGTGCCTGGGTGGCTCAGTTGGTTAAACATCTGCCTTCAGCTCAGGTCTTAACCTTAGGATCCTGGGACTGAATCCTGTGTTGGCCTCCCTGCTCAGTGGGGAGTCTGATTCTCCCTCTTGCTCTGCTCCTCCCCTCACTGGTACACACACACTCTCTCTCTCAAATAAAATCTTTAAAAATAAAATCTGCCCTGTGTATGTAGTGAGGAATAGAGGTCATCCTACTTTCCAAAATAGGATATTGACTATACCTCTTTTCAAGAGACTACAAAATGTTGAGACTTTATCCTCTCAAATTCCAAAATAATTTTAAACAATATTGTTTATTGTGAAAAAACACTTCTATGTCTCTTCACCACCCCCTTTTCTGTATAAAAGAAAAACATAGTACTGCCCCTTCCAACCTACTTTTTACAGATATGTAAAGCCTCTTTTGTGACTTGAAGAGATAATGGCACCATTTTAATGGACCAAATAATGCCTTTAAGTTACTGATGGTCATACAGCTTTGATAAGGATATTTGGCTTCCTCCCAACATGAGTACTAGGTTCCAAGAGCAAGCATTTGGAAGATGGCAGAGACTCTATCACCTTCTATGACAGACTCAACAATCACAAAACATTGCATCCACTGTAGCTAATGGCCTCCCAAGACCAAAAGAGAGAGAAGATGGACCCCAACTCTTGAGAAAGAAGTGTCAACAATATTTTTTAAATGAAGATATTAGAAAGTTGGAAAATATATCTATTTTTATGTGCCTGTATAAAATGCACAGTAATCACAATGGGAATTTAATGAAATTCTGTAATTTGGGGCATTATGAAAATAAGCCAAAGATATATATGCATGTATATATATTTCTGTATTACGAGATGTATTATTGGAGTTGGCTTATGTGGTCATGGTGTCTTAGAAGTCCCACTATCTGTCATCTGCAGACTAGAGACCCAGGAAATCCAGTGATATTATTCAGTTCAAATTCAAAGATTTGAGAATGGAGGACTCATGGTGTATGTCTTGTTCTGAGTGAGAATGACAGAACCAGGAGCCCCAGTGTCCAAGAGCAGAAGACGGATGTCTCAGCTAAAGCAGAAAGGTAATTTGCCTTCCCCTGTTTTTTTGTTCTATGTTGGCCCTCAGTGGTTGGGTGATGCCCCCTTCATTGGTGAGGGCGATTTTCTTTATCAGTGATTCATATGCTACTCTCTTCCACGGACCCTTACAGACAAACCCAGAAATAGTGTTTTTACAGCCATCTGGGCATGCCTTAGCCTCATCAAAATGACATAATAAAATTAGCCATCACAACACATTATAGGCTGTATTAACTCATGAGCATATGTTACTATAGGAAGAAGCGAGCAGGATGATAAGACTACATGTAGCTTTTACTTTGAGTGTAATTGAATAGTATGTATTATGATTCTCTAGGACTCTAATACTTTTCTCCTCTCTGATAAAAGAAAGTAAGTTAGAAGGCTCAGAGACTGAGTTTATGCTTGAATCCCAAATATTCTGCTACAGCTTTGCACATCTTTTTGTCCTTTTTTCAAAATTGTCTACTCTATTGAGCCTTTAGGAACAATTTTTAAATTTCCTTTAAGGGTGGAATATTTTTTGTAAATATTGACTGACTAATGTTCTCAGTGTTAATCTGCTCAGGCATATTTCTGGAACAGCTCTGTGATGGTCAACATGGACACAAACTCAGAGGTGAAAACACGTTTTTCTTACATTTTCACATTTTTAAAATATGTGATTTTTTCACTGATATAGTTAAAGTGTATTTTATTGGATTCTTCTGCTTTCAATGAGAAGTTACAAACAGTCACAAAGAAACTAATTTTTTCAACCCTTAAGGGTTTACACCAAAAGAAGATAGAAAATGTTCTGTTTAAATAGGTGTCAGATAGCTGTTAATCTTCGGTAAATCTCTGCATTTACCATCAAAGCAATATAAGTTAAGTTAAGGACTTCAAGAGGCACTTGACTTTTTGTGGGTAGTCAATTGAAAAGAGACACAATTAACATAATGGTGAAGTATGATTTTCTAAAGAACTATTAAAAAAATAAAGCATTTGACTTTATTAAGAGAATTTTGTTAACAACAGTCTGAAAGCTTAATACTCAGCTCAATTGTTGCAAAAGTGAAAATGGATATTTCATATGTCAGCTTAAGACTGAAGAGTATAAAAAACAGCAGTAATAATTACGTTGCATTCTGTAGTCATGTGCCAGAAGAAACACTTCCTAAGGAAGAAATATTTGAGCTCACTTACAAATAAAGGGAAAAAGTAACCACTAAGGGTGGCATTCCAGGTACAGAAGACACAAGGGTACAGAAGTCCTTCTTTCACATGCACTTTGCTGTGCTCGGTAAATGAGCAATGAAGTTGGGTTTTGTTTTATTTTAATCAACTAATTTTGAAACAAGTGATCAAAAACATGACTATGAAATGTGGGACTGAAAGCCAAACTGAAGAAAAATGAATCTTTGAAAAGTCAGAGTGGCATAAAAAAAGAAAAGCAACATTTATAAGAATAATTCACATGACAATAAGAGATATTATATTCTGTGATATTAAACAGCAATTATCCCCTCTGCTAAATAGATGATAGATATAGATTGATAAATGTTACCGAATGTGGCAGTAGATTAAAAAAAAAGAAAGTTTTAAAAAAGAACTTAGGAGAAATTTTAAAGTGGAGAAAAATAAGCTTGGAATATATCTTCAAGCTTATTCCCATTCAATTTTGCCTTTCAGGGGCACCTGGGTGACTCAGTGGGTTAATTAACATCTGCCTGAGGCTCAGGTTATGATCTAAAGGTCCTGGAATGAAGCCCCATGTCTGGCTCCCTGCTCTGTGGACAGTCTGTTTCTCCCTCTCCCTCTGCCCCTCATCTCACCCTGCTCCTGCACTCTCCCTCTCACTCTCTTGCTCTGTCAGGGATACCCTCTTTCTCAAATAAGTAAATAACATTTTCTTAAAAAGATAAAATTTTGCCTTTCAATCCAGTCTCTAATTGTCCGACAAATAGCAATTCAGGTGATGTTTGAATGTGATCAATCTGGGACAAAATATTTCCTTCCAGTTCTAAGGTGGGCAGTCTGAACCCTAGAGAAATATATACAATTTCCTCGACTCTTTCCCACGTGCTGCTGTTGAGAAGCTCAGTGGTGAGAGTGTCCTCTGCAGGCCATAATTAAAGATAACAGACGCTACTATGGAGCTCTCCTTGGTACTGACAATGGAAAAAGGCCAATAAGAGTTGGAGGGGGTGTGCTTTGATCTGCAGGGACCTGGTGGACTGGTCATTCAATTTCCTTTTTTGCTTCTCTTTTCTTTACCTTCTTTTTTTGAGGTGGAGAGGTGGTTTTGATTTTATTTTCTGTCATATTTTCTCAGTCTAATTTTACAACATTTCTATTGGTTTTTTTCATTTTTGCTATATATATTCTTTGTAATTTCTGCTGGCTTTTTCTGTTATGGAAATGTGACCTTAAAGAAGCCCATTCACTTTCACTAATGCAATATATTTTCTTATTTTTCTGATGATAATTATATTTATGCTCTAAATTATATTTAAGAACTTGGACTATTATCAGATTATTCTTAATTCGAATTGCAGAGCCACAGTCCCTAGTTCTGTGATTGAACTTAAGAGATTCACCTAATTTCCTTAAGTCTTACTTTTCTCACATGGAAATTTAATAACAGTAATTCCTCCAGTGTTTATTAAACTGAATTAAACAAAGGGCATACTGTCTTGAATCTATTTATGTTTGTGTGTGTGTGTGTGTGTGTGTGTGTGTCTGTATGTGTGTGTGTGTGTATGTGCATGTATGAAGACTGGAAGGGCTTGGGAGAAAGTGGGGATAAAGGCAAATAGACAATAAACAAATCAAATATTAATAATAATAACAAATAAATAAAAAATATATGTAAACAAAACTTATATCTCATTGGGTTAATCTTTTTATTACTTTTGATGGTGGGTCTTGTCTAAACTGGGTTCCTACTTTGTGGCAAGGTAGATTATAGGGTTTATTTCTTGGAATTGTCACTTAAAAAAGAGGGAAGGGCTTACACTGGACTCCAGGAACAATGTTACATATCCTTCTTTTTTTCAAGTGGACAAAAAAAAAATTATGTGAAACACAATACATACAAGTTCGGCTCCTACAAAGTGATTTCCCCTGAGAATTTTCTCATATAATGAGATTTTTAATGTGTTTGTATTCTTCAAGAATCAGAAGTACCTATTTTGTACTCTTTTATAAAAGTACAAAAAAGAGTTTACAAAAACCCTTTTTCTCCTGTTGTGCAATTTGTTGACCCTAATCTCTTCATTGATACTTAATTCTCCGCATACTGAACATGAACTTCTTTTTACTGAAGATGGTTTTTAAATAAATCTTAATATTCATGGTTGAAATACTGCATTGATTTCATGTTAAAACACAATATTTTCCATTAAAGGAACTCTGCAATGAAGTTAACAACAGTTATTGAAAATATATTTATTTTGGTCATATTTATGACTTTTAGTCCAAAGTTTAGTTTTGCCTCAAAATTAACTACTCCTGTGCACAAACTCAATTATTATTTACAATATTTCTCACTGAATTTGTTCTTAAAAGTTTAAGTCCTGTTTCTCATATTTAACTGCTTTACATAATAAACTTAAAAGCAAAATTATACAATCAAAATAAAAACTAAAATGCTTTGACACATTGATGGCATTAAAAGTAGGTACTACAGCCAACAAATGTTTATTAAAAGTATGCTAAGGTCCACATACTGTTATAGATATTTTACAGGATCCATTTCATGCAGTCCTTATACTCTGTTCACTCATTTCATTTCTATTATACTCAAGGGTAGTGATTACTGCAAAATCAAAGAGTGAAAATACTGATTTTGATTTGTTATTCACTTTTTAGGAATAACTCAAGAGTTATCATATTATAAAATTAGTACTGTATTTTCCTTAATGTGGCCAAAATTTATTATATCAATTATGAGAGTCAGAACTTTTAATAGCAAAGGATGCTGAAGTATCAGATGCTTAACATAATTACAGTTTACTTCTCAAAGTCATTTTTTGTCCAATGTTAGTATAGTCACACCTATTTTGTTAAGGGAACAGTTTACACAATGTATATTTTTCCATTGTTTATTTTCAGCCTATTTGTGTGTGTGTGTGTGTTTTAACTCAAAATGCATTTCTTATAGACAGGTCTATAAATTGGATCTTCCCCCCAAGCCCCATTCTATTAATCTCTACTTTTTGATTTGAGTGTGTTATCCACTCACATACAATATAATTACTGATAAGGAAGAGTTTCCTTTTGTTGTTTTGCTATGTGTTGTCTACATGTCATGTCTTTTTTTTGTTCCTTTATTCTTTCATTGCTGCCTTATCTTGTGTCAAATAGATACTTCTTGTTTTACCATTTTGTTTTTTGTTGTTGTTCCTTTCACTAAATTCTTTAAGTTATTTTCTTAATGGTTGCCCTGGTATTATAGTTAGCTTCGTGAGATGACCTAGATTGGATTAATACTAAAAATTTTTATAGCATTCAGAAACTTTATTCCAAGTTAGCTCCAGTTCTTCCTCCAATCCTTCCAGTCCCTCCACCACATTTTGTGCTATTATTGAGATGAGAATTACAGGTTTATACATTTTATTATTTTTTTGCAGATTTATTTATTATATGTAAATTTATTTATTTATATGACAAAGAGAGAGAGCGCACACAAGCAGGGGGAGCGGCAGACAGAGGAAAAGGGAGAAGCAGGCTCCCTGATGAGCAGAGAGCCTGATGTGGGGCTGGATCCCAGGACCATGGGATCATGACCTGAGCCGAAGGCAGAGATTTAACTGACTGAGCCACCCAGATGTCCTTCATTTCATCCTTTAGTATTTTTTGTAGGGAAGGTATTCTAGTGACAAAATTTCTCAGGTGTTATCTGGAAATATCTTCCTTTCTTCTACTTACTTAATTTCTACTGCCTAGAATTTCTACCTAGAATTCTCGTTTGGCAGTCTCTCTCTCTTTTTCTCTCTCTCTCTCTTTTCTCTTCCATTCATGATTGGATATTCCATCCCACTGGCTCCTGGCCTGCATGGTTTCTGATAGAAAGTCAGGATTCTTAAGGAGGATGCCTCATTACATATGAGGCATATGTAATGCCTATCTACTGCTATCAAGATTCTGTCTTTGTCTTGCTCTTCTGAAAGTTAGATTATGATGTCTCCAGATACAGATCTATTTGAGTTTATCATACTTGGAATTCGCTGAGCTTATTCTAAGCGCCTAAAAATGTTTAGCTATTTATAATTGTATTGGTTTTCAAAAGCAGCTATAACAATTGACCACAAACCTAGTGGGTTAAATTTTTTAGAATTGTTGCCTTAGAGAGCTGGAATTCAGAAGACTGAAAAGGCTTCCACTGGGCTAAAATTAAGGTGTCAGTAAATTTGTGTTCCTTCTGGAGTTTCAAAGAGAGATTTCATCTCCTTGCCTTTTCTAGCTTATAATTATTTTGGATTCATCTGGAAAATTCAAGATAATTTCATTACAAGACCTTTACCTTAATTGCGTCCATAAAGTTTCTTCTGGAATGTAAGTTAACACAGTCACAAATTGTAAGGATTAGGAGGTGGGCATATTTGGGGAGCCATTTTTATTGAGTATAGTTGACACACAATGTTACATTAGTTTCAGGTGAACAACATTATGTATTGACAAGTCAATAAGTTTTGCTATGCTCACAAAAAGTGTAGCTGCCCTCTGTTACCATATACTATTACAATATAATTGACTATATTCCCTATGCTATTCCCTCTTTTCCCGTGACTTATTCATTCCATAACTGGAAACCTATATCTCTCACTCCCCTTCATCCATCTTGCCCATCTCCCCTACAATTCAAGAGCCATTTCTAAAACTACTGAAACAATTATATCTAAGCTAATACTATCTCCCCAAATGACTCAAAACTTTTGTACCTAAAATTTATCTTGCAAACAGTTTTGTGATAGGTAGAAGAGAAATCCTCACTGAAAAATCACGTGGTAGACTGAAATCTCAGTATTTTCATTTGTTCATTAACCATGTTCCTATTATTAGACTTAGATCAGATTTCTGTAAAAAATGGATAGTAGTCACACTTTTAATCCATAATATATCTCTCATTGAATTTTATTACTCAGAATACAGCATCTTTATAGTTCTTGAAACTTGTTTCTAAAAATTATTTCTAAAAAATATTGAAAATATTATTGTAATTTCCACTTATTTGATTAAATTCAGGACTCCCTAGAAAAATTTCCAGGGGGAGTGAGGGGAACTTTTAATCTTTGAAACAAACAGTTGTCCAAAATGATTTTCCCCCTTTTTTGTAGACATGAATATTTAGATTAAAAACAATAGTTCATTAATCTTTAATTTTAATTTTTTTTATTTATTTGACAGACAGAGATCACAAGTAGGCAGAGAGGCAGGCAGAGAGGCAGGCAGAGAGAGGGAGGGAAGCAGGCTGCCTGCTCAGCAGAGAGCCCGATGTGGGGCTCGATCCTAGGACCCTGAGATCATGACCTGAGCCAAAGGCAGAGGCTTTAACCCACTGAGCCACCCAGGCACCCCAGTTCATTAATCTTAATGGCATTTTTCATGAACTAAAACGTATCTTAGAAGGGAAGAAGTATAATTTTCCAGATTGTTCACCCATTCATTGGATTCATAAATATTTTGGGACATTTACAGTTTCCCAGATACTATCGTAGATATTGGATGTACAACAGCTATACATGTAGGGTGAATAGCAACAATATCACACATATAGGAAGCTTATTTTTATCAATAACTGAAGCTTAATTTAATCTTAGGTCTAAATGGTATAGGATGTTTTTCTATTATAAAGTTCATACTATTGAGATTGAGGCAACTAACGAGAACAGTTCAATATTTATCAGCAAGTCCAGAGTGGGAGGACAGGGAGGAAAGGCATCTCAAACTGAATGAATAATAACTGCAATTGCACTGAGCCATGAAAGTGCACGTATGTCCTTGAAGTTTCTATGATCAATCATGTTTAGAGCATGGGGTGCATGGGAATTGAGAGTGCAAAATTTAGAAAGCTAGAGTGACTCTGGCTCTCCCTTTCACCTTCCCTATCTAAATTCGGGCAATAGGATTTTTTCCTCTTATCTTTGCTTTTTTTTTTTTTTCATAAGTTGTAGGCAGAATTCTTAGTTGGCCTTTTTTTTTTTTTTAAAAGATTTTATTTATTTATTTGACAGACAGACATCACAAGTAGGCAGAGAAACAGACAGAGAGAGAGGAGGAAGCAGGCTCGATGCAGGGCTCTATCCCAGGACCCTGGGATCATGACCTGAGCAAAAGCAGAGGCTTTAAACCACTGAGCCACCCAGATGGCCCTCTTAGTTGGCTTTTTTGAATTTTCAACTCTTGTCATCATAATTGTCCATGGGGTCCAGCAAGCCCAAGACTTCCTATAGTGACAACCAGAGGCCTCAAAAGGCATTCCAGAGTCTATGGGTACATATAAATCAATCAAATCTGGCATCTTCAGACCAATACCCTGAGTGCTCATCCTTATTCATTCAGTAACATAATAATAATTTAATGAGTGTCCTTTATTCAAATATTGAAGTTGGAAACTCAAAAGACATAATTCCTCCTAAGATTAGTATAGTCAGTTAGTTGGTTTTATGTAATTAATATCACAGTAAATATTACCAAGGAGAATTTTACAAAATGCTCTGAAAGTAGATTGTAAGAGAAGCTACTTAATCAGGAGGAGGCAGTGAGTAATTGAGCAAAGGATGAAGAGCAATAGAAAGTTGTCCATGCTTAAAAAAAAAAAAAATTCAACTGAGAAATGAAAGTGAAAATGAGAAACAAAGGGAGTAACAAATGAGAAAATAAGAAACAAAGGGAGTTCTAGACAAAGGAAAGCAATGTAATAAAATGTCCTCAGGTGAGGACCTGAAAGACTGTGTGTCTGGGACCAGTGAACTAGAGAAATCATGACATTCGGGTAGCAGATTTCTAATGCAATGTCTTCCTCTTCCATGTATGCAAATTCGCACTATCTCTGATGGACAGCTCAAAGAATCTCCTTCATAATCACATGTTCTCTGTCCTCTGTACCCCAACATGTTTTGGTTCTTTGAATTTCTAAAACCATTTTTGTCCATATTACTCATTCCAAAATACTCACAGATACAGACTCATATGTTCACTTATCTGTCTTCACTACATCTGGTTTTCCACTAAGATGGTCCCCAGAGAGTTCTGATGATGTCTCACATTTTTATTCATTGACTTTAGCATGTGGCACATACTGCAATTTGTAAGCCCTGAATTATCAACTAACACTGGCCAAATTTGTGGATTGTCATAAAGCAATGAGTCTAGGATTTACGTATGATTCAATTGATTAATCTTCCAAGGAGTACTTATTGAGCACTCTCTCTGTGTTAAGCATTATGCTAAGCACTGGGGATTCAATGATGAATTCTGTACTCACCAAGCAAAAGTTCAGCATCATAACTAACCAATGAAAGGAATTAGAAATATATTAACCTGACAGTAAAAAGGAGAGAGGACAGAGACACAATCAAAGACAGACCACAAATGGCTGGCCTTACTTTAAAGTTGGTAAGATGTCTCCCCATTTCTCATGAACACATGCCTGGAGTTCAGTGATCTCTATACTTCTCATGGAGCAAGGAACCTGCAGGCAGGAATAGCAAAGTAACAGCTGGGGCTCACTGTCTTTTCCTTTATGTACTTAAAGAGCCATATCAATAGAAGTCTTTTATCTTTCAACATATGCCTATTTTGTATTGACTCTGTGCAAAGAGATAAGGATAAAACTGGGAAGAGAAAAGGCAAAATATCCTCCCATCATGAGCTTGCACTCTGGTGGAGACAATATGTTGGTGTGTACTTGTTTAACTGATGCACATCCTGTTACTCATCTTGTCATTAGGCCTACACCAAATGACTAAGGATAAATCTTAAGGCATTCATTGATCGTCCCTAATTTTGTCCAAGAACTAGATTCAGCATTTTGCTTCCTTCTGAAAAGCTTTCAATACTGTCAAGTAGTTTCACATTGTGATGGAATGAGTGAGTTTAAGGTCCTCAAATGTCAAACTCAGAATGTCACAGTGCCTAGAGCTTGAGATTCAAGCTCCTCCCTTGGGGATTTTCTCCGTGAACTGACTGCAGTTTTGTGTCCCTCAAAAACAGCTTTTCTTTGTGTATATATACCACATCTTCTTGATCCATTCATCTGTTGATGGACATCTAGGTTCTTTCCATAATTTGTCTATTGTGGACATTGCTGCTATAAACATTCGGGTGCACGTGCCCCTTTGGATCACTACGTTTGTATCTTTAGGGTAAATACCCAATAGTACAATTGCTGGGTCATAGGGCAGTTCTATTTTCAACATTTTGAGGAACCTCCATGCTGTTTTCCAGAGTGGCTGCACCAGCTTGCATTCCCACCAACAGTGTAGGAGGGTTCCCCTTTCTCCGCATCCTCGCCAGCATCTGTCATTTCCTGGCTTGTTGATTTTAGCCATTCTGACTGGTGTGAGGTGATATCTCATTGTGGTTTTGATTTGTATTTCCCTGATGCCGAGTGATATGGAGCACTTTTTCATGGGTAGGAGAAGAATAAATGAAACAAGATGGGATTGGGAGGGAGACAAACCATAAGTGACTCTTAATCTCACAAAACAAACTGAGGGTTGCTGGGGGGAGGGGGTTTGGGAGAAGGGGGTGGGATTATGGACATTGGGGAGGGTATGTGCTTTGGTGAGTGCTGTGAAGTGTGTAAACCTGGTGATTCACAGACCTGTACCCCTGGGGATAAAAATATATGTTTATAAAAAATAAAAAATTAATAAAAATAAAACAGCTTTTCTGCCCACTTGCAAGGACTATGGTTTGTAGACTTTGTAATTTTTCTGAAGAGAAACCTCAGAATCGTTATAACATCAAGTTACCAATCCTGCATTAGCCTTTCCTACACACTTCTAGAAGTCACAAGCAAATACATCAGTCTAAGTAAACCTTGCTAAATATGTCATTGCTTGTGGGATGCCACAAAGCTAATTTCAAAGTAAAATATGGTAAAGGGGTTTTCTTTCTCTCTGAGCAATGGCACAAGAAGAGAACCGGGTACATAAGTGGAAATCCTAAGTATGGGTCATCAAATCCTATAAAAGTGAGTAGCCCCACATTATGTGGATTCTACCCCTCCATTCAGGCTATTTCTTTTCTTTCTTTCTTTCTTTCTTTCTTTCTTTATTTCTTTCTTCTTCTTCTTCTTTTTTTTTAAGTAGGCTCCACACCCAGTGTGGAGCCCAACATGGGGCTTAAACTCTCAACCATGAGATTAAAACGTGAGCTGAGATCAAGAGTCCTAACCTGACATACTGAGCAACCCAGGTGCCCCTCAATTCAGGCTATTACACAGAACATATCAGGTATTGAAGTTATGAGTCTTGTGGCTTCAGAAATTCCCATTACTAGGCCTAGTCGACAAATTAGCTTAAATAACTGAAATCATCTGATAACAACACTCAGAATCAGCAGAGCCTCCTATCCCCAGTGGCCTAGTTTTTTCAATTCACACTAACTTTGATTCCTCATTACCTTGACTCTTATTTTTGCATTGCATTTTTGCATTCTCTTTGCATCCCTAAATAACAACTTCTTGTTGATCTCAGACAGTCTGTGGGGGTACTCCTCTTCATTTATCTGATCATCAACAAGTAGCTACTGAATGCTGGGGTAAATGAGGTAGAACAGAGAGTCAGTGACATAGGAGACAAGATGATGGAATGGAAGGATACTGAGGAAAAGAGAGAAAAACAACTAATGGACCATATTGGGAGGCTTCAAGAAATCAGTGATCCCATAAAGCAGAACAAGATTAGAATTATTGAAGAAGAAGAAAGAAAGAGAGAGAGTAACAGAAGGTATATTTGAACAAATCATGCCTCAGAACACCCCTAATCTGGGGAAGGAAACAGGCATTCAAATCCAAGAGATAGGGAGAATGACTCCCAAAGTCAATAAAAATAAATCAACACCTTAACATGTAATAGTGAAGATAGCAAATTTCAGAGATAAATTGAAAATCCTGAAAACATCTTGAGGCAAGAGCTCCTTAGCCTATGATGGTAGAAATATTAGAATGGTAGCAGACCTATCCACAGAGAGCTGGCAGGCCAGAAAGAATGGCATGATATATTCAGGGTACTAAATGAGAAAAACATGCAGCCAAGAATACTTTATCCAGCAAGGCTGTCATTCAGAATGGAAGGAGAGATAAAGAACTTCCAGGACAAACAGAAACTAAAAGAATTTGTGATCACTAAACCAATCCTGCAAGAAATATTAAAGGGGATCCTGTAAGAGAGAACCCAAAAGTAACATAGACTAGAAAGACATAGAGACAATCTACAGGAACAGGGACTTTACAGGTAATAAAATGACACTAGTGATCTTTCAATCACTAGTCTCAATGTAAACAGGCTAAATGCTCCAATCAAAAGACACAGGGTATCGGATTGGATAAAAAAGCAAGACCCATCCATATGCTGTCTACAAGAGACTCATTTAGACCCAAAGACACTTCCAGATTGAAAGTGAAAGGATGGAGAACAATGTATCATAGGAAAACTGGAGAATAGGAATTAGGAATAGGAAATTATAGGAAAACTGGAGTAGCAGTTCTCCTACCAGACAAATTAGATTTTAAACCAAAGACTGCAGTGAGGGATGAAGAGAGACACTATATAATCCTTAAGAGGTCTATCTAACAATTATAAATAATTATAAATAATTATACTCCTAACTTGGGAGCAACCAACTATATAAACCAATTAATAACAAAATTAAAGAAACACATTGATTATAATACAATAATAGTAGGGGACTTCCACACCCAACTCAAAGCAATGGACAGAACATCTAAGGAGAAGATCAACAAGGAAACAAGGGCTTTGAAGGACACATTGAACCAGATAGACTTCACAGATATATACAGAACATATGCAACCGAATACACATTCTTCTGGAGTGCTCATGGAACATTCTCCAGAATAGATCACATACTGGGTCACAAATTAGGTCTCAATTGGTACCAAAAAATTGGGATCATTCTCAACATATTTTCAGACCATAATGCTTTGAAACTGGAACTCACTCACAAGAGGAAATTTGTAAAGAACTCAAACTCTTGGAGGTTAAAGAGCATCCTACTAAAGAATGAATAGCTCAACCAGGAAATTAAAGAAGAATTTTTAAAAATCATGGAAACAAATGAAAATGAAAACACAACTGTTCAAAACATTTGGGATACAGCAAAGACAGTCTTGAGAGGAATGTACATAGCAATACAAGTCATTCTCAAAAAATTTAAAAAGTCAAATGCACAAGCTAAACTTATACCTAAAGGTGCTGGAGAAAAAACAGAGGGGGGGGGGAAGCCCAAATCAAGCAGAAGAAGGGAAAAAATAAATATTAGAGCAGAGATCAATGAAACAGAAATCAAAGAGCAATAGAACAGATCAATGAAACTGGAAACTGGTTATCTGAAGTAATTAATAAGATCAATAAACCCATAGCCAGACTTATCAAAAGGAAAAGATAAAGGACCTAAATTAATAAAATCATGAATGAAAGAGGAGAGAACATGACCAACACCAGGGAAATACAAACAATTTTAGGAATACATTATGAGCAACTATATGCCAACAATTAGGCAATCTGAAAGAGATGGACGCATTCCTGGAAACACATAAACTACAAAAACTGAAGCAGGAAGAAATAGGAAACTTGAACAGACCTATAACCAGGAAAGAAATGGAAGCAATAATCAAAGATCTCCCTAAAATTAAGAGTCTAGGGATGGGTGGCTTCCCAAGGGAATTTTACGAGTTGAAAACTAATACCTATTTTTCTGAAGCTGTTTCAAAAAATAAAAACGGAGGAAAAACTACCAAACTCATTCTATGAGGCCAGCATTACCTTGATACCCAAACCAGACAAAGATCCCACCACAAAGGAGAATTATAAACCAATATCCCTGATGAACATGGATGTCAAAATTGTCACCAAGATTCTAGCTAATAGGATCCAACAGGACATTAAAAGGATTATTCACCATAACCAAGTGGGATTTATTCTTGGGCTGCAAGGGGTTCAACTTTCACAAATCTATCAATGTAATACATCACATTAATAAAAGAAAAGACAAGAACCATATGATCCTCCCAATAGATACAGAAAAAAGCCTTTGAAAAAATTCAGCATCCTTTCCTGATTAAAACTCTTCACAGTGTAAGGATAGAGGGAACATACCTTACTATCATAGAAGCCATATATGGAAAGCCCACAGTGAATATCTATGGGGAAAAACTGAGGGCTTTTCCGATGTCAGGAACATAATATGGATTTCCACTATCACTACATTGTTCAAGATAGTACCAGAAGTCCTAGTCTCAGAAATCAGATAACAAAAAGGAATAAAAGGCATTCAAATTGGCAAAGAAGTCAAACTCACTCTTCACAGATGATATGATACTTTATGTGGAAAACCCAAAAGACCCAACTCCCAAATTGCTAGAACTCATACAAGAATTCAGCAACATTGCAGGATATAAAACAATGCACATAAATAGGTTGCATTTCTATACCTTAACAGTGATATAGAAGAAAGAGAAATTAAGGAGTCAATCCCATTTACAATTGCACCAAAAACTACAAGATACTGATAAATAGACCCAACCAAAGAGGTAAAGGATCTGTACTCTAAAAACTACACTTTCATAAGAACACTTATGAAAGAAATAAAGGAAGATACAAAGAAATAGAAAAATAGAAAAATATTCCATGCTTGTGGATTGGGAGAATAAATATTGTTAAAATGTATATGCTACCCAGATCAATTTGCACATTCAATGTAAACCCTATCAAAATACCATCAACTTTTTTTCTCAGAAATGGAACAAATAATCTTAAAATTTGTATGGAACCAGAAAATCTGAATGGCCAGAGAAATGTTGAAAAAAAAAAAAAAAAAAAACTAGTGGCATCACAATGCCAGACTTCAAGCTATAATACAAGTTGTAATTATCAAGACAGTAAGGTATTGACACAAAACATATATCAATAGAACAAAAATTGACCCTCAACTCTGTGATTAACTAATCTTTGACAAAGCAGGAAGGAATATCCTTCTTCAATAAATGGTGCTGTGAAAATTGGACAACCACATGTGGAAGAATGAAACTGGACCGTTTTCTCACACCATACACAATGATAAACTCAAAATGAATGAAAGACAAGAATGTGAGACAGGAACCCATAAAAATTCTCAAGGAAAAACAGGGAGCAACCCCTTCAATTTAAGCCACAGCAACTTCTTTCAAGACAAGTTTCCAAAGGCAAAAATGAAGTACTGGGACTTCATCAAGATAAAAACCTTCTGTGCAGCAAAGGAAACAGTCAACAAAACTAAAAGGCAACCTGTGGAATGGATGATATTTGCAAATGACATACCAGATAAAGGACTAGAATCCATTTTCTATGAAGAATTTAGAGTAACACACTGTAACTTTAAAATAGTGCTGGAAAAATATGTCTCTCTTTTTTTCTTATTTAGAGAGAAGGAAAAAGCAAATATAGGAACATATCAATGATTAGTGAATATAAATATAGAGTATTAATGTGCTCATTGTCCTCTTCTCTCAAATTTTATAAAGGTTTGAAATTTTTCAAAATAAGAAGTTGGAAGGGAACCTGCGTGGATCAGTTGGTTAAGCATCTTCCTTTGGCTTGGGTCATGATCCCAAAGGTCCTGGGACTGAGCCTCATGACTGGGTTCTCTGGTCAGTGGGTGGCTGCTTCTCCCCCTGCTTCTGCCTACTGCTCCACCTGCTTGAGCTTTCTCTCTCTCTCTCTTTCAAATAAATAATAAAATCTACAAAGTCCCAGAGTGCTGCTTGGTTCTTCCACCAGGATCCAGTCCAGGTTCCACAATTCCATTATTTATATCTTATGTAAATTTATTACAATATCAAAACCAGGGAATGGACCTCAGTATGAACTGTGTGTATGATCCTATATCACCTTCTCCTATGTGGTGATTTGTTAAACTACCACCACATTTAAGACACAGAACTATTATATAACTACAAAGATACCCCTTGTGTTACTCATCTCTCAAAGATTTTATTTATTTATTTGAGAGGGAGAGTTTGAGAGGAAGGGTCAGAGGGAGAAACAGCCTCCCCAGTGAGCACGGAGCCCAATGTGGGACTTGATCTTGTATCTCTGGGATCATGACCTGAGCCCAACAGTTGCTTAATGGACTGAACCACCCAGGTGCCCCTGTGTTACTCTCTTAATAGTCACCCTCACTCCATCCCCTTCCATTGTACACCCATTTTGGTTTTGTGTTACCTGTTTATACCTGAGTGCAAGTTGTGTTTATATTTTATGATTTTTAATCATTTCATTTGTTTAACAGTGAAGATTAGTATTTTCTATCTGCTTACATGTTCAGTTAAAAAAATAAATTTCAATAAGAATTATTTGCAAATATTCTTAAGGTTGCAAATATTCCAAAATTTTCATTCACAAATTGATTTTCTGAAGCTATAAAGACCAAAATTATCTCAAGTAATTTATATACAGGCATATTTCCTACCATAATGAACAACTTTGGATTAAGGCAATAAATTCATTGGATTTATAACATTCAGCAATTATAAACAAAATTGTCTAGGTCATTAATTGGAAAATATAAATAAGGACTATCTAAATTTCATCCATACATTCCAATAATCATCTTTTTTTAGTTTATCAGCCTTGTTTATATATAAAATTGTCAAATAAATAATGATGCCAAGGAGGTCAAATCAACACCTGCCCTAAAATATCTCTCCCTCTCTTTCATGCACAAAGACACACACACACAAGCACACACACATACACACTTAAACTCATTTAAGCCTCTGCAAGCAGAAAATGAAATACACAGATGTATCGTATACATCAGTTGCAAAATTTTCAAATGAAGCTCAAGAAGCTACTCACAACATATCTCAATTAACAGCTAGCGCTAAAATTTGTCACACAACAGTAAAATTGATCGTTTCAGCAGGCTACCTGGAATTTTCAACACTATTTCAGAAATAATACAGTACAGAAAAGAGAAAAATGCATTTTTTAAAGTAAACCCTTGGCCCATGAATTGAAAATGTTTCAGATGACATAAAGACAATACATGTCTGGATCATCATTAAATTTAAAAAGTTTTCTTTGTCTGATGATAAATTTATAGATATTGATAACTCTAGTAAAATATCTGAAGAGGAATAGAAAACATGTTATTTGTTCTAAAACACAAATATATCTATTGAGAATGAATTGCCCAGAGCAGTAATTTGATTAATTTGAAAGAAGTAAGATATAATTGGAAACTTTGTAAGTGTATTGATGGAGCTCAGGAAATGACCCCAAAAAAGCATCTTTTTGTTTTCATTCTGAAATCCTATGACTCAAGTAATACATTTCTTTTTTTCAAAGTCTTTCACAGTCATTTCTCTTTTCACAGTCCATATAACAATTGTCCTGTAAATTTAAATTATACATTAAATGATTGTGGTTGGCAGAATTCTAGGATGACCCTCAGTGGGGCACACTCTTACATAATCCCGTCCACAGTGTGTTTGTGGAATGTGTGAATATGTTGAACCATCACCCTCATGATTATATCACCTTACATGGCAAAAGGGATTTTAAAGATGGATTAAGTTCCCAAATCTGTTAGCTTTAAAATAAGAAGATTATCAGGCAGAGGGCCTGACCTAGTGAAATTAACCTTTATATCTAAATCAACGTTAGAAGCAGAGGAAGAAAACGATTCAAAATGCACAAGGACTTGACACTTCATTGCCTGCCACATGGGAAGGAGCCACATGGAAAGAAATGAGGGAAGCCTTCAACTGAGGAGGGGCCCCCAGCTGACAGACAGGAAATAGGCACCTCCATCTTAGAGTTGCAAGGAATTAAATTTTGACAACAAAGATAAACCCCAAAGTGGATTTTTCTCCAGAGTCTCCAGACAAAAACCCAGCTTGGATAACATGTTAATTTCAGCCTTGTGATACTTTGAGCAGAGAACTCAGCTGTGCCATGCTGGCATACTTCCCTAATTTATTCTATTGAAATAATTTTCATTGCATTAATAAAAGGAATGAATACAAAATATACAAAAGGGAGCTGGAACATTTTCACAAAGAACAGATTGAAGTGACAGACTTTGTAAGTTGGAAATTCACCTTTGGCAATTTTATTTTGCATTCTAAAGTAAAATAAACAGACCACATATTTTTCAAAATTTTATTCATATGTTTATTATTCATGCTTTATATTTTTAGATTCACTGAAGATAAAAAGTGGCACTCATGTGAAAAGATTCACACCTTCCCTCATCCTGACATAGTCCCTGGGCTGACAGTACTTTGAGCTACTACCACTCTCCTCATAAGTTACAAATGCTACCCATGGAATATTTCTTGCAAAGAAGGATTCAGCCTCAGTTTTTTAAAAAAAAAGAAACCAAATGTGAAGTAAGGAATGTATTTCATAATTCTGTGCCACAATGTTCAAACTAATATTCCATAAAATTTTCATCCCATGTTTTTTTCTTAGCCCAAAATCTAAATATAATATAGCTCCAAGGGAAGCTGGAACTAAGCTTGAAGAGGTACGGTTTCTATGTAGAAAACAGTAACTATAAGAGATAAGAGAGAGCAAATGGGAAAAGGAAACCAATGAAAGTCATGCATCAAAATAATTCGTGAGTAAACAGGCCCTTTGACCTTTATTTAGCTCCTGGATACTCTACATGAGATTATAAATAATGCAAAATTGATTTCTTTGTTTTTTCTTCTTTTTAAAAATTATTTATTTATTTGAGAAAGAGACAGTGAAGGAGAGCATGAGCGAGGAGAAGGTCAGAGGGAGAAGCAGACTCCCCGTGGAGCTGGGAGCCCAATGTGGGACTCGATCCCAGGACTCCAGGATCATGACCTGAGCCAAAGGCAGTCGCCTAACCAACTGAGCCACCCAGGCACCCCGCAAAATTGATTTCTACATGCAGTGTTGATAATGTGTCATTTTATGAAAAGTGTCAATTTTCTAAACCCTTATAATAGTATTTGGACTGAAAGCTTGAAAGGAAAGTGAAATATAATCTATCATGGTATTTCTGGGTAAGGAACTTCGATAATTTAAGAGAAGTTTATGAGATTATTTAATTTATTTTAAAAATTAATTTTGCTGTCTGTATATTAAAATAATTGTTTCCATTGCCTATTTATTACATTATTTATAAACATGGCTATGTGATTTTCATCATTTAAGTACACTTAGGATGGTTTGGTTTAAGATCTACATAGGTGGAGAACCAGGAAATTGCTTTGAGGATTTCCCGAAGTGGGGAGCTTTCTGGATTTGGAGAGTTGCTACTGAATCCCTGTAAAAAGTTTGAGCGTTAAGAACACTTCTAAGGGATGTATCATCATCACTCTAAGTGATCAAGAGCACAAAGTAAAGATACAAAGAAAAGAGGCTCACTAGATTCCCCATTAGAGGCAGACCAAAGGGATTGATATTCAAGGTTTTGAAGAATAAAATAAAATATTTTAAAGTTTACTTTTCCCTTTTTATATTTTTCAAGTAACTTAAAAAAAATTAAAATTACCTATATGGCTTGCATTATATTTTTAGCAGATGGCACTGCTCTTAAAACATGACACAGTCTTATTTTTAAAGGTTCTACTACTGATTAGTTGTTTATGTGTATATGTATGAATGTTCATGTGAGTTTTTGTAATAGTCTATACAGAAGTTTCCTGTCCTAACACCCCAAGTCAGCTAGTATCCATAGCAATGTTACATTCAAAATTGTCTTTCAACCTGATTACTGGCTTCTTAATTATATTTCTGCATAGAAATGGATGGTTGTTTGTTTTTTTTGTTGTTTTTTTTTTTGTTTTTTTTTTTTTCATGATTAAAGTCTAAGCTACTTCTAAGGCTGTTGAACCTCATCCAGGGAAGAATCAGGTCTTATCAGGTAATTTTTATGCACACTAAATTTTGAGTCCTCTCACTAATATATTACATTTAAAAGTTTTCAGTTGCCTTGAAATTCTTTTCAGCTAGTAAAGCAAATAAAAATGCAATCTGCCTATGAGAAATAGACGCCTTATATATATGGCTCAGCTTCCAGGGATCCTGCTGGGACACGAATTTGGAAAGGAAGTTTGGTGGGTACATAGTGTCACACTCTCCCCATCTGTCAGTTAAACATGTTTTCTGAATAAATCCCTTCTACTATGGGAAACATTCAGGTACATTCTGAGGCGATTTAAGTTTGGCAATTCCCTTCTAAAGTCCATATAACCCTCCCTTTAAAAGCAAAGTTCTGGATTTCATGAGATTTATAAATAAATACACAACAAAATTAACTCGGAAGTAAGTTTACCTGAGGATGAAAATGAATGAGAATCCAACATAATACATGCTTGAATATCTGTGTAATATCTCTCACAAATGTCTCTGGAGAAAGCCCTGAGAATATAATGTTTTGTACTATTTCTCATTTCTTCTACGATTGTCATGTTTGCTTACTCATCAACTCCCTAAGTTCTCAGAAGCAAATTAATAAACAGAATTGCTTCAACAACATCCTCATGGCCCTTGAGTGCTGACTACATTTAATAATCTGTTTCATAGATCAGAGCCGGCTTTCCCCTCATGTGCTGAGCTGATATTAGAAGAGCAGGAAATGCACAATGGCAGAAAATTATACCCTTGTATCCCCTGGAGGAAATATTGATCTGATATATAATCTTGAGATAGATATTTGATGGCTAATCAAGTATGAAACTTCACTACTTCCATCAACCAAATCTAATGGCAGAATTTCAGCTTTCATCTCTTCCCTGTGCTTGAATCATATTCAATATTGATTTACTACCTAAAGCAATAAAATTGGATCATCTTATACTAAATCCTACTAATAATATTCCTTAATATTTATTATGTAGTCATTTATCCAGAAATAAAGATCCTATAAGAATGGCTTGCTTCCAAGAAAATAACTTTAGCTACAATATTATTAAATAGATCATATGTGGTTAATTGCTAATTTACAATAGTAGAATATTCAAAGATTTTTCAATTGAAGGAACTTAGAAATAAAAGAACTCTGTTATTCTCTCAAATCTTAAGATCTTAATAGAACACTGATCTGATCACAAAATATATCTCTGCTAGGAAGAATTTTAAGGTCACCTCCAATGACCCACACATTTGCATAAGTCCCTCCCCTTGAGCATAGGAGGGACCTATGAATACTAAGAGACTGTATTCCTGATTATGTTACATTATTTAGCAAAAATGAAGGGACAAACTTGGGTTGTTGGAGGAGAGAGGGGTGGGGGATGGGATAACTGCTTGATAAGTGCTTGTTATGAGCACTGGGTATTATATAAGACTGATGAATCACTGACCTCTACCTCTGAAGCTAATAATACATTGTATGTTATGTGTGTATGTAACTTTATGTTATATAATGTATGTAACATCATGTATGATAATTAATTGAATTTAAATTTAAAATACAGAACTTATAAGAATTTTTAAAAAATGAAGGGATTTTTAAGATATAATTAAGGTCCCCACTCAGGCAAATTCACTTAATTCAAAAGGAGATAATCTTGCCTGGGCCAGACTTAATTAGACACATTAAAAGAGGGTTCAGGACTTCCCTTAGCTCAGAGACAGGAAGTTAGAGAGACTCTCCCTTTTTCTGTTGCTGGTTTTGAAGAAGCAAACTATGATGAGTTCAGTAACTTTAAGGAGATGAATTCTATCAACAACCACAGAAACTTGGACAAGGAACCCCAGCCCTAACTGCCACCACAGACCCAGAGGTCACTCTGATTGCAGCCTGAGAGACTGAGTGAGAAGACACCAGCTAACACACTTGAACTTCAAAGTCACAAAAACTATGAGGTAATAAACGTACTTTTCTTTAAGTCACTGTGTTTGTGGTAATTTATTATGTAGCAGTAGAAAAGGAGAACAGTATCAAAAGATTTTTTTTAAAAAGAAATCACCTAAAACCTTAAAATAAAACACAAATATTTTATCCAATTTTTCTCCGTCTGATAATCCCTTTTAAATACCTCATATATTTGTTCCAAATCCCTGTGTTTTCTGAAGCTTAAGATAGAATTAGTAGTTTTCCCTCAGACTCTCCACAAACATGGTTTTCAAAGGTAAGGCCCAATAACCCATTAGAGGCAGAAGTTGCCTAGCAACCATCTCCCTCCACCACCCTGGAGCTGCTGAGTGCATCAGTTCTAAGAGCAACTAACTCATGGATCAATAATTAAGACAGAAAATGAAAACCAAAGGAGAAAATGTGAGTGCAGTCCTCTATGAGGTAAAATAGGATCTAAGAGGCAAAATTACCACAAAGGGCCTCTCTTTATTTCCTTTGCTTTGCCGAAACGCATGAATACAAGGACTTTCAAAGAGAAATCTTCATCATTTCCAACCTCACAGATATTGTTGGGCTAACAATAAGGATTCAGCCCAGGTGTTGATGCAGGACTGAAGAGAGCTTCAAAATCATCTAGCCCACCCCACTCCCACTTTACTTGTAGGAGATTAAAAATAAATAATGAAGGAAAAGCAGGAAACAAAGAAAACATTTTAGAAACCAAAAATCAGAGATGGTAAGTGACTAATGCAAGAGTTAGGAGCATAAGCTATTAGAACCATTAACTCCAGATTCAGAGCCTACCGTCTGTAAAATGCTATGGTAGGAAGAAGAGAGGATTTGGAAGAAGGTAAACTGAGTGGGGTTTCCAGTCCTGCCACTTCCTGACTACGTGACCTTGGACAAGTTGCTTGTTTGTTCTGAGATTTAACGTATTCATCAGCAAAATGTGGATATAATTTTTTATACAGTTTTAGTTTACATGAACAAGTTTATGCAGATAAAATTATCCAAACTTTCATGGTATGTGCTAAATACTTATTATTATATTTGCCCTTTTTTTCAACACTAAGTATTAAGATCTCCTTCAGACAGTTGTTTTGCAACTGCTAAAATCCCTGGAGAGGATTCTAGGGAACCCTAGAGCAACATAAAGTCAATGCAACAATAGCCATGTATTGGGCGCTAGTGACCATTTTGGGAATTCTGGCTCAATCCACAAAATAATTTGAGCATGATACAATTTAATACGCGGTTGACTTTTTGAACAACACAGGTTTGAAGACAGCAGGTCCATTTAAACACAGACTTTTTATTCCTGATAAATACAAGGATACATTTAAATGAATGTATTTTCTCTTCCTTACGATTTTCTTATAATTTTTTTTCCTCCATCTGGCTTTATTGTAAGAATACAGTATGTAACACATACACATACAAAACATGTGTTAATCATTTTATGCTATGGAGAAGTCTCCTGGTCAACAGTTGGCTATTATTAGTTAAAATTTGGGCATTCAAAAGTTATACATATTTTTTTTGACAATGCAGGGATGGGCACCCATCAGCCCCTCATTATTCAAGGGCCAATTGTATGAAATGAAATGTAAATGTAAAATTAACTGGAGTTAAATATATTTCTCATACCAATGAAGTAACAAAAGATCTTGCTAAAAGGAGTATGACAGCTTTTACTTACTGACGGATTAAGATGCACATCAAATATATTTGAAGAATATATTTTACCTGATAATGACACATTAGAAGAAGTCTTTACTGTTATAATTACCAATATGATTTTAATGAGAAAACTGCATATAAGATCTTACAAATTTACATTATCAAGTAAACCAAAAAGCTTCATTTGCATATGTTATGTAAACATAGTTTAACTCTTAGCTCATATTTGCATACTGTTTGCAAAAGAAACAATTTGGAGAGATTTAAATCAAAATCTGTTTAAAATTGAACCATTTACATTTCTTGATCTTTATGTGATGCAGCCTCCTTCCAAAGTAACAAAGATTGGTATGCCTTATGATTCTGCACATTTGCAACAGCTAAATATAAATTTGAGTGTGAAACTTCTTAATGGCAAATCAAAAGAGAAAACATGGAGGCAGCCATTTAGGATCTTTAGAGAAAGCACACAGGTTATTTTTCACCACTTAGATATCAAAGGAATGTTTACTCCTGAGCTCCACTTGCTGTAATTATTTTCTTCCTGTCCGACATTTTAGGGATTAGTTTATTCCTTGAGTATCCTAATAATAGTCATAATTGCCAACATTTGGTAGGGCCTTACCGCAAAACTAAGAAAGTTACTAAAATTAATTCATTTAAACCTCACAACAGATAAGGGAGACAATACTATTATTTCCATTTTAATGATGATTAAACGAAGGCACAGAAATAGAGTAAATAGACCAAGGTCATTTAGCTTAATCAGTAATAGTGATAGGATTTTCAACTGACCAATGAGTGAATTTGAAAAATGGTCAGTAATAGTAAAAAGAAAACATCATATTTAAAAAATATATTCACAGGTAATGCCTAACTTGTTTGCTACTTTCAGCCTTCTCAATGCAAACACATTTTTTTTTTTTTTTTTTTTTTTAGCAGTTAAGAAGCAGTTTCAGTTTTCTGGTGCTGAGTAATAAACCATTTCTAAATGTAGGGAAAACAATGACAATGAAATATTTTTCAGAATTCTGTGGGTTGGTTGAGCTTCACTGAGAGGGTTTTTGGTGCCCTATATCACGAGCTGGAGGTACTCACTCACCTATAGTTAGCTGATGGCTGGTGCAGCCTGGAAATTCTAAGATGGCTTCCCTGGCTGTGCTCATTCATGTAAACTCTCCGCATTACTGGTTTGGCTTCTTCACAGCATGGTGACCCCCTAAGTCATTTTTCTTAGCTAGTGGCTGGCATGAAGAGGAAGAAAGCAAAAACTGCCAGTCCTCTTCAGGGCTGGACTCAGGAGTCCCGACTTGCCATTCCCACTGTATTGTTACTCAAAGCCAGTCTGGATTTAAGGAAAAGGCAAAGAGTCTCTTCTTCTCAATGGGCAGGAGAGCGAGTATGTACAGGGAACCAACATACTTTTGATAACCATTTTCTGAGATTCCCTGTCACAGACAAGAGTATATATATTTTTCCATCTCTTTTCATCTGACTGCTATCTTTAAAGTAATGTTTAAAATAATTAAATGTGGAAAACAAACGTAAGACAAAAGAATGGAGGAAGAAAGGAATAAGAGAGTCTATATAGCACAGACACGGATATATTTTAGGGAAGAATTTAAATGGAGTTTGTAAAAACCCCAATTTTTTTTAGGTTTATATGAAGTCAAGGGAATATTCTACACAGAGAAGCTTGGATGAAGGCTGCAGGAAAGAAATGACAGAGGAGTTGGGGACTAAAAAACAAAATGGGAGAGAGAGTCCATTCACTATAGGAATGAAAAGCCATGGGAGGGATAAAGTATGGAAGGCTTTGAATGACAGGCTGATGATTTAAAGTTGGCATTTTTGCCTGGAGTCATCCCTGGGCTTACTTTTTTTAAATGTAATAGAACAACATAACCAAGGGAGATCAGAAAGAAGTTACTTTTGACTCAGTTGGAGATGTCAGGTTCTTGTCAAATGTTTGGTCTGTTTTTGAACATACATTTCCATGGTCTTGAAATGTGATGACAAGAGTTTTGGACAAGCATGTTCATGACACTGCCAAACTGAAATTCCTCTGGTGCAAATGCCTTAGGAAAGCTTCATGCCAAGAGAGAGTTCAAAACATTCTTAAGAGAGTGAAAATCTGCTATGTAATTCTGAAAAGAATCCTATTCCCACTTCTGTTTTGTTTTGTTTTGTTTTTTAAGATTTTATTTATTTATTTGAGGGAAAGAGCACAAGTTGGGGGAGGGGCAGAGGGAGAAACAGATTCACCACTGCTGAGCAGGGAGACCCATGGGGGACTCAGTCCCAGGACCCTGGGATCATGAACTGAGCTGAAGACAGATGCTTAACTGACTGAGCCAACCAGGCACCCTATTCCTAGTTCTATAAAAATAAAAACCTGTATCAACAAAATTACATGTGATGCCAATTATCTAACAAATATTGTCAGTTAAATTGATTAAGGTAAAAAATTAATGGCCCATTTCTTTACTAAGATGACCACAGGCTGCATTGCTTTACTCTACTCCCACCCATACATCACACACTCTCCACAGCTGCACAGGTATGCACCAAACTCAAGAACTTTGATGAAAAGTGGGTTGATTCAGTGGTTTGATGCAATTCTATGTTTGTTATTGACTCAAGAATGAAGTCAGTGATCTGAAATAACTGAAAACAGAGAAACCTGAGGCTTTTGAAATATCACCTGAATTGTCTACGGTTTATTTATATAACAGGCACACATGTATTTCTTATTCTATATCTGGTACAATTCTAAATTATATTTACAAATAGAAAAAAAAACAACCCTTGGAGAAAGATACCCCTCTTACGTCCTTTATACAAGAGAATAAACTAAGGAACGAAGAGTTGGCAAAATCAGTGCAAAGTCTGAAAGAGCTCATAGCAAGACCAGGTTTCAAGTCCACAGATATGGGCTCCCAGACCTGAGCCCTTCACTGCTACACAACTCATTCTTCAAAGTGTCTTCTCAGTTTTCTCTTTAAAAACAAAACAAAATAAAACAAAACAAAACACATATGGTATCATTCACTTATTCAACAAAATTTATTGAGCTTTTACTTTGTGTCAGGCAGCATTCTGCATGATAGAAACATAAGAGCAAACTAAAGATAGCAAAAAGTCACTGTTGTCTTAGAATACAGGTTCTAATTGGATGAGACATGGGAAAGTAAGTAATCTTGCCATATGCAAAAATATGGATGAAACTCTAGGACATTTGCTAAATGAAATAAGCCATCCACAGAAGGACAAATATTGCATGATATGACTTACATGGGTACACAGAAGCACAGAGTAGCAAGGTGACTTCCAGGGACCAACGTGGGGGTTGGAGGAAGGAAAAATTGGGAAATGTTCCATAGGTATAAAGTTTCAGTAATGCATAATGATTCAGCAATAGAGATCTACTTTTTAGCATTGGGTCATAGTTAATAATACTTTATTAATACTTAAAATCTATTAAAAGAGTATATTTCATGTTAAGTGTTCCTAACACACATACACACAAAGCTATCAAAATAAAGAAAAAAAAAAAGTAAACCAATAAATAAACCAGTTCATTTCAGAGCCACATGAGCTTTGTGAAGAACATAAAATAAGATCACATGTTATGAGGGGTGGATCCCTTCACGTTAGTTGGTTGCAAAAAGTCTCTTTGTAGAGGTGACAATTTGGTTGAGACCTAAAGAATAAGAAGAAGCCAGACAATCAAATGATCTGGAGAAGAATCTTCCAGGCAGAGAGAACAGCAGGTGTGATGACACTTCAATGAAATGGACCCTGCTGGGCAAGGAGCAAAAAGAAAGGCAGTGTACTTAGAATGGAGAGGGTGAAGGGGTTTGTGATGAAAAAAGGATGGAGACCAGAGCAGGCAATAGACCAAGTTACATCTTGGAAGTAATGATATGGCAGACTGGATATTAGTCTAAGGACACAGATAAACCTCTGGAAGGATTTTAAGTAGAGGCGAATCGTTTGAGGAAATGTATTATTTTACCTGCTCAGTAATAACTGTTAAAAGTCAAGGAGAAAGCAAAGTTTTCAAAGTAAAAGCGTGGCATTCAATTCCTTCCACTGTTAACTTTTAAGATGTTATTTAAAGGATTTATTTTTTCAGAATTATAGCTTAATGGAATGTGGAGGAATAGTTACTAGAGGAATGTCTGTGTCAATGGCCAGTGGTGCTGTAGAAATGTGTCTGACTGCAGTTCAGAGAGAGGACGGTTCCACTTGCTGGGCTCCCTTGGCTCTCCTAAAGAGGCAGGAAATATGGTACATTGTATGCTTCGGCTCCGGGGAGGGAAAGCCTGGGTTCAGGCTCCATCCAGTTCTGCCACATTGTAGCCCTATTCCTTTGGGTATTTGACTTGACCTTTTATGTCTCAACTTAATCTTTGAAGTAGATTTGTAGTAACACCTTTCCAGGATATTCTTTAAAAACAAACAAACAACAACAACAACAACAACAACAACAACAAACCCAAGAGATTGATTGATACAAGAAGGAGAGAGAGTAGGGGTGGTGGGGTGGTGGTGAGGGGTAGGGGGGATGGAAAGACAGTCTGACAGTCTGTTAGTTTGTTTTGGGTTTTTTGGTTCCTTTTTTGACAGTCTGACAGTCTTAAGCAGATTCCGTGAGGAGCAGGAAGCCTAATAAGAGCCTTGATCTCACAACCCTGAGATCGGGACCTGAACCAAAACCAAGAGTTGGACGCTTAACTGCCTACGCCACACAGGTACCCCACAGGATATTCTTATGAAGATTAAAAAAAAAAAAAAAAGCCTGGGTGGCTCAGTGGGTTAAAGCCTCTGCCTTCAGCTCAGATCATGATCCCAGGGTCCTGGAATCCAGCCCCACATCGGACTCTCTGCTCAGCAGGGAGCCTGCTTCCTCTTCTCTCTCTGCCTCTCTTTCTGCCTACTTGTGATCTCTCTCTGTCAAAAACATAAATGAAATCTTTAAAAAAAAAATGTTTAAAACAGCACCCAACATGTAAAAAGCCTGAATTAGAAGACTATAATAAAAATGACTTGAGAAAACCATTGTCCTGAGAAAGCCAGCATTCATTAAAACCTTTGAAGGGGGTTGTTTCTTTCCTCCCCATCTCCAGGACCAAGTTTCTGATTTTGCTGCGTGAGTTCACTTTTGGACTGTCTTGCCTTCCTAAGAGTCTTGTTCTTATTCTTCAGCTGTCTTCCTTCACTAGACATCACCTTAATCCCTTCATTCCTAGAGCAACTGTTGTAACTATTGATGGGCAACAACAAATTAACCCTGAACACAGTAGCAGTTCTTTCCTGGGTGCACGGCACTGTACATGTGGTTGGATGGCCCTCTTCAGTCTTGTAGCAATAGCATCAGGAATGCAGCTCCCATATTGCTACAAGCTTCAGAGCAAGAGAGAGCCTGAGGCTCCTGTGCGCTGAGAGGTCAGGCCTGGAAATGGAAACTGCCTGCAACTCTTTTGTCTACATTCCATTTGCCAGGATCCCATCTCGTGGCCCAACCGCAAGGGAGGCTGGGAATGCAGAGGCACACTAACCCTATCTGCAATGGTCACAAACAGAAGACTGAGATCTTCACTGGCAAAGCCTAAGCACTGTCATGGATTTTTATAAACAGGGTTTTCTACTATTGAAAGAATATAAAAATATAAGTCCGTCTCCCTCAGAGGTAGGATGAGATGCTGTTATGTTAGCTCTGACTTTTTTTTTTTTTCTGTTTTAACAACCCCTTATTGGAATATAATACTGAAATTTCAACACTTTGCCAACTCAGGTTTCAATGAGGTTTGCTGTGTTTTTCTGGTGCAAATGTGGGCAACTCACAAAATATGCTAATTCAGAATTGAAAAGCCAAAACCTTGGAGATTCACTACAGGGTAATGCTGGAGGTTATTCAGGAACAGAAATACTCCCAAAACTCACCAACTCTAAATATAAAACAAGAAACATATCCATCGACGAATCCAAACAAAATATGTTAAAAACAGTATCATTCTAGATGCATGTAAATGAAGTTATTAAAATGCAAATAAAATGAAGAAGTGATTGTAAAATGAAGAAGTGATCGTGGAATGATGTTAATGTTCACATATTTATACATTGGTTTCTATAATCTACATATATTGTTGCCTTTTTCTCCCCTGCCCATGCCTTTTGCCAATGAAGCTTATGTAGTATTTTTCAAACTACTTCCAAAGTGCATTACTTAACCGAAGAACATTTTTAAAAAATCACATATATGTGTATATGTAGTCACAACTTAAGAAAGATGCAGTTGAGATTGGAAAGATGATTAAAGGCTAACAAATGATCCAAGGGATGAATCAAATTCTATATGAAAAGAGACCAAAAAAGGTGGACTAAATATTTCGGCTTTTTGGTAGGACCAGATGGGCTGACTGAAAGAAATTAATATTAACTAACATTTCTACGTTCTTGCAAATTTACAGAGCAGTTTCATGACCTCATGTCAATCCATCCTCAGAATTACAACAGGATGCTCGTGTATCCATCCCCAGAATTACAACAGGATGCTCGTGTTCTCCCGGCTTGATGGGCGAGGAAACTAGAAGAACTGAATTGAATTGGGAAAGACAACAGGGGTAGTGATGGGGCATGGCTCTGAACAGGATACTTGTCTTTTAAATCCCAAATTCCTCAATTGTATTATAAACAATTAAGAAAATATGGACTCCTCTCCTTCACCAGAGAGCTCCTTTCTCTAGTTTCTGTTTTCACTGTTATATTGGATAAATTCTTGATGATACCCTGTTTTTCTGTTTGGTACATACTTAAGAAGTCTTGTGACTTTGCGAGACTTCTAAATAACTGATAAGACTGATATCTATTTTTTCCCATTACTTTTATATTCATTGATTTTCATACTTGATGTCTATTCTATAGGTTGTTTTTTTGTTTGTTTGTTTGTTTGTTTGTTTTTAAGATTTTATTTATTTATTTATTTCACAGACAGAGATTACAAGTAGGCAGAGAGGCAGAGAGAGGAGGAAGCAGGCTCCCTGCTGAGCAGACAGCCCGATGCAGGGCTCCATCCCATGACCCTGGGATCATGACCTGAGCCTAAGGCAGAGGCTTTAACCCACTGAGCCACCCAGGTGCTGTTGTTGTTTTTTAACAACAAAATGGTTTTACTATTTTTAGGGTTATGAGATACCCTTAGTATAAAAAATATTAAAAGGGGCAAATCAGAAAAAAACAGAAGCAACTTCAAATACTAGAGAGTATTAGGTATATTATGTTTGATGTGTATTAATTTCCTATCCAGCATATTAAAGATTCTTAATTTTAATTTCTCCTTTGAACATACTCCCATACCAGCATTAATGAACCATGTGGATGTATTAATTCCTGGTGCTTGCTGAGGGTAAGTTGTGCCTAGGGAATTGAAGGTCATCGCACAGTGGCCTGAGTCCTAATGCTCCCCCGTATCTGGTCAGTATAATTAGTGTCTTCATGGTTAGTAGTTCAGCATCTAGCCTAAGACATTTACTTTTCCTAAGGCCCAGTATTCACAGCTTTGCTTCTATAGAAATAGCCACTATAGTTAAGGCCTCTGCCTTTGGCTCAGGTCATGATTTCAGGGTCCTGGGATCCAGCTTGCTTAGGGCTCTCTGCTCATCAGGGAGCCTGCTTCCCCCTCTCTGCCTGCCTCTCTGCCTACTTGTAATCTCTGTCTGTCCAATAAATAAATAAAATCCTTAAAAAAAAAAAAAAAACAAATAGCCACTATATATCTCATTTTTTATAAAGTAAGATGTTTTAAAATGCAATCTCCTTTAAAAAAAAAATCATGAGTCGGGGCGCCTGGGTGGCTCAGTGGTTAAGCCGCTGCCTTCGGCTCAGGTCATGATCTCGGGGTCCTGGGGTCGAGTCCCGCATCGGGCTCTCTGCTCGGCAGGGAGCCTGCTTCCTCCTCTCTCTCTCTGCCTGCCTCTCTGCCTACTTGTGATTTCTCTCTGTCAAATAAATAAATAAAATCTTTAAAAAAAAAAAAAAAAAAAAAAAAAAAAAAAAAAAAAATCATGAGTTAAATTTAACATCTTTTATCATACAGCAAATATTAGAAGACAACTAAACTAATTGCATATAAATAAAAACATAGTAACTTTGGAAATATAGGCTGCATACTACCAAGGGAAAAATCTATGCTTAATAAAGCACCAACCAAACTTAAATCTTTAATTAAGATTTAAATTTAAGATGTAAGTTTTCATTAATTACTTTGTTCTTCAGAAGTGCACTATATATTTCTTACAGTGTCTGGTTCATGTTTCCCTTATTGGTTTCTTTGATTTCCCATTTCCTTCTTTTTTTTTTTTAATATTTATTTATTTACTTGATAGAGAGAGAGAGAGAAAGAGAGTGGGGAAGGGTATAGGGATAGATGCAGAGAAGAGAGAGAATCTTCAGCAGACTCCCTGCTGAGCATGGAGCCCAGACACAGGGCTCAATCCCACGATCCCCAAGATCACAATCACAGCTGAAACCAAGACTCGGGGACACCTAACTGACTGAGACACCCAGGGACCCACACAAACTCTTTTAATATTACCACCATCCCACAGGAGAGCCCTGTAAAAATGAATGGCATACAAGGGAGTAACCAAATAAACCAAAATCACAGACCGATTTCTGGAATCAATTCAAAAAAGGAAAAACAGAGGAGGAAGCATGGCTCTGTGCATATAGTTTCTCCTTCCAAACTTACAAATCAGGGAGGCCTTATCTTTGTGGGGGTCAGAAGTCTGGCAGGGCATGGCTGGGGTCCCTAATCAGCATGTTACAAGGCTAAAATCAAAGTATCTGCCAGACTGAGTTCTCATGGGTAAACTCTGGATAAAAATTGACTTCTAAGTTCTTTCTTGGGGTAAGTATGGTAAGGTTCACTTTCTTACAGATGTAGGACTGTGGTTCCAGTATGTTTTCTGACTGTCTATTGGGGTCCCCCTTTCACCTCTTAGAAGCCACTAACATTCCTTGCCCCATGCCCTATCCATCTTGAAGCCAGAATGTACTTCCTGAATCCTTTTCATGCTGCAAATCTCTGACTTCCCTCTATCTGACTTTTGTCTCCAGATTTAAAGGGCTCATGTGATTAATTTAGACTGACACAGGTAATCTGCCTATATTAAAGTAAAATGATTTGGGATCTTAATTACATCTGCAAGATCCCTTCAAATAAACACCTGAGTTAGTGTTTTGATTAAATAACTGGGAAAAAGTATATATACAACATGGGCCAGAAGTCTCTGGGGCATATTAGAACTGCAAGCTTCCCCACCTTTGCATTCTTAGCACATCATAGTTTGATGCCAAATATACTACAGTCTCAACAACTTTACATTAAACTAATGCCATGATAGGTTTGCTGTGAATGAAAATACCTATGTTAATCTGAGGCCCCTTCCAGTAATAGTCATGGGGTAAACTCAAAACAATAATCACAAAATAGCCTATGGCTTCTAATACCATAGCAAGATTCTATCCAAGAGAGAGAAATGTTAGACCCTAACATCTTCCCACAAAAGTACTTTTTTGCCCAAATTTCCATAAATCATAAAAAATAATCTAAAATGTTAAGTGGATGAGAGGTTTAGTTATGATCATCTCAGATCTGCAAGAACTCAAACCAACCAGTTATTTTGGAAAAATCAGATTTTCGAACTTGCAATCTGTACTTGTTTCCTGGTTTGTATAGTATAACTGAGGGAGGGGAGTGACGTTACCTTTTCACTGAATTAATTAAAAACGGCAGTCATAGGGTGCCTGGGTGGCTCAGTCAGCTAAGCATCTGCCTTCAGTTCAGGTCATGATCCTGGGGACCTGGGATTGAGCCCCACACAGGTTCCCTGCTCCGGGGAGTCTGCTTTACCTTCTCCCTCTGTCTGCTGTCTCCCCCTTCTTTGTTCTCTTTCTCTCTGCCAAATAAATAAATAAAATCTTGGGCGCCTGGGTGGCTCAGTGGATTAAGTCGCTGCCTTCGGCTCAGGTCATGATCTCAGGGTCCTGGGATAGAGTCCCGCATCGGGCTCTTTGCTCGGCAGGGAGTCTGCTTCCTCCTCTCTCTCTCTCTGCCTGCCTCTCTGCCTACTTGTGATCTCTCTCCCTCTGTCAAATAAATAAATAAATAAATAAAATCTTTAAAGTAAATAAATAAATAAATAAATAAAGTCTTAAAAAGGTTTTAAAATGTCTGTCACTTAGGACAGGGCCTCACATCTTGTATAACTACTATGTAAGTCTTAGTTAGCATTATAAGCTTTATGAAGATTCATTCTTTAGACTTTTGAATATAACAACCCCATGACTACTATTTCTAGTAAGAAAGTCAGAACTATAAGGATACAGAACTCAAACTATGTTGATCTCAAGATATAACTTGAGATATTATTTTTTTGTTTATTTTGGCTAAATTTCTGATTTTAGTTTATTATCCCATAATAAATTCTTGTGGAGTATTGTCTACCCCATCTACTTCCGTTCCGTCAATACTAACAAGCAAATAAAATCTTAATGGAGAGTTTATTAGTTAGGAAATAGTGGCATTTTAAGAGTACTTCATTTTTCCATTTTTTTCTCTTTCTTAATACAGTTCTTTTAATTATCGCATCTGATTTAAAGAGTTTTGTGACTCTTTCTTTTTTCTTAAAATAATCCTAACATGGGCGCCTGGGTGGCTCAGTGGGTTAAGCCACTGCCTTCGGCTCAGGTCATGATCTCAGGGTCCTGGGATCGAGTCCCGCATCGGGCTCTCTGCTCAGCAGGGAGCCTGCTTCTCTCTCTCTCTCTGCCTGCCTCTCCATCTACTTGTGATTTCTCTCTGTCAAATAAATAAATAAAAAAAAAAAAAAAAAAAAAAATCCTAACATATATTTTTCCTGGGGCAGAGAGAACCATTCAAATGTAAGTTGATTTCTAAGATAATATGATTCGATATTGTTTCTTCTTTCTTTTTTTTTAAGATTTTATTTATTTGACAGAGAGAGATGCAGAGAGAGAAGGAACACAAGCAGGGGGAGAGGGAGAAGCACGCTTCCTGCTGAGTGGGGAGCCTGAATCTGGATCATGACCTGAGCCAAAGCCAGACGCTCAACGATTGAGGGGCACCCAGGTGTCCCTTGATTTTGTTTCTTATCAAAGACAGTAGACAATCAACATAGATTAAGTGGGTGCATCTGGCTGGCAAAGTCAGTTGAGTGTCAGACTCTTGGTTTCAGCTCAGGGTCATGAGGTGGAGCCCCTTGCTGGGCTCACACTCAACACAGAGTCTGCTTATGACTCTCTCTCTCCCTTTGCCCTCCCCACCTCCAGCCCCCTACCCCTGCTCTCTCACTCTCTCTCAAATAAATAAATCTGTAAAAAATAAAAAAAAAAATAAAAAGATAAAGTGGCCCAATATTTCTCATAGAGATTTCTGAAGTTTATAGTTCTTATTATCTGTCCATTTTGGTTAGCAATGAAAAATGTCATTGCCTACATTGCTTACAGTTTCAAATCTTACTAGTTACACTGTAATAAATTTATATCTTGGTTCTTCTCAACTAGATAAGTACTAGCTGGGGATTCATACCATCTTTTATGTTTCTGTATTAACAGGAGTACCTGGAACAGTACTTAGGAGAAACATGAATTTCAACTGGATTTTCTTATTTCTCCAATCTATTCTCAACTCCTTTATTAAAAAAAAAAATCTAATCCAAGTAAAATCTCCATTTTTCAAGTGAATATCACTAGGCTGTTTCAAAATAACTATGTGTTGTTGACATTTTTCTTCCCCTGAGTGAGACTAACCTTAAAAGAGCTGAGATTTTTCAATTTTTCCAAATAGCTCAGAGACCTTTAGTGTTTTTCCCAAAGTGGGAGTGTTGGTTAAAAGTTCAGTTACTAATAAAGTTCAAAAGTCCTCTCTTTTTTAGAGATGTAATCTCTTATTTCATTACTTATTTTAAAATAAGCTGCAAGTAACTTACTCCTTCTTTATCGTGTGGTTTTAAATGATTTGTTTATGTATTATAAATGTGACCTCCATTCCAACTATATTGATTTTGCAATTTAAGCAAATGATTTCATTTGTTTAGCTTTTAAAAAGGGATTCATTTATTTACAAAGCTTGAATTATAGTAATTGTTAGTAATCGTTAATGGAGATAAGGCCCATCTTTCTTCAGCGATAGTATCTCTGCATAAAGCCTTTAATTTCACCAAAAATTTAAAAAAATCTCTAAATATTTGGTATAAAAATTATATTCATGAAGGAGGACAAATGAATGCACATAGAGATAATGAATCAATGCTCATGCTTATAATATGAGTAGGGAAAGACTTACTAAATTTATAGCTGCCACTTATTTGGAATTTTTTTTTTAGATTTATACACTTATTTATTTGACAGAGAAAGAGAGAGAGAGCACAAGCAGGGGGAGTAGCAGACAGAGAGGGAGAAGCAGGCTTCCTCCTGGTCAAGGAGCTCAATGCAGGGCTTGATCCCAGGACCTGGGATTACAATCTGAGCCAAAGGCAGATGCTTAACTGAACCACCCAGGTGCCCCGGCTGCCACTTATTTTGGATTAAAGTCCTGCTAATATCTAAGTGAGCATAAAAGAGCAATCTTTGGAGGAAAATCCTTGCTGAAACTGTAAGAGTACTTATTAAGTCCCTAATACCAGGGAATAAAGTGAAGATGGGGTCAGATGAGTGGAAGCAAACTGACAGAGAATGGAAGCAGGTTAGGTCATCTCCACAAAATGATAAAATCGACAAAAGTATTGACAAAATAAGATGCACATACAAATGTTTATTACTTCCTCATAAGCATACTCGGGTCATGATTTCTGGGTTGTGAGATCAAGCTCTGCGTCAGGCTCTATGCTGGATGTGGAGCCTGCTTGGGATTCTCCCTCTCCCTTCCACTCTGCCATTCCTCCCCCTCTACCCCCCAACCACACAAAAAATTGGTAGAGACATTTCAGGGTTCATACTCATATTAATGGTAGACTGTAGGTATTCATTTAATTCCAGTCTTCATTAAATAATAAGCTTGTGGGCTGGTAATTATTGGGTCAAAAAGGCAGCCAGGGATGAAAGTCTTTCATATTATAATTTTAAATATTTCCACTAACAATTACTAAAGCGATGATGATATCTATGTCAATGTCTAAAGATATCGTGACCCTCCAGGATAAACTGGCAATGTGTCATGCCAGAACATGGACGTCAGCCCCACCCCATAAGATGGGCATTCAGAGCTGGGGTTAGCCACCAGCCCCCCCACTGGTATGAGAAGGATACAGGCTTTGAACCCTGGGGTTGACCAGGATTGATCACCATAGGCAATGACCTTTGATACATCACCATGGAACACTGCAGAAGTCCAATTCCTTTTGAGGGAGGCCAGATTTCTAAGAATGAGGCTTTTTAAAAACTTTAACTAACCTCCCAGTTCATGAATATCTATAGCAATGATCATGGCAAAGTTTTTACCTGTCCTTAATATTTTGAACATTTCCGTCATAGAGTTGAAATAAGAGTTTCAATTAGTATAAAACAGTATTTGGCAATTTTAGCACAGCAATTACTAGATGAAAGTGGTATGATACATTCCTATTGGTGCCAAATTACAACCTACATGCCAAAGGACAAGGAGAGTCTTCCCACATTTGCTCAGTGATCCTTGCAGAAGTCCTTCATTATAACTAATTCTGCAATCACATTAGGGACCACAATTAAATGTACGGCATCTTCTCCTTTCTCACGTACAAAGTATGGATAATAAGACTTACCTCCTGCATTTGCTGTGAGGTTTAAATATGCAATGCTTGTAAATTTCTGATGCCAGTGCCTGAGAATACCTCAGTATCTACTCGATACTGAGAAACCGTTAATGTTTTCTTTAAGTGCTTTCTCATAAAGTATGTAGAATAAAGATAGAGAATTAGTGCTTTTTCTGATGAACTTAGGAATATAGACATTCCCTCTGGGAACTCCATAAAGCCACTGAGAATTTTCAGTTCAGCTTATAAAGAATGACTTCTTTTTTAAATCAGGCTGCAACAAATAGTAATGCATATATGAAGTTTCCATAAAACCAGAGTTCTGGAGGTGTTCTTTAAAATATTTTATCTGAAATCAATTGCAAATACATCAAAATAAAAATATCCAAGACAAAAATGTATACTTATTATATGTAACTTTTTATATAAAATTTTCTAAATTTGAGTTTTCAAGGGCAGAGTCTATGCCACATTCATCTTCGTTCCCTGAGTACATATCACAGGGAAAATAAATCATAGCACACCAAAGTTGTCATTGTATTTTATGGTCAGAAACAGCATTATAAAATGTTCATGATCTCCAGTCTCTGTTAACATTTTTGAGAACTACTTTTTTCTTCTTTAGCAAAAAATAATCCCCGGTCCCCTAAACATTAGTTTTCTACCACCTGATCTGCTCTGGACCTTTGGATTGTTTGTGCCCCTGGTAAGTTTAAAGAGCATGTTACTGGCTTAAAATATTCAAGAAAGAAACAATTTGAAATTATCTTACCACTTTCCATGAATAGATCATGTAAATTCGTACTCTCAAATTGGAATGTTAAAAGTGATCATGCTGAGCTCCCTCTGATCCCAAGATAATCTCTGCAATACCTGTAACACTAACCTATGTCCACTAAATGGTTAAAAACTCCAAACACTGTCTTGGACAATTTTTTTTTTTTAAACGTCCTTCTCCTAATAGTACTTTAAAGTAGAGAAAGAGAACACACTGGAGAGAGTTTATGCACTTGTTCCCAGGGCATCAATTGCCCTTATGTCCTTCTGCTGGGAAGACACTCATTTTCCCCTCCTATGACAGCTAGGAGCTTCTTCAGGAAAAACAGCTCTCCAGCTGTGATGAAATCAGACAGAAAAGCAACTGCCGAAAGCCTTGAATGTGAATGACAAAAGTAAGAAAATTAAGTCCAGCACAAGGGGAAAAATTAGTCATAGAACAGGAGTGGCCCACTTAGGGCAACCCAGACCTGAAAGAGGAGAGAGTGAGCACATGAAGGGAGGCACGCACAGCATCCAGGAGGGAGAAGCCCCCTTTCTCTGTGAATTTCATCCACCCATTGTACATTCTCACGACATTGTCTGTTTGCTTTGGGCCTGAGATATCCTAAAATTTGTAGACAATTTGTAGCATTAGAAGTTTAAACTATTTAGTATACATTCTATGGTCTCAATAATCTGTGAGAAACCTTATTTCAAAGAGTTGAAATTTGTGAGATGTCAACACTGTCAGAAATAGAATTTAGGGCACCTGGGTGGCTCAGTGGGTCAAGCCTCTGCCTTCAGCTCAGGTCATGATCTCAGGGTCCTGGGATCTAGCCCTGCATCAGGATTTCTGCTCAGCAGGGAGCCTGGTCCCCCACCCCCCACCCCCACCCCCTGCCTGCCTCTCTGCCTACTTGTGATCTGTGTCTGTCAAACAAAAAAATTTTTTTAAATATTTTTAAAAAATAGAATTTAAAGATTTTTATTTGAAGTAACATGTGTAAGTGCTAAGGGTAATGCTGAGTTCATCGCAAGTAATCAATAAATATTATATATTACTATTCTCATTGTTATCATTCTTTATAGAATTGATTTGTAAATCTTTCATTGGTTCTTTTTTTTTTTTTCTTTTTGGTGTGAGATGCCTGTAGGAAGGGTTAAAGGCTTAATCCTTGCATTGAACTATATTTTGCTATTCATAGATAGCTTTGCTTATTCAATATTTTTATTTGTGTAAGTGCTAACATAATTATGTTATTAAATTGAATAATTTGCTTTAAAGAACAATTTGACTAATAGATTCTTCTTTCTTCCTACAGCCAATACTAATTTCATGGTTTGCAAAACTGCTATTATCTGCATTTCAGTAAACTCAGTACTATTTAAGAACCATCTGGTCTTTCAAAAGCAGTCTCAAAAATATATAATTTCACTTCTCGATCTACATTAATTATTTAGCTTAAAGAAAAAGTTATTATTTAGGAAAAAATTAACATTTCCACATTTTAATCAGTGGTTTTTTTTCTTTAACACAGAACAAAACGTGGAAGATATTAAACATAAGTATTCTTACATTTTAATTTATTAACATTTTTCCTTTTAATAGCACAAATTTTCAATTTCTAGAATTTTTTCTGATGTACAGAATAATTTTCCTGCTAGTATTATTGTTATTAAATTTTGCCTTTTGTGTTTATGTTACCTGAAAAATTGGGATTCTGATCTAAAGAACAGTGACATACTTATAAGACGAGAATTTGCCAAACATCTCAACACCCGGTTCTTTCTTAGGCCCCAACACATCAGTTGATAGGGTAAAAATTCAACTGCTCATTAATTTAAACTCATATTGCAAACCTAGAGCAGCTTGATGAAACCATATCTCTCCTTCCTCAATTTCCTTGATATTAACAGCATACCTACCCATTATGGCCCAGTTCATGAAAGTCTAGTTGAATTGCCATTTTAAGAGAAAAATAAAAGGCCCCCACATTTAGTTGGTACCTGCTCTGTCAATGTGAAAAAAAATGTTCCAATTAAAAAAAAATAAGTATTCTCGTGCAACCATTTGAAATGGATTATAAATCATTACTTTTCCATGTAGGAGAAAACTGAAGCTACAAAGTGCCAAGTGTTTTGTGCATGTTAGTAAGTAATGGACCTGGGTGATATGTGTGGTAAACTATGTTCCCTCTATAATGCTAAGTGCTAAAGTCTTAACCTTCAGCACCACAGAATGTGACCTTATTTGAAAATAACCAGAAGTAATTAGTTAAGATGAGGTCATACTGAAGCAGTGTGCACCCCTAATCTAATATGACTGGTATCCCTATTCAAAGTGGAAATATGGTCACAGAGAGAGAAGAAACATGCATGGAGAGAAGATAATGTGAAGAGATACAGGGAGAATACCATGGAAACATGAAGGCAGACATTGGGGTGATGTGTCTATAAGCCAAGGGATGCCAAAGGTTTAGAACAACACAACAGAAGCCAGGACAAACAAATGAAACAGATTCTTCCTACGGCTTCCAGAGGGAACTTAACTTGCAGACACCTTGATCTGGAAATTCTAGTCTGGGAGAAAATAAATTACTCTTTCTGTTGTTCATGCCTCCCCATCTGTGATACTGTTATGACAGCCCTAGTAAATTATTACACCAAGTCTTTAAAGTTCATGGTTTCTCCTTGTGTAATTATTTGCTCTCAAATCACTTCTCCATTATAACTTGCTTCATATCACAGGGAAACATTTTCATAGAATAGGACTCAATACATATGTCCTGAACATACCTAGTTCCACAAAGAATGTCAATAAATACTTAGTATTGAAATAATCTTAAAAGTGACAAATTTGTAACAAAAGTACATTAAAAATCCTCATCTTTAATATTGAAGAAGGGAGCTATGTCAGATTTTCTACACTCAGGATCATTTCTACCTCTTTAGGATTGTCCCTCATAAAGACATCTAGAAACCTAGGAAACACATTTTTCAGAATTCCTTGATGCAGCATTCCAGAGTGGAATCCACCAATTTCAGGCATTCTCACAAGATTTGGAAAGTAGGAACTTTCTTGCTGCAGTAAAGGTAGACACCAGTAGATTTTATCACACCCGGCATTTAACACCAGCTTCTGGGTTTTTTCCATGAATCTCACCTTTCTGCATGCTTCGGTCACTCTGAAACACTTTCATGACCTTGTTAACACTAGCAACATCTGGATCCTGTAACCAAGACTGAGGGCTAATAGTGTTTGTTCTAATTCCTCTATCAGCATTTCCAGTGTTATTCCTGTGCTACATCTCTTCTTGAACATTCTGGAGTGGTTTCTGTTTTCATTCCTGAATCTTAACTATTAAAGGAGTTAAGAGAAGTGCAGAATAGTTGTTTTTTTTTTTTTTTTTTTTTTTCCTGATTAGCTTCCACTTAGAGAATCTCATCACTGTGCATCCAAAAATGAGCAGAATTTCAAGAGTTAGAAGTAACTCTTTTTCTTATAGTCAGTAGACCTGTTCACTGAGAAAGATTCCATCATCCAGAGGTGAATCTCAACCTCACTTCCTACTTGACAGATTTTTTAAAAATTTAATGCCATGATGACTTCATGGCAGAACACAAATCCAGACAATACATTCTAGAATCTGCATCAGCTCCTTACATACAATGCTTGACTCTTTCCTCCTAGTGTGACAAAAGTACTTTGCTTAAACTCATATTACCTATCTATAGGCTGCCTTGCAAATACATACATTTGTGTTTTTAACATTCTCATTCCTTTTTTCTCTTCCCACCCCAAATTTCCTATTGTCAATTAATTCTAAATACTATCCAGTCAGTATGATAAAGCATGTGCTCAAATAGGAGAATAAAGATCCATTAAATACCCAGTTGAAAATTTTCAATTTAGTTACTACCATAGTAAAATAACCAAGCACTGAAATGATTTTTTTTAATTTTTTTTAAAGATTTTTGTTTATTTATTTGACAGACAGTGGTCACAAGTAGACAGAGAGGCAGGCAGATAGAGAGAGAGGAAGGGAAGCAAGCTCCCTGGTGAGCAGAGAGCCTGATGCGGGACTTGATCCCAGGACCCTGGGATCATAACCTGACCCGAAGGCAGAGGCTTTAACCCACTGAGCCACCCAGGCACCCCTGAAATGATTTTTGAACTTGTCTCTAAAAAAGACTTTTGTAGTAAAACCACATATGAATAAAAGGAAAAAGGGACCCATGTTTTCCCAATATTCAAAAAGCACAGTTTTACTTAATACATGTGATCTAAGTGGATTTTTGAAATAGATACTTTCTAGATATTCTAAAATAAAGTTAGACCTTCTACCTATCCTAATAGGTAATACACAGATTTCAAGCATGATTTGAAAACAACAGTGTTTTTCCTAATGATTGTTGTTATTGTGGTGAGGGACTGCTGTTATTAACCGACAGTTAAAATGATTACCATGGCTCATTTTCTATCTCAAAAAAATTTTATATTATAATATAGTTTATTCCATGATTTATGAAATTATAATTTATTAGATTATTTTTTTTCTCTATTAATCAACTCATTTAAATTCTGATTTAGTAATGTGGAGCTTTTCTCTCCTTTTCCATTCCCTTCGTAAAAAACAAAACAAAACAAACAAAAAAAAACGTGAATTTTAAAAATGAAATATAATCACCTCTGTAACTTCAAAGATGAAGCCATTTTGCTTTGAAGGATTTTGATAAGTTTTTCTCTGGACTCAAATGCACTCTGACAGTTAATGAACCTAATTTAAGAGTGAGCAGATGAGGGGAATAATAGAAAATTTGAAATATTGGTGATATGGAGGTGAACATCAAAAATTGAACTTCACATTATGAAATGGCCATTTAAAATATAGTTTCTTTAAGTCCTGAAAAGTTGTTTTTCCCTAAGCAGAGAAAAAAAATAAAAACTAATACATAATCTATTTGAATTCTTTTTGTTTATTACAATACCTAGGTGTCTAGGGTTCATTTATTCATATAAGCCCAACATAAGAAATAAACCCCAAAGGTAAGGAAATTAGCAAATTTGTCCAGTTTAAAATTATATTTATTTACCGAATATACTTATCCTCTTTAAACCTCTTTATTCATCAGGTTATGCACTTTAAAATGACAGACAACATGCACTAAGTCTAGACACATAGTTTTAAGTTGTCAACTTCAGCAAGTAGGCATGAATTGAACTAAAACTTCTACCCTACTTTTCTATCTTAACCCTGAATATTGGTGTATCAAAATATTAGAACAGGGATTTGGATTAATTTCAGGAAGTATACATTGTAATTATTTTTAAGAAATACAACTGAAATAATATGATGAGATGGAATTCTCTTTAAAGAAGCACAGAATTCTCAGGGCACCTGGATGTTGCAGTCAGTCAAGTGTCCAACTCTTGGTTTTGGCTCAAGTCCCGATCTTAGGGTTGTGGGTTCACATCCCACATCAGACTCCATGTTCAACACAGAGTGAATTTGAGAATCTCTTCCCCTCCTCTGTACTCTCTCTGAACTAAGAAAATCTTAAAAAAAAAAAAAAAGTACACAATTTTCATTTTCTATTGACAAGTATAAAAATTAAAGTGTCCTTGCTGGGACACTAGTCATGAATGGGTTGACAGATTCAGCTACAACAATAATTTCCAATCTTGAAACAAATTAGGACTACCTAATGGACTTCAGTAAATTCAGATAACTTGGCCCAACTTAGATCTAATAAATTTAAGTGTGAAGGGAGGGTGAGCTAGGAATATGGATTGGAAAATTTGGACCCACTCTTACCCTCCATGTGATTCTAATCTAGTAGCTGAACAACATGTGAGAACAACTGATCTAGACAGGTTTTTCTTAGTTACAAAATGTATTGCTAAAATTAATATAGAATATAAGTTTCTTTGCTCCTACTGATTTCCTTCTGACTGATGAGCCAATTTAGATTCCAGCCCTCCATGAAAACAAATTGAGTTCATGCTGCAATTACATTTTTATTCTATACAATCAATAAAAATTAGATTGTGCATCTAATATGTCCCAGGCAGTTTCCCATCTGCTCTCTGACCCCCTAAATTAATTGCTCTTCAAATTCCTAGACTTTTAGCATTTCCAGCGGTCATATGTACTCTGCTGCTGACATGTAGAACACATCAAGTGATCCTTTCAAGTCAAACATTATATTTTCAATATATAAAAATGTGAGTAAGGAGGACAACCTGCTCTCAGGCTGGACACTTGTCTCTCTGGGAATGTCTCTAAGCAGGACTTGTGGCCTGGGCCCTGCCCACATCACCACACACACTCCTTTTCTTCCAGGACCACCCAGCATCAGGAGCTACTCTCCTCCCTGGCTCAGTACTGCATTTACTTCACCTTCATGTACCCGTGAAAATCATTTCTAGATGCTTTACATTTAAGGATGATTGTGAGGAAAATCCAAAAGTACAATAAGAACTCAGAAATGCTAAATGGAGTGAATACTAAATGCTAAATGTTCATTTGCCAAAAGCAGTGTAGCTTCTGGCAGAGAAAAATTCAGAGTCAGGGACTGAGAAGTTAAGTATAACGTAACAGAGAATGGAGTGAATAGAGTACGTACCGTAGCATTCAGTCATCTGTGTCTCAATTTGCTCAGTAGAAATCCTTCATTAATAGATTTCCTCTGTTTGCAAAGGACAAGACTCATGGGGATGGCATTTATGCTATTACAGCTGAGAATTCCCTCTATTATTTACTCAACTAATAACTTAGAAAACAGAATCAATAGTCAAAATGTTTTGTTACAAAATTGCTAACCTCTATTATTTTAGGAGCCCTGAGTTTCCTTAACATTCTTCAAAACACCAATAATAAGAACCCGACATCAATGGCAAATAGACTTTAATGCACACACCGGCACCAAATAATTAGTAGAAGGTGTCTGGAGTGGGGTCTTGTGAAGGATTGTGCAGTCATGTCCAGACTTTTCGGGAATGAGTGTCCACCAAGGATGGTGATGTCTGCTGTGGGCAACAGACGGGCATGGGTTTATGCCAATTCTGCACAGAAGTCAAGATTATCATATGATATTATAATCATCTGTTTATATGCCTGTCATTACCTGGGTATTTACTACTTCAGGAGAGAGGCTGTATTTAACTTACCTTTGTATGATCAATAGCCAAGGCAGAATAGTTAACTTACTATTCCCTTTGATGAATGATTGAAAGGTAAGAAATCAAGCAGACGTGGGTGGATTTCTTTTCTTTCTGAAGGTAAGATCAATATCTGTACATGTGATGACTGAACTACATACAACTCACACTGCTGTGTGCCAGTCTCAGCCTACTGATAGCCAGTGTTGTGTTATTAGTAGTGTTGTGGCTGGACTGGCCCTTGTGGTTCTTATGATTGCGAGATGTCCTCAGCAATAACCGTCAAGAAACAATGGGAACAAAAATATGTGTGGGGAGGGGGTATTACTCGAATGTTTTGAAAAGCACATGGCACGCAGAGGACCACACAGTGAGATCCTACCCAGGTGTGTTTGGGGGTAGGGAAATGGGTAGAGGAACCCAGGGGTCTGCTTTAAAGGGCTCAAGGGTGTGAGGTTGGGGTTTCAGGGATCCACTCTTAATTGGTGAGTTCTAAGCAAAAGAGCACACAGTTAAAGTGACAGGAGAAGGAAGAAACAAGTGGCTCAAATTATCAGTTTTGGAAATCAACCAAAAGGAGGGGTGGGGAGAGGGATGGCTCTTCATCCATTTAGTCCTGTGGCTGGCATGGTATTTATTTAAGCAGTCCTTTGAGTAGACGTCCCTTTGAAGTGAAAGTCTCAACAATGGAAGCTTATGTCAGGAACTGCATTACAAACAAGAAAAACTAAGAGTCAGGATTTATATTACACACACTCCCCTCTGTTCAACTCATTCTACCTGCTGCCTTAAAGGGGCCAGGGATTTTTTTCATTCTTCATTCAACTCTACTTCTGTGTGTGTGTGTGTGTGTGTGTGTTTTAAATCCCAGTATAATTAACAGTGTTTCTGTTTCTTTTTGAAATGACCTCTGTGATTTCCTAATTGAGGACTTATTATATCTGCATTTCTAATCTGTTGGATCCTCATACTTGCTGTTAATATGTAAATACTTCTTTCTCCTGCTCCCTCTCTCACTCCTTCACCCCTAACCCATTTTCATTTTAATATCCTCTTCCAAGGTCAGGGAGTCAATAATTTAAAGACTTAATTAATAATTTTAAAAACATAGGTATACATACACATATTCATATTTTTTCATTTCTTCACACATATCTATTTTAAATAGCAAACTATCAAGGCACCTCAGTGTAAAAAATAGCTTCTGCATTTCAATACATTCATTTATCATATAGTTTTAGAATTTAAGAAATCTGCAGGTGACTGTCCTTTTAGTAAATAAACCAGACTTCTCTTTTCTTCCTGCTTTCAATAACAACCCACTGTTTATGCACACATGTCACTACTAAGAAAGGAGGAAAAAAAGGAAGTTCTACTTGCTCATTTTCAGCTTGTTACAGTTCCAGAAGAGGAGTTAAATTGAGTATAATGAAGATGTGTGATTCTTCAGAGGTTTGTTAAAGTCATTCTTATCACCATGGATGTGAGTAATTAAGACTTGGTATTTTTTAATGAGATTGAAATAATTAGCTAATAGCACAGAGGGCACCTGGTCCCTGAACAACCACACCAGTCTTTCAATTAGTTTTATTTGTTTTGTTTCCAAGCATTTAGTGTTAGGAAATATATATAAGGCTGTACTGTAGCCTACTGTTGTAAGTAGTTTCCAGTTCATTTGAAGAAAGAGCATCCACACAGAAAAAAAGAAATAATATGGAATTATAAAATAAGGACCGCCATCAAATAGCCTTAGAGCCATCCTTGATATCATCGTCTACTTTATGTACTTGGTCATTGGTTGACCAAGTCTTGGTCAACTACTCTCCATTCAGAAACCATTCTGAACACCTCAACAGGAGATCAAAGAAGAGCAGCAATTCTATGAACAGAAAAGCAATCACTTTCTGGAAGGTAGGGTGTGTGGAGAAGTGAATCCGAGGTGATATTTGGGAAGATAGACTGTAGGGGGAGGAGCCAGCTACCAGAAAGTAGTAGAGCGGCAGAACACAAAATTGGAACTTTTAGAAGTCTGCTCCACTGAGGAACGTTGCTCCAGAGGTTAAGTGTGGGGTGGAATGCTCACTGGGACAGTGTGCCCCGGGGTCACAAAAAGACCAGGGATGTCTGAGTGTAGCAGAGCTCCCAGGTATTGGAGTAGGGAAGCCGGCTGCAGAGTCAGAGCTGAGGAGTGTGGTCCCAGCTCGAGGTTGCCATAAACCGTGATCCAAAGCACACTCGGGCCACTGCTCTTTGAGCAGGGACCTCAGAAGTGGCAGATCTGGGGAGACCCCCTCATTCCTCCTCTGGGAAGAGTGGCACAGGAACATGCTACAGGAATCTGCTGGGTTAGGAACCATGTGCCAGAAATAGAAATGCTCGGTCACAGAGCAGTTGAGCATGGAGTGCAGCCAGAGGCCCGGCAGGCAGGAGTGATTAACTGCTTTTTTCTGAGGGCTCACAGAGGAGTAGGGCCCTGAGCGCTCAGCTCCTGTGGGACCAGAGATTGAGAGGCTGCCATTTTCATTCTCCTCCTCCAAAGTTGTATAGAAAGCATTAAGGAACAAAAGCTACCAGAGAGCAAAACCAAGCAGATTACTTAGCCTGGCCCCTGGCAAGGGTGGCACAATTCCGCCTCAGGCAAAGATAATTTGAGAATCACTGCAAGAGGCCCCTCCACCAGAAGATCAACAAGAACATCCAGCTAATACAAAGTTTACCAATCAATGAAAACTGTGGAACTCCAGAGCTAGGGGAATGCAACATATAGAATTCATTGCTTTTTCTCCATGATCTTTTGCCTTTCAAAGTTAAATTTTTTTTATTTTATTTTTTTCTTATTCTATTTTTTAAATTTGTCCTCTTTCCTATTTGAATTTTTTTAATGATTCCATCTTATTAATACCTTTTTAAAAAATATTTTTTAAATTTTCATTGTTATAGCCATATTCTATCCCTTCAGTGTATTTAAACTTATTTTTTGTATACAAATAGGTTTTTCTTTCTTTCAAACTTTGGGATACAGTTTCTTCTAATAGATCAAAATATACCCTAAATCTAGCACATGGCTTTGTTCTAGTCTCTAGCCTGATCACATTCTTTCCTTCTTTTTTTTCCTCTTTTTTCAACCAACTCATCTTATCAATTCCTTTTTTAGAATCTTTTTAAATTTTCATCTTTACAGTCATATTCCATCCCTTCATCATGTTTACTCTTATTTTTGCATATATTTATAAGTTTTTCTTTCTTTCAAATTTTGGGAGATAGTTTCTTCTAACAGACCAAAATACACCCAAAACAAGTATGTGGTCCTGTTCTATTCACCAGTATATATATATATATATATATATATATATATATATATATAATTTTTATTATATATTATTTTATTATATAATTTTATTGCTATATTAATATATAATATTTTATTATAGATCATTATATTATATATAACATATATAATATATAAATATAACACATAATATTATATATGTCTATAATTTTTTTCCTTCTTTCTTCTACCTCTGATTTGGGGTCTCTTCTGATTTGGTTAGTGTATCTTTTTCTGGAGTCATTGCTACCCTTTCAGTATTTTGTTCTCTCATTCATCTATTCCTATACAGATGAAATGACAAGGTGGAAAAAATCACCCCCCCCAAAAAAAAGAACAAGAGACAATGTTGACATCTAGGAACCTAATCAATATGGACATTACTAAAACATCAGAACTAGAGTTCAAAATGATGATTATCAAGGTGCTAACTGGGCTTAAAAAAATCATGAGAGATACTAGAGAATCCCTTTCTGGAGAACTAAAAGAACTAAAATCTAACTAAGTTGAAATCAGAAAAGCTATTAATGAGGTGCAATAAAAAATAAAGGCTCTTACTGCTAGGATAAATGAGTCAGAAAAGAGAATTAGTGACATAGAAGACTAAATAATGGAGAATAAAAAAGCTGGGAAAAAGAGAGATAAACAACTAATGGACCATGAAGATAGAATTTGAGAGATAAGTGATACCATAAGATGAAACAACATTAGAATAATTAGGATCTCAGAAGACGAGGAAAGAGAGGGACAGAAGATATATTGGAGCATATGATAACAGAGAATTTCCTTAATTTGGTGAAGGGAATAAGAATCAAAATCCAGGAGGCACAGAGAACCACCCTCAAAATAAATAAAAATAGGTCCTCAACCCATCATCTAATAGTAAAACTAACAAGTGTCAGTGACAAAGAGAAAATCCTGAAAGCAACTCTGGACAAGAAGTCTGTAACATACAATGGTAGAAGTATTAGATTGGCAAGAGGCCTATCCAAAGAGACCTGGCAGGCCAGAAAGGACTGGCATGATATATTTGGAACACTAAACAAGAAAAATATGCAGCCAAGAATATGATATCCAGAGAGGTTGTCATTGAAAATAGAAGGAAAGATAAAAAGCTTCCAGGACAAACAAAAACTAAAAGACTTTGAAAACACCAAACCAGCTCTACAGGAAATATTGAAAGGGATCCTCTAAGCAAAGAGAAACCCTAGAAGTAACAAAGACCAGAAAGGAGCATAGACAATATACAGTAACAGTCACCTTATAGGCAATACAATGACACTAAATTCATGTCTTTCAATAGTTAGCCTGAATGTAAATGGACTAAATGCCCCAATCGAAAGACACAAAGTATCAGAATGGATTAAAAAAGAAAAAAAAAAAAGACCCATTGGGCGCCTGGATGGCTCAGTGGGTTAAGCCACTGCCTTCAGCTCAGGTCATGATCCCAGGGTCCTGGGATCGAGTCCCGCATCAGGCTCTCTGCTCAGCAGGGAGCCTGCTTCCCTCTCTCTCTCTCTCTGCCTGCCTGTCTACTTGTAATCTCTGTCTGTCAAATAAACAAATAAAATCTTAAAAAAAAAAAAAGACCCATTGATATGCTGTCTGCAAGAAACTCATTTTTGACCCAAAGACACCTTTAGATTTAAAGTAAGGGAATGTAAAACAATTTACCATGCTAATGGACATCAAAAGAAAGCTGGAGTGGCAATCCTTAAATCAGATAATTAGATTTTAATCCAAAGACTATAATAAGAGATGAGAAGGACACTATATCATACTTAAAGGGTTTGTCCAACAAGAAGATCTAACAATTTTCAATATTTGTGTCCCTAACATAGGAGCAGCCAATTATATAAAATATATTATACATATTATTTTGTTAATAACAAAAATCAAAGAAACACATTGACAATAATACAATAGTAGTAGGGGACTTTAACAGCCCCCTCAGTGAAATGGACAGATCATCTAAGCAAAAGATCAACAAGGAAATAAAGGCTTTAAATGATACACTGGATGAGATGGAGATCACAGATATATTCAGAACTTTCCATCCCAAGCAACAGAATACACATTCTTCTCTAGTGTGCATGGAACATTCTCTGGAATAGATCACATCCTGGGTCACAAATCAGGTCTCAACTGGTATCAAAAGATTGGGATCATTCCCTGCATATTTTTAGACAACAGTGCTTTGAAACTCAACCACAAGAGGAAAGTTGGAAAGAACTCAAATACATTAGGGCTAACAAGCATCCTACTAAAGGAATGAATGGGTCAACCAGGAAATTAAAGAAGAATTTTAAAAATTCTTAAAAAACAAATGAAAGTGAAAACACAACTGTTCAAAATCTTTGGGACACAGCAGAGGCAGTCCTGAGAGGAAAGTATATAGCAATACAAGCTTTTCTTAAGAAGCAAGAAAGGTCTCAAGTACACACCCTAACCCTACATCTAAAGGAGCAGGAGAAAGAATAGCAAAGAAAGCCTAAACCCAGCAGGACAAGAGACATAATAAAGATCAGAGCAGAAATCAATGAAATAGAAACCAAAAGAACAGTAGAACAGATCAATGAAACTGGGAGCTAGTTCTTTGAAAGAATTAATAAGATTGATAAACCCCTGGCCAGACTCATCAAAAAGAAAAGAGAAAGGACCCAAATTAATAAAATCATGAATGAAAGATGAGAGATCATAACGAAAACCAAAGAAATACAAACAACTATAAGAACATATTATAAGCAACTATACACTAGCAAATGTGACAATCCGGAAGAAATGGATGCATTCCTAGAGATATAAACCACCAAAAACTGAACCAGGAAGAAATAGAAAACTTGAACAGACCCATAACAAGTAAGGAGATTGAAGCAGTCATCAAAAATTCCCAAAAAATAAGAGCCCAGGGCCAGACAGCTTCCCAGGGGAGTTCTACCAAACATTAATACTATTAATACTATTAACACTATTATTATTAATAATAATTAGTAATACTATTATTAATAGTAATACTATTATTAATAGTAATAGTAATACTATTAATTACTGTTACTATTACTATTAAAACATTAATACTATTCTCCTGAAACTGTTCCAAAAATACAAATGGAAGGAAAACTTCCAAACTCATTTTATGAGGCCAATATAACCTTAATTCCAAAACCAGACAAAGACCCCATCAAAAAGGAGAATTACAGACCAAAATCCTTGATGAACACAGATGCAAAAATCCTCAACAAAAGACTAGCCAATAGGATCCAACAGTACATTAAATGGATTATTCACCACAACTAAGAGAGATTTATTAATGGGCTGCAAGTTTGGTTCAACATCCCCAAATCACTCAATGTGATACAATACATTAATAAAAGAAAGAACAAGAACCATAGGATACTCTCAATAGATGCATAAAAAGCATTTGACAAAGTACAGCATTCTTGATCAAAATTCTTCAGTGTAGGGATAGAGGGTACACGCCTCAGTACCAGAAAGGCTATCTATGAAAAACCCACAGCAGATATCATTCTTAATGGTGAAAAACTGAGAGCTATTCTGCTAAGGTCAGGAACACAGCAGGGCTGTCCACTATCACAACTGTTATTCAACATAGTACTAGAAGTCCTAGTCTCAGCAATCAGACTACAAAAAGAAATTAAAGGTATCTGAATTGCAAAGAAGTCAAACTCTCACTTTTTGCAGATGATATGATATTTTATGTGGAAAACCCTAAAGACTCCCCTTCAAATCTACTAGAACTTGTACAGGAATTCAGTAAAGTGTCAGTATATAAAATCAATGCACAGAAATCAGCTGCTTTTCTATACAGCAACAAGAAGACAGAAAAAAGAGAAATTAAGGAGTCGATCCCATTTACAATTGCACCCAAACCATAAAGAATACATATATATATACCTAGGAATAAGCCTAACAAAAGAGGCAAAGAATTTATACTCAGAAAACTATAAAGTAGTCATGAAAGAAATTGAGGAAGACACAAAGAAATGGAAAAATGTTCCACGCTTGTGGATTGGAAGAACAAATATTGTGAAAATATCTATACTGTTTAAAGCAATCTACATATTTAATGCAATCCCTATCAAAATACCATCCATTTTTTTCAAATAAATGGAACAAATAATCCAAAAATCAATATGGAATCAGAAGAGACCTTGAATAGCCAGAGGAATGTTGAAAAAGAAAACCAAAGTTGACAACATCACAATTCCAGACTTCAAGCTCTATTACAAAACTGTCATCATCAAGACAGTATGGTACTGGCACAAAAACAGACACAGATCAATGGAACAGAATAGAGAGCCCAGAAACAGACCCTTAACTCTATGGTCAACTAATCTTTGACTAAGCAGAAAACAATATCCAATGGAAAAAACACAAGTCTCTTCAACAAATGGTGTTGGGAAAATTGGACAGCCACATGCATAATGAAACTGGATCATTTCCTTACACCACACCCAAAAAGGGACTAAAAATGCATGAAAGACCTCAGTATGATATAGGAATCCATCAAAATCCTTGAATAGAACACAGGCACCAACCTCTTCGACTTCAGCTGCAGCAACTTCTTCCTAGAAACATTGCCAAAGGCAAGGGAAGCAAGGGCAAAAATGAACTATTGGGACTGCATCAAGATCAAAAGCTTTTGCATAGCAAAGGAAACACTCAATAAAACCAAAAGACAACCGAAAGAATGAGAGAAGATATTTGCAAATGACATATCAGATAAAGGGCTAGTATCCCAAATCTAGAAAGAGCTTATCAAGCTCAACACCCAAAGAAATGGGCAGAAGATACAAATAGACATTTCTGCAAAGATGTCCAAATGACCAACAGACACATGAAAAAGTGATCAACATCACTTAGCATCAGGGAAATACAAGTCAAAACCACAGTGAGATACCACCTCACACCAGTCAGAATGGCTAAAAATTAACCAGTCAGGAAACGACAGATGTTGGCAAGGATGTGGAGAAAGGGGAACCCTCCTACATTGTTTGGTGGGAATGCAAGCTGGTGCAACCACTCTGGAAAACAATACGCAGGTTCCTCAAAAAGTTGAACATAGAGCTACCATATGACCCAGCAATTGCAACTCTGGGTATTTACCCCGAAGATACAAATGTAGCGATCTGAAGGGGCACATGCACCTAAATGTTTACAGCAGCAATGTCCACAATACCCAAACTATGGAAAAAGCCTAGATGTTCATCAATAGATGAATGGATAAAGAAGATATGATATGATATATATATATATATATATATATATATATACAATAGAATACTATGCAGTTCATCAAAAACACATGAAATCTTGCCATTTGCAATGACATGAATGAAACTAGAGGGTATCATGCTAAGTGAAATAAGTTGATCAGAGATATCATATGATCATATGATCGCTCTGATATGAGGTATTTGAGAGGCAGGGCTGGGGGTTGTGGGAGTAGGGAGGGAAAAAAATGAAACAAGATGGGATTGGGAGTGAGACAAACTGTAAAAGACTCTTAAGCTCAGGAAACAAACTGAGGGCTGCTGGGTGGTAGGGGGTAGGGATAGGGTGGCTGGGTGATGGCCATTGGTGAGGGTATGTGCTTTCTCTTGAGAAAATCTTAACATCTCTTTTCCATCTGGCCCAGCCACCCAATGAGCCTCATCTTGTAACTCTCATCTTTGTTCCCTGAGATTCAGTTACCCTTTCTTTGTAGTTTTTATGCCTACATTTTTTTGAGGGCAAGAACATCCTTGCTTTTCTCCCTTACATCCTCACAGATGCTGGAACAATATCTAGTGATATTGTTGCTTATAAATGTTAGAGAATGCTTACTAAATATTTTTTAAAAGAAAGATCGTGAAAGGCTTGAACTTGAAATTGCAGGCATGGAAGACACAGACATCTGCACTACTGTATCACAGACATCACTTTGATCAAGATGTGATTTTTTAAAAAAGGCTGGCTAACACAATGATAAAGGTTATTATTTATAGGAGATGTCTTCCTTTAGCTTAATATAAACTTTTTATTGTTTAAATATCCCTTTTTTACTTTTAGTAATAGCTTATAAAGCAGCAACTTTGCCTGTTCATAGAGAGCTGTGGAAGACTAGGATTGTAACTAATGCATTTGTGTATCAGATACCAGACAGTTAGGAGAGAGTAAGGTTGCTCAGTGGGAACCCTTCAATGACGCCAATATGCGTAAGTTCAAACACTCTTTGCCACTTACCGCCTACCGCAACACTAACTTCCAAATAACTTGGTTTCCCAATCTACTAGAAGACATAGTAATAATAGTAGTAGTAGTAGTAGTAGTAGTAAGAGTAATAGCAATAGTAATAATAATGGTAATATTTACCTCATAGAACTCTTGTGCCCAGTGCAGAGAAAGTGCTTAATAAATTTTAAAGGGAACTTAAACCAAGTTCTGCTTTGGGGCGCCTGGGTGGCTCAGTTGGTTAAGCGTCTGCCTTCAGCTCCGTTCATGATCCCAGGGTCCTGGCATGGAGCCCCACATCAGGCTTTCTGCTCTGCAGGGAGTCTGATTCTCCTTCTCCTGCTTCCCTTGTTTGTGATCTACCTCTTTCTCTCTCTCTCTCTCTCTATCAAATAAATAAATAAATAAAATCCAAAAAAACCCCACAAAAAACAAGTTCTGCATCTTAATCTTCACTGTGCACCCATCCCCAGCACAAACCCTGGCATGTAGTCCTGAACTCACATTTGCTTATTAACAAAATGAATCAGTGAAATTCTGTGGGTGAGTTTAGGAAATATTCATGCATCCTTTTAAGAGTATTATGTTAGTGGCCCCTCTAAGTCAGGCCCTGTGCTGAATGAGGCTATGAGGAAGAACAAGTGATAGGAGTCCCTATGCTCAAGGATATAAGAAGCTAATGAGTAAAATGGACAAATAGTAGAGGAGAGTTCAGTGAGGGGGATCCTCTGAGAGAACAAGGCACCGGACACTATGGAAACTCAAGGCAGGGGAAGTAATTGAGCTGAGAGGTACGGTTAGGGATGACTTTTCACCTGAATTTTGAGGCTCAAGTGGGTGGAACTGGTCACAAATCTGAAAAAGAGAAGACACTTGAGGAAGCAAAGTTCTGAGGCTCAGGGAAGCAGGTGAATTTGTTGTCACTGCGAAGTGTCTCTGGAAGATCCAGGGAAAAGCATCAGAAGCAGCTGGATACACAAGTCAGGCTGTGATGGGAAAACGGTTTTGTGGCTTCTCAAGTTTTCACAAATGGCAAAGTCTTCTCAGAAAAAGAAAACCACCTTAAATAAAAACCAGGTATAAGAACAAGAGCTTAATACTTGCACAGAATTTAAAAGAAGAAATCATAATATGTAATATTGCATTTAATTAAAAGATGACAATACAAATCTCACAAAAGCCAAAAGTAATGTAAGCCCTTCAGTAATGTAATATGCTGAGTGATACCTCCATAATCTCTTTTTCTTATAATTTTCAGCTAGGTACTCTTTACTTCAACAAAGAACAATTTCATAGCATCATTTATCATTGAAAGAATAAAAAGATAATTCAGTCTTTCTTCCAGCATATATGATTGAAATTTACTTAGAATAGTTTAGAAATTAGTCTCTTTTTATCGATACCCTGCCTCTGTCATTTCCTCTAGTTTCTTACTCAAGAGGTTCTTCTTTTCCAGGAGCAAGTCCTAGAGGAATTCCAACTTTTTCATCTCACCTGATGAGCCTCCCTTCAGCTCAGACAGTTCCCCTCTGTACCATGTGTTCTGGAATGGAGGAAAGAGAAAATGGTAACCAGTCTGGTGGTTTCATAGGTTTCAATCAAGGAGCAGAACATTATCTTTGTCTAGCATACTCCTTGGGCTCAAAGATAGGGTCCAGAAGTTTGATTAGCTCTACCAAGGACAGGAGGTCACTGGGAGTTGGAGGAAGGCAAAGGGTATTTGAAGAGCAGGAAACCCGTAAGTTTTACCACAGTCACAGGATTAACACCAGGGCAAAGAACGACCCCGACGAGGGTAGCCCTCCATGATTCTGGCATATAACTGGAGCCGTCACTATCCCTTGCATATCTGGAAGAGAACAAACACATGAGAGTTGGAAGGGGTTCTGGCAAGAAAGCTCTACAGCTAAAGTTTTATTTACTATGTTTTGGGGTTCTGGAGTTTAGATGATGTAGCACTAGTTCCTGAGGTGTATGGAAAAAGTAATATAATTTCTGTCTTGGAGGAGCTGATATTCTCATTGACAAATTTACCTTGTACACTTGTATATATAATAGCCTAATGTGATTTTGGGTGGGCAGCCATTTATAAATGTTAAATAAATGTCACAGACAATCAATGCTGTTGGTAGGGGAGGACTATTGATTCACATTGGGTGGTCAGAGAAGGCTTTGTAGGGAAAATGAGACTTTAATAAAACTTTGAACCACAAAGAGAATTTATGTAAACATAGGCAGGTGAAAAATCGTTAGCGCTATGAAAAACAAAGTGAGAAAAAGCATGAAGATAGGAATTGAACATGCCAAGTACCATTCCAAGTAGCTACTCTTGAGCCACCAAGAAAAAAGGCTATGTGGACATTGCCAGTATTTATGAAGAAATAGTCCTGCATGTTACCATCATATGTGGAATAGAGTTTGCTAAAATTTCATCTTCAGGCCAAGTAGAAACACAAAGAGAATGATTTCTATCTTCTTTCCTTGAAAGAAGATAGAAAAGACACTGATTTATAGAAGCAGAAGAAATAGATAGTCAAGCATCCCTGCAATAAATATACCTGGATATGTTAGCTGTGAGAGTTACTGTTCCTTTCTTGTGGGCGGGATCTGTAGCCTCAATTCCTTAGAACATCCTGAAGAAGAAAGTAACTGCACATTCCCTGTGAGACCTAAATAGCAATAAAGTTAAAAAAAATATATGTATAGATAGATAGATACATAGATAGATAGATAGAGTAAGTGTCGTCCCTGGAGGCCGAGTGTAGGGATTGCAACATAGATCCAGCTGCTGTCTTAACCCCGTTCTGTCCATTTTCAAGCTGTTCACAAACTCAGAGCTGGATGTAGGGATTTGCATATTCAGCTCAATCGCACTGAAACAGGAATAATAGCTATTCAAATATGTACTGACAATCTACCCTCAAATTATAATTTAAAAATGGAAAACAAGACAATAGAAGTAGATTTATGGGAAGGAAATAGCAGTTAATGCCGATACAAGCTTTGTTCATCAAACACTCCTTAATTCTAGCATTCAGATCTCATCATGTCGTCCCTGACTTCACTGGTAAGATTCATTTTTTCCTTCCATTCAACAAATTTACACCTGTGGAATCTGGAGTTGAAAATGTGTTCTTTCTTAAAAGGAAAGAACCTGTGTTGGTCTTATTAAACATCCCCAAACTTTTCCTCGAGAGCTACCATTTACTATATCTATGCACATTAAACATTTATTACTATATTGATCTTCTCCCTCACTCCACTCCCTGTGACCTTCCCAGTCTCAAAGAAAAGAGGTCTGTACCTATTAATAAAATACCTCATTAAAAATGGATTTCCAAGTCCAAATATAAATGTCAACACTTAACATTAACTTTTCTGATGGTCGCATTCTTTTAAGTACACTTTTAAATACAAGAAAAACACAGACACACACACACAAACCACTTTTGCTTATAAACTTTCTTCTTATAAAAATTATGGTTAACACTTACTGAGTGTTTTCTATGTCAGATACTTTGCTAAATGTATGACAAGTCTAATTTTATTCAGTACTCATAATAACCTTATGAGCATACATCATTATTCTCTGTTTTATAGGTAAATGGAGATACAGAGAGGTTAAGAAAAATAAGCCCTGGCTATAGGGGACTGTGTGCTTACCCTCATAGCCACGTCTAAAGGAAGGGCACTTCATGGAAATGCAATGACTCTATTATTTTTTTAAGAATTTTTTTTAAGTGTTTTTTTTTTTTTTTTTTGAGAGAGAGAGAGCGGAGTGAACAAGAAAGTACATGAGTTGGGGGTAGGGGCTGATGGAGAATTAGACTCCCCACTGAGCAGGGAGCCCAGTACAGGGGTTGATCCCAGAACCCTGGGACCATGACCCAAGCTGAAGGCAGATGTTTAACTGACTGAGCCACCCAGGTGTCCCCACACAATGATTCCTGATTAAATTGAAATTCTAGGATGACTAAAGACTCCTTTCTTCAAGGGACTTCATTTTTTGATGGAAACAAGAAAGGAGGTTTTTTTAAATAAATATATAATTATAACCATCTCTTCTCCCCAATTCACCTCTCAAAAAAAAATTATCCTATCTCTACTTATTAATGTCTAACATACACAGATTATCTGGCATTAGGGAATCATGGATATCATGACTGAAGGAATAAAGAGTCTAGGACACCTAAGAGGTCCCATGAGTAAGTTCTGAGGAGAACAGGACCTCCCAGAAATTACTTGCAAAAGTTTGAGTGTATGTGGATACGTGAGCTTTTCTGATTCTGGGGTTCATGTCTTTCATAACCTTTTCCAGCACTCAGTGACAACACATTTTGTTAATCACCACTGTCCTGGAGAAAATGGATCACCAAAGTCTGCTTTTCAGCTAGACCTCTTAGGCTCTCCAGTTTGGGTGAGTTCTCTATTCACATATACCCCAAAAAGGTTATTAAAATCCAGAGTTCTCATGCAGTGGAAGGCTCAAATTCCATTGTGTCCAAAGTGTAAGTCTTCCCAGCTTCCATGTAGTAGAAAAGAGGGTACTAGAACTTGAGTCAGGCCATCTCTAGAACTCTTTCCATCATGTACCATGTAGACCGAAAACTCAACATCTACATTTATAGAGTGAAGTGACAGGAAAATCACTGGCATCTGCAGAGACAACTTGTTTTGTTTTGTTTACTTTTATATCAGGTATCAATTCAGGTTCAAACCACTCCTTGCTGGAAGATCAATGTTAAAGAAAAGTTTAAAGCATTAGCCTGTAGTGTATATTTTTTTAAGCTAGATTTATTTTCAGTCCTTAAGCACAGAGATAATAGGTATGATGTGTTTAAAGTTTTGCTGTATTATATGAAAATTATTCTTTCATTCACCACTATTCTTATATTTATTTAGTGTGTTAGTCACCATGTAGATAAATAGTTTTTCAAAGATGAGTTGCTTGGGAATGGGTGTCCAGTCTCCTTAGGGGACAGATAAGGAGCAATCAGATGATGCTATTTGAAACCACTCTGCCTAGAATCCACTTCCAAGTTTATGTCTATTAAGCTCTCTTACTCTCCTCTTCCTTTTGCCTCTTTTATATCAAAGTAAACAGAAAATGTCGGCAACAGTAGTATGAAGCTTAGCATAGAAATATGCCAATCTCTTTTGAAGTATTATCTATTACTCTCACTGGTAGGGTGTCTCACTAGAAGGATTAAATCGGCAGCTTGGAAACTTTGTTTGGGGTACTTGAAATAAATGCAACGTTACATATGAAAATGGTCATGGATACATTTTGAGTAGCTTGCCAGTTCTAATTGTATCTATCAGGAGACACTTTAGTAAATGAGGCCTTTTGAAGAGGTTCAACATAACACAATATTTTTTCTCCTTGAAAGGAAAAATAATCCTATCCATCTCTTCTCCTAATTTATAGCTAGGTAAAAAGCAAAGTCATATATAAAAGAACTGCTGTTTAAAAGTCTTCAGTAGCTATCGTTAGTCTTTAGGTCTCTAAAAGTAGCATATAAGGGTCTAGTTTCACACTCTAGAAGGTCCAATAATGGCTCTAATCTGGTCATACCCTTGTACAAGGGAAGATGAGACTGTGTGGTCAAGGGGAGAAGGCAATCTGGCATCCCCTAGATCCCTCTCAGGATCCCTAGGTTCCCCTAATTTGTTGACCAAATGACCCTGAACTTTCTCCCAGGGCCTACAATGGACTCTTCAAGTTCCTTCCTCCTAAGAGTGAACTATGTCACCAATAGGAGTATCTCCAGTCCCAGTGAATGTTTAAGAAGATGCTGTTCACAGGGATGTGGCCAAGCTGTGGGCTGGAGTGTCCACGTGCAGGAACCACAGGCCTCTTTTGGCGCAAGGTGGAATCATGTGTGGGGAAAAAAAAGTCAACTGTGGACCAGCTCTTTTGTTGTTGGGCCATTCTGTTGAAACCCAGTGAGGCCAACATTTCTTGATAATAGCCTAAACTTCCAGGCCAGTATGAAGGTTTATATGGAATGTAAGAAGATATATATTTTATTTAACAGTTAAAGTAATTTAGATCTTCAGGAACTTTAGACACATGATACATGAGCCTCCATGTGTACTCTTTCCATGGGTCCCATTTAAGAGCAGACTGCTTCCTAGTGAAACCCTTCCCATTTTCCCAGCACCATTTTTCTTCAACACTGTAACTTCTGTTAGGTTGTGAATTTGCAATGTAGTTAACCAAAGACAAGTTCTCCAACACAGTATTCTGTCTTTAAGTGTTCTGCTTGTGCATTTGCCTTGCGAGTGGTGGCGGTCTTCCCCAGGCCTCCAGACTCCATTCCACCTTCTCCTTTAGACAAACATTTCTTTCAAGAAGCAGCTCTAACATACCTCCTTGATGAATACCTCTGATTAGTCCTTTGCTACACTTTCTGAGCCGTACCTGGGTGCCTCTTCCTTTGTATTGTCAGTTGTCGCTTCTTGGCCTTTCTGCTAAGATCAAGTGTAGTATATTGTCAGTTGTTTCAATAGCTTCATTTACCAGACCCATTTGTAGTTGTTAGTTGTTGGACACAGCTACGTGTTTTGAGGACTTCTTCTAGCAGCAAAATCTATCTAAAATATCTGCTTATTAAGTGAATCCATAAAAGGACCTGGAAAAAGTAAGATTCACCAATGGCAGGTTCACACTGAGATGGGAGTATGAGGTTGGTGGTGGTGGGGGGGCACTATGTAGAGATATTACTGATAGCCTATCTGCCTAAATCACAGATGGTAGGTAATTCAATATGGTGGAACACAAGTAAAATAAATACTATGTATTTTATTGGATTTTGAAAACTAAGTATAATTATTCTCTTGTTTTTACCTTTCTAGGTCTATGAGCACTTAGAATGTATGTACCAAACATAATTCATACTCATCAGTAAGTCTTATGATACAGAATTACATTACTCATAGCCAGAGTGAAGAAAAAAAATATTGACTCAAAAGGAGATTTGATACTATGCTGCTTCTTTATTTTTCAAATTTTTATCACACAAAATGGAAGTGCTTTCTTAAAAAAAAATATTTTATTTTTGGGGTGCCTGTATGGCTTAGTGGGCTAAGCCTCTGCCTTCAGCTCAGGTCATGATCTCAGAGTCCTGGGATCGAGTCCCCCACCGGGCTTTCTGCTCAACAGGGAGCCTGCTTCTCCCTCTCTCTCTGCCTGCCTCTCTGTCTATTTGTGATCTCTCTCTCTGTAAAATAAATAAGTAAAATCTTTAAAGATTAAAAAAAAATTTTTAGAGATTTTATTTTTAAGTAATCTACTACACCTGACATGGGGCTCATACTTACAACCCCAAGATCAAAAGTTACATGCTTTACCTGCTGAGCTGGCCAGGCGCTCCCCAAATGGAAGTGTTTCTAAAAAAGAAATTTCAGACAGCTTCATTAGTGAGTTTCCCTGGTGCCCTTAAGAAAATCTTTGTTGGAATATTGGCATGCTTTGTGGTCATATGAAATAAGGGTGTATCTGTTTTGCTGTCTTTATATTCTACTTATGTTCCACAAATAAGAAAATAAAACCTTGAATAGATTAGGGAACTTGCTGAAGCCCCAACATCTGGAAAGAGATAGAATAGAATTTGAACCCTGGCCAGCTGGCATCAGAACTTGCCCTTTGAACCTTCATCTCCTTAGGGTCTTCTTCCTTGTGTGTGTCTCTGTGTCCTCCCCTCCTCTCACTCAGATCACAGCCAGTGGATTTAGTGCCCATCTTAAATCTAAGATGATTTCATACCCAAACCTTTAATTAATCACATCTGTAAAGACCCCCCCCTTCCAAGTAAGATCACATTCCGGTATCCCAGGAGTATGACTATTTGGAGACACTGCAGCCTCTATTTCAGCCAAAATCTTCAGGCAGAGATCAAGTACAGAATCAATAAACATTATGTCCCACTAGGTCCCTTGCTTCTTTCATCACGGAAGTGGAGAGGATATCAGCATATTCCTCTACGACTATTGCAAAGGCCAAGCGATGAGTTCATTTTTAATACATAAAGTCTGTTCCATAATAAACAATTAATACCTGAAGTTATTATTTTTTAAGTGCAAAGGCTGAATTGAGATTTATTTATTTATTTAGGCAGCACAGTGCAGTGAAAGAATTGCCAAAGCTCTGAGACTATGTCCATGTTCTGTCTCTGCCACCTGCTCTTTAATAAGTCAAGACTCCAGAAACTTTTAAGTTTCTCATCCAAAAAATGAGCATCATAATATCTGCTTTGTCCTTGTTGTGGGGACAGGGAAGGTGATGCCATCAGCTGCTTCCCTTGTATGCTCTTCCTCTGCAGGTCAGGCCCCAGCAGACCTCCCTGCTCCTCAGTTACCTAGAGAAGGACACAGGCCTGGTGGGAGGGAGTCAAGGACTTGCTCAGCAAGACCCAGGAAAATGAGCATCACCAAGTCCAGAGATGCCCCAAGCACCCATCACCCCTAACCCAAGCACCTCCCAGTCATGCAGGGGTAGGGTCCAACAGAAGTCCTGGCCTCAAGATACTATTGCCAATGGGGAAGGAAGACATGCGCAACTGGGGAGCTGAGGCCGATCTTGCCCCAGAAAAGGGATAGAGCTGCCTTCAGGAACCACCCTCCTCCTCCAGGAGACCAAGGAAAGAGGAGGTGACACCCTTACTCTTGGCACTCCATGTGTGGCCATAGGAGGGGCTCAATGCATTTTTAATAAAGATACAAAACACAAGTACATATCTCTACCTGGAAATCTTAAAGATATACAAATATACAAAATTAGAAGTAAATGAAAGCTGTGGGCTTCTAGGTGAATCTTGGTTGATATAAGTGACATTTTGAATGTTACTATGTTTCCTTAATATATCAATTTCAATTGTTTCAACAATTTAGAATTGATGTGATAGCAAATAAAACTGAATGCAAAATAACTATAAGCTATAATATGAATCTAATATGAATAGTATAATATGAATCTCAGGCAGAATTTTTTAGTAGTAAATATGCCAAATGCATCTTATTCTGTTTGTTTTTAGAGAGACAGAAAGAGTGGGGGGGGCAGAAAGAGAGAGAGAGAGACTCTTAAGCAGACTCCTTGCCCAGTGCAGAGCCTGACAGAGACTCAATATCAAAACCCAGAGATCATGATCTGAGCCAAAGTCAAGAGTCAGATGTTTAACCGATTGAGCCACCCAGCTGCCCCCAAATGCATATTATTATTAATAGCAATGTTTGAGGCCAGCTTCTCCAATTTATGAAACATATTTAGAACCCTTATTTTGAAATTGTCTTCAAAGTCAATTTACCATCCATGCTTGGAGCTCACTATTAAATTACTCTTTTAACTAACTAAGACATCATTTCTTCTATATCATAAGAAGAAGCAGAAGCTAGTATACATTTGAGTATTTAATATTCACCTATTCTTGAAAAATTAATTATATACATATGTAATCCTTGAAATAACCTGTGAAGTTGGTATCATTTTCATCTCTGTTTAGAGATGAGAATACTGCATGAGGCTAGAGACATAAAGTAACTCTAATCAAGGCCAGACAGCTAATAAATGGCAGCATGAGAGTTTCACTTCAGTTTCTCTCTGAGTCCAAAACCATCTTCTCAACCACTACTCAAAGCAAATTCCTCTTCTTCTAGACCAGCCTTACTTCTCTCCAGTCTCTTCTTCTGTCACTTGAGTAGAAAATCAAGTAGTATTAATGTGGGTTGGAGAAAGTCATGGGTTGTGGAAGAAACCCAGAGATTAGGACACAGACTGATGTCTGAGCCCCATGGAGTACATTCCAAAGAGATTCAATTCATTATTTAATTCCAAACTATTTCTCAAGAGCTGAAATTCTCCAACCCTAGCATATGGCAAACTTCTTTGAAGTTGTTTGTCTTCCTCCTTCTCCTCCTCTTCCTCGTCTCTCTCTTCACCTCCTCCTCCTCTTGTTCTCTTCCCTCTTCATCTTCCTCTTTCTTTCCTCCCTATCACTCTCGCTCCTAAAATTTTTTAATTTAAATTTTGAAAACTACTTAAAAATAATATTTTATATAACAAAACTGATTGAATTTGTGAGATGGTGTCCTGTGGCTTGTACATCACCAAGCATCTTTAAGTATGTTTTTAACACAGGATGAAAAGCCCAGCATGTAGATGGTCTAAAGTTTATCTCTGGCACAGCATGACCCTCAGAAACTGCAGGAAGGCAGTGTTTGGTCTTCTCTTAAAATTGCTTTCACTGAACTACCTGAACTACCCTCTCATAAGAAACATTCACTGAAGTATTTACTGCATTTATTGAGGATCTATAGCACTATAAGACATGATGCCTGGTTATAAGAAACCTTAAGGGAAATTTCCTTTAGCCCTTAACATTAAGAAATCTTGTCTTTATCCTATATGATGGTCACTGATAAATTTACTCTTTTCTCCCATACAAAGCCACATGGCTTCTGGCATTATATTTGATACATTGACCTTATCTTAACTTCAAGTTCTATTTTTACAATGGAATATCTTTTAATTGCTCTACTTCAATTAGGTTATAAAATAAATGTATAAGCTATTTTAAACAAGTTTTGAAAAGAGGCAGGATATTTATAAAAATTAAATAAAGAAATGCTCTCACCTGACTGGACCTAGTCATTTATGAACTCTAAAGTATTATGTTTTGCTCCTCTTTTTTTTTTTTTTTAAGACTTTTAAATTTATTTTACAGAGAGAGAAAGTACACATGGGAGGGGACAGGGGAGAGGTCCTTGTTAAGCAGACTCCCTGCTGAGCATGGAGCCTGATGTGGGGCCCAAGCTCATGACCCTGAGATCACGACCTGAACTGAAACCAAGGGTCAGGCACTCAACCAACTGAGCCACCCAGGTTTTACATGGTAGTTGCTCAACAGACATTTTCAAAATGGGTGTGTTAGGTTACAAACAGAAAGTACAAATAATAGTCCCCATACTCAAGTTGGGAAGTCTGAAAGGGAATAAAAAGTAACGTATGTGCCAACTTACTAATATTGGTCTCTATAGTCTTCAGATATCAATAGAATTTTGGAAGGGGACATACGAATAAAGACGTTCTGGCAACTTAAAACTAGTAAAAAGTATTTCTCCAAATGTCATGTCTATTTTTATAATCAGGTTCCATCTGCCTGTGCTTGTCTGACACCCTAAAATGGATTTAATTTCTTTTGCTTTTATATCTGTGTTGCTTTTGTTAGTAGAGGTGGTTATGGGCATCTGCTTTACTTTACTTCGAAAGGTCACTGCGTCGGAGACCACTGAATTATCATAGACACTAGCAATAATTTAAAACACCCAGCATGCATGCTTTCTGCTCTTTGTCCATTAAGTTTGGCTGGCTTGCCCACCAGTTCACAAAAGTGAGCTGTGATTGATCCCAGCACCTTCTAAATCATCTTACTCCACCACCAACACTCAGCGGGAACTGGGCTTTAGTTCTAGGAGTTATGTTCACAACTCCACCTCCCATCATTTGTTAACCTGAGTTACAGTAGATCTTAAAACACCTATTATAACCCCAAATCTGTTTAAAGAAAATCAAAGAAAGATAAAAAGATATAATAGTAATCTATAATAGGTATGTTTTGTTTTGTTTTTACAAGAAATCAATTTTCTGTTTTTCTTTGGAGTCTGAGAAACTGATGTTTGGCTACCAAAAATACACATCTAGCTGAAAACAACAGGAGATTATATAATCACTACCTATAAGAAAGGTTTTCAGGGTCATAACATATTTCAACACACATTTTCATTATTCATTTTTTTCTTTTTTTTTCTTTTTCTTTTCATTATTCATTTAAGAGTAGAGATGATTATTCTTATGCTACATAATCTTTTTTAATTGTTGATGTTCTTTTAACCTCCATGGAAGAATTTGTTTTATTAAAATCAGGTGATATTCATCTCTTTTCTAATTAGTTCTTTTATAAAAGGTAAATCAAATTAAATATGTAAATTATCAACCCAATACATATCCAGATCTTTTTCTAAAAGTTGAAAAGTAAATCTTATATGATAAAGGACAAAATCATCAAGTTTATGCTTTTTAAAATTCCCCCTAATGTTTATACACATGTAAAAATGTAAAAGAATGGACGTATTATGGAAAAAACTACAGCAAAGCCTTGTTTCCCTGGAAAACATTATCTAGCAGAATGTGTTCTCATTCTTCTTCAGTTCAGAGCTGGCAGAGTGGCTATGCTCTTAAGGACTGGCTCCCTCCTCTTGTCCTGAAGAGGATGTGGAGGTCATGCCACCACACAAAAGCTTAAGCCTCAACTCTCCTACTGACCATTAGGTTAAAAACCTGAGTTAAGTCACACAATAAACCAACCACCCACACCCAGGGCCTGATAGGAAAGAAAGGAACTAAACTCTAAAGTAGCTGTAGGACCTGGTCAGCAGGTACCAGGGAGAGCAGGGAGAGCACACATGTGTGTACTGGACTGATTCTGAGTGTATAAGATCAAGGGGAATGGAATATTAAATTGGTCCAGGGAAGTCTATCTATCTGGAAACACTTCCTGGTGTAACAGCACTCATCATCCTGGTGAGGACCAAGGAGAGGGAGGTTGCAAGCGCACTGTTAGGAAGACTTCTGGAAGGGTGGAGAAGCTGATGGCCCATGCCAAGTGAGAGGAATGTCAGATTTAGGACAGGTGGCAGAAGAGATGAAAGACTCGGAGCAGTGGGTATGCTGGGGTGGATCTGTGATGTAACTCTTGTTCCACTACGAGTTCTAGTGTCGTTCAGATGATTCCCACTGTGATCTAATAACACATGGGCCGACGTCCATCACTCCACACCATTGTTCATCGCACCATATTATGCTTGTTGGTTTATCCAACAGGATCCTTGAGGCTAAGAACTCTGCTTTACGCTTATTTATCTCCAATACAGACTAATGCCTGACACACGATGAGAAGCTAGAATGAGAATAACAACCAGACAGACATAGTCATAAAGCATTTATTATCTGCCAACTGCTATGGGCTGAATATGCCAGTCTTCCCAAATGTTTATTTATTTTTAAAGATTTTCTTTATTTATTCGACAGAGAGAGAGAGAGAGAGATCACAAGCAGGGGAGTGGGAGACAAAAGTAGACTCCCTACTGAGCAGGGAGCTCGATACAGGGCTAGATCCCAGGACCCCAGGATTTTAACCTGACAAGAAGGCAGACACTAAACCAAATGAGCGACCCAGGTGTCCCCCAAATGTTTATGTTGAACTCCTAACTGCCAATGGGATGGTAATAATAAATGAAGTCTTTGGGGGGTAATTAGGTCATAAGGGTAGAGCCCTTGTAAATGACGCAGTTGGCATAAATCATTACATATTTAACATAGACATCACATCCTTGTGATCAAAATGAGAATCTCTTTACTAGAAGACAAATATCTCCAAGCAATAAACAGAACAATAGTTTTTTTTTTAATAATTATATTGCAGTTTAAACATAAACAATTTTAAAAATTAAGATACAGTAATTATAAGGAAAGAATTTTGATTAAAAATCTCAGAACTTGAAGATTCCACCAATGGTAGTGAGATTTCTGGAATTAAAAACCTTAAAATTAACTTTAAAATGTGACACATTGGTCACATTTTTGTCAGTGTTGTTTTTATCTGGCAACATTTGTACCCTTAAAGTGTGACAGAAGGCAACATTTTATGTCTTTCTGATCTTGAGACTGTAACTAATGCCTCATTTTTGCATTACAGAGACTCTCCCGCTCGAACATAAATTAATTAAGAAGAATACACATATTCTTTTCCCAAAGACTGTAGTACCTAACACCCTAGGGGTAGTAGGGAGTGAAGGAATTACAGTTGAAATACTGAGCTTAAGAGTTCACTTACATGCTCACTTTTCACATTTCTGAGTTTATCCAAAAATAATTGCTCCTTTTAAAAAAAAAAAAAGATTTTATTTGTTTGTCTGATGGACAGAGATCACAAGTAGGCAGAGAAGCAGGCAGAGAGAGAGGGTGAAGCAGGCTGAGCAAAGAGCCTGATGCAGGGCTTGATCCCAGGACCCCCGGATTATGACCTAAATCGAAGGTAGAGGCTTAACACACTGAGCCAACCAGGCACCCAATAATTGCTCCTTTAAAAAAAATGTAAGGATCACAAGTTTCTTCAAGCAATGAAAAAAGTTTTCTAATTCAGAATGAATAAAAGTGCTAAAAATATTTAGAGATCTTTCACAAAAACTATAAAATATATTCTATTGTCATGCTAGACCTGACAAAGAATGGGGGTCAGTTCTTTCTGAGGAGGTCAAGAAAGGGATCTGTGGCTTTGACCAAAGGCAGCTTGATTTAATGTCTCTTAGTTCTTTGATGACCTCAGGACTTCACTAATTCATTTATAAATATACAGCTTTCATTTGGAAAAGATGAAGTAAAGCTTTTAACACTTTTAATTAGCTTTTTAACTTCAAACAGAGCGTATAAAGAAAATAATTGAAACTCAGCCCTAACCTTTCAGAAAAATTAAAAGAGAAATTAAAATTTTACCTCTGGTCAAGAAAATTAAATTTCTTTGGTCCTGATTTGCCTTCTGTAGTAATTAGGGCCCAAGGTATTTTAAACAAATGATATTACAAACAAACAAAACATTTTACCGATGAACATTAACATACAGCAATGAAAATACATGGTAGAATGTATTTTTCAAAGTCATAGATTCTTAAATTTAAATAAGATAATAAAAATGACCTAGTCAGACTGTCATATCAGAAGTAAAGAAATCAAGCCTGAAATTACTAAAACTCTCCATTTGGCCTGACTACCTCTGGGTTTACCCCATCAACCTGGACATTTAGTGTTAACATTGTGATACTGTGATTTTTAAGAAATAAAATTTGGTCTTGATCCCCTTTTCTGCCACAAAGCTCCTACAACCCTTGGACTTTTCTAAGTGATGAGAACAGTCAGGGTGTCTTGTTATGTTTATGACATGAATTTTTGGACATACTCAAGGACGAGGGCTGGTTGCCAGGAGGACCAACCAAGTGACGTAGAAGTTTGGAACTTTTAGTCCCACCCGCAGATCTCCAGGAATGTGATAGACTGGTGGTTAAATCAATCATCAATGGCCAATGATTTAATCAACCAAACCTATGTCATGAAGCTTCCATAAAAACTCAAAAGGATTGGGTTCAGGGAGCATCTGGGTTAGTGAACATGTGGAGATTTGGGGAGGGTGGTGGGCATGAAAGCTCCACCCCCTTTCTCATACCCTGCCCTACAGATGTCTTCCATTGGGCTGTTCCTGAATTACATCATTTTATAATAAACTGATGATCTAGTAAATAAATCTTTCTCTGAGTTCTGTGAACTGCTCCAGCAAATTAATTGAAACCAAAGAAGGGGTTTTAGGAACTCTGACCTATCATAAGTTGGTCCAAAGTCTGAGGATTGAGGCGCCTGGGTAGCTCAGTCAGTTGAACTTCTGCCTTTGGCTCAGGTCATGATCTCAGGGTCCTAGGTCTGAGCCCTGCGTCAGGCTCCCTGCTCAGCAGGGAGTCTGCTTCTCCCTCTGCCCCTCTTCACTCACCCTTCCCACCCCTACTCCTGTATACACACTCTCTCTCTTAAATAAATAAATACATAAAATTTATTTTTTTTAAAAAGATTTTATGTAAATGGCAAGATTTCATTTCTTTTGATGGCTGCATAGTATTCCATTGTGTATATATACCACATCTTCTTGATCCATTCATCTGTTGATGGACATCTAGGTTCAACATGGAGGCTTAAGTGGGTAGAAGAAGAATAAATGAAACAAGATGGGATTGGGAGGGAGACAAACCATAAGTGACTCTTAATCTCACAAAACAAACTGAGGGTTGCCGGGGGAAGAGGGTTTGGGAGAAGGGGTTGGGATTATGGACATTGGGGAGGGCATGTGATTTGGTGAGTGCTGTGAAGTGTGTAAACCTGGTGATTCACAGACCTGTACCCCTGGGGATAAAAATATATGTTTATAAAAAATAAAAAAATTAAAAAAAAAAAAGATTTTATGTATTTATTTGACAGATAGAGATCACAAGTAGGCAGAGTGGCAGGCAGAGAGTGAGGAGGAAGCAGGCTCCCTGTTGAGCAGAGAATGATGTGGGGCTCGATCCCAGGACCCTGGGATCATGACCCAAGTCGAAGGCAGAGGCTTTAACCCTCTGAGCCATCCAGGCACCCCTGAATACATAAAATCTTAAAAAAAAAAAAAAAGTTCAAGGATTGTTTGGTGTTTTGTGGGAAGCCCTCCCACATATATAGAACTGCTAGAATTAGGTTCAGGAACTTAAAAAATGTTCTGTTTGCCCACTTTTATTCAGGGCCTCTGGCAGCTTCTATGGACATGTACACACCGAATGACTTCTGGAACACATTCTTCCTTAAAGAAAATAGCTAGCTACCTTCCTTTCTGGCTTACCCAGGCCTGGCCCCAGGCATATGTCTTAGCAGAGCACTGGCAAGATTTCAACCCCTACTTGCCGATTAGTGCAATGTGCATGAGGTACAATCATTCAAGCTGACTGTACTTTCATTGTTGACTATTTTATAGGTGTCTTACTGTACTTTTGTAGGAGAGGGAGAACTCTTCCTCTACCCTCAAGGTCTTCTAGGTGGATTGAGAATTAAATTTACATTAGACAGTTTAACAAGGAGGAAAAAACAAAGTTTTATTGTGTGTACATGGAAATCGGATCATGAAATTAAGACCCCAAGAACTGACTGCAGACAGTTCTTGTACATTTTAGACAAAGAGACGATAAATTTGTGAGGAATTTATAGGATAAGGAAAACTGGTGTTTGGGAACTCTTGTGAGTAAGGACTTCTAAACGGAATTTGGCCCGAAATAGTAAATTAGTAAAAAGCAACAAAGTTTATTTTTATAGCTTTCTCTGATTTGAAGTCCCCATCTCTGGGGATAAGGATGTCTTTTTACTTCTTAGTATAAGAAGAATATTTTTCATATGGGAGATTTGTTTCCTGCTTTCAGAGGCTTGGAGGAGGGTATGAGTGTCTTTGTATGAGTTCTTCCTTTTTATTCTTTTTTTTTTTTTTTAAGTGACCTTTACACACAACCTGGGGCTTGAACTTATAACCCGGAGATCAAGAATCACATGTTCCACCAACTGAGCCAGACAGGTGCCCCTGGGTTGTTTCTTAAGTAATATTTATTTAAAATAACCAATATAATAAATTGTCACATTCTGCGAGCTTTCCCTTGGCCCCTACAGTTTTTACAAGAGTTGCTCTAGTTGACCCATCTAGCCCCTTGCAATTCTAATTGTGAGAAGTCAGCTTCACAGGAATCTCTGCTCCCCCATTTTCAGCTCCCAGGCACCTAGTGGCCCTGCAACTAAACACACACCAATCATTGATACGACCATGGATATCCTCTGCCACAAAAATAAAATTCAATTCTTAGTTAACTTAGTTAACAGTCAATCACATTATTTTGACCAAATTCATACTATGCTTTTTTTCATTCCTCTCAATTTGATTAAATCAAAATTATCAGATCAACATTACAGACATAACTTACACAGTCAATCCTTATTCTTAAAGTTATTCACTATGTGCTTGGGGAAACTATTATGTCATATTAGAATAGCTTATAAAATAAAGAATTGAGGGATGCTTGGGTGGCTCAGTCAGTTAAGCATTTGCCTTCAGCTCAGGCCATGATCTCAGGGTTCTGAAATGGAGTCCTGTGTTAGGCCCCTTGCTCAGTGGGAAGCCTGGCCCTCCCTCTGCCTGCTGCTCCCCCTGCTTGTCTCTCTGACAAATAAGCAAATGTATTTAATTAAAACAAATTGATTGTTTATTGTATCTCTGACAAATAAACAAATTAATTTTTTAAAAAATAAATAATTGAATTTATATAATAGTGATTTATAACTTTAAAATCATCTTATAATTCCATGTCATGAAATTCTAAAATTAAACCCATTTCTCCTTTCTTCAGGTAATACAGCTATATTACATTCCTTCGCACCTTTGCACTTAGCTGTGGCCAAGACCAAATTCTGGTAAATGGAATATTAAAGAAGTGAAACAAGCCATTTCCAGACATGGACTATAAAAACCTTCCATTCGTCATTTCTTGATGCTCTTTCCTTTTCACTGATATGACCCAGGCAAGAACTGGGAACTTAAAGGCCATTTGAAGAAGGCAGAAACACAAAATGGAAAAATCCTCAGTTTCAGAATCACGTACTTATAGGAGTAAAGCCACCAGTCTTTCAAGAGCCCCTGTTTTGGATTTTGTGTAAGCAAGAAATCAGCTTTAACCATGTTTGAGAAACTGTGTATTTTAAGGTATGCTTGTTACTGATGCTAACTGACTTGACTAAAACATGATGTTCACTTACACTGAGAATGTCAGACTAGAATAAGAGAAGATCAGAATATCAGAATAGAAAGATAAGTATCTTTCAAGAAAACAAGCAGAAACTTCTTAAAATGTGCAAACAAAATTATGTATGTCTCAAGATGTTTTACTGAAAGCATATTTTTGAATTTTATAATTATTTGTAAATTATCTAATTTAACCAAACCTTGAGAAAGAAGGAGGAAGCAGACAAACAAGCTCTAAAACACTGAAAAAAAGTAGATTTATTAGAAATTAAGAGGTTGTTGCATAGTGAATGGGAACTTGGACCCATTTAACTGGACACTATGGTAGGTTTAGGTGCTTGAAACCATTTTATTTTATTCTTTTTTTTTTTTTTAAGTGTAATGAAAAGGAAGTTTAATATACACAACAAGTAAAATAGAAAAAAAATTTTCTTACAGACTGGTTAGTGGTAATGTTACTCAAAAGTTGCCTTTCAAATGTGAAAGATCTAGCTTGCTTTATTATTTTTTAAAATATCAAAAAAGAATGTTTTGCCACAAATGAATAATGGACAGAGATATGTCACTGACATGTTTACAATTAGGAAATATCTAAAACCCATTTACAACTGACTAAAAAAATAGTTTAAGGTAATTAAAATATTTAAATTAAGGAAAAAGCTAATCTGGTTACAGTTGAGATTTTAATTATCAGACCTTTCATATTTATGAGTGGGGGAGTTAAATACTTAAAACAGTTTGTTGTTTACATTTGTTAAGATGTAATATATTTTGAGATAACATTTTAACCCCAAATGGATAAATGAGAATAATGATATTTAGCATATTTTCTATGCTAACTAAAAATGTGATGACATTTTTTTCTAAATTTCATTCCATTCAGCAATATTCTGTAACACAAGTCTGAAATTGACAGATACTTTAAATTTTGAGATCGCTAAAATGTTTAAACTCAGAAGTATATGTTCGTCCTTCAATGAAAGGATATTAACTAAGAGATTAACCTTTTCATAAGGTTTCTGATTAAGATTCAAGTCAACACATGGTTATAGGAAATGGACTTACTGTCTCAAATTTATCTTTATCACCTTTAGAGAACTTCATATTTCTAAATTCTGTATATTCAACATTTCATGACTTCAAAAGGAGCCGGTAAACTGTAGAAAATCAATGCATGTTTTCTAGTTGGGTACAGTAGTTTACAGGAAGACCATTACACTATGAATAATTAAAACCACTTCATATTTAAAGGCAAGAATAAATACATATTCGTATATATATATTTGCACATATAGATGCAATAAATATTTTAAAACAACCTTACTAATAATTTACACCATTGAATTATTAAAACATGTCAGCAACTATTATCCTTCTGAGTAACTCAATTTCAAAATTAGGCTTTTCCCAAAAAAATAGGTCTAAATGACTGCATAGCATTTTAACTCGCTCTAATGTATTATGAATGAATTTTAGTCTTAAAGCGTCAATAATCTGAACACAGTACTTTCAAGTATAGCTTTATAGATCATTTTATGAATGTGCCCACTTATTTTAGTGTAAATGGGAAACATACTTTAAGAAGACGTTGCCATCTTCCATTACCTAAACTCAAGAATCACATCAACTATTTCTTGCCATTGGGTAATGTTAAGAACTGCTCTTTTCCTTTATTTTTGAGAAATATTGGAGAAAATAAAATTGTCAGCTCTTATATCCATACTTAAAGCAATGTTTTAAAAGGATACAGTAGATATTACTTTAACCTTATGTACATATTTTTTTGGGAAGCTAAAATTAATTCATTATATATTTGTCATTCTGGGTAAAAGATTGCTTTAAAGAAAACATAGTAAACTCCTGCTTTTGACCAATGATGTCTTACTAGTCCCAGTGTTAGACATGAAGTTAAATGTTTATTACTTCTGCACAGTTAGACCATATGATAAATATCACTTATCAACTAAATGAATGGATTAGCTTAAAATGGCAAATATGTGATAAGACTTTCCAATATCTGAGATTAATTGTTATAAAAAACAATACAAATTTATCAAAAGGGGGAATATTTTTGCCCTCAAACTTACAAAGCCAAGACAAATGTCTATAGCATCACTGACTGTCAAGGAAAATATAAAATGTACAAAGAACAAGAACATTGCAAAAAGGCTCTAATTTTTAATCTTATGATGTATATATCAAGAGCTACATTTTATTTACTTCTTTTTTTTTTTAAGATTTTATTTATTTACTTGAGAGAGAGACAGTGAGAGAGAGCATGAATGAGGAGAAGGTCAGAGAGAGAAGCAGACTCCCCGTGGAGCTGGGAGTCCGATGTGGGACTCAATCCCGGGACTCCAGGATCATGACCTGAGCCGAAGGCAGTCGTCCAACCAACTGAGCCACCCAGGTGTCCCTTTATTTACTTCTTTATACCCCATTATTATTCAACAATCTGCTACACTTACTCTGTGCCAAGCTCTGGAATAACACTTCTTAGGAATTATCTTAAGTATTTTTTCAGCTCCTTCTGATGAAGTTATTATTAAAATTACCATTTTCCCAAATAAGAAGACTATTTACTTTGCTTCTTAAACAAACAGCTCTCAAGAATTTTCTATGTGCCAGGCACTCTTCTACACATTTCACAAGTCTTAACTCATGTATTTCTCAAAGCAATCCCTTGAGCTAGAGATCATTATCCCCATTTGCAAATGAGGAAACAGAGAGAGATTATATCAAATCCCCAAAGTTCCAGCTATCAAGTGGTGAAGTTTGCATTCAGACCCATGCATTTCTGGCTCTCACATGAAGGACGCACAACTAGTCATTAATGGGGAATAGTTCTAACCACAAGACTACCCACAATACCAGAAAGGGAACGAGGCGAGTATGGCCTCTGATCGGAGGCATGCACTTCCCAGGAGCTCTGAGCCTTGTCCTGATGCACACTGCTCCATAGGGCACAAAGTCTATGAAGCTAAGGCAAACTCCTAGAAACCCATCTCCAGTCCTCCTCAACCATGCACACACTTCCAAAACAGACAACCTTAAACCTGAAGAGTGGTCAAGAACAACTTGCAGAGATGTGGACTGAGTGTGGATGTGCAGGCTGAAACGCCCACTCAGCCCTCCCCTGCAACAGGACAGAGAAGGGACTATGGAAAGAAAGAGATGGACACATCTGGAGGCAAAGGCTAGAAGCCAATGACCAGGTCCCTTTGCTATTTATTCAAAACTCTATGATAACTGAATATTTTCTAAATCATTTTTTTTAAATTTTTTTTTAATTTTTTATTTTTTATAAACATATATTTTTATCCCCAGGGGTACAGGTCTGTGAATCACCAGGTTTACACACTTCACAGCACTCACCAAAGCACATACCCTCCCCAATGTCCATAATCCCACCCCCTTCTCCCAAACCCCCTCCCCCCAGCAACCCTCAGTTTGTTTTGTGAGATTAAGAGTCACTTATGGTTTGTCTCCCTCCCAATTCTATCTTGTTTCATTGATAACTGAATATTTTCAATAAAAATCTGTTCCTGCAGGTCATTATGAAGGCTATTTCTTCAAAACAGAAGAAAAATAAATATTTATTTAATAATTTATAACTCAGAAGTTTTATGATTTTTAACTTTCAAATATTTAGACATATGTCATTTGTACGTCCATTGATTTCTCTTACCCAGAAATCTTACATATTAGGGAGTAGGTCTATTTATCTAATTCCAAAAAATGCACATTCTTAATCCTTATGTTGTGCAATTTTTTTTTCAAAACTGATGAAAAATGTGTAACCCAAAATAGCAGTGTACATGACAGTCATATTCTTTTTTTTTTAAAGGTTTTTATTTATTTGAAAGAGAGATCACAAGTAGGCAGAAAGGCAGGCAGAGAGAGAGAGAGGGAAGCAGCCTCTCTGCTGAGCAGAGAGCCCAATGAGGGGCTTCATCCCAGAACCCCAGGATCATGACTCGAGCTGAAGGCAGAGGCTTAACCCACTGGGCTATGTAGGCGACCCAACAGTCATATTCTTGAGGTGAAAAAAGGAGTCTCTCTTCAACTGCATTTTGTTTTTTATTTGTTAGGTCTTTATAACTTGAAGCTGCACAGAAGTTCATTCTAGAATTGATGAAATGCAGATAAATCTTTAAGATTTAAGAAAGCAACCCGATAGTTGAATATAAAAAATATTAAGCAATTATGATATTGTTAATTGTATATCTGCTAGTTATTTTACCAGCAAGAGACAGATTTATTGGGGAATAATAGAGACCTGAAATCCAGGACAAACTGTTGCAAAACCATAGATAAGTCAGGGGAATGAAGGAGAGGTATACTTTTTTAAGGAGAAAGGGGGTGAGTTGGGAAGGTTTCCCACCAAATTAGAACTCCCAAACCAAAAATAATCTTTTCAATAAATGTTAATATATCTCCATTTTGAAAAATGAGCTTTGAAAGGCCTAGCCACACATGACTAAACAAGATGAACTATTATATACAGAGCCAAACTAGTAGATGAAAGTGGTAATCTTTGGAACAGGGAACACTAATACAGAAAGTTTTTTTTTAAAAAAAATTATTAAAATCCAACTAAAAAGTTCTCCATTAAGAATTTTTTTTTAATAGCTTTAGAGCATTGTTTTATGAAGTTAAAATGGAAATACTTATCTCACTCTTTTAAAACTTTCTCAGTTCTGCATATGGAGGCCAACTGGAATGTATAAGCGGTCAGCAGGTTTTCCTGCCCTTAATGTCTCTTATCAGTATGCTAATATTACATGTTCATCTGACTAGTTAGAGACCTCTTTATAGGTGGGAAGGATGCCTCTCTTTTTAAGTTTCAGTCTTTTGCAAATCACACTTCTCTGATAAGTCAGAAGTATTTAAGAATTATTGACAGCGAATTTTTAGTTATTGTCATTTAGCTCTGAAACCCAATGGAGAGAAGTTAATCAACAAAATTGCTCACACAACAACAAAATGTCTGCTTGGGAAAGGAGAAAATGCAATCTATTATTTGAATGGCTTGCTATACATACATCATATGGATGCTTAGATAAATACTAGAGAGTATGAATTTTCAGGTGGATTTTGCTTAAATATAGACAATAGCCAGAAGAAAACCACAGACATGTATCATAATAAAACTACATTCTGTTACTCAAAGGAACATTTAGGAAAATAGATGGTTGTAAAATTTTAGCATAGATCTCTAAAAAACTATTCTTATTTTAGTATGGTGTAATTTGATTATAGAATGTCAGAATTGTTTAAAAAGGGAAAATTACATTTATTTTGTTCAGTCTAACTCTAAAACATTTTAACTAACTTTTTCCCCTACTGAACACAATATTTCATAGATTATGTAATAGTCTCATGTGAAGAGTAATGTTATCAATATTCCTGCTCATTGGGGAGAAGTATTTTCAGCTTAAATATAATCTAAAATTACAGTTTAAGAGCACCAACAAGAATACTAAGTGGATGAATAAGGATTATAAATAGCTACACATCACTTAGAGTCTGTTTTAGCCATCAAATAGGTTTAGGTCAAGGACTTTAGGCCTTTAATCCTTCCACCAGTTTCTATAGTTCTTAAAATTATGCCTCAGTATTATCCATCTGAGCAGTGAGGAGTCCACATGCCCACTGATTTCCATCCATAATCGGCTAAGTGTTACAGCATGAGGTGTTAAGCCTCAATTTGAAGTTTCTCATGCTTGGGTGGTGTTCAGTAGATGCTGCATATCCAGCATCAGAGAACCCCAGAAGTAAGTATATCCGTGTCAGACAGACACTACTAGGTTATCCCCACCTGGTTGTCATTTCAATTATTGAAATAAAGAAAAGACCAAGAGAACATGACCTAGTGCTCTAGAGCTGTGCAAGTCAAATAGCCAACAGCCACCTAAAAATCTATATTATTTATTTTCACCCACCTCCAAATATATTCATCCTGTAATTCTTCCTGTCTTCATAAATGGCAACCCCATCCTACCAGTCATTCAAGAAAAAAATAGTAGTAACCTTAATTGAAGTAGGCATCTTGTTAGCTAGGCTACTGAAGTGGAAAATTGAGGAAATGTGATATTACTACATACAAACTAGGTCATATTTATACCTCTGTCAACATAATTTGGTTTGATAAAGTATGACAGAAAATACATTTCTAGAAATCCCTCCACATGCTAAATACTCCTCAGTCTTTAGAGAAGATCAGTGGAGACTATCTCTTTTAGGAGATTACTTAAGTTGAAGAATGGACTAGAAAAATAAATAGTAATGAAAGACTTATAGAAATTTGTGTGGTAGACCTCTGAGAATGGTGTCAAAGTAAAAATGAGAACAAGTAGCCTACAAGCAAATACATAAATTAAATATGTAACTTCTACAACATAGATTTTTTAATCATTTCCTACCAATAATATGGAAATATACTTAACATGATGATATTAAATGTTAAACCATATTGATTCACAGACCTGTACCCCTGGGGATAAAAATATATGTTTATAAAAAATAAAAAATTAAAAAAAAATAATAATCAATCAGCTAAAAAAAAAACTTGATGTTTCATGTATATCAATTTAACATTATTTTATTTAAAACCTGTTAAAAGTTGTCTCAAATCTCTCTTAATTGTCTACAATCAAATTTTATTGATTTTCTAGTAATTGCTCTACTAAACTACACAATTACAATTAAATATGGGTAAGTGATAAATTAATGATTTCAGACAAAACCTTAATTAATATTTAAGTCTCCTCCCCAATAATGACCTCCTCCTAAGTTATTGATTTTTAAAATGTATGTTTTCCAATGAAGTTTTATTTAATGCTTTACTAAATTAAAAGGCTAATAATATTTATAAAATTGATATTAAATTTTAAATATTTAAAGGAAGTCAACATTTTATTTTATTGGCTCATTAATTGTCATATCAAAGAGGTTTATAAAATAAAACCATTCTCAACATTGAACATTCAATGTCCATTTTGGGGCCAATGTAAAGAATTTGTATCTAGTTTCTTGCACATTACAATTAGACCGGCAAATACACAGACTAAAGAATCATATGAATTAATTAATATTGCAAAATATTCCTTATATAACCAAGTGCAAGTGTTCCGAATATAACATAAACTAGTGAATAACTTTAGAAACATAAACCAGAACATAGAGAGAAACAAGGAAATGGATATTCAGCAGTTTTTGCAGTTTTTAATTATGCAGGAATTGATTGCATTCATGCTACCTGAAAGACAGAATTTGACAAGTTAATTTTTCTTTTCTCTATGTAAGCACTAATGTCTTTCCAATATTTCTTGCACTCCTTTCAGCAGTGACACCATCTTCACACATAGTCATCCTTTGTTTTAAAGACATTAACAAGTACTTCCCTGGGGCCTGATAAAAAGAGATGTTTAGGGTTCTAAAAGCTATTCATTTTTGAGAGTTTGTGATAGGTGGGGCTAGAGCAGGACACTTCCTGTCCAGTTCTTGGGGTGTATCCACAGTAAGGCTTGTCTTGCTGGGCATTGGTGATTTCTGTGGACATCAGCGATGTCTCTTGTTATACAGAAGTATGCTGTGCATTTCAGCTTTCTAGAATTTCTGATCCCTACCAACCCAAATCTGGTAACATCCACCAATCACTGTGAGAACCATAGAGCCTTTTACACATTTCCAAAACGTCTCCTGGGTGGAGATGTTGATGCTATTGTTATATAATCCCCTAGAGTCAGATGTGTGAGAGGTGAGCTGGCACAATTTAAACACAGGTAGGCATGACTTCATTTGAATCTATGGGCTTGTTAGACTAAGCAGCATCTGGTGCATAGCCCTAGAAAGGTGAACAGTAAGCAGAACATTTGGACAACAGAGGAATTCTGCTGCATAGCCTCACATGCTTGATTTTGATTTTCTTTTCTTTTCTTTTTTTTTTTTTTCCTACATAACAATTTCTCCAAGGAATTACAACTATTAAGTGGCACATTCACCTTTCTTTGTATTCTTATAGCCGCTTATCTATGTTGGTCAACAGGAAAGATTACTATAAAATATGAAGGTTCACGATGCCTGGGTGGTTCAGTTGGTTAAGCACCTACCTTTGGCTCAGGTCATTATCTTGGCGTGCAGAACCAAGCTCCATGTCGGGCTCCCTACTCAGCAGTGAGTCTGCTTCTCCCTCTTCCTCCACCACTCTTTCCCTGCCTCTGCCACTTGTGCTTTCTCTCTCCGTCAAATAAATAAATAAAATCTTAAAAAAAAATCTTTAAAAAAATATTTAAGTACTGGATAGCAAGACTGTGGCAAATACAGTCTGTTCCTGTTCCTATGATACCCGAGACAAAGCACAGACTGTCAGCATCCAAATACTCTCCTGCTGAAAAAGATGGGTCTTCTCTGTCCTCAAAACACATTCCAGACACCCACCACCAGGTGAGCTGACTTGGTAGAGGAGATGAAATCTGCTTGGCATCCTCAGTGTACATAAAGGTTAAGAAAATACTAATGAAGCCCCGATTTAATTATATGTTGTGGTTAGGTTGATTTTTATAATCTTCAAAGTCTCCACAAAAGGTAAAATATAATTTTAGACACTCTTGAATCACGACAATATAGATAAAGAACAGTAACAACAAAGACGTTATGGCCTGTCAGAAGACCTCAATTTATCTGAATATGTGTTTAGTTAGCCAGCTTTCTATAAAAATGTCTTTCTAAAAGATTATTTACAGCAAAGTTATTAAGATATGATAATATTCAGAATAGCATAATGTGCACCTTGCTAAAAGCAATTTTTTCCTTCTAAGCTTGTGAATCTCTTGACATAAAACAAGTAGAAATGAGAATTTGAAAAACTTCTTCAAAATCTTCTACAACTTGATTTCCTGATTGTTTTAACTATGAAATTAAATAATAATTGATTAATGAAAGTAAAAATTGGAAGAGTAATGTTCTGATTCAAAGAAAAATACTTGGGTAGCTTTTACATATACTGAGATTGGGCCAGACTCACATTACATTTGCAAAACAATACTATTGTTTTTATATACTTCCAATACCTCCAGAATCATACAAGTTTTAAAAACATTTTTTAAAAATACAGTCTTTTCTAGAAAAAATCACAAAAATATACAGCCGAAGTGATGTAGGAATTTATAAATTTTGGCTCTGTTATTCAACAACTAGGAATTCATGAATTAATTGAACTAATTAACAATGAGCTAATTAAACAGAAAACCCAGATACTCACACATACTCATACATACATAGAAGCCCAGGATCCTTCAGTAATACAATCTTAGCATAAAAATATAAAAGTATATGATAGATATAAAGTAAAAATATAAACATATATAAATATATATAAATAAGTATGTAAAAATATACTATAGAGAGTAGATCTCAGATAGAAAAAAAATAACACAAATGTTTTAAAAGAAGGAATAGCCTAGTAAATTATGGAATGGCAACACAGAATAGGATTGGAATTCATAATTATGGAGTCTCTCAAGAGAAGGAAAAATGTTTACAATAGGATTTCAAAAGCAGTTGCTTAGTGACTACAATTCTGTCAATTGCATTTGCATGTGGAGAGTGAATAAAAATTCACATGTGCTAATAAAATAATTTTATTTGGATAGAAAAAGTAATTTGCTTTTTGTCTCTGTAGATCTCTAATTTGTTATATGAAGATTCTTTTAATGATAAAAGAAACTGCTTCACTAAACGAATATTAAAATTTACATGCCAATTAAAAGCAAATATATAGAAAGAAAGCGTATTTATACTATGGTCAAAAAAGAATACTTGATGTTGTTTCTACATTGCTTTAATAATCATCTTGATAACAGTTTATATTTAAAAACATCTTCAGGGTGTCTTAATTGGAGACTAGCGTGCAAAACTGAGTTTTGTTAATATAATAAAGAGACTGGAATAATAAGATTTATACAAATTGGATTTTTAAAGTGGTTTGTTTATAAGGGCAAACAGCCAATGGTAAAACATGAAAACAAAGTACACCATGAAATATTAGCCAGCTAAAGATTTGAAAAGCAATCTTAGCTACTTTTATCCACTCCCAGCATTCAATAAACTGAGAGAAATATTACACAATGTCCCTTCATAGAACTTTGTGAAGTAGCTCTTATCTATGCAGAAGTGGAATGTGATGCTCAGAAATCACTCAAGCTTTGCAAAACAAAAAAGATTAAAATTCAGAGAAGGGGAAAATGCAATTAAATATTTGTACAACTGAATGAAGAAGACATCTGAGAACTCAATAAAAGCTCAAAATCCTATTTAAATATCTAGTTAGACTCGATTATTTTCTCCCCCTTGCTATGTCTGCAGTTGCTGAGGAAACAGCTCATCACCATGGTTCTAGAGACTACATCTTCATCGTTTGTAATCCTTGTGGTTGCACCAAACCAAGTCATATAAACCAAAAGATTCTGAAGTTATAAAGAAATTAGATAACAGACAGATACAGATCTATGGTTTAGATCACCTAGCTTAAAGCACCCAATTAGATGAGGAAAACAAAGGAAGATAGTGTTCTCCTACATTTTCCATTTGTGTCAGAATTGACCCCATCACAAGAGAGAATGTAAGTAATTATGGAGCATTCACTGGAGTCCAGAATTTCTGCCTCATTGTTCTTCCATTTCACAGTCAGAAAGCTGAGCTCAATCATTTAGCTTGTCAAGTTTGCTTTCACTTTGAGAAGATAGAATTGTCTACCTCCTCTTTCCTGATCATGTTTCTCTCCCTTTTCCTTTTTTTTAAGATTCTATTTATTTATTTATTTATTTAAGAGAGAGAGAGAGAGCATGAGCAGGGAAGGAGCAGAAGGAGAGGGAGAAGCAGATTCCCCACTGAGTGAGGCACTCCCCCAGGACTCAGATTTTGACCTGAGCCCAAGGCAAAAGTTAGTCAACTGAGCCACCCAGGTGTCCCTCCCTTTTCCTTTTTTTTTTTTTTTTTTTAAATCCCCTTGTGTCTTAAAAAAATGCAAGGATAAGAATCATACAATAAATTTAATTAATAGAATAAGACTACCAATTATGTCTTCAAATATTATGAGACATTTATGAACTGAATGACAATAAACAAATTTACTGCATATCTGAGACTTAGTGGAAAGCGCCAAAGAGGTACTAGCATTTCCTTAATACTTCAGTATTAAGTACTTAATACTTTAGTACTTAAAGTATTAATTTAAGTACTTAATTTAAATTAAATAAATTTACATTAACTTAAGTACTTAGATACTTAAATACTTAATTAAGTACTTAATACATTAGTAGCAAACTCTAGGTACTAATGACATGAAAAATAAGATACCTATTGCAACGTGTTCTTTCTCTGGCAAAAGTATATTCTAACTATGGAATGTGGTCATGTATCAGCTAGAAAGCAAAATAAAAGACCTAAAATATTCTTAAAAGCACAGAGAATCATCCATCTTCCTATCCATCTGGTCATTCCTGGCACATGATAACAACAGCATCCACAATATACCCCAGAAGCATTCATTTGCTAAATCCTTAGCAGATGCAGCATGGCTGGGCCTTTCCTTAATCATTATTAATTTAATTTGAAGGAGATTAGAGTTTTTCTTATCATTGTAAGAATGGGGAGAAAGATGTGATTAATTATGCACATTCACATCTACTCAATTAGAATCATAATACTGGAATAGCTTTACAAAGCAATTAATTCAACTCTTTTCTCTATAAATAAGAAAACAGAGACCCCCCAAATTTTTGCCATTATCTGGTCACAAAGTATTAAATATCTGCATTAACTATTCTTTGAGGCTGAGACACTGAAAATTTATTATAATACAATTATTTTCTAGAAGGCATAAAGTTAACTTAAACTAATACCTTAGCTGAAAGGTAAGCATAATTTAAACTAATACTTTACTTTAATCTACTGAGCTACAGTCAACCAGAAATATCACGAAAGGAGAGAATGTGGAATGCAAACATCCTAACAGGAAAAGCAAAGGGAACATCAATGTTCCCAGCAACCACTATCACCAAGATTTGCCATCACTAACAAGGTTATACTCATGTATATTGCTTACTAGAGAAGAAAGACTCCAAGCATAAAGAAAGAAACAGCATCCAGAAGGGAAAATGAAGAGCAGCTGGTGAATAAGGTAAACTTTACAATTTGTATCTGGGAATAAGGTTAAGAAACCTCTAAACTTGTATCTCAAATATTGGTAAAGAAAACAGTTTCCCTATTGTCAGTGTGTTTTAGACTTTTGGGATTCCTCCCATTTTCTGTGAAGTGTGTGTGTGTATGTGTGTGTGTGTGTGTGTGTGTGTGTGTGTGTGTGTGTGTGTGACAGTAATTTAAGGACTTAACATTGGGCTGAACCTAAAAATATTTCCAGTGCTGTGTTTGTTTATTTATTTGTTTGTTTTTAGTAAGCATCATTAAAGCTGGTAAGAACTTTGAGTCAAATTTCCATTTGTGACTCTGGTCTTCAGAAGATGTTATAGACCTATTTCTCCCTCCTTTTCCTTTCTACATGCAACCATAAACCAAGCAAATAAATTCAAGAGGACTGAAGGAGAAGTCTGAAAGCTGGTAAGGAAAAAATGAACTGGATGAGACTGCAGGACTGAAGAACACTGTTGCACAACATCATATGTTCCTCCACACAACAGAAGACCCACACCAGTCGTTTCCTGACTCCTACTCTAGCAGTAAAGGTTGAGGTTGGCTTATTTGCTAAGTAAGCTCATTTCTCCCATAGAACAAATGGGAATGAGCAAAAATAACCAGGAGGGTAAAAGCTCTTCTATTTGGGCCTGAGAATCCTTACATCCACCAAGAGATATAAAACTGAAGGATGGAATCAGGGACAGGAAATGGCCAAAGCAAAGGAAAACTGAAGACTTTGTTACTAGCAGAACTACTCTTAAGCAGTGACTAAAAACAGTTTAAACAGAAAGGAAATGATAAAAGAAAGAATCCTAAAGCATCAGGAAGAGAGAGGAAACAACAGAGCAGGAATAGGGGTACATGTTATACACTGGGTTTTTTTTCTTTATGAGTTTTAAAAATCATATTTTATAGCTAAAACAAAAATTAATTCTTAAGATGATAACCTTTAAAATTGGAGGAAACTAAAAAGATCTACATGAAAATAAGGTTTCTGTATTTCATTTAATTGATAAAAGGTTGTCACTGTAGACTGTTTTAAGTCATAATGTATACTGTAACGCCCAAAGCAACCATTGTGAAAAGTATACAAAGAGATACACTTAAAAACATTGTAACTGGGTGCCTGGATGGCTCCGTCCACTAACTATCTGCCTTCCACTCAGGTCATAATCCCAGGATCCTGGGATTGAGTCCTGCGTTGGGCTGTCTACTCAGCATCAAGTCTACCCTTCCCTCTCCCTCTCCCTCTGCCCCTCCCCCCACTCCTGCTCTCTCTCTCCCTCTCTTTCTCTCTCTTTCTCTTTCAAATAAATACATAAATAAATTTAAAAAAATAAAACAATGTTAGTGTGAAATGTGTAGCTTTAAAAAAATAAAGATAGAATTAAAAAAGCTTGAAGTAATGTATAGGAAGGCAAGAAAGGAAAAACAAATAACTAGACAAAGAGAAAGCAAAAAATAAAATGATAGACTGAAGTACTAATATATCAATAATTGCTATGAATTTAAATGATTTAAATATATCAATCAATAGACAAAAATTGCCAGAGTGGATAAATCTCTCATTCTGCCTCTCTCTCTCTCGCACACACATGCACACACACATAAACAAACTCAATTATATGTTACTCATAAGAAACTCAGTTGAAATATAACAATGCTGGTAAGTGGAAATAAAAAGATGGCTGCCTGCCTCTCTGTCTACTTGTGATCTCTTTGTCAAATAAATAAATAAAATATTTTTTAAAAAAGCAGAATTAGCTATATTAATATCAGTTAAAGAGGACTTCAGAGCAAATAAAGTTATTAGATACAAAGAGAGACATTAAATAATGATAAAATAAAAAAGTTAAAAAATCCAAATCAGAAAAGAAGTAAAATTGCCTCTATTTGCAGATGACATGAGATTATGCAGAAAACCTTAAAGACTCCACCAAAAAACCTGTTAGAACTAATAAAAGAATTAAGTTGCAGCATACAAAATCAGTATACAAAAATTAGGTCCATTTCTATACACCAACAACAATCAGAAAAAGAAATTAAGAAACAAACCCACTTACAATAGTATTTAAAAGTATTCAGAATAAATTTAGTCAATGATGTAAAAAGCTCTATGCATTGAAAACTATAAAACATTGATGAAAGAAACTAAAGAAGACAAAAATTAATGGTAAGATATTAATGTTCATGGATTAGAAGAATTAATATCTTTCAAATGTTTATTATACCTAAAGCAATCTACAGATTCAATGCAATCCTTTTCAAAATTCCAATGGCATTTTTCACAGAACTAGAACAATCTCCAAATTTGTACTGAACCTCAAAAGACCCAAATACTCAAAGCGATCTTGAGAAAGAACAAAGCTGGAGGTATCACACTTTCTGTTATTCAAACTATATTACAAACCTATAGTAAAAAAGCAAAGCAAAACAAAACAAAACAAAACAACAGAATGATCTTAAAGACAGATACAAGATCAGTGGAAAAGAATAGAGAACTCAAAATAAATCCATATATAGATGGTCAATTAATATTCAAGAAAGGAGCTAAGAAGGAAGGGTGGAGTGGAGAAGATAAAAAGGTATAAATGCATTTACTAAGTCAACATCTTTGCTTTTTCAGAACCCAGGTAGGCCTCTCAAGAAGAAACAATGTTGTATCTTAGCCTGGCAGCTAAGCATCCAGCTTTGTACTCACACAAGTTGGATTCACATTCCACCTGATCCACTGTGTGACCCCAGGCAAGTGATTGATCTCTATGGTGTCTGAATGTGTAAAATCTCAAAATATTTTAAATAAAATCCTGAAGTGACCAAGTGAACTTAGCAAGGTCACAGGAAACATGGTCAACCCATAAAAATCAATCACATTTCTATATAATAACATATGGTAAACATATGGAAACTGAAATTAAAAATACAATACCATTACAGGAATGGCTTGGGGGCTTAGTGGTTTGAGCGACCGACTCTTGGTTTTGGCTTAGGTTATGATCTTGGGGTCTTGAGATTGAGCTCCACATTGGACTCTGGGATCAGCAGGAAGTCTGCTTGAGATTGTCTTCCTCTGCCCCTCCTCCTGTTCTCACTGTCGAGTGTACACACTCTCTCTCTCTCTCTCAAAATATATAAATAAGTATATATATATATATATATATATATATATATATATATATATATTTTTTTTTTTAAGTACAATACCATTACCATCACAGAAAAGAAAATAAAGTGCTTGGGTATATAGTTAAAATGTGCCCAGTATCTCTTTGTTAAAAATTATAAAATGCTAATTTCTTATTTTTTTAAAGATTTTATTTATTTATTCGGCACAGAAGCAGAGAGTAAAAGCAGGGGGAAAGGAAGAAAACAGGCTCTTCCTGAGCAGAGACCCCAATGTGGGGCTCCATCCCAGGACCATGACCTGAGCCAAAGTTTCATTTAGGTGTCCCTAAAATGCTAATTTTTAAAAAAGCTTTTATTTATTGGGGTGCCTGGATGGCTCAGTTGGTTAAGCATCTATCTTCAGCTTGACCTGATCACTTGACTTGATATTAAGGCTCATGATAAATAAAAACAGCCCATTAGGCTGGGCCCCTGGGTGGCTCAGTGAGTTAAACCTCTGCCTTCAGCTTGGGTCATGATCTCAGTGTCCTGTGATTGAATTCTGCATCAGACTCTCTGCTTCCCCCTCTCTCTCTGCCTGCCTCTCTGCCTCCTTGTGATTTCTCTCTGTGTGTCAAATAAATAAATAAAATATTTTAAAAAATAGCCCATTAGGGTCAGAAAGAGACACAGAGATAAAGAGAACACATTAGAGAATCCATACATACACAAATAGTTTCAACTGATTTTTGCAAGAGGTACAAAACAATCAATGGAGGATAGTCTTTTTTAACAAATGGTGTGGAGCAGTTGGCTATCTATGGGAAAAATACTGAATTTCAGATATGTTTCATATTTGATACAAAATATACTTCAACTTAGGGACTTAAAAGTCTTTGTAAAGAATAAAACTATTAAAATTTTTGCAGAAAACGTGTGAGAAAACTATTGTAACCTAGGTATGGCCAGACAAAAATCTCTAAGATTGAAACAAAAACTGTTAAAGAAAAACTGATAAAACAGAATTTAAAACCTTTTAAATTCACCAAAACTTAATTTTTTTCTTTATGAATCTATTAAAAAGATAAAAAGACAAGCCACAGATTAGTAAAACACATTTGCAGACCATATATCTGACAAAGAACTAATGTCTAGAACATATGAAGAACTCTCAAAACTCAACAGTTAAAAAAAAAAAAATTAGAAAGTGAACAAAGAACATGTACAGATGTTTCAGCAAACACAACATACAGATGGCAAATAAGCACATGAAAAGATATTCAATAGCATTAGCCACTGGGGAAATGCAAATCAAAACCACAGTGAGATATCACTACTCCCCTATCAGAATGGCTGAAGTATCAAGACGACAAATGTTGGCTAGGGTGAGATATAGCTAATGGGAATGTAAAATCAAGCAGGCATTCTGAAAAACAGTTTTGCAGTTAATTATAAAAGAAACACGTAATTATCATATGACTCAACAAATGTATTTTTAGGCATTCATCCCAGGCAAATAAAAGACAAATAAAATATCATAGTAATATAGTAATAATAATCATAACTGGTGTTTATTGAGGAACTTGCATGCACAGGGTATTGTTACAATGCTTCAAAGGCATTCATTCATTTAATCTTCATAACAACCTTTATGTAGGTTCTATCTTATCCCCATTTTACAGATGAGGAAAACTTGAGGAACGCTACCTAGGTAATAAGCCAAGATCTGAACTCAGGCAGATGAAGATAAGAACCCACACACACAGACAATGCTCTATATTGCCTTCCTTTAATTGATCTAAAATATTTTTCTTTCTGCTGGGTATGGAGAATAAATAATTTCATCATTCACTTTAGCATTATCTAGATAAGTGTATCACTTGTAAGAAAGAGAACCGAAAGGCAAATGTTCAGAAGGAAACCAGGGTGAGCAAGTCAAACAGCCAACATACCTGTAAGAAAATCCAATATATGGACATGAGACATGCTACGGCATCAGGCAGACCTGGGTGCAAATCTACCTCCATTCTCAGTAGCTATAAAATATGCATTATTTAGGACTCTTTCAGGGGCAAGTATTATAAAATCAACTTTCTACAAAAGAACATTGGTTAGAAAGATATTGATGCTTCACGGAAACCAGAAGCCAAAGCTATTAGACCTGACTCAGAAATCTCAGGGACTAACACAAGGGATTTGATCTCACTGGGATGCCTTTTCTCTCCATCTTTATCTCTTTATCTCCTACCACAATGTGGCATGGACAGAGTAGCCAGCAATACTGAGCCTGGGAATGCATGATTAAAAAGAAAAAGAAGTCTTCCCTTATACCTCCAACAAAACTATCCAGTGAAATTATTTCAAATGCTCTATCCCTCTCTATCCAATCAATCAATTACTAGGAGTCACGGGGTATATCCCTACTTTCAGAGAGTGGAGACCCATCACCAGAAGGATGGGAATAGTAGGAATTAGCAAAGTATATAAACACAGTAACTATCACGAGGTTAAGTTTTTTAAAAAAATTTTTTAGAGAGAGTGAGGGGAGGGGAGGGCAGAGAGGAAGGGTAAGTGAGAATCTTAAGCAGGTTCTATGCCCAGTCCAGAACCTGACATGGGGCTCAACCACATAACCCTGAGATCCTGACCTGAGCAAAAATCAAGAATCTGATGTTTAAGCTACTGAGACACCCAGGCGCCCCACAAAGTTAATTTATTTTTTTTATTTTCTTCATTTGAAGTCATATGTTTCTATATCGCCCATAAATTCAATTACATATAAAGTAAATAGCATATGAAAATGCTTAACACATACTAGTTTCTTCATGTCCCTGTCCCCTTTCTCAGAAATCATAGTCAACAGTTGACAAAGGACAAGAAATCACTAGACAAGAAAGTAGAAAGGAGGAACTTGTACCCTTTTTTCTGCTCTTCCAGGCCTTACCTAAATAAAGTTAACTCTTGAACAACGCAAGGATTATGGGCACTAACCACCCTTATTGTAAAAAAAAAATTGCATATAAGTTTGACCCCTACCCAAAAACTTTATGAATAGCCTACTGTTGACAGAAGCCTGATTGATAACATAAACAGTTGCCTGACACATGTGTTGTACATTATATGTGTTAGTACTATATCCTTACCATAAAGTAAGCTAGAGAAAAGAAAATGTGATTAAAATCCTAAGGAAGAGAAAATACATTTACAGTACTGTATTCTATTGACTGAAAAAATCCACGTGTAAGCGGACTGATACAACTCAAACCTGTGTTGTTTGAGGGTCAGCCACAAGGGAAAGTGGAGCCAGAGACCACTGTGTTGGGGAGCTTTTCTTCAAGCCTTCTGTCTGTACTTCCATAGCATTCCATACGTGGACAGTTAGGGTGCCATCATAGTGGCTACAGCTACTAACTTGCATGTCTTGCTCTCTTGACAGAAAGCAAGTTTTGGAAGGTAGAAAGTATGGTCGATTTATCCTCGCTCCTCTAGTAGCAATGGGTGATGTCTGAGGAGTGTTCCATCAAACAAACGAATAAATGAGTTTAGGTCTCATGAGTTCACGGCAGTGGTTCCATTCTTAATGAATTGAGTATAGACTGAAATAATACTGAGATTTAATACCTATCAGGACCATCCATTCCTAAGTACTTTATATCTGTCATCTTATTGAATCTTTGAAATTCTGCATGTTTTAAAAATATCTGTATTCTGGGGTGCCTGGGTGGCTTAGTGGGTTAAGCAGCTGCCTTCGGCTCAGGTCATGATCCCAGGGTCCTGGGATTGAGTCCTATGTCAGCCCCTGCTTGGCGGGAAGCCTGCTTTACTCTCTCCTCCCTGCTCATGCTCTCTCTCACTATCTCCGCCTTTCTCTCTCAAATAAATACATAAAATCTTTGGGAAAAAAAAATATATTCCTTTCCACCTCTGTCCCCTGTGTTTTGGATGCAAAAACTGAGAGTTAAAGGGTCAAATGATATTTTCCCTAACCCACCCAATTAGGGTCAGGATTCTGGTCTTCACCATGACATTTGTATGGATGTCATACATTTCATAAGATTATATATATATATATATATATATATATATATATACACACATATATACATGCACACACATGTACATGTATGTATACACATGTAAACATATGTGCACATATGTATACATACATGTACATGTGTGTGCATATACATATATTCTATGAAAACTTGTATGCAGCCAAAGACTTTATTGTGAAACACCATCTGTAGTTTCTTGGTCTGAGATCACCTGTCAAGAGTAGGTGATTTCTTTCTGCCTGGCAGAAGGCTGCTGGATATCAGGGCTCTGTCATCCTATATACCATGAGGTGCTTGTCGTCCTATTACTATGCCTTCACTTATTGGCTTGTAATTTTTACCAAAGTACATGTCTGTACGAAAGAAGGTTTTTCCCTGATCCTATTATCTTCTTCCTAAGGAGCATGCCTAAACTTGTGCTGTGTAGCCTGTCTTGTAGCATTTAGCTCAGGGTCCTTCCAACCCTGCAGTTACCTCAGCCAAAGAAGAGGAAACGCCAACCTTAGAAGAAAAGTCTGCCGATCGCTGTGAAATAAAACCTGAAAGAGTCTCTCCAGTCCACGGGCGAGAATGTTCTTATTCCTCCAGAGGCTATCTCTCTCCTGGTAGCTGACTTTCACAAACAAATCACAGAAGAGAAACACATAAACCTGATCTCCATATTTTTATACTTGTATGTGAACTATGCCTCTCTGAACCAGGACTTATCTCAGGAAGAAGATACCTGGAGAGGCAAATTTCTCTTCAGATTATTTGGCAAACCCAGTCTCAACAACTGAGTAAGGGTAACATTTTCCTAAGGTCAAAGAGCACCAATCTTCCGAAGAGCAAAATCACCAAGTGCTTTTTGTCACATTACAAGTCCACAGATTTCTAAAGTTTCTCTATTCCTTTTACTTCTGCTTGCCAGCAAGTTAATCCTTTCTCGAGCTCATCATCTTCTTGTTGTACTTTGACAGAGGCAACTAACACCATATCCCATGTTGCTTTTCAATCCATTCACTAGAGCTACAAGTTCATCAGGCATCCAGCCTAATTCCTATGTTTTGTGAAATGTGGGACTCTCGTTCTCTTTATTGCTCTGGATAATAATAAATCATCACCTGTGCAATATTCATAGCATCTATGCAGTATAATTATTTACGTGTAAAGTCACCAGAATCTTTCTATTTATTTTTTTTTTGTTAGAAATAGAGAGCATGAGATAGGGGAGTTGCAGAGGGAGAGGGAGAACAGACCCTCACCCGATCAGGGAACCCTACATGGGGCTCAATTTGGGATCCCAGCATCAGGAGTTGAGCCAAAGGCAGATGCTTAACTCTGAGCCACCCAGGCGCCCTCATGAGGACGTTTCATAGCCACCTTCCCCTGCTTAAAAGACAACTAAAGTCTGCTGCACGACATAGGAAGAGCTGAGCTTTACAATCAGTCAGATCTGCGTTCTGCAGAGAGAAGTATTTAAATACCAATTGTGCACTGGTCATATAAACTTTATGATTTTCAGATTTTTTTTATGGCAAATGGGTTATAATGATTTTGCTTTCCAGTGATATGGGGTGTTTGAGCGAATTAACCTATGCTGAGTTTTAATGCAGGACCTGACTTAAGTACACTGAAAATGTCCATCTTTGTTTCTGCACATTGTCTATCTAATGGCATTCATACAAGTCTTAGCCTACAAGGCTATTTGCAATGTGGCCTACTCCACTGTATTTTTCCATCTATACTACTGTAAAAGTGAATAAAGGAAACCTCAGTGAAAATGAAGTCAGGAGGACAAAGTAAGGAGCTTTCCTGCCCCACTACTCCTCCTCATTTGTAGACTGCAACAAGAATAAGCTTATTTTACTACTCCAGTCGGAGTAAAGAAGAATTTCTTTTTGCCCAGCAGTAAGCTCAGTCAATAAGAAATTAACCACAGTGGGAAGCTACATGCAGAAGAATGAAACTGGACCACTTTCTTACAACATACACAAAAAAAAATTCAAAATAGATTAAAAGACCTAACTATGAGACAGGGAACCATCAAAATCCTATAGGAGAACACAGGCAGCAATCTCTTTGACATCAGTCTTAGCAACTTCTTACTAAAAACATCTCCCAGAGGCAAGGGAAACAAAAACAAAAATGAACTATTGGGATAAAAAGCTTCTGCCACAATGAAGGAAACAATCAATAAAACTAAAAGGCAACCTTGGAATGGGAGAAGATATCTGCAAGTGACATATCTGATAAAAGGTTAGTATTTGAAATGTGTAAAGAACTTCTAAAACTTAGCACCAAAAAAATGAATAACCCAATTAAAAATGGGCAAAGGAAACGAACACACACTTTTCCAAAAAGGATATACAGATGGCCAATAGACATGTGAAAACATGCTCAACATCACTCATCATCAAGGAAATGTAAATCAAAACTACAATGAGATAATCACCTCACACTTGTCCGAACGGCAAAAATTAACACAAGAAACAACAGATATTGGCGAGGATGTGGAAGAAGAGAGCCCTCTCACACAGTGGGAATGCAAACTGGTGCAGCCACTCAGGAAAACAGAATGGAGGTTCCTCAAAAAGTTCAAAATAGAGCTACCCTAGGACCCAGCAATTGCATGACTAGGTATTTACCTAAAGGATAAAAAAATACTAACTCAAAGAGATACATGCATCTGATGTATATAGCAGCATTATCAACAATAGTTGAATTATGGAAAGAGCCCAAACATCCATCAACTGATAAATGAATAAAGAAGATGTGGTTTGTATATATATATACAATGGAATATTAGTCAGCCATCAAAAAGAATGAAATCTTGTCGTCTGTGATGATGTGCTTGAAGCTAGGATGTATTATGCTAAGGAAAACAAGCCAGAGAAGGATAAATACTATACGATTTCACTCGTGTGGAATTTAAGAAATAAAACAGATGAACATAGGGGAAGGGAATAAAAAAAAAAAAAAAAAAAAGAGAGAGGGAGGCAAACCATAAGAGACTCTTAACTATGGAGAGCAAACTGAGGGCTGCTGGAGGGGAGGTACAGGATGGACCAAATGGGTGATGGGTATTAAGGAGGGCACTTATGATTAGCACTTGTGTTAATGTGAGGAACCACTAAACTATACTCCTGAAACCAACATTACAGTATCTGCTAACTAACTAGATTTAGATAAAAACTTAAAAAAAGAAGAAATTACCAAAGAAAAAGGTATTATTGACACAGTACTACTATTTTAAAAATTTACCTTTAATAATAAAGTATTTATCAAAAATAAAAGTAATAAATAAATTATCATGACCTAGCCAGTGAGAAATCATTGACACCAGCAGTCCAGGTCCGGGATCCAGAGGGGAACCCGTAGGACCAGTCAAAAGGGTTCCTGATTATATGCAGGATAAAATAAAATATGAGCCAGCAGGAGGTGAAAGCAGAGTTTATTGAAGGTACAGAGAGAAAGCAGGTACAGAGACAGTGGCCGGGAAACTCAGAATGGAAGGTAGGGAGTCTTAGTCTTGTCTTTGCTTGGGGTCTAGGGTTTTTTATTGAAGATCATGGTCTGTGTCCTCTCAGGCATCCAGGAACTGGTGTTATTCCTTGGAGCCAGGGGATCTTGGCATCGAGATATTTAGTTCCAGTGGTTTGGAATAGCCTATGATGGTCTCATCTGGTCATTCTTACCTGGTCCACCCTTAGATGTTCTCCATTCTAAAAAAAATCCTTAAACCCTTGCCCCTTACAAGCAGGACATACATTGTGTGCATTCTGAGGCATGTGTAAAGTGGGGATTCAAGTCCTAGTAAGAATATAAGCAGGAAAAGGAGCAAAAAGTGGGTTTTTATGGAGACCTTCAATTTCCCCCTCTCACCATCACCACCCTGAACTCTCAATTTCCTCCACTGATTTTTTTTTCAAATTTTTATCTATCTGTCTATCTATCTATTATCTATCTATCTATCATGTATCTATCTATCCATCTGTCTGTCTGGAGGGTGAGGGGCTGAGGAAGAAGGAGAGAGAGAATTTTAAGCAGGCTCCATGCCTAGGATGGAGCCTGATGGGGCTCGATCTCACAACCCTGAGATCATGACCTGAGACAAAATCAAGAATCGGACGGTAAATTGATTGAGACACCCAGGTGCTTCCCAATTTTTATTTAATTTCTAGTTACTTCCAATGACTTTTGTTCAAGTGCCCCTTCCCAGCATCCTTCTTTTTTTTTTTTTTAATAGTATTCCTTTCCTTTGATCTCTTATGTGAACATGTTGGGGCCTGGGAATGAATGACCAAGAAAGAATTCTTGAGATGTGTTCAGTGCAAAAAAATGGTTTTATTAAAGCATTGGAATAGGACCCATAGGTAGACAGAGCTGTACTTGGGTTGTGAGTAGTGGCCCCTTATATACTTTCTAGTTGGGAGGAGGTTAGGGACATTGTAAGTCTCTAAGGAATTTGGAAGCAAGGTTTCCAGGACCTTGAGGAGCTAGCTTTTGTTAGGACAAGGTCACTTAACTACTATCTAGTAAAACCTTAGTCATGAGACCCTTCAGTTGTATATCAGTGGGCCATATGCTTAGAGAATGATTGCTAACATCTATCTTGGAGGATAGAGATAAAGGAAGTTTATGAAGAAATTTTTATATTGTCACAGGAGACTCAGAGGATCCTGGAGGTCAGGCTAATGTTGAGCTAAAGTATTAACATTGAGTCGGTTGAGTTCCTCGAGGAAGGTCACTCTGCCTATCCCAAGGACTTGTCAAAGGGCTAAGCTGTAAAGAAACTTTATTATTTTTTTTTTCTTTTGCCTTGTTCTCCACATCAGTCTCCAGGCTTGTCATGTTAGCTTGTGGACACACATGTTAGTTTGTGTGTCTCAAAATGGGTACTTCTCATGGCCCCTTGTTCCCATGTCCCTCTCTCTGTGTTGGTGTTAGTGTCTCCAGGGGACAACACAGTCATTCTCTGCCCTTACCTTCGCTTCCTTTACCCTGTTTTTAAGGTGAATTGTAGCTTTACTGTCTGCTTCACTTGATTATTTTGTCCAGTTCACCTTGGCTTATGCCTGGCTTTCCTTCTAAGTCAGTAGGCATTTGACCCCTCTCAATCAGTATTTTGTCATGAATCTAAAGAACTGAACTGAGCACTGTGTGGTGGTTTTCAAGACTGTCTTAAGAGGAGGTTGCTTTCGGCTGAGCTTAGGTGGGAGTGATTGGCAGGAAGTTGGCCTACTGAATATCTCTGCTATTTAATCAAGGCAGAAAAAGCATTTGTGAATTTCATCACCATCTTCAACGACCTAATTTGGGAGGGAAAAAAACGCTGCCATTGTCTTGTAAGGTAAAGCATGAAGAAGAAAATCGATAGAAGATGCACTGTTAAAGTCAATTAAATAATATCAATCACCCCATCAGGATATAATGAAAACTCTGTGATTGTGAATTAGTGCTTTGTGATGCTCTTGTAAATAAGAATAATGTTTTTTCCTCCTGCTGAGATACAAGAACATACTAGTCTCAGTAAGAAGTAACAGAATAGCAGTTCTCAAGTGCAAGGAGAACATGCACTTCAGAATCTGTTTCAGCAACTCACCAAAATCAGCAAGGACCCAGCTAGTTTCTTTCTATCTGCTCAGCCTTCATCGGTGTCAAATTATGCTAAGGTTTGCTCTTCTGTTATCATGATGGTTGCTTTCGGTTTCTGAAGCAGCATACTTCATTGTCCATATTCTGAGGTTCTGCAAGATTCCCTACTATCGACTTTGAACAGAAATCTCTGGCTTCACCTGCTCAGGGGACCTCAGTGACCACCCTGAGCCAGTCCTCCTGGATGGTGATTGTCGTGCACTGAGATACCCAGGCTTAGGTTGTTAGCTCTTCCTCCAAACATAGCAACACCAAGGTTGAAGGGACCTTGCTGAGTGGATAGGCCTGGATAGATCCACTGTCAGGACAAAGTGGCATAATCAGTCCTGCCAGTCCCCGGGCAGGAATCCAAGCAGAGAAGGACTACTGAGACGTGGCTGCGAGTTCGGGGGCTCCACAGACATCCTGTTCGGATTCTATTTTTTCTGTTACTTATTTTCTTGAATTTTTTCATTTCTAGATGGTAATTAATGATTGGAAAATCCAAAACAGAAAAAAATCCCAAACAGAAAAGTAAAAGGTGTCTTAGGAAATAGATTTATCACCATTGTAACTGGAAGTTATTTTCATTAGTTCCAATAAATGTTTAAAACAGGAGTCAGATAGATAAAAAGATAAGTGAGAAGAGATTAACCTCAAACCCCTCCACACATATTGCAATCTTAAATTCTCACTGTATTATATATTTATATATATGTATACACAACATGACTATATATAAATTCTAGTTAAATAGTTCACTTAAACTTAATTTTTATTTATATATCTATTTATCTATCTATTTACTTTTTTTTAGATTTTGTTTATTTATTTACGAGACAGAGAGAGAGAGCATGGGCAGGGGCAGATGGAGACAGACAAGCAGACTTCTTGCTGAGGAGGGAGCCCTGATGCAGGGCTCCATCCCAGGACCTGGAGATCACAACCTGAGCTGAAGGCAAAGGCTTAATAGAATGAGCTATGTAGGCTCTCCTAAACTTAATTTTTTTTACAATAAATTATACTTTAACCTTACCATTTATTAATGATACATTTGTCTCATCTGCCTTTGTAAAAACTACTAGCTTTGCTGGTCTTACTCTGATCTTCCAAACAATAGGAATAAAATTAAAATAATTATTGCTCATGATATGTCAGAACAACCTGACACTTCATTAGGATATTTACCCATAAAAATTTTAAGGAGATTAGTTTTTTTTTCAGTTTTTTAAAATTTAATATTTTTCACTGTTCCAAAATTCATTGTTTATGCACCACATCCAGTGCTCCATGCAATTCATGCCCTCCAAAATACCCACCACCAGGGTCACCTAACCCTCTACCCACCCTTCCCCTCAAAAACCTCAGTTTGTTTCTCAGAGTCCACAGTCTCTCATGGTTTGTCTCCATCATCCTCTCTCCATCTTCCAATGGTCTCCATGTTATTCCTTACGCTCCACAAGTAAGTGAAACCATATGATATTTGACTCTCTCTGCTTGGCTCATTTCACTCAGCATAATCTCTTCCAGCCCTGTCCATGTTGATACAAAAGATGGATATTCATCTTTTCTGATGGAGGCGTAATACTCCATTGTATATAGAGACCCTGTCTTCTTTATCCGTTTGTCTGTTGAAGGGCAAGGAGATTACTTTTTAGGAGGATGGATATATATATCATATATATATATATATATATATATATATGATATATATATGTGTTAAATATGTACTTGGTAAATGCATGCACATTTCCATTTTTTCGTAATTAGACTTCCATCTTTAATTTCACAGCAACAGATTGCAAATGATTCTGGGAATGAACTTAGTGAGGACAGGCAGTTCTAGGAACACACTAGAGGATTTGATTAACTTGAGAAGTAGAACAGTTTTTATCTCTCTCTAAGATGTTTGTGACTGATTTGGAACCTTCTGGCTATAGCAAGAAAACATGCTTTGGACATCAAGAAAACAAACTTGCCACAATTAAGTGGCAAATGCATAATAGTTCATAACCTGGGAAGCTAATACTTTTTTCAAAATTAAAAGTATTTTATTTTTTTAAAGATTTGTTTATTTATGGACACACACACACAGAGAGAGGTGAAAGGCAAGAGGCAGAGGGAGGGAAAGAAAGAATCCCAAGCAGACTCCTTGCTGAACACGGAGCCCTACTTGGGGCTCAATCCCACGACCCTGAGACCAATACCTAAATCAAGATCAAGAGTTGGATGCTTAACTGACTGAGCTATCAAAGTGCCCCCAGATTACAAGTATTTTAAATGGTAGAGATAAAGTCAATACAATTATGCCATACAAACCTTTTTTTAAGGTAGGTTGGCTAAAATTTTTAATCATAAAAATAGTTTGAATCCCAGCAGTAATAATTAGTAGCTATATGAGTTTGAGCAATATACTTAACTTCTCTGAGCTATTTCCTCCACTATAAGCTAAAGATAGTAAGATCTACTCCATAGTATTATCAGGAGAATTAAATAACATAATGTATATCAGTCTCTCAGTGCTGGCCTGAATCATCATAGATGTGCAAAGAAATGACAGTTTCTCTTTTAATTTATTAAATAAAAGCAGATACTCAGAAGACTTTTGCTATACAGTCAGAAATAAGACAAAATGGCCATGGGAAATCTATATCCCAAATTTGTTTTGAACATTAAAAATCAATTCAGTTACATACAAACACACATATGCATGTATACATTGAGATAAATAAATTCTTTAGGGCCATATGAATCTATGGAGATTGGAAGAGTGATAAGGAAAAGCACTTTCTGGGGTGCCTGGGTGGCTCAGTGGGTTAAAGCCTCTGCCTTCAGCTCAGGTCATGATCCTAGAGTCCTGGGATCAAGCCCAGCATCTGGCTTCCTGCTCTGCAGGGAGCCTGCTTCCCCTTCTCTCTCTGCCTGCCTCTCTGCAAACTTGTTATCTCTGTCTGCCAAATAAATAAATAAAATCTTTTTTTTTTTTTTTTTTAAAAAAGCACTTTCCATCAGGGACATCACAATCTCATTTGGAGGCTACACTGCAGGTAGAGACTTGGGGGAGATCAATTCTAACGGAACAATTGTAATTTGATACATTTTTTGAACAACATAGAGCCAGGCAGCTGAAAGATTTTTGTGATTGATCCATTCTTATACTGAAGACTCTTTTATTTACAGACAGAATCAATATGGAGGGGCAGTACATTCTAAATAAGAGTTTCAGGGAATCTTATTCTTTGAGCAGGGTTATTTGTAGAGATTTGACTGCATTTGCTGTTCAAAAGTAAAAATAGAACTTTTTAAATAAAAGCTTTTAAATATAAAAAAGCAAGAACACAAGAGAAGGATTTGTGTTCTCATGAATCTAGTTCCATCTCAGGCTCATAAATATTATAACAAAACATTCATAATGTCAATTAATTAATAAGTGCCAGATGTGCTTAGAAGATTTTCCATGTTGGAGTTAAAGTTCTTAACTGGGATGTAACAGGGTATCTTATGCTGGTGTCAGCGTGCATGGGAAACTGTACGTTGTTCACTGAAGCCTAATGGATATCTGTATCTGTTACACAGAATTCTATTAGACATATTTTTGTAGATTACTTAATAACTCTGCTACTAAATGATATTTAGATGGTTTCCAAGCTTTTGTTACTAAAGTAACAATTCAGTGACTATCCCTATTCTTTTTATTTTTTAAAGTCTTTAAAGGATTTTATCTATTCATTTAGAGAGAGCACATGCAAGTAGAGGGAGAGGCAGAGGGAGAGGCAGAGAATTCTCAAGCAGACCTCCATGTTGAGTGCAGAGCCCAATGTGGGGTTGCATCTCAGAACACTAAGATCATGACCTGAACTGAAACAAGGAGTTAGTGACTTAACCAACTGAGCCACCCAGGAGCCCCTGAATATCCTTATTTATAGGAGTTCACACATTTAGGGATAATTATAAGGAGTGGTCTTTAGGTCAGTGCACTGTGCAATTTTGAAATGCACATTGAAAAATTCTCCTATGTAGTTACTTTACCAACGTATACATATGACACTGGTGAGAACACCTCTTTCCCTAGTTTCCTTTCACCAACACTTTTTATTTACCCAAATGTATAATCTGTAGATAAATCATCATACTTTGTGTGTGTGTATGTGTTCTATGTCTAACACCATAAAATTCCTTTCAAAAGGATTTTTATTTAGGATATTTCCAATTTTGTTTTAGGATTTTATTTAGGATTTTTACAATTATTCTCAGTATGTTATTTATCTCTCATTTTACTTTCTTACATTCTTCTGTAGGGGCAAGTTGATATAAAGATTTTTTGTTTTATAAAACATGTTAAGGATCCTGTGGCACCTGGGTGGCTCAGTGGGTTAAAGTCTCTGCCTTTGGCTTAGGTCATGATCCCAGGGTTCTGGGATGGAGCCCCACATCAGGCTCTCTGCTTAGTAGGGAGCCTGTTTCCTCACCTCTCTCTCTCTCTATGCCTGCCTCTCCCCCTACTTGTGGTATCAGTCTATCAAATAAATAAATAAAATCTTTAAAAAAAATGTTAAGGATCCTTCTTTCTTTTCATATCATCTTGAAACTAAATAGGACTTTTTATTCTCTGAGCACATAGAAAATTTTGCCTATAAAATTCTTAGAACATGGTGTTTTATTTATATCAGATTTTGATTATTGTTCCTATTTCTTTAATGGTACAAATCAAGCCTCATTGCTTTCATGTATGATTCAAAAAAACAACTTTACTCTTGTCTGTGTTTTATATAGAGATTCTATATGGGCACTAACTTTAATAGAGTCCTCTTCTGAAAATAAATATTTGGAATTCACTGAACAGTTTTATTCTTTCCTTTAAAAGTAAAGAAACTTATGAAATGTGGTCTGTGTGTTGGTAGAGAAGGAGATCTGATAATGTGATTTCTTTGCACCCTTGACCATACTGTTGTGATGTTCTCTTCCTTTAATTCACATTCTTCTGATGTTAGTGGTTTGCAAACATTAGGAGGCACAATGGGAATGGCATCTATCAGAAATATTTCCTGAGATGCCAAAGATTACAGTAGATCACAAGGAAACATAATGTTGTTAACACAGTAAATATTTATGATCTCATCCCAATTATCTTGTTCAGGATAACTGGGAAAACAGCTATCTTGCTAACCCATTCTATAGTCATCCAAGGGAAGGAAAGAGCCTCACCCACATAATGAATTCCCAACCCCTAACCCTGCCTAATCTGTAGGCTGGTTTTCTCGATCTGCTATTAAGTATGAAATACAGACTTTTCCCCAGATGATGGACAGCAGCAATTATTGTGTTGTCCTTCATGTTAATCCAGGTTTACTTCCCATGTGTAAAGATAACCTTGTCCTCAACACTGCTGTGGAAGGAGGGTGCCACGTGTTCCACCAGCTTCATCAGGATGTCTGCACTGACTGTCCTACCTTCAGGGGGCCCCTTTTCCTGAGTTTCACAAAGTAAAGAAAAATATTGTAAAATAACATGATTTTAGTGCCAAATAATATGCATATTATATATTTTTATGTATTATTTACATGTTATATATTTATATATTTATGTATATATATTATTTATATATAATATGATATAATGTGGAAAGGATCTAAAGTGCTTCTTGTCCTGATTTATTTTTCTCCATTTTAGAGACAAAGTGAGACACAGGGTTTAGTAGGTGCTATGTAGTATAATAATATACATTTCTTTGACCTCTAGTCAGTAGTTCTTAGTCCATAATAGTTTCTTTGTCATTCCTGAGCTTTTATACAAACATAAGAAAGCATTAGCTACATTTATATTCAATATCAGATGGGAAAACTCTTTTCCTTTTGACAGTTCCATCCTTTCTACAGCAAGATCAGTCAAAAGAAGAGCAAGGATGGGTCAGATATGATTAGGCTGTAAATATAAATACCTGTACATTCAAAGACTCATTCCAGAGTACAACATTCTATTTTTGGATATTTAACACATGCAAATTAATATTCCTATTATGTGCCATTGTGTAATGCTGAAATTATTTTCTTGGAGGGTATGAATCTAGTCAGGCACAAAAAAACAAACTCTACCATTCCCCTAAATTTTAGTACACCTGATCTACACTTTGTGAATTAATAATGCAATGATGCCTGAGAATACTAATTGGTCTTTTTCAAGTGGAGGGATTTAAAACAATAATCATAAAAATTTATTGGTCAGTTAAATTTATCTAGTTGATATGACCTTAAAAACTGAGTTTCAAAAAGTTTTGCAGCTAAGTATCATCTTTGTGGTGACCTGTTTCCATCTGCGATTGTTTCGTGACGTGAATGTAGGAGATTTGTTTAATGGACAGATAAAACTGGTTTCCAATGGTTGTACCATTTCACATACCAGTTCCAATTGTTCCAGATCCTCTTACAACGTGAGATCTCTCCCTTCCACTGCCTCTTTGTATGTATTTATATTAACCGCAAGGTGAAATCTTACTGTGGTTTTATTTTGGATTACCATGATGATTAGTATTGCTGAATACCTATCATATGTTTATTGTTTATGTTTTTATTTTCTTTTGAAGTGTACTTCCAAAATATTCCCCATTTTTACTGCATTCTGTGTCTTTTATTATTGAATAGTGGAAGCTCTTTATTTATTTTGGATAAAATCACTTACCAAATACATGACTTTTGAATATTTTCTTCTAGTCTATCTTTCACCTATACATTTCCTTAATGCCTTTCAAAGAACAAAATTTTTAATTTTGATTAAGCCCAATTTATTCTTTTTCTTTTTATGTTTAATGTTATTTGTGCCTTTTCCAAACATTGCTCTTTCACTGCAAGTCACAAAGATTTCCTTTTATGGTTTCTTTTGGAAGCTTCATAAGCTTACTATTTAATTTTAGGTGTGTGCAATCCAATTCAAATTAATTTTATGCAGAGTCCTGTGGTTTTCTTTTACCCTGTGTGGAATTAAATCCTCTCATCAGCACTTGCTGAAAAAAATTTACATTTTCCCACTGAGTTACTTTTAAATATTTCTTTGAAAATTAATTAGAATATTTTTGGGTATATTTCTGGAATATCAATTATGTTCTATTGATGTATGTTTATCTTCATGGCAATGCCTCAAGTTGTCTTGATTAATAAAGGTTTAGAATAACTTTTGAGATAAAAAAATAAATACTCTAACTTGGCTCTTCCTTTTCAAGATGACCAGTCTGGGTTTTTTTTGTTTTTCCATACAAATTTTAGAATCAACTCCATTTCTTACAAAATATCCTTCTTGGATTTTGATTTAGGTGACTATAATATAGTCATAAATTTGGGGGAACTGACAACTTAACAGTTCTAAATCTCCTAAACAATAATTAATAATTTTCCCAGTAAATAAAAGGCTATTTTTATATTTTATCACGATTTGTTTTGTACATTGATTTTATTAGCCAGAAACCACTAAAAACACCAAAAGCTTAGAAAATTTAAGAAAAAAAAACCCTCTAAAACATAAGTGTTAAAAAATCATGGAATAAAAATTTAAGAATACTAGTATAATAGAAGCTGTGTGAATAGAAACTTTAACCTCTGTAATTGCTGCATCCTGTCCCTGGCATTTGGGGACCTAAAATTTTATGATTATAGCATAATTTTTCTTTCAGATTCTCCTTTTCAATATTCTAAAGTCACTGCTGGGCTTGGATAGATCTCAACTTAGGGAAACTGACAGATGTGAAGACAAAACCACATGTAAGTATCTAGAAAAGATCAAGTTTAGCTGGAGACGAAAGTGTAATGACCCAGGAAATAAATGAGTGTCAAGGACACATTTCATCTACTTCCTGATTTTGTCAGTTACCAGCTTTGCCTTTATGAACTGAATAGACCCCATATAGACAATAGATGCATCTTCCCAACATCATATTTAATAACACTCAGTTTTCTTATGAGGACAATGGTCAAGTAGATACAATCTGTATTTCATTATTCAACTATAGTCAGTAAATGCTAAACAAATAAATAAAAACAAAAACACCCAGGTAGTTGATAATTTTCAGTTGTCTAATATGGAGAATTTTTTAATGATTTGCTTATAAGTCTGTTACAATTTTTGAAAAAGGAAAACTGAGATTTGTTGATTTATTTAAATTTTTTTCAGCCCATTTGTTGTTGGTCACTTCAGATTGTCAGTAGAAAATTGACACTATATTCAGGAAAAATAAAAGACCTTGGATTGTGGCACCAAGTATTTGTATATCTATTAAAGTTAGAAGAAGACCTGGAACAGCCGTTCCAATCTGGATGACTATAATTACCTAGAAAGCTTTAAAGATAAATACACTTACATAGGCATCACCTATGACTTAAAAAACATAAATTTCAGGGTGGCTCAGTTGGTCAAGCATCTGACTTGATTTTGGCTCAGGTCATGATCTCAGAGTCATGGGATCAAGCCCCATGTCTGGCTCCATGCTCAGTGTGGAGTCTGCTTGAGATTCTTTCCCCCTTCTTCTTCCTCCCCTTCTGCTCTTCACCTCCCTTGCATGCATGTTCTCTCTAAAATAAATAAATAAATAAAATCTTTAAAAATATATAAATATCATCTGTAGAGCTCAATGATACCTATGTCAAAATTATCCTTATTTGGTGGTTTACTAAGTTAGTTTGGGGAACCTATATTTGGGAACGCATTTTATCTCAAGTGAGGTGCTCACTTCTGTCTCATAAACTATTCATATTTATGCATGACTACACACACACACACACACACAAACACACACATAAAATTGCAATGGCAAATGTAGGATAACAATATTTGGGTTTAGTGGGTCATAGAACAGGGTGCAGCTACTAAGAAGTAAGAGAGGCATAGTATCCTGTTAACTCATCAAAAAGCAAACATGTTTCCTGGAACATGAAATACTGTTTTTCTACCAGTATGTGAGAGTGTGACATACAAAACAAAGAATTCTACACAGACACGTGCTGAAGGTCAACAAAGTAAATAATGTCATGCTTCACAGACATTAGGAGACATCATTCTACTCTAAGTATTGATTGCACTGCAATTACGGCTGACTTATTTAACGTTTATGAGGGCTTTGATGGGGACTGCACTGATCAATAAATCAGTTTGGAAAGAACTGATATCTTGACAATACCGAGCATTCCTATACATGAACATGGATCACCTCTCCATTTATTCAGTTCTTTGGTATTATTCATCAGAGTTTTGTAGTTTTCCTTTATAGATCTTGTATATATTTTGAAAAATTTTTACTTGAGTATGTCATTTTTATGCTAATGTAAATAATATTGTTTTAATTTCCAACTCTCCCTTTTTATTACTGGTATACAGAAAAGTGTTGGACTTGTACATTAATCTTGTATTCTGTATCCTTGCTATAATCACTTATAAGTTCCAGGAGATTTTTTTTTACTGATTCTTTCACATTTTCTATATAGATGATCATGTCATCTGTAAAAAAAAAAAAAAAAGAAAGAAAGAAAGAAAGAAAGAAAGAAAAAGAAAAAAAAAGTTTTATACCTTCCTTTCAAATCTGCATAATTTTATTTCCTATAAAGACAATTTCTTGTCTTACTGCATTAGCTAGAATTTCTGGTACAATATTGAAATGGAGAAGTCAGATGGAGACATCCTTGCCTTGTCTTGTTCCTAATCTTAAAAGGTAAAGCCTTGTGTTTCTTACCATTAAATATCACGTTAACTATAGGTTTTTGTATATATTCTCACTCAAGTTGAAGAGGTTACCTGCTTATGAACACTTCAATCTCTTCCAGTGTACACCTTAAAGAGTTTGTTATTAGGAAGCACTTTTTTAACATAAAGTGTTGATCTAGTACATTGTTCTTCATGTTATGTGTCAGAACACTGAGGTCCTGAATATCTGAGACCTGTCCAAGGCCAAAAAGGGAAACCAAAACTAAAACCCAGAATATTCCACAAAGTTTTTTTCTATTCTATCATGTGGCCACTCTCCATGATATATCTCTCCATGATATGGTAATCAACCAACATGTGAATAGTTGATACCTACAATGTATCCCAAAATGTCCTCTGCATAGTTCTGAAAACTAATTATCTAACTATAGGGAACAGAAATTAATTCCATTTGTTGGCTCAAATTCAGTTGATCCATGAAGCTTGAGTTGCTCTAAAATAATTCTAGGTCATTTTAGATACCAAAACAGGCATGAATGAATTCTCACCACTAATATTTTTCTTCCAAGAATGCAGCTATAAAGGTTCTTATCAACTTTTTAGTTGGAGTTTAAAATTATATTTTTGGTGTATTTCAGAGCTATTCACTGAATTTTTTTCTTGCAACAGCAGTTCACAAATATTTGCTTATACCCCTGACCTATGAAATTCATGCTGCCAACTTGTGGGATTGCTCAACAGGCAGCCTACTATCTGACAAGGATTACAGAGCAATCCTTGATTAAATAAAGAATAAATACATTCCTGCTCAACTTTAATACAAGGTGTTTTTTTTTTCATGTGTGTGTGTGTGTATGCATATATATGTTTATGTCACTTTAGGCAGAGAAGTAGTGCTGTAAAGAAGAGGTGATAGGACTGGATCTTTTAACAACTTGGCAAAACTGTAGAACTAGAAATGGTTTTGGTCAGAAAAACATAGAGTGGCATGGACCTCGGCAGATTTTGCCTTCCCCACTATGATCTTCATTAAACCCTGGTGTTATGTTTGTGAATATGTCATTTTATATGGCAACAGAGACTTTACTAATGGAATTAATGTTGGTAATCAGGCAACTTTAAGAAAAGGGGATTTTTCCAGAATATTCAAGTAGGCCCAGTGTAATCACATAGGCCTTAACAAGTGCAAGAAGTTGGGACAATGTAATAGAAGAGATGTGAAAGAAGAGAGGCATCAGAAAGATAAGGAAGAGAAGAGTCAGAGAGATTTGAAATGTGAGGGAATATCATCTACTGTTACTAGTTCTGAAGGGTTCCATGATCCTAGGAATATGGACAACCTCTAGAAACTGGGGAAGTTCTCCACTGATACGTAGTTAGGAAATAGGGACCTAATTCCTACAACCACTCAAATCTGAATTCTAGCAAAAAATTGAAATAAGCTGGAAAAAAAGATTGTTCCTTAGAAACTTCAGAAGGGGGCGCCTGGGTGGTTCAGTGGGTTAAGCTGCTGCCTTCGGCTCAGGTCATGATCTCAGGGTCCTGGGATCGAGTCCCGCATCGGGCTCTCTGCTCAGCAGGGCGCCTGCTTCCCTTCCTCTCTCTCTCTCTCTCTCTCTCTCTGCCTGCCTCTCCGACTACTTGTGATTTCTCACAAATAAAATCTTAAAAAAAAAAAAAAAAAAGAAAAGAAACTTCAGAAGGAAATGAAGTTTTGCCAATACCTTTATTTCATCCCAATAAAGTCCAGAAGACAACCAGGTGAGTCATACTGGGCCCAGACTTATGATATATACAACATGAGATAATGAGTCTGTGTTGCTGTAAGCCATTCAATTTGTGCTAATTGTTAAAGCAACAATAGAAAATTAATACAGACCTCATTAATTTCTTTCTACAAACCAAGGATTATAAATGTTAGAGAACCATTATCGAAGTATAGCCCCTGGGTCAAATCCTGACCACTGCTTGTTTTTGCATAGCCTGAGAGCTATGAATGATTTTACATTTTTAAGTGTGTAAAAAAAAAATTAAAAATATTTTGTAGAACATTATATTATATGAAATTCAAGTTTAAGTATCTATAAACAAAGTCACTTTCATTTATGTGTAGTTTATGACTATCTTCTTTATTAAGTGGTAGAGTTAAGAAGTTGTGACAGAGACCATATTGGCACACAAAGTCTAAAATTTCATGAAAGAGGTTTGTTGCTATTTTTGCCAGATTTTCTGATCTTCCTTATGAGTCCCTGGAATCTCACGGAGGAAAGTATATTTAATGGGATATGAATCCACTTTTGTCTGTAGCCCTCATAGTCTTCACACTCTGACTGTGGACTACATTTGGAATTCAGAAATTTGATAAAACATTCTTAGCTGAATCTTTCTTACCACTTTTTTTTTTAATATTTTATTTATTTATTTGACAGAGATCACAAGTAGATGGAGAGGCAGGCAGAGAGAGAGAGAGAGGGAAGCAGGCTCCCTGCCGAGCAGAGAGCCCAATGCGGGACTCGATCCCAGGACCCTGAGATCATGACCTGAGGTGGAGGCAGCGGGTTAACCCACTGAGCCACCCAGGCGCCCTTTCTTACCACTTTATATGGAAGCCATAGTGTCTGTGTCAGGTATGCAAATTCTTGGGTCATGTTTTTTCCTGTAAGCTCTGTCTCTTTCCAGATTTGGGTTGAGATGATTGCCTTTTGACTTCAGCTTCATGTTGGAATCAGGAAAATCATTTGTTTATGGCTTTTAACTGGGAGAGTGGTGGTCCTTTCAGTTCTCCACATTTCTGATGAGAAGAGTAACATTCACAATACATATTGAGTCAGTAATAAGTGCCAGTTATTCAATTTAATTAGAAAATGAAGTACCCCTGAAATTTAAAATAGAATCCTCAAATTCTAGAATCTTCAATTTTGAAGAATTTGAATAGGAGGATTTTGAAGCTATGTATATTATCAAAAGGTGAATATATCTGTCCAATTTCATTGGAAATATTACCAGTAACTAAACCGTATAAAATGGTTATCTGTTTTTAAATTCACTAGAGAAGAAAATGTTTGGAAATGGTGCTGATACCAAATAGAAGGAGAGCAGAATTGGGGAATGAGTGGAAATAAGATTTCTAACTGTGTTTTCATGTCATAATAACTGATGAACTCTTTGCCAATGCATCTGAGTGAGAATTCTGTGTTTTTAGGTTCAGAGAAAGTGCAGAAAAATAGGGTTTCAAAGATATTGTACTTGAAGAATTTCCAAATGATGAGGGTTTTTATAAGGATTAATGTTACCACAGGAATGGAATGAAGAACATGTGCTCTTACTGTCTTTACATATGCTTTCCAGTTACTGCCATCAATCATCCTTCTGCCGGAGTGGAGACATGATAAAACATGGATTTCATTAAAAACAAAAACAAAAACAAAACACATGGATTTTATAAAGAAACAAAGGCTGTGTCTGACTGTGTTTGAGAAGCAAAAATATTTCAGTGTAAGATCTAATGGATTTATCAGGGAAGAGAAGCAGCTGCTTAAAAGAGACAACTCAAGGTCATATGATTTTGGCATAAATCATACTCAGTTCAGCCTGGGCTAGAACTTACAGGTCCAGACTCTTCTTATTTGTTAGCATGTCCTGATTGGGAATAAAGGTAAGTAGGGAAAGGACAAGAGTTCATACTAAGTAACTTCACAAGGATTTACAGTATAAACTAGAGGGCCAGTTTAATCCTTGATGATGAGAAATGTATTGGGCTGGTCAATGTATTACCTCCCTGTAAGAAAATCTTCACTGTTGCCTGTGTTATAAGGTAATAATAATAATAATAATGATTAATTCTCACTGATTTATCAAAGCTTTGTGAATAAATCAATATGTGCTAATTCCCTTAAATATTTGTAAAAGATAACATCAACAATTCCACCAATTACATCAACGTAAGTCAGCCTCTGAAGTTAGGTTAAATAAAGGATCATCTGATCATTGTGAAAATCATAATTCATATTTAAAGTCTATTATACTACAGAGGTTGGTAATGGGACTCAGCATATCAGGTTAGCACCTGTAGATGGACAATTTAGTTCCAAATCAGTATCATGGTTACCAGTAATCTCAGGCAAATGAGCCATAGACAATAACAATATTATCTTAATTGAGTTTCACCTAATCACTCAAGGTAGATTTTCAATGGACTGGATTTTAGTACATAACTGCTTCCTTAAACATTCTACTCTATCAATTTTGGTTAAAAAACTTGTCTTACAGAAGTTATTTTTTTCTTTCCAATTCCAAGCTTAAATCTATTCTAGAAAGTTAGAGTAATTATGGCTCAAGTGATAAACTTTTCCCTAAAATCAATTATAAACTGCAGATATTATATATTATTGAGCAGATAGCAACATAATTTATATTTTAATGCATTAGCTTCTTACTCCTTAACATCAGATAAGGAGAGAAAATGTGATTTCTCTTGCCACCAAGATATCTCAAATTGAATCCATCAACCAACTCAATATGAGCTACTTAAATAGCATTTAAAAGAGTAAAATGGTTGGAGGTAACATGCTGGGCTACTGAGGAGAAAATAAAGTTCCTGTCCTCAAACATCATGCAATCTGATTCTATCCTGTTCATTTATAAGACTAAAAATATAATACAGCATCCTTCTTCAATAATTCAATATTATGTCCCCAAATTAGTTAATTACAAACATTTTTTTTAATTTTTTATTTTTTATAAACATATATTTTTATCCCCAGGGGTACAGGTCTGTGAATCACCAGGTTTACACACTTCACAGCACTCACCAAAGCACATAATTACAAACATTTTAATGCTCTAGAAATTTTATAAGACTTGTAGACTGAATTGTATGTCATGAAGCAGGTAGATCTAATCAGTCTTTGAACAAAAGTTCAGATTCTTCCAAAAGCATGTTGTGCAGGTTTTGAGTCTTACCTAAATTGTTATTTCTATTTACTCTACATCCTTCCCTGGTCCTCATTTTCCTCACTTATTTCTCCTTGTTATTTATTTATTTGTTCTTTAAACAGTGCCATTGAGGAAAAGGGCAAAGAGCACTGACAGTTTTGGAAAGAAATGTTACGTTTCCTTCCTCAGAGATAAAGCAACAATCCTAGTGAGGAACAGGATGTGGGATTGATAACTATAATCTTGTAACGTTTATGTTCCTGTAATCGCCACATGCACTGTGGATTTTATAAAGACTAATTTCTAAAGTACAGGTTGGGCAAAAGGATGGGGCCATTATGATTTTAATATCAAGAGTCATAAAGATGATATAGATCTGGATGGAGCCGAATGTTAGTGGAAGCCAGGAAGAGGTAATAATTATGGATAATTATAATTAGGATATTGCTGTTTTTTCTTTTCTTTTCTTTTCTTTTCTTTTCTTTTCTTTCTATGCTTTAGAAGTTCTTGGTACTCCAAAATCTTAGGTTGCCCCCCTCCTTGGATTAAGTGTATATTTAAAAGGGCCTCTGGAAGATTCTGTGTTTGATTTTGTAACATAGTTGAGTTGAGTATCTATAAAGTCAAAACGTAAATTAAGTAGTAGTAGTAGTAGTAACAGTACACAGAGCCAGCCCTATTTTACTGTAGAGAGTTGTTTTTGCAATAATCTATAAATGCCCTTTTTCTTTCTATGCCTCATTTTAATAAAGAACCATAACTAAAGTAACATAAACATTACAAAATGCTAAGGGTACAATTCGATATTTTCAGTTTTAAATGATTCCTTTAATCAGAAGATGAACATTGTTCTAAGGAAAAGATCTTTCACTGTTCATGTGTTCATCTGCTTAATTTTATGCTTCCTAAAGCCATCATCCTTCTATGAAGCATCTTTCTTCCTGTAGGGCTCCAAAGCTAATAAATTGGTCCAATTAAACATCCTTATAATTCATAATACAAAAAGAAAACAAATTCACAAGTCCGTATTACCTCTGGCACGAACAAAGCATGTTTAACTGAAACCTGAATAAAGTGATTCATTGACTAGAATTCTATGATATTTGTGTTTTCAGGCTGTTAATGTAGAAAAAAATGATGAAAGCAAAGAGAATTATTAACTTTGTATGTGGGATATAATTTTATCCTTCCTGAAAGGAAACATGAGAAACTAAAATAAAATTTAAGAAATATCAACTACATCTTTTCTTTGATTATCTTGATATGCCTCACTTTTGACTATGCCTCTCTTGAGCTTGATAAATTATGCTTAATGCATTTTCAGTCACATTCTGTCAATATGGTTAGTTTTCAACATCATTTATAACAGTTATTAATGGTAATTTTGATGTTCAGAAGCCAATAATTAACTTCCTTTTTATTTTATGATTTGGTGCCTGCCAAAATTAAGTGCTACTGGGACTTGTTTGATTTTTTTAATTATATGGAGGGAGAAGTTTCAAATATCCCTCTTTGTTCCCCATTAAACCCAAGGCCAATCAATATACAGCTATTATAGCTGGCAACCCCAACCCCTACTGACTGTCTTTGCTTCTCTCCCTAATCAACATCAAGCTCCAGGGAGTCAGGGACCATACCTGCTTTTAGCACCTCTTCATACCAAGGTTAATATTAGCTTGTTTGGGAATCAATAGGCATGAAGCTTATACAATTTACTGAATTATGTACAGATTCCAATATTTGTTTCCAAAAATTCATTGCTATGTCTTACATTAGCAATATTTCCCACCAACAAAGCAAAACTAGAATAGTCTTTATAAAACTACTCTAGAACAGAATATCACTCATCATTAGGGGAATGCAAATCAAAACTACAATGAGATACCACCTCCTACCAGTCAGATTGGCTAAAATGAACAACACAAAAGAACAACAGGTATTGGCAAGGATGCAGAGAAAGGAGAATCCTCTTACTCTGTTGGTGGGAATGCATACTGGTATAGCCACTCTGGGGAATAATATGGAAGGTCCTCAGAAAGTTCAAAATAGAACTACCCTATGATCCAGCAATTGCACTATTAGGTATTTACCTAAAGGATACAGAAATACTAACTTAAAGAGATACATGCACCGATGCCTACAGGAGCATTATCAACAATAGCTGAATTATGGAAAGAGCCCAAATATCCATTGAATGATGAATGGATAAAGGTGTGTTATAAATATACAACAGAATACTACTCAACCATACAAAAGAACGAAAGCTTGCCATTTTCAATGACATGGATGGAACTACAGAGTATTATGCTAAGCGAATCAGCCAGAGAAAGCCAAGTATCATATGATTTGACTCATATTTGGAATTTAAGAAACAAAACAAATAAACATGGAGGGAAAAAAAAGACAAACCAAGAAACAGATTATTAAATACAGAGAACAAATTGATGGTTGTGAGAGGGAAGGGGCATTGGGGGATGGGCTAAATAGGTGATGGCAATGAAGGACGGCACTTGTGATGAGCACAGGTGATGTGAAATTGTTGAATCACCAAAGTGTACACCTGCGGGGTGGGGTTATGGACATTGGGGAGGGTGTGTGCTATGGTGAGTGCTGTGAAGTGTGTAAACCTGGTGATTCACAGACCTGTACCCCTGGGGATAAAAATATATTATATGTTTATAAAGAATTTAAAAAAAATAAAAAAAATTTAAAAAACTATATGTTAACCAGAATTTAAATAAAAACTTTAAAAAAAAAGAAAAGTACATGCTCGCTTTTTATAGTTTATTAGAGACTATTTGTATAAATCCCATGTACAATTTGGACAACATGAGTGTACAATGTTTTAGTCATATTATTAATATAATATTTTAGCAGGCTTCTAAGAAAAATCCCTACTTTATCTTCATAATTTTAGTGATCTTCAAAATATTCTGAGTAAAGAAACTAAGTTTGATTGTTTTCTCTCGGTCTTTCAAGATTTTATTTATTTGTCGGAGAGAGAGAGAGAGTGCACAAGCAGGAGGAGTGGCAGGCAGAGGAAGAAGTAGACTCCCCATTGAGAAAGGAGCCCAATGTGGGACTCGATTCCTGGACCTTGGGATCATGACCTGAACCAAAGAGAGATGCTTAACTGACTGAGGCACCCAGGCATTCCTGATTGTTATCTTTCTAAGGTTTAAAATGAGACTGTTTATCTAACATTGTATTTTTCATTTGTTGTTGAAGCCTTTGTATAAAATGTTTAGCTGTACCTGAAATTTTAATATTTAATAAAAGTAACTTTTTTTCCTTCTTCTGACTTCAGACTGTATATTCATTAAAGGAAAGTTATAAAGGAAGTCCAGATTAGTTTCAAAGATTTCAACAAACTCAGAGTGTACTCTGAAATAGGATAGGTAGTTTAAAAGTAAAAAACTGAGATTCAAATCTAACTTTCCCTGACCACTGGGGTTTCATAAAGTCAAAGCAGAGAATGAGAAATGCAAACTATCCAAAGAAAACTCATAAATATACTTTATACTGGGGGACAAACATTCTCTTTCAGTGGGGGAGGACATGATGGACTATAATGGTCTATGACAGAAAATGCAATGAAAAATTCATTATCTAATCACATCTTTATAAAACACCTAAAATATGCAGGCACTGCTTTAGGTTCTTAGGAGAAAACTGAAAGAAAGAATTCTTGTCCACACAGAGCTTGTAAGCTAATGCACTTCAAGATCCTTTTGTTGAAATCAAGGATAATTTCACAGTCATAATAAAAGGATTAAGTGAGACTCTGAAAATGTACATTGTCAGTTATCAGTTCATGCCTTTAATCATTATTTCTAGTTTTTCCCATACTTTCTATTTTGACAGCATGACTGGCATTACACATATTTATGTTAGCCACCAAATTCCAATTTCAGCTGCAAGGAAAACGATTTTCTGTGTTTACTAATGCAAAGTGGAAGGAGATAGAGAATAATACTGAGAGAACTCATAAGAAGTTTCTCTGAAAAACTTTGAAGACAAAGTGGTGTGTTGGTTAAGTGCATTATATGAAACAAAACAGGATGAACCCTCAACTAGTGTATCACAGTAGAGTAGCAAAATGATAAAGCTGGTTAGGGTGTTTATACTTTTATTATATATTTACTATGCATTTTAACTCTTCACATGTTATGTACACATACCTTACTATGTTAAAACTGGGGGAAGCTGAGTATAATATAAATAAGAGCAAAAACACCCCCTTTTGTGTTTAACTAAAAGAAAAAAAATGGAAGCCTAAGGAAGCTGAATCCCATGCTCTAGGTCACAAAACTAGTTAATACAGGACCTAAAAAACTACTGAGTTATCTCAACTTTTAGTTCAATGATCCCTTCTGTCTTGATTTTGCTTTAGGATTTAAAACATTGTTTGATCACGTGAATTTCCTCTCAAAGATATTTATTAAAATAAAAATATGCCTGGCATGCAGCAGTAAACACCTTCAGTGCAGAATTTAGGCTTTAAATGTGCAAATACCCAAGTTTTAAACGTTTTCCCCATTTTTCCTTCAGCGTAAAGCCAGTGGCACAGGACACATAGTCATACTGTATGTGAGTATAAAGTAGAGAACATGGAAGAGTTTGTTTCCACTGACACTGAAGTTAGGACTTAACATTTGAAAAAAATGAAACCAGGGGCACCTGGGTGGCTCAGTCAATTAAGTGTCTGCCTTCAGCTCAGGTCATGATCTCAGAGTCCTGGGACTGAGCCCCAAGTCCTCAGGCTCCCTGCTCAGTGGGGAGTCTGCTTTTTTCTCTCCCTCTGCCCTCCCCACCCCTCCCCTTCCAAATAAATAAAATCTTAAAAAAAAAGAAAGAAAGAAAAAAAGAAATCAAATGACCACCACACACACACACACGCATTCTATTTGAAGTGATAAAGGAATGTAAAATAATCTTTAAAAAGAAGGTGAATATTACCTCTTAAGGTGACTTCTCCACAAAAAGCCTTCCTAGAGAGTAGCAATCTTGCATTCCCTGAGCCAGAAGGAAAGCACAGTGGAAACCATTATCCACATCCAGTTGGTTCCATTTTTCTGGAAGCTGCAGCTGGTTTACTAAACCAGGAGTTTAATCTTTGTGGGGTTTTTTTGTTTGTTTTTAATTTTTCTTTGTTTTTAAAAAAGATTTATTATTTATTTATTTGAGGAGGAGAGAAAGATTGAGACCACAAGCTGGGATAGGGGCAGAGGGGTAGGGAGAGAGAATCTAAAGCAGACTTCCTGCTGAGCTCAGAGCCCAAAGTGGAGTCTGATCTAAGGACCATGAGATCATGACCTCAGATCAGAAGTCAGAGATGTAGGGGACTGAGCCACAAGGCACCCCAGGAGTTTATTCTTCGATGCAAAGTACATTGCTACTTGTATTAAAGCACCAGGGCCACTACCTAGTGGGAACAAAGTTTCTTCTATTTCTTTCAGGCACTTTAGCTAAAAAATTTAAGAGATTAAATTGAATAACCAATGTTCATTTCTTATTTTATTTACCAATGAATTAAAATGGCCATGTGTTTCTCACAGATTTGCAAGTGTTTGTATTTTATAGACTGTAGGTTTTGTGATAAAGAAAATATTTATTTCTTCAAGAATCTTAGCAAAATCATAATATGCCATTTGATTTGGAGACCTGACTGTTGGGGAAGGGCAGGCCTGAGGGAAAAACCTATTGTTTGTTTGGTTTTGGTTTTGGTTTTGAACCTTTAATGGGAAAATATATAATATTGAGCTCAAGAACACTGTGTGTTTGGTGTATCACTGGGTCAAGGGTTGGGATTATACATGCCTGAAGTGGCAAGTTGCATATCCATATCTATGTCTGTATCTATATCTATATATGTATATCCATATTTATATGTATATTATAGCAAATAAAGATACATATGGTCACAGAATAAAATCCAGTATCTGCCAAAGCTGGGTCTCCATTTCTCATCCCTCAGCTGCGTGCTGGAGCATTGTCGGGTACCTCCCAACATAGGCACCTTCAGCAGCACATGGTTGGTCTTCCTCAGAATTCCCATCACTCTACTTCTCCTGAATGGCCCTTTGGTCACCTCAAGCACATGAAGGTATCAATCATTTCTAGAAGAACCACCCACTCCAATTTGGGGATCCTACACACCATGAAGTCCTGGTTGAACTCCACACTGATAGCACCAAGGTTCAGGGGGAAACCATGCCACATCATGAGAGCTCAACATGTTATTTTACTCTGTTTTTTTTTGTTTGTTTCATTTTGTTTTGTTTGCTTTACTTACTTTTTTAAAAGTGTTTAATGAGCCTTTTTTTAAATTGAACTTTATTTTTAAGATTTCATTTAATTACGGTTAGTTAACATACAGTTTTGTATTCGTTTCAGGTATGTAATGTAGTGATTCCACAATTCCATACATTACCTGATGCTCATTATGACAGGTGCCCTCCTTAATCGCCATCACTTACTTAACGCATTCCCCCAACCCACCTTCCTGCAGGTAACGATCAGTTTGATCTCTATAGTCAAGAATCTGTATCTTGTTTTTTTCTCTCTCTCCCTCTCTTTCATTTTTTTTTCTTTTTGCTCCTTTGTTTTATTTCTTAAGTTCCACATATCAGTGAAATCTTATGGTATTTGTCTTTCTCTGACTGACTTACTTTCTCACCTTTGTACTCTCTAGTTCCATTCATGTCATTGCAAAGAGCAAGATTTCATTCTGTGTGCTCCTAGCACTCTTCGGATCAGTGTTCCCACATTGGATGCCCAAATGTCCCTGGGCTCTATTTGAGCTAAGTCCATTGACCTCTGAACTCCAGGCTTTAAGGCTACTTGTTGCAAGAACTCACAAAATTCAGACCCTCTCACGTTCCAAGCCAATTCCTATGGGGAATTATGTACTCCATGCACACTCCTGTGTGTTAGTCCGTCTCTCGCTCTTCTCCATGACTGTGGTTCCCTCCCCACTATAGTGGCCATGTCTCCACACTTCCTACCTCCTTTGACGAGGTCTCTTCTCTAACTGTAATTGGTGAATTTGCTCTGCCAGGCTTCAGACTGATATCTGGGGTATTAAGTATGATTTGATAGTTATATTCATGGGGCATGGTAAGCCTATGGTCCTCCTACTTTGCTTTCATTTTTCTCAACCATCTTTTTCAAAGGTTCTCACTATCCTTTAAAGAAGTGTCTGCCAGAAGGAGAACTGATTTCAGGTCAGCTAAATTAATCCTGTCATGAAATGATGTGGTCATTGATATGCTGGACAACTGATCCATGGGAAAGGGTAACTAGACTCTTTCTCTTCCTCAAAAATGCTAGGTATGCCTGGCATAAAGAACTAGACAAAGAAAACGCCCTCGGCAGATGCTGGCACTCAGGGGAGCAGGTACAAAATGCACTATCTACTATATTGTTGTTAGTATAAAAACTATATTGTATAACACACATATGATATTGTATATGTTATACTTTATAGACCATATATATATATATATATATATATATATAAATATATGATCATTATATTTACATAGCTCTATCTAGAGAGACAGAGAGTGTACTAAGGACTCTCTAATATGTATTTCTACCCTTGAGCCTTAGATTCATTCCTCCTAGATGTCTCTAACTGAATGGGGCCACCAAAGAACAATTTGTTTCCATATAAATCCCAACCTTCCCCATATTAGTAAATGGCTCTGACATCTGTCTAGCCATTCAGACTGAAACCTAGAGTTCATTGTTGACTCTTCTCCTTTCATCTCAGCTCTGGTCCATTTATACACTCCGTCAGCTCTACCTCTACACTGTACTTCCTGAGTCTGAGCACAGTAGTCCGTCCTTACCCACAAGGGATGCATTGTAAGATCTTCAGTGGATGCCTGAAAGTGCAAATAGTTCTGGACCCTACATATACCACATTTTTTCCTATACATACCTACCTATGATAAAAATTTAACTTTTAAGATAAGCATAGTCAGGGGCACCTGCGTGGCTCAGTGGTTTAAGCTACTGCCTTCGGCTCAGGTCATGGTCCCAGGGTCCTGGGATCGAGCCCTGCATCAGGCTCTATGCTCAGCAGGGAGCCTGCTTCCCCCTCTCTCTCTCTGCCTGCCTCTCTGCCTGCTTGTGATCTCTGTCTGTCAAATAAATAAATAAAATCTTAAAAAAAAAAAGATAAGCATAGTCAGAGTTTAAAAATAGCTAATAAGAAAATAGAATAATTATAACAATATAAAAGTTATGTGAATGTGGTCTCTTTTTCTCTCAAAATATCTTACTGTACTATATTTACCCTTCTTCTTCTTATGATTATGTGAGGTGATAAGATGCCTACAGGATGAGATAAATTGAGGTGAATGGCACAGGCATGTGACCTCATTTTAGGCTACTACTGACTTTCTGATGATACAACAGAATGAAGACCATGGTTGCCTGAGAGTAACTGAAACCACAGAAAGTGGAACTGTGGCTAAGACAGGACCACTGTACATTTGTCCATCTGCACTGTGTAAGTCTGAACAAGTCTGCCATACTCTCTCACCTCCAGGAAGGAAACACCTTCCTGTGCAGTTCCTCTGCTTCCTCTTTGCCTTGCTACACCCACTTTATACTCAAAAAACTAATGTAAATGAGATAATGGTGCTGCCTTGCCCCAACCTGCTTTCAGTGGTCTCAGGAGCCTTGAATTATTTGCCCCCTGCCTCTCTCTGATCGCTTCTCCCTCCACTTTCCTTTTTTTAAAATGGACACCCATACTGGCTTTTTATACTTAAGCAGGAAAAGTCTATGTCCTGGAAGTCCCTCTGCACTTGATGTTTCTCATACCGGAGAATACTCTTCTCCCAAATCATTGTATGGACATCTCTTTCTCATTGTTCAGTTCTCCTTTCAAAGGGGACCTCCTTGGAAAATGGCTACTCGTCACTCTTTCCACATTATTTTATTTGCAATATTCATCAGTAATTGAATTCATCTTATATATTACCTTATTTAGTTCTGTCTTTTCCCTCTTTGGGGACAAGGGTATTGATTTTCATCATCAGTACATCTCCAGTTGTAGAAACATCCTTCACATAGCAAGACTCCAATAAATATTTGTTTACTGACTATTTGCAATTTTTAAGATCTGGCAGTATTTTCTATAGTATAAATATTTAAACAGAAACCTCTGACATGAATAAATCTTTGACTAATTTTATATATAAACTTAGAAATTTATTCAATTGTTTAACAGCTTGCTATTAAAACTCTATGTAACAGGAATGGTACTGAGGTCTTTAGGACTTCTGTTCTCCTACTGGCTTTTGTTTAATGTCAATCCGACATTGAAAAAAAATCCATAGTATTATATATGTTTACATATATAATGTCTTTCTCTCAAATTTTAATCATTGGGTCTTGGAACTTTTCTGGATTTTGAAGCTCACAAAAGTAGAAAGGCACAGCCTAATAGTGGTAGGCATTAAGTCTAGATCTTCTAAAGTAGGTCTATTGGTATTTTTATAGATAATGTTACCTCTACTCACATAACTTATTTCCCTATACCTCAGTGAAAATAAAAATGTTACTTTGCAATATAATAAATAAAACAGGAAATGTATTGATAAAGCATCTAAATTAAATTTGGATTCAGAGAAAGCATAGCAAGCATATCCTGGAATTTTCTGAGGGGAATAATAGACGCTATTATTCTCATTTCACATTCCTTCCCGGTAATAAAAATTGAAAATTGACACTAAAAAAAAAAAATGTTGTGCACAATCAAAACTGTTAATATACATCATTTGAAAACATTAGATGCAAACTGCATCAAAATAGAGACATTTTATTTATTTTTTAAAGATTTATTTATTTGATAGAGAGAGAAATAGAGCACAAGAGGGAGGGGCAGAGAGAGAGAATGTGAAGCAACTCTGGGCTGACTGCAGAGCCCAGTGTGGGGTTTGATCTCAGGACCCTGAGATCAGGACTTGAGCTGAAACCAAGAGTCGGCTGCTCAACCATCTACACCTCCCAGGCACACCAAAATAAAGACATTTTAAAATTTAGTCGTATATTAGTAGCTGAATTTTTTTTTTGTTTATTGGCAGCAGAAAACACAAGAATATCATTGTACAGTCAAATAAGATGTTTAACACATTTCCCCTCCAAAATTCTAAAATGATCTCCCCGTGTGTACAGACTGACAAATTTCTAAACTACATTAGAATTCAAATTGTCATTTCAATAGATCTGTCTCTATACTGTGACTATTTACAGCACTGAACAATGAGCAAAGCATGAAGGCTCTACATTCAAATGCTAGTATTTGCATTTCTAGAAATGGGGAATGTAGGCCATTAGAATGGAAAAACATGAGAAGTCACTACAGCTCAAATCAGAGCACTCATCCCTGCCCTTTGCTTATGGAACTGCAGACTAGAAGACATGGAGGGTGCCTTTCTTTGATTAATGGCATGGGATAAGAATAAATTCATGTGATCCCATTTTGTAGTAGTGATTCTTAACATAATTTCAGAGATTTGAAAAGTCTAACACAGAAAGAGATTTCTAGTTGTTGCATTTCTATTGTGATAGTCAAAATAGTCAAACATTCACTATTTATTTAGATGATGGAATTTTTCCTTAAAACAAAACAAAACAAAACTGGGGCATCTGGGTGGCTCAGTGAGTTAAGCATCTGCCTTAAGCTCAGCTCATGATCTCAGGGTCCTGGATTGAGCCCAAATCAGCCTCCCTGCTCAGCTGGGGGTCTGCTTCTCCCTCTGCTTCTGCCCTTCCCCTACCCAACCCACTCTGTGCTCTCTCTCTCTCCCTCTGTTCACTCTCTCCCTAAAGTAAATATAATCTTTAAAAAAAAATAAGATAAATAAAAGAAATTCCTTGTCTTAAAAAAAAAAACACCAAACTCATGATAGTATAGCAATTGCTCAGCTTCTGTGACTTCTACTGATTTCACCACGTTCTGAAGATTGAATCCAATTATCTATAAAAACCCCAGGGTTCTTGGCAGAATGATGTACTTCTATTTCTTCCAAATTACCTCTAAGAGTCCATTTCCAGGACTACTATTCCGATTTAAGTCACAACATCTATTTTGTGAGAGAGGACAGGAGTAGTAAGTGGGAAAGTCTATGTGAATTTGCACCATTGGATAAAGGAAATATATGTTCCTATGTGACATAAAATAGCCCTGGGATGAAACATGGGAGAGCCACCACTGATTCTGAAGGCTATGACAGAAAAGCAATAAGATATGTTCCAGCCACATCAGTTCATTTTGATTTCTCTGCTTAAATAGAGCACCTAGCAATTTTTACTCTTAAAAGAAACTATCATGTAATGAACAGAATTTTTTCAAATCATTCTTCTAACATCTTTATTTTTTTCTTTGTTATTACAGTTTAAGTCATTATCGATATTGATTATTAAGTCTAGAGTGCTAATGTATTGCACAATGATTATAGTTAATAATACTGTATTAAATACTAGAAATTTGCTAAGAGTAAACTTCAGATGCTCTCATAAAAAATAGAAATTAAGTGAGATGATATGATAATTAGCTTGACTGTAGTAATATATATATATATATATATCAAACTGTGATATTGTATATCTTAAATATACATACTTTTAATTAAAAAATAAAGTTAGGGGCACCTGGGTGGCTCAGTTGGTTGAAACGGACTCTTAATTTTGGCTCAGGTCATAATCTCAGGGTCTTGGGAGAGAGCCCCAAGTTGGGCTCCATGCTCAGCAAAGATCCTGCTGAGGGAAGTTCTCTCCCTTTCCTCTGTCCCTCTCCCCTCTCTCTCTCAAATAAAGAAAGAAAGTTAAAAACTACAGTGTCTGTATCGATTTTATTCATTAATCCAAACCTTGCCATTTGCTTGTCTCTTTCAATGTATTATTTAAAACATAGTAATTTAAATACTAATCAGATTTTTTTAAATTTTATTTATTTTTATTTTTTATAAACATATAATATGTTTTTATCTCCAGGGGTACAGGTCTGTGAATCGCCAGGTTTACACACTTCACAGCACTCACCATAGCACATACCCTCCCCACTGTCCATAAACCCACCGCCCTCCCAACACCCCTCCTCCCATGAACCTTCAGTTTGTTTTGTGAGATTAAGAGTCACTTATGGTTTGTCTCCCTCCCAATCCCATCTTGTTTCATTTACTATGCAGCCATCAAAAGAAATGAAATCTTGCCTATTGCAACAACATGGATGGAACTAGAGGGTATCATGCTTAGTGAAATAAGTCAATCGGAGAAAGACAACTATCATATGATCTCCCTGATATGAGGGAGAAGAGATGCAACATGGGGGGTTAAGGGGGTAGGAGAAGAGTAAATACTAATCAGATCTAACTCAGAGTATTTTTTCTTCCTCTTGGAAAAGTATACTAGATTCAGTTTGAAAATTCAATGGAGTCTTGCTTTGACTTTGCTGACAGTAGGGTTCTTTTTTTACTTTTTAAGGAAAAATAGAACTATGTGGCATGGGAGGGGAGAACGCTGGTTCTAAACCCGACAGTGAACAAACTATAAAAACTCCATTTTCTCTTCACAGTTCATCATCGCATGGGAAAAAAATGCTCCACATATGAAAATGTTTCCATGATAAAAAAAAAAAAAGTAAAACATTCAGTGTGAAACTGTGAAGCAGCTTGGCATATGATTCAGGCTGGAGATCTCAGATGATAACAACAGCCAGTGTTTTTGACCAGTCAGATTTAGACTTGGAGGTTCTGAATGAGGTTTAATAATTCCATTAAAAAAAAAAAAAAAAAACTCCCCTCAATGTAAACTGGGGCAACCATTCTGGAAAACAGTATGGCAGTTCCTTAAAAAATTAAAAATAGAGCTACCCAACAATCCAGCAATTGCACTATTAGGGATTTACCCAAAGGATACAAAAATACTGATTAGAAGAGACGCATGTACCCTGATGTTTATAGCAGCATTATCAACAAGAGCCAAGACATGTAAAGAGGCCACATGACCATCAACTGAGGAACTGATAAAGAAGAGGTGGTATATATACATAATGGAATATCACTCAACCATCAAATGAATGAAATCTTGCCATTTGCAATGACTTGGATGGAGCTAGAGAGTATAATGCTAAGCAAAATAAATCAGACAGAGAAAGACAAGTACCATATGATTTCACTCATACGTGGAACTTAAGAAATGTCACAAATGTACATGGGGGGGTGGGTGGGGAAAACAGGAAAACCAAGAAACAGACTCAACCATAGAGAACAAAGTGGTAGTTACCAGAGGAGAGGTGGGTGGAGGAATGGGTGAAATAGGTGTTGGGGATTACTTTTTTTTTTTTTTAAGATTTTATTTATTTATTTGACAGAGAGAGATCACAAGTAGGTAGAGAGGCAGGCAGAGAGAGAGAGAGGGAAGGAGGCTCCCCGCTGAACAGAGAGCCCAATGCGGGCTTTTGGTGAGCACCAGGTGTTGTATGGAAGTACTGAGTCACCAAGTACTACACTGTATGTTAACTTACTGGAATTTAAGTAAAAAGTTGGAAAGAAAAAAATCATAATTTTTTTTTTTTTTAAGTAAGGAGATCTCTATGTCTCTCTCTCACACACACATAACATTTCTCTATCTTAAGATTTTTAAAAAAATGCTGCTTCTCAAGCTTGATAACACATAAAATGATGTTTTTTTCTTTTTTCTCTCCCTGTAAGTAAAAGAATAGATTATTATTTTTTTGTAGAAAAATTTCATTTTAACAACATGGAGGTAACTGGATTTGAGAATGTTGAGACTTGGCTAGCAGACACATTTTTTTTTTTTTTAATTAGAATGAGTACTTAAGCCACAGACCATTCTGTTTGTAAAAAACAAAGAGAACTATAACAAGATAGATTGGATAAAATGAAGTAAGATCTTCAATTATTTCCAAGTTTGTCATCTTAGAACACGAGATTCCTGAGGAAAGGCCTGATTTATTTTTTTGTTTGTTTTTTATATTGGTTTCAGGGATAGAATTTGGTGATTCATCAGTTGCATATAACCCTCAGTGGTCATTACATCCAGTGCCCTCTTTAACACCCATCACCCAGTTACCCCATCTCTCCCCCAACACCCCTCTAGCAGTTTCATTTTTCTGCATGCAATTGTTCAATTTTCCCAACACCATTTGTTGAAGATACTTTTTCCATTGGATATTCTTTCCTGCTTTGTTGAAGATTAGTTGACCATAGAGATGAGGGTCCATTTCTGGGTTCTCTATTCTGTTCCATTGATCTATGTGTCTATTTTTGTGCCAGTAGCATACTGTCTTAATGATCAGAGCTATGTAATAGAGCTTAAAATCCATAATTGTGATGCCACCAGGTTTGATTTTCTTTTTCAAGATCCCTTTGGCTATTTGGGGTCTTTTATGGTTCCATACAAATTTTAGAATTATATATTCCAGCTCTGTGAGAAGTGCTGGTGGTATTTTGATAGGGATTGTATTGAATGTGTAGATTGCTTTGGCTAGTATAGATAATTAACAATGTTTATTCTCCCAATCCATGAGCATGGAATGTTATCCCATTTCTTTGTGTCTTCCTCAATTTCTTTCATAAGTGATCTAGAGTTTTTAGAATACAGGTCCCTTACCTCTTTAGTTAGGTTTATTCCTAAGTTTCTTATGCTTTTTGGTACAATTGTGAATGGGATCTATTTTTTGATTTCTCTTTCTTCTGCTTCATTGTTAGTAGAAATCCAACTAACTTCTGTTCATTGATTTTATATCCCACCACTTTTCTAAATTCCTGTACCAGTTCTAGCATTTTTTTTTGGTGGAGTCTTTTGGGTTTTCCACATAGAGTATTAGGTCATCTGTGAAGAGTTAAAGTTTTATTTCTTCTTTGCCAATTTGGATGCTGTTTCTTTCTTTTTGTTGTCTGATTGCTGAGGCATATGCTTCTTCTATCCCTACACTGTGGAGAATTTTAATCAAGAAAGGATGATGTATTTCGTTAAATGCATTTTCTGCATCTACTGAGAATATTATATGGTTCTTATTCTTTTGTTGTTGTTGTTGATGTAGTGTATCCCATTGATTGATTTGCAGATATTGAACCACCCTTATAGCCCAGGAATAAATCTCACTTGATCTTGGTGAATAATCCTTTTAATGTACTGTTGGATCCTATCAGCTAGTATCTTAGTGAGGAATATTTGCATCCATTTTCATTAGGGATATTGGTCTGTAATTTCCATTTTTGGTGGGGTCTTTGCCTGATTTGGTGATCAAAGTAATGGTGGTCTCATAGAATAAGTTTGGAAGTTTTCCTTCCATTTCTTCAGATGAATAGGTATTAATTTTTCTTTAAATATTTGGAAGAATTCTGCTGGGAGGCCATCTGGCCCTGAACTCTTATTTATTGGGAGATCATTAATTACTGCTTTAATTTCTTTGTTGATTATAGGTCTGTTTAGGTTTCCTATTTCTTCCTGTTTGAGTTTTGATAGTTTATATGTTTGTAGGAATGCTTCCATTTCTATCGGATTGGCTAATTTGTTGGCATATAATTGCTCATAATTTGTTCTTATAATTATTTGTATTTCTTTGATAGTGATCTCTCCTTTTTCATTCATGAGTTTATTTATTTGGGTCCTCCCTTTTTTTCTTTTTGGTAAATCTGACTATGGGTTTATCAATCTTATTAAGTTTCTTATTAATTATTAATTAATTAATTAATTTCATATTAATTTTCATTGATCTACTATTCTTTCAGTTTCTATTTCATTGATTGCTGCTCTCTTTTTTTTTTTAATCATTTCTCTCTTCCTTCTGGATTTAGGCTTTATTTACTGTTCTCTTTCCAATTCCTTTAGGTGTAATGGGAGGTTGTTTATTTCAGGTCTTTTTTGTTTTTTGGGTTTTTTTTTTTAGAAAGGCCTGTATGGCTATAGATTTCCCTTTTAGGACCACCTTTACTATATCCCAACTGTCTTGTTTTCACTTTCATTTATTTCCATGCATTTTTAATTTTTTTTCTTTAATTTCCTGGTTGACCCATTCATTCTTTAGTAGGATGCTCTAAACCTTTATATATTTGTTGTCCTTCCAATTTTTTTCTTGTAGCTGACTTCAAATTTTAAAGCATTGTCATCTAAATATATGCAAGGAAACATCCCAGTCTTTTGGCACTGGTTGAGACCTGATTCATAACCCAGGATGTGAGCTAGTTTGGAGAATGTTTCATATGCATTCAAGAAGAATGTGTAGTCTGCTGCTTTAGGATTCATGCAGTTCCTCCCAGGGGAGGGAAGGTGGTCTTGCCATCTTCTGCCTTTTGCTGGGCCTCTGCCCAGAGAAGAGTTGCCCAGTCTTGCAGCAGTTTGCAGTTTATGGCAATATAGAGCAGAGAGTTGGCACCTAAACTCGCTGTTCAGCTAACGTCCCCACCCCAATCCCTGAGAACTCTGCTGTACTTAAGAACCCATTCTTCTTGTGATCCCAGGGATCCTGAGACCACATTGTCCCACCTGGGATTCTGCCATCTTTCCATCTGAGCACCTTTAAGCCAGTGACATCTCCCACTGCAGCAGACTTCTAAAAGTGTAGTTTTTGTGCTCCTCTGATGATAATACTTTGCGGTAGCCTCCCTAAGAAGACTCCCTCCCCTCATCCATATCCTCCAATATATAGCCCCTGGTTCAAGTCTCCACATTTCCTACCTTCCAAAAAGTGGTTACTTTTCTATTTGTAGAATTGCAGCATTTCTTTTTCTCAAATCTCTGATTGATTTTTACAGGTGTTCAGAAACAATTTGATAACTATGTAGCTAATTAATTATCTACCAGATGAATTTAGGGTCCCCCTACTCCTCTGTCATCTTAACTCCACCCAGGCTGACTATTTTAAAGAAAGTAACAAATTATACTAGTTTCTGTTCCATGTTGCAAATGGCCATTCTTCTCTCATAATAGTCTTGACCTTGAAGGGATATAAAAGCTAGTACCACTGGCTTAGGCTAAAGCAGCATGATTTAAGCTCTGGGCTTGGACTTAGGCCTATATCTCAGCTCCTATATATATTGTCTTTGTTCCCTTCTTTAAAACTCTTTTACATTTGTAAAACAGCAATATTAACACAGGCTGACTCAAAGTTTTTGTGAGGACTGAATTAAAAATATGCATTACAGGGCTTACCATAATCTTTGAGAGGGACTGGTACTCAAAATATTAGCTACTATCATTGTCTGGCAGTTGCACATAATCATGTTAATTAGGATTTTAATTTCTCTTCTAGTTTCATAGTTATTATACCACACAACTCCTTATACCCAGTACACGATTACTTGTTTCTTCTATGATTAGTGAATTATGGATGATTAGGTGATTTATTAAATTATTAAGCACAAAATAAGAGATTCATTATTATAGCTTTTCATATTTCAAAAGCATTTATATAAATAGTCTAAGACAACTAGTAGTTTCTTTGTAAACATGCTAGAGGCTACAAAAGTAATAAATCCCACACAAAAACCCTCAAGCCACTTCCTCCCACTTCAATTATACATCTAGTTCTTTCTTAGTTTTAACTGAAATTCTTGCTTTAATTTGATCTTTCTCCATTCCACTTCTTTTCTTTGTCTTTTTTATTTCTGATTTTTTCATGGATTTGGAAAATAAATACTTTGATTTTTTTTAAATTTTTTTTCTTTCTTTTCAGCATAACAGAATTCATTGTTTTGCACCACACCCAGTGCTCCATGCAATACATGTCCTTCTTAATACCCACCACCTGGCTCCCCCAACCTCCCACTCCCAGCCCCCTTCAAAACCCTCAGGTTGTTTTTCAGAGTCCATAGTCTCTCATGGTTCACCTCCCCTTCCAATTTCTCTCAACTCCCTTCTCCTCTCCATCTCCCTATGTCCTCCATGTTATTTCTTATGCTCCACAAATAAGTGAAACCATATGATAATTGACTCTCTCTGCTTGACTTATTTCACTCAGCATAATCTCTTCCAGTCCTGTCCATGTTGATACAAAAGTTGGGTATTCATCCTTTCTGATGGAGGCATAATACTCCGTAGTGTATATGGACCACATCTTCCTTACCCATTCATCCACTGAAGGGCATCTTGGTTCTTTCCACAGTTTGGTGACTGTGGCCATTGCTGCTTTAAATCTTGAGGTACAGATGGCCCTTCTTTTCACTGTATCTGTATCTTTGGGGTAAATACCTAGTAGTGCAATTTCAGGGTCATTGGGAAGCTCTATTTTTAATTTCTTAAGGAATCTCAACACTATTCTCCAAAGTGGCTGCACCAACTTGCATTCCCACCAACAGTATAAGAAGGTTCCCCTTTCTCAATATCCTCTCCAACACACATTGTTTCCTGCCTTGCTAATTTTGGCCATTCTAACTGGTGTAAGGTGATATCTCAATGTGGTTTTAATTTGAATTTCCCTGACGGTTAGTGATGATGAACATTTTTTCATGTGTCTGATAGCCATTTGTATGTCTTCACTGGAGAACTTTCTGTTCATATCTTCTGCCCATTTTTTGATATGATTATCAGTTTGTGTGTGTCAAGTTTGAGAATTTCTTTATAGATCCTGGATATCAACCTTTTGTCTGTACTGTCATTTGCAAATATCTTCTCCCATTCCATGGGTTGCCTTTTTGTTTTCCTTTGTGCAGAATCTGTTGATCTTGAGGAAGTCCCAAAAGTTCATTTTTGCTTTTGTTTCCTTTGCCTTTGGAGACATATCTTGAAAGAAGTTGCTGTGGCTGATATCGAAGAGGTTAATGCCTATGTTCTCCTCTAGGATGCTGATGGATTCCTGTCTCATGTTGAGGTTTAGTTTCATTCTTCTACATATAGCTGTCCAGTTTTCCCAGCACCATTTATTGAAGAGACTGTCTTTTTTCCACTGTATATTTTTTCCTGCTTCATCAAAGATTATTTGACCATAGAGTTGAGGGTCCATATCTGGGCTCTCTACTCTGTTCCACTGGTCTATGTGTCTTTTTATGCCAGTACCATGCTGTCTTGGTGATCACAGCTTTGTAGTAAAGCTTGAAATCAGGTAACATGATGCCCCCAGTTTTGTTTTTGTTTTTCAACATTTCCTTAGGAATTCAGGGGCTCTTCTGATTCCATACAAATTTTAGGATTATTTGCTCCATCTCTTTGAAAAATACTGGTGGAATTTTGATTGGAATGGCATTAAAAGTATAGATTGCTCTAGGCAGTATAGACATTTTAACAATGTTTATTCTTCCAATCCAAGAGCATGGAATGGTCTTCCATCTTTTTATATCTTCTTCAATTTCTTTCATGAGTGTTCTGTAATTCCTTGAGTACAGATCCTTTACCTCTTTGGTTAGGTTTATTCCCAGGTATCTTATGGTTCTTGGCGCTTGGTTCTTGGAATCGATTCTCTAATTTCCCTTTCTGTATTTTCATTGTTAGTGTATAAGAAAGCCACTGATTTCTGTACATTGACTTTGTATCCTGCCACATTAGTGAATTGCTTTATGAGTTCTAGTAGTTTGGGGGTGGAATCTTTTGGGTTTCCCATATAAAGTATCATGTCATCTGTGAAGAGAGAGAGTTTGACTTCTTCATTGTCAATTTGGATATCTTTTATTTCTCTTTGTTGTCTGATTGCTGTTGCTAGGACTTCTAATATTATGTTGAGCAAGAGTGGTGAGAGTAGACATCCTTGTCGTGTTCCTGATCTCAACGGGAAGGCTATGAGTTTTTCCAATTGAGGATGATATTTGCTGTGGGTCTTTCATAGATAGATTTTATGAAGTTCAGGAATGTTCCCTCTATCCCTATAATTTGAGGCATTTTAATCAGAAACGGATGCTGTATTTTGTCAGATGCCTTTTCTGCATCAATTGAGAGGACCATGTGGTTCTTCTCTCTTCTCTTATTGATTTGTTCTATCACATGGATTGATTTGCAAATGTTGAACCATCCTTGTAACCCAGGGATGAATCCCACTTGGTCATGGTGGCTAATCTTTTTAATGTGCTGTTGGATCCTATTTGCTACATTCTTGTTGAGAATTTTAGTATCCATATTCATCAGTGATATTGGTCTGAAGTTCTTCTTTTTGGTGTGGTCTTTGCCTGGTTGGGAGATCAGGGTAATGCTGGCTTCATAAAAAGAGTCTGGAAGTTTTCCTTCTGTTTCAATTTTTTGTAACAGCTTCAGGAGAATAGGTGTTATTTCCTCTTTGAAAGTGTGGCAGAATTCCCCAGGGAATCTGTCAGGTCCTGGGCTCTTGTTTTTTGGGAGGTTTTTGATCACTGCTTCAATCTCGTTACTAGATATCTATTCAGGTTGTCAATTTCTTCCTAGTTCAATTTTGGGAGTTTATAGTTTTCCAGGAATGCATCCATTTCATCGAAGTTGCTTAACTTACTGGCATACAACTGTTGATAATAACTTTTGATGAATGTTTCTACTTGGTGTTAGTTGTTAGCTCTCCCTTTTCATTCATAATTTTATTAATTTGAGGTTTCTTTCTTTACTTTTGGATTAGTGTGGCCAATGGTTTATCGATCTTATTGATTCTTTCAAAAAACCAGCTTCTAGTTTCATTGATATGTATCAATGTATCTCTAGTATGTCTAGCTTATACTTCATTGATCTCTGCCCTAATCTTAATTAGAAAAATTTGTCTTTATTCTCATTGGTTTCCATGAATTGTTTAAGTTCTTCTTTGATCTCCTGGTTGATCCAAGCATTTTCAAGCAAGGTGGTCTTTCGCTTCCAGGTGTTTGAGTTCCTTCTGAACTTTTCCTTGTGATTGAGCTCCAGTTTCAAAGCATTATGATCTGAGAATATGCAGGAAATAATCTCAGTCTTTCGGTATTGGTTGAGTTCTGATTTGTGACCCAGTGTGTGGTCTATTCTGGAGAAGGTTTCATGTGCACTTGAGAAGAATGAGTATTCTGTTGTTTTAGGGTGGAATGTTCTGTATATATCTTGAGGTCCATCTGGTCCAATGTGTCATTCAATTCTCTTGTTTCTTTATTGATTTTCTGCTTGGATGATCTGTCTATTACTGAGAGAGGCATGTTAAGATCTCCTACTATCAATGTATTCATATCAATATAACTCTTTATCTTGATTAATAGTTTTCTTATGTAATTGGCTGCTCCCATATTGGGGGCATAGATATTTATAATTGTTAGATCATCTTGGTGGATAGCCCCTTTAAGAATTATGTAGTGTCCTTCTGCATCTCTGACTACAGTCTTTAGTTTAAAATCTAATTTATCTGATATGAGAATCACTACCCCAGCTTCCTTTTGAGGTCCATTGGCATGAAAGATGCTTCTCCATCCTTTCACTTTCAGTCTGGGTGTATCCTTAGGTTAGAAATGGATCTCTTGTAAACAACATATGGATGGGTCCTGTCGTTTTATCCAATCTGCATCCCTGTGTCATTTTATGGGCGCATTTAGGCCATTCACATTGATAGTAATTATTGATAGATACATTTTTATCGGCATCATGTTACCTTTGAAGTCTTTCTTTCTGTATATTGTCTCTATATTTCTGTTCAATGATATTCTTAGGATTTTTCCTCTTTTATAGAACCCCCCCTTAATATTTCCTGCAGTGTCGGCTTGGTGGTCACATACTCTTTTAAGCCTTGCTGGTCTTGGAAACTCTTTATCTCTCCATCCATTTTGAATGTCAGTTTTGCTGGATAATGTATTCTTGGCTGCATGTTCTTCTCATTTAGTGCCCTGAATATATCTTACCAGCTCTTTCTGGCTTGCCAGGTTTCTGTGGACAAGTCTCACTTTATTCTGATGGGCTTTCCTCTGTATGTAAGGAGCTTCTTTGCCCTTGCTGCCTTCAAGAGCGACTGTCTACAATTATAATTCTTCACTCTAACTATCAGGTGTCTCGAGGACTTTTGAGAATCTATAATCTTGGGGGGAGACCATTCTGCCTCTAGTACATGAACACTGGTTCTATTTGTGAGATTGGGAAAATTTTCATGGAGAGCTTGTTCCACTAGGTCTTCTAGACTTCTTTCTTTCTCCTCCCCTTCAGGGATTCCAATAATTCTGACATTGGAACATTTCATGGCATCATTTATTTTCCTAATTCTGTTTTCATGGCTTCTAAGCTGTTTGTTCCAGGCTTCCTCCTGATCCTTTCTCTCTATCTGTTTGTTCTCCAGATCACTAATTCTATCTTCTGTCTCAGCTACCCTAGCTTTTAGAGAATTTAGATTAGATTGGAACCCTTTGAGAGCATTGTGAACATCATCCCTTGTGGCTTTCAGTTCTGCCCTAATCAATTCCATTTTGTCATCCATGGCTTTCTCCAACCTAGCTATTGCCTGGATAATTGTTAGCCTGAATTCCCTTTCTGACATATTGCCTATGTCGATAGCCATTAGCTCTGTTGCAGAAGGCCCATCCTCTGAATTTTTCTTCTGTTGGGCATTCCTCCTCCTAGGCATTTTGGTGAGAGATGGCTGAACAAATGTAGCTGGATGTATCAACCATGATGCAGTCAAGGTGCACCCTGAAACACTTCTGAACAATCAAAAGTCCCTACCCAAATGAAAGAAAAAGAAAGAGAGAGAGAAAAAAAAAAGAGAGAGAGAGAGAAAGAGAGACAGGGAAAAAAAGAAAGATAAAAGAGAAGATACTTTGGTTTTGATTTTTATTTCTTCAAGTTGATAGATTACTGAACCTCTCAAAATCATTAGTAAATCTACTGTGGCAATTGTTTCCCAGTCACTGTTTATGGGGGTGTCTATTTAGCTCAGTCAGTAGAGCATACAAAGCTTGATCTCAGAGTCATTAATTTAAACCCCATGTTGGACATAAAGCTTACTTAAAGAAAAAAAAAGTCACCATTTATCTGAATAAATGTAACTACTTTCTAATTTGAATTCACTTATGCAGTTGTAGAATCTTGTTTATAAGCATACTATTATGACATTATTTATTAATAAGGTAAGGAAGCTCAAATTGCACTGCTTATTTTATTTTTCATTTTCCCCATAGGAATTTCAATGCATCTAGCTTAAAACAAACTTTTTTTTTTTTTTTTGCCTTATTTTGAGATGAACAGGAATATACACTTCAGGGACCTCTCAGTATCATAAATTCAGAAAACATTTTGGGAAAGAAATTGATCTTCTGAACAAATGCATCATATATCTTGCAAAAACACTTAGAAAAATAAATGTGCCTTGTCCATTCTATAATCCAAGATTACTTGTACTGGTAAAGCTAAAAATCAGAACATGTGGGGATTCATTAGACCCATCTTACATTAGGTCTTATTTATTTATGTATTTTTTATTTATTATTTGATTATTTATTTTAAAGATTTTATCTATTTACTTGACAGAGAGATACACAGTGAGAGAGAAAACAAGAGCAAGGGGAGTGGGAGAGGGAGAAGCAGGCTTCCTACTGAGCAGGGAGCCTGATATGGGGCTTGATCCCGGGACCTGAGTGGAAGACAGACACTTAATGACTTAGCCACCCAGGTACCCCATAAATTAGGTTTTAAAATATTCTATTGCTGATTTGTTCTTTCAGTGGTAACATTCTAAGTGAAAGATGTAAAGTATAAATACATAAGTACAAAGTTTCTTCTGACTTCAAACCACCTGTTATTTCTATTCTACATGGTAATAGTATCAACATAGTAGTCTTCTTTCTTCCAGCAGATTTCCTCATTGCCTATCATTGTCAGACCTGGAGTCTAAGGCTTTTCATCATTTATACTTAATATAGCATATAGAATTACCACAATATATTCTTTGTCTGTGATTCTATTGTTGATTTGGTTGCTTATGATTAGTCTTATATCATGCTTGAACACATTTTATATCTTGGAAATTGTGGTGGATAACTTGATTGAAATAAGGCAACAGACTGTATTGTCTTCTTTAATAAACCTAATGTCAAGGGAATACAAATATTTGTGAAGAGGATGAGCTTAGCAACTTGACACCATTCTATCAAGTTTTCAGAGACTGATCACAAGTGGATCAGAACTAATAAAAGTAATTTAAGCAGCTACTGATAAGTATCTTCTCATCTTCTCTCTTGGATTATGGACACCTTTGCTTAGCAAGGATGGTTAACTTTGGTAAGGTCTGCCTGACTTGTTCCATTTTTTTTTTTAAATTTTTTATTTTTTATAAACATATATTTTTATCCCCAGGGGTACAGGTCTGTGAATCACCAGGTTCCATTTTGAATAGTCTTTGTGCAAAGACTGGTCCCTAGAAGGACTTCCCCACCAACAGTCTGTTTAGATCTTTGTCCATTATTTAAGAACTAATGCATGTCCCTCCCCCACTTTATTTCTATCCCCAACTACATTGTTATCTAGTAGTCAACACCATGAAATAATTGGTATTTTGCCACTTTTACTTAAGCAATGGTCATTTTATACGGTTCAGCCTAATATATTTCTATTGAACTCACCACCTACTACCTGTTCCAGATAATGCTCCAGATAGATTCGAGACATTTGAGATTATTTTTTAAAACTCTTAAACATAACAACAAAAAATAAAATTCTGGATGATAAGACTGTGTGTGTGCATAGTTCTCACAGCATATGAAATATTTTAGAAATGTGGGAAGAACACTACCAGCTGTTTTCTAACACACCCACTGTAATATATTGTACAACTCTAATACTATTTTTGCATATAAAATTTCCATAAGTTCATTCAAAATAGGAGCCTTTTTGGTTACTTACTTTGTATTTTCCATGAGGTCTTGGCAATGGCTTTGTTCAAATGGCAGTATAGCATTTTGTCTTTTCCATGCCCGTTACAAAATCACTGAAGTCAGCTACAGAAGCTACAAAACATAAATCATATTTCTTGTTATTCTACAACCATATAAAACCTGCATTTTCCTTCACAAGAGAACGTAACACCCAGTATGATTATCATCTTGTGGAGTGACTCAAATTATTTGTGGTAGAATTGGCCACTTTAATCACAGTGTCTTAATTTAGGCTGTTGATGTTGTTGTCCATGGGGAGTTTGCGAATAGGGAATTAATACTATCAAAGGTTTGGGGGAGAATAAATGCTGTGGTGTGAATTCTTAAATCTCTTTAATATGGGACTCTTAAATATGGGGCTTTTCTGTTTGACAACTGACCAACAGTCATTTGTAAATTCATTATTTCTCAACTTTAATCATCTTCTCTGAGAGTTGTCACTCTTCTTTTTATACTACTAGGAAAATATGTAGAAGTAAGGACTCTAGAGCTTCAAGAGACCGACCAGAACAATCACTTGGCCAACTTTGAGACTACATAAAGTACATTTCAAGGCAGGATTTTCTTTCCAGAGACCACCCTACTGGGTAGATTAACAGTAGGAATTAGGGTTACCACAGCCAAATGCATAAATGTCCTACTATTCAGCTTCCATGTGTCTTACAGGACACTAGTAAGAGCAGCAGTAACAAAATAACAGTTATAACTTATTGAATCATCACTCTGTAGTTTATGGGTATTATTGGTGTTTACTACAAGAGAAATGTTATTTTCATGCCCAATTCAGAGATGAGAAACCTGAGAACCAGAGTAATTAGGAAACTTGCCAAAGGTCACCACAGTAATTGGTAGAGCCAGGATTGATATCTAGGTCTGTTTTACCCCAATGTCTAAGCTTTTAATTACCAAATTATGCTGACTGTTTTCATTATCTATTGCTGTCTAACAATCTATCCAAAAACTGAGTGCCTGAAATAACAACAATAATTTATTTTGCTCATAAGCCTGAAATTTGGGCTGATCTCGATGAAGATAATTCATTTCTGTGACATTAAGTAGATAATACATCTGGGGCTGAGGGATCCAAGTTCATTTGCTCTTTCTTTCTTTTTTTAAGATTTTAATTTGTGGATTTAATACTAATAGGGGACTAAGATTTTTTTTAATTAAAAAAAAAAAAAAAAAACTAACAACAACAGCAGCAACAAAAAATCCCAGGTCACTGGGGAAGAAGTATCCACTTTCAAAATGGCTCACTCACGTAGCTGACGTAATAGTGCAAGCTGTTGTCTTCTCTTCATGTACACATCTCTACAAGGCACCTGAAGATTTCTCCTAAAATCCTGGCTAAACTTTAAGAATGTCCCAAAAGAACCAAGGGGAAGCTGTGATAACTCTAATGGCTTAGCCTGAAAAGACATACAACTTTAGCTGGGCATCACAAAACTGCCCCTCCTCAACAGATAATACCTTTTTAGGGAGGGATTGTCAAAGTCACATGGTAAGAAGAAAACCATCCATTTTTGAAGATATAGTCTACTAGACTTACCTATTTTCATGTTTGGAGAATCAACAACTCATTAATAATGAGTTTTTACTTAAATAAATTCTACTTTTGCATATTACAAGGCAATTTACATTACATAAAACACAAATATAGATTGAACAACAACAAAGAGAAACTAAGAAATGCTCCCAAATCTCACTCACCCATACATACAATGTTATATACTCTTGGGTATATTCTTTCAGTACCTCTTCTGTATGTTTGGATATATGCCTAGAAGACACATGCATATACCTATATGATACACTCACACACATGAACACATGTACACACATGCACACACACATGCATGCACACATACACACATTTCAATCATGTTATTGATCTTTATCATTCTTCCCATCAGCCATCAGACCTATACACATGAGGTCTGCAGATGTTCAGCTTTTTTCCCTACAATCTAAGAGTGGCCATTATAATCACTAAAGTTTTTAGTACCTGATTCCCAGCAGGAAAACCCAATATTCTTCATTTACTTATGATTAATATCCTTTGCATTTACTTATGATTAATTTCCTTTGCATCTTCTTGCCTTCCTGTCTTTACTGTTAAATTCACAATCAGCACTCATGGTAATAGGAGGGCCTTTGGATATAGCTCATTACATGGGCCCTACAGACAAATATAGTATTTAATAAAGGGTATGAAATAATAGTTAATTAATCAAATTGCTGCAGAGCGTGCCAGTATTCTACAATTAGACCATTTGAGACCAGAGTGTTGGGTGGAGTTTATAATCAGGGAGTAGCTAATAGATAAAACAATACAAACCTTTAGTGACTTAAATACACATTTCCATTTTAATACATTTTAGCTCTATCCATGTCCAAGAGAAAGTGTTGGTAAACTTTTTCTATAAAGGGTCAAATAGTGAACTACAGTGTAAAAGCAGCCATAGACAATGCAAATAAATAAATGAGTGTTGCTGGATTTGGCTCATGGCCATAGACTACAGAGCCCTGACTTAGAGTTATGCATATTTTTTTTAAAGATTTTATTTATTTATTTGAGAGAGAATGAGTGAGAGAGAGCATGAGAGAGGAGAAGGTCAGAGAGAGAAGGAGACTCCCCAAGGAGCTGGGAGCCCGATGTGGGACTCGATCCTGGAAGCCCGGGATCATGACCTGAGCCCAAGACAGTCGCTCAACCAACTGAGCCAGCCAGGAGCCCCGAGTTATGCATAATTTAGGGCATTTTTATCTGAACAACACTAAACTCTGACTTTCCTTAAACTGCATAGAAGTGTAACCACCTTGCCTAGCAAGAAGTCCTGAGGTAGATCAGTCCATGGGTTGCTTAGGCCCAGCAATGCCATGAAGGTTTAGGTTCTTTCTGTGTTTCTTCTCTTCCACCTTCAACATGTCAGTCTAGCTCACCCCACATTTACAATATAGCTGCTGAGTTTCCACATATTGCTTGTAAATACAATGCTTTCTATCCAAAAAAGACACATTAAATTCTTCCCACCTACTAACCTGGAGTTTAGGAAAGAGGTCTAGATAAAAAATATAAATTTGAAAATGTTTTCATAAAAATGGTATCAGAAACACAAGACTTAATGAGATCACAAAAAAAAGAAAATATGTAGAGAAGAAAGTGAAACCAAGGGTTGAGTCCTTGGGATCCCACCATTAACCAGTTGGATGTGAAAGGGAATTATATAGCAAAAAGCACTGGGAAGGGGCAAGCGATTAGGTAGAAGTAAAACCAAGAGAATGTTAAATTGTGGAAATTGTATTTTAAAAAGGTTGTCAAGAGAAAGCAATTATAACTATGTCAAATTTTCTTTTGGGACAAGGTAGATGAATGTTGATAATAAAACATCAACTTAAAAAATAATTGAGGTCACTGGTGACATTGACAAGATAAGTTCTGGTAGAGTGGTGATCGTAAAATTATGACTAAAATAGGCTTATGAGAGATTGGAGGGGAAAAATTGAAAAAATCAGTAAAGATAACTTTTTTGGAAGAATTTTAAAATGGAGTAATGGATAATATCTTCTGGAGAAAGCTGGACCAAAGAAGACTTTTTTTTTTCTCCCCAAAGGAATATGCTTGATTTCATATGAGAATGACCCAATAGAGACTTAAGATCTAATGATATAGGACAGTGATGGTAAGATGATTAGAGCAGTGTCCTTGAACAGAGGGAGAAATGGTAGAACACAGTGCACACATCTAGGTTTGGCTTGTGTAGGAGCATAGTAAGTTCATCACTTATAAAAGATATGTAAAGTATGCAATGTAGATTCCACTAGCTAAGTATATGTGAGAAGAGTAGCTTATGGCAGTTCTTTATTGAGTGTTACAATTTTATCAGTGACAGAAAGCAAAGCATTATACATCTCTGCATTTGCTATGACTTCATGTTAGCAGACCATACCTCCCCATTCCTGAGACACAGGATTTAGCTATGTGATGAGATTTCCCCAAGGGGACATTAACAGAGACATGTAAGCAGAAGCTTGAAATATACTGCACTATTGGTCTTGTTCTCCTGACTTTTATTCTAAGAAGATACTTCAGTCAGCTGCTGGTCTAACTATAACACATATATAGGAGACATAGAACCGAACTACTTTGAGCTAAGCACATCCTGATCTTAGCCTAGCTGGGCAGAATGAGCTGAACTTCAGATGCATGTGTAAGAAAAAATTACTGATGTTTTATCACTGAGTTTTAGGTATGACCAAGTAGTTCATGAAGTTATTAGGAAGAAATGTTGAAGACCATCTAATAATGATAATTCTTCTCTATTTGAAAACTGAGACAGTCAGTACTAATGAATTTTAGGAATTATGACACTATTTGCCATCAAAACTGTCCACTTTATTTTTATTTTTTAATGATTTTATTTATTTATTTGACAGAGAGAGATACAGTGGAGAGAGGGAACAAAAACAGGGGGAGTGGGAGAGGGAGAAGGAGGCTTCCTGCTGAGCAGGGAGCCCGATGCAGGGCTCGATCCCATCATGACCTGAGCTGAAGGTAGACGCTTAACTGACTGAGCCACCCAGAGGCCCCCAAAACTGTCTGCGTTAAAATTTAAAGAGAAAAGACTTTGTCAGGCTAACAAATGCAGTGTATTTTTGAGCAGAAAAGTTTGAATGAGGAAAAAAATCAGACATATAAACAAAACTGGAGAAAGAAGTGATTTTTTTAAAATACAGGACAGATTGGCAAGAGCTCTAAAATTAGAAACTATTCCATAATGACCTAGATGACCTTGAGTAACTCACTGAACATTTTTGTTTTCAATTATCCTTGTGCATAACATGAATAGATTAGAATAGACGCTCTTCTGTGCCCATTGACATTGTAAAATTATAACCAAATTCCACAATGTAAATAAGAAATAATAAGAATGAGCTCCTACTCTCGGGGTGAAGCCATCAGAAGTAGATGGTACTGGTAGAAAGATAACCTGTCAATGGCCAGAAACAGAAGTTAGGTAAGATCCAAAAGCTTTATTCTTCAATTATTCTGCAGGGTGATTTTTATTGAAAACAGACAAAGTAAGAACTTGTTTATATACTTGTTTGGATATGGCCTGCCTTCCAAAATTCATTAAATAATATGGTGACAAAACTTTTCTTTGAATAAAAAAGCAAAGGTTCAGTATCTAAAACTACCCAATACTTTCATACAATAATTCTTCTCTACTATGTTTTTATTTTATACTTGTAAACTAGTTGAACTATAGGTCTCAAAGACGGGGATGCGTCTCTTTGCTCTCTGAAAATACAGCCATAATTCCCAAATAATACTGTCAGTCTATGTAAGACAAATTACCAAGGCAATACGTCAAAGAACTCATATCTGTAACTTTGCAAGGCAGACAGGGCAAGGTAATATTCCCTCAGTAGAGAAAAATAGCTTACCTTTAGCCCTAGCTCATACTCTTACTACGGTTATACCTTCCCCATTACTTCCATTCATGCCTACTTTTATTTTTTTAAGATAGTATTTATTTATTTATTTATTTGAGAGAGAGAGAGAGAGAGCACGAGATGCAGGGAGAGGGGAGAGCATGGAGAGGGAGAGGAACAGAGGGAGAGGGAGAAGCAGACACCCTGCTAAGCAGGAAGCCTGATGCTGAGCTCAAAGGCAGACACTTAACTGACTGAGCCACCCAGACACCTTCATACCTGCCTTCAAGTCATAGCTCAAATACCACCTCCTCCAAGGATCTACTGTGATTGTTTCAGTCTATTAATCACCATTTTGATATTATGTAATGTATTTATTTAATAGCCCACAAATAAGTAGGTTAATCACGTATTACCACAACAGAGATGACCATGCATTCCCCATATACCATTATTTCTTCATTCAGCCTTCCAAGTAGTGGAACAATGTGACTGAGATCTAACCAGTTTTTTTAAAGATTTTTTATTTTTAAGTAATCTCTACACTCAACATGGGCCTCAGACTTACAACCCCAAGATCAAGAGCTCCATGCTCTACTTATGGATCTAGCCAGGTGCCCCAAGATCTAACCAATTGTATGTGAAGGGAAATGTGCAGACACTAACAATCCTGGTTTATAAAGAACTCACATGTGATCCTCCACATTCTTCGCACTTTCTCTTGATATAGTTTGACAATATACCTTTGAAACTCACGTGTTGAGGAGCCACATGGTAGAAAAAATATTGTTCCATGAATTATGAATAACAGAGAGAATACCCACCTGTAAATCAGAGGCATCCATTTTTCCATTTTAGACATTATATGAGTAAGAAGTAATCATCTACTGTGTAATGCCACTGAGATTTTGCATCTTACCATTTTATCTAGCATTACAGTAAGTAGTATAAAATTTGTAACCTGGTGATTCACAGACCTGTACCCCTGGGGATAAAAATATTTGTTTATAAAAAATAAAAAATTAAAAAAAAAAAAATTTGTACTTTAAAATGGGATTCTACTTTAACAATGAGCTAAAATATTTGCCTTTTTTTTTAAAGTGTTTGATATGTGTCTGATGAAGAACCAGGTAAAAGATGGAGAAAACTATGCTTTGGGGAATATTTGGTAAAGCAGATACTTTTGCTTACATGGAATGTAGACAACAGGTTCTCAATGAACCATGATTCTAGATGAAACTTTTAGAAAGAGTGAGGGTTTTGTATATGTTGGTTATTTTCACCTGACTGTAGCAAGAAAAGAACCAGCCAATGTTTTGTAGGTTTTTAAGCAAAGATCAAAGGGAATTGAGAGAAATCAGAGATCAAGGGTCATATGGGTTTAGGGAAAATAAATAAATAAATAAAAGGAGTCCTGAATGTTGAATAGTATAAAATAAGAATAAAAAATAAAAGGACATTGAGATACAAAAGCCCACTAAAAATTCTTATTTGAACAAAATGTTCCAGCCTTGAGGTAAACAAATCCAAGAATAAGGGTATGCCCTCCCACCAACTGTATTGGTAGAAAGCTTAAGATAAATTATAGAAACATTGAAAAGAACTTGTTCTACCAAAAGTGCAGAACTTTTAATGATATTTAATTGCTTTAAATGATAAAGTAGCACAAGCTTGTATAACAATAATGTCAGAGTAAATTAAAAAAAACGTGATTTTCAATTATAGTGAAAGCGCTATACAGTGCTAATGTTAATTTTCTCCCCAGTTGCTCTGTGAAAACTCCCATTCTAAAATTATAGTGCCAAACGTCTACTTTTCATTGTCTACCACCCCATCATTTCTTTGTCACAAATGATCTCATGATTGTCAGGTTTAATGGCATTTTCAATAATTTAGTTAAATAATTTTTTTAATTTATTTTTTTTTTTTAGCATCTCCCCTGTGCTGGGTGCTGTGAATAGAGAGAATAATGGAATATGGTTCTTGTCCTCAAGAATCTCTTCTTCGCAGGGACATGGAATCAAAGTCAACTCTATGACTGAAAATGCCCAGGAAGAGTTGCCACAGACAGATGGTAGTTACACTTGGGCTAAGCACAGCATACTGTATAGGGTTGTCAAATCACTATGTTGTACAACAGAAACTATATCACTAATGTAACATTGTGTGCCAGCTATGCTTTAATTAAAAAAAAAAAAAAAATGAGTGGTCCCAACAATAAAATTACTATGAGACTCTAGAAGAGGGGATTGAACACACAAGGGATAATCTCAGAGGTTTTAATGAAGATTTGGAATTAAAGTTAGATATCAGAACTTTTTGCTGCTAGCAGTTTGGCAGCAGGAACCACCGTGAAAACTTCTGCTTAAAAAAAAAAAAAATTCTATAGCTTCAAAAAGTCAGGTCTCCGTCAAATCAACATCAGCCATTTATCAAAGGCAACATATTTCCGGATACGTATTTGAGAATTTCACAATAAACATCTTGGAAAATGTAAGAAGATGGAAATAGAGTATACAGGCAGGTTTTGCAAACCAAATGATCAAAGAAATGCCCAATGGGCTCCTTTACATGTAGATATCAACATTTTATGATTATCTCTTACCCATAGGTAGCCACTTGCTTGAGACCCTCCAGCTTATGCAGATTCCCAAATTCAGCTTCTAAAATTCTTGTAGCCTTATTATAGAATAATTCCTTTTGGCTAGTAAATTAAGCAACACGTGTCCACTGGGGTCAAAACTTTCATCAGTGACAATTTAAAAGTTTTGTTCTGGGGCGCCTGGATGGCACAGTCAGTGAAGCATCAGACTCGGTTTTGGCTCAGGTTGTGATCTCAGGGTTGTGAGATCGAGCCCGACATCAGACTCCACAGTCCATATGGACTCTGCTTGGGACTCTCTCTCCCTCTCCCTCTGCCCCTTCCCTAATCCCTGTTCTTTCTCTCTAAAATAAATAAATCTTAAAAAAGTTTTGTTCTCACATTGTCATCTATAATTTAGAAAGGATTTTATGATGGGGTAAGAGCACAGACTTCTGAACTCCAATACTATCTACACAACTCACTAGGTTATTTGACCTTAAACAGGTCAGTTAGCCTCTATCTTATTTTTCTTTTCTTTATTTTTTTACTTTTAGATTTTGTTTATTTATTTGAGATAGAGCAAGGGAGAGCATGAGTGAAGGTTGGGGTGGCAGAGCTGCAGACAGAGGGAGAGGGAGAAGCAGGTTTTCAGCTGAACAGGGAGCCTGATACAGGGCTGGATCCCAGGACCCTGGCATCATAACCTGAGCCAAAGATAAATTTTAACCTACTGAGCTACCCAGGTGTCCCAACCTCTATCTTCTTTATCACAAAATAAGGATAATAATATTATTTTCTGCTTGGGCTACAGTATGGATTTTGTATGGAAAAACCTTAAAACAATGAAAGTTGTTTTTTCCTCCTAAAACCCTTCTTCCTTTCATTTCAGTTCAACCTTGTCCTCACCTCATGGGGTCCAACTCAGTACCTGTGTTTTAATGGCCTTAAGATATTTAGGTGAGTTTGGATATTGAGCCTAGAGTTTGGTATGGTCCCAGCACACAGGGGCTCTTGTTTCAAGATGAAAAAACATCTAATTTTTGTTAGTTCAATTCACTTCCATATCTCAGTGCCTAGTACAGTGCTTGGGACATGACCAATGCTCAATGAATATTTGTTAAACTAATGAACAGATGAACAATATATAATATAGACCAGGATGTGATAAATACAATAGCGGTACAAAGAAGATAAATAAGGATAATGGATGGGAGAGATTAGTTACTTCTCAGAATTGTATATATCTAAATGGAGAAGTAAGTTAGTGAAAAGAGAATTCTATTGACCTGCTAGGATGATGATGAGTTTCCTTTATCTTCCTCCTTCATATTAACATTATCTAAGATCTTAATGAAATCCCATGAATTAGTCCAGTCATCTCCAATATCCATCTTGACACTATTTTACACTGTAATTAACACCATATTTTACCTGCTTCATTTAACGTAATATCTCTAAAAATAAATTCAGTCTTGTAATAGGGTCAACTTTGACATTTATTCTAAAAGATAATTTTAGCATTTTTAATTAAAGATATTCACCTCATAGTTTATTATCTGTCATGGTGTTGGCAATGAGCCTGTCTTCTCCTATATGGTTCTAATAAGAAATAATGAATTAAGTATTAGCTTTGGTACCAAGAGACTTCGAGTCATTTCTTTGTTGTTCCATATTAATTCTGTGACCAAAGGAAAGTCATCCAATCATGCTGAAACATTTTTCCCACATGTAAAATGAATATTTAATTATAATACCTGTTATTACTACTCCAGAGAGTTTCTTATAGGATTAAACTAAATAAAAATTTAAAAATAGAATAAATACTAATAATTAAAAGTATTTTATAACAACAGTGCTAGTAGTAATAATACTGTTGCTTGTAAATTTATGAACTTTCTTTAGAAATTCCCACTCCAGATATTTTTGGAATGGCTGTATTTACCTATTCTCAGAAGTAGGGTGGAATGCTAAAGTCCCCATCTCTCACCTGTGTAATTCTTAAGTAAATCTGGTATAATTGGTGTGCCTACTTAACGTTGGCCATTTTGAGGGTCAAATTTGGATATTTATTTATTCCTGACAACTTGGTTGTTATAAGATGGAATGGAATCAGGTTTTTCGAGGCCTAAAGTTTGGGAGCTCTTTAAAGAAAGAGAATAGATAATTATGAGGGCAAAATGAGATATAAAAGTTAATACACCATTAGAAAGAAAAAAATAATTTTGAACACATTTTTAATTAGAAAAGGCTCATTAATATCACAAGTCACTGAAAACAAATAAAACATAATACTTTCATTAATTATCTACCTGACGTACCTTTATACTTTGTAAGTGGAAGAACTTTCTACAGACTAACTCTTGACTCTATGTCCACACCAGACTTAGTTCTCTTCTATTATACACATACTTCCAGTAGGTGGAATGGGCTCATACTGTGCCCCTGCACTTGAAATCACCAGTGGAGTTGATACAGAGCAATTAAGGTGTTCCTAGAAACCATTCCTACCCTGGGCTGAGAATACCACTATTTCTGCATATAATTTTGAGCCACATAATTATATTTCACTAAACTCAATCTAAAAACACCTCTCATTCACTTTCCTCTTCGTGAGATCCCAAAATTCTCTGGAGTTGCTCCAGCACTGCCCAACATGACGTGAGTTGGAGACAGTGGTCTAAATTGATGTGGTTAAAGTATCTTATAAACATGTATGAAATATAAAATGGTACAGCCACTCTGGGAAACACTTTGGTAGGCTCTTCGAAAACTAAACATGCAATTACTAGATGACTTAACAATTGTACATGTGGGCATTTATACCAGAGAAATAGAAAGCTGTGTTCACATAAAAATCTGTCCATGAAGGTACATTACAGCTTCATTTGTAACAGCCAAAAACCGAAAACCCCAATAGCCTTCAGTTGGTAAAACAAATGGAAGTATGTTAATAATATGGAATACTACTGTGGGTTGTAGATAAAATGTTTTTATGTTCCTGCAGAGTTGGGCTTTCTGAATACATTTTGCAGAAAACGTGAGATCCAGGGCTGAGAAAGCCATGAGAACTTAATTTACAACTGTCAAGATAACCCAGGAAACCCAGGGAGACCTACCTAACTCCAGAGGTATTCATTTACATCTCAAAAGAAGATAAAGATGGGGATCTTAAAGGCATCTCTAGGTCGTAAAAGTCAGAGACACCAGATTATCTGCATTTGGAGAGAGATATTTACATTACAAAAGCTAGAGGGAGAAACCTGGGACAGGTACATCCCCTCTCCAAGGAGCAAAGATTTTTCTCTCTCCTTTTGGGAGGAAAGGGGGAGCCACCTATCTCTTTCTCTTGTACATATACAGAGAAAATCTATTTTATTCCATTCCTCACCAATGCCACAGATCTTGAAACCTGTATGTATAGGAATTTCGACCTGACTTCTATCAAGCTGTCTCAAGAGTAAGAATTGGTGGGTGATATCGATATCACCACTATTTGATTTTTAAGTGAGTAACGTTACTCTGTCTCTGATCCAGAATACTTCATGCGCATATTGAGGACAAAATGAATTATGAGGAATACTAAAAACTCAACGGCATTCATCACTATGAAGGAATGAACTGTTGATAATGCAATAACAACTTAGATGTATATTGAGGGAATTACGCTGTTTAAAAAGAAAAAGAAAGTGGATCCCACAGGTTACATACTGTATGATTCCTTTTATAGAACAATCTTGAAGCAACAGTAGACAAATAGAACAGACGGGTGTTTCCCAGGAGTGGGTATGGAAGGGAGGTGGGTATTGTTAGAAAATGCATCTTGACTATGATGGTGAATACAGAAACCTTCATGTGTGATACAATTGCATAGAACTAAACTCATGCACACACACACACAGATGAACACATACAACTGGTAAAATTTTAATATGATCAGTTTATTTTATCAGGGTCACATTTCTGGTTCTGATGTTGTAGAATTGCTTTGTAAGATGTTACCATTGGAGGAAACTGGCTGAAGGGAGCACAGGCTCTCCCTGTGTTATTTATTATAACTGCGTGTGTACCCACAGTTATCTCAAATTAAAACTTTAATAAAAATAGCATGAGCACACAAGCCCAGAATTAGTCCCCCTTTGAGGCCTTGGAAGGCTGTGTCCCTGAAGTTCATGCCCAGTCACCTTTTGGTCAGTTTATGAGTTTATGGCTGAGCTAGAAGCACTATGACTTATGCTGGTGAGGCTTGATCTTTCAACCAGTGCAGAGCTTAAATGTAGACTCCGTGGGGGAAGCGAATTTGTATTATTCATCACTGCATCCTCGGGAACTATTACTATCTGGTAAAAAGCAGACATTCCAGAGAACTAATGAAGTAAAAACATAAAAACAAAACAAAACAAAACTACATGTATCCTGATTTTATCTCAACAGTGCCTGGCTATTTGGTTTTTACTTATTCATATCATGACATTAGACTGCTCTAAAATAATGTGTTCTTAAATGACTTATCACCAAATAAACGTGGGGAGTCCTAGGTGTATGTGAAAGAGCTCCATTCTGTTCCCAGTATGGTGGTAAAGTACCTGTAAAGTGAATTTAGTTTCAGACTTGGGAGAATGTCTCCAAGCAGATATATGGATTCTTTGAGAATACCACCACAGAATTAGCGACTAAAATGTTATTAGTTCCTTCCCTTCTCTTCCCTTCCTTTCCTTTTCTTTCCTTTTTTTCTTTTTCCTTCCTTCCTTCCTTCCTTCCTTCCTTCCTTCCTCCCTCTCTCTCTTCCCTCTCTCTCTCTCCTTTCTTTTCTTTTCTTTTCTCTTTCTTTCTTTCTTTCTTTCTCTCAGCCAGCTGGCAGATCTTCTAAGTTCGGGGACTACATTCCTTAACATTTCTTGAAGTTTGTGGGTTAGGATCAACATTTGAGAGGGATGAATATAAAAGGCTTAGGAAGGTTCAATAACTTGCTCAAGGTATCAGACAAGGAGTCGTGAAGTTGACTGTTGAATTAAGGATTTCTTTCTCCAAAATCTGTGATTATTCTATCATGAATGAACTTGTGAGCAGCATATCTAGAAATGTATTCACATCTTCGGTCTTATGATCAAATATCTCCCTCTCGTAGGGTACTAAAAAACAACCCTTATAACTGAGTTTGTTTTGTTTTTGCTTTCTCATCTTAGACAGAACATCCACTATCTTAGCACAGCTCAAAGCATTAATTTTTACAAAGATATATCCAGCCATCAGATATGATTACTCTTTCTTAATATGTATGAACTATTAACTCTGGGGCAAAACCAACCTGGGCATTTCCCTTTGTGAGGGAGTCTGGAGGATGAAAAGAAACGGCAGAAAGTGTGGGGTACAGGGGCGTGAGAAAGGCTCAGCCATTCCAGTGGGACAGGAAGAGACCCGAAAGAAGTGTCTGGAAAGCAAAAGCAAAGGGGAGTAATAAAAGGAACCCTAGGGAAGGCTGGAAGCAGTCTTTAAAAAAGGTTATAAAAATGACATCAGCTGCAGTTAAGGGACATAAGATTTTGAAAGAGCTAATAGAACCAAGTTAATCTTAAACAACTGGGAAAAGCAGATGGCAGGAGGATGAATCAGAGCAAAGGTGTCCTCCCAGGGTACATGAAAGTTGTGATGAGGATAAAGGTCACAGCCGCACCAGGGAACAGAGGCGATGGTGAGGAATGCCTGGGGTCCTGGGCGGGGCAGAGCCCACCTGTGCTACCTGCCCACTTCACACTCTCTGCACTTTCAAAACTGAAGAACAGCCTAAGAGATCATCTTCTCCAGCCTCCTCTTAGGTTACCGGGGAAACTGGTTCTAGAAGGGGAAGTGATTGATGCAAGGTCATGTTTTAAAGTCATCTAGTGGAGCCTTGGCCTTGTGTGGCTACAACATCTTTTTTTGTTATGCCATTATGCCTGCTATTTTTCACTCAGATTTAAATTGAAACAAATGTAGTTAAAGTTATACACACAGACGCATGTACGCACGCACACACAAATAGGAAAGAGGAGAGAAGATACCTGCTTTATGGAAAATGGCTCTCTCCAGTTTGTTGTGGTTGGTTATCACGATGCCACAGGCCAGGACAGGTCCAGGATGGGAGTGTTTTGTATGCACTGACCACAAACACCCCCGCATCTTCGCAAAGCCATTCCGTCTTTTGGAGTGTGATCTTTATTGCCTCGTCCCCCTCACTCAAAAATTCTTAAGATCTGGAAAAAATTAACTGTGGGGACTGGAATTCATACACTCGATTGGCATAGATAGGAAGCAATGTAGTGAAATGGTTCAACCAAGGGCTTTAATACAGATAAAATGAATTCAGTCGACAACTCCCTTGTGTCAGCTGAGTGCTTTGGGGTCAATTGAAAGAGATAGTTAAGCCTCCGTTTTTGAGCTTATAAAATGAAGATGATCATATCAACTCCTTGGAATTACAAGGGTTGAGTTAAATCCAACATATCCGACAGGCTTTGTGAAGAGCTTCATCCAGCTCTAGCAGAGAGAGGGGTCAATAAAATGTAGTTGTTACCACTGTGAATGAGAAGTTCCCCTGAAAGGATGAGATACTTCTATATCCTTCCCCCAGGCAGGATAATCCAGTCTTACGTCTGTCCCTCTTACCTCCAAACCAAAGGAAATTAGAAGGCCAGACACTATGAGACCTGTGAAATAACATCCTTCAGCAAATCTCAACTCCTTGATAACAAACATATGAACAGAGTCCCAAAAACCTCTGATGCTTTCTCTCTCCCAAGGCCGGAAGGAAGGAAGGAAGGAAGGAAAAGAGGAAGAGGGAGAGAGAGAGGGAGGGAGGAAGGAAAAGAGGGAGGGAAAGAGAGAGAGAAAAGCAGCAGGAAGGGAAGCAAGGAGAGAGATAAAAAGAAAGAAAGAGAAAAAACTCCCAAAAACTCCTTGTCTGCCAGTCATTTTATTTCTATTTTCCCCTAAGCCCTAATTATCTCTTTAGTCTAATTAACTCCTGTAGAGGGCTCTGGAGACAGCGAGCAAAGAGAAGCATTTATTTTTGAAGTAAAACAATTTTTGTTATCCTTTTCAAAGCACTAAATCGCCTCTCTAAATTCAAGGCTTAGGATGAGTACCTCTCACTGCAGAAACCAAATCAAGCCATGTGTCCATGCTCAAGACTGAGCCTGAATAAATGCCTCACTTTTAAACAGATTTAAAACTTCAAGAAGTAGAGTGAGCCTCAAACAGACTGTTGGCAAAATTTTTATTCTCAACTTATCCAATACCTGCTTGATTTGTAGTTAACTACTTTCCTATTCTAATGCTTACAATCCTCCTAAAAAATTAACAACCCCTTACTCCTGAAACATTTCCATTGGTACAGTCTTATAATTCTCTAGGTAATTTCTAAAGAAATTACTTTATTCATTTATTTGACAGAGAGAAAGACAGCGAGAGAGGGAACACAGCAGGGGGAGTGAGAGAGGGAGAAGCAGGCTTCCTGCTGAGGAGGGAGCCCACCAGCGGGCTCAGGACCTGAGCAGAAGGCAGACACTTAACAACTGAGCCACCCAGGCACCCCCTCTGGATAATTTTTTCATGAAATGGTCATTGCTAGCACTACCTGAGATTGAGTGGTCATGGGAGTTCTTTTTAGAGACGGTAATATTTAACCTGAAAACTTAGTGACAAGAAAGACACGAGTGATGCAAAGTTCAGGCATGAAAGTAGACATGAGCTGTGTTTCAAGGACCATTAAAAAAAAAAAAGCTAGTATGGAGAAAAATGTAGGGGAGAAGGGGGAGCGTGGCGGGAGATGGTGCAGGTGAGGGTAGGGGGGCTGGATGGGGCCACCCTGAGGAGAACGAATTGGGGCAGGGAGACGGGATGGGAAGAATTACATTTGTGAGCATGAAAGAGGGTGGTGGCTTGGTCTCAAGTGGGCACCTTGAATCAGCACCCCCCCCCAAAAAAAATAGGTGTTGATTTGGGATGTGTTTCCAGGCAGAATAGTTAGGATTATTGAGACTAGAATGGAAAGGGTGACACGAAGCAAGGAATGAAGAACGGCTTCTAGATTTGAGACTCAACAACAACAGGGACCATGACTAGATTGACAGAGATAATGAAGCTGAGGGAAAGGTAGACTTCGAATATTATGTTTGGCCATATTCCCCATGGTACCCTCCAGAATTCTGTAGTATAACTGAAATGTAGATACACTGTCTACAGCAGGAATTCATACATCTAACTAATGTAAAACAACATGAATTGAATGGTTTGAGTGCAACTATGAAATACATTTATCCCCACATCTTATCCTGAGAGGCAGGATCTCAGCTGATTAAGATGTAGACTCTCTCATGAGGCTTCCTTCTCTCCAAATTCCCCTCTGCTTCCTTCAGTGTCCTCGGCAGGCTACTTCTTAATCTCTTCAGTCATTAGTTCCTTCACCTATAAAATAAGAATATTAATCAAATATGTCTCATTGGGTAAGATTAAACACATTAATGACTGAAACCTCAGATCACTGCTCAACATAAAGGATGTGCTGAAAAATATTACTATTTTTAACAATGCTTTTCTTACCAGATAAGCACCCATTTGCTGCCATATGATGAGCGAGTAAGATAACGTTCTTTCTTTGGATTTATCCTGTTTGCTCAGAGGGTGGTATCTAAGGGCTTCCCTCCCTGTTCGTCCATTGACCCTTTTCCTGTGGCCATGTTTTCTAGGTAACATCCTCATTTAATTCTAAAAAATAGCTAGCCCTGAACTGCTAATTCCCTTGGGCTAGTAAAGAATGTTTACACATGATTTAAATTAATTTATCTCATTAATCCTATGAAATAGATTTTATGATCCCCATTTCACAAATTTAAGAAAGAAACATGACGTTTAGAGAGAGCAGGAAATTGACTAAGGAAGTAAATGACTGGAGCTTGGACTAACCTTAGAACTATGTGAGTGCACATGGAATTTAAGAAACAAAACAAATGAACATAGGAGGGGAAAAAAAAAAAAAAGAAAGAGGCAACCATAAGACTTAACTATAGAGAACAAACTGAGGGTTACTGGAGGGAAGGGGTGTGAGGGACAGGTAAGATGGGTGATGGGCATTAAGAGGACCGTTGCTGTGATGAGCACCAGGTGTTGTATGTAAGTGATGAATCTAATTCTTCACCTGAAGCCAATATTAAATTGTATATCAACTGGAATTTAAAAGAAAAAAAAAAACTTGGAGAAAAAAAATGAAATATATGAGTGTAGAAGTGTGTTTTGATCACCTCCTATGGCCTCCTATAGTTAATTTTGAAATCTTGTATCTTACATAGCAATGGACAGTCGTGTATTTCTTCCCTCTATCCATCAGAACGGCCACATTCCCCGTTGTGTGAAGTTTACCCATCCCTTTCCCTATGGCGGAATTTCCCACAATGCTTTGGATATCCCACAGGTTGACTCTCTTGTCACTCTTTCCTTTTCCCTGACAGGAATTTGTCATTTCACCCCATTCTGGGCCTTCTCCATGCATCACAGCTATGAGACTAATATCCAGGACCCCCAGTTTGCTTTACATGGGGTCATCCTGACATCCATGAACTCACATTCCCTGAACACTGACAGAACCTCTTAACACAAAACCATAGCCATTAATGTTTATTTGTACAGAACAGTGCTTCCAAACTGAAGTTTAGGAAAACTTTTTCCCCTCCACGGTAGACCAAAGAAATGGATTTTCTTTAGTTGTTTGCTTTTTTTTTTTTTTTTTTGCTGCCTCTTGAAAATATGTGATTGAGGTTCAGTAGAACATATTTAGAATCAGTGAGTCTAATTGCTAATTTTCTTGGAGAAAGACTAGCAAAGTAAATAGGGTTCGAATACACGAGCTCTGTTGTCATTCTTGTTTCACCACATCCCATACCGCTAATGAATAAGATAACTTGTTTCCAATGTTATCCATCAGAGGACAGAATAAAATTACAGAAACACAAGCTCTATTTTTATGAGCAAAAATGTTTAAATGTTGGAGGACTTTAAAAAGATTCATCACATCGGGAGCAGAAACAGAGGTTAGAATTGATGGAAGACAGAGCATGTGGTCCTGAGAGGTGGGGAAAGTAACAATGTCACTAAAAAGGACTATTCTAGTGTTCCAACGGGGATTCTTAAAGATAGAAGGAGAGGATAAAAGAAAATGGTGGAAATTCTGGGTTGGAGCAGGGTAGAGTGACATGTATATATATATATTTTAAAGACCATATGCAATATGAGAATATCACTTTATAGCTGAAAAATTATGGTTATTCTCATTATGTAAACTATAGAATGCAGAGCTCAGAGAAATCTTGACCGATGGTGCATAACTCAAATAAAGGCTGAGAAACAGTGCTTTATAGGATCTATGTACTTAGCTAATTGAATGAATATATAAATAAATCATTTGATTAAAATTGTCATTGAGTATATTTTCCTGCTCAGAGCAGGAAAACTTATAAATTGCTCAGCAGTGTCCTTGTGATAAATTATGATTTTTCTAAAAGAGAAGGAATAGAGAAAAAAGAAAAGGCACGAGTCTTTAAAATCCTTTTATCCTAAACCAGTGCCCCATGCTGCCTGCACTTAACATGATGAATAATCTTTGATTATGTGAATAAAGTCAATTGAACAGAAAAGCAAGGCAATTGTGTCAGGCCTGCTTGGCATACGTCTTGTTGAAGAGCCTGGTATTCAGTGATAGCTGGGTCCATTGAAATAATTTCCTGCAATTATCAACAAATCTGAGAGTTCAATTCTCTTTTTCCCTCAAGACCCCAGTATATAATACTGTGCAGTATAACACAGTATTAAGACTCATGTTTAGTACTTGACTTGAGCCTGCAGGGCTCCACAGCTTGCCTGCTCTGGGATCTTGGGGAAGTAACTTCAGCTCCTGTCACTTTCTAATATGTCATAGGCAGAGAAAGAGCAGCGAGCCTTATGAAATGGTGATGCAAATAAACCAAGAGAATGCAAGTCAATTTACAATATTGTCTAAACAATTTAAGCTTCTGATAAATTTTAACAGTGATCATCTTCTTTATTCTCTCCTTCACATGGATCTTGGCATAAACAAGATAGCCCAGTAACATGTGGCTTGTGTGTTTTGTCTTTCTGTAAGAGCAGCACTATTTTATGGTGTGCACCCCACTTAGACTATCTAGGATTTGAATTCTCCCTTAGTCCAGAATTTACTAGATGTATGAGGAGTGTCCTATAACTGGAGTCCTGGTTTTCTTCTTCGCACTGGAGGTTCTGAGAATTAAATGATGCGTGAATCACCGGTAAATACCAAAAGACTGCCTTCTGCTTTTATTTAATTTTCCTTCCCTGAATATTATTGTCATCCTAATATTAATCACTGCCACAAAGATTTAATATTTGAAATGAACTCACAAAATTCCAAGGCTGTCAATTTTTCCTTATTCGATATTTGGTGATTTCATAGGACAAGACACAAATACCTGAATGGCACTTAAATCTTATTCTTTTCCTGAGATTTAAAATAGAATCTTTCTATTAAAACACAAATGCTTTGTGTAAATAATGTTACATATGCATTAGGAGGTGAAATTATACTTCTCTACAAAGGCTTATAGTACTTGTATTTTTTTGAGGCTTGAGATAAGGTTCCAAAATTTTTGTAAAATCTATATGCTTCCAGTTAATGAGGGGTTACTGAATATAAAAAAAAAAAAGTCAAAACATTATAAAGAAAACTACCCTTCTTCCCCATCATCTACTCTCACAAGAGTAGCCCTAAATTTATAATTTCTTTTTTTAGCTTCCAGATGTGATTTCTTTTGAAGAATGAATTTTATGCCTAAAGAAACAAGTGTGAAGAACACAGAATAGGGAGGTAAGCCATATTTATATGACTGAAAACCTTTTAATCTTGTTTCCTTACTTGAGTTCAATTTTCTGTTACCACTTCTGTTTTATAAACATATATTTTTATCCCCAGGGGTACAGGTCTGTGAATCGCCAGGTTTACACACTTCACAGCACTCACCAAAACACATACCCTCCCCAATGTCCATAATACCAGCCCCTTCTCCCAAACCCCCTCCCCCCAGCAACCCTCAGTTTGTTTTGTGAGATTAAGAGTCACTTATGGTTTGTCTCCCTCCCAATCCCATCTTCTTTCATTTATTCTTCTCGTACCCACTTAAGCCCCCATGTTGCATCACCACTTCCTCATATCAGGGAGATCATATGATAGTTGTCTTTCTCCACTTGACTTATTTCGCTAAGCATGATACGCTCTAGTTCCATCCATGTTGTCGCAAATGGCAAGATTTCATTTCTTTTGATGGCTGCATAGTATTCCATTGTGTATATATACCACATCTTCTTGATCCATTCATCTGTTGATGGACATCTAGGTTCTTTCCATAATTTGGCTATTGTGGACATTGCTGCTATAAACATTCGAGTACACATGCCCCTTTGGATCACTACGTTTGTATCTTTAGGGTAAATACCCAATAGTGCAATTGCTGGATCATAGGGCACTTCTGTTATTGTTACATGTCTGTCTCATTAAGAGCTCTTGAGTTTGCAAATTCTGAAACGTTATGAGACAGAAAACCACATGCATATACCTACTGATTAAAATTCAAATACCTGAGCAAGTTCCTAAAGAAAACAAGGCAAAGATTTAGAGGCTTTCTAAAATACTCAGAGGTATACTCACAGATCATTACAATGGTTATAATGCTGATAAATTACTTTTTTGTAATTATCTAATTATTTCCCTGATAAACATTAAGCTCAGTGAGACAGATACCATTCTCTGTACATATGTTGTTTGTTTTTTAAATTGTAGATCTTGTGTTTCACACATTAAAAAATAAACGTTTCTGTTAGACTGGATTCTATAGGGTTGAGATTATTTGAAAAACTCAGTAAGGGCTGTTCATGCAAGTCTGTGAATTTAAAAATATTAAGATATATCCATGTAAATTATCCCAATGATGCTGCTATTGCTTACAATATTTTTAAAGTCATTCCTCACTTGTGACAAATGTTTATCATATGAGTGTTAAATTCATATGAAGACTGACAAACACATTCTAGTTAACACTACAGATGAAGGAAGTGATTAAATTGGATATATCAGTAAGATGAATTTTGAGGCATGAGAATAAAGATGTTGATTTTTCTGTTTATATAGCTTTTGACTTGAACTTAACCCACATAATCTTAAACAAAAAATAGTGTTTGATTTTTGATGGTGGATTACTTGGATATATGCAAAATCAATTTGGATGTTGAAGGGACTGAATTTGTTTTTTATGAATCTGACCACTGTGTAAGTTTCCAGCTACACTCTGAAATTGTTTGATCTGTGAAGATTTAGGTCCCCAGTTGCCACAGGAAAATATTTTAGATTCTCTTCATTCCAAATATGGAAAATAGCTTCTTTAACAGTATACCCAAGATACAATCAGGAAAGATATGAAAATTTCTTGTCTTTTTATTAAAATTATATACTCTCACAAGGACTATATTACTTATACATATTAAACAGATATTACCAATATGACAGCAGCAAGATAATGCCCAACATGTCCTCAACTTTACAGGCAGTAGTATTTATTATGCTCTTAAACACTGTAAAAGTACCTTCATATGAAACTCCCTGAGACTTGTGTGGGTGCTTATTGAAAGGAAGGACTGAAGAAAAGCTGTCTAGAATCAGGCTATTTTGTCTTAATGTAAGGTTATCAGATTGATCAAATAAAATTTGAACTTGAGAGAAACAATGAACAATGATTTATAACAAACAATTTGTGTATGAAATAAAAATATAAATGGTTTCATAATAGGCAATATTTGGGATAAACAAATATTTGATATAAACAAATTCAAATTTAATTGGGTATATTGTATTTTACCTGCCAATCATATATTTTATGATTTACTGAGATACGATTCATATAGAGTTCACCTATTTCTGGTGTGCATTTTGATGGGTTTTAGGATACTCTCAGAGTTCTAAAATCATTACCACAATCAATTTGAGGATATTTTTATCACCACAGAATGTAATTGCACTCGTTAGTTGTTACACCCCATTTCTACCCAGCCCTATCCTATCCCCGGGCCCGAGGCAACCACTAATTTCCATTGCACATATAGATTTGCCTCTATTGGATATATCATATACATAGGATAATAAAATGCATTGTTTTTTATAACTGGCTCTGTTCAGTTAGCACAATGTTCTTGAAGTTCCTTCATGTTGTGGCACATGTCATGTAGCATATATCAATACGTCAGGACTTCATTTTACTTTATTGCTGATAATAGTCCATTACATGGATCCATTGTATTCTGTTTATTCGTTAATTAGCTGACGGACATTTGGGCTCTTTCCAGTTTTTCACGATAAGGAATAACTCCGCCATGAACATATGTGTGCAAATTTACGTGAGAGTAGAATTGCTAATTCTACTATAGAATTGCTAATATAATTCTCTGTTTAACTCTTTGAGGAACTGACCTCTCTGGAGATCTTGTGGGTATCTATCTGTTGCTCCCGTATCCTGCTTCTCATGGGTCCTTGATCCTTGCTCATTCTTTTGCCTACTGCAATTCTCATTTATTTCCCTTTCAAGTAAAAACTTTCACTCTGTAATCAAAAAAGAAAAGCAAATGAAACAAACACAATATCACAAAGTCATGTGTTAGTAAGACTTTCTCAAAGTCTGAGTGAACAGAAGAACTGCATTGTCATGAATCAAAGTCAACAACGTAGCACTGAATTATTAGCTGAGCCTGTTTTTAAGTCTTTCTTGGCCTTTTTTTTCCCCTGTAGAGACTTGGCCTGTGGCCATTTTAATTAGACTCACTTTTACCTGTTTGACTTCTGCTCTTACTTTCTCCACCACAAATCTCTATCCATTTTTTTTTTTTAAATCCAAAGCAAGTAGACTATAATTCTGCCTCAACCCATACCACTCAGACTGTCATAGCTAATATATCCATTAAAAAGGTGAGTTTCTCTTCCTAAGACATTTTCTGTGGTAAACTCAGAAAACAACTGTGTTCTCTTTCCAATAAATGGACACTTTCCTTGAGTAATAACTATTTGTGGCTCACACATATCGTTCATTAGGTGAGTGAGAGGTTCAAAGTATCATAATCATCTAAGTAGGGAGTGAAAATAATACAGAGAGAAATAAGGCATGGTCCTGGGGGTGACTAGGTGGCTCAGTCAGTTAAGTATCTGCCTTCGGCTCAGGACATGATCTCAGGGTCTGGAATGGGGTCTTGCATTGGGCTCATTGCTCAGCTGGGAGCCTACATCTCCCTCGCCTCTCTCTCTCAATCTCTCTCTTTCTCTCTCCCTCCTCTTCTCTCTGATAAGTAAATAAAATATTAAAAAAAAAAAAAAAGGCATGGTCCTTCCCTTTAAACAGCCCAAATTGGTAGGGAGGAAATAATTACATATCACATTCACTATTAATAAGAAAAAGTAAAATGATGAGTACTGTATTACAGAGTATTAAAGAAATCGTAGAAAAGCCTGGAGACTTCTGAATAAGTGTTTTCGTTGTCATTGTCTGGCTACACTTTAAACTCAAACTTTTGTGTTAATATTCAAATAGATACAAGTTTAAAAGAATGACAAACACAAATTAAACATCTCTGAGGCCTGGAGCTGAAAAATATACCTGCTCTGGGTTTCAGGGTTAGAGGAATCAAAGCTCAACTGTCTTAGTGTGATGAAATAAAAATGTGGATATGCAGTATGTTGCTTGAAATAAGTTGCTGGATTATGTATCTTAAATCTGCTGGGATGAAAGCTTCCAACATTTCTTCAGTGACTGAGGAAAACAATAGTTTCAAAGCCAGGACACTGGCAATTTTCTCTAGGCTAAGTCACTAGACTTAAGGAGTTAAAATAAAAAGAAGGAAAGAAAAAACACTAATGATAAAAATATGATACAATAAACAGATTCCAAAACACATAAAAAAAAAAAAAAAAGCTGAGGAATGAGCTAAGAAAGACAGCTAACACAACGCGATGTGCCCGCTCACTTCCACCAAAGATGCAATAACAGGGATTGAGTATAACCCCCCCCACACACACACACCTTAAAACAACGAAAACACTGGAAAAAAAATACCTTGAGAAAGACTTTCTAGATACTGGATATCAGGAGAGAAAGGACAGTCATCCCTGAGAAATAGGAGCTCAATGGAGGGAGCCCCACCATTGCTTCAACCTAGTACCTCTAAAAATCTCCAAGCAGCAGTACAAGGAAAGGGAACCCAGGCAGATAACCAAATAAGGAGACAGAGCACATATTTCTGAGAAGCCAAAGTAACTACAGAGTTCACAGAGCAGAGTACTGGAAAGGAGAACACCACCCAGAGCAGGAGCTTTTCCAGAGGTTTACTCAGGGGTATCTCGAGCCTTCAACTGAGTACTGATCAATGCTATTGGAGACCAGAGAAAAAGGAGCTCAAAGAGATGGGAGGCTGATACATGAAATTGCCCCCTTCCTGCTTAGGAATCTATTTACATCACCTTGTTTTTCAAAAGAACACTTCATCTCTGAAGTTCACCATGTATTTCTTTATATTAGCATTTCACTTACCATGGGATGAGACCTTGAATGTGCAGAATTAAGCATTAATTCAGGTCAATATATATTCTAGGACATGCACAGAAACTAAATATTGTTGTGTTCTTTTTGCAACTATACTTTGAATTTTTGTTAACTGTATTTCATATCTTTATCCTTCTCTTACATCGATTCATTTTTTGTCCTCTTCTTTTGCTTTCTGGATAATTTTCTTAAATCACTTCACACCACTTGATTTTTTTCTTTTCCTTTTTTAAAAGATTTGTTTATTTATTTATTTGACAGAGAAAGAGAGAGAGAGCCAGCACAAACAGGGGGAGCAGCAGCTAGAAGGAAAGAGAGAAACCAGCTTCCTGCTGAGTGGGAAGCTGGACTCGGAGCTCTTCCCAGGACCCTGGGATCATGACCCAAGCTGGAGGCAGTTCTTATCTGATTAAGCCACCCAGGTGCCTCAACCACTGATATTATTTTCTCTAGTTTGAGTCTAATCCTATTTGCTTCTGATGTCATTTTTAACTTTCTGATAATATAAATTATTACATTAAATGTTTTTAGTTTGTCTTCTAGCTTGCTTTCTTCTTCATTTATAATTTAATTATAATATGTCCTGTTTGCAAAGACCATGGTTTAAAAGAACTAAACAGTTTTTAGACCATTTTCTTCTTCCTTGGGAAAATCTTCTGATGTAAATTTCCAGTTGATTTTTTGGGTTCTATATTTATGTCCGATATTTTATTGCAGAGTTTTTTGAAAGGTTTAATGTTTGTTCTTCTGTTTTCACAATGTCAGCTGGTCACCCACTAATCCAACACTTCTATTTATAGAAGAAACACAGGTCTCTTCCCTCTCCATCTTCTATCCATAATGGCAATTTTCCCCTCAGAATTTAAACTGGTATAATGGTTGTTCTATATGCGTTTAAAAATTCTATATTTCAGCAGCTTGACAAGAGTGAAGAAAACTCAGTCTCCAGACATTTACAACCAGAGAATTTTGATCTCTCAGGTACTTGATCTGTATCTCTCTTTAGTTCCCTTGGCCGGTTTACACAATGCGCTAGGGCCTACATGTATTGAATTGGAAGAGTAAAGTAAACTATCACTTCTCCCAAACTTCCCATGTAAAATCTTGCTCTGCCAAGTCCAGAAGGATTACCTCCATGTTATACGGAGTCTGCTGCTACCAAAGGGGGCCAAAGAAAAGTAATGATAAAAGGCCACGGATTTGACTTTCCTTTAAAGTCAGTTCAGGTCTTTAGTGCTTTTGGTTTGAGGCAGGGAAAAGGGCTCCATTCATCGTGGCTCACAGCTCATGTACAAGCTACCTGCTACTCTAACTTTTGCTCCCAAACCTGAAGGGTAAACATGGAGTTTTCAAGAATTTACCTTCCCTCCCACTTCTCTTGCCCTGACTCATTTTCTGATGTCTTCCTCCAATTAAATCCTCACTCTGCTGATAGTCATTACCATGAAACATATTGAACGTAGTTGACATCATGCCTTATTTTTTGTCTTTACTGTTCTTTAGTCATTTCTGTTAATTTCTGGGAAAAGAACTTGTAAGTCTGTTTTTATACTACCATTTCCATGCCAGAGAATTCTACTTGACTTTCCAGGTAATGAATTTCAGATTCCTCCTCTTTCCATCAAAACAACTCCATAAGATGAAGTAGTAATAGCCATGATTGAAACACAGTTAAGTTTGAAGAGCCCGTTCATTTTAAATAAGTTACAATCTGATTGAGTTTGTGATCCTGGAGAGCAATAATAGAAATATTATACGTAAAATAGTGGTACTCAACTTCTGTCGACAGGCAACAGAATTCTGTCAGTTTTGACTCTCTTTACCTACGGTGATTTTCAACACTGGAGGGGTCAGAGTGGTGGCTATCAAACTGAGAACAGTAAGAGAGGCTCTGTTATTCTGGTAGTGGGGAAGGAAATGTTCCTCCACTTGAGATCCACTGAACAACAATGTATCTTTATTCAGTATTATTCATATCACCTTTGGAATAAAGTGTTCAATTTTGAATATCACATTACAAAAAGATACCCAGATGAAAAGATAATGTCAGAAATTAGGAACCACGCGGTCAAAGTAACTGGAATTATCCTAGAGAAGGTAAGCTTTAATGATATGAAAGGATAAATGGTGTACTTGTGAAAATAACTTAAACCCACTCAGTTTGGACTTGGATTAAATAGTTAGAGGTTAGAGGATGAATGGGAAACCTCGTGAGGAAAATAGTTTATCTTAATACAAAATAAAGGTACTTCTGTGGATAGACTTTTCTGGAAATATATAATACAAGTTCTTAACAGTGAGAGTTATGTTACCCAACATCAAGTGTCTGAAATTCTGTAGCATGAAATGAGTCATAAGGTAGTAACTAGGAATAATAGGAATGTTATAAAAGGAAATAATAAGGTAATAACTAGGAATAATAGGAATGTTGTAAAAGGAAATAATAAGAGATTAGAATAAAATTTAAATTGACTGTGTTTTAGATTGTCTTCACTGAATAATAAAGGAGTCTAATCTTAGTTTCCAAACAATAGAAACTGGGAGATTGTAGAAAATACTCACTAAAGACTTTTAGGAATCACTTAAGTAAACAGTACCTTAAAATAATGAACTTGCAGACAGATAGATGACAGACAGGTTAGAACAAATTCCAACTTTCCTGTACTGAAGTATACACTCACATTTGAATTGTATTAGAAAGATGCAAATACCTTTACACTACATAGATTTGTTATAGAAAACTTTTGGAGAGAGTTAAGAGAATGGTGATAAGGTGAAAAATACTTCAGGCACAAGAATAAAGTATCAATGAGAATGATGAATAGAAAAACCAAAATATGTCGTTTGCAAATATCTTCTCCCATTCTGTCAGTTGTCTTTTGATTTTGTTAACTGTTTCCTTTTCTGTGCAAAAGCTTTTGATCTTGATGAAATCCCAGTAGTTCATTTTTTCCCTTGCTTCCCTTGCCTTTTGCGTTGTTCCTAGGAAGATGTTGCTGCGGCAGAGGTCGAAGAGGTTGCTGCCCGTGTTCTCCTCAAGGATTTTGATGGATTCCTTTCGTACATTGAGGTCCTTCATCCATTTTGAGTTTATTTTTGTGTGTGGTGTAAGGGAATGGTCCAATTTCATTTTTCTGCATGTGGCTGTCCAATTTTCCCAGCACCATTTATTGAAAACGACATATCAGATAAAGGTCTAGTGTCCAGAATCTATAAAGAACTTAGCAAACTCAACACCCAAAGAACAAATAATCCAATCAAGAAATGGGCAGAGGACATGAACAGACATTTCTGCAAAGAAGACATCCAGATGGCGAACAGACACATGAAAAAGTGCTCCATATCACTCGGCATCAGGGAAATACAAATCAAAACCACAATGCGATATCACCTCACACCAGTCAGAATGGCTAAAATCAACAAGTCAGGAAATGACAGATGCTGGCGAGGATGCGGAGAAAGGGGAACCCTCCTACACTGTTGGTGGGAATGCAAGCTGGTGCAGCCACTCTGGAAAACAGCATGGAGGTTCCTCAAAATGTTGAAAATAGAACTGCCCTATGACCCAGCAATTGCACTACTGGGTATTTACCCTAAAGATACAAATGTAGTGATCCAAAGGGGCACATGCACCTGAATGTTTATAGCAGCAATGTCCACAATAGCCAAACTATGGAAAGAACCTAGATGTCCATCAACAGATGAATGGATCAAGAAGATGTGGTATATATACACAATGGAATACTATGCAGCCATCAAAAGAAATGAAATCTTGCCATTTGCAACAACATGGATGGAACTAGAGCGTATCATGCTTAGCGAAATAAGTCAAGCAGAGAAAGACAACTATCATATGATCTCCCTGATATGAGGAAGTGGTGATACAACATGGAGGCTTAAGTGGGTAGAAGAAGAATAAATGAAACAAGATGGGATTGGGAGGGAGACAAACCATAAGTGACTCTTAATCTCACAAAACAAACTGAGGGTTGCCGGGGGGAGGGGGTTTGGGAGAAGGGGGTGGGATTATGGACATTGGAGAGGGTATGTGATTTGGTGAGTGCTGTGAAGTGTGTAAACCTGGTGATTCACAGACCTGTACCCCTGGGGATAAAAATATATGTTTATAAAAAATAAAAAATTAAAGTCTAAAAAAAAAAAAAAAAAACAAAATATATACAAGTACCACATAAGAGAAAGAGCAGTAGGAACTCAATAGAATCTCATTTGCTCATATGACACATTCTATTACTATCGCCTTGAAGCACCAAGAGGCGGATTTTTTATCTTTCAAGAAAACTGTATTCTCCTTAGAGGGTTTTTGGAAATAACCAGTGTGCATAGACTAGTAGCCATAATACACTATGTAAGACAGAATATGGTGGCACAGTTTAATGATTTTATCACTAGATGTTTTTATCACTTAATGAGACAACTTGGTTACATAATGTATTAAAACACAGCATAAAAACTAGGGGAGATAGAAGAGCAGATGTATAAAGTGCTGTGTGTTTCAAAGCTGACTTTGGCTGGATTGTGTTTTCTCGTTTCTCAGTGAAGGGGTCGAAACTTGTTTTCCATTCTGTCAGAAGCAGTTGTTTAGGAGATTAAAAATATATGGATGACCTAGTCTATCCTTAAGGACTTCATGGTTGCTCAAACAAAGGAATTCATGTAGTTACACAAATATAAGTAAAAAGAAAGTATAAAAGAGAAAAAATGTGCATAGGACAGATGCCTCAAGGAAAAGGTTGGGAAGAATTATGCACTCTTCATTAAGAGGGAGATATTTGAACTTAGCCTTGATGAGTCCTTGACAGATATGGGGAGATAAGAGAACAGAATATTCCAAGTAAAGAAAAAAAATTTGAATTAAGATATATGGACAAACAAACCCAAACTGGATGAGGAACATTAAATAAGGTTGCTACAATTGGATGTTTCATGCTTTTATAATTTTAATTACTGCTATTCTGAAGTATTTCTATTCATAGACATTTTTATAGTAACAGGTGTAAACCTTTATACTGCAAATCTATTTTGTGCACAAAAGATGGTAAATTTATCATCACTCTATTTTATTATCAATTAATATTGATAACTGAAGCTGTATTTAAATTGAAACTATACTTAAGTTGAAAATCCTAGTGTTATTCTTATTATATTAAAAAAATCCTACTCTTAAAATACCATATACACACATTTTATCATGCCACATATAAGAACTTTTAAAAAGAGCCCTCAAACATAAAGCATATGAAAAGTTTCTAAATGAATCCAATAATGCTTAATAGGAGTATATATGCCATAAGTGTCAGAGAAAGAAAACTACCATAGAATTTCATTCATATGTAAAACTAAAACAAACAATCAAACAATGAATGAACAAAGAAAAAGGAGACAAAAAGTTAGACTCTTAAATACAGAGAACTAACCTGTGGTTGCCAGAGGAGAGGTAGGTGCAGGTGTTGGGTAAAATAGATAAAGGGAATGAAGAATATACTTATTGTGATGAATTCTGAGTCATGTATAGAATTGTTGAACCATTTTAATGTACACCTGAAACTAATAAAACACTGCGCATTAATTACCCTTCAATTTAAATAAATGGATTAACTAATAAAATCATTTTTTCAAACTATGTATTGAAATTATTCACTATTGATTTCACTTTTTCATAAACACTTATGAATAAAGAAATACTAATATTTATGAATAAAGAAATTGAACTATTGACTATGAATAAAGAGAACTCAAGGAGTAAATCCTTTTTGTTTCTTTCTCATAAAGAACTGGGTATGTAACTCTCTTTTTCAAAGATACAATTTGCTGACCAATATTTCTCATAAAGCAAGACAAAACAGAAATATATATAGACTGTTTTTTTAAAAACTCACTTTAGGGGTGCTGGGATGGCAACAGTCGATAAGTATCTAGCTCTAGGTTTCCACTTGGGTCATGATCTCAGGGTCCTGAGATAGAGCCCCAGGTTGGGCTCTGCACTCCACATGGAGTCTGCTTGGGATTCTCTCCCCCTCTCCCTTTGTCCCCGCTGTGTACATGCATTCTCTCTCTCTCTCTCTCTCTTTCTCTCTCTTTAAAAACAAGAAAAATCTTTAAGAAAAATAGGAACCCACTTAGGAACAAATTACAGTGGATTAAACCAAATTATGTCTTTTGTAAAAAAAAAAAAAAAGTACATTCTCTTCACTGATGCCTTTGAATTATTTTGAAAAAAATATTAAAGTTCAAGAAACCTGTGTAAGGGAGATAGTGAGCTTTGGATAAAACTAACGAGGAAAATAATCGCACATTACATTGAGCTCACATGCTGCCAATCCTAGTTTATAATTATGTTGCACTAAATGTAATGAGCAAATGTACCAAAAATAAATCACTAGAGTATAGATTAACCAACTGGCTTCTCCCAAGAATAGAAAGCAACTCAGTGGAAGAGGTTTGAGTATTTTTCCATTATGTAAGTTCTTAATCAAATGCAGCAAATTTGGATACTTGATAAGAACAGATTGTAGCACATTTTACAATTGGGTAATGTCAATAAAGTACATGTAACTAACTTGCTAATCAAACTACAGTCAGTCTTACTGTATTCTGGAACCCATACAAAGCACTGGAGATGTGGACATGAAATGGAGTTTTTTTATGAGAGCTATAAGGCATATAGTTTTTCCTATTGCATCAACTAGCATACATGGGATTATTTGAAAAACTGTTACTGAGTTGTTGACATTTTGAGGAAAGCACTGTGCTGGGCACTGTGAATTTAAAAAAAGAAAGAAAAAAATTTCAAAATTTTAAAAAGAAACAACCTTTTAAAAAGAAAAAAAAAAAGCAGAAATAGGCCTTATCCTTCTCAACAACTTTGAGTTCAGGATTATAATGTATTTTGGAGATTAGAATGTAGAACACTTCAGCTCCTTTCCAGGGCCCAGCTAAAATCTGTTTGCAAGTAAATCACAGCTGGAATTCCTGTCCTTTGCATGGTTCTCTGAGAAGTGCTTGTTACAAAGTGGGCCCCTATACAAGTCATATTCAAAACAACTAAAAAAGTAAAATAAAATAGCATTCTACAATGGTTCACCCATTAAAGGGCTTCCATGAGCATGTTTTATTTCAGAGCTACAAAGCCAACGAACTCTTAAGGAGCACTCTGACCACCCCTTCTCTACAACTTCTTTTTCCTATTGTATTGAGATTGTATGTTATGCTGGGCTCCATTACTAGAATGAAATCCCTGAAAAAAAAATTTTTGATCTTCAATGTCTAACACAGTGCCTGTTGTACCACTGATGTCTAACAGTTGCTTAATGAAGACAAGAGTAAAGGCACGAGTGAAGGAATTACTTCATCTAGCATATCAAATGCTAAGGTCTCATTTGCCTCTTCAAGTATACTCCAAGAAGGAATATGTTATAAATCTGCCGGGTCTCCACAATGCAAAGTGATGGAAAGAATATGCTCTTGGTTTAGCAGTTCCAGGAATTATCACACAGAAATCACAGAGCCAGAAGGTGAATGGAGACTGTGATGTCTTTGGGCAAACAGGGATCTCTCCCTGTACCACAAATTGCCATAAAGTAAATATTCAATAACAGGAGAGTGCTTCTTATTGATAGCCACACTATAAAACAAAATAGAAAAAAATGTAGGGAAAGGAGCAATTACATTTGCCTGAAGGTATCTGGATAGGCTTCTTGGAGAAAGCACACTCCAAATCTCTTAGTAAAAGGTCTACATAGAAATTCCTCAGGAAAACAAGAAGTCCAGGGTGTCCAGGAAGAAGACAGACAAAGTAATGGACACAGATTTATCTCCTGATGTCGTCCCCACCTATTTGGTGGGCTTAGCAGATGTAGTAAGCATCCACTTAACATTCCATGTACTCCCCCACCTTGCCTTGCAATTAGATTAAATAAATGATACTGGGTGCTGATCAATGAATCAGGCAGAGTTGATACAAGCTACTCCTAGTTTTGTGCCTTGAAAACATCTGGGGTGAAATTCCAGCTCCTTCTTCCCTTGCCAGGTTGATCTTAGAGTCTATATGCTGAACTGGTTGAATCGTACGTTTGTTGGATCTTGTAACCCTGGGTCTCAGAATAGAGGAGGCCCTTCACTGGCATGTGTTAAGCCCTGCACCAACAATTAAAAACATTTTTTTGTGTACATGGGCTAAGCCACTGAGAGCTCAGCGTGTTGCAACGGTTAGTATTACTTATCCTAACTAATGAAAAGAGCCCATCTATACCCCTCATCTTTACCCTTAATGCCAAACAGGTAGCTTCCCCATTCAATAGCTGCAGGGAGTTGAACAAAATTGGTTCCAAATTAAGAGTGATTACAACCCAGTAAACCACAGGGTAAGATGGAACTAAATAGGCCCCTAAATCAATACCTGCATTCTACCTTTTCACTGGTGGGAAATAATTTAGTCCTTCAATGGCCAACATCAGAGGATTTTCCCATCCAGTAATTCATTAACATCTAAGTATTAATTGCAAGGTTTTCAATAACACAGATGGATTATGAATAGAAAATAAGCACAAAGCACAATATATTCAAAATAATTAAATTGTTATGACTTTTCAGGGCAGTGAAGCTATTAAAATATAATTTTTTAAAAAATGAGAATGGAATGAGAATGTGATTTCACAGGCATAATTCGAAATAGTATGAGTATTTATTCACCATGTGCAATTACTTGTAAATACAAATTAGAGGGAGATGTGGCACAGCTAAAGTACAGTAAAATTAGATTTATGAAGCCTTTCCTAATGTGCAAACAAAAAAATAAGAGTGTCTAATCATTTTGTTCATTATAATTTTTATAAACCTATGCTAACTAGGGGACTGTGATATACCATGAATAATTCAGAACATAAAACCAAATAAAAATAAAAGTTTGTGCTAATAACCTTTCAAAAGGATATTAAACAATCGAACCAGAGTCCAGCCAGAAAAGATAATTTAATACCGGTACCAATTACCCAGAATAGAGCATGGGTGATGATGAATCCGAGAACAAACCAGCAAATGATCAACATGTCTGTTCATGAGTTGCTGAGGTCAGTGGGATCCAATTTTACTGACCCCTGACATCATCTAGATGTATACCTTTTTAAAGAACTTCACCAATTTGAATTATACATTGTTTTAACATCTTTCATATGAATCAGCTATGAACTGAGGAACTAAGTGATATGTCCAGGTGTCAGAGCTGGAATTCAAACTGACTCCACATAGAGTATTAGGTGTACCATACCCTGTGGCAATAGGTTGAGGGGGTGGGAGCTCAATCAAATGTGGAGACTCTCCCTAACTCTGAGATTCCCTAATAATAATATGAACAACTACTTTCATAACATAACCGACTAATAGCACCATCCCAGGATGTTATATCCTTCTAAACATAAAGCGTGTAACTGAAATGAGACTTAGTTATGCATGATGGTGCACATTCTATAAACTGAGGAGGCAACTTGCTTAAGTGACAAAGGAAAACCCCGTGGTTTTATTTTTTTGTTTTACAGCGAAGTCTGGATAGTCACTCTCAGAAATCACAAAGTGTTGTGTTTTCTCAACTGACTTTTTCAGGTTTTATATTCTGCTTGTCTCTGTTCCCAACTCAAAGTTGCAAATATCTTCTATAAGGATATTTGGAGATGGGTTATATTAATTGCCTGAAATTAAATCTTTTTTAAAGGGATTTTTAAGAAAGATCATTTGCTCAGCATTCTGACAAGAAATATTTGTCAAAGAGATCAATGGATCTGGAAACCAGGGCTTATCTATAAGACACTGGATTAATTCCAGGTTTCAATAACCTGCTAAACCCCCAGAATCTAAGGGAAACAAGCAAAGCCAGATCTTAGCGAACCATTAGTAAAAATCTCTTCCTTCTGGAAAAATTCTGCTATGACAGAGTGTAGAGAACAGCTCTTTCTTTTGGGCTACCCAGTGGGACTTCTTCTTCCTGCACCAGAAGAAAACTAGCTTTACAGTATAACATCTCCCTGACTCTGTGCCCCTCTTCTTTCTTCAGTTGCTGCTTCCATCACTTGCCTAGAGCTCTAAGGCATCAGAATCCGTGTGTACACAGGTAATGGGATTTTAATGGAACCACTGATCTGGAAGAAACCAGCTCTCTCATGGAAATAAAAATGGGTTAGCAATACTTAAATTGAGTTGGACATAAGCTCTGGCTATTTAGAAAGATGCTTCACAACATCTACTTGTGGATGTACTTTAAACTCTGCCACAATCCCACTTTTAAGCATTTTGATCAACTTCTAATTCAATGCAATATTAGAAAAATTAAATTTTGTTGTTGTTTCTAAGTGATTTTTTCTATTGGCTTATTATCATTCTTTAACCTAAATTTCTATTTGAATCTTACTGAAACATCTCTGTTGTTGTTTCCTTCTTTCGGTTTTATTGTCCTTTCTTTTACTCCTACCTACTCTCTTTGTACTTGTTATTATTAGTTTTATACATTGTATTCAAAGAGTTTTCTTGAGTGAATACAATATAAAACATATCCTGTATTAGTTCACAGTGGATACTTCCATTTCTCCACTACAGATAACCTTTAGTGTAGATAAATATATTTTAAACTTCTGTGTTTGGGAGTTTCTTTTGGGGGAAGCACTTGAAAATACAAAGGTTTTCCTTCTAACATATTTATCTTTACATATCTTACTTAAAATTAGTTAAAATTTTAAAGCAGAAACATTGTAATATTTGTTAAAGCTATACAACTACATCTAAGAATAGCCATTCCTATCTTTTCAAAATAACTTGCATTTTAACAAACAAATCTGAGACCTGTGATCCAAAAGTGCTGTGGCTGTTTTCCTCATTTTTCAAATGAATACTTTGATAATCATAGATTCCAGTTTTCTCAAATGCACTAAAAAATGTCTTATAAGCATCTTTCATCTAAGATATATACACCCCCTCCCTCCAACTACCACCAATGGGCTTGCTCAGAAATTTGGTAGGACAATGCTATTATCTATTGTCTTTGCACTCAACTCCACTTGAGTACAAGAACATATCAAGATTACAGTTTTGGATCCCAAATGCACAGAACATTATATATCAGATCATTTCTAAGTCTGACCTTTTAAAAAAGAATTTTTCAATGTAACTTTGCTGTAAAAGGCTTAAATTAAATTTCATATCACCCTTTAATTGCCAAGTAATCCTTGACTAAGTGGTAGTCCTGGGACATACACATATATATGAGTTTAAGTTATTTTTTATGGCCCCTCATGCAATGAGAGTAAGAAAATACTCCTTGAATATTTCAGCACTCTCTGTTTTCATGAACTATTAATGCAATGTTGTAGAAGCTAGTTTAATTAACAGGCAAGAGCAGCAGCAACTATTAGTTCTGCTGCTTGCTTACGATGAGTGAAAAAGTTCCACAGCAATCAGATTTCTTCCCTGAGTCTGAGAAATGCTAGTGAATGCACAGCTAACACATTTAGGAGAACTGTTCACAAAGACTTGAACTGAAATGTAAGGTTTATGAGCCTAGTCTGAAATAAATGAAGTAGTTACTACTGGCAGTTAAACTACTATAGGTTCAGGGAGAATTTGATTATGGCTGAGGTAGGAAGTGAAAAGTCTAAATTAGAGAAAGGGGCTGAGTATAAGACCTAGAGGAAAAATAAGACAATTTAAATGGTAGAGAAAGCCAAGAAGGTCAAAGTTGAAAAGTTGAAGTATTGATTGGGGTGGAATAGAAGCTGGAATATGGCTTGAAGTTGTAGGACAATATATGTAGATTTGGGGTATGAGTGCATCTGCACGTCTGCAGAGTTCAGGACCAAAGCAGATGGTCACTTACAATCACTACAGAGCTCTACATTCTTCCATGGACTGACTTTGACATAGCTCTGCTTCGTGTCATCTGTCCTAGCTGCTGCCATATGTTTGATCATTGCATATGAAACTGGTGATGCTTGAGAGAAAGGAACAACATCCCATGAGGTGAATGTTCTACTATTGTTATCACTTATTAGTTTTGTGCACCCCATTTACCTAGCTGAAACTCTTACACCATTATCCAGCTGCAAGACATGCACTGAGTAATCTCATTTAGAAAAATGAAAAGTTGAAAAATATAAATGGCACTATCTACTACAGGGAAAAGGGCTCCATGTAAGGACTGGTATATAAAAGGTCCTAAAAACAAGAATTAGGGGTGCCTGGGTGGCTCAGTGGGTTAAGCCGCTGCCTTCGGCTCAGGTCATGATCTCAGGGTCCTGGGATCGAGTCCCACATCGGGCTCTCTGCTCAGCAGAGGGAGCCTGCTTCCCTCTCTCTTCTCTCTGCCTGCCTCTCTGCCTACTTGTGATCTCTCTCTGTCAAATAAATAAATAAAATCTTTAAAAAAAAAAAAACAAGAATTATTTTTCCTCTTTTCATGCACTAATTTACATGGAATAAAAAATTAGAAAAAGGATGAAAATAAGTTGGAAAGGGGAATGCAGAGAAAGTAAGGAATACCAAAAATGCCAAATGATAAATATGCGGATTGATGTTTAAAAAGAAACAGAATACACAGAACATGGGGAGATGAGAGTAGAAGTGAGGTGGGGGAAATTGGAGGGGGAGATGAACCATGAGAGACTGTGGACTCTGAGAAACAAACTGAGGGTTTTGGAGGGGAAGGAGGTGGAAGGTTGGGGGAGCCTCATGGTGGGTATTATGGAGGGCACATATTGCATGGAGCACTGAGTGTGGTGCATAAACCATGAATTCTGGAACACTAAAAAGAAATTTAAAAAAAGAAAGAAACAGAAGGAGGCCAATATCTTTCATGACTATAGATACAAAAATCTTCAACAAAATATTAACAAACTTAATCCAATAATACATTTAAAAAATCATACACCATGATCAAGGGGGATTTATTCCTGGGATACAAAGGTGGTTCAATATCTACAAAACAATCAATGTGATATGTGACATCAATAAGAGGAAGGATAAAAACCGTATGGTCATCTCAACAGATACAGAAAAAGCATTTGAGGAAGCATTAGAGAAAAAAGCTGATTATAAAACCTACAGGAGAAATAAGAGGAAAAGCCAAGAAGGTCACAGCTGAGAAGTTGAAGAATAGATTGGGGTAGAATAGAAGTTGAAATATGGCCTGCAGTTTTGGACATACAGTTGTGGATTTGGGGTATGAGTCAGTATGAACACCTGCAGAGTTCAGGACCCTCAACATTCATGATAAAAAACCCTTAACAAAACAGGCTTGATGAAATATACCTCAACATAATAAAGTGCATATATGAAAAACCCACAGCCAACATCATACTCAAGGATAAAAAACTGAGAGCTTTTGCCCTAAGGTCAGGGACAACACAAGGATGTCCACTCTTACCACTTTTATTCAATATAGCACTAGAAGTCCTAGCCACAGCAATTAGACAGCATAAAAAAAAAAAAAGGCAACCAATTTGGTAAGGAAGAAGTAAAACTTGTTATTTGACGTAACACTATATAGAAAACATCCTAGACACCACCACAAAAACCACTAGAACTGATAACTGAATTCAGTAAAGTTGCAGGTACAAAATCAATGTACATAAATCTGTGACATTCTTATACACTAAGATAAGTAAGCAGCAGAAAGTAAAATTAAGAAAACAATCCCACTTGCAATTGCACCAAAAAGAATAAAATACCTAGGAATGAACTTAACCAAGAAGGTGAAAGACCTGTACTCTGAAAACAATAAAACAAGGATGAAAAATGGGGCACCTGGGTGGCTCAGTGGGTTAAGCCTCTACCCTCAGCTCTGGATATGATCTCAGGGTCCTGGGATCAAGCCTTGCACCTGGCTTTCTGCTCAGCAGGGAGCTTGCCTCCCTCTCTCTCTCTGCCTCCCTCTTTGTCTACTTGTGATCTCTCTCTCCTTGTCAAATAGATAAATAAAATCTTAAAAAAAAAAAAACAAGAATGAAAGAAACTCAAGATAACAAAAAGAAATGAAAAGACATTCCATGCTCATGGATTAAAAAACCAAATATTTTAAAATATCTATGCTACCGAAAGGAATCTACAGACTCAATGTAAACACTACCAAAATACCAACAGCATTTTTCACAGAACTAGAGCCAATAACCCCCAAATTTGAATGGAATCACAAAAACTCTCCAATAGCCAAAGCAATCCAGAAAAAGAAAAACAAAACTGGAGGGATCACAATCCTAGATTTCAAGATATACTACAAAGCTGTAGTCATCAAAACAGTATAGTACTGGCATAAAAACAGACACATAGATCAATGGAACAGAATAGAAAGTTCAGAAATAAACCCACGATTATGTGGTCAATTAATCTTTGACAAAGGAGGCAAGAATATACAATGGGAAAAAGTCTCTTCAACAAATGGTGTTGGGAAAACTGGACAGCTCTTTCCAAAAGAATGAAACTGAACCACTTTCTTTCATCATAAACAAAATAAACTCAAAATAGATTAAAGACCTGAAACCATAAAAATTCTTGAAGAGGGCACAGGCAGTAATTTCCCTGACATGGAACACATTGGGACACATTGACATTTTTCTAGTTATGTCTTCTGAGACGAAGGAAACAAAAGCAAAAATAAGCTATTGGGATGGCATGAAGATAAAAAGCTTCTGCACAGTGAAGGAATCAATCAACAAAACTAAAAAGAAACCTGCTGAATGGGAGAAGATGTTTGAAAATGACATATACAATTAATGGTTAGTATCCAAAATATATAAAAACTGATACAACTCAACACCATAAACCCAAATAATCAAATTAAATAATTGGCAGAGGACATGAACAGACATTTCTATAAGGAAGACATACAGATGTTTTTGTTTTTGTTTTTTAAGATTTTATTTATTTATTTGACAGGCAGAGATTACAAGTAGGCAGAGAGGCAGGCAGAGAGAGAGAGGAGGAAGCAGACTCCCCACTGAGCAGAGAGCCTGACGTGGGGCTCGATCCCAGGACCCTGGGATCATGACCCGAGCCGAAGGCAGAGGCCTAACCCACTGAGCCACCCAGGTGCCCCCATACAGATGTTTAAAGACACATGAAAAGATGCTCAACATCACTCTCACCAGGGAAATGCAATGAGATAGCACCTTGTACCTGTCAGAACTGCCTAAATAAAAAATACAAAAATCAAGAATTGTTGGTGAGGATGTAGAGAAAAAGGAACTCTCATGCACTGTTGGTAGAACACGAACTTGTGCAGCCACTGTGGAAGACAGTACAAAGGTTCCTCAAAAAAATTAAAAATAAAACTACCTTATATCCAGGAATTGCACTACTGTGTATATACCTCCAAAATAGAAAACACTAATTCAAAGGGTTACATGCACCCCTATGTTTATTGTAGCACTATTTACAATAGCCAACCTATGGAAGCAGCCAAGTGTTCATCAATAGATGAATAGCTACAGAAGAGGCTGTATACACACGCGCGCGCACACACACACACACACACACACACACACACACAGATATTATTCAACCATAAAAAGGAATGAAATCTTGCCATTTGCAACAACATGGATGGACCTAGAGAGTATAATGCTAAGTGAAATAAATTAGAGAAAGACAAATATTACCAGATGATTTCACTCAAACGTGGAATTTAAGAAACAAAAAAGAACAAAGGAAAAAAGAGAGAGGCAGAGACAGAGACAAACCCAAACACAGACTGTTAACTACAGAGAACAAACTGATGGTTACCAAAGGAAAGGTAGATAGGGGAATGAATTAAATAGCTGATGCGGATTAAGGAGTACCCTTGTGATAAGCACTAAGTGATGTATGGAAGTATTAAATTACCATATTGCATACCTGAAACTAATATCACACTGTATGTTAATTCTACCAGAATTAAAATTAAAAACTCCATGAAAATAAAACAACATATACATAAAATTTACCATCTTCATCATTTGCAAATGTAGTTTAGTGGTAAGAAGTATATTCTCATTGTTGTACGACCATTACCACTGTCCATTCCCATAACTCTTTTTGTCTTGTAAAGCTAAAACTCTCTATCCATCAAACAGTAACTCCCCATTCTGCCCTACCCCGGCCTCTGATAATTGCTATTCTACTTTCTGTTTCTATAACCTTGACAAGTCTGCGTACTTGTATAAGTAGAATCATACAACATTTTTCCTTTTGTGATTAACTTATTTCACTTTGATTAATGTCCTCAAAGTTCATCCATGTTGTAATATGTATGTGTTGGAATTTCTTTCTTTTTTAAAATTAAATAATATTCCTCATATATATATATCACATTTTCACTCACAATCCACCCGTCGAAGAACAACTTGGTTATTGTGAATAATGCTGCAGTGAATATGGGTGTGCAAATATTTCTTTGAGATCCTGATTTTGTTGTACGTTTGCTTTCTCTCTCTTTCTCTGGGCCTAGGCAATAATGTACTTTCTATTGTCCTGGAGTTTTTAGACGTAGGGAAGGAGCACAGTATCAGAATCTTGGTGGATGAAATTTCGGAGAACAGAAAACCAATGGGTAAGCTTATTATTAAAATGGAAGAGAACAGAATTCCCTGTACAATCTTGAATGCATTGCTCAAGTCTTAATTGACACATACAAACAGCTAGATCTTCACCCAAGAACTACTGGTGACTACATAGAAGAGCCATAATAGGTGTGTGAAAGGTGCTGTGGGAATATTTGTGGGAAATAATGATTTTCACTACCAAAGCCGGAATGTTTCTAAAGATCGAGTAGGAGTTTTCCAAGCAGTTAAGCGGAGTCCAAGAAACTGTATCTTTGATAAAGCAACATAAGAACAGGGAGGATTAAATCACTTTGGAGAATAGACTATCATGGCTAGAAAAAGCAGGGCAAAACCAAAGTCTGTGCAAGAGGAGACTAGTTGGATACCCCGCAAGTGGTGTTGAATGCCATGTGGACTCGTTAGAGCTCAGCTGCTCAAAAATTAAGCTTATTCTTTAATATCTCAGTATGACAGAAATCTGTTTGTTGTTCACATACAGTTTGAACAAGCATGATTCAGATGAGCAAGGTCGTCCTTTATGTGGTTATTTGAGAATGCATGACTCCACAAACACCCAGAGACTTGTCACTCCCACTCCATGGTAGCAGTCAGAACGGAGGCGTACACCACCAGCCCTCATTGAAGAAGCTGGAAATCGAGTCTAGCTACACACTAGAGTGCACAGAAGATGAATGTATTATGTCAAAGTATATGTATGTAACTGGAGCTCTTCAAGTTTGTCTTTAAGAGGGAATAACAAGAGAAAAAAAAGTCAGAGGACATCTGTGCTGTGGAAAAGGAACCAAATGAGCTGATAGTGCTCTAAGAAGACCTTTTTCTCTGTTGGTAACAGTGTAGAATATTATTGACCACATGCCAGTTTGTTCGCCCTCTCATCACTGAACCAGTATCATTTGGTGACTATCATACAACCAGCATCAAATCACTAGACATTTTACTAAAGCAGCCATTGTTGCTGTTCCTGGAAAGCTAACTTCAAGTGCCTTTTCAACACAAGCACAACTGGTTTGGATTTATTTTAAACTTTAGATTTCATGTGGAAATGGAAAACTAAGGAATTAGATCTCCTTTGTGACATGCCAAAGGATACAAGAGCAGAGGGGAATTTGATCCTACTGAGTAGCTGATCAGATTTTATTGTTTTGTTGTGTTTTAACCTCTATGACATTTTCACAATTGGTTTTTCTTTAACTTCTAAAGAAAAAAGGTTAAACTTACTCTGTTGTTCAAGACATCATTTTCCCATCTGTAAACATTTGGACACACTTCCACCTATGCTCTGAGAAAGCCTTCCATATCTTTCAAAGACATTCAAAAACTGAAAGTATTTGTCTGGAATAATTTAGAGAAATTCTAATGGATCAAAGAATAATAATGATGTTACAATGATTTAACCAAGTCTTACTCCCTGAACATTCACCATTGACTGATTTCATTTATGTTGAATGTGAAAGCCTTTTTAGTACTTAAAGATAAATGGGTTTCCTTGAAGTTAAGTCAGATAAAATCTAAGTATCTGTATTTCTTCTATTTTCAAATGTCATGAGTGCTAAGGCCCTCACTATCCCAACAACTCCTTACTAACAACATTCCATTTACTGTTTGTTGGCAAACGTTAAGTGCCAATCCTCCAGATTTGGACTGACCTTGGTGCAAAAGTACAGGACTCTATTTCTTTTTTTTTAATTGAAATGTTAATTAACATACAATGTTATACTAATTTTAGGTGTACAGCATGTTGATTGGACATTTTTATACAATACTCAATAATACTCAAGATAGATGTTTTTGTCACTATACAGATAACATTATTATACATAATATTAATACACCACAATCAATATTAATAATACTATCATGTTATTAATGTAACATTCTTACAATATTATTAACTATTTCCCTGTACTGTACTTTTCATTTCTGTGACTTTCTTAGGACTATTTCCTTCTTTGCATTACATTCATATTTAAAAGAACTCCATCCAGGGTGCCTTGGTGGGTCAGCTAGCTGTTTCTGCCTTCTGCTCAGGTCATGATCCCAGGGTTCTGGGATTGAGTCCCACATTGGGCTCCCTGCTCAGAGCAGACACTGATTTTCCTCTGCCCGTCCCCCTGCTCATGCTTTCTCTCACTCTTTCTCTCTCTCCCACCCCCCCCTACAAAAAAAAAAAAGAAAAAAGAAAAAACCTCCATCCAAATAATACTAAAATTTTATATGAATCCATTGTATTAACTGATGCATTTTGAGTATTAGTTTGTTTTCATAGATGCTCCTCCCGTCATCCTAACAGCTCTAAATGATATGCCCCCTACTTTATAGATAAGATTACTATTAATGATGTTAAACATTTCTTTTTCCCTGTGCCATGACTTCTAAGAAAATCCAAGATATGAAACCAGATTTGTTTGCATCTTTGCACTATAAACTATTTTTAGGCTTTCCTCCCCTCGCTCCCTTAATTCTTTCATACATCCAGCAAAACTGTAAGCATAAGCTAGATCAGACTAGAATTTAGTCAAATAAAATATAATGTATCTTTCCAACTTTCTGAAATGAAAATCATGCAGTTTCCTCTGTATATATCTCTAGAGATACAAGAATTCATTTCAGTAGTTCAGATAGATTAATAAACTGTATGACCTTATGATATGTCTTTCTTGTCTTTAATTACAGTGCTTTTATTGGATAAATAGTTTAATTACAAACAGTGTAGAAAATGCTACTTATGCTTAATTCACCAATTTTAAGCATGAGTTACTTCACATTTTCAAATACTGCTTGATAATGACATCATTTGTTCTCATTAGATGGAATAATGCTTTGCATCCTTCTCAAATCTCAGAAGGAAAGGGATTCAAAGTCTTTAAATGATACAAAGGGTTCCTGCACTTCAAAATTGACATAAAGTGATCAGACAGACAGAGATATATATTTTCTGGATAATGCTGTCAGGGAACAAACTGCATTTGAAAGTCACTGGATAATTCCTTGCCTCAAAACAATTCTTTTCATGGACTATTTCTGGTTAATATGTTTCCTCTCCTGGAGTTCTAACTCCATACTAAATGTTCAAACAGATAAGAATAGCCATATAAATTACTTCAAAATAAAGCAGATTCCAATATTTCGTAAATCTCAGTCATTTTCTATGAAACACTCATTAATCTCAGGATAGTGCTATGGAACTGATTTATAATCTGACCAAAAAAGCCCACCATGACTGATGCCAAGAGCCACAAAACAAACTTGTGCTGCATTTCATTCTGGATCCCCATGTTGGTTCACAAATGCACTGATGGTGATATTCGAAGACCATTATCCTTATTTAGCAGTCATCTTCTTCTTCTCAGGCAATATCTTACACTTTCCTACTACCTATATTACCCTGACTGGTCATCTGAATACTCTTGCACAATCGAGTGACTAAACAAGCTAGGAAAAGCCATAAATAGTGGAATGTTATGGAGTCAGTTGTTTGCCTTCTTAACAGCAAAATAGCTCATTTTTTCTCCTTATTGGCATTACCTGACTGACAATGACTTTCTATATATATAGCTCCCCACTTCCCTGTTTTTTGCTCTTCCTAAAATGCCCTTTTCTCTTTGGATTCTATCTGCTACAAAGGACAATGTTGAGCTAGAAAACTTTATTTGACTTGGAATTTCACTTTCATATATGATCACACTTTAAAATACCTCTAGGGCGCCTGGGTGGCTCAGTGGGTTAAGCCGCTGCCTTCGGCTCAGGTCATGATCTCAGGGTCCTGGGATCGAGGCCCGCATCGGGCTCTCTGCTCAGCAGGGAGCCTGCTTCCCTCTCTCTCTCTCTGCCTGCCTCTCCATCTACTTGTGATTTCTCTCTGTCAAATAAATAAATAAAATCTTTAAAAAAAAAAAATAAATAAAATAAAATACCTCTAAACATAGTTAAACTCTGTCTACCCTCTGAGCAGGGGTCATGTGAATCTGTAGGGCATAAGAGGGGTGACCATATATTTTATCTTCCAAACCAGGACACTTTGGAAGAGGACAGAGTATTCTATCTGAATACTCTGAATTCAGATAGAATTCTATAGAATTCAGATAGAATTCTATCTGAAACTATGGTATAATAATAAATGCACACTGCAAACTGGGGGGGGGGGGTATGGTCATGAGTCCAGATGTTGGTTTCAGACATAGATTTCTGCTTTTTATTGCCTGTGTGACCTCATACAAGTTGCTTGAACTCTCCAGACCTCAGATTCGTTATCTAAGATTAGAATCATGGGGCAACTGGCTGGCTCAGTCAGTGGCACATGTAACTCTCAATCTCGCGGTTGTACCTTCGAGCCCCATGTTGGGTATAGAGATTACTTGAAATAAAATCTTTAAGAAATAAAATAAAATAAAATAAAATTAGTATAGTATTCAGGCTTATCATAATATATGAGGATTAAATTAGATAAAAGGCTTAAAATGTCTAAAACAAAAATACTTTATGTTATTAAATGTACTTATGATTATTATCATTTATATTCTTAGTTCTTAGAGGACTATCTGATACATGGAAGGTTTTCCATTAAATTACGTTGATACATTTACGGAAGAATAAATGAATGAACAAAAGTATCAAGAACTGAATTTCAGGAGTGCCTGGGTGGCTCAGTCAGTAAAGTGCCTGCCTTGGGCTTGGGTCATGATCTCAGTGTTCTGGGATCAAGCCCCACATCGCATCGGGTTCCCTGCTCATTGAAGAGTCTGCTTCTCCATCTCCCTCTGCCTGCCACATTCCCTGCTTGTGCTCCCGTTCTCTCTGTCAAATAAATAAATAAAATCTTAAAAAAAAATTTAGTTGTAATTAAATAAAATTATGGTTACATTTTATAAATAATGATATGAGTGGCAGAAGGGCAGATAAACATAGAATGTACCGGGGGGCAATCAAGCCAGACGTCCAGAAACTACAAAATAAAATTCAAGTTTATATTATTTAGTGGAAAATTAATATGCTTCATTTATAAATGTATATTATACCTCAGGACAATTTTAACTGTGATTTCTATTCATTTAAGTTAAACATGTAAAGGTCTTTAAAATATGGTTATCAAATATTTTTGTCATTGTAAATTTTCTGTTTTAAAACATATGATAATAAGGATAGGCTAGTTTATATTGCTTAAAAAAATAAATACGGGGCGCCTGGGTGGCTCAGTGGGTTAGGCCGCTGCCTTCAGCTCAGGTCATGATCTCGGGGTCCTGGGATCGAGTCCCACATCAGGCTCTCTGCTCAGCGGGGAGCCTGCTTCCCTCTCTCTCTCTCTGCCTGCCTCTCCGACTACTTGTGATTTCTCTCTGTCAAATAAATAAATAAAATCCTAAAAAAATAATAAATAAATAAATAAATAAATACACCTCAACAAAGATTATCATGTGTACAAAGTGCACAGAGGGTCTGAGTGACTCAGCAGGGTAACTGTCTTATCATCCATAAGGTAACAGTGAGATCTAGGCTACTTAGATCCCAGGCTCTACCTTAACATGAGAATTCTTCTCTAATCATTATGTTAAAGGAAGAAAGATAGCTGGCAGGCTCACCCTAGAACATAAATACTTCAGGATGGAAATGTCACATAACATTTCTATCATAGGCTATTGACCAAAACCAATCATATGATCCCTAGCTACAAAAAGACTATGAAATATAGATCAATGGAACAGAATAGAGAGCCCAGATATGGACTCTCAACTCTATGGTGAACTAATCTTTGACAAAGCAGGAAACAATATCCAATGGAAAAAAGACAGTCTCTTCAATAAGTGGTGTTGCAAAAATTGAACAGCTATATACAGAAGAATGAAACTTGATGATTCTCTTACACCATACACAAAGATAAACTCAAAATGGATGAAAAACACAATGTGAGACAGGAATCCATCAAAATCCTAGAGAAGAACATAAGCAGTAACCTCTTTGAGATCAGCCACAGCAACTTCTTTCAAGACATGTCTCCAAAGGCAAGGGAAACAAAAGCGAAAATGAACTTTTGGGACTTCATTAAGATAAAAAGCTTCTGCATAGCAAAGAAAATGGTCAATAAAACAAAGAGGCAATCCACAGAATGGTAGAAGATATTTGCAAATGATACTATAGCCAAAGGACTGATATCCAAGACCTATAAAAAAAACTTCTCAAACTCAACATCCAAAAAACAAATAATCAATCAAAAAATGGGCAGAAGACATGAACAGACACTTCTCTAAAGAAGAGATACAAATGGCTAATAGACAGATGAAAAAATATTCTTCATCATTAGTCATCAGGGAAATTAAAATCTAAACCACACTGAGATACCACCTTACACCAGGTAGAATGGCAAAAATTGACAAGGCAAGGAACAACAAATGTTAGAGAAGTTGTGGAGAAAGAGGAACCCCCTTACTCTGTTGGTGGGAATGCAAACTGGTGCAGCCACTTTGGAAAAGGAAGTGAGGGAAATCGGAGTGGGAGATGAATCATGAGAGACTATGGACTCTGGGAAAAAAACTGAAGCTTTAGAAAGTGGGTTGGGGGGGGTGCGGTGAGCCTGGTGGTGGGTATTAAGGAGGGAATGGATTGCTTGGAGCACTGGACATTATATACCAAAACAATGAATCATGGAACACTAAATCAAAAACTAAAAACTAATGATGTGCTGTATGGTGACTAACATAACATTAAAAAAATAAAAGAAAGAATGAAAGAAAAGATTGTGAAATATTAGCCTCTCAAATGTCCCATAGGAACAAATAATCAATATGTGTGAGCATTAGGAATTTCCGGCATAGATGCATTATCATCATATTGAAGAAAACTATACAGAAATATTTATTTTAATTTTAGCATCTATTAAGACATTTTGTCTGTTTTGTGAATTAATTTCTTCCTTTGTCAAAGTGTATATAGTGCACCCTGGGTAATGGTGTAACAGCTACGTTGCATACTTATTTCTTTAATGTTATACCGTAATAGGTGTATATATCCCCTAAAATTTTCAGAATTATAATTCTAAGAGTTGTATAATATTCCATTAAGTTAAAATACCAAAGTCTACTGAATCTAAGCATTTAGTTTGTTTCTAGTTTTAAGCTACCTAAGTGCTAGGGGGTACCTGTGTGACTCAGTTGGTTAAGTGTCTACCTTTGGCTCAGGTTATGGTCCTGGGGTCCTGGGATTGAGCCCTGTATTGGGCTCCTGGTTAAGAGGGGAGTCTGCTTCCCCCTCTGCCCCTCCCCCCGGCTCATGCTCTCTCTCACTTTCTCACTTGTACTCTCTCTGTCATAAATAAATAAAATCACTTTTTAAAGCTATTTAATTGCTGGAACAATATTTGAAGTAGTAAATAAAAGCAGTGAATTATCAGAAATATGTGATAATGGGACTTGGGTCAGATTGAAAAAAATATGAAAAAGTTGAGTGAAGCAAATAATGGAATACTTTGATAATTCAAGCAAGCAGCAGTGATATACTGAACTGTAGTAATGCTGAAATAATTTAGAGTCACTTAAGTAGCAGCTGTGGTGGAATTTAGCACATGTTTAAATATAAAAAAACAAAAACCAGAAGACTTGAAAACGATTTAGAAACACTCAAGCTGCACGCCTATAGGGATGACACCACTACAACATGGGAGAGAGAGCCAGCTGACATTTGATCGTGAACACACGGAGTTTGGACTTTAGAGTTGACATTTGATTATATTTTCTTTTTATTTTGGTCACTCGTTATCCATTCACCTTTGTTTTCTCTTGGAGATACATTTTCTACCCACTCTTGGTCCCTGGTTTCTGGCAGAGATGTCACCATACGCAGCTCCAAAACAAAGTATGTGACCAAGACCTGAGGTAATTAGGACATTCTATCTTCTTGCTATGTGGTGGGAGGACAACTGATTCACTTTTCCCATTGATCTTAATCTTTGAGAAGGTAGGTGACAGAGCTTCTAAAACCAGTGTTTAGATTTTCATAAATTAAGTGTTAGGAAAAAGAAACTGCAGTTTTTGTGAAATTTGGTTTTTACTTAGTTCCTAAGGTCAAGATTATTCACACTTCCGAAATAAATCACATGTGAAGTTCAGACTTCACACACACACACACACACATTTACTTTATTCATATTATTTATTAAAATTTCATGTATATGTAACTTGGAGATTAAAGTAGTTTCCTGTTCATTTCAACACTTGCAGCTGTAGGGGCCAGGGCAGGCCACCCCAAATGGACAACCTTGGCATGCACATTATTTTGAGTTAAAAGCCATCCAAACACAGCAGACTGAGAAAAAGTGCTTTACCTCTCCCTCAATGGCTTGCTTTACCAGAGATGCCTCTTTACCTAAGAAACCTATCTGCACCCTAGGCACCTTTGCTTTCCAAACAACTCCTTTCAAGTTAATGCTAATGATCTTTCTCTCCTCTGTATCCTCAGACCCCTACTCCTCTCCTTAGCTCATATAAGCATCATTTGTCTGACTGTCTTTAGAATTTCCACGTCTGTGTGGATTCTCTGTATGTATGTTAATAAATTTTATTTCTTCCTGTTAAATTGTGTTCATTTTTTTAAGCAAAATCTGCCTCATGTCAATTTGGTTCTAAGTCTAGCTAGAAGAACCTTGAAGGGCAGAGTAAATTTTCTTCCCCAACACAGTCCTACCTCTTTCTATTTCCATGTCCCCACTCATTTCCATCTTCCCAAATGCAACATTTTCACTTCTCTTCAGGATTTTGTTTGGAATTTACTTCATGTTTCTTAATAATTAGCCTGTATTTTTACTTCTTGATTTTACACCAATAAGCAAAGGGCTTTGGACTGATCATTATTATGATTATATAGCTCTTTTCACCTCCTTCTATTGCTACAAAAAACACTTTCCCATATTTCTAAGAATTATAACATAATTTAACTTAAATAAGTATACAATATTGAGATTATTATGAATATGTATATTAGTCAGCTAGGCTGCCATAACAGAAAATTTATTTTCTTACAATTCTAGAGGCCAGGATTCTAAAATAAGAGTGCCAACATGGTCAGGTCCTGTGGAAATCTCTCTTCCTGGCCTGAAGATGGCTATCTGCCCACCATGTCCTTACTTGGAAGAGAGAGAGCTCTGTTGTCTCATCCTCTTCTTATAAGGACACTGTCCCTATTAGATTAGGGCCTCACTGTTATGACCTCATCTAACTTTGATTACCTTTTATAAATCCTATTCCCAAATACAATCACAATGGGGGTTAGGGTATCCAGTATGAATTTTGAGGAGACACAGATCTATCCATAGTAAAATGAAAACCATGCTCACTATATATATAGTGAGCATATGAAAAAATATATATATTTTCATATATATATATATACACATATACACATTTTCATTTTAGGCTCTGGTAATTTAGCCAACATGGAAGAAACGAGGAAAAAGGCAACATAACTAATATAGAGCTACTCTTTAGAGAGATAATAACATTAATTTCATTCAAATATTTTCATTCAAAAGCTTATTTTTTATAAATATTTTTAATATTATTTATTTCAATGAAGCCATTTTTCAACAAAGCAAAAAATAAAAGGCAGCTACATATATTTCTTCTCCCTGCTTTAATTGTTTCCATAGAGACCTAGGGTTCTGAAAATTTCCTTAATCATCAACCTTCAGACTAAGAATTGGTTCACATGTTAACATTTTGTTGTGCTGCAAGAATATTGCAGGAATTAACATTGAGATCAATAATACTTTTTTTTTTTAAATTTGGAAACAAATTATTTACTTAATAAGATCTCCAAATGTGAGAGGTAAGTTAATCTTTTAGACCCCAGGTGCATAGAATTGAATTAAATTTTATCCTTGGTTCCTCAGTTCTTACATGATATTGTTTTATTTTGCTTAATAAATGAACACAACTTGAGACAATCTTACTGATTGTCTAATTCCATCTCATCTTATTGCACCCCCCACAAGCAACTACCTGTGTCTATCACTCTTTATATATATATATATATATATATATATATATATATATATATATTTAAGTGGAAACATGTATTTAAATGGAAACAATATTTTTCTTGGGTTTTCCTGATTTTGTGTTTTATCATAGAGTATCATGCTACATGCAGTATTGGGGAATTTTCTTTTTTCCTTCATCATTGTGTTACTGAAATTCAACCATAGTATTTTACATCTGCCTCTGGTTTATGATATTCCACTGCACAACTCTATAAATTTATTTATTTATCTGTACTATCCATGGGCATCTGACTCTGGATTCCCAGCTATGCTGACACCATGTAGGCTGCCCATTTTTGTGGACTTGTATCTCAGTGGTCCAGGCCCTACCTACAAGGATCTCACTGTCAGTTCTTCTGTTCTCACTTTTGGTCACCTTGGTCTTGACTCTTGGATGCTGTGGGGCAGGTTCATAATGCTTGTTTGTTGTTTTCAGAAGGGACAAGGATTATGAGCTATGCTGCCATCACACGGGATTGGACTACCCATTCCTCCCTCATGTTGAATAGTAGTATGCCCAGATAACATATTGGCAAAGTTGGTATGGGACTGAATATCTTCATTAGAAGACTAATCAGGCCTCATTATGGTTCTTAAATTAGTGGTTCATTGCTATGCATTATAGTCACCTGATCTATGCCTGTCCACACCCCCAGACATCCTCATGAAATTTACCAAAGTACATTAACGAAGACCAAATTAAATGGTTATATCCATGATTTATTGGTAGAGACCCTTGATATTATTGCAGAAAATATTACTGGTGATCATCAAAATTCTTTCTTTTCTTTTTTCCTAGAAACACAGAATAGGTCCATATGGCTAGGTCTTGTAAAAGGGCATGAATGTGTTATTTTGGGTGAAATGTATTAAAAATATTAATTCTTTAATATTATCTAATATCTTGTTGATATAAAAAAAAAACTCAGCACTTATCTCAAATATATATTTCATACCTGGCTTGGACAAGACATTTGCAATTGCTAACATTGGTCACTGGATTGAAGTGGTAACTAAATGATTTCTTCATTATAGAGTTAAATTTTCCCCTTCTAAAAAAAATCCCCGTGGTGTTACTTTGTCAATTTCTAAATACCCACTAACTATTAAGCTAATGGTTTAAACATCAGTTGGAATTTTCACCTGGGTTGCATCATGATAATTTTCTAATGTTTATAATTCTTTACATTTACTGATATTGTTTTATCATATTAAGCTTTTTCTCGTTAATCAGGCTATTTATTTATGAGAAATACAGTTCCTGTTATAAAAAGCAGTAAAAATTCAAAAGCATTTCTCTTTATAACCAATTTACAAGGACAGGAATTTGTTTAAAGGTGTCTCAATCTAGATTCTAGAAAACTAAGTCTTATACAACAGTTAATGGCTTGCTAGTTTACTATGATGTGCCAGCTTAGTGAGAGGCAGGAGTACTGGAGAAGGGCACTTAGGTAGAGAAAGAGGGAGAGCACAGTATGTACATTACCAGTCTGGCTACTGCTTGGAAGGAGTAAGGTGACTGCTAGGTTGTTTGGTTTTTAGATGCCACATGAACTATCTTGCCTCAGGAACTTCTGTCCATGGGGTGAAAGAAATCTACCCACCAGCTTCCATCTCTCATCAGTTATGATTTACTGCTTACATGACATCTTGCAAATCTTACAGTGTCTAATGTTTCTGTGCCAATAGAAAATCTCCAGGGTGAGAAGCAAGAGGCACAGAACTCAAGGAAACTGAGTTGCTGTTGGCTTGTGTGCCCATGGAGTTGGTCCCATTGTGGCCAAGACAAAACAAGTGGACAAGGCCTCAGGTATTGAGACAAAGGAGAAGATCAGGGTTGACACATCATAGGGGATTGACACGAATACTCAACTCCAACTGACAAAATCTATTTCTGGCTTATCCTCTTTCTCTCCTCCTTTACACTCTCATTCTTTCTCCCCCAATCCTCATTGACTATTGGATTTGTATAGAGATATATTTTTATTAACTGCAATTGTTCTCTTAATGCTCAAACCATCAAACTGTTGGTCAGTGCAGATGGCTTCAAGCAGTCTCTGGTGTCATTTCTGTCACATCCTTACAAATTTTTTGGAAACGTCCTTTCACAAAAAACATCTCCAGAACCTTAATACTCTCCTTGCCTCAGACTGGGTATCAGTTATTTTTCTAAAGAACTATAGTTCCTCTAATGCAGAATGGCATGAGGGACCCAAACACTAGCCTTACTGATACTCACTACAGGAATGACATGATGCATAGTTAGAAGATTCTTAGAAGATATGTTTCAAAATAAAGAATTCACATTGATAAATCCAGTTCAATTTTAACAGAACAGTGGGTTCACTTGAATTCTTTGAGGTTTCTATCTTTAAATCATATCTACCTTCTTTAGCACTGAAATTCAGGACTCAAAATAATCAATATACTTAATTGCTTTATCTCATTATATAAAAGAAACAGTTTCAAGACACAATTCCTATTACTAATATTAATTAAATCTCTGAACGAGATGAGATCAACTTCTTATCTGTGCTTACAGTACTTTTCACTGAGGATACACAGTCAAAATTGCATGCTGTGAAGTTCCATGCTTTCTGTGGTTACCGTTAAAAACTGATATGCATTTGGGTTAACTTTTTATTATTTATTTTTAATCTCAAGAAATTATTTTGTTGTTGGTTTTTGAGTAGTAACACATTTGCAGGATCTAAGAGTCTAAGCTATATAGATAGGTAAATAGAGATTATTTTTTCTCTTTTATATGCCTGCCCTAATTAGTAAATTTCCTATGGACCAGCAACTAACAGGTGAGAAGTGAGAGGCGAGAGGGAGTCCTACATGAGGGAAAGGTTTGAGTCCCTTGTCTGGATTTCTCAGCTCAAGGGCTCCCTCTTCTGTTAAGCCTCTGGAAGTTTATGTAATAAATGTGCTTTGTTCTTCAAATTTTAAGGCTTTTTTTTTTCTTCCTTCCTCCTCTCTTTTCCTTCCCTTCCCTTCCCCTTCCTTTTCCCCCTTCCCTTTTTCTCTCCTTGCCTTCCCCTTCCTTCCTTCTCAGTTTTCCTGTCCTGTTCATTTTTATTCTCAGACTTCCTCCCAGTGGTCATCCTAAGGGCAGCACTCCCCTCTCTGAGGGACACTGTATTGCTGGGTTTTCCAGGCTCTTCTACTGCTCATGCTGCTGCTGTGTTTCTCCCCACTCACCACACCAGGTGTTCCAGTGTCCCCTTGGCCTGCCTCACAGGTGTAACTTCCACTCCAAATCTGCTACCTCAAGTTTATCCCTGTCTCCCTGCAGACACACTTTTTAAATAGGTGTGATTGGGGGGGGGGGGGGGGGAATGAATCTGTGAGTTTTCTCCTCCTGAAAGTACTGATTGGTTTGTTAGTAGTTATCTCATAGCTAGTAGGATTGCTTTCAGAATTTTGTTTTGTTTTGCTTTGTAGCATTTTTAAAGAGAAAATGTGAGGGATTGGTAAAAGCTGCAACCATGTTCCTCTAGGAATGTAGAACTCCCAGGGATTTCTCAAGACATTTGGCATTAGAGCTATCTCCCCACTATCCCTTCCTCATAGACTATGCTGGAAAATAGAGAAACCAATTGAAGGATCAACAACTAAAGTCATTCATGCTGCCTGAGGCAGAGTTAAGCTAGGAAGTGGAAAACACTCTGCTTTTATTCTATTTTCATTTATTTATTTATTTATTTATTTAAAAGATTTTTTTTTTTTTATTTGACAGAGTTCACAAGTAGGCAGAGAGTCAGGCAGAGAGAGAGAGAGAGAGAGGAGGAAGCAGGCTCCCTGCAGAGCAGAGAGCCCGAGGACGTGGGGCTTAATCCCAGGACCCTGGGATTATGACCTGAGTTGAAGGCAGAGGCTTTAACCCACTGAGCTACCCAGGTGTCCCACTCTGCTTTTATTTTAGATATTTCCTGCAGATCGACCATGTAAAGCAAACCAGGGGCCCTCAACGACAAATGTCTACAAAGGGAGAAGAAAAGAGTTGGACTCTTAAATAGTTTCAGGGAGGGAGTGATGAGGGCTCAGATGGCAGGTTGAGGACAAACCACAAGGGGACGCCCTGCAAACTCCCCACCCCCACTCCCAGGTGGGACATACAGGACCTTCCTCAGGCATTCCGGGCTGCCCTAAAGCTAAGGGAAAGAAAAAACAACAAATGTAGAGATCACAGTCCAGCAAGAACTGAGTCTCCCTCAGTTTTCAAAATGTCTTAGTGATTTACAAGGAAAAAAAAAAAAAAAAAAGCATTCTTAACATTAACTTCCAGAAGTAGAAACACCCAACTGTCTTAATGTTAATGCTTTACTGGAGGGAAAAACATTAACTTGATAATGGCAAGTCCTCCAGTATCTTATAGGTCCTCTTTAGCATACACAAGTTCTTTTGAAAGCCTTCCTTTTTCCTATCTCCAACTCTAAGTATATAAACAGTCACCCTTCACAACCCTGGGGTAGCAGCTCTTTCTGCCCAGGGGTCCTGACCCCATGCTTTTATAAAATCACCTTTTTGCACCAAAGGCATCTCAAGAACTCTTTCTTGGTCATGGCTCTGGACCACACCTACATTCCAAAACTACATCAACAGATATTTCTAACATCTAGAAAAAGGTTTTGAAGTTGGTCCCTTTGATGAGGGAGCAGGAGGCTGGCTGAAGACAAAGCAAAAAAAGCTAGCGCCTTGCACCCTCTTCTCCACCCGCTCCCCTCCATAGTATGTGTAGCATTCCTCAGGCACCCCTGACTGCCATAAAATGATAAATAGTTAACTTGCAGAGATCGCAATCCTGCAGAACAGGAATCTCCCTTGCTCTACAGATGTCCTAGAGATCTACAAACAGGGAGGTTACCTTATCAATAGCACAAATTTCCAGAGGCAAATAACTCTCAGTTCCTGAAGCCCTAATGTCTCCCTCCCCACCATAAACTGGAGGAGGCTGAGGTAGAAGGGAATGTAAATGATAGCAGGATCATAACACCCCACCAAGAATCTCCCATCCCTTCACCACCCCCTCCAACTGCAAGGTATATATCCTGCCATCCCTCACAACCCGGAGCAGCAGCTCTTCCTGCCCAGGGGTCCTGTCCCCATGCTTTAATAAACCACCATTTTGCACCAAAGATGTCTCAAGAATTCTTTCTTGGTCATCGGCTCCAGACCTCAGCCCACTGAACCTCACCTAGGTTCTAGAACTTCATCACCTTAATTCAGTGATCTAAATGAGTTCACAATTCTCAGAAAATATTTTCATATTTTTAAAGAAAATGTGCATACTAAGGGAATATCAAAACCCATTTGATGTTGAAATGATGACATCGCAATTGAAAAACAATTCCAGTCCTTGCATATATTTTTAACGATTTTTGTTTCTGGATTTCCTAAATGATTAAAAATTAGTAGAAGGTAGGAAGAATAAACTTCCCTCTACTCTTCTAGGTTCTTGGCTTAGATATAATCTGTAATGAATGACAGATTAACAGGAGAAAAACAGAAGTTTAATAGTATATTTACCTCCTGTATACTTGGGAATGATGCAGAAAAACTGATCCCTGAAATGGCCCAAGCCACCCTCTTAAATACCATCTCCAGGTAAAGACAAAGGAAAGAAGTAGGGTGGGTGGGGAAGGCCGGTTTGGGAAGATAACCAGGACAAACAGAGTAAACAAAGTTAAGGTTGTTATGCAGATGTAAACTGTTTCCTTCCCCACTGAAAAGGTTTTCTGGAGATTTGGTCATCTTCCTTTTCCTGGTACAGAGAGGGAGACAGCCTAACCAATGAAGTTTCTCTTATGAATGTAAATGTCTCTTACAAAGGTTAACTTCCACTCAGTTTTCAACATTGTTGTTGTTGTTGTTTTAACCAGCTTAATTCTTATGCCAAAGAGGCATATTTTGAGTTGGAAAATTCTGCTCACCTTCAGTAGTAATGGTCCAGCTCTACCCTAGAAAAGCAAAGCCTGCTAACTGGTGCGCTAACATGCCGCATATCAAGTCAATGACAGTACAGAGTTTTCTTTTTTTGGTGTTACTCGTTTCAAAAGCGAAAGTCATTTTACCTGACAACGTGTTAAAAAGAGAGTGGGAATTTTCCAAGAAGTATTACCAAAAACAAGTTGGAAGCCTCTATTTTTAGAGCAATCTTAGTACCTGTTTTAGTCCGGGTCCTCTGGGAAGCTGACATCCACATGTAATTAAATGTGCAAGAGATTTATTAGGTGAACTGCTCATGAGGATAAATGGGGACAGAGTCAAGGGAAGTGATCAATGCATGTTTGATGTCTATGGAAGAGAGAGGGAAAAAAAAGGAGACTTTGGCAGAAGTACCTCCTTCTGCAGTACAGCTCTAAGACATTTCATCAAGGCCTTCACTCAGTCCTTCAGCCAAAGTCACCCTCCAGGAACAGATCTGCTGTAGTCTGCTGTGTTCAGTCATTGCCCATGTAGGGGAGGACATTTTTTTCCCCTCCACCCTTCTAGGGTTTTGTTTTGTTTTGCTTTGTTTTGTTTTGTTTGGGAGGGGCTAGTCTATTCATTAAACGGACATAAGACAGATTAACAGGAGGAAAAAAAATTAATTATGTACATATGGAAGCCCTGTAAGAATAGGAGACCCAAGGACAAGTCAGTCAGTTGAGGCTTATATGTCATTGTGAACTTGAGGGATGGGACTGGGGCCTGGGGCTTCCAAGGGGAGCTGGGTAATTTATAGAACAATAAGCAGAACAGATGTTTGGTAATTAGATGTTTGCCCTGTCACACAGATAGATCTTTCAGATAAAAATTTATCTCTGGTAGTAACTCTTTTTTGGGGCCTGGCCCCCAGTCTAAATTTTTTTTTGTTAGTAAGGGGAAAGGTACAAGTTTTTCTTGAGTAGGCTGATGAAGGATAGTTGTAAGAAAGGCAGAAAGGGACAAAGACCCCCCTCCCCTACCCTAAGAGAAACCACCCTTAGAAGGATTTTTTTTTTTTAGATTATTTATTTATTTATTTGACAGAGAGAGACCACAAGTAGGCAGAGAGGCAGGCTGAGAGAGAGGGGAAAGCAGGCTCCCTGCCGAGCAGAGAGCCCGATGTGGGGCTTGATCCCAGGACCCTGGGATCATGACCTGAGCCGAAAGCAGAGGCTTAACCCACTGAGCCACCCAGGTGCCCCCCTTAGAAGGATTTTATACCACCCTAGAAGGAGCCCTCTACCCTTTCCCCTGTGATAGGTAGAAGAGAAAAACCTGATTGGTTGACAGGCTCAAGGAGGGTTAATCAGATTAAAACAGCCTGCCAACAAGCCCATTAAAAAACCCCTAGACATAGAAACTCTGGTGGCAACCCTGTAGGGTTCCCTCCCTCTCAGGAGCTTTGTATTACCACTTAACTATCACTCAATAAACTTTGCTTTGCTGCATGCCACTCCTTGTCTGGTCTACCTCTTCATTCTTCCAAGTTGAGTGACAGAACTACAAGCACCGAACAGAGAAAAAAAAAATCCTGTAACACCTTAAGCTCAAAATAACCTGCAACCTAAGGTGGCATATTTTGGGGCCATGTATTTTGCTCCTCTTGTGAGCAGGCTTTGGAAGTATGAACCTGAACTGGATGCTGGTAGATTGAGAGCACAGCCCCTGAGTCTTAAGTCACTTTCCCGGCAAGTAGGTAGCTCATTTCCATGCCCATCATTTATCAACTGTGAAGAAAGCATGCTAGGGCCCTTATGGCATGGAGCTCTGGGTGTGGTATATAAACAATGAATCTTGGAACACTGAAAAAATAAAATAAAATTTAAAAAAATTTTTTTAAAAACTTTTAAAAAAGCATGCTAGATTCTCTGTCTCTAAGATTACAGGACACTATGTGTCTTTTATGCAAAAATCTAAAATTAAATGCAAAACATACGTACCTAGAAGATGTTTACACCTACAGCAAAAATAAGAGCCATTCCATTTTCCTGCACATTAAATTTGTGCCCATGGTCTAAAAAGTTAAAAGTACTGAGCTCTTGGGGTGCCTGGGTGGCTCCATCCATTGGACTCTTGATTGTCACTCATGCTGTGATCTCAGGATAATGGAATTGAGCCCTGAGTTGGGCTCCAGGCTCAGCAGGGAGTCTGCTTCTCTCTCTCTTCTCTTTCCCTCTCCTTCTGCCTCTCCCTACCACTTGCATGTGCACTCTCTCTCTAAAATAAATAAACAAATCTTTTTCAAAAAAGCATTGAACTCCTCCAGGGAATCAAGTTGGCTATGAAGATCACTAACTTTATGAATGGGAAAAGAGCATGAATACTTCTGATTATAGAAATACTGGTTTTTAAAAAAATATGATATAATCACTACCTTGACAAAATGAGAGTCTTGAAGGAATAGAGTACATGATTCATGGAATTCTTTCTCAGTTCTGATCCCATTTATCTTGTGCTTTTTATTTTTTTTAATTTTTTATTTTTTATAAACATATATTTTTATCCCCAGGGGTACAGGTCTGTGAATCGCCAGGTTTACACACTTCACAGCACTCACCAAAGCACATACCCTCCCCAATGTCCATAACCCCACCCCCCTTCTCCCAACCCCTCTCCCCCCAGCAACCTTCAGTTTGTTTTGTGAGATTAAGAGTCACTTATGGTTTGTCTCCCTCTCAATCCCATCTTCTCAACAGATGAGTGGATCAAGAAGATGTGGTATATATACACAATGGAATACTATGCAGCCATCAAAAGAAATGAAATCTTGCCATTTGCGACAACATGGATGGAACTAGACCGTATCATGCTTAGCAAAATAAGTCAAGCAGAGAAAGACAACTATTATATGATATCCCTGATATAAGGAAGTGGTGATGCAACATGGGGGCTTAAGTGGGTAGGAGAAGAAACAATATCTTGTGCTTTTTAGAAAATTCATTAACCAATGATTAACTGATAAACCATGTGACAATCACAGGGCAAAGGGCCTGAATGTCAAAGTCTCAGGTCAGGGAGCCTATGGCATTTAACTATTCAGCTTAGGTGCGTTTGTTCCTCTGGTGGCCTCTTCCACTACCTCACTGTCATTCCTAAACTCCAAATACACCTCAGCAACCGAGCACCAGATGATTCACCTTTCTGCTGTGTCTATGACTGCATCCCACCTTAGACCTGGTCTCACAATTTTCTTGGACTATTTAACAGTTTTTCCAGAAATCCACAGGACCTGCCATGTCATTCCCCACTGACATTCCCCGAACTTAGTCCTGCCTCTGTGTAGATGCTGTCTCTGAGAATGGCATTCACCTATTTATAATAGCTCATGTGATGCCTTTCGAAATTTTATTGATTTTGAGGCTAATCATCATGGGATGATTCTGGGTCCTTTTCAATTAAGATAAAGAAAACATGATGCCAGATGGAGAAGAATGATTCCTCATCTCTTCCTCTTCTTCCAATACTGAAAAAGCAAGCATGCGGTGGAAATTTTGTTTTTATTTAAAGGTTTGATAGAGTTCATCTTTAAAATTGTCACGGAAAAACATGTCATCGTTTATTCTGCCATCCAGTAGAAGAAAACAAAGGAAAAACATAAACAAAAGGTAGGAAGTGGTAGAAAGAAAAAAAATAACAAAAAGAATCAGAGAAAATAAGATAAGGTTAATTAATCAGTCCATCAGTCAATTAATTAGACCATAATTTATTGAGTAGTTACCATCAGGATTACATTACACAGCAACATAACAAATTCCCGAGCACTGATAAGAGCCATGAGAAAAATAAGTGAGCTAAAGAAATAAGAGTAGGCAATGGATTTCATTAGGAAGGTCAGAAAGCCTCAAAAACCTGATATTTGAGTTGAAATCTGAATGATTGGTGGGACAACATTCCAGGCTGGTGGGGCTTCATAGAACATGTCAATGTCTCAGGAGGCTACAATCGGACTCCACTTTCATTCTCCTTCTCTGCTTCTGGAGTCACTTTTCTTACATATATTTTCTAAAACAAATTAGGTTAAATTGTCCATAGTATTTTCTTACAATTATTTTAATCTTCTTGATATCTGTATTTATTTCATATCTTAGTTCTAAAATTATTAGCTTTTGGGCGCCTGTGTGGCTCAGTGGGTTAAGCCTCTGCCTTTGGCTCAGGTCATGATCTCAGGGTCCTGGGATCAAGTCCCGAATCGGGCTCTCTGCTCAGCAGGGAGCCTGCTTCCTCCTCTCTCTCAGCCTGCTTCTCTGCCTACTTGTAATCTCTCTCTGTCAAATAAATAAATAAAATCTTAATAAATAAATAAACTAAATTAAATTACTAGCTTTTTATCTCTTCATGGTCATACTTCCAAAAGTTTGTGTATGTTATTATCTTATTTTTAAATCTTTTTTTTAACTCTATTCTCTTATGTCTTTTACATTAACTTCTACTTTCATTCTATTAATCCTTTCTTATGCTTTGATGGGTTAATTTTGTTTCTAACAATATGAAAGCAGGGTCCACTGATGTGTAATCTTTTTATTTTTAATACATTAATAAAAGGCTATAAATTTTCTTCCTTTTTGTTTTAGGGCCTTTGCACTCCTTCTGCCTGAAGATGTTGTTCTCTTGCTCTCTTGCCTTTAGTAGCTCTATCTTCATATTTTCCTGGAGGCTTTTAAGATTTTATTTTTACTCTTTGTCACTACATCTAAATTTATTAGTTTGTTTTTTTAATTCATCCTCTTCAAGACTGAAGTGGGTTCTTTTCACCAAAGACTCACTCTTCAGTTCTACAGATTGTCTATGGTCTTGTCCATACGTATATCCAGGGTCCTTCTTCCATGTTTCTAGTTAGATCTTAAAACTACTGGATGCCTCCTCCAGGTTTTGCAGCTTTTTTTTTTTTTTCACACTCCTTATCCCTCTCCAATTGCTGTGTTTTCTGGCTTAACTCTTTTACAAGATCTTCCAGAACCTAATTTGTGCTTTTTATCAGTACATTCTAGACTTTTGTTTTTAATTTCAAAAACAGTTTTCATTTTTGACGTTTATCACTTTTATTCCTTACTGGTCATCATTCTTCTTATACAGCTATAGTTTATTCCTTTATTCCTTTATCCATTTAATGGTAGAATGCACAAAGACATAAAAAGGTCATCCGGAAAATAATGTTAGCTGTTAAGATTAATGTTTTCATGTTTATTTGAAAGTCCAATTCTGTTTCTTCTATTAACATTTTCCTGACGTTTAAATTCTTCCCTATGTTGAGTTTTGTATTTGTCTTGGATTTCTTTGATCTGTTAGACATCTTGACTATATGACTGTGTATCTTTGGGAATAAGTTTCCATTTCAACTATCTTTTGTTTGTGCAAACTGCTTAGAGAGAGAGTAAAACATGTCTTGAATCCTAGTACAGTTTCAGAAAAAGTAAGAAGGAAGTATCTTAATGATATTTTCAGTGCTAGCCTCCTCCATGTGGGTCCTCCCTATTCTTCCCATCCTTTACAATCCACAACACAGTGCTTCTCTTGCCTGATAGCACTCACTCATTGCTCCTGTTTGGAGGAGTTCATGTGCTTGGCTCCTACTGTGTTTTCTTTTTTGTTGTTTGTTTGTTTCTGGCTCCCTCCACCTCTTAGTATCCATCGCCTCCGTGTGTACCACACTCTTGGAGCTACTTTTGCCTTTTGTCCTGGTCCTATCTTTTGTGACTTTCCCGTATCATCCTATATAGTACCCATCTCTGAGAAATGTTGCTCTCTTTTATGGCCAGTGAAGTGGTGAAATGTTCCTTTTTTTTTTTTTTTTTAATTTCTTAAGTGTTTATCTATGGGCTTTCCTTGTTTTTTTGTTTTTTGTTTTTAATAGTTTTTATGAATCTGGAGAGTAGAGAAAATTACAGCCTGTGCTCAGACTGCCATCTTCAATGAGAATTTAGTACGGAAAATTTTAGAGTAAAGTTCTTAGGAAGCTTTGCAAAACTAATAGCTGTGGAATTAAAATTATTCAGGTCATACAGTACTAAAAGGTATTTGTCAACAAATATTATAGCACAGACCTATTTTAACTTATTACTATCTATTGTAGTGCCCCCTGGTCCATGGGGCTAATGTTCCAAGACCTCCAGTGGATGCCTGGTGCAGATTGCAGTGAACCCTACATATACTATATATGCTATGTGGTTTTTTTCCCTATACATACATACCTATGATGAAGTTTAATTTATAATAGAACAATTATGATATGTACTATAAAATAAATTATGTGAAAAAGGCCTCTCTGTCTCAAAATACCTTTTTGCACTATACTCACCTTCTTCTCATGATGCTGTCAGATGATAAAATGTCTATTTGACAAGATGAAGTGAACTATGTGGGCACAGTGACACAGTGTCCAATTGCTTCTAACTTGATGATAGCTCAGGAGGAGGACCATCTGCTTCCAGACCTTGGTTGACCACAGGTAACCAAAACCACAGAAGGGGAAAGTGCAGATAAAGAGGGACTGCTGTACACAGAATCTAGTATTATCTTTAAAAAAACCTAATATGCTATAATCAGGTAGTGTATATTCCACAAATACTGTCATAATTCCAGAACTATATCAACATAATCCATTCAATTAATACATTAAAATAAAAAAAATATATAACTATAGAAATAGGTGGCAAAAGGACATTAGATAAAACTTACCAGAGACTCTAATGAAAATCTGTATAAAATAGGAATGTTTGGAACCAAATAATTTAGTAACTATCATACAGTAAGAAATAATTACTTCTTTCCAGGCACATATATTTAGGGCATAATTCTGGCTCTGCTTGTTTCTATTCAGTTTTGTTCCACACAGCCTCTTCATCCCTGGATCCCGGCTAATGTAGTAGTCTTATCTGCAATGTGCTAATTCTAATAGCAGTAGAAGAAAATGAATCCTGGGAAAGCCATGAGATGGTTCTTAAAGCTTCTGTTGAACATGACATTCAGTAATCCAAACAGCTCAAACAACTCCTGTGTCAGTCTGATATGAAAGAAAGAGAGAAGTATACACCTTCAGTTTGGACATACTGGAAATTAAATGGTAGTAGAGGAGGCCATGCATACTCTTTGGAAGAGGCCATGCATACTCTGGAGGAAGGACAGTCAGAAAATGGAAACAAGATGCCACCCCAATATGAAAAATAATCTTATCCCATAACTAACAGTAAAATGACCTTATGCCTATGAAAATCAGGAATAAAACAAGGATGCCTAAAATCAGCCTTAAGACTCAAAATACCAAGAAAAGATTTACTTAATGTGTTAAGAAAACAAATTGATCAGTTTGAATATTTAAAGGAATACATAGTGTTATCCTGCTTTGGTAAAGATACTGAGTCTATAAACTCAATGATAGTTTGTCAAATAAAAAATGGTAATTATTAATGTACCTGGCAACAAGATGAATTACAGAAATAAAACACATTACAATAATGGGTGAAGCTGTATTTTATTAAGAATAAAATAAATCAAAGATGCAGAACCATTAGGAACAAAAACAAACAAACAAAAAAGCTTAAAGGAAGAATGGACATTGGATTACTGTGCAACATTCTTGAAAAAGATTGATCATCACAAATATCAGTTCAAAATTAATATATATATAAATGAACAGAAAAACACCTATTACTTATTTTGTATATTGCATGTAACTTAACTTATGTGTCTTATATATTTGCATGTTTACTTGTGTTTCTGTCTTCCCAACTTGACTGCAAGTTCCATGAGTCAGTCCTGATCACCATTTTAGCCACCGCACCTTATATGATACTCATAGGAGCGTAATAAATATTTATGGATTGGATGAACCACGAAATTATCAACATAGCAGTTTGTTGTACTACTTTTGAGTAAGCAATTCATGTTCTGGTGATGTTATTTGGCCTATTAGTAGGTTCCCTGCATAGTGCTAGATGTAGTGGTGAATATGGTGATGAATATTCTTTGTCTGAATCGCTCTCCACCATACTTTCATAAATAATGAGAGGAAAGAAGAAAGGAACACTTGCCTCAAAGAAACACTTTTTCTAATGGGAATAACAGCCATATATACTGTTGACTCTTGGACAACATGGGGATTAGGGGCACCAAAACTCTGCATAGTCAAAACACTGAAAATAAATTTTTACTCCTCAAAAATGTAACTGCTAACAACCTGTTGTTGACTGGAGGTCTTACTAATAACAAAAGCAGTGGATTAAACACATATTTTGTAATACAACATGTTTTGTATGTTATATGTATTATACACTGTATTCTTACAATAAAGTTAAACTATAGGGAAGAAAATGTTCTCAAGAAAATCATAAGAGAAAATACATTTATACCTCTGTACCATATTGATTAAAAAAAATCCATGTATTGGTGAATCCTTGATTTCATTCTAACGCATGTTGTTTAGGGGCCAACTGTATAATTAAATGTTATGCAAGACAGAATGATAGGGGATGAAAACAGAACAGTCCCAGTGTAGTGGGGGTAAAGAATAGTTAACTGATTTTGACTTCAGGGAGAAAGGTCAGAAATTTTTATCCAATTACTCAGAACTGTAAAATGAGTAGAAATAGAGTAGGTAGGAAAAGTAGTTTTGAAAAGCTTAGATTAAGAGAATTAACTTTACTATCAATTTATTTTTTTAAGATTTATTTGTTTATTTTTGGGAGGAAGGGAGGGAGAGAGAGAGAGAGAGAGAGAGAGACAACATTTACAGTAGGGAGAGGTAGAGGGAAAGGGAGAGAGAATCCCAAGCAGACTCCCTGTTGAGTACAGAGCCCTCACGTTTGGCTCCATCTCAGGACCCCGAGATCATGCTGAGCCAAAATCAAGAGTCAGATGCTTAACAACTGAACCACCCAGATGCCCCTACTATCAATTTAAAGCAAGCTATAGCATTAGAAAAATAAATGTAATGAGAAAATGTATCATATAACTCTGAAGTCAAGCATGGTTTACAATTGAAATGTTTTAATTTAAACTTTATAGCCAGTTACACCTTTCATGACTGCCTTTAACATCCATAAACCAACATGAGAGAAAATTCCTACGTGCATTATTTCTCTTTGATCTTTTGCGTGGCTCTACTTTGATTTTCTTTCCTGTCTCTCTCTTGTTACACCTATTTCTCTTCTCCTTAACCTCTTCTCATTTTTAAAATATTATCACCTGGTAATAAATTATTCAGTATCGCCTTTTTTCTAATAGTCCAAGAAGATCTGCATATAAAGTTAGTAAAAATATTATTATTAAACCCTTCTTAATTGCACCATAGATGGGAGATTTCTTGGTATGTGTGTGATGGAACTATCACACACATTTATTATTTTTCAGGGAAGTAAGTCTCAATTTGTCAAAAAAAAATTTAAATTTAAGGAACTATAAATTATATTGATACCTATTTCCTAAATATCTAGGCATTCTTATAAAGTCCTAAGTCTGGATGTATTTAAAAGGACAACTTTAGAAAAGTAGATTCATCTTTGAGTTAATACATAATATATGACTCTTAATATTTTGCAATTGTATCTAAAAACAATAAAATGTATTTAGAAGTGCAGGTAACTGCAAAATGGTTATCATTCTGAAAAGGTTATTTTAAGATCTTTAAAAAGGTTACATAATTTGGATAAAGAATCAGTTGATGAATATATTCTCATTCCTTGGCCACATTGTGACATTCTTACAAATAAAAAGAGCGCATAATTTTCAATGAATGAACTAAGAGGCATTAGATCTAAGTTTGAGTTTTAATCTCCCACATTTTTAATTAGTACAAATGCAACTTAAACTATTGCCTGCTTAAGCAAATGACAAAAGACAAATTTTCTAAAATATATATTTTTATATATTTTATATATAAAGTACATATATAAAATATATAAATGCTCTTCAATATAAAATTGTCTGTGAAGCATAAAAGATGGTTTCTGTACACTGTTACATTGCCACATATGATTGTGGTTCTTAAGCGATTTATTTTCCATTTTCTTTTCTCATAAAATGCAGCATTGTAATTATCTTCTGGGCTCTATCCTCTTTGTATTTTACCTTTTTTTCCCCTTTTCTTTATCTGCATTATATAGTACCCCTATATCAATAGCACCATGGACAAGTAGACAAGAGTTCAGCTATTGCCAAGAGCGTCAAATTAAAATATTTATGAGATCATTGTGCTTTATAAGATAATAAATGCAATAGCAGACCGTTTATTGGCTGACATTCCATCTGTTCCCACAATAATTCAAATCTGGAAGGGAATATAATCCTGAGTTGGAAGAGAAAACTGCTGTCAGGTGCCAAACCCATATTTTTCCTTTTATGTGTTAATCTGGTCAGTAATAGTGCTTTTATCCAAGGGACATACTTACAGAGGGAAAAACAAGTCAAAATGTTGAAAATGTTTTGTTGTAAGAATGCCGAAAGTCAGAATAGAATTCTTCAGACCTTATTCATTTTCAAAACAAAATGAAAAGACCAATAATGAGAATGAAAAATGTCTAAAAGTTAAGTAGCATTTAAAGACTAACCTAAGTTTCAGAATCAGAAACAATTTTAAAATGGCAGAATTGATCATTCATAGAATATTTTAAAAAAATGATTTGCCCTGCATCCTTAAAAACTGAGAAAAGACTTATGGTTTTTTAATGAAGTGAACTAATTGGCTTCTGTCAATTCAAGTTAAAAAATGTATCTCCTACAGCTGTGCAAATGTCATATTTGGTAGAATAATGACAAAATTCACAGTATTTTGCTGTCTTGCGACCTGATAAAATACAGTGGGTGGGAAATAACTACACAGTGTGTTAGAATAATAAACTGATACACATGTATAGATATTTAACTTCAGTTTTCCATGATTGAAAAAAAAATTATATGCTAAAAATAAGAAAGTACTCTCCTACTGACTCTAAAATTTCTAACTAATTTTATCATTCAGTTCAATCACAGAAGCAGAACTATTGGAACACACAGGACAACAATCCTATTTAATCCTATAGATAGGATTAAATTTCACACAGCTTAGGAAGCTGGTTGCACAGACTTCCGGGAGGTTGTTTATACTGGTTGGTGATGAAGCCTAAAGTTGCCCAGGTAGGCGGAGAGGGAAGGAAGATGGATATCCAACAGGGAGAGCAGTCGAAAGGAAAGTTGTGAGGGTAAGTGAAATCCATGTGGACAGACTGGAACTTGCATGGATCCCTAAATGCCTCTAAGCCTCCAAATATGAGGATGAGCCTGTTGTGTGGAGGAAGCTGCTGTCCTTAGCTCTGGGGAGAACATGTACCTGGTCCATAAGTCAGAAAGTTATAAAGGAGATGTGGCAGGAGTGGAGTTGCTGCAGGTTCAGATGCTGTTGCACCTCAAAACTGGTCAGCCATAACAGCAGATAGACGATGACATGGGTTCAGTGCCTCATGCCGCGTGACTTTTCTAACCACAGGAGGGTAAAATGAATAAGACTACTATTTCACTACTCGCTTCCAATTTTCATGTAAGAAGTCTGGTCATTCCAAACGCAGTATGATAAAGGGAATGGTATTTTTGAGAAATGTAGTTCTAGCTTTTTAAAATAGACACAATACAATTCCACTACAATCCACACCTTGCAAACCTGACATTTATACAGTCCTTTATGAGCCATTCTTAAGATAATTCTAAGTAAAACAAGAGCAAAATTCTGCTTCCTTATAACATAAGGCAAACTGCACCTTGCACAATCCTCTCCCCCCGATGAGATAAAAAAAAAAAAATCCCTTTATCCATCCTTAAGTGATGTTCATCCTTCCTGAGTCCCATTCCTCTTTAGTATCTTATAAATGAAACTATGATACAATATTACCTACTATTAATACTCCTTATTTATTTATTTATTTATTTATTTTTAAAGAGCGAAAGAGATCACAAGTATGCAGAGGGACAGGCAGAAGGAGAGGGGGGAAGCAGGCTCCCTACTAAGCAGCGAGCCCGATGCGGGGCTCGATCCCAGGACCCTGAGATCATGACCCAAATCGAAGGCAGAGGCTTAACCCACTGAGCCACCCAGGCACCCCAATACTCCTTATTTTAGATGTTAGGCAAATATAAGAGGAAAAGACTAAAAAAGTTTTCATGTGCATGAGTAAGTATATGCATATCAGAATGAGAAATACTATCCATAACTATTGCAGTTCTCATTTCTGCCAGTGTTCATGTGACCACAGTTGGTATTTATAATTACATTGTTTTCCTATCTTTTGCTTCAGCAAACACTTTGTCTAGTTAAGATTTTAAGTGAGGTCTTGAGAGTCCCTCTTGTATTTGACGGCTTTCATTTTTCCAGTAACTTTAATCACTCGGTATGGGAATACTAAGAGGGACCCCAGAGGATCTCCTGCATTCCAAATATACTTATCTTGACTCCATTGTGTCTTAGCAACCATATTTCTCATTGGTAATCAGGATCGATAACATCAGACAGAGCACCCATACTCTCTTTGCCTATTGATTCACTAATATGAGGAGCCCAAAGAAGCCAAGTAGTAGTTTAAATTTTGATTTTAATGGAACTATCGATATAGGCCCTGATTTAAACATTTCTTCCTTGAGAACCAAGATAAGCAAGTCCACAGGTGTTGAGTATGGCATCAGTGAATTCATTATTATTTATTATTATTCATTATTATTCATTATTCATTATTACCCTGAAATAGCGAATTTCAGGGTAATAATGGGAAGTCACTCCTCTTTCATTCCTTGTTTTCTGGAATTGTGAATCCTAATTAGGAGAGAAATAGCACCTTCAGTTGGCTGCTGCTGTAAACCGTATATGGCATCTTGGAGGACAGTACCTAACCCCCACAAGATTTAGTCATCTTGTTGGCATTTCAGAAGGTTCTGACATAATTGTGTCAAGCCGGTTGCTTCAGAGTGATGGGGAATCACAAAGACAATAAATTACATGAGCATCTCTGCACTTATATTCTGTAAAACAAATTTCTTGGTCAGGAACTATGTTGTATGAAATGAGGTATTTCTTAAGGACACAGATGGAGGATTTAGAAGAAGGACTGCAGGCAAGTAAAGGAAATCCATGTCTAGAATAAATGTCTATTCCTTTGAAAACAAAGCCCTTCTCATCTCTTGATGAAAGGATATAGGTGGGTGTCCTAGAAGAGTCCTATTGGAGAGTGTTTCCCTGCGGATGTACTTGATAGACACCATTCTGCCACCCATCCATTCATTGTCCTCATTTCTCAAAGATTAAAAATGTCTTCTTATGAATTGTGTACTTATCTGCTTCAGGCCTTCATGCCTTTGTAAAATCCTGATCTTTTTTGTTCATAACATCTCAGTTGGGGGTTGTAGACATGATTATGACTCATATTTGATGAGATAGCAGATACAGTGAGAGGAGAAAGCTGTAAAAAATTATATTTTTATGTAAATATCCTCAGCATCATAAAATTACCATTATTATTTGCTTAAAAAATAAATATCTGGGGGCACCCAGGTGGCAAAGTCAGTTGAACATCCAACTTCTGGTTTTGGCTCAAGTCGTGATCTCAGGGTCATGAGGTCAAGCCCCAAACTGGCCTCCATGCTCAGAGTAGAGTCTGCTTAAGACTCTCTCTCCCTTTCCTCCCCTCCCTGCCCTCTTTCAAGGAAATAAATAAAACTTTTAAAAATAATAAATAAATAAATAAATAAATAAATAAATATCCATTCTAAGTTTAATTCAAAAGTCTGAGTCTGAGACTAGATTCTTTTAGAGGGGCCAAATCCTATCTCCTACCTACTGTAGTCTAAATTGTGTCCCCAATTTTCATATGTTGAAGTCCTAACTCACAGAACCTTAGAATGTAGCTCTATTTAGACATAAGGTCTTTGAGTTAAAATGAAGTTTTTAGGATGGGCTCTAGTTCAATGTGACTGGTGTCCTTAATAAGAAAAGGAAATTTAGACACAAAATGATATGAGATGAACACATGCAGAGGGACGACAATGTGAAAACACATGAAGGAGATAGTCATCTACAAGCCAAGAGAGGCCATAGGAGAAACAAACCTGCCAGCACCTTGATCTTGACTTGTAGACTCCAAAACTGCAAGGAAATAAATTTCTGTTCTTTAAGCTACCCATCCCATAGCATCTTGTTATGGAAGCCCTAGGAAATGAAGCTACTACCCAATTGGTAATGAAAATTTTATGTGCATGTCTCCCCTGCCCTTGCAAAGTTGTAAACTGCTTGGACATAGTTACTATGTCTTCTCAGTTTGCATGTATCATCACAGAAACATGTGTGACACTGTAGTTCCTTGATAAACATTTGTCAAATTAATAATAAAAGGAAAAGAATATTTTGATTTTGACACAACAGTTATTTTAAGTGATCACTAAATATTTTAAACTTGGAATAGCATAACCATTGAATTTTGAAAGCTATTATATTTTTGGAGCATGCCTCCTATTTAAAAATACTGACAAAACATTATAATAATAAAAATGTAAAACCTTAATGGAGATATTGGGAAAAATAGTAATAATCAAACAAATGGTTTTTATATGTGTTTGTAAAGAGATCACAAAACCGTTTCATGTCTTTCTTTTATCACTCTGTATTCAACTTTCTACCTGCCTTTCAATCCTTCACTCATTCAGCAAACAATTACGAAGGGATTGTTTACCTGTATGTCAATTACCAGGACCACAGAGATCTAGAAATGACCATTTTTCAAGAAATAATGTATTTTGATGAAAAATAATTTGTTGAATTTACATACATTAACAGAAGAGGTCTACTGAAAATATTTCAAAACAAAGCCCTATATAGAGTAATGGCATCTTAATTACTCTGTACATTGATAATAAAGATTATAAAGAAGAGCTGAATTCACCTGAAAGCTCTCATACCAAACTGAATTTTCCTCATTGCCTTGCCCAAAATGTTGGTGTTAAGAGTGTTGGTTGATGGTGAAGGACAATTACTACACGTTTTCCTCTTGCACTGTCCAGCCAAGTACGCAGTGCTGCCCAAAAGCAACATCACATTTTTTGACTGAACATCACAGTAGATAATGCTTGGTACAGTACAACATGCCATCCAACCACCTTAGAAAGACTACACTGAATTTGTAAGGAACATATCCCCTTTAGATCTTGTGAATTACATCCTCCAAATGTCTTCCTAATTGATTTGCTTTTCTTTAACAAAAATATCACTTTGAGATACCCTTTCTAATTCCATGGTCTTGTAATAAAGTTCATCATCCATATCACCAATTGGTTCTCTTGCCAAAAGAAAGATCTAATTATCTCACTTCTTGGCTTGAGTTTTTCTAGGTCTCTTCTCTGTCTACAGGATGCCAAACAAACTTCTCAGCAAAGCAAACAAGACCCTTCATCCTCTAGAGCCCCTAAGTCTGTACTCTTGCTCCAAACTTTCTCTAACACATTGAATAAATAGGCACTGACAGAACGCAACGTGTTTTTTTCCATCCCTTTACCAATGCATCCACTACTCCCAGAACTATGCACACTCTATTTCATCTGCTTGTAAACATGTACTCATCCTAGCCACTCCTTCTGCAAAGAGAAAACACTAAGTCTTAATTATTGCACTAGAAATGAAGGATGAAAGATGAATAAAACATGTTTCCTATATTCCAAAGTAGTACTAGCGACAATATGCATATAAATAAATATCATAACTTTGCAGAAAAAAAGTTATACTGTAACAAACGGGATAAAATAATGCATGAGAAGAGAAAAAACAATGGAAAGTTCAGTGAAAAGCACTCTGGAACTAGGATTTAAAACAATGTAAGAGGCATACATATGAGGAAAAGTGGAAAGGACACAACGGGCAGAGGAAATAGAATATACAGGAGCAGTGTGATGAAGAACAGCAGGACGTAGGCAATCTGGCTATAACTTCGCAGAGAGATGTGCAGAAACGGAGGCAGATGAAAGGAATACCGTGTCAGCTTTGTATCCTAAATGTGTCAAAACCTACTCTCAAAAACACATTTATGTGAATACTTCATTAGTATCTCCTCTTTTACAGCCCACAGTGCTCTTTATTGTGTGAGTGAAAAACTAAGTCTATGTCAAAGTCTTCCCATCTCCAATCTTAATGCTAAGACACCTTTAATTTCACATCTGGTATTTATTTAAACTGTTATTTCCAAAATGTGTTTATGTTTTTAAACATGGTTGTGGTTTTAATATAGAACATTTTCTCATTATAGGCTATTTCAAAATACTATCCAAACATGAGCTCAAAAAGTTGGGAAAATATCTGATACATAAATATTTTGTAAGTATTTCAGCACAGCTCTAATTGTTTTTTGCCTGATTCACTTACTTGTGTGCATTTCAAAAATAACGAAAATGGAAATATTGTATAATGGCTGATCTGAATTGCTAATTGTAAACTATTTTATTGCCAGGAGGGTTGAGTTTTAAGGGAATTTTTTAAAGGCAAACAAAAAGTAGTTCTACTTCTTAATTAGAGTTCTTGTGAAGTTTGTCTAAAAAAATATAAATGATGCTCTTTTGGAAGGATAAAATGAGTGTTCTGTATGTAGATATATAATTACGGCTAAACAGTTGACAGGTCATAAAATAATATATTCATTACATAAAGTTGCAATAAAATATTAATGTCAAGTCCAGAAATCTGTCTTTATGTGGAACATATCTGATTACTCACCAAGTATTTCTGTCAGATGAGCAAAGACCTTCTTTTCTTTTTCCAATTCACAAAGTTAAAGGCTTTTCACTGAAACCTCTAAACATACAAACCGATATGCAGATTTCTTTCAGCTACTGAGTAGAAACAGAAGTCTCCAGTTCTCTAATTTTCCTCAAAATTAAAAGGTGAAAGAGTCCCCGCAGAATTATGAAAAACAAGAAGCTGAGTTCAAGAGTTACTGGAAAAAGGCAACAGTAATTAGAAATCAGAAACTGAACTCGAATCCTTTGTGACTACTTAAAACTGATGACCAACTGTCCCTTTTTTTTTTTTTAAATCTTCAAGGCATGACTTGACCACAAGCCCTCTCTCCGGACCCCTGTCACTCCTCTTTCCCTTCCACTTAACATTTGCCACTCACCCTGAGCTTCCTTTCCTCCTTAGGTTCATCACCGTTTCTGAGGCTTTCATCACCTGTTTCCTCTGTCCAGGCACGTTGTTTCCCTTCTTCTCCCCTCTTGTTAAGTAGCCCCTACACAGCTCACCTGCCCCAACCTCAGTATCCCTTCTTAACTGACACCTTCTCTGGATTAGATCTCTTCTTCCTATTTCTCCCAGCACCAAGTACTGTTTGTTCCATTCCTCGCTCCCACACTGACAGCATGACAGAGAGCTTCAGGGTATACGCTCTGAAGTCAGAACACAAGAGTTTAAACTCCAGCTGTGCTGCTTACAAATTGTGTAAGGATGGTGGGGACAATAACTGCAAAGTTGAGAGCACAACATACACACATCTAAGGCAATATATTCTGTGATCAAAGACTTATTTTTCCATTTACTGGCACTGAAAGATCTTGGTTAAGTCACTAACTTCCATAGGACTTGGTTTCAGCAACTGTAAAAAAAGGATTTTTTAAAAGACTTATTTATTTCTTTATTTCAGAGAAAGGGTGTGCAGAGGGAAGGGGCAGAGGGAGAGAGAAACTCAAGCAGATGTCACACTGAGTGCAGAGCCCAATGCGGGCCTCAAAATCACAAGCCTGAAATCAAAACCTGAGCTGAAACCAAGAGTCAGACACTTAACCAACTGTGCCACCCAGATGCCCCATAAAATGTGTTTTTTTTTTAACATTTTTAAAAAGATTTTATTTATTTATTTATTTGTCAGAGAGAGAGAGAGAGAACACGCAAGTGAGCATAAGCAGGAAGAATGGCAGGTAGAGAGAAAGGCACACTCTCCGCTGAGCAGAGTGCCAGACATAGGATTCAATCCCAGAACACTGGGATCAATGACCTGAGCCAAAGGCAGATGCCCAACCAAAGGAGCCACCCAGGTGCCCCTAAAATATGGTTATTAATAGTACCTGTCAGTATCTTACAGTACCTGTCAGCTATCATCTAAGATGTATGAAATTCTCACATAGATAAGAAAATAGTCCTCCCCCCCCAAAAAAGAATATAGCTTAGTACCTGGCATATATTAAGCAGTCAATAATTTATTTGATATAGTTGTTCCATTTGTGATAAAACAGATGCCCCATTTTAAATACATCACCAGTTGTGTATTTGTTAAAAGTTTGCTCCCTCGCTACACAGGAAGATTCATGAAGATCAAAATGATATCCATCTATTGGGCAAGTATCCCCAAGACCTAACCCAATGTTTGGTATATAGAACGAGTTCAAGAAATATAGCTAGTCGGTGAATAAATCCATCTCTCCTCTCAAGGGAAAGTTATTAAATCAACTAACTTGCAGTAACTTATTGGAACTCTTGTGAGATTTCCAATAAAGCAACATATATTAAAAACATCTACCACACAGCTAGAAATATGCTAAGTATTCAATAAATGTGATTTGTTTTTCTTTTTCCCAGGTCACTAAGAAAACCTGTATACCTCTTCAATGCACCACATTTGTAATCTGTGTCAATAAAATTCATCTTCACTCTGTCATTAGGACAACTTCCAAAACATTAAATGTTGTTCTTTTATAATTTTCAGTTATACAATACATAGTTATGGTAGTTTACGCCAAAACAGGTTATGGAGCTCCTTATGCTACGATTCCAGAATTTTTCCTTAAATTGGTTTTAAATATTTGCTTCTTCTATATCTCTTTGTGCCACCTTGGAAAGTTACAATGAAAAGCGGGGCTAGACCAGATGAACTCTAAACGACACTCCATTACCTATTTGCATGTACTCCCTGTGGAGGAGACTGTAAATTCTTAGCAATCACTGAAAAGAACATGAATGTCCCTTAATGACACTGTGTAAGCATGCAATCACACTCACTCTCTCTCTCTCACACACACACACACACGGAGTTCCAACTGAACTAAATTTATATAAATTTTCTGTCCTTCATTTCACTGACATTTTTCAATCGCTGATGTTCTAACCAAAACTTCAAAAACATTTTAAATCATAAGCCACTGAATGCGGACAGCTGCACTTGTCTCTTCTTATATTTGATATTCAAAGACCATAGAGCCTCACTGAGAAAAAGCACTGGGAAAGCTTTTATCTCTAACATGTCAAGGGACAGGTTGGAAGATGCACTTGCACTATTAGGAAGCAACAGGAGGCCCTGAGAGGATGTCTCATGTTTGACCTCTGCTGGTGGGACAATCCCTGATGGTGAGACCCTTCCTCCATGGGTATGCTGTCAATTTGCCTAGTTCCTTCAATTTGATGACTTACTGTCTCCTGCGGATTCACTTTTCAATGACTGTCAAACTTGACTTGCTGGTTTATAGATGTTTTCTGAGCATTATTTGAGATGGGTCAACAATTCTGCTCCAAATTTAATGACTGTAAGACAGAGGGTCAGATCACTATCCGGACAGTTCATAGACTTTTTCTGTCACTTAAAATTTACTTGAATACCAATATGTAGTACAAAACAATGTTTAATAGGAGCCAAATGTTTTATGGAGTGATCAGTATACATGGGTTTAACTATAATAACCTTGAGACACTGGTATTACGACTATATGATATAGGAATTTGTTGTAGTGACACTTATACAATTATGTAAATATTGTAAAAACCACCAAAAAGTACAATAGAATGGATGATATGATTGTGTATTATTAACAAAGCTGTTATAAAATAAGTTTGAGTTATTTTTCCTTTTCTACCTCAGCTGGACAAAGAATTCATAAACATCATAGCACAGTGCTCTTCTCTCTGGATCTTCATTCCTTTTTTTGTTTTTTTTTTGTTTGTTTGTTTTTTGAAGATATTATTTATTTAACAGAGAGAGTGAGAGAGCAAGCACAAGCAGGGGAAGCTGCAGAGGGCAAGGGAGCATACTCCCCACTGAGCACTGGTCAATCCCCAGACTCTGGGAACACGACCTGAGCAAAGACAGACACTTAAGAGACTGAGCCACTCAGGCAGCCCTGGATCTTCATTCTCCCACTTAGAAAAGAAAAGACACTTTCACCAGTAACTGCCTCATGTGTTTTTGTTTCTGAAATTGTTTTGACCTATTTCTCTCTCTGAATGAATGCTCTTCTTGCACATATCCATATTCCTAAATCATATAGTCTTGGCACAAAAACTGAGAATCTATTGTGTGTTCAGCATTAAGTAAGACACTGGAGACTTCTTTTTTAAATTATCCAAGTAATTGGGTACTTGGGTGGCTCAGTGGATTAAGACTCTGCCTTTAGCTCAGGTCATGATCTCAGGATTCTGGGATTGAGCCCCGCATCGAGCCCTGCATTGAGCCCCACATTGGGCTCTCTGCTCAGCAAAGAGCCTGCTTCCCCTTCTCCCTCTGCCTGCTTCTCTCCCTACTTGTAATCTCTCTCTCTCTCTGTCAAATAAATAAAAATCTTTATAAATAAACAAATAAACAAACATCTGAGTAATAAAATATATTTTTAAAAAAATCCTTTTCTCCCTGCTAGAAGAAAATTTCTCTCTCCTTTGAAGTCCTCTACCACTTTATCAAACTATCTCATAGCTTGTTATTCACTACCATGCCTTATGATTATATATATCTCTTCTGAAACTTCTGAGCTGTTCTGTAGACTTCTGGTACACAGACTCACATTTAATTTACATATCCCAAACCCATGATGCTCTAAGTTAAACATTACAACTTATAGTTACGATATGTCTTTCGTAATCAGCATACACTTGTTTATATTAACTTTCAACTGGTATATATAGTCCATTTACATGTAATATAATTACAGATAAAGCTGGGTTCACAACTATCAACTTTTGCTTATACTAGACAAAACTATGTTAATTTTTATTACCTTTTAGGTTAATTTTTATTACCTCTGCCTCCTTCTGAATTATCAAAGTTCCCCCCTATTAATTTGTTTGCTCTAAAATCTGTTCAATTTTATATTAGTGGCCTTAAAGATTATTACAACATGAATCTTTTGCTTATTAAATCCAATAGAAATTTTTACTTTTTTTACTGGTGATGCCAAAAAACTAAAACATTTTGACATTATTTGCCTTGCTTCCATTTTTCATTATTGTTAACATATATAATAGATACACATGCATTTAAAACACATAAGACAGGGCTCCTGGCTGGCTCAGCTGGACAGCATGCAACTCTTGATCTTGAGGTTGTGTGCTTGAGCCCCACACTGAGTGCAGAGATTACTTAAAAATGAAATCTTAAAACACACACACACACACACACAGAAGACATTACTATTTGTGTAGAAAACATTCAGTTCTTCCTCCTGTTTTTCCTTTATTCTTACACTAATACCATATTTGGCACTTCTGAAACCAGGTTGTAGGGTTTTTTTCCTACACCAAGCAATTCTCTGTGGCACTAACTGGGTTTTCTACAATTTAAATTAATTCAGACACTATCTTCCTGGACATAGCATCACTCCCACAAGCTAACAGCTCAGTTCCATGAGACTGATAGCCCCTACTCCATATGCCAGTTGTTAAATCCAAGTTGTTAATTACCCCACCCCAATTCCCACCCTGATTACCCTTACGAATTGTTTATCTTGATTTCTCAACAATCTTCTGTGATACACTTATGTGTTATAGTCTTTATATTTGTTGGTCTTGAACTTCACAGAGCTTCCAGAAAAAATGTTCAGTCATTATCTCCTCAAGAATTATTACTGCTCTCTTTTCCTTCTGTCTTATGAGGGGACTCCATTTACACATTAATTAGGTCTTCACACTTTTATATATCTCTCAAGCTCATTTTTATGTTTTCCTTTATAATTTATCTCTGTGCTTCAGTTTGGCATTTCGTATGGTAATTCTTTAATTCCTTTTTTTCTGCTTTGCGCTGTTATTTATTCTGTCAACAAAGACTGTCTTCATGTCATATGATGCATCTTCTCATTCTAGAATTTGCATTTTATTGCTTATTTGAGATTTTGATTCTTCATCTTTTAATATATTTACTTCTTTTTGTATCTATGGCCAAATTTATTTTAAATTCCTTGCCACCCATCACCTAAACTTATATCATTTGCAGTTGTTTTGTTGTTTGTTTTTAATGTTGGCTTCCATTTATGTTCTCCTGTGTTTTGTCACATAGAATGATTTTGAACACCAGAAATAGTGTATAAAACAATAACAAAGGCTACAGATACTATACTCCTCCTGAGAGCGTTTGCAATTCTCTCCACTAGGCTAATAGAGTGGTGCAAGATTATGAGCATCAACTCAGGAATGTGATGGGACCAGGACAGTTCACAGTACTGGAGCATCAGTTTACCACTGATTTGTGCCTCGTTATCTAAAATATAGAAGTGACAGTCCAGTTAGTCTATAAACCTCCTTCCTATAACAGGCTCCAACCTCTTAATTCTATCTTTGTAGATTGCTGAAATTCTATTCAGCATGTTAGTAGAATTATGTCTAATTTTTTAGTTTCCATACAATATAACCCAGATTTCAGCAAATTTCATGAGTGGAAACCCAGATATGCACCAAGGCCAAAGTCTTCAAAAAGCAATGCTTTCTTCCTCTGACCCTTTCAACATCCCCAAACAAGTGCAAAATACAATCTCAACCACTTGGAATTAGAAGAATTGGCAAATTCCCCTGGGGAAAAATGGTTATAGAATTAAGTCTACCTTCTTAAGACTCTTGCCACTACAGTCTCCCCAGTTTCTATTTCTTCAGCATCTAACCATTATACCCATAAAATAATTTATCTGTTTTATTCAATTTTTGCTATTTGGGGTGGGAGTTATAGTTTGCTACTGGCATAGTCCATCTAGCCCTGTAACAGAATTATGAATGAAAAGTTGTTTATTTTTTAAAAACTATTGTCATTTGCATAAACCTAAATAACACTGCATGAAATACACGAAGGAACACTATGTACATAACTGTCAATATAAAATGATTATAACAAATTGAAGAATAATTATATAATTCTTATGACCAAATGATATAATTAGGCCAAATTGAAACATCTATAAAAGAAATGCCAATTCAGAACTTTTAAGAATGAAAAAGATCCAGAAATTATAGTTCTAAAAGTCTATTTCTATAAAGCTAAAATATGTTAGCACATTTCCATTTAAATAGAATTCAGGAGCTTTGAGTTAATCTAAAAATCCATCTTCATAATCACGTGGAAAACACTTGAATTTGTATGAAAATAATCTCAGATTTCTGCACAAGTTTGAAGTAAAAACAAAATGCAAACTTAACATGAAAAGGGTTTAGCTTTTTAATATTTGATAATCACTCAAATAAATTAACTAAAATAAAAATTCTTTCAGTATGAAATATACATCATACACTATTTTATGTTCTTAAGATTTAGGGTTCTAGAGAATTGGATTCAGACATCATTTCTTAGTATGACTATCATGTTTTAAAATTCCATTGTTTTTAAAGAATTGACTAAAACAAGGAGTATTTTCTAAAAATGAATCATGTTTTAAATAAAAAGGAATTAAATACTTCACATTTTACTACAAAGATACTGTGTTTTGCTTGCAGATCTTTCTCTCTCTTTTCATGGCAGATATGAATTTTAATATTGAATTCTTTTTGGAGAAAAAAGATGAAAAAAACATGATGTCTGGTATTTTTATCTAAAACACATAAAAATGATTTTGGGCAACTTATGAAAGTCTAACTTCTGAAATGTGCTTATACCAATAAGGCAAAGGAGAAAGTGATTTGGTCTCAGCAAATAATTTCAAGTTTCAAAACTGTTTCTTACTCTGTCACACTAATCAAAGTGCAGTTTTCTCTTCTATAAAATAGGAATAATTACAGTTCAGACCTCATTCAATTAATGAAATAATGTATGCAAATATAAAGTATGTCACATAATTTGTCTTTCTGCACAAAGTTGCCATGATTTTTATCAACATTTTGGTTATTGCTATTATTTATGTCATATGAATTCGCACAGTGGCTAATCAAAATCTCACTTAAAGCTTGTAAAACTGATACTGTAACGAGTTGTATCAAAAAATATAAGAGAAACTACAGTGAGTGAGCTGATTAAGTCATTCACTACTACCTCTACAACTTGCCTTCTGGTTTTGGAGATTTCTCATAAAGGACCATAGCTTGCATCTCTTGAAAGGATTGAAGAAAAATGCAACAATGAACATAGAAAACCAAACTATAGAGAGATATGAGTGCTGGGGGATGTATAATCATGGCAATAAATAAAATTTATGAACACTTTTGGCTATTATAACATTGAATCCCTACTATCAAATTAACCAGCAGAAAACCACGAAGACTGCAATATTATTACCCCAACCTCATAGATGAAGGAACTAACTGCTGAGAGGTTAGTAACTTGCCCAAATTTGCAGTGCCAAAGCTAGATTTTTCAGTCCAAGCAATTTCACTGGCTGCATGTTTAATTACTCTCATCCATTCCCAGCAGAGTTCATTTAACTTGCTTAGTGATATTTGCAAATACATTTTGCAGAGCATGTAGTTCAAAGCTATATAAAAAAATAAGAAAGTCAATCATTAACCTTCAAAAAGTTACTATTTCACATCTAATTCACTTATGAATTCAGTCCAGATATAAAAATGTTATCTGGGAAAAATAATACAGTAAATATAATAAACAGATTATAGTAAACTTGCATGAGAAAAAGTTTAGATTACTTTCATTTGTTTTCAATGTTTGATTATTTTTAATGCCTCTACATTATATCAATCTTTCTGTAATGCCATACGAAAATATGAAGTGGTAATCCCCATTAATTTATTTAATGTTAGAACTGAAGGCATATGAGTTTCTTGATCATACTATATCCAGATTTCATTCCCCATTAAAAACTTCCCAATTTAAAAAGACAACATATTAAGATAATCCCAATACTCAAGTTAAAATGAGAAAATAATTGCAATAGTAAGAGCTCCAAATACGGCTTATTGCTTTTTATTATTATACTTCAAATTATTTGAATATTAATTAATCTCTCATAGTAAACTTTGGGAATGTGGGATAAATTACATCAATCCAGGCAGGAAGCAAAATGCACTGAGAAATTATGAACCATTAAAAAAAATGATCTCTACAGTTTCTCATTTTTATTATTAAAAAGTAAACTTATTTTGAACAGATAAATTCAATCATATTTTGAAACAGATGTGTATCCTGTCAGAATGCTAGCTGAGAATGTCCTGTTACCTTTTGTTTTATCGAGGTATACTAAATGTGTGGTAACTTCTCAAAAATTTTAGCTGTTATTAGTAGTTTTTTTACCAAGGTTTATAAAGTGATTTAAGATAAGTAATCTTTAAAATTTATAACAAAATACATTTATGCATAAAATAAACAGAAAAAGTATAAAATTGTAAAATTATATAAGGCATATATCATCTAATTAACAATTGTTTCACAGACACTAAGATTCATATGTCAATCCATAGACAATCATTTGATTTTGAGATTACCTTCAGCAATGAAAAAATGCAGAAGTTAATGCAACAATCTTATTGTAAAAGACATACAAATTCAAGGGTTTTTAAAGCAAAGACATTTCTTTATTTGTTTAGTGGTACTGAAATCAATCTCATTTTTTAAACACAAGATATCAAATTTTTCTTCCTTGAAACATCTCTATATTAGTAAAATTCAAAATATTCCAACTGTGTCAGCACCACTTTACAAGAAACTGATTTTCTCTCAGAAAAGTAAATCTAGAGAATAATGTAGAGATGAAGTGTTATGTCACTGCTGGTAACAAAGCTAAATTAATTTGGCACTTCCTGGTAATTTAATTCATGAGAAAGCTGAACCCACTTTTTTTTGTGCTTTTCCTCTACTTCTGTAGAGGAAATGTACAGTAGGAGAAAGAGGGTGATTCCCAATCAGCAAAACTGAGTTCCAGCCTTTGTGCCACAAATAACCATTTGTTTGATTTTTTTTCATAGAGGTAACTTCCAGGTTTTAATATCTGCACATTGTATCGCTTCTCGGCCTTTTGGCTAAGATCAAGTGTAGTATCTGTTCTTATCAGTTTAATATCTGCACATTGTAATAAAGCAAGGATTTCTGTATCAGAAATGCTTGGACTTCTAATTTAGGCTCTGTCCCACCCTTCTGGGACACTTGTTAAATAAGTTAATAATGCTAAATGTCAGGAAACTCTTCTGCAACACTGTCTAATAGGGCTACTGTGAACACCAAGTGAGACAAATTACCCGACTCTACTTTCCCACAGCACCCTTTACCACCTTTTGTGAATATTGACCTCAAATGAAATGAAATGTTTCATGTATCTCAATCTTCTTCAGTTCTTAGAATAGTGCCCAAGAAATGAGACATTCAATAAAACAACCGTTCTATTAATTACATGTAAGTACTTAATATATCGTTCTATTAATTACATGTAAGTATTTAAGATAGATTTTTGCATGGAGTAAGAGTTCATTAAATGGACTGATTACTATTTATCGTTCCTCCGTAAATGAATGTGGTTGGGCAAAATATGCTTCCACAAATAAAGAATGATAGATGAGAAATTAGTTATTGCTCTAAAGAGTTAGCTATTCAAAATGATTTCCTTAGCATGACCTTTGTCCTGAGCTTTATGCTCAGAACTGAAGGAAAAAAATGTTCATAATACATGTTTTGCCTTAAATCCAGGAACCATTAACCCTTTTCTAGAAATTACATACTCCACACAGAGATGAGCCTCCATGAGTTTTTGCCACATGATCCCACCCCCATTCATCATAGCAATTAATGGAGGGGGTGTGTTGGGGGAACTGACCCAATAACCCACAGAGTACCTCTCTCCAGAGATGGCCATTGAACATCTCTATAAAAAGAACTAAAGTGATGAACATTTTGAGCCATAATTCAGATATTTTCTGGGGGGAAAAAAACCAACAACAAAAAGCCAGTTCTTTGAAGAAAGAAGCCAGACAGACAATGCAGAAGAAAGGGAAGCATGCAAAGACAAGAGGACTGAAGGAATCCCTGAAACACCTTCAGGGTCTGCTTCCAACCTTCCTGTGAGGACTAACAAAATACTTACTCTTGGGTCCCACGAAGTACCTCCTGTACTTAAAACCTCACAGTGGATGCCTATTCTAGCTTGCTTTTATTAGGGGTGATGGTTGTTTCTAATTGAAAGAGTTCATACATTGAAGCTTATTTATTCATCCTCCAAAAAGTACGGAAGCCATTATCGACTATAAATGTCACAGATGCTTCTCTAGCACTTCAAAAAATGTCCCTGTTTACCATCTGCTATTATTGCTCGTACTAGTATTTGTGTCCTTGAAACATGAGATATTTTCATCTCTATCATTCCCTTGTGAAATATTCATCATAGATAGCATCGGTTTTATTGTAATGCAGGCAGGACAATTTATCGGGTATAATTGGAAAATTCTAAATTCATGCCTGTCTTGTTAGCCTTTTAATTTGTTAACAAAACTGAGAGCTGGTTGAGAGCTAAATGAAGGTATAGAAAACATTTAATCCAGTTTATTCTAAATATAAAGAAACCAAGGTCTGCAAGGATGCATTTCACTCTATTTAAGTACCGTTTGCTCCTACCCACATTCACCTTGCGTTGTCTTTTTACAGATTTGTTATTCATTACAACAGACTAAATCATATTTTCTAACTCCATTTTTTAATCTACCAAAGGTAGTCATTTTCCCAGAGGTTTCTAGGTTTCAGGGAAAGAATAGAATGTTCAGACCTTGTGATATTGCATTTTATGTGAATGAAGTTCTTCAACTGCTTTTCTTTCTAATTAAAACCAACTCAGGAGATTGGAAGGAAGATGAATATTACGTACCATGAAATTCAACTGAAGTAGAACAGTATTTTAATTACATTCAATGAATTATTAAGCATTTTTCAGAAAGAAAGACTACACAGTGTAGTCAGTGGGAAATTCATGAGAAAGGGCTGTGGGAGCTGTGTTTTCATGGAGCAGTGCCACAAAATTTCTTGACGAGGAGGAATTGAATCTGTGAGAAGAGAACAAATGATCTCAAAAACCACTTAACAATTCTGAAAATAATTTATATGATACAGGAAATAAAGTCTGAAGTATTTCCACACTAAGTTTTATCTGTGTTATTCATTTCTTTAAAATAGTGTGATTTGGGGATGCCTGGGTGGCTCAGTAAGTTAAGCATCTGCCTTGGGCTCAGGTCATGATCCCAGGGTCCTGGGATCAAGTCCCACATCACAGATCCTGCTTCTCCCTCTGCCTGTCGCTCTCCCTACTTGTGCTCTCTCTCTGACAAGTAAATAAATGGATAAAATCTTAAAAAAAAAAAAAAGTGTGATTTTACTCTTTGCCATTCTACATTTTTAATCCCAACAAATGTAGTTTCTCTGATGCATCTTTAAATGAGACCAAATGGTTTTTAATGACTGATAATCAAATAATCGATTATAGATGCAGCTTTATCATATTGGAATTCATTTTCATGATGAATCTTCTATTCATGGTTGAATAATAAAGCACTACCAGTTAGGCATTGACATTTGCCTGCATGGTTGAATACTACTTAATTTGCTCATTTCTCATTGCTGCCACACCTGTACTTTCAGCTAGTGTTAGTTCATTTTTAACAGTATCCTAACTGCAGCAACTAGTATTCTAAATTTAAATTAAATGTAGTAACTCCAGGAGAACCCGAGGTGCATAATGTTAATTCATTTGTGTTTATGTAGCTCCGCTTTTCTTTAATTAACAAGCTCAGGCCATTTCCAGTGGAATCTAAAAGGATCATGTTTGTTGAGATTTCCTTTGTATAATTAGACTTAAGTTATCAGAGTGAAATATTTTAGTTCATCAGTTAACAATTTTATCCTGGATTATTATACTCATTTCATTAAAGTCATAAATTTTCTTTTTTTTAATTTTTTAATTAATTTATTTGACAGAGATCACAAGTAGGCAGAGAGGCAGGCAGAAAGAAAGGAAGAGAAGCAGGCTCCCTGTGGAGCAGAGAGCCCGATGTGGGGCTCGATCCCAGGACCCTGAGATCATGACCTGAGCCAAAGGGAGAGGTTTTAACCCACTGAGCCACCCAGGTGCCCCCGAAGTCATAAATTTTCAATTTTGGTAACATTTACTATAGTGTAAAAAATTCAGTCATTTGCATAAAATTTTCCTTTATTAGAAGCTTCTTTAATTTCTCAGAAAATGAAGAAAAATGGCTTTATTGCTTACTTACAAAACCAGCTTATCTCTTAAAAAAAAAAATCATACTATTGAGGGGCACCTAGGTGGCTCAGAGGGTTAAAGCCTCTCTGCCTTAGGCTCAGGTATGGTCTCAGGGTCCTGGGATTGAGCCCTGCATCAGGCTCTCTGCTCAGCAGGGAGTCTGCTTCCCCCTCTCTCTCTGCCTGCCTCTCTGCCTACTTGTGATCTCTCTCTCTGTGTTTCAAATAAATAAATAAAATTTTTAAATAAAATAAAATAGAAGATTTCTAGCCTACTAGCTACATGAGAATCTATAGAAAGAGACTCTGACACAAACCTTTGAAGGAGAAAAATAAAAAAAAAAACTTTAAAATCACTTTCTTCCAATGCTTTCACAAATTTAGCAGAACATTATGTCCCAATAAACCAATATATGTGTTTTTAGGAATTCTGCATTTATGTCAAGATTGTGGCATATCTCTGTCCTCAATCTTTTTTTCATTTTCACCCTGAAACTATGTATAAAATAGGCCCTAGGCTCTGTCCAAAGTACTAAGTATAGGTGGCCTTTTATCGTTCAGAAGGTTTACTAAGAATCCCTTTTTTCTTGCCATTAATACACATTCTCAGGGCTGTAGATGATCCTGAATTAAGAGAAACTAATAAAAGGTAAAACACTGGGGCGCCTGGGTGGCTCAGTGGGTTAAGCTGTTACTTTTGGCTCAGGTCATGATCCCAGGGTCCTGGAATCGAGCCCCGCATTGGGCTCTCTGCTCAGCGGGGAGTCGGCTTCCTTCTCTCTCTCTCTGCCTGCCTCTCTGCCTGCTTGTGATCTGTCTCTGTCAAATAAATAAATAAATCTTAAAAAAAAAAAAAAAAAGGTAAAACACTTAGGGAACTTTGAATCTTTGAAATTCATAGTTGTAGAATTTTATATTTTAAAATGTCTTCTGGGGGGCCTGGGGGGCTCAGTGGGTTAAAGCCTCTTTCTTCGGCTCGGGTCATGGTCTCGGGGTCATGGTCTCGGGGTCCTGGGATCGAGCCCCGAGTTGGGCTCTCTGCTCAGCGGGGAGCCTGCTTCCCTTCCTCTCTCTCTCTGCCTGCTTCTCTGCCTACTTGTTATCTCTGTCTGTCAAAAAAATAAATAAAAATCTTTTTTAAAAAATGTCTTGTATTTATATTTTAATTACACCATTATAATTTAGGAAGGTATTTGAATAAGTAGAAAATTTATTTTTGTTTTTACTTTTATATTTAAAATTGTATCAAACATTTTGCTATCACCTAAATCAGATCATTTTCAACATCATTTAACAAGACTATTTTTTTCCCTTTTTACAGAGAAAAATGTGAGGCTAAGAACAATGGGAGCATCTTCTGTTATAGTATTTGGTATCTTGTCCTTAGTTTCTTAAATCCCTTCAGAGCCATAAATGTGAAATTGGTGCCTTGTGGTTTGTAACAAGCCAATTTTTCCACCACAGTTGGGTGTATGCTAATGAGGTGACTTTCAGAAAGCACTATGAATAGGACCTATTTGCCAAGGGAATCAAACAGGAATAGAGTATTGAAACTTTCAGTCCCACTCTCTGATTTCTGGGCAGGGAAGACGGACTACAGGTTGAGTCAATCATCAACAGCCAATGAATTAATCAGTCATGCCTATGGAATGAAGTCTCCATTGGGAGGGAGACAAACCATAAGTGACTCTTAATCTCACAAAACAAACTGAGGGTTGCTGGGGGGAGGGGGTTTGGGAGAAGGGGGTGGTATTATGGACATTGGGGAGGGTATGTGCTTTGGTGAGTGCTGTGAAGTGTGTAAACCTGGTGATTCACAGACCTGTACCCCTGGGGATAAAAATATATGTTTATAAAAAATAAAAAATTATATTAAAAAAAAAAAAAAAACTCAAAGGAAGGGATTCAGAGAGCTTCCAGGTTGGGGAATCAGAATGCCACATGCCACCAAACTGGGCTCCAGACTTCATAAGGAAAGAAGCTCCTTTTTTCAGGACCTTGCTCTATGTATCTCTTCATCTGGCTGTTAATCCGTACCCATTAGTATTCTTTGTAATAAGTGGCTAATCTAGTGAATAAATGAGTGTCCTAAGTTCTGTGAGCTGTTCTAGCAAATTAATGGTACCCATGGAAGGGATCCTGAAAACCTCTGATTTATAATCATTTAGTTAGAAGTATAGAAACAGATGGGAACTTTAAAGGTCATCTAGTCCATATATCTATTCCATGTTTGCTTTCCCCTGTGTCCACTTCTCCAAAATGGCTGTCCAGTTTGCTTACTCCACTGTGGAAATGAAGTTCCTGTTCATATAATGCGATGCATTAACTGATTTGATAATTGTAATCAGCACACCATTCTTTATATTGAACACAAAATCAATTTTTCTCTAGTTCCAACCCAGCTGGTCTTAGTTCTGCTCTTTGGGTCCACACAAAACAAGTCTCATTTCTTTTCTACTGAACATACTTCCCAGTTTTTAAAGACAGAAATCATTTTCTTTCCCCCTCAAAAATCTTTTCTGCAGGCAGGACATACAGAATGATTATTAATGATATTTATAATTTTAAAAGTTTCTGAATGTCATTGATCTCCTCTTTTTCTTGGTAAATATTAAAAAGGAAGGTGCTTTTATTCTTCAACCAATTATTAAAATCATTTCTGCTTAAAGAGGAGAATGAAATTCTAAGTAGAATATTAATATTTACTTATTTCTACACGAAATGTAACATTTCATGAGAATAAACACTGTATAAGCTGAATGAATAAGGATTCAGTTTAAGTTGACAACTAGGTTTGATGTTTAAATTTAGATTTATTGGGACCTTAACCAGTACATATTTCGTGTGATATAATTAGGCAATAGGAATTTAGGACTTCCTGAACTCTTAACCTATATCCAAAATCTTTCCTGAAATTAATGAAAAATTTTTATAAGTATAAAGAGATTCATGGTAGTCATTACTGTATCTACTCCATTTCTTTTTCTTTCTTTTTTTTTAATTAAAATTTGGGACTATTTGTAGACTTACAGAAATACTACAAAGATCAAAGTTAGCTCACATATACTCCTCACGCAGTTTTAGTTCTTCCCATTGTTAACATCTTACATTACATACATTACATGTGTTGAGACTACGAAACATTGGTATATTGCTACAAACTAAACTCCAAATTTTATTTGGATTTGACCAGTTTTTCGGTCAATGCCCCTGTTCTGTACTAAATCCAATCTAGGATAACACAGTGCATTTAGTCCTCATGTCTCCTTAGTGTCCCCTGAGAAAGACCAGTTAAGGATTTTTTAGAGCATCCTTCAAATTGTTTGGGGTTTTTTGTTTGTTTGTTTGTTTGTTGTTTTTTCCCTCATGATTAGATGAGGGTCATGGGTGTTTAGAAAGAACACCAGAAATAAAGTGCCTTTCTTGTAACACCATAGCAGAGTTTACATAATACTATTGGTGTCAACCAGGATTGTTCAGTTAAAGTAGTGTTTACTGAGTTTATCTGCTACAATGTTAATGTTTTCTTTATCATATTCTTAGTTGAAAGTGAATCACTAAGTCTAGCCCACACAAAAAGGGGAAAGGGCAGACCAAGTTGCACCCTAATATACTGCATATATTATTTGTGTCCAATAACTTTTAAAATTATTTTTTCATTGTATTGATCTCTTTAAGAAAGGCAACATTTTCCAAAGTAGACTTAAGTATGCTACATTTTTATTTCCTCTAACATTTAAAACATTAGCTCAAAGGTTATAAAATATTAAATATTCATATGAAATTGCAAAAGAGCATGAAATATACACTCTAAATAAATCTCATGTTCCCTGATACTAGAGGATGTATAGTTAATATTGAAAGTTCAGCTTGTCTTATCTTTATGTATGAACAACATGCCCAGAATACCAAATCTTTTTATGTTAACTGGAAATGCACATTAGAAGGATTCTCACATAATGAGGGAAACTGACCTTAAAAGAAACCCAAATTATCGCCAATGTACAAACACACATTACGTTTTTAATTTCATATTTAATGATTGTCAAGGAAATAATGTAACCATGTAAATGTGAGACAATTCTCTGGCTATTTTCGATTTTTATGCAGAATAAGGACTTTTTTTCAGTCACAAATACTCACTAAAGCTTACTTTATTATTCCTATTACTTCCAAAGTAAAGTTATAAGAAAGTAAAATTAAAGAAAAATCATTTATAGACCTTTTTTTAAAGTCTTCTGAAAGGTGAAATGTAAAAATGAATATATAAATGACATAATCAAAGAAATAGAATTTGAAGGAGCCTAGCTGAAATTTAAAATCAATATTTCAGTGAAAGTAAAATAAGGCTGGATTATCCAACAGCTTGAAAGGGAAAGAACTATTATACTCTGGGAATTTACTGTGGACATGATATCTTTTGGGTCAATAGTAGAGGACAAAAAAAAAACACAAACAAAAAGAACAGAATTATTTTGCACATTAGTTAATAATATGTTATAAATGTTCTACATGAGAAAGATGTTTGCCAAAATGAAATACTTTGAGAGTCCGATTTCATTTTAGAATGGTTAATAGGATTACTTTGAAAATGTATTTTTTATGTTTCTCAGTTTCAGTTTGCTGATATTTGTCAAGTTAGACTATGATTATGGAATTTCGTAGGACATTGAGGTCAATTTTTCTCCACTTTTGGTCATGTTAACTTTCATCCACAGACAAGATGAAATTCCATTATAAATTTCCCTCTATAATTAATAATGTGTAAGAAGGTACTTTGAGAATATTAAAATCTTCTATTCTTCATTAAACTTTGACAAATTAGTTTTAGAAAGCATTGAAGCCTCCTGCCTAAATCAATTGCCACTCTGAAGCTTGTAAATGGTGATTTTCTAACCTCATGATTTCTTTACTTTTTTTTTTTTAGTTGATTTCTATACATTTTTTATGAGAGCACTTGCCAATATGCTGAATGCGTAGTGGGACATTATCATGGTTTTACCATACACCATCCAACTTTAATATGTGATTCCTCATATTCTCCGGATATCAGCAAAGTTGAGCACATTTTATATGCTATGTTGCTTATTCGTTTATTTCTCTGTGTGGGGTCACCTACCTTGTCCTTTTTGGACAAAAGAGAGTGAGACTCTATTCTTCTTGCTGCTCTCACACTGTTAGAGAAGTAACCCAGAGAGAATAACTAATGCCATTTTTAAAAAATCAATTCAAGTCTTTGAGTTTCTTAAGATTATGTAAAGCCTAAGTTATAGGACCTCTCTATATTCCCTTTATCAATATCTTATTCAGACATCATAAATGTGGATTTTATAACCTACCCATATCATCTGAAAGAAAACATTTTATTTCCCATTTCATGTAATTTGTTGTCACTAATATCTTTAATGCTATGCCTAATGTATTGCCTACTAAACATGAACTTCATTTTCACAAGCTCACTTATAATTAAAATCTCTAGTTTTCATGGTTTAGACCTTTTATCAATTATGTGAAGTCATAAATATTATCCATAAATAAGAATCCATCCCAGAAGTAAACACTTTCTATAGAAGGGTATGATGAAGTTAATAAAATCATTGGAAACTTACATAAAATGACTACATTTATGTTTGTTGGCATATTATTTCTGTTTCCTTCATCCTTATTCATTAACAGATGCAAAGTTGAATTATTTAGGTATTTAATGTTTTCTGTCCTTACACATTTATTTCCTTGCTTGACGATTTCACAGATCTTTCTTAACCAGATTATAATTTCATATGGAAATTTTAATTTTTCAAGAAAATACTGATTAATAAATACCATTATCAATATATAAAAGAATCTATGGCCAATGTTAAATGTCTCTCAGAGTTCTCTATTTTTTTTTTAAGATTTTATTTTTTTATTTGACAGACAGAAAACACAAGTAGGCAGAGAGGTAGGCAGAGAGAGAGAGAGGAGGAGGAAGCAGGCTCCCTGCTGAGCAGAGAGCCCAATGCGCGGCTTGATCCAAGGACCCCAAGATCATGACCTGAGCTGAAGGCAGAAGCTTAACTCACTGAGCCACCCACGCACCCCAAAGTTCCTTATTTTGAAGGGCTCTTACAGATATTAGGGAAAGATGATGGATTTGATGCTTTCATTCTCACTTCATTTCCAATTTTGATTTTCTTAATTGGCCTCTTTATGAGTATTACATTTGGCACAACACAGTAACTAGAGAGTTGTACTATGTGGCAAAGAGACCTGAATATGTAAGAGAAAATAAAGTAGGTCAGTGATTATTGGCTTGAATAATAACATTAATGACTAAGACTTCTTTCTTTTATAGCTAATATCCAACCGTGTGAATAATAAAATCACCCTGACAATAACAGAATTGGAGGCATGGAAAGAGTCTATGATTCAATTAGCAAATCTTCAATGATTGTAGGCGATGAGAAGTCTTTGTGTGACAATAACAGAGGTATATACAAAAAAATATTTATAAAGGGGTATGAGGAAACGTCAAGAGTGTTAATGAAGATTTTTTATTTGCTAATTTGTTTCAAGAAAGTGAAAAAGTATAGTCTTCACTCCTATTATATCTCCTACATGTAAAGAACTTGTAAATTGTCACCCCTGTGCTTACAATAAGAAAGAAACTGGACAGATCAAAAATAAATGTCTTCTTTAGGATATAACCACTACCCTGATATCTGGAGACACAAGCATACAGAGAGAATCACCGCTAACTTCTGATTTTTGTAGCACAAATCCTTGCAGCAATAAAGTGGTATGACCTAAATGTTAGTTTTGACCAAGTGATGGAGGCAGAGTGCAGACCTTCATGGGACACTTCCAGGGGCCATAATGTCAGTGGGAACAACTTATTTAATGATCTTTACCTTCAGAAAGTACACCAGGTTCTTAAAGACCCAAGAAAGCCTTTTATGCATCAGCTGGGAAAGGTAAAGAGCAGTCATTTTGGATACAGACCCAGAACCTTCTCCATGACAAAGGTCTACACTGCACCCTACCAAGTAGGTCCTATAATAGTGTATTACATCCAGAAAAGCTATGGGACACCTACTGTCTCTGAGCAGGAGTACTTAGAGATGCCAAAGTAAACTTGTGAGCCAGTAACAAGACAGTAGAGAAATTTGAAGCTTAAAGCACCTTAGCCATGGCAAATATTAGGCATATTCCAATTACTAGCCTGATTAACATAAACCTCACACAAATGGTTTATATATACCTCAGTCACTAAAATCCAATGCAATCTTGTCTGGCCTTCAACAAAGAATTACAAAGCATATGAAAATGCAAGAAAAAACACTCTGAAGAGACAAAAAAGCATCAGAACCAGTATCAAATAAGATACAGATGCTGGAATTAGTAGAGAGGGAATTTTAAATAATTATAATCAATATGTAGACAACATTAACAGGATAGATGAGTTATGTAAGCAGAGATATGGAAACCCCGAGAAAGAAACAGGTAAAAGATCATAATCGAGAATACTGTAATAGAAATTAAGAATGCCTTTGATGAGCTCCTTATTCACTGGATATTGCTGAGGAAAGAATCACTGAGCTTGAAAATAGTTCAGTACACATTTCACAAATGAAAATGCAAAAGAACAATAATAAAAATAAAACTAGAACAAAGCATCTGAAATTTCACATGATAGAACATAGATGTAGTTAGAATTGCAAGAGGGCAAGAAAGAAAATACGGAGCAGTATATATATAATTATATAAATTTTATATAAATAAATATATTAAATACATATGCACACATACACACACACACATATATTAGAAGTACTAATAGCTGAGGATTTTCCAAAATAATTATAAGAAACGAACCCAAGGGACAGGAAGCTCGAAGAAAAGCAAGGAGAACACTCCCTACGTTCCTCCCACTCCCACTCACTGCTTCGGTATATCATCCTCAAACTCCGGAAAATCAAAGACAACATGAAAATGTTGCAAGAAGCCAAAGGAAGGAGAGAGAGTACAGTACCTACAAATACAATTAATAACTTTATATTGGACTTGTTTGACTTGTTCTCAGAGGGGCATCTCAGACTGGATGGCTCAGTCAGTAAAGTGTCTGCCTTTGCCTCAGGTCATGATCTCAGATCCTGGGATGGAGCCCCGCATCGAGGTCCCTGCTCAGCAGAGACTCTGCTTCTCTCTCTCCCTCTGTGATCTCTCTAGTTTTCTCTCTCTCTCTCTCTCTCTCTCAAAAAAAAAATAATAATAATAATCTTTGACTTATTCCTAGAAATCAAGAAATTAAGAGAGTGGAGTGACATAATAAGGGATTGAAAGAGAGGAGGCCTATCTAGAATCCCATATTCCATGAAATTGTGCTTCAAAAGTGAAGGAGAGAATTGTTGAATTACTATATTGTACATCTGAAACTAATATAATGCTGTATATTAACTATACTGAAATAAAAATTAAAAAAAAAATAAAAAAAACAAAGTGAAGGAGAAATAGACTATCTCAGAAAAACAAAATCAAGGAATTCATTGCCATCAGTTCTGCCCCAAAAGAAATGTTACAAGAAACATTGATACGGGTCAGAAACTTAAATCTACATAAAGAAATGAAGAGCACTGAATGATGAATAAATGAGGGAAAACACTGTTTTTCCTCTTATTCTTTTTTAAAAGATTTATTTTTAGGTAATCTCTATACCCAACATGGGGCTCTAATCCACAATCCCAAGATCAAGAGTTGCATGCTCTACCAACTGAGCCTGTTTTTCTTTATTCTTAATTGAAAATACAACTTTTTTTTTTTAAAGGAAGTACTAAGAATAACAATGTATTGGGTCATTTTACTATAAGGATAGGAGAAACATATGCCAGCAATGTCACAAGGGACCAGAGAAAGGAAGGGCGAATGTTGTTACAAGGTACCTACACTGCACATGAACTGGTATGGTGCTATTTGAAAATGGACTTTGTTTAGTTTAAATGTATATTGTAAAGTCTAGGGCAACAATACAAAAAAAAAAAAAAACCCCTTAAAATAAGAAATAGAATTGATATGAGGAACAGAGATAAAATGGAATCATAAAATTCTCCATAAAGTTAGAGAAAACAGAAAAGAGTTTCCATGAGACACATGGAAAGTGAAGTATTCCAAGATGGTCTAGGTTTGGGATAAAACAAGTAAATAGAGATGAGATTGTACCAAGAGAAGAAAATGTAAAAAAATTCATTTAACAGTTAAAAATACACTAAGGCCTACAGAGGACCTTAGGGGAAGTATTGGGAGGAACTGAACTAAATAAATATAAAAGAAATAAAGTTGAATAAAATAAAATACAACAGACATAATGTTGGACTAGATAAGCAACATCCATGCATATTTAAAGGAAATGTTCATCAACACTTTAAACTAGTTTTTATAACAAAAAGTTCAAATTGAATCAAAATCCATTTGTTTATCAAAAGATGTTAATATAACTGTCGTTTAAAGAAACCCTGACCAACTTGAAAAAATAATGCCATCCTTGAAATTCAACTTAAAAAAACTTAACTATGTGAACTTTTGTTAGTGCCAATAAAAATGTTCCTGCCAATAAAAAACAAAAGTGACAGATATTCTTCCATTTGTTACCAAATATCTGTACTATTTTCATCACAGATGGCAAGGATCAAAAATTAAGAATTATGTATAGTCATTTTGAGCATAAAATCTGATTTAATGGATAAATCCACAGTAGCAAGCTCATTTTCTAAAAAGGAAAAGGTATTTTTTTTTTTTATCATTTTAAAATCTAAAGAAAATGTGATGGCTTATTTCAACACCCCCATGTAAACACACCCAAATCCACTCTCGTTTGGCCTAAGTTTAAATGCAAATATAGTTTTCTATATAGACTATGACATGAAAATCTGTGCCAAAGTCTTGTAGACTGTTCTTGGATTGTCTTGTAAAGAGAAGCAGATCTGGTTCCACAGTTGACTAGTTTACACTGATCAGCTAAAACTTCAGTTGAAAAAATAAACGCTAGGTAATGACAACATTAAGAAACATGCCAAAGTACTTTTTTATGAAGAGTGAAAAAATAAGGCTGTAAGTCATCAGAAAAACTGACAAAAAACAACAACAATGAAAGGAATCCTTTGCATTTCTTCTGAACTAAGTCAATGGCCTCATTTTGGAAAACGATTTTGATGAATAAACTATATAGATTACCTAATAAAATATGATGTAATATACTCTGAGATTTGAATAGATGAAAAGGATCCTTCACCAAGCTCAAGAGATATACTAGTAAGTTTCACCTAAATAGGCATGAATACAATGACATACAATTTATTGTCCAAAAGAGGACACTTCTGGGATAGGGACTTGGGACCAATAATGCAAAAATGACAGGCAAAAATCAGTACTTTCCTGAGTGAACTACAGCATATAGTCATCCTTCACTAATCACAGTAATAGAAAAGCTATACTCTCCCTGACAGTGCCAATACTTTTGTGAAACACAGTTTCAAGAGGCATTATACCATACTATGCTGTCCTCCAGAAGGCACCAATCACATAGAAATCACTGTGAGTAGTGCCCCTGGAGCTATGTAAATGGTAGTCCTGGTCCTTACTCTAAGCCAGGCAATTTCCTAAGGGCTTATGACATATTAACTTGCTTACTATTCAAAACCTCTGAAATGCTTGTTAATGGATTTGAAAATGAATTTTGAAATCCATTTTAAATGGATTTATCAGAAGATTTATCCTTGAAGAGCAGATAGACTGGTAGAATAACTTGCCCAGAGTCATACAGCTAAAACTGGGGGGCAAGGATTTGAACCCAGGCCGTCTGGCATTCTAATTCTTACTTTAATCACTGCACTATACTCCACACTATTAATTCCTTTTCTTGAATATAATATTTAATTACTAATTAACAATCAGGAGAATACTCTGAGAGTATAAAATTTTCAGGATGCATAATGTTCCCAGAATGTATTATGTTCACATAATTTCCATTGCATTAATAAGGAATATGCATATAAAGTGTAACTTGTGAGTTGGGAATATTTCACAAAGAATAGGTTAAGGTGACAGACTCTGTAAGTCAGGACTTTACTTCTGGCAATTTTATTTTGAATTATTAAAAAACTTAAGAAGCCACTTATATTTTAGAATTATAGGTAAGTATTCAATATTCTTGCTTCATATTTCCAGGCTCAGTAGAAATGGAACGAGAGGCTCATGTGAAAAGACTCACAACTTCCCTCCTCCTGACAGTCACTCAGTTGATAACTCTTTGAGCTAGTAGCACTTTCTGCACACTATAAATGTTCTCTCAATAAATTATTTCTCTAAAGGAAGAATTCAATATAAGCTTGGTTTTAAAAATCAGATCAAATGTGAAGTAAAACATATATATTTTTTCCCTGGGTCTACAGTGCTTACATACTGTGTGTGTTTTCAAACCTAACCATGCAAATCACCCAAAAGAAAAGTGGGTGCATAATGGGCAAAGAATTAAACTTGAATATATCTTGGGAGGAAGCTACTCAGAAAATAGCAAGAAGAAAAAGGAAGCTAATGAACATATCAAAGATAAAATATTTAGCATGAGAGTGGTTTCTTTCTGCTTCATTCAGCTTCGTTTTTCTACATTCAGTCTAACGCAAAATTTATGGCATAACTTGAACAGTGAATGCTGACAATGTGTTCCATTTTTCTGATGAGAATCAACTTCTCGTCACTTGCTACAGAAGCCCATTGCTACAGAGGTTGTTATTTGACTTCCTGGACTCATTGCTATAGGTGGAGGACTCATTTCCTTGGCTGATTGCTGCAGACTGTGGACCAGTGTTGTATTTTTATGTATAGTCTAGCCATTGTCAATTTACATATTTAGTGTCTGAGGTATATAACGGTTCAGTCCCCTATATCCAATTTTGGACGACATGAAAGGCTTTCCAAATCCAAATCTCCCTTTAAGGTCAGCTCAGGACTTTAGTGGAGCTCTCCATCTCCCCAGTCCTGCTTCCTTTCTATTCCATCCTTTAAATATCAACACCAAGGGCACTCCCTAATAAGCCCCTGCTCTCCAATCTCCATTTCAGAATCTGTTTTCTGGGGAACTCACCCTGCAAAAAGCCATAAGGGTTTCCGGTGCCCCAGGTCCTATTTGCCTGTTTCAAAGGCTAAGCAGCTCAACATACTGGCACACCTCTAGCCCATGTGTATCACATCAGTATACTCAGATACCTCAGTGCCTAAGACTACTATAGCCTTAGAAGAGAGAGAGAAGAAAGACTGCTATGAATGTACTTCAACCATCTAGGAAGCAACTTTCAAGCTCCTTAGGGAAAAATCACTGCATGTAGCAGTAAATAACTAGCTTCCTGGGCTTCATCTGCTATTCAAAGAGACCAGAGAGGCAACAAGAAAACCATTTTGAAGGTATAAATGCCATTGATTCAAATTAGATTTAGGGATTTATTGGAAGAATTCTCTTTCTATATGAACTATTGTGAAAACACATCATATATACATTCACATGAAGAAGCAAAAATAAGAATATATAACCAATGAAAAAAAAGAAAGAGAAGAAATAACAAATTTCTAAATGTGAGTGAATGTTTCAGCTTTTCTAATATGAAAATGTAAAGTTCTGTTTTAATCAATGGTTTACCACACTCTCCTGCTGATAACAGCTCTTTCCAGGGTGGTACTTATCTTACGGGGGATTGGGATTTCCTTTCTCCCAAGAACTGAAGAACAAATGAGTACACTCAATTACGGTTCTGCTCACGTATCTTTCTTTTGTATATTGGTAGGGGTCCTCAGGAAAATCCTCACTGTGTAAGATCTGAATGCCCTAAGCTAAAGCTAGACTTAAAAAGACCTTCCCTTTCTAATCACCATATCTTAAATTATAACCACAATGATGCAATTTGTTTTAATACAATAGCTCAAATTTAGGTGTAAATCTTTGTTTTGATTGTAAACAAGTAATAGGATCTTAGTGATATAATTTGAAAGAAACTGGGCTTCATCTGTGCTTGGCAAGCTGAGTTTATAAGGGCCTGGCCACAGGTACAAGTCACGGCTACATGTGAACAACATAAACAGCATGTCTTCTTCCCAAGGCAGTAACTGTTAGTGCACTTACAGGAGTTAGGAAAATTGTTCTGCAAAGAACTGTCTTTTAGTAACCCATTAAATTACAGGACTACATCTCAGATATAATATAATGTTACATTTAATAGTTATATATAGTATTTGTAATTGTTATTAACCTGGGAATAAGAGCATGCCAAAGTAGAACTTTTGTTACCCATGTTTGTCATTGGACTTCTTCAGAGACTTTTAGGAGCATAGGATTAAAAAGAAAGGTTGATCTCAAATGGGTAATTAGTATCACATCCTTCCCATCTGACTTGGTTACCTACACACGTTCACTAATTTGACCTCTCTTGCAGCATGCAAAATTCATACTCAGGCATATTAAGTTATTTTCCCAATGAGTTTGTCATTTCTGTGTGGCAATTATTCATTCTAAAGTCATCACATAGCCATTCTATGATGGGCAAAGAATCTTCTGGCATTTGTGTGCCATTGTAAATACTTAAGAACAAAAGTGATTAACTGAGGATGAAAATATATGAGAGCCTAATATAACACAAACCTAAGATTTCTGAAATTATCTATCACATATAACACTGCAAAAATCCCTCCAAAGAATAATATACAACAACGATTTGCGGCTATTTTTCTATTTTAGACCTGTCTGCCTTTCATTACCTTTTCAGGTTTGGGAAAGACACAAGTTAATGAACAGAATTACGACAACAGCTTCCTATTGCCCTGAGTGCAGACCACATTTAACAACATGCTTCATGTTTCTGATTTATTTCTCCCCCCATGTAATGTAAGATGACAAAAGAGGAGTTGAAAATGTCTTTGTATTCCCCAGAGGAATCGTCTTTGATTTAAAGAATGTAAGGCAGAGCTGTAATTGCTAATCAAGAATACAAGCCCCTCTTTCATGACTTCCAAACTAATGACAAGTTTTCATCATTTCCCTGTGGCTGAAAAATGATCGATACTTACCTAATCGTCATAGCCATAAAACTGGATTATCTAATTTGAAAAGAGATGCGGTAATATTTTTCAAAAATTATTTTGTGGCCATTTCTTCTTCAGAAATTATGATCTTATAAAGAAGAGCTTGTTACCAAGAAAACAATAGTAACTACGATGTTATTTATGTGAGATAATCATTACATGGTGTCTAAAATATTTGAAAATCTCGCTGGAAGAACAGGGCTTGTTACTCTCTCAGCTATTATTTCTAATCTTAAAATACTCATTTTAATATAAATATAATACTTGACAAACTTGATGCTTCAAGTTTGTCAACCAATTTTTTTTTAAGATTTTACTTTTAATTTGAGAGAGAGAGAGAGAAAGACAGAGTACAGCAGGTGGAGAGGCAGAGAGAGAGGGTGAAGCAGACTCCCTCCCTGCTGAGATAGATCTCAGGACCTGGAGATCATGACCTAAGCCAAAGGCAGTTGGTTAACTCTTTGAGTCACCCAAGTACCCCACAACCAATTATTTTTTAAATGAAATTTTGTAAAACCTAAGAATAAAACACAGAAGGTTTCTTACTTCCTGATCGTGCTTTTTAAGTGCCTTAAAAATTTGATCTCATAGTCTGTGTTTTCTACAGCTTAGGGACACAAAAGTTAGAAGCAGCTTTGCTTCAGATCCTCCCCTGGCAGGTAAAATGCCCAGCAACCAACCATTCATATAGATAAAATTGCCCAACATCCAATCCTTTCTGGCAACCTGGAGCTGCTGGAGTGTTACTAGTTCTCAAAGCAGCTAAACACAGATCAATTATTAAAACAGAATATAAAGACTAAAAGAGAACATGTTAGTGTAGTACCCCATGGGTAAACTGTAGGAGAGTTGTAAGAAGCAAAATTTCTGCAAGATTTCTCTCTCCTTCTCTCTCTTTTTCCTGTATAAACACATGTGCAAAAAGATCTTAAGAAAAAGAACTTCGTTATTGATCTACTTCCCAAGTACTTGTGCTAAAGCAAGACTCTGTGGTCTGCTTATACCTTAAATCCCATCTCAGCAACTTTGAGAGCGACAGGTTTTGTTCTTTTCGTTACAGTTTTCTTTATTTCACAAGCATCAAGCTCCTGAACATCACATTCAGGCTCTCTACTCATTAAGGAGTGGTTTTAATCTCTTCTATCTCCAGAGAGGAATTATTCAGTTTAAAAATGAATCAGTTGCGGGGCGCCTGGGTGGCTCAGTGGGTTAAGCTGCTGCCTTCCGCTCAGGTCATGATCTCAGGGTCCTGGGATCGAGTCCCGCATCGGGCTCTCTGCTCAGCGGGGAGCCTGCTTCCTCCTCTCTCTCTCTGCCTGCCTCTCTGCCTACTTGTGATCTCTCTCTGTCAAATAAATAAATAAAATCTTAAAAAAAAAAAAAAGAATCAGTTGCTTGATTCCTCTGTTTCATTAGACATTTTAGCTTCTAATCGGCACCCTCCAAAGAGGTGAGCAGACTGAATCGAAGAAAGTGAAACAAAAATCAATCGCAGCCCAATTCTCAATATAGGATAGAAACAAACCTCATTTATAAAATGAAAAAATTGGAATAGAGGCTAAAGCAGCACAAGGCAGACGGTGCAATTGAATTGCAGGCCTACCCAGGTCAGTGGACTCCACGGGGACCCTAGAGGTGCAGCAGCCCATCAGAGTTGTCTCATGGGCGATCGCCAGGTTGTTACACTTCCGTCTTGATCAGTCATTGGATGCTGGCCCTGCATGAAAGGGCATGAGCCTGGGTGAGGTGACAACCCCTGGAGAGGCTGAGAGTTGAGTGCAGTCCACTGACAAGGCTGCCAGCTGCAGAGGCTACAAGCATTTAAGGGGGATCCGGGTGGTGAATCTTCATGCCCACAACACACACTCCCAAAGGTTCTTTCTAATCAATCTCCAAGCCTCCACTTCTTGATGATGCCTCATTTCCTGTTCCTTACACTTGCAGACAATGCCAGTGCTTCCCAATTACACATTTCATTTACTAGCAATTGAAAAGGATGTGAGAGACCTAGTGTTGATTTAAAAGACTTTAATCATAATGTCTTTTATCTGTAAATGTAAATGTTTTAAACACATACCTCTTAAAAAGGATATAAGTAAATTAGGTTTAAAATACCAAAGTATGCGACATAACAAGTCAAGAACTTCCATCTTGACATTAGTAAGTTAGAAATCTCTTGGTTTAGTAGTCTAAAGTTCAAACCTACAAACAGATGTATGTCTCTAGTTTGAGAAAAACAGTAATAATAAATAATGCAGAGTAAGCTGGTTGTAATAAACAAGTTTAGAGAAATGGTATCATATTCTACAAAGTTGTCCTGGAATGCTTGTTTCAATAAGGTGACATTTCATAACACAACAAAGCTCTCTTTTCCCTTGCACATAAGGTTAGCACAGAGGAACTAACAGAGAACTCCACCCTGAGAATCAGGAACAGAAAGACTCAAGAAATAAAAATAAATAATGTTTCCTCATTATATGTCATTTACTTTTTGATCATTCTTCTTGCATTCATTCATTCAACATACAAGACAGAAGTATGTGGTAGTTCTGTTAACAACATAGTCCATAAATAGTGAAACTGAGGTACAGAGACCTTAAATAACGAGTTCAGGATCTCAAGGCTTAACTGTGTTTGTGCGCGGATAGCTTATATGTATTTTGAATTTTAAAATTATTTATTTACATTTTTTATTTGATGTAAGTATACTACTATGCTATCCGATTTGTCACAAAATCATTATTAATTTTGTTATATTTTAGCATGAATGGGATCATAAGCACAAAGTACCCATATTTTTTATTATTACAGTAGTTCAAATTCCAAATTACCTAGTGATTTGTACAATATTTTATAAGATATAATGGAAATAAAATTACACACGTGAAATACATTTGATATAGTTAATGAAACCAGCATGGGACATGATATCTAACTACGAGAAAATCCAACCTAAGTGAGAGGAGAAGCAAAAATCCTCTAATTTTATATTTGAGTAAAGAAGGATCTTATAAAAGTTCAGAACCTCTGTAGCAAGTGACAGAATCAAAAATAATTTCAGAGCTTATAAACTGTTGATAATTATGTTATATGGTTTCAAAATTTATTGGGGAATATATTTGAGACAGGAAATAATAAGGGACTGAGTTGCTGAAGTTGGGAAAAAGGGAACAGTTAATATTTCCAATGCCATAAAAAGTCAAAAAGAATAAACACTAAATATTTGACATTAAATATTCTGGTAGATGATACACTTAGCTCTATAAAAACTATAGCGTTAAAAAAAAAGATATGCAGTTTCGCAATGATTTTTTTTTTTTTTTTAGATTTTATTTATTTATTTGACAGACAGAGATCACAAGTAGGCAGAGACGCAGGCAGAGAGAGAGAGGGAAGCAGGCTCCCCGCTAAGCAGAGAGCCCAATGTGGGGCTCGATCCCAGGATCCTGAGATCATGACCTGAGCCGAAGGCAGAGGCTTTAACCCACTGAGCCATCCAAATGCCCCTGCAATGATTTCTTTGCATAAAGAAACATTAGGCCAAAATGAGGTGTACGGTACACAATTTGCTGGCAAATAAAGCAATAAACTGTAGTTGGGTAAATGCCTGTCTCAGAGAAGATATTTTTCAGTTATTCATGACAATAGAGTAAGAAAACATTCTTTTGTTTCATTTTATGGTCGATCAAGTCCATCCTTAGCCATAAAGATAAGAACAAAATTTGGAGTAATAGAAAAGTCAGTATGAGATTTTATTAAAAGAAACCCCCCCTTTTTCTTTTCTCATTCTCTCATATTCAGGGGACATGTCTGTTTTATCTCAATAGCATACACCCTTTTTGAAAATAGGTAAACAGCGTCCGATTTTTCCTTCCCCTCTATAAAACGTATGTTCTTGAAAAATCATGGGAATTTTTGAGAGAGCAGATTACCACACACCGGTTACCAATCCCAGGGTTTGGGTACATGGAGGATAGGAAATCTCAACATAATGCCAGGGACAGAACTCCAAACACATCTGCCCACTGCGTCTTGGGATCAGAATTGCCAAGAAAAATACAACGCAGTCAAGCACTGAATGGAATAATGCTTTACTTAAATAGGAAAGAGACAGAGTAAACTCAGCTTCAATAGTTGGTGTGCTTCTGTGGTGGCCAATGGTTCATTCCCCGAGGTCTCCCTGTACTCATCTTGTGCCCTAGTAGAGAGTCCTCATGCCCTCCCCACAGTGGGGCTGGCCAGGTGCCATACGACCCGCACGCTTTAAGCAAAGACTATGTGATAAACTGGGTGGTGCTGTGTGGGCTCTTTCTTTCTAGGGGACGAAGTGTACCCCCTCAGCAACCACTCCTATGGGGTGGGTGGGGGTGGATAGACAGCATTCCCAAGACTGCCTTTCCCAACAGTTTTCTTCTCTGGATTAATTCTGAGTGTCTGTAAGACATCCCTTCATCTCCAGTAAGATTTAAAAGAGAAAAGTCCAAGATTTTTCATAGTATCAAAGACCATTGATTGGGAGGGAGACAAGCCATAAGTGACTCTTAATCTCACAAAACAAACTGAGGGTTGCTGGGGGGAGGGGGCTTGGGAGAAGGGCGATGGGGTTATGGACATTGGGGAGGGTATGTGCTTTGGTGAGTCCTGTGAAGTGTGTAAACCTGGCGATTCACAGACCTGTACCCCTGGGGATAAAAATGTATGTTTATAAAAAATTAAAAATTAAAAAAAAAAGACCATTGAAGGGTTTTGCAGAAGAATCCATCCTTTCGGAAATTTCTCATAATCCTAGCTGATGTCTTGCGTATTGTGCAAACAATATTCTGAATAATAGACAGAAATCCATGCTTTCAGACAATATAGACCAGCATCATTTAATATTGCCTGACAAGTACCCCCTCTTTTTTTTTCCTCATTTGGTAGAATGTATTTCTTCTCCAGAAGTACTTTATGTCTTGATTCATTCTCTTTATTGTCTGCAAGACTTTTGAAGCAGCGTGATCACTTGATGCTAAGTGATGGTTTTAGTTCTCTCTGCTCTGGCCAATAGCACAGATTTCATAAACTTAATTAGATTTTGCTTTTATCAATTTGCTTCTTGAATTCAATCAGTTTCTAAGGACATATACCCTAGAGCACCAACACTTGGTAATTGCCTCAATATCTGGTTTTTGATCCACTTATTAACAATTCTAAAAGGAAAAAATGAAAAGCTGTTTATTCCCCTTCCTGTCAGCGAGAAGGGGAGAATATATGTTCAGAAATAAAGAATTTGGTACCAAAATCTGCTGCAAATCTTCAATATAGCAAGTTCTTACATGGTTCAGTAACTATTACTTTGCGAAAATATGTTAAGTGCTGCCAGAGGCCACTGCTTTAACAGCACTTTGTTAGCACTAAAGTAAACTCCTGGGGCTTCTTTATTGCTATGTCTTACTGCTTCAGCAAAGTAATCTTAATTTCACTTTGCTAGTAGCCTGTATATTGAGACAATATACTGAATATTCATAACCCACATAAGGACCAGGATATGCCCATAGAAGTATAGTTGGGTAAATTTAAAAAGGAGAATTTATTTAATTTGCAAAATCTGCTAAAAATGCAGATTCTAAATCCCAATGCAATTCTTCCGGAGAAGATGAGACCAACCAAATCAAAGATTCTACAGAAATATGAATACTGAAATTCCTCCTGGATATTTGCATATGCCCAATTAAGACTTGGGCAAAGGCTCCAGGGTGGTGTTTGGATAATATGACATTGTATATGAAAATATTATAGCATTGAGGTGTTAAGCAGCATGTTTTTTGAGTAACTTCAGACAGAGTGAAGAGAACTAGCACCCAGGACAAGTAGGAAGTTGGGTTTGGAGGCAGTATTGAGCAACAGCCTGGCAGTTTATTTCCAACAACTGAGGATCATGACAGCCTCTCCGAAAAATAGTTCAAACCAGGGCAAAATGAGGTTTCAGTTTCCACCAAGGGGGGGAGCGGAGGAGTAGTGGGAACTACATAGAATTATGATCTGTGAGGCACCACAAGTACTCAGTGGTATTCAGCAAAACCTCAGTGGAAAGAGAACTCAAAGGGAAACAAGCCTAATCTAGAGAATTATAATCTACTCTCCGTTATTATCCTTCTTAGTAAACTATGTCCAATCTCCTCATTATTGCCCAAATATTGTTTTACTAAAATATATAATAAACAGTCAAGTTTATTTCCTTTTATTTTTCTGCATCTCTTATTTCTGCATCTCTTATTTCTTTCTGGAGCAGTGCTAAAATAGTAAAATGAACAATACATTAATATTTAGGTATTCTAATTGCATCAATATTCACGCACACTTAATAGCCTTCTATTCTTAAAAGAAATCATCTTCTTTTCTTAAAATTACAGCCTGTATCTTCATGACTGGGACTAGATTCAACTTCCCTTAACTATTACCAGCATATACGTCCTGCCTTTGAGCAACTCTCCACTGTTCCGATGACTATCACATATAACCATCACACTACCCTGACCATAACATTGGTGATACATATTGATTAAAAGAAGTAAGTATGAGCAGTAGTATCAATGAATTTCTAAATGTTAAATAAGATACATAAATTAGAAATGAAGACATGCATTAACAAATTAAGAAATACAGAGACAATGTTGTTCAACGGGGCACATGAAGGGGGAAAAAAATTGGTAAGTGAAATGTTGCCCAGAAGGCACAGGAAAGAGAGAAAAATGCCTGGAAAAAAAGGAGAAAGCACATCACAGAAATCAGTGCTTATATTGCTACTTACGGTTTTCATACTATCCTCACAGTAGTATCTTATTGGATCTCCACAACAGTTCTTTAAAGAAATTGGTTTTATTTTCTTTTTACAGATGAAGGAAATGAGCAACAGAGGTCAGTTTGCCCACAAGAGGAGTGTACACAAGATCTGAATTCAGCTTCAACTATAGATTCCATGGCCCGCGTAGAATGGTCCCTTCTAGCAGCACACACGCACTTGAATCTCACCCTGGCAACACAATCTACAGCACTCTGCAGTCCACAATGACTGAAAATTACAAAGACGCTCAGAAGATGTCAATTAAACAACCACAGAGAAACAAACGTAGAAATTGTGGTTCAAGGTAGACCATAATAACTGCTCTGATGGAGTTGCTAGAGGAGAAAGAACAGCATAAAACGTCCTGGGTGCATCTGGGGAGGCATCTCGGAGCATGTGAAACTTGAATGGGCTTCAAACAATATTTTTATAGTGGCAAAGAGCGTTTTAAGCAGATGGAACAGTTCCGCAAAGAGCCAAAGGCAAGAAAAGGAATCAGGAGCCTGGAAGATAGCTTGTAAGTCAACAAGACTAAAAAGCTAGGTCTGCGAGGAATATAATCAGAGATGAGGCTAAAAAGGTAGAGAAGGGACACAATATGAAGTGTTTAAAAGCGGACAGGTTTTGAAGCTTTTTTTTTGCCTTTAACCAGCCTTAGGCTCACTTGGTTTTGGTTATTGTTTTTGCTTGGTTTTGTTTTACCTAGAAGAGACAACAGAACTATGGGAAAAATAGGAAGAAGTCATCATCTTATTTAAAGATGTTCACAACTTCTCAAATGCTGGGTATGTTTTTGAACACAGCCAATTTGAAATGTCATGACAAAGAATTCAAACAAACGTGTTCACAACACTGCAAAATCTAAATTATTGCAGTGAAAATTCCTTAGGAAAATGTCATGGGCTGAGAAAGGATTCGGAAAATGACAAGGCACAATAAAATCTCAAGAAAGAATCCTTTTCCCACTTATAAATCACTCCATCTACAAAAAGCTAGATGTAGGTGCCAGCTGCCTAAAAACTTTGGTGGAGCATTAAACATTATGAATAATTTAGAGCCTAAATAATTACAAAAGGAAGGATGCATCCCCACCCCCCAGGCCAAATATCATCCAAATAGCATTGACAAGTAAAGCCCTGAGAATATAAGGAATAAACAGAACATTTAAAAAGAAAACAACTGATTAAATGATTTGACCCAATTGTATGTACTCCTTGATTAAAAGGATTTGTCATTGAGTAGGAAAGAATTAAAACTGGAAAGGGAAGCTGTCAGTATTATCTGCCTCATCTACTCTGTCATTATTTGTCCAACAAACACATGCCCTGCTTACTAGATACAAGGTACTTTTCTAGGCATTTAACAATTTGTAATATTTAACGCCGGTAACAATCTTAAGAGGTGGGCATAGTTATTATAATCCTTTCACAAATGAGAAAACTAAAGTATATAAAGTATCATGCAAAAAATTGCACCTATTATTAGGGGCAGGGCCAGGGTCTGTGTGCCTAACTATTACACTATGTCCTCTTTCTTTTCTTTGCAGATTGTTTTCCAAAAGTTATCAAAAATGTCATAATTTGTGGGGCGCCCAGGTGGTTCGGTAGGTTAAGTGTCTGCCTTGGGCTCAGGTCATGATCTCAGGGTTTTGAGATTAAGCCCCACAGCTTCTCCCTCTCCCTCTGCTGTTCCCCCTACTTGTGCTCTCTCTATCGTCCCCCTCTTTCAAATAAATAAATAAACAAATAAATATAATCTTTTAAAAATGTCATTATTCACATTTATATAGAGAAATTTTATGTCTTTTTTTTTTTTTTTAAATAGTAGTCCTGTGTTAGTTGCTTAGGATTCAGTGGTAAACCGAAGTTAGGGAACAACTGCCCTTCTGGACCTCACGGTCTGGTTAGACAAGGTGGAGAATATATAATTAAACCACTCAATAAGCAAGTTTATTTCAAAGAGGAAATATGAATCACAAAAAAGATAAAAGGTTTCTTTGATGGGAATAACTAGAAGTGGACAAAAGTTTACAAATACATGCAAAACTGGCTTTGGGAACAGGAGATTCAGTTGTCTCTTCACCAGATAAAACTTATTTGCATATCTCCACATAAGAATCATTTTCATTCATCTACAATGTCTATAATTGCAAAAGAGCTCAAAGACAATAAAAGGCACAATTCCTCCAAAATCAAATAACCAAAAAGAATGTGCTGTAAACAAGACATAGTTTTCCACTGATTCTACCCAGTAATCTTCCTGATTCATTCACTTTTAAAATCTTCCACAATTTTTCTGACACTGTAGATCACTGGTGTCATATAAATTATACTCTAATGACTTAGAAACGTATACCTCTAGCCAACACTTTTTCCATTTTCTTACCTACTTGACATTTGCAGTGTCTAAGAGGCATATAAACCTAACCTAACATATAAAAAATTAGTGACTTTTTGCCACTGAACAGATTCCTCTTCTAATTTTCACTAACACAGGAAATGACATCACTATCTGTCCAATATCTCAATCCCAGAAACTTAAGTAGCCCTACTAGACTCTCTTTATTCCATCAGTCTCCTCAAGAAATCCACTAACAAATCTGTCAACTTTATCTCCAAATTGCATTTTGATGTGTTCACTCATGTCCTTCTCCATTGCCATCACTGTTGTTTGAACCATTTTTGTCTCTCAGTTGACAGTTTCAGTAACCTTGAAAATCATTTCTCTTTTTCTATTCTTGTACTTTTCCCTTCCATTCTCCTGACAGCAAGCAGCCAGAACACTCTTTGTAAATGTAAACCAGATTATATTATTATGAAGGTTAAAACCCTTTAGTGCATTCCTAACAGAATTAAGGACAAATCACTCACTATGGATCTATAAGGTCTGCAGGAACTGTCTGTCTCATCAGTGGTAACTTGTACTCTCACGGCATTTGAAATAAATACTAGAGACACACAGAATTTCCAGTTCCTCAAATATAATACTGTACTTATCTAAGAACTTTATACTTTTGATTCTCTGTGTCTGTCCTGATCTTTCTTGGCTCTGCCCAGAGCTGGATCCTTCTCGATTTCAGATTTCAGCTTTAATATCCCCTCCTCAGAATGAGCTTTCACAACATTCCTATCAGAAATCAGAACTCATTATTTTTGTCATATTGCTCTCTCAAATTTCTTTAAGGCGCCTACATCACACCTAATTATTTCATTTTATTATTTACTTTCTGTCTCCCCTAAAAAGAAAAGTCTAGGAAGACAGAGGTCCTGATTTTCTTATTCTTGCACATATGGTGCTCTAAAAACATGAACTGACCAATCGATTAAAAATAGGTACTTAGAGGATTACATCCCATCTTTTGGTGTATGTTTCTTTTGGTGTATGTATTTTTTTGGTTTCATTGTAAAATGGGGCAGTGTGTAGGAAACTCAAGTTGAAATTTCTTGTCTATTCAATTTGGTCATTTTATCATTTACTTTGAGTCTAATTTTTAGTTATTTATGCTTTTCAGTGTCTTCTGACTTTTTTTAAATAAATAGGCAATCATTAATACAAACATTAGATTAGGATTTAATAACTTCTAATTTTAAAATAAAAATACAGTGTTTTATAAAATTTCTTTCTCTTTAAACAGATAAAGTAAGAAAATAAAATTAGCCAATGGTGAAAACTGATTTATAAGGCTATAGTTCTCAGACTCACTAATTATCATAAAGCATCTTCCAAGTTTGCCAAAGCCTCTAAGTTATCATTCACTTGGCATACTTATGAATGAAAACCTCCTTTTCGACAATATTACTTGATTGTAATCTTTTAAAAATATATCACATGAGGGACACCTGGGTGGCTCAGCTGGTTGAATATCCAACTCTTGATTTCAGCTCAGGTCATGATCTCAGGGTCCAAGGATCAAGCCCTGTGAAGAGCTCAACACTCAGCAGAAATCTGTTTTAGGATTCTCTTTCTCCCTCTCCTTCTGCCCTCTCCCCACTCACAATCTCTCTAAAATAAATAAATAAATCTATAAAAAAGTATATTACATGAACAAAGAGTACAAATTTTTTTATAGCTGATATAAAGTAACCTACCATCCTGTACTTTTTGATGGGTCTTTGAAATTTGAGAAAGGAAGGAAAGAATGAGTAAGTCTTTTGCCTCTCAATTTGCTCACCTATAGTGAATTGACTGCCAATGAGAGAGAAGTAAGAAGAAGAGTATTCAAAGTTTCAACTATAATCTGCTCTAAATCATTAAATTTCTAATACTATGCAAACAAGTATTGACTAGGTCTTTACTGAAGAAGTTAAGAGGAAGAAATGTCCAAGTGCTATGCCTAAATTCCCCAGCTATGTGTAGATGAATCATTTAGATCAGTTACTTATTAATGATAATTTTACAAACATTTACTGGACACCTCCTCCCAGGTACCTGGGATTCAGGAGGGGGAAAAAAAAAAGCAAGCGTTGTCTCTCTTGGAATTAATAAGCCAGTGATGATAGCAGATATTAATGAACAGTTATTGTGCAAATGAGCCTGTAACTACAGAAATGATAACCGTTATGAGAAAGAACAATACAGGGGACTATAGAAACACATAGTAGAGGCTACTTGACTTAGACAGGGGCTCGGTGTTGGCCTCTCTTAGGAAGGGACATTCAAAAGGTCCAATGAATATAATTATTGTACAGCACCATATTCACTAATTTCCTTTTCTTTAAAAGACTGGCTGTTATTATTCACATGTTAGTTACAAGTGACATGTAAATATAGAAGTATACATATGTAAAAATGTATTTGCTCTTGAATTTCACCTTCACATTCAAAATAATGACAATTTAAAGTAGGATTAGAATAAGCTCTACTCAGTGATATTCTCTTAACTATTTTCCACAGAAGTATTTTTCATTAACAAGATTATTAATTTAACTTTTTTAAAAAGTGAAAGTCAGAGAGCTTTTAAAGAACATAAATTTAATATTGATTTTGGCATGTGCCATGTAAATTTGCTTCAGTGTTTGCTCTCAGATCTTAAATTAATGAAATTACAAACTTTGTCAACAGGATAAAAGCATGTCAGGAGGCTGATAATTTATAGTTAGCATGTTTTACCTTTATCCATTGAAAAAAGGAAGTAAGATTTAGAAAGGAAATTAATAACCCTTTGCTTCTAGGGGAGAGAAAAAAATCTGCTTTGAATGTTCAAAGGCTTTTTTCTTGTTTGTTTTAAAATCACAAAGTACATCATAATCACCTCCACTTTTAAAACCTTTTGAAAATATGTAATGAATCCTTAACAATCTTTTAGATAAGTGGTGATTATGTAAGTCATTGGAGTTTTTAGATAGATGTTTTTTTGTCAGCCTAACCCTTGACTTTTTTTTTTTTAAAGGTTTATTTATTTATTTATTTATTTGAGATGAGACAGTGAACACACAGAGGGAGATGAAGAGGGAGAAGCTGATTCCCCACAGAGCAGGGAGCCTGAGCTGGGCTCGATCCTAGGACTATAGCATCATGATATGAGGTAAAGGCAGAAGACACTTAACTGACTGAGCCACCCAGGAACCTCTTAAACTTGATTTTCAACCTCTAATAAAATCAGAAAATCCCTTTCTATAAAGATTAATACATGGACTCCTGGGTGGCTCAGTGGGTTAAAACCTCTGCCTTCGGCTCAGGTCATGATGCTGGGGTCCTGGGATTGAGCAAAGAAACTACTTCCCCATCTCTCTCTACCTGCTTCTCTGACTACTTGTGATCTCTCTCTCGTCAAATAAATAAATAAAATCTTTAAAAATCATATTTTAAAAAATTAATACAAAGTATGTTTATAATTGTTTTCTGTGTAGTTTAGGAGTTAGAGGAGTTTTGTAATTCAATTTAGACATGGACTGGAAGACATGATTGCAGTGCATACACACAGATCCTTTCAATACTGATATACTTAACACCCTAGTCAATAGAAGTGTGAATACAAGTAATAAATATGTTACTGGTATGTTTCCACATTTAATTTAATGACTCTTTTATGGAGTGTTTATTATGGGTATATGACACTGTGAAGGCACAGAGCAGGAAATTACACTGTTCTTCTATCTCGTGGTTAGTAGCCAACTATATGCGTTTTTTTTTAAAGATTTTATTAATTTGACAGAGAGAGGGAAACAGTGAGAGAGGGAACACAAGCAGGGGAAATAGGAGAGGGAGAAGCAGGCTTCTGCCGCACAGGGAGCCCGATGCAGGGCTAGATCCCAGGACCCTGGGACCATAGCCTGAGCTGAAAGCAGACACTTAACGACTGAGACAATCAGACACCCAAATTATATGCATTTTGAAAATACCTATTGAGCACTGACTGTATCATGGCTTCATGAAAGGCACAGATTGGATGTCAAAGTGAAAACAGCATGAATATTGGCACTAAAGAGTTTATAATATAGAAAAGGAAATTAGAATATTATTATAAAGATTAGACAACTTTTATCAATATTAAAGCAAACTGAAATTATTCTTCTCTCTTATTTGTATCTTTCCTCATTTAAATATATTTTAAGTATGGTATGTATGATACAACAGAAATAAAATGAGTAATTTCTATTGCAGAAAAGTAATAATGCAGAGCACAGAAGATTTTTAGTGTGATGAAGCTACTCTATATGACACCTTACTGGAGATACATATCATTAGACATTTGCCCAAACAGAATGTACAATAGCGAGGGAGAGTCCGAATGTAGATTACAGACTTTTGCTGAGGATCCGTGTATAGATGAAGGTTCATTAATTACAGCAAATGTAGCACTCTAGAGGGAGACTTTGATAGTGGGGAAGGTTGTATGTATGTGGGGGGGGGGGGGCACATAGGAAATCTCTGTACCTGCCACTCAATTTTGTTATGACCATAAAATTTCTCTAAAAAATAAAATGTGTTTAATTTTTTTTTTAAGAAAAGAGGAGGGAAAATAGAAGTTCTAGTCTACCCTTACCATAAAACCCTATCTAGTTTCTAGAAATGAAGCAAAAACGTGGCTTTTGACAAGGGCAGAGAGGAAATAAATATCAAAACCACAGTATTAAATGAGATCAGGAGTGATCAGGCCTGAGAAAACTTTCCTTTTGTCTCTATAAAAGAAGGTATCACCTTTGTAGTGGAATGTGATACAATAAATGTATCAATGATGTTTCCACGGTTATTTGGTATGAATGAATGATTCAAGCTAGGTAATTTTTGGAAGTACCAAAAAATAGTCATTCTGGATTGGCAGCATTTTGGTAATCTGAAGGTTTAACAGATAAAATTTAAACCATCTGGATAGTATGCTTCTCAAATTGTGTTAAGAACACACCCAAAATATATGTGGAAATGTGCATGGTTATTCAAAATCCCCCTCTACTCAATGTTGGGTCAATTTTTTTAATTTTTTAAAGATTTGTTTACTTGTTTGAGAAAGCGTGTGCATGCACGAACAAGGGGAGGGCCAGAGGGAGAGACTCTCAAGCAGATCCCCACTGAGCACCGAGCCCCATGCAGGACTCAATCTCAGCACGCTGAGTTCACGATCTGAGCCAAACAATGTAGCCACCCAGGTGCCCCCACAATGTACAGTCATTTTTAAATATTACTTCTATATTTTAAAAAACCTGGTTATAAGGAGTAGTATGCACAATGAGCATAACCTCCCCTCGCTACCAAAAAATGAAAGAAAAAACATAAGAGTTTAAAGAAATTTTACTCCCTATTTGCAGCATGTAATTTGGCTTTGCTCTTAGTCCTCCATGAGTACCAGTTTATTCTTATGACGTTCGTGGGACTCCTATGAAAACATTTGTAGTTATGATTCAAGGAAGGGTATGAGATTTTATGCTTGAGCTCATGTTTCTGATATGCTTCATGAGGCTATAAATTTAAACCTGGTCAGACCTTCCATTTTTCCTCTTAAACACCTCAGCAACACCTGATGGTAGGAGGAGTCCTACTGAAGTTAAAAATGAGGAGAGGAATAAAATTAATATCTACTTCTTTGGTTAGAATGAGGATTAAAGGATATGATGCTGCACTGTCCAAGATGGTAGCCAGCTCCCACTTGTAGTTATCGAGCACTGAAAATGTGGCTGGTCCAACGTGAGGCAAGCTGCGATTATAAAATACACAATGAATTTTTGAGACTTGATATGAATAAATAATATAAAATATTGTGTTAATAATTTTCTCTATGGTTTCTATTTTTATAGGTTGTCATTATATTCTGGATATAGTTGTTTTCATACATTATTAAAATTAATTGCACCTATTTCTTTTAAAAATTGTAATATTCTTATTTGCTTTTTAAGTCCATTTGGAAAACTGTTCAGGATTGCTTTTAGTATCCCAGTTTGACAGGTCAGAAAACTGAGGCTCAAAGAAACTAAGACTCACTCAAAATTTCACAAGTAGGGACAGAACATAGGAACAAACTCCAATCTTTTGTGTTTATTGTTTATCTGTGTTACCTCTAAAAATGAGCAATACTACATAGCATTAGTAATAATAATGACAACAACACCTTCATTTATTGAGTGTTCTTCATGAGGCTGACACTGCTTTAAGCACTTTAAATGAATTAGCTAATCTGACAAACTCCTTTTGAGGTAGATGCAGTTATGATCCCTGTTTTGCAAACTGGGAAACCGAGGGGCAAAGCAGGCTGTATGTCTTAGCTTCCTGCATGTTGATCTTACCCACAGACTTTGACTTACATAGGGAGCTAATGAAGGGACCTTAAAATCAGAACATCTCTGTACTTCTAAAGCATATGTTGAGTTTAACAGTATAAGATTATTAACCATTTCTAGTGATATCTCTTTGCATTTTTACCAGTGACTTTAAGCATTAACTCTGTTATTTATATATACAATAACATACGATAATAACTCTGAGATATATATATATATATATATATATATATATATATATATATATATATTTGTAGTTTAGAGGGCAAGTTCAGAACCAGCCTGCCAGGTTCAATTCCTGGATCTAAATATTTCTAGTTGTGAATGTGGGCAAGTTATCAATCTCTCCAAGTCATGGGATTTTTTTCATTTATAAAATATAAAATGATAGAAAGTAAAGGAAGGTAGCAAAACAGTCTCTTTCCTATTTCAAAAATTGTCATGTATCTGCTGTTTCACCAAAGGTTTATTTTTCAAAGGTGCCAGTGAAGATATTAAAAAATAAAGCCTTTCTGAAATTCGTGATGTTAACGAATTTCTTTTATTACTTTACATTTTGTATTGTGAAGTGAAAATAGGAATAATGGAGAGGATATTATTGTTATATCCATACCTATTGATTGATGGATACCTAGATGGGTAAATGGATGAGGAGTGTGTGTGATTGCTGATTGTTACTGTGCTGTTTTGTTTCTTAAGTTTCAATATAATTGAGAAAACTTTCATATAAGTTATAATTTAGAGGACATTTAATTATAGGTCTATGAAAATTACAGCATTATTGCGGCTCATGGTTAAGCATCTGTCTTCCACTCAGGACATGATCCCAGGGTCCTAGAAGCCAGCCCCACGTTGGGTACCTTGCTCAATGGGAAGCCTGCTTCTCCCTGCCTGACTCCCCCTGTTTTTGTTTCCTCTCTTGCTGTCTTTCTCTCTGTCAAATAAATAAATAAAATATTCAAAAAAAAAAAAACTATGGCATTATATCCTTATTGCATTATTATTATTACTATTATAAAAACATATGGACACCATTTTTTTATGACAGCATCATTTATTCCCAAAAATGTAACTAAGTGTGTGAATTGTCTGTATTGATTGAGCTCTGTGTACTTACTTAGTAATAGGTAAGTGTGAGGCAATAAGCTAGCAATTTCTCTAAGGAAATGATATAAAGTTATAGAATAAATTGTAGACAATAAATGTGGGATTTTAAGCATTATCTTTGGTACCATGAAATAGATATCATCCAACTCCATTCACACTGTATATCCCCCAACCTCCTTTTGTACTCACTGCATCCTTAATCCTTCTCACCCTCATAAAATTAAGAACGTGTATTTTTAACTTCACAAAAACAAAAACAAAAAAACCTCTTAGTGACTGGGCTCTGTTTATAGAATGAAACAAACACTAGCCTTTTCCTTGATTCATTGCTATACATTTTATCTCTTTAGACTTATTTTCTATGCCTCAACAGCTACTCAAACATGTGAGCTGTATATATAAAATCCAGATACTCATCAACCTAGAACTATTAAAATTAGAGAGAGAAAGAGACTGTTTAACATTCAAGTTCACATGATAACACTTCTATGACCTATTTTTTTCTCATATTATTGAAGAGTTTATAGATTGGTTCCAATCAGCAGATATTTTTGAAGTATTTACTCTTCATAAAATATTATGATAGATTCTCTTGTTAGAAGGATCTCTAAGACATAGTACCTGTCCTCAAACAACTACTAGAATACAGTTTCATTGATGCCAATATCTTTAATCTAGAGTAGAATGAAATGAGTATGTAAGTGCAGCTGGGAGAGGCAGAACCAGAGGACAGGGACACAAGAGAAAGATCCACCAAGAAGCAATATTTAAACTGCCTCTTCAGCAAAAATTGGCCGAATGGAGTTTGGGGTATTGAGTGGTCAGTCCATGGAGAGAAAATCACTCACAGAGGCAAATACAACCAGAGAGAGGTAAGAAACAGAATGATTTGTTTAGTCAATGGTCAATAGTTAAGGATATTGAGTCCATCCAAGTGCCCACGCAAGAGACTGAGTTGCAAAAAGATGGAGATGATGAGAGAATTAGGGGTTAGGTCATGGAGGAGGCCTGCTTTCAGTATGGGTGCAAATGAGGGAAGAATAGAAATGAGGTACAGATCATGTATGAAGAATTTTAGAAGTTGTAAGTCAAGCTTTTTAAAAGTTGACATACAATAAAGGCATGCATGGGTACACACACCTGTGGTGTTGCCTGCTGTGAAGAGTTGTCCCTGGTCAGGCCTTGCCTAGTTCCTGAAAACAGGTCTCCACTAGGCAAGACATTCTACAGCAAGATCTGACAAGTAGGGAATGCAGGAGCAAGGACTGCAAGGAGGCTTAGCTCCTTGGCCCCAAAGACTCTCACCCTCGAGGAAGCAGAGGAGGGCTACATGATATCCTCCAAAGCTTAGGGACATGGGGCCGGAGTTACCCTTGCTTGGGTCTAAGACTGGCAGCCTTATAAGCCACACATTAGGCTTGGAATTTTTTGCAGCCTAAGGAGAGTCATCAAAGGCTTTTCAGTAGTGAATGTCTTAGAGCACATTTTTACTATTTGCATAACTACCAATTAGTGAGGGTCACGGGCAGGACCCTTTTCAAGATAAAGTAATAGTACACACACGGTAACCTTCTTGGAGAGAACCCATTTATTAAGGGGCTGCACAATACACAGAATTGGCAACTACATAATGAAAGTATACATTGCTATTTATCACATGTGATGCTTTATTATTTAAAAACTCCTCAATAGCCATGCCAACCTGGGGATTTAATCCTGATAATGTTCACTCAGGGCGCTGAGAGTAATAGATTTCCCAGTAAGGAGATCTGTAAATGTCTGGGTGAGCCTCACAGCCTCCTTTAGGAGGGACAGGAGAAAGGAAAGAAGCAGTTTGTAAGTTGCGCACTTGGCAGCTGAATCTAGGTAGTCGAGTTTTCAAACAGCCTGACCCTATTTTTTTCTGTGTTTATTCCTTAAGTACACAGAGGTTATTCATAAATCCTCTGGTAATGTTTTGCTCAAAAATTGTTCACACACCGGGTACCTGGGTGGCTCAGTCATTTAAGTGTCTTCTAATCGGGGCATGATGTCAGGGTCCTGGGATGGAGCCCCATGTTAGGCTCTATGCTCAGCGAGGAGTCTCCTTGTCCCTCTTCCTCTGCACCCCCCAACATGTGCTCTATCGCTCTCAGATAAACGAATTAAAATCTTCAAAAAAATTTGTTCATCCACAGAATGACTCTTACAATTGTAAGAATGTTGTGGAAATTATAGAATTTAGATTAAAAAAAAAAAAAAAGTCAGATGGAGCATCTGAGTAGCCCAGTCAGTTAAGGATCCGATTCTTGATTCCAGCTCAGGTCATGATCTCAGGGTTGTGGGATGGAGCCCCACATTGGGCTTTGTGCTCATCATGGAGTCTGCTTGAGATTCTCTCTTTACCTCTCGCTCAGGCCCTCCCCCTGTTCTCTCTCTCTCTCTCTCCCAAATAAATAAATAAATCTTTGAAAAAAAAAAAAAAAGTCAGACACTGTAGTGGATGTGGTGGGCCATTGAGGTCTCCCTCTCTCTTTGGAACAGAAGCACTCATCTCCTCAATGGCTGGTGGCTGGATCCTCTGGGAATTCCCCTTTTCAGAGGGGTTACACCTCCTTCCCAGGTTCAGTCAACATACAATTAGTTAATACCTTATAAAGGCCCACCCTCCTTGCCTCATCACAGGCCAACTAAGCAGGGCCTTCTCAGCAACAGAGCTGACTACTGTTCACTCTGTCCCTTTGCTGGATCCTGCTCCCATCATTCCTCCACAGGTGTTGAGTCTAAGAATTCTCCATTAAATACCCTGAGCATGAATTTCCCTCTCAAACTCTGCTCTTTGTAGAACCAAACTAGAAATACACATCAAACTCATTAGCTCTTAAAACTTTTATCTCAAGGGATGGGGGGGGGGGAATCTCATTTTAAAGATCACATGTGGAGCCAATGTCCCACCTTGTCCTTACACTAGAACTCTGGAAATAATTTTAATATTGTAAGAATAAATTATACATTTTTTTTACATTTTTCCAGATGCCACAAGTCAAAAGAGGGTGTTCTCCACTCTCTTAGAACATTCCCTTGTGAAACCTAGTATTTGTAAATCCTTTCTGTGTCCCTTTGACTTGTACATAAATATTGTTAAGGGATAAATAAATCAGTGTTACAATCTAGGAAAGTTTTCCTTAAAGGTCTAGGATCTACTTCTTTGAAAAGTAAAAATCAAGGAAGCTGGAGTCCCTATCTCCTTGTCATCAGAATCTTAGCCTGGAAGCCTCTCCAACTCACTTGCTCGTCACAGAGATACAGAAATTTTATTACTTTCTCAGATAAAAGCAATTAGCTAGCCCAGCTATCAACCCCAATCAGCAGGTGAGTTTGGGATGACCTATGGAAGAACGTGCGGCTAGAAGTTCTGCCAGGGCTTCTTCCACAACAGCAAATTAATCTTGAGAGCATGGATACAAGAGATCATATCTGTGTGGCAGTATATGAAGAATGGGATTTCTCCTGTCTTTATAGTATCATTAGCAGATTGCCTGTGATGTACATCTCAGTCTGATTTAATGTTTTCTCTTTTACATGTGAGGAACAGATTTTCTAGGTTGACAGGGGACTTTGTCAAGTTTTCTCCAACATGCTGAACAACTTTCTGTTATAAGTAAAAACATAAAACGAACTATGGTATCAGCGGTGATAACCATGCTGATGCCTATGGTTTTCCTGCCACTTGATCATTCCTGGGGTTGTAGTTGTACTCAATGCTAGATAGGTCTTCTTAGTGGAAAGAGTTGAGAGATGGCTAGACTCAGTCTATGGAATCCTCATTTGTCCAAAAGGGCTCTGGGCAAAAAATCATGTGTTACAACACTACGGAGTTTGAAACCCCCTCCCCATATGGGCCCTGGTTATTTCTTTGCTGGCTCGGGACCTATGTGAAGAAGATTCTTCTCAGCCAGAACTAAGTGGCCTGGTCCAAAACCATTCTTCTTTGGCTCATCATCCCCAGGACAGCAGTTATTGATCCTTCATTGGATGTAATTAATTCTTGGAAACTCTGATGACAGTAAGAACTCAGAGAAATAAACATTCATACTTAAAGTCAAACTTTTGCATGCACATTTAAGAAAGTTCCACGATTCCTGGTCCTCTTCCCTTTAAACATTCCTCAACGCTGTATAATTTTCACCTGGTAGATATTCAGTTAATATCATCTGGGTAAATCCTAGTCTTCCTTAGCGGAAATGACCAATGTTTACGATTACAATGACAAAGGTTTTTTTGTTTGTTTGTTTCTTGTTTTCTGTGAAGACTGAGTTTACAAAATAAAAGGTCCCTCACTAACCTTGAATTTCAATTTAACCTCACTGCCCTTCTAGCAAGAGTCCTTTTTGAATATACCATTATGCTATGTGGATGGGCATAATGTAGGAAAGAACATAGACCATGGATTCAGAGTGCCTGGGTTTCAAATATAAATCTTTGTCCCTCTGTTCCTTAGAAAAAGAAGATAATAACAGTACCTAGCTCATTTGTTTTGGTGACAATTAAACAAGATAGTTCATGTCTATCTCAGTGTTGGCCACACTAAACGTCCAATAAATGTTACCTGTGATGATTATGAGAAGAAACTTCATATTTAAGAGATGCTATTTAAGGACTCATCCTGAAGAAAGCCACTGTTGGCAAAGTTAAACACAGATATTTATATTATTACTTAAAAAGTAAGTTTTTATTTATTTTCTAAGATTTTTTATATTTTATAAGTTTTTATTATGTTCAATTAGCCAACATATATATAATACATCATTAATTTCTGATGTAGTGTTCAATGATTCATTAGTTGCATATAACATCCAGTGCTCATTGAAACACGTGCCCTCCTTAATCCCCACCACATACTCCATTCCCCCAACCCCCTCCCTTCTGTAACCCTCATTTTGTTTCCCAGAGTCCAGAGTCTCTCATGGTTTGTCTCCTTCTCTGATTTCTTCCCATTTAGTTTTCCCCTCCTTCTCCTAATGTCTTCCATGCTATCCCTTATGTTCCACATATGAGTGAAACCATATGATAATCATCGTTCTCTGCTTGACTTATTTCACTTAGCAAAATCCCCTCCAGTTCTATCCATGTTGATGCAGATGGTAGTATTCATCCTTTCTGATTTTTAAGATTTTTATTTACTTGACAGAGTGAAAGAGCACAAGCAGGGGGAGCAGTAAAGGGAAAAGGAGGAGCAGGCTCCCTGCTCAGCAGGGAATTGTTCCCAGGACCTGGGGCTCATGACCCGAGTTGAAGACAGACACTTACCTGACTGAGCCACTGAGGCACCTCAAAAAGTAAACTTTAAATAAAATATAGTAGAGCTATGTACAGACCTTTTCTATGGTGCTAGGCAATTGGAAGGAATGGAACAAGGAAAAGAGAAAAAAATAGTAATTTTGTAGTCATTACAGACTGATTCACATAGATGGGTGAGATCAAATACGGGCTGCAGAGCAATCCCACATTTGAAATTTCAGCACATGAAGTGAAATTTTAGAAGTTTTAATAGGACACACACAAAGTTCGTTCCCTTTGAGACTGATTACATTTTTCTTTTTTTGTTTGTTTGTTTTCATTTAAACTCTAATTGATTAACATACAGTGTAATATTGGTTTCAGGGGTAGAATTTAGTGATTCATCACTTACATATAATACCCAGTACTCATTACAAGTGCCCTCCTTAATACTCATCACCCATTGAACCCATCCCCTGCTCACCTCCAGCAACCCTCAGTTTATTCTCCATAGTTAAGAGTCTATTGTCGTTTGCCTCCATCTTTTTTTTTTCCTCCTTCCCCTATTCTTATCCCATTTTTGTTTCTTAAATTCCACATTATGAGTGAAATCACACGGTATTTGTCTCTCTCTGACTTGGTTCGCTTAGAATAATACACTCTAGCTCCATCCAAGTCATTGCAAATGGCAAAATTTCATTCTTTTTGATGGCTGAGTAATATTCCCGTGTGTGTGTATACCACATCTTCTTTTATCCATTCATCCATTGATGGATATTTGGGCTCTTTCTGTAATTTGGCTATTGCTGACAATTTTGCCAGAAACATCAGGGTGCATGTGCCCCTTTGAATCAGTATTTTTGTAACCTTTGGGGTAAATACCTAGTAGTGCAATTGCTGGGTCCTAGTGTAGTTCTATTTTAAACTTTTTTGAGGAAACTCTATACTGTTTTCCAGAGTGATTGTACCAGTTTGCATTCCCGCCAACAGTGTAAGAGGGATCCTCTTTCTCTGCATCCTCACCAACATCTGTTGTTCCCTGACTTGTTAATTTTAGCGATTCTGATAGGTGTGAGGTGGTATCTCATTGTGAGTTTGATGGTATTTCCCTGGTGATGAATGATGTTGACTATCTTTTCATGTGTCTGTTAGCCAGCTATGTGTCTTCTTTTGTTTTGTTGTTTTTTTTTTTTTTTAGACTATTTTTGTGGTTTTTTTGTGGGTTTTTTTTTTAAGATTTTATTTATTTATCAGAGAAAGAGAGAGGGAGAGAGCGAGCACAGACAGACAGAATGGCAGGCAGAGGCAGAGGGAGAAGCAGGCTCCCCGCTGAGCAAGGAGCCTGATGTGGGACTCGATCCCAGGACGCTGGGATCATGACCTGAGCCAAAGGCAGCTGCTTAACCAACTGAGCCACCCAGGCGTCCCCAGCTATGTGTCTTCTTTGGAAAAATGCCTATTCTTGTCTTACACCAACATCTTAGCTAGGTTACATTTTCTAGTTAAGACAGATCTATCACATGTTGAGATATATCACATTTTCTACATAAACAAAATTGATGAATGGGACTAGAAAAAAAAAAGCCTTGATGTGAAATTGTGAATTATATTAAAAAATTCAAATAATATAATTTGAAAGTGATTGCAGAACAAAGCTCATGTTAACACTTTGCTGTTCCTCATCCCCAGCAAAAATTATTTAGATTTTTGGTTTTCTGGTGAAAAATTATGTTTTGAGAAAATATAATCACTGTACATTTGAATGGCTATTATTTCTCTTTCAATACAATTCTGTTGAATGTAAAAAATCCGTATCACTCAGCCCAGTATTTGTGAACTTCTTGAAAATGCATATAAGTTAATACAGTTCCAGGTTTTTGTGTTAAAACTGAATTAGACAGTAAGAGAGCAAAAACTTATTTTTTTTTCTACTTCATTTTCATTGCAGGCCCCAAAAGGAATATGCCAAATTGTCTTTCATTCACAGAATAGCCTAGGGGGATCAAAGCTACAAATCCTGTCCACCACAAATAATAACTTCTCATAGCCCAAAAACGTACGGTGGATTTACTAGAGGAGATCTCAGTGGTGTGCTTCTTTCTTCCGCTTCTGTAAATTCAGTCTTTGGAATTGACCATCTGGAAAAGTGAGTCATTCTCTTTGTGTTTTTATTTGACCTGAAGATGAAAGTTTAATGACCTTGATTTCATGAAGCAAACTACTTTCTTTCCTCATAAATACCGGCAACATCCACATAGCCACTGTTTTGTGGTGTTGTTTTTATGGCTTTCAGAAATTATTTGTAGTTATTTCATATTAGTTATATCTTCCCCTGGATGCCTAATTCATCAGCATGTAGTAAAGAATTGGCCTTAGCAGAGAGAAATCAGTCTGGCCTTTGCCCTCAGCTTCTGGGAGACAACTGATATCAGACGTGATAGGAGTGTCTTTGTTTGGGTGGGGGCTGCTTACACTAGATCTTTAAGTGGAAGTGGCCATATCCCATCATCCTAGAATGGGTACTGGCCACGTAAGAAACACCAACCATGTGACTTAGGGTGGACGCCCTGGGTGAAGCAGTACCATTGGACCTGGATGTTGACATCAAGCATTTGGGCAATCAATCAATGATGTTTACACAGTAAGACCAAATAAAAACTGTGGACACTAATGCTCAGACGAGCTTCCCTGGGTAGCAATATTGCCCTTATACTATCACAGATCAATGACAGGAGGTCAACACAACAAAAAGCTTGTGTTTGTAAACTTCACAGACCCTACTCTCTGCATCTTCCCCTTTGGCTGATTTTGATACATATCCTTGCCCTGTAACACACCATGACTATAGAGATAACACCTTTCTTTCTTTATTTCTTTTTTAAAAATTGTATTCACTTATTTGAGAGAGAGAAAGAGAGAGCACAAGCAGGGGAAATGGCAGAGGGAGAGGGAGAAGAAAGCTCCCTACGGAGCAGGGAGCCTGATGCAGCGCTCAGTCCCAGGATCCTGGGATTATGACCTGAGCCAAGTGCAGACACTTAACTGACTGAGCCATCCAGGCATCCAGAGGATAACAGCTTTCACAGTGAGTTCTATAAGCCTATCTATTCAATTACTGAATGAATGGGTAGTCCTGGGAACACTCTGAATTTACAGTTGGTATCGAAAGTGAGGATAGTCTTGGGGACTAACAATAAGAAGTCATTTTGTGTATATATAATAATATTATCACTTAATCTTTCAGTTTTGAACATTTAGTTTGTTCCCAATTTTTTGCTATTAGAGATAATCCTGAAATGAATATTTCAATACTCATAATTTGGCTCTTCTTGGCTACAAATCTCTCTCTCTCTCTTATTTTTCATGAAACTAATTCTCACATGAAAATTTCTCTTATTGTAACACCAAATTTTCTCACCAGTTTTCAGGTTTTTTGTTTGTTTGGGGTTTTTTTGCTTTCATTGTCATGTGTCTTTATATATTTTTGGTCTGTACCAGTTGTTGTTTGTCATTTGTTAATAGCTTTATTGAAATATGTTATATGCCATAAATTTGGGGCACTTAAAATATACATGTCAATGGTTTTTAGTATATTTACAGAGTTCTGCTTTTATGTCAAAGGAGTTTCTAGTAATGTAAAATAAGGACAGAATTCCATCACTTAATTTTAATGATTATTGGATGCCAAAAGTGGTCAATTATAGCATTCACTCTACTCTGGCCATGCAACATTATAGAAAGTATGTCTTCTCTTCTTTCCATGGTTGCTCTGATTGTGTTAATGACTCTATCTTCTCTGTCTAGAATTTTTGGCTCCTCTTTTATAATTACATGATCTCATTCTTAGCTTTGTGTCTATCATTCTTACAAAGACCATCAGTAGCCTGGTAATGAGAAGTCTCCCTATGCAAAGGTTTCACTTGAACTCAAGAGAAAATGACCGGCTTATAAACAACTCTTGATCAACCTTTTCTTTGACATGTTTTTCTATGCCTTACAACAACTGCTTTTAGCTGTGTCCTACTCAGTAGTTCTTCACAGATACCTATGAGAACATCCTCTCAAGGAGCCATATATTTTAATTATTTAACTTGCATTTCCTTTTAGTTTGCTGTGGGTTTGTTGTCAGCTGGTGAAATTACAAGCACCAAACTTTGAAGTTCCTTTGCCTATAGTTACTTTGGTAGATTACTCCAAGACACAGAAGAGCTACAGCACTATTAGAAACTGGTGTGGCAGTGCAGCACATTTCCTAAACTAAAAGAAAAACAGCACCATGAATTTTTTGAAATACCCTCAAGTTTATATTTGACCTGTGCTTTCTAGAAGGTGATTCTTTTCTTTAAAAAAATATTTTTTTCCTCTGCAGTGGAAAAGAACCAGCAGTTTGTCGTAAATATATCACCAGCTATAATATAATTTATGGCTAAATTTACTTCTTCCTTTAATTTCCACTGGTTCTATTCTAACCTGAACATTATTTACAATCCCCTTAGTCACTGAATTAATTCTGTAAGCTCCTGAATTCAGTGTCTCCATTCAAAATCATGCATAATGTTGCCATACTAAGTTTTCTAAAATACAACTATTACCATGTTTTTCTTGGCTCAAAAATCTTTACTGGTTCCCCATTTTCTTTAGGATAAAAGTAAAGTAACTTAGGCATTATTTAATGGGAGAGTAATTTATAGAGACAAAAGTTTTGATCCCTATTCTGTTACTTTGCAATTTTGTGATTTGAAGGCTATTGCAAGTCATTTCCTTTGTTGACTAAGTTGACTATACCTTCAAAGTTACTGAGAAAATTAATTTAGTACATGCCCAGTTCTTGGAAAACAGTAAATGCAAAATAAATGCTTCCTGCATTTCTTTAGCCTTATTTTTTTTTTTTTTAGATTTTATTTATTTATTTATTTGAGAGAGAGAGAGCACAAGCAGTGGGAGTGGTAGGCAGAGAAAGAGGGAGAAGCAAGCTCCTTGTTATGCAGGGAACCTGATGTGGAGCTCGATCCCTGGACCCTGGGATCATGACCTGAGCCAAAGGCAGACGCTTAACTGACTGAGCCACCCAGGCATGCCAGCCTTAGCCTTATTTTTAATCCCTTCCTCTTTTTTTCCTAATATACATATTTTTAAATATATATATATTTTTTTTCCTGAACACCTACTGTTCACTATGTATACCATCAGTGTCTTTGAGGGATATGAAAAACAGACAATGTATTGTCCTCAAAGAGCTCAATGTAAAGAACATAAGGACAGGGCAATGGAAACTTACATAAGAAGATGTGGAAGGATTTATGAAATACATAGTTGCTTAAGTCGACAAGACTTGGTGATTGAATGGAGGTATAAGGATAGTTAAAGGAGAGGACAGAGTAATGGAAAATCCCAGGGTTTATAGATCAAATCAGTGGTTAGATGGCAAGTCTTCTCTTTTTTTCCCACAATCTCTCTCTTTTTCTGTTAGATGACCCCTTCCCTTGAATGGATTAGAAATTTCTTAAGCTCACAATATCATGGCATAGAACTGCTTAAATTTACCAAAGTGCTCTGTATATAAAATAGACACTCAATGAATGACTAATGGGGTAAATGTTTGTAGAGAAGAAAGCAATTTGGGTGTGAGTGAGGTCTGCCAGAGATCAGTGCCTCTCCTTGCTATTAGTTAATCAATCCAATCACATGAAGTGATACCAAGACTTAAGTACTCACTTCCATGGTGAATAGAGTTACTTTTAACAAACTTGGAAAGATTCACACATCATATGTTAATCATTTTAATTCTATCTCCTGGAGTTGTTAAAAAGCAAAAGTGGCTGACTTGGGTTTGTTTTTCTTTTTTTGCTTTTTTCTTAGTAGTGGCAAACTGAAAAAAAATGTATGCAGGTGAGAGGAAGAAGAAAATCCAAGAAACAGTTTATATAAAGGAAAATCACATTCCAAATTTACTAACATTTTACAATAGACTATAAATAAATGACTGTTTCACAAGGCCTTTTAATTCATATATATAAATGTATGCACACATTATATACATATATTAAATACATGCACATTATTTGAACTACCAATTAGTTTTTGTTTATTACTACTGTGTGGTATTTAAACCACTAATTAAGTTCTAAACTTATGTGATCTATTCGGGGTTTGAAGGAGTACTAGATCTCAAGTACTAGAATTATTTTATTTTCTGTAACATTTTACTGTGAGAGAAGCCAAAAGACTAGAAATATAGGTACATTAATTCTTTTTTGTTCAGCTATACATAATTTTTAAAACTTTAGTGTAGTTAACATACAGCTATATTAGTTTCAGGTATACAATATAGTGATTCAACAGTTCCATATATTACTCAGTTCTCATCAAAATAAGTGTTCTCAATCCCATTCACCTAGTTCACCCATCCCTCTACACACTTCCCCTGTGTTAATCATATTTGTTCTCTGTAGTTAAGAATCTGATTTTTGGTCTGTCTCTTTTCTTTTTTTTTTTCATTTGCTTTGTTTCTTAAATTTCATGGTTGAGTGAAATCATATGGTATTTGTCTTTCTCCAACTGGCTTTTTTTGTTGACATTATACTCTTTATTTTTTTTTTTTTTTTTTTTTTTTTTTTTTTTTTTTTTTTTTTTTTTTTTAAAGATTTTTTTATTTTTTATTTTATTTGACAGAGAGAGATCACAGGTAGGTAGAGAAGCTGGCAGAGAGAGAGAGAGGGAAGCAGGCTCCCTGCTGAGCAGAGAGCCCGATGTGGGACTCGATCCCAGGACCCTGAGATCATGACCTGAGCCGAAGGCAGCGGCTTAACCCACTGAGCCACCCAGGCGCCCCGACATTATACTCTTTAGACCCATCTATGTTGTTGCAGTTGACAACATTTCATTCTTTTTTATGGCTCAATGGGTATAGTAATTCTTTTGTTTGTTTGTTTGTTTGTTTGTTTGTTTTTGTTTTAGTGGGTTCCTTGCCCAGCATGGAGCTCAATACTCAGGACCCTGAGATCAAACTTGAGTTGAGAACAAGAGTTGGACCCTAAACTGACACCCAGGCACCACTGGGTATATCAATTCCTGGTAGGAATTTATAACAGCCATTTACAAAAATATGGAGCTGATGAAGAAATTGGGAATAGCCTTGATTTCCAGTCAGAGGCAAAATGTTGGATAGAGATGAACATGGCAGTGACTAGGAGTGGTATTCCAGGCATCATAATAAATCTTACCTTTTGAAGGAACAGAAATACACCCTAATTACTGCTTATAGCTCTTGACACTCTGTGATGCTATCCACTAGGTAGGAAACAAGAGTCATTCACCTTATATTAACTAGCAACTAGAAGCCAGGCACTGTGTTTGTAAATATGCAGCAAAGAATAAGGTATTATTTCTGTGTTGCAGAAGCTTGTACTTGTGCGGTGATAGATATGTAAACAAATGATTCTGAGATGCAGTCATGCTGATCCCAGGCCCACAGAAGACATCAGTCTTTCATGGGGCTCTTTTTTCTGCTGACTCAGGACCTGGTTTCTGATCTTTCTTAGCACTGTGGCCCAAGCTGCGCTTTTGCACCATTTCGAGCTGGCATGCAAAGTGAGGTTATAGGCAATGAATAAGAGTTTCTGATTGTATGAATGGAGAGAGTTGAGGAAGCAAAGATGCTCTGCCTGATCTTACTGAAGCAACCTATTTTAAACTAAGTGATTTTGACCCATGCTAGTTCAGTGAATTACAGGTAGAAGGCTGAGATACATATGGCAGCATAAATGCAAGCACCTTGAGGCCAGTCCTTAGGAAATGGAGTAAATCCTTTTGGAAATGCCAGTTTTCTGCTATGCAATTTGGAGCACAGGTGACTAAATGAGAAGCTACTTACTCTATTTTTAGGGGGGCATCTGTTATTTTACATTACCCATATCCTCATTTTTTTTTTCTTCGTCTTAGAAGCAATGCCAAGCTATTGGCAATGCTCTCCTCTCCAGTTAGCATCTCTGCATGTTTGGCCCAGAGATTCTGGATTTCCCTCACAGACTTTTTTTTTTTTTTTTTTAGATTTGTTTATTTATTTTAGAGAGAGTGTGTGTGTGAGAGCTGGGGGTAGGGGCAGAGAGGGAAAGAATCCTCAAGCAGACTCCACTGAGCACAGAGACTGATGCAGGGCTTGATCCCAGGACCCTGAGATCATGACCTGAGTTGAAATCAAGAGTCTGATGCTCAACTGACTGAGCCATCCAGGCAGCAACCCCCCAACTCCAACAACAAGAGCAACAAATGCTCTTAACAGTTAAGTATCCAGAATTCATTTTTGAAAATATATTAAAGAAAGGTAGATACCTTACTAAGTCAGGGCTGAGAGTGCCCACTGTCTCCGTTTCCTGTCTACTATGCAATGGCCCCTGGGGCTCAGGCCCCATGTGGCCCTCAAAGATGTCCCCAGAGAGGCAGAGTTCCTGCCTATGGGTAGGTTGTCCTCCTCACCCATATATTTTATTGTCATAAGAAATGGAGTTTTTGAGTCATAAGAGGTTTTTTTTTTTTTTTTTTTTTTTTTTTGCAGTGATCACCCCTTCCCTAAGCTGAGTGCCAGAAAAAGAAAAGAGTTTAGGAGAGTCTAGGAGCAAGAGGCAGAATTTATAGAGTAATGACTTGGGTATGAGGGAACAGAATAGAACAGTACTTGGCTCTTACTAGGTTTCCTATAATTTTATTGTGTGTGTGAATGAAAACATAGCTGCAGCCTGAACTCAAATTAAAAGTCTTGTCTTCCTGGTGGCTGGAAGCCAGATCACCTTTCCAGCACAGAAGATGCAAGACTGGAATGGAGAAACTATATTTTCATGTTAATCTTAATATAGGGAATTCTCTAAGTGATGTAACTGAAATTTTGTCTTAGTTTCTATTATTTTTTTTAATACAGTAATACAGGGATTTTTTTTGTATTTTTAACTTTTAAAAAAGTGGAAAAATCCTCTAATTTAGGTGTCTACCAATGTTGTTTATAGATGAATTTCACTGAAATCATCCAAAGAGATTTTTCATGATCCTAATATGGATCCCACTGTCTGTTATTCAGATTCACTACATTATAGAGTTATATGCATTTACTAAATATATTATGCGCTTGAAATCTCTTTGTAATATTATCAAAAGGATAAATACTTTTAAATGATTGAAAATTTTCAATCACTAGACCAAAATATTTGAATTGCCAAAATCAGTAACAGCTTATAAATTGAACCAAAATTTCTTATTTTTCTTCACATTTCTACTTGGCCTACAAAAATTGACACTTTTTCTTTTTTTTTTTCCTTTCTACCTCCCAAGCCCCCCGCCCTGCCTCTCAAATTCTTCCTATCAGAGAGATCATATGATAATTGTCTTTCTCTGATTGACTTATTTCACTCAGCATAATACCCTCTAGTTCCATCATGAAAAAATGAAATGGGATGGGTTCAGGAGGGAAACAAATGATAAGAGACTCCTAATCTCACAAAACAAACTGAGGGTTGCTGGGGGAAGGGGGTTAGGGAGAGGGTGGTTGGGTTATGGACATTGGGGAGGGTATGTGCTATGGTGAGTGCTGTGAAGTATGTAAGCCTAATGATTCACAGACCTGTGAATCATTTGCCCTGGGGCAAATACTACATTTCATTTTAATTAAAATAATTAATTTAAAAATTTGACATTTACAACTATTACAGAAAAAAATCCGATAGTTCTAGGAAATATTTGTGATTACTTTTGAAATGATTTGAGGAAATGGACACTTTTATGAATAAATATAAGCAATTTTATTTTCTGTTCATGAAAGAAGGAAAAATGAAGAATGTTTAAGGTTATGATGAGAATATAATTGGGACAAGTGATCTGTATTTTTTAAATGCTTACTAGTTGAATTCTAATGTGCTTCTTTTAGCTCAGACTTCCATACTACTCTTAAAGAGGTTCTTTGCCATATAGGCTTGAAATTTTTTTTTTTTTTTTAAGATTTATTTATCTTAGGGAGAGAGAGTGAGAGAGCATGTGGAGATGGGTAGAGGGAGAGAGAGAATCATCAAGCAGATGCCACGCACAGCACAGAAACTGATGCAGGCCTCCATCCCATGACCCTGAGATGAGTGAGAAGCTTAACCGGCTGAGCCACCCAGGCCCCCCATGTGCTTGATTCTTCAGGTGACTTACTACTCTGCAAAACAATATATGATTTTCATGGAAATAATTGTTTTACTAGTTCCAGATAATCAATGTGTATACATACTGCCAGAGAGCAAGAATATTTGTGACTTGAAATATTCCAAATATATTATAAAATGTTAAACATGTTTGAAACATCATCCTTAGCAGAATTAAAGAGAATAGAGTCAATCATGCAACAAGTGTTTCTGTCCATTTACTGAGCACCCCTATACTAAAAGTGAAAGGATCTTTACATTCATTTTTCATTGAATCTTGTGGCACCACTTAAATGAGAACAAACAGGCTATGCCTGCAGAGTTTGCTATTCAAGCCATGTCAACTGCATTTGGCAGAAACTCAAAGGAAGACAGAAGAATGAGAAAGTTTTAGAGTAAAACAAAGAAAAAGAAAAAAAAGGAAGGTTTCTGGTATGCTCTGATTGGAGGTCACTGGCATGGGGAAGCAGGAAGTGGGTTAATTAGAAGCAGTGATTTGTGTAAGGCATATATTTGGCTTTCTAAAGTTCCTGACTTGGAAACGGGCAAAAAAATAGGACAGCTGGCAATTATGGACCAAGTCCTGATCACCCTGGGCTGGTTGCTATAGACGTTGTTGGTCAGAGACCTGATATCATAGAAGATCTGGTCACTGTCCATTTGTATACACAGTCTCTCAATCTTTACCACTGCCAAGTACGCTTTATGGCACAGAAACAGAGGCAGAGAAAAACTAAATAACTTTCCCAGGATTACAAGTTCAGGTAAATTTGAGAAGCTGAGATTTGAAATAAGGTCCATCTGATTGAAAGTCCTTGCTTTTATCCACTACTTTACCTACTTCACACTAAAAAAGAGCTAATATTTTGAACATAATAATGCATTATATTTGTATCTGTCTGTGCCCAAGGTTTTTTGCTTTTGTTTTCATTTTTCAAAGGCCTGTATTCATTCCAATGTGTATTATGAGTTATGTAAGATCAAAAGGTCTCAAGTACAAAAAAATTCAAGATATGGAAAAATAATAAATCTCTTTAGAAGCTTATAAGGACTTTTAAAATATTTTAAGTATCTCTCAGAATTAAAGGTTTATTTTAAAAAATCTTAATTTTGTGTTATTTTGTCTGAGATTCAATTTGTCTAACTACAAAAAAAGTCTATAATGTTTTGAATAGGCAGACAGTTGTTTTCCCTTTGAAAGATTATACGGCACACCAGAGAGAAGGAGCCTACTGAAGAATTCTAGACAGCTGAGTAAGAAATTCTCAGTAATTGTAAATTACCTTACAAGCTCTTACTGATTTTGGCAACTCAAAAATATTAGTCTGGTGATTGAAAATTTTCAGTTGTTCAAAATATTTATCCTTTTGATAATACTACAAATAAAGATATATCAAGCAGATAATATATTTAAATACAGACTTTTTATCCTCTGCTTAAGCCATAGGTTCTATCATACGAGCTGGGTATGAGTTGAGAGTTAGAAGTAATGGGAATTTGGGAAGAAAGAAGGATGAGGATGAAATCGCAGGAGTATGTATTTTTTAAATGCACTCACAAAAAACAACCCCAAGTTCAAGAAAGTAATTTGCACTAGAATAAGGGAAGGACTAATGGTGAAGAGTCAAGAATGCACTGTTATTGTTTTGGTGTTGACATGAAGTTATCGTAGGTTGACATGAAGTTATCATAAGTTGAGCTTATGCAATTTTGTCTAATGCAGAGAGAAGCCGAGATATCCTTTGGACCCAAGAGCAAATCATTCTCTATGAAAATGTCATTACCAACAGAAAAGATTTTTAAAGGCGCCTATACAATACAATTCTCCCCCTAAAGTTTTATTTAAAAGTGTGCTATTTATTGTGAACTTAGCACAGAGAGGACACGATGAAATATGTAGTGGAAATAGATATTATCAGGGCACAGTTACACAGTTATGTCCTATATCAAGTACTATTGTTTGCAAATTATGGGCTTTGATACAAAGATGTATTTTGAGATAAAGTATTTTGAGAAAAATTAAAATTAATTAGGCTCAGTTGGGTTATGATCTTGATAGAAGAAAGCATGAGACTCTGAATTTCTCCTCTATTATTTACTAACTTGGGTAAAGCAGGAAGCATCTATGATCCTCAGAGTTCTGATAAAAGCATATCTGGAGATACACCACCCACTTTAGTGTCCTGCCTTGAAAGTACTCAGCCCTTTGCCTGACAAGATATGCCTAGCACAGTGTTCAGTATCAACAAAATATTATTTTTTCCATTCTTCATGGAAATTGGATATTGTGTTGGGCCTTCCAGAAGATATATACTTTTGAAAGGAGAAGTATTGAAGAAGAAAAACAACTGAGCCACTCTAGGCTTATAATCCAATCTGAGTTTAAATTAATAGACAATTTAGTTTCTATTTTTGCTGGCTGATATTTATTCATCTAAGAAAAAAACCTGCTCAAAGGCTGGCAAGGTTGGATGAATTATCTTCCCCTATAGATTTTGTCTTAGTCACCTTTCCCTGGACCAGGATCTCAATTTTGTGGGTAACATTAGTTTAAAGGTAAATTTCAAGAAAGTGTAATAGTACTAGAAGAACTAGAAGATCTTGTTCAATAGAAAAAAAGTTCTGAAAGTTAAAAATGCATGCTTTTAATTATTAAATACAAATTGTGGTAATTCTTTGTATTAGATGCTTAAATTTAACTTAATTTAACCCTTACTGTAGTTTAAATCCAAAACACATTTATCAAAAGCATGAAAATGCCCATTTCATTTTCCAAAATATTTACTTTGTATTTAAAAATTTAGAAGAAGAAAAATGAGTTACAGTACTCTATATTATTTCTGATAGTTTTGATATCCTTAAATTTCATGGAATTTACTGAAATGTGGATATCAACCATTCTGAAAGGTCCCCCAATAATGGGTCCATGATTAAAGGAGTGAGACTGATACAAAGCGAAGGTGAAGCAAAGCTTTATTTTGTGCCAAGCATCAAGAATCAAACCAACCGGGCACCTGGGTGGCTCAGTTGGTTAAGCAACTGCCTTCAGCTCAGGTCATGATCCTGGAGTCCCAGGATCAAGTCCCACATCAGGCGCTCTGCTCATCAGGGAGCCGGCTTCTCCCTCTGCCCCTCGCCCCTTTCATTCATGCTCGCTCTCCCTCTCTCAAATAAATAAAATCTTTTTTTTAAAAAAAAAAAAGAATCAAACCGGCCAGGGCCGCACCTCCTACACCTCTCTTACAGAGAGGGCGATCCCTCCCCGCTTTACAGACTAGCTTTTAAGGGCAAAGGCCATGTGGTTGGGCCTGGCCATGCACAGGTGGCCAATAAAATTGTAATACGCAGAGAAAGCTGCACAGTCATGCTAGGTCACATGTAAGTGACCAATTGAATTACAATTTACCCTAGTAGATATTTGAACCTGCCTATCACCCTGGTCAGAACTGGCGCCCAAAAGACGCCCAAAGGGCGGGGCCCATACTCCTTGGTAACTAGGAAGACAGTATGCACCCCCTTTCCCCCCCCCCCCCCACTGATTGGATATCTCCATCTGGCCTGACCCAGGTGTATTTGTATTTGTATTTGAGCTTTGTTACCTGGGACTGGTTTCTGGGACTTGTTTTTAAGTAAGTCCCCTGGGGGAAGGGGGGCAGGGACAGTTTAAGTGTTAAACAACAAAGTTATTTTTTAACCAGATGGAAGAATTCTGGCTAAATAGGTTCTTACACCTCAAAGGATAAAGTGAACACTAAACAGGGGAAGATGAGTGAAAACTATTTCAACATAATCTCTCTAAAGCAACTCATGCAATTAATAACATAAAACAAATTATGAAAGCAATTCTGTTAACCAGATATTAAAGACAATGAACTTTTATAACTTGGCCCTGCAAAGACTACTGGACATGTTGGAAAGAGTGCAGGTTTAGTAATATAGCACAAGAATTTATAAATCAGCCATATGAACACCATGATAATGTTAAAGATGATAAGAGTAATAGCTAACAAAAGCTTACAATGTACAAAGAGTTTAAATGCACCTAGCATTGTTCTAGGCATTTACATGTATTACTTCAAATTAAGTTATTTTGATTTCTATTTTGAGCTAGATAATTTTTTAAAAGATTTCATTTATTTATTTGACAGAGAGATCACAAGTAGGCAGAAAGGCAGGCAGAGAGAGGAGGAAGCAGGCTTCCCGCTGAGCAGAGAGCCTGTTGCAGAGCTCGATCCCAGGACCCAAGATCATGACTTGAGCTGAAGGCAGAGGCTTAACGCACTGAGCGACCCAGGCACCTCTTGAGCTAGATAATCTTTAACAATTTCCTGTTACTATTATAGGTTTGTACTGCTCCATGGGTGCAACTCTGGGTTTGTTTCCTCCATGCTTAACTCACTTTTTATGCTATCAGCATTCACATTCAGAGCTTTCTGAATATTGCACGAAACAGAAAGGCTGGAAGTGGGGTGAGGCAAGTGAAACACTCATCTCAGGCATAAATGTAAGGGAGCATAAAAAAACTCACTCGAGACAAATTGCATTTCAATGCACAATTTTTAAAAATAAAAATGAATGCGGGAGAGTTCGGAGCAAGATGGCTACAGCATGTCTGGGAGTCAAGGGCCTGGTTGCTCTAATAACGGGAGGAGCCTCTGGTCTAGGTCTGGCCACAGCAGAGTGACTGGTGGGGCAAGGGGCCACTGCTGTGCTTGTAGACCTGCCCAACTCAGATGGGGAGGTCCAAGCCAATAAGTTAGGGAAGAGCTGCGCCTTTGCCTGATGCGCCTTCTCTGATGTGACCTCAGAGAAGGACGTGCAAGCAGCCCTGACTCTAGCAAAAGAAAAATTTGGCCATGTGGATGTGGCAGTCAACTGTGCAGGCATTGCAGTGGCCATGAAGACATACAACTTAAAGAAGAATCAGGCCCATTCCTTGGAGGATTTCCAGCGAGTTCTTAATGTGAATCTCCTAGGCACTTTCAATGTGATCCGCCTGGTGGCCAGTGAGATGAGCCAGAACGAACCAGACCAGGGAGGCCAACGTGGGGTCATCATCAACACTGCCAGCGTGGCTGCCTTTGAGGGCCAGGTTGGACAAGCTGCATACTCTGCTTCCAAGGGGGGCATAGTGGGCATGACCCTGCCCATTGCTCGGGATCTGGCTCCCATGGGCATCTGAGTGATGACCATTGCTCCAGGCCTGTTTGGCACCCCGCTGCTCACCACCCTTCCAGAAAAAGTATGCAACTTCTTAGCCAGCCAGGTGCCCTTCCGCAGTCGACTGGGTGATCCTGCTGAGTATGCTCATCTGGTATAAGCTATCATTGAGAACCCATTCATCAATGGAGAGGTCATCCGGCTGGATGGGGCCATTCGCATGCAGCCTTGAAGGGAGAGGGCAGAGAAAACCCATGCTCTTCATTCCTTGCTTCCCTTGGAGTACTTTACAGCAACCTGGGAGGAAGTCCCACAGCCATCTTGTAACTGCCTAGCTATCACACCCCGTGCCTAATAAAGTCTCTATTTCTCACACACACACACACACACACACACACACACACACACAAAATGAATGCAAAGACTCCATAGATGAACAAAAATATAAAAATTTCAAATAGAGACAAGATCAGTAAGTGCTACATTACAGTTTGGAAGAAAAGAACAAATCAGAAATACTGATGTTCACCTTGGATGAATTGAGTAAAATATTATCTCAATTACTGAGTTTGGGGGCACCCCTTAAATCTTGTGTTTGAGGTAAGTGCCTCACTGGCCTCACCTAATGCCATCTCTGTTGGTCATTATTTTCATACATGGTTTTGTCACAGTTGGAGTGGCGTACATATTTCTCAAATGAAGCTTTTTGCCATAGAAGAGGAAAATGACTAATTTCCTACACAATACTATCTGGACAACCCTTACCCCAGAAATAAAACCGTGCAGTGTCTCTCCAATACACTGCTTCTCTAATTTAAGGTTGACCAGGAGAAAGAAAGTATAAAACAGAATTTTAACTCTTGACTCAATGCATATATATTAGTTATACCAGCATTACAGAAGATGATCAAGGGACTGCAACTTAGCGTACTGTTTCTAAATAGCAATTATTATTGCTCAATAAAATGTTATTGACTAAAATGCAAAGATAAAAAAAATTGCTAAAGAAATTTCCATTTAAATCTCTTTTACTTCTACCCAGTGATATACTCTCTAGTTTATTGGTGGCATGAACATTCTAAAAAAGACTTAAAAAAGGTATTTTTTTAACTTAGGGTTCAGAGTCTTGGTTTTATTTAAACTGAAGAAGAACAGAGACATTATAATTATTCTCAAAAGGCCAGTAATAGAGTCTAGGGATCATTTACTTTCAATCCCTAGTAGTTTTTGAATATAAAAGAAATCAGTAGGGAGTCATATATTCTTCCAGAAATATTTATTTAGGGAACAAAGGTGAATATCACATAGTTCCTACTCTTGAAGAGCTGAAACTTTGATATGCATATATGTCTTTTTTTTTTTTTTAGGAAAAATCAGAATATATTTCTATCTTTTACCTTGATGTGTTTGAAATTCATGTTACAAATAAATGTTTCAAAATACTCTCTTAGCACTGTGGTTTAATGGACACCTTGAATGTGGATTATTATTTGATGAAGACTAGCTGGAAAATTCTAATAGGCGTGAGATTAAAACTCCCATTGTTTCTTGGAATTCCACTGATGCTCTCCATGTTCCTACATTTTAATCTTTTTTTCTCTATTTCTTTGTTGCAGACTTTGCAGAAAATGTAGATCACCATGGCACATTTATAATGTGAACATAAAGAAGGAATTCACATTTTCTCGGTATCTACTAAGGGCCAGAAACTGTGGTAGGAAAAGACCACTTATTATGTATCTCATATAATTCTCACAGAAATCCCTAGAAATACATATGATTATTTCTGCTTGATATTAAAGGAAATTATGTTATAAAGCAGTGAAGGGATTTGTTCAAGATCACATAACTAATGGATTTCAAAGTTTCTATCTAGTCCAGTCCCAAAACTCATGCCTACCGTATTTTCATGCAGACACAGCCCAGGATATTCATGAGTGAACTGGGTCGCTCTAGGAAGTATCAGGGTGCACAGGGAAAGCCAAGTTGTCAAGGGGCAGGAAGTTACTCCCTGACTATCTAACACCAGCCACAGTGAAGAGGACAGTTGAGAAAGAAGAAAGAAAATAACAGTCAGAGAAACAACTTTACGTAAGTAAATTCATAAAATTTGTGTATATTCTCTATGTTTTTAAGGATTAGAGAGAAAAATAAAGGAAATGGGAAGATAAACAATGTTCAAGTCATGAATGGGAAGAAGAAGAGAACACAACGTTGACCCTTTGTTTGGTTGGAACATTAATGATAAGGAGACCTTGTCCCCAAAGACAAAAAAATACAAGTGGATGGTCATCTTTTAAGCAAGATACTAGCCTAAGGAAAAAGTCTTGCCAGTTTAATCTAGAAACCACTGAACCAATGTTGTTAAAAATTGTGTTTTATATTAATAAAATCCCAAATCTAGATCATGTCTCTCAAAAATGTTATGAAAGGGTGAAAAGATTTACCTAATTTACATTTAAAAAATTACATAAAGTTTACAAGATGTGAGGTAGATTTAACTTACCAGGGTTGATTCCCTGGATGCTGGCCTCTCAGAGGAGAAATTTCTCTTGCAGAGCTCTGGAGATAAGTGTTGAAAGCAATTGTGATGTTGGTCAACTCTAAGTCTTGAAAGTTGGCCTTTTTGCCCTCATTCCAAAAGAGCAGCTAGTGCTAAGAATAGCTATGAATGTGAGCTGGTTATGGACAGCTGGAGTCCAGGTTCTACCAGTAAAATTGCTACTTAATCCTTGCTCTAATTCCACAGGGAAGGGTCTAAACTTTGTCTTATCATGCAGTTTGAAAGCCACAGAGCTCAAAGGGTTAAGGTTTCTTATTACACCATAACATCTGGCCCTACTAGATATCTCTGTATGCCCTGAAAGGAAAGGGTGAGGTGCCCCCCAACAGACACATGCAACTGATGCCAGCATATGAGTTCTCCCTAGGAACATAGCTCCATCAGGCTGAATGTGTTTACCCCTTTGTCCTCATTTGCATTATATAAGTTTAACAATATCAAACAAAGATACAAATGTTCATACCATTCTTATTCTTAACCCTAGCTGGCAAGCAGTACGAGGATAAAGGTAATATTTATCCAAACAGCAAACACCACTATTTAAGTGACAGAACTTCAGAATCCTGAGCTGCGTATATTATTTTAAGTTTCCCAGGACTCCCAGGACAAAGTTGTACCACTGATTCCCCCCATTACTCAGTCAGGAGCTTTCCTGAATTCTGTCTCTCTCTGTCCCTCTTTCCCTATGTTTGATCTATCACTTCATTTATAGGCAATGTAGTTGCTATTATGTAATCTGGAACCCTCCATCTATTTAAGGCTTTTACTTCCTAGAAAGAATTGTTGCTAATCACAGCACTTTTTATAAAAATATTCTATAGCAAGTCATTAACGAAACAGTCTAAATTTCCCAGAGGAGCCCTTCTGTTTCTATAGAAGAAAATGTGCTCTTTTTTGTTATGGCTGTATTCTTTCTTGGGAAAATGATTTCTATACTGCTTTGCACATACTGCAGCTTTTTTTCTCACAGTACATTTGTAGAAGGTTATGAGGTCTTTCCCTTGACATTGAAGCACAGTAAAGGAAGCCTTACAACTCCCATATGAAAATTTAACATTGATCCCTGTCTGCACCTCCAATCCAATAAGTGTATGCCCACAGATGTGTAATTATTCACAACCCACTGTTGTTTCAGGTTCAACTACTGAAATGGGCAGGCCATACTTTGTGGCGTCATTTTCTCCAGATGCTATTTATGGTCTTTTTGAGGCATCAACTAATTGGATGCATGTATCCAGGGGAATTTATGAAAAATATGTTTATGAAGAAGCAATAAGCATTTGTTTTATCAATACATATTTGTTTGTGTAGGTTTGTATACTGGAGGCAATGACAGACTCTGCCTCTCTTCTCCCACTCCTCAACCCCACTGATCCATTTCTACTATTTCTTTTCCACTAGTAGTATGGAATTTAAAGATACGTTCTCATGTTTTGAGCCAGATCTGTTCTCCTTGGCTATAAGCAAGGAGATTCTGCTACTTTGTTCTGTGTTTACATATTTCTCCAGTCCAGAACAACAGCAGCAGCTGTAAAGGTAATGTCTCCTGACTCCTGTCCTTCCAAGGACATGACAGTAGCTGTGTGATAGCTTGGACATTCACTCACCACCCATCTGTGTCAGCTTTTTATAAATTTCATTTTCATACAGAACCTTTAGAAATTTTGATGAGTTTCTTATAGAGCTAAAATAAAGCACTTCTAGACAGACATAGCCACTGATGAAAAATGTTGGTTTCTTTTTAATCAGTCTTAGAGATTAATATAAAGTCCTGCTTTGTAAATCAATGAATCCCTACTTACACTAAACAAACTTGTTTGCTTTACGTATCAAAATAAAAAAGGGTAAGATAGAGGTTACACTTGCAATGTTACAATAAATAATTTTAAAAAAAATTTTTTTTTATTTATTTAACAGACAGAGATCACAAGTAGGCAGAGAGGCAGGCAGAGAGAGAGGGGGAAGCAGGCTCCCTGCTCAGCCGAGAGCCTGATGCGGGGCTCGATCCCAGGACCCTAGGACCATGACCTGAGCCAAAGGCAGAGGCTTAACCCACTGAGCCACCCAGGCGCCCCTACAATAAATAATTTAAAAGCTACACAATAAAGCATATTTATGATTGGTTTTAAATAAATAATGTGTTAAAAAGAGAACATCTCTCCATAAAACAAAGCACTGTGGAATGTCACTAGTAATGCTTCTTTTTCCTGGCATTTCAGGAAATTTTTCTCTAAGTAGTGGGTTATATGAGAGAGTTGAAGATCTCTGATTTACTGTTTTGGAATTGTTTTATATCCAGAAAAAAATCTCATTAAAATTTAGTTACTGTGAAACAATCTAACAATTTTTATTGTAAAACAAAATTTTTAGCTAGATTTGAGTTTCAAAAAACAAATAAATTGGGAACAGATTGGATAACACTTAAATCTAATCCAAAAACCTCTTTAAGTATAGAGTAATTACTTCTTTTTACTCTCTGTAATAGAAATACATAAAAGATCATGTAACTACAAAGAATATATGTAGCCTGAAGAACCCAAGATACAAATTTATTAAAATTTAAATGTTAATCAACAATGAACACAATCAACAATATAGAAAGAGCATCTATAACTCTAAAACAAAATGAATAGTATAAACAGTAAGAACTATGGCCTTAAAAAGGGATAAGTCCTCATGAGAAATATTCAACACCTGAATTCCTAGATTAAGAATATAGCTTACTAGATCAAATATCTTTCTTTTTCTTGGATTCTTTTTAAAAAGACATTTATTGATATTTAATTGGTATATTAAAAACTATACATATTTAATAAATACCATTTGATGAGCCTGGACATATGCAGGCACCCATGATACCATCACCACAATCAAGATAACAGACATATCCATCACCCTCAAAAGTCTCCTTATATCAATTTTTGTTTTTGTTTTTTTGTGATAAGAACACTAAACATTGATATTTACCCTCTTAACAAACTTATTTTTAAGTACATAATACAGTATTGTTGACTTAGGCTCCTTGTTGTACAGTAGATCTCCAAAATAAATTCATCTTTATACCAACTGAACAACTCCCATCTTTGCCCCCTTCCCCAACCTTTGGTAACTACCATCATATTCTCTGCTTCTTTGATTTTGAGTATTTTAGATAAATCACGTAAGTGGACTTCTATAATTTTCATATTGCTTATTTTGCTTAGCATAATGTCCTCCAGGTTCATCCATGTTGTTACAAATAACATAATTTCCTTCTTTTTAAAGGCAGAATAATATTCCACTCTTTGATACACCCCACATTTTCCTTATCTATTCATCAATGGATATATGGGTTGTTTACATAACCTGGCTATTAGGAATACTGCTGCAGTGAACATAAAAGCATAGATACTTTTTTAGGGATTGTGATTTCAATTCTTTTGAGCCTATACCCAGAAATGGGACTAATGGGTCAATGGTGGTTCTATTTTTAATTTCTTGACTGTTTCCTAAAGTGGTTATACCATTTTACATTCCCAATAGTATAGAAGTCATAGTTTCTCTACATCCTCATCAACACTGTTATCTTTTTGTCTTGTTTCTGTTTATTTGTTTTCTCTTGTATGAAGGGCAATGTTAAAAGAATTGAGAAGATAAGCCACAGATTAGGAGAAAATATTTGCAAAGACATATCTGATAAAGGACTATTATATAATATACACAAATAACTCTTAAATCTCAAAAATAAGAAACAAACTGATTAAGAGGAACCTGGGTGGCTCAGTTGGTTAAGCAACTGACTTTGGCTCAGGTCATGGTCCCAGAGTCCTGGGATCAAGTCCCACATTGGGCTCCCAGCTCCACGGGGAGTCTGCTTCACCCTCTGACCTCCCCTCTCATGCTCTCTCTCACTTTGTCTCTCTCTCTCAAAATAAATAAATAAAAATCTTAAAAAAAAAAAAAAGAAGCAAACTGATTAAAAAATGAAACAAAGATCTTAACAGACATCTCAGCATATAAAAAGATGATCCCCATTGTTTATCATCAGGGAACTGCAAAAAGCCAATATGGCACAACCATAAACCTGTTAGAGTGGTCAAAATCCAGAACACTGACAAACAACATCAAATGCTGACAAGGATGTGGAGCAACATGAACTTTCATACTTTGCTGATGGGAATGCAAAATGGTACAGCCAATTTGCAAAACAGTTTGGTAGTTTGTTATAAAACTAAACATTTCCTTACACATGATCCACCAAATGTGCTCCTTGATACCCAGAGGAACTGAAAACTAGGTCCACATAAAAACCAGTACCCAGATGTTTATAGCAGCCTTATTCAAAATTGCCAATTCTTGGAAGCAACAAAGATATCCATAGTTTAATTGATAAATACACTACAGTACATCTAGACAATGGAATATTATTCAGCACTAAAGAGAAATGAGCTATCAATCCATGAAAGGCATGGATAAAATGTAAATTCTTATTACTAAGTGACAGAAGTCAACCTGAAAAGTTTACAGACTCTATGATTCCAACTATATGATTCTGAAAAAGGTAAAACTATGGAGACAGTAAAAAATAAATAAATAAATAAATAAACCTGGTTTCTGGATTTGGATTGGGGAGGACAGAGATGAACATTCAGAGCACAAAAGACTTTTAGAGCAGTGAATTATCATATTAATGAATATAAATCACTGCATACTTGTTCAAACTCATAGAATATAGAATACAAAGAAACTCTAATATAAACTATGGGCTTTGGGTAATTATGGAGTGCCAGTGTAGGTTCATCAATTGAAACAAATGTACCACTCTGGAGAGGGATGTTGATAATGGGAAAAGCTATGCATACATGGGGATAGGGAGCATATAAGAAATTTCTGTATTTCAATTTTGCCTTGAACCCAAAAGTTCTCTAAAAATTAGTCTTTGTTTAAATGCTAGCTAAGCTTTTCTTCTGAGAAAGCAGTAGGGAAGTAAAAGAAAGGGAAGCACAAAATATATGTAGATTTTAGATACCAATGTATAACATATGAACATTAACATAATTAGATATCAGAATTGCTTCCTGCTTTTTTACTTCACATTTTAATTACTTCATTTCCATTCAGTTGTAGTTATTTTAACACATTCAAAATTAGCTTAGTTAATAAAGCTGTGACTAGTCTTAAATTTAGAGTGGGTAAAATATTTGAATATTTTTGCTATTGAATAAAGGAGTAACCTCAAATATAATAATTATTATATTTTGCTTTTAGAGTCCTTTTTTAGCAAATCTCAAATTTAGCATAATATTCCTGAAAAAAAATTACTGAAGTCTGTTTTATATTTCTACATCAGTATAATAAAGAAGCTCTAAAATATTAGTCCATTTTCAGGAGAAAAAAAAATTGATCTGATTGCACCCCATTCTACTTCTGATATCAATGGCATATATTATTCATAATATAGATAGCTTCCACTTTGAAGCAAAACACACATGCAGACCTCAGAGCATAGCCAGTAAAGCAGAGATGTGACTGAAACAAAAAGCCAAACAAAAATTGGTGTAAAAGTAATTGGCACTTTGGAGAAGAGGAAGGTTATCAGGAACCCTGGATGGAGAAAGAAAAGGAGACACAAAGATCCTGGCAACAGCTGAGGGTAAATGTGGATGCCCCGTGTCCAATTTCATATTCCCGACAGTGTTGCTGCCGGAAAGAGGAGAGCTACCTGAACCACAATTTTCTTTGCTTGAGCAAAACTTAACACTTCATTTTGTTAAACCAGTAAATACAGGGTGTACTTGTTAATGCAGCATAACTGCTCTACTTAAGGAATGCTGTACATGCCCTGGGGAATAGTGAGACTAAAGTGATATCTAGTGAAGACAAAGCAAGTAGAACAGCCAAAATACTTTTGAGATGACAAAACCATCCATAAACTTACCTCATTCGGTAGAATTTGTACCCTGGCATTCCAGTTGATGTCAATTCTTCCCAATACAAACTATAGATTCAAAAAAGTCTCAATCAAAACCCCAAAAAGCTATTTGTTATATATCAACAAACTTATTCTAAAACTTATCTGGGAATGTAAGACTCTAAAATACCCTAAAAATACTGCAGAAAACAACAAATTTGAAGGATTCATATTTTTAGAGCTACACAGAGTTTCAGTAATCAAGACAGAATGGTATCAACAAAAGAGTAGACACACAGAAAAATAGAACAGAATAAAGAGCCCAAGGATAGACCAAACAAATGTACTCAGCTGATTTTTGACAAAGGTACAAAGTCACTTTAATGGAGAAATGATCATCCTTTTTTTTTTTTAATGGTTCTGATACGATGGACATCCAAATGTAAAAATATGAACCTAGACACACAACTGACATCAATGACAAAAAATGAACTCAAAATGGATTCCAGGTTTAAATATAGGATATAAAACTCTAAAACTTCTAGAAGAATATATGGGATAAAATCTACATAAACTTAGATTTGGTAATGAGTTTTTGTATATAACACCAAAAGCATGATCCATGAAATAAAAAATCAGAATCTATTAAAATTTAAGGCATCTGCCTTATGAAAAAATAACTGTTAGAAGAATAAAAGGACCCCAAATGGATTGGGAGAAGCTATTTTCAAAATATACAGGTGATAAAAGACTTGAATCCATATTCACCACGACCAAGTGGGATTTATTCCAGGGCTGCAAGGTTGGTTCAACATCTTCAAATCAATCAATGTGATACAATACATTAGTAAAAGAAAGAAAAGGAACCATATGATATTCTCAATAGATGCTGAAAAGTACAGCATCCTTTCTTGATTGAAACTCTTCAAAGTATAGGGATAGAGGGTACATACATCAATATCATCAAAGCCATCTATGAAAAACCCACAGCAAATATCTTTCTCAATGGAAAAAAACTGAGAGCTTTTCTCATTAGGTCAGGAACACAGGAGGGATGTCCATTATCACCACTGCTATTGAACACAATACTAGAAGTTCTAGCCTCAACAATCAGACAACAAAAGGAAATTAAAGACATACAAATTGGCAAAGAAGAAGTCAAACTACCACTCTTTGCAGATGATATGATACTTTGTGTGGAAAACCCAAAAGACTCCACTCCAAATCTGCTAAAACTTGTACAGGAATTCAGTAAAGTGTCAGGATATAAAATCAATGCACAGAAATCAGTTGCATTTCTTTACACCAACAACAAGACAGAAGAAAGAGAAATTAAGGAGTGATCCCACTTACAACTGCACCCAAAACCATAAGATACCTAGGAATAAACCTAACCAAAGAGGCAAAGAATCTGTACTCAGAAAACTATACTGTACTCACAAAAAAAATTGAGGAAGACACAAAAAAATGTAAAAATGTTCCATGCTCATGGATTGAAAGAACAAATATTGTGAAAATGTATATGCTACCTAAAACAATCTACATGTTTAAAGCAATCTTTATCAAAATACCAATAGTTTTTTTTTTCAAAGAAATGGAATAAATAATCAAAAAAATTATATGGAACCAGAAAAGACCTCGAATAGCCAGAGGAATGTTGAAAAAGAAAGCCAAAGTTGGTGGCATCACAACCCCAGACTTCAAGCTCTATTACAAAGCTGTCATCATCAAGACAGTATGGTACTGGCACAAAAACAGACACATAGATTAATGAAACAGAATACAGAGTCCAGAAATTGACCCTCAACTCTACAGTCAACTAATCTTCGACAAAGCAGGAAAGAATGTCCAATGGAAAAAAGACAGTCTCTTCAACAAGTGGTGTTGGGAAAATTGGACAGCCAAATGCAGAAAAATGAAACTGGACCATTTCCTTACACCACACACAAAAATAGACTCAAAATTGATGAAAGACCTCAGTGCGATTCAGTAATCCATCAAAATCCTTGAGGAGAACACAGGCAGCAACCTCTTCGATCTTAGCTGCAGCAACTTCTTCTTAGAAGCATCACCAAAGGCAAGGAAACCAAGGGCAAAAATGAATTATTGGGACTTCATCAAGATCAAGGTCTTTTGCACAGCAAATGGAACAGTTAACAAAACCAAAAGACAGTCGAAACAATGGGAGAAGATATTTGCAAATGACATATCAGATAAAGGGCAAGAATCTAAAATCTAGAAAGAACTTATCAAACTCAACACCCAAAGAACAAATAATCCAATCAAGAAATGGACAGTGAACATAAACAGATATTTCTGCAAAGAAGACATCCAAATGGCCAATAGACAGATGAAGAAGTGCTCCACATCACTCGGCATCAGGGAAATACAAATCAAAACCACAATGAGATACCACCTCACACCAGTCAGAATGGCTAAAATTAACAAGTCAGGAAACGACAGATGCTAGTGAGTATTCGGAGAAAGGGGAACCCTCCTACACTGTTGGTGGGAATGCAAGCTGGTGCAGCCACTCTGGAAAACAGCATGGACATTCCTCAAAAAGTTGAAAATAGAGCTGCCCTATGACCAAGCAATCACACTACTGGGTATTTACCCTAAACATACAAATGTAGTGATCCGAAGGGGCATTTGCACAAGAATGTTTATAGCAACAATGTCCACAACAGCCAAACTATGAAAAGAACCTAGATGTCCATCAACAGATGAATGGATGAAGAAGATTTGGTGTATATATATACAATGGAATACTATGCAGCCATCCAAAGAAATGGATGTAACTAGAGGATATTATGCTGAGTGAAATAAGTGAACAAGTGAAATAAGTCATTCAGAGGAAGACAATTATCATATGATCTCCCTGATATGAAGAATTTTAGAGACAAAGTGGGGGATTTGGGGGATATGGAAGGAAAAAATGAAACAAGATGGGATCGGGAGGGAGACAAACCATCAGAGATTCTTAATCTCACAAAACAAACTGAGCGTTGCCAGGGGGAGGGGGGAGAGAGAGGGTGGTTGGGTTATGGACATTGGGGAGAGTATGTGCTATGGTGAGAGCCGTGAAGTATGTAAGTCTGACAATTCACCGACATGTACCTCTGGGGCTAATAATACATTATATGTTAATTTAAAATAAGAGAGGGGGGAAAAAAAGACTTGAATCCAAAACCAAAAAAAAAAAAAAAAGAGAGAGAGAGAGAGAGAGACCATTTAAAAACCAGTATTTGGAAAAAAAAACAACCAATATTTGAAATCAAACAACCCATTTTAAAATATAGGCAAAAGGTATGAAAAAAATCTCTCTCCAAAAGATACACATATAACAAATAAGCATATAAAAAGATAAAAAGATGTTCCACATCATTTGTCATTCAGGGAATCCAAGTTAAAACAATGAGACACCACAACAAAGCTATTAATGGCTAAATTCTCCAAAACTGACATTACCAACTGCTGGCAGGAATGCAGAGCAACAGGAACTCTCATTCATTCTGGTGGGAATGTGAACTGGTACAGCCACTTTGGAAGACAGTTTGGGAGTTTCTCACAATGCTAAACAGTCTCACAGTAAGACCCAGCAATTGTGCTCTTAAATATTTATCAGACTGATTAGAAAATTAATGTACACACAAAACCAGCACATGGATATTTACAGCAGCTTTATACATAATCACAAAAAACTGGAAACACCAAAGACAACCTTCAATATATGAACAGATAAAATATATTAAAATATATTAACATTCATAAATTAGAATATGTTCTATTTAATATTATTAAATTATAATTTAATAAATGAGATATTAAACCACGAAAAGACATGGAAGAATCTTCACTTATATTTTCAAATGAAAAGAGTTTGAAAATGCTGCATATCATAAGATTCCACTTATATGCATTTTTTATACAAAAAGAATAACCATAGAGATGATAAACAATTTAGTGACTATCAAGTAGACAGTCACTGGGTTGAATACAAAAAGAATAACCATAGAGATGATAAACAATTTAGTGACTATCAAGTAGACAGTCACTGAGTTGAATAGAGATATTTTAGGGTGGTGAAACCATTCTGTGTGACACTGTAATGATAACTATGACATTATACATTTATCAAAACCCATTCAACTTTACAGCTTAAAAGTGAATCTTCATGTACGCAAATCTAAAAAATCATCTGGGAAGGGTGCCTGGGTGGCTCAGTGAGTTAAAGCCTCTGCCTTTGTCTTGGGTCATGATCCCAGGCTCCTGGGATCCAGCCCCACTTTGGGCTCTCTGCTCAGCAGGGAGTCGGCTTCCTCCTCTCCCTCTCCCGGCCTGCCTCTCTGTCTACTTGTGATTTCCATCTGTCAAATAAATGAATAAAATATTTTTTTAAAAAATCATCTGGGAAATCCAGAGAGCCTTAGCTGAGATATATATTGTGAAAAAATACTGTAATTGTATTATAAACACTTGAAACAGCATTATTGAAGGGGGTGGGGAAAAGGTTCTTACCTAAGTAACTTTGGAAATACATAAAGTCTGTGAGAGTAAAAGAAAAAAAATGCACATAAGACACTATAATTGATGAGGTTGCTTCAAACTGAGGTGTGGATTAAACATTCTGAAATTACTACACACATAAATGAGAACTGAACATGTAACTTAGTGAATGCTCAGTGATGGAAACAAGTTTCTCATTGTGTTTCTCAAGTCAAGAGGAGCCTAGAAAGACATGAAGACTAAATATAATGTGAAATATAATGTCATATCCTAGATAGCATCCTGAGACATGAAATAGATATAGGTAAAATGTAAAGAAATGTAAATAATATATAGGTTTTAGTTAATAATTAAATATTAGGATCGGTCCATTAATTCCAGCAAATGTACCAGACTTATGGTACTTAGTATGTACCACATGCAAGGTGTTAATAATAGGAAAAACTGGGTGTGGTATATATGAGAACGCTCTGTACTATCTTTGTAATTCTTCTTTAAACACAGAACTTTTCTAAAATAAATTTTGTTTTTTAAAAATAAAGACTTTCAAAAAACAAAAATAAAAAAAATAAAAATGAAGTCTTTGAATCTATACTTCCAAAGTAATAACTTCATATTTCTTTTGTTTGAGTTTATTTTAAACCTATTTTGTTAGAGCTATCAATTCTAAGGAAAAAGGGTCTATCTTTATCAGTGTTTTTAATCCATCTGTTTAATTACAAGTTCAAGGTAAATGATATATTGATTTGGTATATTTTTATGTTGTGAAGTGATTACCACCATAGCATTAGTTAACTCCTCTCCCACCTCACATAATTACCATTTCTTTTTTGTAGTGAGAACATATGAGATCCACGCTTATAGCAACTTTCAAGTATGTAACACAATATTGTTAGCTCCAATACCATGCTATACATTAGATCCTCAGAACTTACTCATCTTATAACTAGAAGTCCTCTTTGACTAACATCTCCCCATTTCTCTCTACCACCCCCCAGCCTCTGGCAGCCACCATTCTACTCTATCAGAGTTTCTATTTAAAGCAGCTATGGGTGCTATTGGTGGATCTCTTAATCAGAACACCCACCATTTTTATCTTCAGATCTTAGTAATTACCATCTGGACTGTATATTGTTTTATATCAATCTAAAATATAACCAGAGCTTAACATTTTCTGAGAGCTTACAGTAATTGGCTATTCTTAGGTAACAGCTTTGCAAATATTATAATTGGTAAATTCATTAGTTCATTGACAGAAATGCCTTCTTTTTCTTTCTGAAAGATTATAAATGTTATAGCACTCCTCCATACGCAAACTGGTTCAAAAATACCAAATCAAAATCAAAACCGACTCCAGAAATATAACTATCTTCAACTCTGTTTTCAATCCAGGTGTCTTTAAAGCTCTATGTGTGTGTGTCTATCAATAATTAGTCAGCTTGGAAGAAGTAAACTGTTTCGTAAAATATTTTTTATAAACATATATTTTTTATATACATATATTTTTATCCCCAGGTCTGTGAATCACCAGGTTTACACACTTCACAGCACTCACCAAATCACATACCCTCCCCAATGTCCATAATCCCACCCCCTTCTCCCCAACCCCCTCCCCCCGGCAACCCTCAGTTTGTTTTGTGAGATTAAGAGTCACTTATGGTTTGTCTCCCTCCCAATCCCATCTTGTTTCATTTATTCTTCTACCCACTTAAGCCTCCATGTTGCATCACCACTTCCTCATATCAGGGAGATCATATGATAGTTGTCTTTCTCTGCTTGACTTATTTCGCTAAGCATGATACGCTCTAGTTCCATCCATGTTGTTGCAAATGGCAAGATTTCATTTCTTTTGATGGCTGCATAGTATTAGTTAAATAGAAGCTAATTGAACACTAACAAACATTAAAGTTCACTTTTTAAAAGTATTGATGTTAGGTGCAGTTCTTCCCTAAAGCTCACCATGTGCATTGATTTAACCAGGTTTCCTCTAAATTGCCAAGATGAAAAATTCCATAAGAATGATTAAAAATTATAATTTACATTAAAATTACTTCTTACATAAATGCTGTGAAATGATTGCCAAAGCCTGATTGTTTTCCGTGACTCTTTGGATAGGTTAGGAGAGTCAGAATGAATGGGTGAATTGATACTTTCCATTTCTGCCTCTGGTGTCTTACAACTGTTCTTTTCATTGACGAAAACACCATAGTAGGTAAAATGTGCAAATGAGCACGTGTTGTGATGAGCACTGAGTGTCATATGCAACTAATGAATTGTTGAACATGACATCATAATCTAATGATGGTCTATATGTTGGCTAACCGAACATAAAAAAAATGAAATGCAAAAAGAAAAAAAAAAGGAAAAGAAAAATAAAGAAACAAAACAAAACATGTGCAAATGAAATTATTCCTGGCTGGAACTGTACTCTCTTTTTAGTATGGAAAAAAAATTTAGTGTACTTAACTATAAGACAGTGAATATATGCCTAAGAGTCTTCAGCAGATCTATCACCTGTTTCAACAGATAACTTACAGCTGAAGGCCAATGCAAGAGACAAATTGGAAGCAATTTATCTACTTAATACATGAGAGAGCAAGATGAAGACTTCTAGTCTCTTACAGAAAATACGGTTCAGTGAAATTGAATGTATTTAGCCAACTTTTTCTTAAGTTGGAGAATTCATTGGTGCATACAGAATTGATCATTGTACATGTAAGCAGCTATTTTGTTCAGTGAACATCTGTTTGCAGATCCAAATGAGCTGGTTAATGGAAAGGGAGATAGCAGAGAAATGGTAACATCTGTCTCTTGAAGATTTGCCTTTGATGCTTACTACACAAAATGCAAACTTTGACTGCTACCCAAGCATAATTCCTGTGTACTAAAAGCATTCTCTGTTAAAAAAAAAAAAAAAAAACTGCAAAAGAATAATCAATCATATGCACTCATGAGCAGTTACTATATTCTGATCCCTCAAGAAGGTGTGTATGAATAACGCAAAAGTATGAGACACAATCCCTACTCTTGCCGGGTTTATAGTATTATTTAGAAAAATAAAACGAAATAGCTAAATTTTAAAAATGGACAGCTCAAAACATGGTTAAGGACAAAGGATATGGAACTTTAAATTAGGAGAGCGGGGTCTAAATGCCCAATATAATGTCAATGGCAAACTGAACATGGGCTCATGAACCTGAGTACACAGCTTCCTCTCTGATATAAAGAAGATCATATTATTACTACACACCTTATTGAATTCTATAATAAAATACCCATTGAGCATCAGAGTATTGGGCAGCAAGACAGTGAAATCGGTATCACCTACTCTTGTGACCTTCAGATACACAAATACCCTATTTATATCAATAGAGATCCTATTATATTCTTTAGGCAAGAAAGAAGTGTTGCTATTATGGAAACTGAGCACTCCAGGGAGAGTCACAGGTGGCTAAAGAGCCGCACCACCTTTAATGTCCAACAGGCACAGACCATTATCTGTCTTCTTCATTGAAAAATCCAAAAAGACTGACAACATTAGATGGTTGACAAATACTTCTTAAAGAATAAAAAGAAGTGTTTGTCACCAGAGGTTCAGTTACTTAGTTACTATCTAGTTACCATCTCAGGCAGATTTCGTAACAATGGATCATGGACCACAGCGCAACTCTATGTATTCAGAGTGTCATGTAACTGTAGTATTTTTTTTCTAAGTTTTGTGTAGTGATTTCCACATAAAGTAAAAACAAAAATCTTAGTCTGGGGATGCCTGGGTGGCTCAGTCAGTTAAGTGTCTGCCTTCAGCTCAGGTCATGATCCCAGGGTCCTCCTGGGTTCGAGCCCCCATATCGGGCTCCTTGCTCAGTGGAGAGTCTGCTTCTCCCTCTGTTCCTCCCCCTGCTTGTGCTCGCTCTCTCTTTGTCAAATAAATAACATTTTAAAAGAAAAAAAAAAAAAAAGCTTAGCCTGTTTAGGAAGACAGCAAGAAAAGTGGTAAGAGCTAGAGCTAGGGACAAGGGACACTGTCAAAATGTAGAGTGGCTGGAAAGAAGAGAAGAGGGAAGTATTTAAAACTGTTAAATGTTGAGTCCAGTGGTACAAACTGCAAGTCCTGCTTACTATTGAAGAGGAAGGAGCTCTAGGCAAGGAAAGTTGAAATTTTGAAATTGGCTCTAGGACAGAATATCAGTAGACTCTTAAAAAGGTGAGGAGAGTGGAGGAGGAAATGAACAAAAGCCTGGATGAAGACAAAGAGACAAGATTGGATAGCAGAAATGGATTCAGTTCCCATAGCTTCCTTCCTAGATTTGTGATGTTGTTTATTAGAGGTGCTTTTCAGATGCTGTGAGAGTCAAGCAGTCCTTTAGGAAGGGGATTCCTGCACAGAGACAGACTGGATGGAGCTTAAAACCAGCATTGCAGGAAGTAAGAGAATAATACGTGTTGCAGAGCAACTGGAAATAATACTGGTCAGGAACAAAAACATCAAAATTGTTTTGAAGGTGATACAGTTTGGAAGAGAAGCTAAGACAGAACTGGGAAGTGAAAGTAACCACCAGTTGGAGAAGCAGAATGATAAATATAAGTCCAAGGAAAGGTTAACTACAGTGGTTTACTAGAATATATTTGAGAAGAAGAGGCTAAAAGCCTAAATGTAGGAAGGGTGACCAATCCAAATAAAGGCAATTTTTCACAACGAGAGCAATGAGAGGGAAAAAAAGATAATTATGAGAAGATACACCTGAAAGGAAGTCTAAATATACTTAGTATTTATAAAATAACAGAAAGAAATTAAAGATGATGTCATGATACAGATCCTGAAAATATGTGTATATTTAATAAAGTTGTGGAAAAGGAATATTTTCATGTTTTTTTAAAGATTTTTACTAATTTATTTGAGAGAGAGAGAGAGAGAATGTGTGTAGGGGAGGGGCAGAGGGTGAGGGAAAGAGAGAATCTTAAGCAGACTCCCCCCTACGTGTGGAGCCCTACATGGGGCTCAGTCTCATGACCCTGAGATCATAACCTGAGCTGAAACCAAGAGTCAAATGCTTAACCAACTTAGCCACCTAGGTGCCCCTATTTTCATGTTTTTAGAGATATGTTCTATAATTTCCTATTCATTGGGCTGCAACAGACGTTTAATTTTTATATTGCAAATGTCATGTGGTTTCAAAATGTTTGCCTTTTATCAACTATTAAATACTCTTAGAAAAACTGCTGTTCTTGAACACAATCCCTTTTTTTTTAAAACTCTTCACTGAGAAGTGGGGCAGGGAGAAGAAAGAATTCTAAGAAATTATAATTATAATTAAAATATGGGATGGTTGGTTTCATTTGTGTACTTCCATTTCAAATATTCAAAGTTTATTAAAACTGATGGTTCATTTATTAATTTTGTTGACCAAGAAGAAGAGGCTGTAAAGCAATCCTAAGTGTTTATTTGGGATCTTAGAGCTCGCAATCAGGGAGACACAAAATGGACCGAAAGCGAAAGTGTGCTTTGAATTGTAAGCAGGGAATACAGGCTACCGAAGGCAAAACCTACAATATTACACAACTTGTGTTGAAGGAATTATGATTCCTTAGATAGACAGCTATGGCATCTAATACACAAATAGGTGTTTAGCTAATAGATGTTACATTATCCTACTTCAGTGTAAAGTGGAAAAATGTGTTCCGGAAGGGGCTGAGTTGCAACTGACAATTTGCGATTATCAAAAGTCAAAAGTCCATGGTGTTGCCAGGACGGAAACAGGAGAGAGTCCCCTTCTTCCTCAAGATCCTCCCAGCCTTATTTCATTTTATTTTTTGAATGACTCAGCTATGCTTACTTCACTTTATAATATTTCATAATTTCAAGATCCCAAGCATCTTTTTGACTAAGGTTGTCAGACTCAATAAAGAAAATAAAGGGTGCCCAGTTAAAGTAGAATTTCAGAAAAACAACAAATAATTTTTTACTGTAAGTCTGTCCCAAATGTTTCAAGTATTTGCCAACTCTAATCTGCCAACTCTGTTCTTGACATGTTATATTTTTTTCAGTTAAAGAAGAACAAAATAATTATTGAATATCTTCTTTGTTTTTGTCTATTCATAACCAGAGATTTGAATATACAAGACATTAGGTCTAGCTTTGATGTCCTGAGGTCATCAAGACAATGGATATTAGTAGAGTCATTCAAGCTCAAAAAAAAAAAAAAAAAAAAAAGATCTCTGGACTTGAATAAAGATTGTATAAAGACTGCATGACTAAAATACTCATATGTCTTTTAATTGTAGGAGGCAACATGCACACACTAACCCCATTATTTCCGATTTTATAAACTTCTGATAAGATTTGAACTTTAAATAGTTTGTATTAAAGGAAATAAATTACTGAGTCACCTAGACTTTTAGAAAGATTACAAAACAAATTTTAAATATTCCTCTGGCCAGGAAAAGTAAGTTTCCTTCAGTCCTAAACTGGGTGTTTTAAAAGTTTAAGACCTAAAGTGTTTGAAAATAAATGATGCTATAAATTAACTAAATGGTTAATATGACCAGAAGGTTTTGGTTAAACAAAACAAAGTACAAAAAAGAAAAGAATTTTTGTGTGTGTGTGTGTGTGTGAAAGAGAGAAACAGAGACAAAGAGAAAGAGATACGTAGAAAGAGAGAAAGAGAGGAGATAAGCCCTTGAATGCAGGTAAAGTAGGGGTAGGAAAATTGGATTAACAATTACCAAGCACTATATTATGTTTAGATGCTTTAATTTATTATATTATGTCCTCCTCTTTGAGGGTACATATTATTACAAATGAGAGCAGTGTTTTGCTTTGTCTTATTTTTTTATTTGGGCAATGCCAGATGTTATTGATTCCATTCTAGTCAGAAATGCTATGCAACACAAAACCAAAAATTTTGTTTTGTATTTTAAATTTTAAGATATCAAAAAGGTTAAAACTGAAAAGTTTATGTTAAAATGTCTTATGAATCTTTGAAAGATGAACTTTTCATATACCATAGGCTTTAGATTCAAGTCAACTCTTGATATGAAAAATAGATCCATTGTCCCAAATATATCTATCTTGACTTTATTGATCTTTGTAAATTTACATCTTTATTGTGCTCTGTATGTGATCTTTAGCTGATGGCATTTCAAAGAAATTGGAATTTAATTTGAAATATATAGACATTTGTGGTTTTGAGGACAGAAAGGGAATAATCTTCAGATCACAGTTGCCCCCAAGAGTATTAGGTTCAGAGGAGTTATAAAAAGTGAGTGTTTATTCTGGAAAACAGCATGGAAGTTCCTCAAAAAGTTGAAAATAGAGCTACCCTATGATACAGCAAGCACACTACCCTAAAGATACAAATGTGGTGTTCCAAAGGGGCACGTGCACCTGAATTTTATAGCAGCAATGCCCACAATAGCCAAACTATGAAAAGAACCTAGATGTCCATCAACAGATGAATTGATGAAGAAGATGTGGTATATATATACCATGGAATACTATGCAGCCATCCAAAGAAATTAAATCTTGCCATTTGCAATTACGAGGATGGAACTAGAGGGTATTATACTGAGTGAAATAAGTCAATCAGAGAAAGACAATTATCATACAATCTCCCTGATATGAAGAATTCGAGAGGCAACGTGGTGGGTTTGGGGGGTAGGGAAGGAAAAAATGAAACAATATGGGATGGGGAGGGAGACAAACCGTAAGAGACTATTAATCTCACAAAACAAACTGAGGGTTACCAGGGGGAGCGGGGAGGGAGAGGTTGGGTTATGGACATTGGGGAAGGTATGTGCTATGGTGAGTTCTGGGAAGTGTGTAAACCTGGCTATTCACAGACCTGTACCCTGGAGCTAATAATATATTATATGTTAATAAAAAGTTAAAAATTATAAAAAAGTGAGTACTTAAAGATACATATATGTATTATTTAAAGTAACCTTACTTATAGTTTATAAGGCTGAAGTCTTGACTCATTTAAACATGTCAGCATACATTTCAAATATGAATAATTCATTTCCACACTTGGTCTTTTCTCAAAAAATAGCTTTTTTAAAAGGTTTCATAACATTTCTTTCATCTAATAAATTATGGATGATATTTTGATTTAAACCTGTCAATAATAAAAGAACAGTATTTTCAAGGCTACAAATGACTTTATGAATTATCATATATATGCTTGATGTAAAGATATGGACAATGTTAGAAACTTGAGAAGGACAAATTTTCAGTTTTCATCATCTAAAATCAAGAATCACACCTGCCAATTCTGGGCATTAAGTACTTGTTAAATTATGTATTTTTTTAAAATTTTTTTATAAGAATATATAGTAGAATCAAGAAAATGTTAAGCTTTCAAGGTTCTTCTCTAAAACAACTTCCAGAAGAACAGAGAAGATATATATTCTCATGTACTCTTTTAATCCACTGACTCTTTTTCTCTAAGATAAAAGTAATGTCTTAGGATATTAGTTCTACTGGGTAAAGGGCTGTTTTGGAGACAATTAACATGGGTTCATGTATTTTATTAGCTCATTGCATTTTGCTATAAAGCCACATGCCCAATGTTTTCTCAGTATGTTGGACATAGAGCAAGTATCAATGGACTAAACAGATGGCTTTGTTCCCAATGACAAGAATAAAATGAGACTTTACAGCTATTAAGATTGTTGTTGACGAAAAATCCTATAAACCTTTAAAAGGAAATTCCATTTTTAAGCTTTTAAGCAAAACCAAACAAACTTGCCAACAATAGTATTGCTTGTCAGTGAAAAGACCATATATACAAATATAATACATAGTGAAAACTGACAATATTATAATTTTGATATCTTGATATGCTTCTGGAGCTATATTCTCATTAATTATAATGGATGTTATTTTTTAGAACAGTTTTAGGTTCAAAGAAAAAGGGAACATAAGATAGAGATTTCCCATATAACCCTTGCCCCACTCATGCCTAGCCTCCCCCAATATTAACACATCTCACAAGTGGTGCACTTGTTAAAACTGTAAACCTATAGTGACCCACCATTATCACTCGGTGATCAAGCCCCGCATCGGGCTCTCTGCTCGGCGGGGAGCCTGCCTCCTCCTCTCTCTCTCTCTCTGCCTGTTTCTTTGCCTACTTGTGATCTCTGTCTGTCAAATAAATAAATAAAATCTTAAATAAATAAATAAATAAATAAAATCCCCATCCCCTATTTCCCCAAATCCCTCACCCACCTGTCCTAACCATCAGTTTCTTCTCTATAGTTAAGAGTCAGTTTCTTGGGTTCTCTGTCTCTCTCTCTTTCCCTTCGCTTTATTTCTTAAATTCCACATATGAGTGAGGTCATATGATATTTGTCTTTCTCTGACTGACCTATTTTCGCTTCACATCCTGCTTACTAGCTCATCCACGTTGTTGTAAAGGGCATGATTTCATTATTTTTTATATGGCTGAATAATATTCCATTATACATATATCATCCCTTCTTTCTCCATTCCTCTGTCAATGGACAGTTGGTCTGCTTCCATAGTATGACTATGGCAAAGAGTGCTGAAAAAAAAAAATTTTGCACTAAACACAGGGGTGCATGTTCTCCTTTGAATTAGTGCAGTACCTAGTACTGCAATTGCTGGATCATAGCATAGTTCTATTTTTATTTTATTTAATTTTTAATATTTTGAGGAACCTCCATACCGTTTTCCTCAGTGCTGCTCCTGTTTATACTCCCGCCAATAGCAAAACAGTTCCATTTTCTCCACATCCTTGCCAAAATTGGTTGGTTTTTTTTTGTTGTTGTTTTTTTGTTGCATTTTTAAGAAATTATTTATTTGACAGAGAGATATTACAAGTAGGCAGAGAGGCAGGCTGAGAGAGGAGGGGCTGTTAGAGGGAAGTAGGCTCCCTGCTGAGCACAGAGCCAGATGAGGCCAGATGTGGGGCTCAATGCAAGGACTTGATCCCAGGACCCTGAGACCATGACCTGAGCCGAAGGCAGAGGCTTAACCCACTGAGCCACCCAGGTGCCCCCATTTGTCGTTTCTTGAGATTGCTTGTTCTCTTATCACCGTGTTTTAAGAGTTCTTTGTATACTTTGGATAGTAGTCCTTTATCACATGTATATTTTGCAAATACATTCTCCCAGTCTGTGACTTGTCTTTTCATTACCTTGACATTGCCTTCCAAGAGTGGAAGTTTTTAATTTTAACTAAATCTGGTTTATCAATTTGTGCTTTTATATATTAGTTTGTGTTGTATCTAAAATCTTATTGCCATGCCAATGATCAAGCTAAGATTTTTCTCCTATGTCATCTAGGAATTTTATAGTTTTGCCTTTTATATTTAGTTCTGTGACTCATTTTGAGTGATTATTTTTGAAATATGTAAAGTCTGTGTCTAGATTATTATTATTATTTTTTTTTGCATGTGGTTAACTAAGCGTTCCATTCTCTCTCCTTTTTCTTCTTATGTAACACTTTGGAACACATAGTATAACCAGATTCCAGACAAGATATGTTGTAGTTATTATCTCATTTAATCATGGCAATGACTCTTTGCATGATCATAGGCATATTTTTAGTTTTTAAAAATGAGGAAGTCATTTTACCTTTTCAACAATCATACAATGCTTATTAGTACTAGAAAGCAGACTAAACACTTTAGAAATATTAACTTTCTTTTTTTTTTTTTTATAAAGATTTTATTTATTTATTTGTCAGAGAGAGTGAACACAGGCAGACAGAGTGGCAGCAGAGGCAGAGAGAGAGGGAGAAGCAGGCTTCCTGCCAAGCTAGGAGCCCGATGTGGGACTCGATCCCAGGACACTGGGATCATGACCTGAGCCGAAGGCAGCCGCTTAACCAACTGAGCCACCCAGGCGTCCCAGAAATATTAACTTTCTTAACCTTCATATCAGCTCTCTGAGATAGGGACTTTGATTATCCTCAATTTTCAGATGAGGAAACTGAGAGGCAGAGAGGTTGATTATTTCACACAAGGTGATATGGCTAGTTACTGGTCAGAGAAGGAATTTATGGTTTTCTGATGCCAGACAAATACAGTGGTTCAGTGACTTGTCTAAGAATGTACAACTGAAAGTGGATGAACAAGATTTAAACCAAGCCTTAAGTGCGAGTATCACCATTAGACTCAAGTAAAAGAAGCTTCTATTCTGGGTCCCATACTTTAGAGGGCTTCCTCTCTGGTCCTCCTCTGACTAGGCTCCCATCGAAGCACCTTGATCCTACCCCATCTTTCAGAACCAAATTACTAGCAACTAGCACCCAGAATTTCCATTTCCAGTCCAAGCATGTCTACTCCTGCTTCGGTGTCTCCTAAGATCTTTCTGTACTATTAGAAGTGAACCCCTTGGTGTGAAAGAAATATAGGCACAGCTTAGATATGAATGCTCAGGAATTCCATGTATGTGTACAAGAGACACCTTGCAGTTCAGAACACCTTCAGGGATGAGAAGAAAAGGGGAGGAGCCATGGTCCACAAGCCAACAGCCTCCTCTCTCCCTGTCACCATGTTTCAGTGCAAAACTCAATAAAACTTGAGAATTCTAAATTCGATAATCTGGTCATCCAGGTCACTATGAGGAATAGTTATGTAAGCAAGAAAATAAAACACGTTTTATTAAATTCTTAAATTTGTACATTTACCTATTTGGATACATGACCTATGTTTGAATTCTTGCCTGGGCCCCACAAATTTTAGAAGTGGACCTATCTGTCTAATTCCAATAAACACACATTTCTAATCTTTATGCTCTTCTGCTCCTCTTTCACTGTTTCACAAAGTAGTATTTGGGAAGTCTGGCAACTGAAATGCCCTTCCTACAAATTTCTGTGATACTATGTTTTTTCTGGAAGGTATCAAAACTTTTCCTAGGTATCCCATGATGGTAGCAATCTATCTTATTCAAAATCTTTTAGTAATAGTAAAGAAATAGCATATAAGTTGATCTGAAAAATGCTTACAATTTGTAACAAAATAGAACTTCGGAGAAAAATCAATATTATATTAGCTCAGGGTTTAGCAGGACTACATGAAGGAGTCAAACATACTAAGATTGGCCACAAAAATTACAGAAGAAAAGACAATTATGCAAGGTCAAACTTTCTTATTAGAGACCAAACTCCCAATGAAAAAATTAGTCTTTCCATTATAAATTAATATACCTCCATTTTGAAAAATGGACTTTGAAAGGGTTGGTCACACATGAGTAAAACGATACTTATAGCCAACCCAGTAGATTAAAGTCATTCACTTTGGAAAAGAAAGAGTAATGATTTAAAAAGTTCAGAAACTTTAAGTACTCCATTAAAAAGTTTTCTATTTGATCATTTTTTAATAGCTTTTCTATTAGAAGACTTTTATTTTATGAAGGTGAAATGGAAGTGATGTTCATATCTAGTTCTTTAAAAACAATCCAGATTATACAGGGAGAGGGCCAACTAGAATGCTAAATCAGACTTCCACCCGTTCTCCCCTTACAGCCTGCTTTTTGGGCATGCTGCTGTCTTACGGTCCAGTTCAACTATCTAGTTAGACACAGATGCATTGATATTGAACAACATCTGTCCTCCTAAGTCTGGGTCTTTGTAACAAGACATCATCGCTCATCATTATTCTATTGCATTAAGTTCAGGTTATTGAGTTTGAAAAGCATCCTTGGACCTGGGCCCACTGATTCAAATTTTGCTTTTACTAAAGTTAACAGCTTTATCACAGTATCCAATATTCGTGCTCCACTAATGGATTCCAAAGCCACTTTAGAAGAAGCTTGAAACAAAGATCACAGAAGTAGACAGCAAGTTATGTTCATACCTCTATTATCTCAGTTTCTTTCTAGCCACCCAGGGGCATCCTCAACTCTAACTCCCTATTATATCTAAATTTGGATGCTGTGCTAATTCCTAATGTCTCAACTCACTACATTTTCTGCTAATGATAGTAGCTAACACTTACATAAAGCTTGCTATGTGCCCTGCACTGCTTAAGCATTTTAATTCCTTTAGGATATAAGAAACCTGTTAGGTAGGTAGTATGCTTCACTTTACAGATGGGCTCTTTGTTCTGTTGTCCTTGCTACTTCCTTCACATTTAATTCTATTATGTATTCATTCAGCCAATACTTGGGGAGCCTCTGCTCTGTGCAAGGCACTGTACTGGGAAATAAAGAAAAACAACAAATATGCATGCACATTCTTTTCCTTTGTAATCAAACTCAAGGGCTTCATTGGTCAGGGCGCCTTAAGTTGAATTCAACCCAAGAAAGTGTTAAAAGCAAATAATTGTATTACTTGTTCCAAGTAAGGAGATGGAGAAATAACTCTGGAAGCGCTGTCTCCCCTTGGGACTTTCATTCAGGGAGCTAGGGGGCAGGGGCATGGAGCTTACATATACATTAAGAAGCTTATACATATTCTATTATTTAGGTACTTAAGCTTAACCCTGCACACTTGGCATGTCAACATGCTACAGCATACCTCCTATGCTCAAAAAATGGCATTAAACCCTGCCCATAGGAGGAGATCTTAGTATTATAATAACCAAAAGGTAACTTTAGGGGCTTCAGCACAGGTCCTCAGCTCCATTCTGGCTCAAACCAGCTCACCCACAGAGATACCTGGTGAAACTCCTGGCCATCCCTCTCCTTGTTGTGAACTGCTCATTCTGCAGACACATTTTTCCCCCTTTGTCCCTTCCCCCTCCTACCTTTTGCTGCTGGCTTTCAACCCTCTGACCTGAGAACTCCCCGTTGCAACCTAGCTAACACCTTCATAGATAGTAAAATCTAGTGGGGGAGGCAGACAAATAACCCACCAGCCACAGGATAAATTCCAAAAGGGGACCATCTGAATCAGACCAGGAGAGTCTAGAAGGCTTTCTTGTATAAGGAACACTTAAAGGACCAAATGCTAGTTAACTGAAGAAAAGTGTTAGTGAGGGACAGAATTTGTGTGGGGGTGTGAGTATAGTACTTGGCATCCCAGGCAGAGGAAACAGTATGTGGAGCAATGATTTTGGCTATTTGTAAGAATAAGTTTGACCTGTGGCAAAATGTAATTCTGATGAGATGGAACTATTAAACAAAAAGCGGCAGGAGGTGCGGAGAGGTGGGGGGTGTATCAGTTACTTAGCTTGTGAGAGAGTCCAAGTTACTGCCCAAGAGCTATATCTCATATTATTTTTGGCCATACTTATCTATTTGATCATAAATATCCTTGTGAAAAAAAATACATTTTAGGAGTTTCAGATAAACATAATAAAAGTTATGATTATTGATTTTGTGACTATATTCCCTGGAAATATAACTCTTAAAGAACAAGAGGTGGAGAGACAGGGGAGATAGAAATAGATTCTGGAGAAAGACAGGAAGGTTTGCAACTATTTATGAATTAAGGATACATAAAGGTCTTCCAACCACTCATCTTGGAGGTTCTTGTTGAGAGTAAATTCTATTCTCTAATCTGTTAGCATCTAATTCCTCAAGTCTGAATAACTTCATTCTTTTACTAACTGTCTCTTCTTGTTACCTAGAACAGATATAGATATGCTTCCACTGTTAGGCAATATCTGTTACTTTGTATAATAATTTCCATTTATTTTAACCTAATCCAACTTCAAACAGTATTCTTTCACATGGAATTAAGTATTACTCTGTAGTATAGCACTCAGGATCACAAGTGTCGCAGTCAGAGACCTTGTCCCATTCATTCAGGCAGTTCAGGCTAATCTCAACACAGCACTCATTTCCATGACCCCACCACCACCACCACCACCACACTTGTCTTGCTGCTTCGCTTTCCCAGAAGAGGAAGTCAGATCAGGCTGGCTTCCACAAGTAGGAGTCAGGCATCCATTCTCTATGACTCCCACTGCAGGAAACATATTTTAAAGTTCTTCAAAAGGAACTTTTGATCAAATGTGGAGTCAGAAAACTTCCCACCCCTATCCACCACCATATGGACACTTGTAATATTCCCACAGCTCTCCAGAGAAAGCTTTTCACCAGTAACCTCTCCTCTCTTGATCTTTTTCAATCCTAGAATAGGGTGAAGGGTTTCACATGCTACAGAACAGCTTGGTTCCATTCCCTTTGTAAAAGATCTATGGGTGAAGAGGATGCCTTTGGTCTGACACTTACTTTTGTAACCTTAAAATATCTAAAACTGAGCCAAGAGGAATTCCTTTCAAGCACGGTATTGCATAAGAATTTGACATTAAATCCAAACAATACGAATTTAAACGTGTATTTCAGAAGTTTCTGACATTGTGAGATTATTCGAACACATTAAAGTTAAGAAAATAAAGTGTTTTGGGGCATCTGGGAGGCTCAGTGGGTTAAAGCCTCTGCCTTCGGCTCTGGTCATGATCCCAGGGTCCTGGGGTCGAGCCCCACATCGGGCTCTCTACTCAAGAGGGAGCCTGCTTCCTCCCTCTCTCTCTGCCTGCCTCTCTGCATACTTGTGATCTGTATGCCTGTCAGATAAATGAATAAAATCTTAAAAAAGAAAAGAAAAGAAAAGAATGCATTTTTCAGAGCTATCCTTTTAAATGGACATTCAACACTACTGTGAAACTGTACTTAGATATGCAAGAATTGTTTGCATAAATGCTATATTAGAGAAATAATTCAATAGATTAATTGATTTTCTTTTCTCTTAAGGAAGCTTTCCGCCTCTCAAATCATTCTTGCCCTCCAAAACAACATGTTCTTAATAGCAGCAGTAGCACAGTTATGTATCTTTAAAGCATGAAAGCTATAATCTTATTCCAGGAGCATAAGACAGATAACTTTTTTAAAAAATTTCTGTAGGACAGATGGTATTTCACAAGTGTCTGGTGTATGAACACCTCTTGCACCAACCTAAGGGTGCCTGTAAATTTTCTTTCACTGGATATTAGAGTCCTGCTGAACAGAATAATACTCTTTTTTTAACCAGGTCTGCACATTAAAGACCTTCTAGAATTCCTAAAACCAACCAACGCAATTACAGAGGCACCTCCAATCACCTGGGCAATCACATAGATTCCCAAATATTGCCTAAACATTCCCACTTGGTCTTACAGTCTGCATTGAAAAGTGCTGTCTCCTATAGTGAGCGAAGTTAGAGCTAAGCACTATTAAAATTTAGGGGTGCCTGGGTGGATCAATCAGTTAAGCATCTGACACTTGGTTTGGGCTCAGGTCATGATCTCAGTGTTGTGGGTTCAAGTGCTGAGCTGCGCTCCATGCTCAGTATGGAGTCTGCTTGAGATCTTTTCTACTTCCCCCACTGCTCTTCCTACTGCTCTGACTCTTGCTCTCAAATTAATTAATGATTAGGGCGCCTGGGTGGCTCAGTGGGTTGAGCCGCTGCCTTCAGCTCAGGTCATGATCTTGGGGTCCTGGGATCGAGTCCCGCATCGGGCTCTCTGCTCAGCAGGGAGCCTGCTTCCTCCATTCTCTCTCTCTGCCTGCCTCTCTGCCTGTTTGTGATCTCTCTCTGTCAAATAAATAATAAAATCTTTAAAAAAATAATTAATGATTAAATACATCTTTAAAAAATAAAATTTAAACACTAGCATTGATGTAGCTGCATTTAAACTTAAGCTAGTAAGATAAAATAATTGAGTTACACCTCTAAGAATGTCAGAAATAGTTATCAACACTTTTGCACAACAAAGGAGCTATTGGTGATCAGGGGATGCTTTCCTCTGACCAAGCAGAACTTTATTTTTAGTGGGATTACAAAGTATCAGTGATTCAGGGGCTCCTTGGCGGTATATTTGGCTAAGTGCCTGATTCTTGGTTTTGGCTCCAATCTGATCTCAGGGTCATGAGATCATCGACCCCAACCAGGGTCATGAGATTTCAGGGTTGTGGGATCGAGCCCTGCATCGGGTTTCCTACTCAGCATGGAGTCTGTTAAGTTTCTCTCTCCCTCCTTCTCTGCCCTTCACTGCCTCCCCACCCCACCCCCACACTCTCTCTCTAATAAATAAATATATCTTTAAAAAAAAAACAGAAAGTACAAATTAATCATTATTATTATTGCTTCACCAGTTTATGGATGTTGACTACCAGGAAGTCATGTAGATCCAAGAAGGCAAGAATGTGAAATACATATGCCACAACTCTCCTCATGGAAGATGTGAGAAACTGTTTAGTCCCAGCACACCTTCCTGCTAAGCAATATGGATCCTCCAGTTCTCAGACCCACAATCCAGGTAGCCACAATTAGGTGAGCTGAGTACAACATGAGAAGAAATTTGTTTGCCATCCCTCATATAGATAAAGATTAATGAGCTATTAATGAGACACTAATGTAAATAAAGAAGATTTTTATGTTCATTTGGTAAGTCTTGAATATCTCTGCAAGAAATGCTACTTCAGGTCCAGGCATTCTGGAATAGAACAACAGCACCAACAATTTTATTCTCTGGCAGGAAGAGAATACAATGTATCTGACAGGTATGAATTTAGTTAACCAGTCTACTCTAAAAATCTATTTCATAAAGATAATTTACATCAAAATTACTGAGATAACGGGTGCTCCTGTTCCAAGTCAAATGGAATAACATAACCCCCACTGTTACTGACACTGAGTTATAAAATAGGTACAGAACGTGTGGAACAGTTATTGGAGGACTCTGAAAAAGACACAGTAGCAGGTGGATTGAGGAAGAAGATCAGTATTTAAAGTACCATGGAAACTTGATGCAGTTTACTATTTATTCCCCCTTTGGTCTATCCCCAACCTAACCCATCAGAATCTTAAACATGGAACCCAGCAATGATGTGGATAGTGATAGCGATAGCTCCACAATGCACTCTCTGGGTATGACTCTGTGAGCTGGAACAGGGTTTTTTTCATGCTGCATGGGAAAAGGTGCTGTATAGGCAGAGGTATGGGTGTGGGTAAGAACCCCTTATTTGCTTTTTTTCCCCCCCGTTTGCTCCTTTTCTCATCCTTCAGTATCTCCCAACTCACAAGCAATCCTGCAACAACAGTGATGATGATGGGGCCCACAGGACTAAATCTTTAATGAAAGGGATATTTTCTCCCTGACTGGAGGTCCTAATGGGGTAGGATAAGCCCCCATTTTTCTCTATCTTCCTGTTGTTTGACCCTGAACAGAGGGTGTAGCTATGGAAAGAGTACAGCTTGAGTAATGTAAAGCCCAGATTTCTGGCCAGATGACAGAAAAGGGAAACCCAGAGAAATAGAAAACACTGGAGAGATTACTGAGATAGGGGAGTTCAGGAAAGCACCCCATAAACTTCTGTGGTGTGCATGCATGGATAAGATACTAAGTAACATGAAAAGATATCAAGAATTTAATTATACGATAGATCACTGCCAAGATTCCAACTAAGTGTTGGGTGGTGTGCATATAAGAGACAACTCAGAATGAGATCATTAAATCTTTTAAAATATAAGTGATCCTGACACTACAACTCACAGAATGCTGATTAGAACATGTAAAACATGGGATATAAACAAAAACCTAAGTTCCATGCCATATTTAAAATGTACAAGATACAACTCAAAATCACTTGCCATCCCAAGAGCCAGGAAAATTACACCAATGTCTGGATGACATCAATACTGAAATTATCACAAAAAGTCTTTAAGGTGGCTTTTATAAAATTCTCTAAGAATTAAAGGTAAAAGCCCTTGAAATAAATGGAAGAACAGAAAATATCAGCAATAACTGTAGGATATAAAAGGAGAAATGAAAATTTTAGAATACTAAGTACAATAACTGAAACAGAAACTCATTCAATGGTCTCAACAGCAGAATGGACATTACAGAGGAACTAGTGAACTTGAATACAGATGAATTAGGTGAGCTGAAAACAGGGAAGAAAAAAAAGAGAGTGAAAAAACAAAGAGACAGAGGAACCTGTGAGAAAATAGCATCCATGTTATTGGAGTCCCAGGAGACTGTACAGTGCAGAAAAATATATTATAAGAAATAATTTGTAAAAACTGCCCAAATCTGGCAATAGACAACAACTCAACAAATCCAAACAGGAAAGACAAAAAGAAAAACAAAAATTCATATCCAGACACATGGCAATCAAACATCCAAAAACTAAAGACAAAGAAAAAAATGTTTGAAAGTCACCAGAGATAAGTGGCATATCACTTAGTGGCAGTGGTTCTCTACTGGGGTGATTCTGTCCTCTCACCCACCCAGGGACCACTTACTTGGCCAACTCTAGAACCAGTTTTAATAGTCACTATGGAGGGGAGAAGTACTACTGATGTGTAGGGGTTAGAGGCAGGAGTTGCTGCTAGACTTCCTGGGATGCACAGGACAGTCTCCCAAAACAAAGAATAGTTTGGCCCCAAAGTATCAATAATGCTAAAGTTGAGAAACTCTGTTCAAGGGGAAACCTATTCAAATGACTGAGAATTTCTCATCAGAAACCATGGAGGCCAGAAGGAAGTGAAACAATTTTAAATGCTAAGAACTGTAAGCCCAGAATTCTATATTCAGTGAAAACATCCATTAGAACTGAAGATGAAATGAAGACAAACCTAAATGAGAAAATGATAAGAATTGTTCCCAGGAGAAGGAGGAGTCAAGATGGCGGAGAAGTAGCAGGCTGAGACTACTTCAGCTAGCCGGGGATCAGCTAGATAGCTTATCTAAAGATTGCAAACACCTACAAATCCATCGGCAGATCGAAGAGAAAAACAACAGCAATTCTGGAAACAGAAAAACAACCACTTTCTGAAAGGTAGGACTGGCGGAGACGTAAATCCAAAGCCCCGGGAAGATAGACCCCGGGGGGAGAGGCTGGCTCCCGGCAAGCGGCGGAGCAACGGAGCACAAAATCGGGACTTTTAAAAGTCTGTTCCACTGAGGGACATCGCTCCAGAGGCTAAACCGGGGCGAAGCCCATGCGGGGTCAACGTGGCTTCAGGTCCCGCAGGGTTACAGAAGGATCAGGGGTGTCTGAGTGTCGCAGAGCTTGCGGAAATTGGAACTGGAAAACTGGCTACAGAGACAGAGCCGACAGTAAGCTCACAGCTCGGTGTTACCTTGAACCAGCCACAGGCTCGGTGAGCTCGGAGCGCGGCCGGAGGTCAGGCAGACGGGAATAACTAGGCGCTGTTCTCTGAGGGCGCACTGAGGAGTGGGGCCCCGGGCTCTCGGCTCCTCTGGGACAGAGACCAGGAGGCCGCCATTTGTATTCCCGTCCTCCGGAACTCTACGGAAAGCGCACAGGGAACAAAAGCTCCTGAAAGCAAACCTGAGCAGATTACTCAGCCCGGCCGCTGGTAAGGGCAGTGCAATTCCGCCTTGGGCAAAGACACTTGAGAATCACTACACCAGGCCCCTCCCCCAGAAGATCAACAAGAAATCCAGCCAAGACCAAGTTCACCTACCAAGGAGTGCGGTTTCAATACCAAGGAGAGCAGCAGAATTCCAGAGGAGGAGAAAGCAAAGCACGAAACTCATGGCTTTCTCCCTGTGATTTTTTTTTTTTAGTCTTGCAGTTAATTTAATTTTTTTCTTTTTCTTTTTTTTTTTTCTTTTTTCTCGCCTTTGGGTAAATTTTTTTTTTTAATTTTTACCCTTTTTTAACGTTTTTTAACTAGTTTATCTAATATATATATTTTTTCTTTTTTATATTTTTCTTTATTCATTTTCTTTTTTTAAATTCTTTTCTCTTTTTTTCTTTTTTTTTCTCTTTTTTTTTCTTTCTTCCTTTTTGAACCTCTTTTTATCGCCTTTCTCCCCCCTCACGATTTGGGATCTCTTCTGATTTGGTTAAAGCATATTTTCCTGGGGTTGTTGCCACCCTTTTAGTATTTTACTTGCTCCTTCATATACCCTTATCTGGGCAAAATGACAAGACAGAAAAATTCACCACAAAAAAAAGAACAAGAGGCAGTACCAAAGGCTAGGGACCTAATCAATACAGACATTGGTAATATGTCAGATCTAGAGTTCAGAATGACAATTCTCAAGGTTCTAGCCAGGCTTGAAAAAGGCATGGAAGATATTAGAGAAACCCCCCTCGGGAGATATAAAAGCCCGTTCTAGAGAAATAAAAGAACTAAAATCTAACCAAGTTGAAATAAAAAAAGGTATTAATGAGGTGCAATCAAAAATGGAGGCTCTCACTGCTAGGATAAATGAGGCAGAAGAAAGAATTAGTGATATATAAGACCAAATGACAGAGAATAAAGAAGCTGAGCAAAAGAGGGACAAACAGCTACTGGACCACGAGGGGAGAATTCGAGAGATAAGTGACACCATAAGACGAAACAACATTAGAATAATTGGGATTCCAGAAGAAGAAGAAAGAGAGAGGGGAACAGAAGGTATACTGGAGAGAATTATTGGGGAGAATTTCCCCAATATGGCAAAGGGAACGAGCATCAAAATTCAGGAGGTTCAGAGAACGCCCCTCAAAATCAATAAGAATAAGCCCACACCCCGTCACCTAATAGTAAAATTCACAAGTCTCAGTGACAAAGAGAAAATCCTGAAAGCAGGCCGGGAAAAGAAGTTTGTAACATACAATGGTAAAAATATTAGATTGGCAGCTGACTTATCCATGGAGACCTGGCAGGCCAGAAAGAGCTGGCATGATATTTTCAGAGCACTAAACGAGAAAAACATGCAGCCAAGAATACTATATCCAGCTAGGCTATCATTGAAAATAGAAGGAGAGATTAAAAGCTTCCAGGACCAACAAAAACTGAAAGAATTTGCAAATACCAAACCAGCTCTACAGGAAATATTGAAAGGGGTCCTCTAAGCAAAGAGAGAGCCTACAAGTGGTAGATCAGAAAGGAACAGAGACCATATACAGTAAGAGTCACCTTACAGGCAATACAATGGCACTAAATTCAAATCTCTCAATAGTTACCCTGAATGTTAATGGGCTAAATGCCCCTGTCAAAAGACACAGGGTATCAGAATGGATAAAAAAACAAAACCCATCTATATGTTGCCTCCAAGAAACTTATTTTAAGCCCAAAGACACCTCCAGATTTAAAGTGAGGGGGTGGAAAAGAATTTACCATGCTAATGGACATCAGAAGAAAGCAAGAGTGGCAATCCTTATATCAGATCAATTAGATTTCAAGCCAAAGACTATAATAAGAGATGAGGAAGGACACTATATCATACTCAAAGGGTCTGTCCAACAAGAAAATCTAAAAATTTTAAATATCTATGCCCCCAACGTGGGAGCAGCCAACTATATAAACCAATTAATAACAAAATCAAAGAAACACATCAATAATAATAATACAATAATAGTAGGGGACTTTAACACTCCCCTCACTGGAATAGACAGATCATCCAAGCAAAAGATCAGCAAGGAAATAAAGGCCTTAAACAACACACTGGACCAGATGGACATCACAGATATATTCAGAACATTTCATCCCAAAGCAACAGAATACACATTCTTCTCTAGTGCACATGGAACATTTTCCAGAATAGATCACATCCTCGGTCCTAAATCAGGACTCAACTGGTATCAAAAGATTGGGATCATTCCCTGCATATTTTCAGACCACAATGCTCTAAAGGTAGAACTCAACCACAAAAGGAAGTTTGGAAAGAACCCAAATACATGGAGACTAAACAGCATCCTTCTAAAGAATGAATGGGTCAACCGGGAAATTAAAGAAGAATTGAAAAAAATCATGGAAACAAATGATAATGAAAATACAATGGTTCAAAATCTGTGGGACACAACAAAGGCAGTCCTGAGAGGAAAATATATAGTGGTACAAGCCTTTCTCAAGAAACAAGAAAGATCTCAGGTACACAACCTAACCCTACACCTAAAGGATCTGGAGAAAGAATAAGAAAGAAACCCTAAGCCCAGCAGGAGAAGAGAAATCATAAAGATCAGAGCAGAAATCAATGAAATAGAAACCAAAAAGACAATAGAGAAAATCAATGAAACTAGGAGCTGGTTCTTTGAAAGAATTAATAAAATTGATAAACCCCTGGCCCGACTTATCAAAAAGAAAAGAGAAAGGACCCAAATAAATAAAATCATGAATGAAAGAGGAGAGATCACAATTAACACCAAAGAAATACAAACTATTATAAGAACATACTATGAGCAACTCTACGCCAACAAATTTGACAATCTGGAAGAAATGGATGCATTCCTAGAAACATATAAACTACCACAACTGAACCAGGAAGAAATAGAAAGCCTGAACAGACCCATAACCAGTAAGGAGATTGAAACAGTCATTGAAAATCTCCAAACAAACAAAAGTCCAGGGCCAGACGGCTTCCCAGGGGAATTCTACCAAACATTTAAAGAACTAATTCCTATTCTCCTGAAACTGTTCCAAAAAATAGAAATGGAAGGAAAACTTCCAAACTCATTTTATGAGGCCAGCATCACCTTGATCCCAAAACCAGACAAGGATCCCATCAAAAAAGAGAGCTATAGACCAATATCTTGATGAACACAGATGCGAAAATTCTCACCAAAATACTATAGGATTCAACAGTACATTAAAAGGATTATTCACCACGACCAAGTGGGATTTATTCCAGGGCTGCAAGGTTGGGTCAACATCCGCAAATCAGTCAGTGTGATACAACACATCAATAAAAGAAAGAACAAGAACCATATGATACTCTCAATAGATGCTGAAAAAGCATTTGAGAAAGTACAGCATCCCTTCCTGATCAAAACTCTTCAAAGTGTAGGGCTAGAGGGCACATACCTCAATATCATCAAAGCCATCTATGAAAAACCCACCGCAAATATCCATTCTCAATGGAGAAAAACTGAAAGCTTTTCTGCTAAGGTCAGGAACACGGCAGGGATGTCCATTATCACCACTGCTATTCAACATAGTACTAGAAGTCCTAGCCTCAGCAATCAGACAACAAAAGGAAATTAAAGGCATTCAAATCGGCAAAGAAGAAGTCAAATTATCACTCTTCGCAGATGATATTATACTATATATGGAAAACCCAAAATACTCCACTCCAAAACTGCTAGAACTTATACAGGAATTCAGTAAAGTGTCAGGATATAAAATCAATGCACAGAAATCAGTTGCATTTCTCTACACCAACAACAAGACAGAAGAAAAAGAAATTAAGGAGTCAATCCCATTTACAATTGCACCCCAAACCATAAGATACCTGGGAATAAACCTAACCAAAGAGACACAGAACTATACTCAGAAAACTATAAAGTACTCATGAAAGAAATTGAGGAAGACACAAAGAAATGGAAAAATGTTCCATGCTCCTGGATTGGAAGAATAAATATTGTGAAAATGTCTATGCTACCTAAAGCAATCTACACATTTAATGCAATTCCTATCAAAGTACCATCCATCTTTTTCAAAGAAATGGAACAAATAATTCTAAAATTTATATGGAACCAGAAAAGACCTCGAATAGCCAAAGGGATATTGAAAAAGAAAGCCAAAGTTGGTGGCATCACAATTCCGGACTTCAAGCTCTATTACAAAGCTGTCATCATCAAGGCAGCATGGTACTGGCACAAAAACAGACACATAGATCAATGGAATAGAATAGAGAGCCCAGAAATAGACCCTCAACTCTATGGTCAACTAATCTTCGACAAAGCAGGAAAGAATGTCCAATGGAAAAAAGACAGCCTCTTCAATAAGTGGTGCTGGGAAAATTGGACAGCCACATGCAGAGAAATGAAATTGGACCATTTCCTTACACCACACACGAAAATAGACTCAAAATGGATGAAGGACCTCAATGTGTGAAAGGAATCCATCAAAATCCTTGAGGAGAACACAGGCAGCAACCTCTTCGACCTCAGCTGCAGCAACATCTTCCTAGGAACAACACCAAAGGCAAGGGAAGCAAGGGCAAAAATGAACTATTGGGATTTCATCAAGATCAAAAGCTTTTGCACAGCAAAGGAAACAGTTAACAAAATCAAAAGACAACTGACAGTATGGGAGAGGATATTTGCAAACGACATATCAGATAAAGGACTAGTGTCCAGAATCTATAAAGAACTTAGCAAACTCAACACCCAAAGAACAAATAATCCAATCAAGAAATGGGCAGAGGACATGAACAGACATTTCTGCAAAGAAGACATCCAGATGGCCAACAGACACATGAAAAAGTGCTCCATATCACTCGGCATCAGGGAAATACAAATCAAAACCACAATGCGATATCACCTCACACCAGTCAGAATGGCTAAAATCAACAAGTCAGGAAATGACAGATGCTGGCGAGGATGCGGAGAAAGGGGAACCCTCCTACACTGTTGGTGGGAATGCAAGCTGGTGCAGCCACTCTGGAAAACAGCATGGAGGTTCCTCAAAATGTTGAAAATAGAACTGCCCTATGACCCAGCAATTGCACTACTGGGTATTTACCCTAAAGATACAAACGTAGTGATCCAAAGGGGCACGTGCACCCGAATGTTTATAGCAGCAATGTCCACAATAGCCAAACTATGGAAAGAACCTAGATGTCCATCAACAGATGAATGGATCAAGAAGAGGTGGTATATATACACAATGGAATACTATGCAGCCATCAAAAGAAATGAAATCTTGCCATTTGCGACAACATGGATGAAACTATAGCGTATCATGTTTAGCGAAATAAGTCAAGCGGAGAAAGACAACTATCATATGATCTCCCTGATATGAGGAAGTGGTGATGCAACATGGGGGCTTAAGTGGGTAGAAGAGAATCAATGAAACAAGATGGAATTGGGAGGGAGACAAACCATAAGTGACTCTTAATCTCACAAAACAAACTGAGGGTTGCTGGTGGGAGAGAGGTTGGGAGAAGGGGGTGGGATTATGGACATTGGGGAGGGTATGTGCTTTGGTGAGTGCTGTGAAGTGTGTAAACCTGGTGATTCACAGACCTGTACCCCTGGGGATAAAAATATATGTTTATAAAAAATTAAAAATTAAAAAAAAAAAGAATTGTTCCCAGCAGACCTGCTCTTTTAAAAAGTTGTGTCCAGGGGCACCTGGGTGGCTCAGTCTGATGAGCATCTGACTGTTGATTTCAGCTCATATCATGACCTCAGGGTTGTGAGACTGAGTACAGCATAGGGCTCTGCCCCTGGTGTGGAGCCTGGGTAAGATTCTTTCTCTCTCTCCCTCTGCCCCTCCTCACCCCCCACCCCTGTGTGCTCTCTTCCTCTCTCTCTTTCAAATAAAAAAAGCTTTGTTGAAATATATATCAAATATAGTAATGACAAATTTAAATGTGATATTAAAGATGTTCAAATTGAAAGAAAAAGAAAGGGGATATAGACAAATGAAATAGAGAGGAAAAAAACAGGAAATCTAATGCTGAATAAAAGAAGTCAGTCTCAAAGGTTACATTTTATATAATTACATTTTTATGATATCCTTGAGCTAACAAAACTGCAGTGACAGAGAACACTTCAGACATCATCTGGAGTTAGAGTTGGCAGGAGAGTGTAAATAAAAAGCTATAGCATAAGGACACTTGGGGAGGTTATGGAATTTTCCTGTATCTTGGTAGTGGTTGTAGTTATACAAATATATGTATATATAGGGAAATTTCTAGAACTGTATGACCAAAAAAGAGCACTTTTACTGTATCTAAATTTCTAAAAATAAAATTAAAACCATTGAAAAAGGAGATAGTATAATCTATAATAATGTACTGAAAGCACTTCTTTTTAGACAAGGGAATTTTTTGTTCTCAAATTTGTGAATCAGTCCACAGAAATGTTGCCTAGCTACTGTGAATGCCTCCAGGACTTAAATCTTCTTTTAAATATTAAACTTAACAACAAAATAACAGTAACATTAACAACATGAATAAAAATTATGATAACATTCAGGTGCAAAGACCAGCATTTCTTGTGTTTCTTATTTACTGACACGTGAGCCAGACTAGCACATTAGATGTGAAAATCAAGACTATTTCTGTATGTTCACTGCCCTCTCAAAACTTAGAAGTTTTTCAAAAGCACTATTCCTAACTTAGAAAAAAAAAATACACAAAACACAGACAGAACGATGGAGGCATTCAAACTCTTTGATGCTGTAATTCCACTCATAAGACTTCTTCATGAGATGCAATAGATGGAATGTTCAAGTTCTCTCCCCAAATTCATATGTTGAAATCAAATCTCCAAGTGATGGCATTTGGAAATGGGGCCTTTTGGCGGGTAATTGGTTCTGAGAGTAGAGCTGTCATAAATGGGATTAATCCTTATAACAGAGACCCCAAAGAGCTAGCTCTCTTCATTCCCTTCCGCCATGTGAGGACACAGCAACAAGGGGGCATTTAGGAACCTAGAAGCCGGTCCTCAGCCAATAGGAACTCTGCCAGTGCCTTGATCTTAGACTTTCCAGCCTCCATAACCATGAGAAATAAATTTCTGTTGTTTATAAGCTTCACACTTTGTGGTATTCTGTTTAAACACTCTGAACTAAAGCTTATGGGAATAAAATAACATGAAGCATTTTAAAAAAGTACAAATATTTCATTTCTCCATGACTTCTAAAGGTATAAACTATAAAAATTAATTAATTAACTTGTTAATAGGTGGAAGGGAGGAAGAGGAGAGTGAGGAAGGGATAAACTAAAACAAAAAGCCACATAAATGTCTGATTCAAAAAAGAAAAAGTAGATATGCTTAATCAACAAAGTGTATTATAACATACTCATTCATAATTATGAAGTCTCTTAAGACTCAGGAGAAGGTATAATAAAATTTCGAAATCAGAAATGCTGCAGACATGATGACTGCAACTATTTAAAATGTGCCTATGTATGTGGATCGGAAATTGACTTTCTTTTGTGAAAGTGAGAATGTCATCAGGTGAGCAAAATTAGGGAAGCATTTTTCTTCTTTTCAAAAATATTTAACTTGCTATATTTCTATCTTCAGTGATAAAAGAAAGCACTCAGTTTAAAGTATACATGGATGACTAATTTATAAACTTGCATACACAGTTTATTTTGTCTTGAAAACCATGGTCATTACAATAATTTTCTTTAAAATAAATTCTTAAAAATGAGTGCCTTAATAGGATATCAATAGGCAAAATAGTCATTTTTAGTAAAAAGAAAATAAACTTAAATAATGTAATTTATACATAACTGACTTAGTTTTAGAAAACATTTGCCCATGATAGGATACAGTCGATAGCGTATCTAACAGCAAGATAGTAAGTAAAAGGCTATCGAGCCTGCGTAAATGAATGAATGAATGAATGAATGAATAGAACTCAATTTTAGCTACTTTTATTCACGCTCTATCTCAATATACAATAAACTGAGAGAAAAATGAGAGTATGCATCTCCAGGGCTTTGTGAAGTGACTTTCATACCTACATGTGAAAGTAAAAAGTGATATGTAAAGGTTAGCCAAACTCTGTGATATAAAAAGATTAAAACATAGAGCAGACAAGACCACAATTAAATATATGTGTGTATTCATGAAGACAGAACATGGAAACTCAAAATCCTCTCATACCTCCTCAGCATACCCAGTTATGCTCAATCTCCCTCTCTCTCTCATTATTATGCCTCAATCATGTATATTGCCAGAAATTGTATTAGTCAGGCAAACTAAAACATGGTAAAGCTTTAACAGAAATTTTAGGTCTAAAATAGAAATAGCCTCACAGTCTGAGCCTGCTTATGTGCTGCCTGGTGAAACAAGTGAACACTGGGTCACTTTCATTCCCCCTGAATATACCCCCTGTAGTTGAGGCAGCTGAAACCGAAGTAGGGTATAAGTATCTCCGCTTGTATGTGTTTTGGCCCCTCACAGAAGAGAGAAAGGAAGTGTTTGATTTTATAGTACCCATCGCAAGCCTCCTATCTTGAATACATGATAACCAATTTTTCTAAACAACCTCTCAGAGGTAAGTATGATATTCTCCATTTCTCAAATGAGGATAGCGAGGCTCCCTTTCTAACATTTCCCAAGTTCACTTGCTCATAAGGGAATAAATCTGTCTCTTTCCCTCCTAATTATTTCACTTTTCAGTCTGTCTTTTTCTCTTTCTGTCTCTCTCTCTCCCCCTTTGTTCTCCTACCTTACGTACAAAAAATGAAGAGACGAAAAACTAAATCCATTTGAAGGAATAAAATGATACTGTCACTCAAGCATTCAATTTCCATTAGGAATTGGTTACTAGAATCCCAATAAATACCAGAATGTTATACCTCTGTTTCTACTGGGCAAAATAAAAAAGGCAGCCTCATCGTACAGTTTTGGTAAACAACGGAGTAGGAAAGATGGCAAGGAGCCATAGCGTATCAGTCACAACATAGTCATTCTGTAGAAAAAGCACATCCAACTGTGGAGCATACTCATGTTTGGAGATAGAAGGCAAAATGAAAGGTATAAACTATACTTAAAGTCAAAGAGAATCATTTCTATCCCCATATTCTTGGCAGCTGCACCTGACTGAACAAAATGTCTTGGTTGCACACAACTGAGACTTCCTTGCAGAATAGGTCTGCTTTCCTTATCTGTTCATTATTAAATGAAAATGCAACAAAAGCTTGGAGAAATAATTTTAAGTACACTAATGACCAAAATAGTCTAATCGTTTATTTAATTCTTAATATATTGTTTGGGAAACAGTGCTTTTGTTATAAGCACAGGTCAATAGGATGTCGTAATTAAATTATCTACATTTATATCTGATTATATGAAGCCAAATCACTCAAATGACCATATAGTCCAATGAGTTTTAGTCCCTCATTTTATTACATATCACAGTGGCCAGGTGCATAACACATGGATATGCAAAAAGCAACCCTCAAATCAATTACCAGTATTAGGGATTTTTTTAGATTTTTCTCTCAATTCCTATATGCCTAGGGATTATATCTCTGTTCACTTCCTCATCAAGGATCAAACTTTTTCTTGGATATTTCTAACTTAGTCTTGATAAATTCTACAGTTATATTTATTACCATTTTTTTCATTCATAAAAGGGTACATATCAGTGAAATTTCTAAAATATGCCTGTGGAAAGACTTTTCTTGTAGTCATCTTTTATCAGTTAAAAGAGGTTCAGATAAGCTTCAACAGCAAAAACACTTTCTTAATGTAAATTGTCAATTGCATTGATATTTATCAATTAAATATTTCTTATAGTTAGTAGAAGTGACCATTTTGGGTGCACGATCACCTTTATGTGACCTTTTAAAGTAAAGAATTAGTGGTCTTGAGAGACTCAAGGAAAATTTAATCATTTAGCTATCAACAACTGAAACCTTAACAAATAATTACTTAACAGGTGTTTGATCTTGGCCTTCCAGCCTCTAGAACAGTGAGAAAGACATTTTTGTCACAGTTACTTCTCCCTGTTGTTTCTATGGTATTTTGTTATAGACTAAGAAAGCTGGTTCTAAGAAGTTGGGGTGCTGTTGTAACAAATACCTGGCTCTTCCATTTGAGCTCCTCTGATAGATCAGCTCCTCTAAGCCAAGAGTCCTTTTTCTGTTTCTGACCACATAGAGTGCCACTGGTTGTAATGAGTGGGGTTATGTCTTTCAGGGACTGGAGCCAGGTGAGATGTCCATATGACCTAAGAGCTGGGAGTCTGAGCTAGAAGGCAAATCTGAATATCCTTTAAGAACTTCCCTTGTACAGCCTCCCTCCAAAAGTTGACCAGGGAGGGCAGGGTTTCAGGAAAGCTGATAACCTACATTACTGTCACCACAATAAACAAGTCACCAAATTATCCCTGACAACTTCAAAGTCAGAGGCAAGGTTCTCTCACAACCCATTTAACAAGTTCCGTGCATATCCATTAAGGACCATGTTAAAAACTGGAAAATGTTAGAAGTTTCAGGGACTGTGAAGCTGAATGCACTGTTATTATGTAACTTTTAAAACTTAGGTCCCTTTAGCAGGAACTTTGAAAATCTCCTTCAGTGCAAACCTGCAGCAAAATATACATGATATCCAGAAAGGAACACATTTTTCCCAGCCTTAGGGACTATGTGCTTGAATTCCCTTGGAAGTGCATTTAAATTAGCTGGACTACTCCTCATGATAAAAATTCATTAGTTCACTATACAGCTAGACCCACTGCAGATCACTAAAGTTAGTATGTGGAATAAAAATGTACCCAATTTATGCAAAAGGTATAAGTCAGTCTGAAAAGCATCCATGCTGAAGCACTGGAGGGATAATGTATTTCTGATCATTTGCTCCAGTACCTGTGACTTCCAGCTTTAATTATGTTATTACAAAAATTGTCTCCTGGGAGACTACTGAGATTTTTGTTCTGCAATTGCATCTGATACAATTATTTGCAAACTTTGAGAAGTAAATTAGCTTACTTTTCAATTTTTCTACCTGGCTGATTTAGAGTTATAACTAATTGCAATGAAATGCCAAAAAAAACCTTTTGCCAAGGCCAGCTCCACTGATAATAAAAAAAATCCCTTTATTGTAGCCAAGGAGGGAGATCTGCACTAATAACTAGCATGAAGTGGATTTCCACTAAGTGTATATGCTGTTCATGTACCCACATTCCTTCATTCGGTCTACTTTTTACCCATCTTCTTGATTTCTGCCTTCAGAGGCTGACTTGCATGAGCTACATTGACAGCTTTTTGGTACTTTCTGGCTTCCACTTGGATTTAACCAAAGGGTATTCCCCAGGAGTTGGCAGAGGAGAGTAAGATCATGGCACTGATTCTACTAAAGCTACCTTCTTTCAAGTAACTTGTGTTTCTTAAAAGATCTTTTCTCCAATCATAATGAACAGCCTGTTTGACTCTGTCCATGGTCCTGTAACAGTTTCTTCCAACAATTTCTTCCAATTCTCCTTTTAGGCCTGGGTCACGGAAATAGGAGATGGTCATACACTTTGTAATCTTTATGATGCAGGAAATCTGGATTTTTTTTTTCATGCCACCTAAGTAGCAGAAGGAAGGAGGAATAAGGGAAAAACAGTACCTTCCCCTGACAGGTTTCCAGGTGTCAGTGGGAAAGAGAATACAAGATGGCAACACCTGAATAAGAGAGTCCCTTCTTGCTGAAGGATTCATTACAAAAAGGAGATAAATGATTATCAAGGGGACTACCATGAAAACATTTGCTTTGGGCAGGAGGTTGTCCATCACCAGATGTCACAAATGTTCTGGCTTTCAGACAAGTAGAAATGTCTCCACACACATGTTAGGTTCCTGTGATTTTTATGATGCTGAAAACTGACCCCCCCAAAACAAATTTTACTCCTGTAAACTGGACATTTTATTGCTTCTTTGTTAATTAGCTATCTTTTATAATCATGCATAGTGTTTGTTTGACTTCCATGTCTAATACTTATACTCATCCCAGTAGATCCAGCTTCTCTGGATTCATATCGCATATAATTTAATACTGTAGAGATTTCCAAACTTACATTAAAAAAAACAAGTGTTCTTCAAATAGATTCCTGGGTAAAATCCAGGAGTCCAACCAATATTTCATCATTGCAAGGCACAAGAATGACCCAATTCATCAAAGCACCGGTTTTAAAACCAGGCACCTGAGCTATAAGGGTAGGCAGTGCAATAAGATGGTTAAGAACATTTAATTCAGGGCCCTCAGGCAGATGTGGCTCCAGTCTTGACTTTGTCAGTTACTGGATGTGCAACTCTTGGCAGGTTACTGATATTCAAGAAGCCCCAGTTTCACCACCCCTCTACAAGCAAATCTGTATATGGGGACAATACCTACCCCACAGGGTCATTGTACTTGTATGTGAAAAAATACAAGCAAACTCTGCGCAGAACATAGTACCGAGTGACAGTTCGACAAATCCAAACTATTATCATCTACTGAACATGCCTTAAAGGAGACCTGAGACTGAGTGAAATGAGGACTCCCTCCCATCTTACCTCCCAAAGCAGGTCTGCTATTACTCAGTTTCCATTTGGGGCTTTCAGGGAAAATTCTATTTGAAGATAGATTTTCACAATGAAAACAAAAAACAAAAAAACAAAAAACAAAAAACAAAAACAAAAAAAAGGATGAAAATCATAACTTTAAGAAAATAATAATAATCAACATTCTTGGAGTATTTATCACATTCTAGACATTATTCTGCGGGCTTCTTATGCATTAATTAATTTAATTTTCAGAGCAAACTCCATGAAAGTAATAAGTATCTACACTTTATAGGTGAGCAAAAGGAGACACAAAGAAGATAGGTAATTTGATCAAGTCTACCTAGTTAATGACCTGAAAAGTCAGGATTTGAAACCGGTAATACTAGCACCAACACCAGAGCCTAGATAATTAGCAGGCTCTACCTTGGCTTAGACTCAGAAGTACAGAAGTATGCTTATGCTTTGTGAGTATCAGCCATTCTCTATAAACCCCAAGTGCTTCTTCTTTCCTATGTTTTAAGGTGAACAACTACATCGTTCACTTCACTGCATAAAACAGGACATAGACTGGCAGTGAAAGATCTGAGAAGCTAGCAATCCAGGAACAAACTATGGTAGCCAAAAATATTTCCAGCAGCTGAGGTACATGTAAAATATTATAAGCTGTTCCAGTGAAAAGTCATAAACTTTACAGTCAGGTAGACTTGGTTCAGATCCAAGTTGTGGCCAGTAGGTGCATATTCTCTATGGGACAAACACTTACTGGTGTATGAATTAAGAGATTGACTGGAAAAAATAGCAGATGCCTTACAAGCCAAAGCATAAACAATAAAAATAAAAGTGTCTTCAGCATTTTATTTTATCACTTGTTTAGGAGATCCCTCCCTAATTAGACAAATCCCACTTTCTATTATAACAAGATAAAATTTCAAATGGTTGTTTTCCCAGCCTTTCTTGCAACCGAGGCTCAAGGATGTAGCCCATTCTCCTCCAATCTCATAAGCACACCCTAGATTTTGAATCATGTATTAGCAGTGCAAAACAAACCGAGTAACTGCAGAGAGTCTATTCTGCAGAGGGTACCATCAGCAGAACAGTTCCATCACTGGTAAGCTACACTGCAGATCTAAAGACAGTGCCACGGACCAGTGTTGATGGTGTCTGCAGAGAAAACTCTGGTAACTATGACCAAGTCAGTGCTGCGGTATCTAGACCAGTTCTTCAGTGTCATTTGGGGAATTCTTGTTGGCTACATAGTTTCTAACTTTGGTTTTGTACCATTTTCAGAGATTCTGACAGCTGCCAATAAGCTTTCAATAAATCTTCTGCTTAGTTTTTACTGTTACTTGTATTTAACAGTCCTAATACCCCAGCTAATATATAAATTCAGATGTTTCAGGAAGCCTTGACAAATGACTAGGGAATATATATATTTTGTTTCCAGGTGAATGTTTTTGCTCTGTCCTCTAGAGAGACTCGCCAACCCTTACTGATATCTACTTGTTGGAAAAGAAACATCATAGATAGGTATTTGATGTTGTATGAGAGAAACAGATTCTTCTGATTCTAATAGATAAAGATTGCCTTGAAAGGGAAAGCTATCATGACAGAAAAAGAAAGTGTGCCCTTCGCTATATTTTGTTGTGAATTTTATAAGGTTCCTGTATAATATGGCGCTGATATCCTTGAAAGATGGTAACTGGTCCAGTGCCAAACTCAAAAAAGCCTCTTGGGAAATTCTTCTTAATTTGACTATATAAAGCACAGTATATGAACATTCCCTAATCATATTTTTACCAGTTTCTGAACAGAATGTTGCTTTGGCTGGTGATTTTAGAATAAGAGCTATTCTGCAGAAAATCACATAGCAGAACTTTTCATTCAGAAACCTACAAATCCACTTCTTAACACAAGATGCCTTCTGTAGTTCAGAGCTTAGGGAAAGGGGAATTGAAAAGATGCTGGGGTGTTAGAAAGAAGACTCATTTATCTCTCTGAAGTTATGCTTTTAAGCCAGGATCACACACTCCTTAAGGGGCAAGAAAGCATCCAATAACTACCAGCCTTGGGCATCCTATCTTTTCCATGGAAATACACTTAATTATCCCACTTGACCCATACTCTTACTTCTGCTGTCCCACCCAGGGACTTCTGATCTTTTGTGTTTTATGTCTTATTTTCAGCTTTGGGTATACTTGGATATTAGGATTTTCCTTGGCTTTGAATCTCTAAGCTTCTTGGAAATTCATTTGCACTCATGCAAACACTCTTTTCCTCATCTAGATGTCCATCCCTCCTGATTCAGTTTTATTCTACCACATCTGGGTACAAATTCAGGGAGATGATGACCCAGCCTGCTCCAAAAATCAAAAAGGGTATCAAATACCATGTTGATCAATGAGAAGGCCTGCCCCCGAAATATCCAACTAAAACCAGTTAAAACAGCACTGGCACTTTCTATCATACAAATCAGAAGTCTAGACGTAAGAGGTACTGGCACTGGAGCAGACATTCAGCATTGTTATCAAAGATCCAAACTTTTTCCAGATTTGTTCTCTGCCATTCCTGTGCTGGCCAACGAATCCCAACATGGCCGGGAGGCTGCTGCCACAGGTTGGGGCACAATAGCATTTGAAGCAGAAAAAAAGAAGCCTGGGTGAATTGGTGGCCAGGGAGATGATGGAGTAGGAGGACCCTAAGCCCGTATCATCCCAAGGATACAACTAGATAACACGTACATCAGTGTAAATTACCCAAAGACTAGCAGAACAAACCCTACAACTAAATTTAGGGAAGAGGCCACATCAAAGAGGGTAAGAAGGGAAGAGACACAGTGGGGAGCTAAACAGACCCTGGGACTGCCCTCTGGACCAGGGAGAGACCCAAAGGCATGGAGAAGGGAGAGAAAAAATCTTCACACTGTGGAGCTCACACACGGAAGAGGAATCTTAATAACGTTTGGCTTTGAAAACTAGTGGGGCTGAATTTCTTGAGTTCTTACAACCAGAGTGACTTAAAGTCTAGAATGTTAAAAATGATCAAGCTTGCATCTGGCAGAGCAGGGACAGCATAGGAACCTGAGTCCCTGCTCTTAAAGAGCACAACAAATAATCTATGGAGATATAGCATAGAAGCAGCAGTCTGAAGTAGGTCTGGGGCATATAGGAAGGAGAGTTATTTACTAATCTCAGAGCATGTCTCAGAGGGACAGAAATCCCTGGGAGACTCTTCAGGTTAAAAGGAGCTGGCAGGCAGTTACTCAGCATAAACACGCTGCAACCTATGAAATCCAGCCTGGTGGATCCACCCTTTCCACTCACACTTCCCTCAGTCCCAGCTCTGTGGGTCCCCTCCCTCAGAAGACTGACATAAACCTTGCAAACATCGTAACTTCCACCCCACACACTTTTCCAAACCTCGTTCTAGCTGCTGCAGCCATGGATGCCCTCCCATGAAGGACAGGCATGGAGGTTAAAATTGCATGCCCTGCCCACACACACTTTGTGAATCCAAACAGCTGGCCCTGATCTCAGCAATGGTGACAGATGCCCCCTTCCTGGTGCACAAACCCTTCAGTTCCTGTGTGCCCCACCCCCGCCCCCAGCACGTTTGGATCTGCCCCCTCCAATATGCCCTTGGCCAGAGCCCATTCAAACCAGGGCCACACTCCTGGAAACGTGCAGACAGCCCCAAAAAGGGCCAGCAGCATCCCAAAGTGACTCTTGCCCTGAGGAGAAGGAAGGACAACCACACACATCAGTCAGATGGTGGCTTTAGCAGTGGACTGGAGGACAACAGCTTTTCTGATTCTAGGCCCTGCCCACCAAAAGCTTCTCAGAGGACAACACAGGGAAAGCACCCTAAAGTATGGTGCTTCTACATCTCTGGTAAATGCCTAGTCTGCCTCAACTCAAGCCCAAGGCAACCCCAGTCTAGCCCACTAACACTTCAGGGGCCAAACAACAGGCAAAGAGAGCGACTACAGATGACTTGATGAAAGGCAAAAGTCAACGATGTTGACTGAAAATTAACAAAGAAACAATGGCTTTGAATAACACTCTGGACTGGATGAACTTAACAAATATGTTCTGAACATTCCATCCTAAAACAGCAGAATACATATTCCTTTTTTTAAATTTTTTTATTTTTTTTAATTAACATATAATGTATTATTAGCTCCAAGGTACAAGTCTGAGAATCGCCAGGTTTACACACATCACAGCACTCACCATAGCACATAACCTCCCCAGCGTCCATAACCCAACCACCCTTTCCCTACCCCCCTCCTCCGGCAACCCTCAGTTTGTTTTGTGAGATTAAGAGTCTCTTATGGTTTGTCTCCCTCCCAATCCCATCTTGTTTCATATTTTCCTTCCTTATCCTCCAAACCCCCCACATTGCCTCTCAACTTCCTCATATCAGGGAGATCATATGATAATTGTCTTTCTCTGATTGACTTATTTCGCTCAGCATAATACCCTCTAGTTCCATCCATGTCATTGCAAATGACAAGATTTCATTTCTTTTGATGGCTGCATAGTATTCCATCATATATATATATATATATATATATATGTATATATCTATCTATATACATATATAGCTATTATCTATATAGATAGATATATACATATATATGTTATTCTATATATGTATATAGATAGATATATACATATATATATACACATACCCCATCTTCTTTATCCATTGATCTGTTGATGAACATCTAGGTTCTTTCCATAGTTTGGCTATTGGGGACACTGCTGCTATAACATTCAGGTGCACATGCCCCTTCAGATCACTACATTAGAATACATATTCTTTTCAAGTGTACATGAAACTTTCTTCAGAATAGATCACATATTAGGCCACAAAATTAGTTTCAACAAATTCAAAAACACAGAAATTCACCATGCTTTTTTTTTCTGACCACAACTCTCTATGAAACTAGAAATCAACCACAAGGGAAAAACCTGGCAAGAGGACAAGTAAATGGAGGTTAAATAACATGCTACTAAATAATGAATTGATCAACCAAGAAATTAAAAAATACATAGAAACAAATGAAAATGAAAACATAACAGTCCAAAAACTTTGGGATGTGGCAAAGGCAGTTCTAAGAGAGAAGTATATAGCAATCTAGGCCTAACTCAAGAAGCAAGAAAATTCTCAGATAAACAACCTAACCTTTATTTACTAGAAAGAAAAACAAACGAAATCCAAAACCAGCAGAAGGATAGATATAATGAAGTTTAGAGCAGAAATAGATGATATAGAAACTAAAAACACAACAGCAACAACAAACCAACAGAGCAGACCAAAGAAACCAAGAGTTTGTTCTTTGAAAAGATCAACAAAATTGAAAAACCTGAAGCCAGAATCATTAAAAAAAAAAAAAAAAGGAAGAAAGGAAGAAAGAAGGTAAAGAAAAGGGCGGGGGAGGGGACTCAAACAAAATCAGAACTGAAAGAAATAATAATCAAACATCGTAGAATAACAAATGATTGTAAGGGAATATTATGAAAAATTATAAGCCAAAAAATTGGACAACCTAGAAGAAATGGATACACACACAAAAATAAACTGAAAATGGAGCAAAGACCTAATTGTGAGATCTGAAACCATGAAAACCCTAGAAGAGAGCACAGGGAGTAATTTCTCTGACATTGGTTATTATAATACCTTTCTAGATAATGTCTCCTGAGGTAAGGGAAATAAAAGCAAAAATAACCTATGAGACTCTACCAAAATAAGAAGCTTCTGCATAGTGAAGGATGCAACCAACAAAACTGAAATTCAACCTACAGAATGGGAGAAGATATTTGCAGATAACATATCACATAAAGAGTTATTATCTAAAATATATAAAGAACTTATACAATACAACACTCAAAACCCCCAATAATACAATTAAAAACTGGCAGAAGACATGAACAGACACTTCTCCAAAGACATATAGATGGCCGTGGATGCAAGAAAAGATGCTCAACGTCACTCATCATCAGGGTAATGCAAATCAAAATTACAATGAGATATCACCTCATATCTGCCAGAAAGGTTAAAATCAAAACAAAAGAAAGAACAGGTGTTTGTATGAATGTGGAGAAAAAGGAACCCTTATGCACTGTTTGGAATGCAAACTGGTCCAGCTGCTGTGGAAAACAGTATGGAGGTTCCTTAAACAGTGAAAAATAGAACTACCCTAAGATCCAGTAATTGAACTACTGGGTATTTACACAAAAATGAAAAATATTAATTTAAAAGGATATATGCCTCCCTGTGTTTACAGCAGCATTATTTACTGTAGCCAAATTATGTAAGCAGCCCAAGTGTCCATTGATAGATGAATCGATAAAGAAGAGATACACAAACACACACGGAATTGAATATTACTCAGCCATAAAAAGGAACAAAAGCTTGTCATTTATAACTAAATGGATTGACATAGAGTATATAATTCTAAGCAGAGTAAGTCAGTCAGAGAAAGACACATACCATATGATTTCACTCTTTGGTGGAATTTAAGAAAAAAAGAAAATTACCGAGGAAAATCAGGGAACAAACCAAAAAGATAGACTCAATTATGGCAAATAGAGAGGGGAGGTGGGTGGGGGAAATGGTCGAAATAGGCAAAGGGGCTTGACGGTGCCCTGAACTTGATGAGCAATAAGTAATATATCGAATTGTTGAATAATAGTATGTCATTGCCTGTTGACTATGCTGTAGTTAAAATTAATTTAAAAGAATGTTTTGGCCCTAACAAAAAAAGAAAAACAACAGCATGGACAAAATAGGTTTCTGCTTACATAGCGTTCCCCAGGAAGGCAAATTATTCCCAGGACCTCCCCCGCAGACTCACTGTTTTCTAGACTACATCTCATTGGCCTCCAACTCCCAGACCAAAAAATTTCACAATGCTGGGCACCCTACCAGCCAAGCCCACTCGGAATCTTGTTAGCAAGAAAGGAAGAGATGCACTGGGATACACAACCAAACCAGTCTGCCATCCCAGCACTGAGCAGGATTAGAGAAAGGCATGGTAGTGCACATGCTAGCCTTGTTCTTTCCTTTTTCTCAAAAAATTACCAGAGAAATCAGAAGTTTGGAAACCATCTGAGTCTAATCCAAAGGGGATAGTTAATATTCATACCTTTGCAAATTACAGTATGCAGCCTAAAATTATAATCTCCTGCTTATAGAAAGAGTTCTTTGGTTACTTTCCCATGAGAAATCATCTTTAGCTCCTATAAGCAACATGTCTGCTCTTACTTCCTCTCACCACATCTGGGCTGCACACAAGGTAGGGGTGACAAAGCAGCCGCAGGGCTGAGACACCCACAGGAAGGAGGAGAACACACCAGCGCTCTCTCTGCAGGATCCTGGAACACAGCGTGGCCCATTCTGGGGCAAGATGAGAGAAATGAGTCACAGACAGATGTAAACCTTGTTCCCTATGAGGTCTGCAACTCTGAGCAACCCATGGTGAGAAATGTGTAAGAAGAAAGAGGAACTCAGCTGAAAACGCATCGGACTGCACCACAAAAAAAAAAAAAAAAAAAAAAAAAAAATTAAATTAAAAAAAAAAATGCTGGGCTATCTGCTAAAATAGAAGGCTTTCAGACAGACCTCTAAAACAGCATTTATCACAGCACCGACACTGACAGTCCTCGGTCAATATCCATGCCCACATAACACACTTTGCCATTGTCTGTGTGAATGGAATAGGTCCTGCTGAAATCATCCCACATAATAGAAACTTCCCAGCAAAGCTTTACTTTTCTTGGGATCACCTACTCCAGCAAACTCCAGAAAACAACCTTGAACCTGAGTTGCCAGCTTTTTCTCATCTCAAATAAGTATATTTTATACATCCTGATGTTAAAAAAAACAAAAAACAAAAAACAGCTCAACACTGAGAGGAGCAAAAGCTCTTTGAAGACAGAACATGAGGGCGGTAGTAACACTATAATAATGTATAAGGAAAGCTTTCATTAATATTTTATTCATCAGATTGCAAAGAATGGATACTAATCATATTGATAATCTGTCTTTTGAATGTTAACCTCTCGCGTGCTAAACACCTTGCTTTTATAGATTCTCTGGTTGTAAAAATCCTTATGAATAGCTAAATGAGATTCATAGAGATCTTCCCAGGAGTTCCCATAACTAATAAGAGATGGGGCTGGTCTTCAAACCCAAGTTTGTCTGATTCCAAATCTTTTATATTTGCTATCTCCTAACACACTGTTTCAGATGTGCCGGTATTGCCCATAAAACCAATGATCCTTCAGGACATCAAAAATGCCACGCATGAGGACAAGGGAAAGAGGACAGAGCCACGAAGAAGGAGTTGAATCTTGTCCGGTGAGGGGCACAGAAAGGCGCAGGGGTAAAAGACTGTTAAAAAGTCCCCACAGTATGAGGACTAACTGTTGAAAGATGCTGTTTTAAATAGTGGGGGAAAGGAAATCAGTAAAATGAAAACAACATGTAATATTTTTGCTGCTGAATCTTAACATAGGCAATATTCATTAAGCAATGCCTATCATTACATTGAAGTTCTAGATTTTCCTCAGTCTAACTTAAGGACAGAAATATCTTAAGGGTATTTTTGGATGTATCTTCAGATGAGAATAGCATTTGAGTCAGGGGACTCAGTGAAGTAGACTGGCCTCCCCAGTAAGGATGGGCATCATGCAATCTGTTGAAGGTCTGGATGGAATAAAAGGTGGAGGAAGGAGGAATTCATTTCTTTTTGCTTCCTGCCATCCTGCTTGAGTTTGGGACATCTCATTTTAGCTTTTCTGGAACTCAGACTGGGATTTAAGCCATTGGACCCTAATTCCTAGACCTTCAGACTGGGACTGAATTGGAGCACCCACTCTCCCAGCTCTACAGTTTATAAACCACAGATCTAGGAAATTCTCTGCTTCCATCATCATGGGAGCCAATTCTTCATAATAAACCTTCCTTTATCTTTCCCCCCTTTCTTCTCTTTCTCTTCCCATATTTATACATGAAAAGCACAAGTTGCAAATTATGTCCTAATCAATGATCATATATATCACTCACACACACACACACACACATCACATCACACATCACACATCAATTGTCAGACACCACTTACTAGAACTAGTGAATAATGACTAGGAAAAAAAATGAACGTTTTGGTTCCTGTAATCTATAAATGGGACTCAGGGATGCTAGTGTTGGAGGCAGCAAGACTTGCTGGCCAGAAAAACATAGATGGGTTGAAGTAGAGTTTCTTAAAAGAAAAATGGATCCTGTTTTGATCTGAAGAAAGGAAGGAAGGTCTGCTGAACAAGCCAGAAAAATCATATCTAGTTCCAATTCAATAGATGAAATGGATAGATGACTAAATAAATAGGTAGATGAGCAAAAATGGAAAAAAAAAAAATAGTAGATATGGGACAGAATACTAACAGCTAGTCTATTTGGACACTGATTCTGTTGGTGACTTTTTTCTTTCTTGGAAGTTCTCTGTGGGTGGTGGATACTCTCTCAATCCCCATTCCACTCTTCTTCAGTCTGGAGGGTCTGGAAAGCAATCATCTAGATCCCCCATTATTCTCGCAGCTAGCATTCTGGATGCAAATTATGTGCCGTGAGTTCTTGGGAGAGATTTGGAAGGCAAAATAAAGAAACCACCATTTCCCTACCCCTCTTGGCTGTGGTTGCTGGTGACGTAGAAAATGGAGACTTTCCTGCAGCTGCACTCCTTTGCCTGTCCCACAATTGTGGGTATGAAAACACCAAGAGACCTCCCATTCTCACTTGCTAATATCTAGGTCACAGCTTCCACGGGCTGTTTCTCCAGCGTGAGAGTCAGCTGTCCCAGCATGTAGTAGTGGCTGCTGCAGAGATAGGATCTTTCCTTACAGATCAGCTCTGTATTACTCTGGAAACCATTCCAGGAAGTCTAGCCCAGAAACTGATATTTCAGCCCTTTCAACAATTGTGTAGGTCCCTAATATCTTGTATTAAATGCCTTCCTGCTTAAAATACTTAATTTCTGTTTCCTGCATGCTACCCTGCTGATTCATCTACATTTCACTGTACTCTGACTTTAAATATATACCTGTCTTGTGTAACAAAAGTATTTCTTTTCAATCTCATTCCATGCCTCTCCAAGACAAACCTCTCATTTAAAGTAAGTTGGTCTCTCTACCGAAGACCATACCAGAAATGTCCTTTGCTCATGCTTCTACGTATGCATTTGCATGGTCTGTGTCTTCCTTTGATCTGTTCCAGCTGAAAGAAACCATGACATGTCCTGTAGCAGCAAAGAGTTCTAACATTCCTGCCACTTCCCCCGACGCCCAGCAAAGCAACCACAGTCTATGCAGGGAAACTGTGGCGTCCAATCAGACAGGACAGCAACAGAGTGAGGTGCGGTAGGTAATCCCCTGAGCCCATAAAAAGTGGAGGTGGAAAGAGACTTTTCAGAAGTCCTGGGCTTCTCCTTGAGCGGATAAAAACAAGAGCAAGGATGATTCAGAAGCATGTGTTTGCATATTCTGATCTGTACATATGATTTCATTATTCTTCTTCTCCCAACAGAACTCTGAATTTTGACAGTGCACACTGGAAATGAAAATCATCGATGTCTATTTGGCTATGATTCATTTCCTCCCCTTTCTTCTGATAGAAGATGGTATTATTTTGTGTCCTACTTAAGTTTATTTTTTTAAAGGTAAATGCATGTAGGAAAAATGTGGTCCACCAGGAAGTATAGCAAATGCATAAAAAGGGAGCTTCTGACCCCTCAACTTTTTTAGCCTCCCCAGGAGATCCTTCCGCCCATGGATAACCACTGCTACCAGTCTGGGTAAAACTTTCGAGACCTTTTTTGGTGCAATTACATACATTAGTATTTTTTTTTTTTAATGTGAAAACACTGTACATACAGCTTGCCATTTTCTATTTTCTCTTTATAATATATCATGGACATATTTCCATGTCAGTATTAATTATACGACCTTGTTCTTTTAAAAGGCTGCATGTAAAAGTTAGATTAAAAATATAATTTGAAATAGACAACTTCAGTTATCAGAGGAAGTAATACACCTGAAACAAGTTCTAGTTATATTTCATTTGAAGTGTATGCCAAGAAAAGATTGAAAATAATTGTTTAAGCTGAAATTGGTGGTACAGACCGTGCTAGGAAATCCTTTATTCTTTAAAGTCCTAAATACAATGAAACTTAATCCCAAAAACTTTTAAGGAGAACTCTAATCCCCAACTCAGTCAATGCTGGTCTCAGAATGCCATCAGCGTGGGGAAAGACAAATCATCTTTATAACAAATGAGACCTCCATAGAATCTCAAAGCTCAAAGGGACTTTGAAGGCCACCAGACAGGTTGGCCTTGGAATTCCCTTTTCTGCTCCCGACCAAAGGACTACTAGCTTATGTTGCAGGCAGTTCCTTACCTATGGTAGAAATTGGTTCTATTTTCAGATACTCTATTTTTCAAATCTTGGATTTAGATCCTCCTGGAAGCTCTTGATTTTAGATCAACTTTGGAGTCCCTCCTTCATGGAATAGGCTTGTAGATATCTGAAAGATAGTAATCGCCTGCAACCTGTCAGTCTCTTAAGGATAAACATCTTGCCAATGGAAACTGTTCTGAACCCATCAAGCCAGTCACACTTTCCAAAAACCTCTGATTTTTATTGTTGGTCATTCATTCTATCTATCTACTAGTATTGCTTGAGAGCTTCCCCCGTGTCAAGTATGACACTCTTACTCTCTGGGAATACAATAGTGAGAAAAGAAAACATTCCTCTGTCTTCATGAGGCTTACATGAGAGTTAGGGCAAAAAAAGACATTGATCGAGGTATCTGCCATAAATCGTGTCCAGTTACAGAGGGGAGTGCCATAAAGGAGAGATATTCAGCGCTGTGGGAGCATGTAGGAGAAAGCCTTGACCTAGACCTCAGGGATCTGGGGGGTTTCCCAGAGAAAGTGATGTCTGAGTTCTGATCTAAAGAACACTTAAGAGACACATAGGTGGAGATGCATGAGAGTAGCTTTCCGGACTGAAAGAAGACTTGAATCCAATTTTTAGGAGGAGGGAGCATAGTCTGAGGGAAGTGGTATAGCAAGTGCATAGAAAACGACTGGAAAGAATGTAATACCCCTGGAGAAGTGCCTTTTGGGTATGGTTAAGGTTTGTCTGGGTGTTTGGGAGCCATGGAAAGTTCTCGAAAGGTTTTAAGAACAGGAATCAATAACCAAATTTGCATTTACAAATATGGCTCAGATCCCACAAGAGAAAAGAGATCTGAGGATGGCAGGAAGGAAGGAAGGAAAGTCAAGCATTAGCAGGCTACTTTAATGGTTCCATACCAAAGGCTAGAGGATAAAGGAGGTAGAATGGCTGGCAAAAAAAAACAATGCATTTAAGAGATATTTAGCAGAAAAGTGCTTAGAATGCCAAATGAACCAGTAACAATTTTTCGAAGTTCTTACTAATACAGAAGTGTAAAACAAAACAGTTTAATTTTAATTTCCTATTATTTTGGAGGATGAAAGACTTGAACACCGAATATACAAAGATATGAAAATAAAACCATAGTTTTTTAAAAGTCAACAAGGTATAACAAAAGAAACACTTCATCGAATTTGTTCTTTTCTAATTTGAACACATCAGAAAGTATATCTGCAAATTTTAATTTAGCATTTCATCTTGAAAGAATTTTAGAGGAAGAATAAAAGGAAAATGACAAGGAATTTAGAGGTGGATAAGTGTTTATATTTTTTTAAAAAGGTATAATCATGAAGCAAATGAAAATAGAACAGTAAAAAAAAAAAAAAAAAAGTCAACATTTTAAATACTATCTTCTTTCTTTGCAAAGAAGTGAGTGATAAAAAGAAGAGCCGGAAAGTATTCTTTTCATGAGCTGATTAGGGTTCTTTTATCGTAAAAGCAACACATTGGAAGTTTAAAGTTGAAGCTGCTGAAGAAAATACTGAAGAATCCCAAACAATGGTGTCAGTAATACCCTCATTATAAATCCTGGAAATCAGTAAAATTGAAGTTGCCTATTTTAAATGCAGACATTGTTGTTTTTTGTTTTTTGTTTTGTTTTGTTTTTTAAAGATTGATCACTTAGCACCATCTTCTGGCTACATGATAATTTTTATTTTCTCCCTTTCTTCAAGAAGTTACTGTGTAAATGTTATGATTGTGGCGCCACCTGCTGGATTTTTTTGGTCTAAAAACAAACGTAACACTGAAGAGTTGCTGAGACACTAAATAATTAGAGGCAAGGGCATGACTTCTACTCATCCTAGAAAAGAGTGATATTTGCAGATAACTAGACCTTCTGATTCTAAGAATTAGCATAAATTATCCACAGATAATATTCTAATATTCTAAACAACTATTATGTATTCTACTAATGGACAAAGAGGCTATATATTCCTTTGGTAACTCATTCTTTAGCTCTTCTTTTGCTGTCCCCACACAACCGTAAACCCATGCAAAATTACCCACCCATTGGTTAAGAGGAAAATAAAAGAATACTTGAGCACACCTGAGTACATTATTCCTTAAACTGTATAACTGTAATAGTATTAAACTCATTAGACCCCTGGAAAACAGAGATATAGTCTGTCCTTATCTATAATACCTTCTATCCAAATGAAACACACAGAGTTTTGAGCCAAGGCCTGCTTTTACCGAAGTCTCTGCTTTTTCTACCCCACCTGTTCTCACTGCTACTTAATGAAGTTCAGGTACATACAGACTGTCTATATATATGATTATATGTAAAGCCTACTAAAGGGTTTTCTAATCTCCCCTAACATGTTTCCTTGACAGAACTGTACGGCTTTCAGTCAAGATCATTTTATAGCCTTTTATTAACTTTTCCACAGTCTTAATAACACACTTTCTATTTGTTACCATTGGCTTCCTTCTGCCTGGGTATCTCCAAAACCAACCATGAATTCAAATCTTCCATATTGGTATTTGGACAGAAAATACAAAGAAAGAAAGAAAGAATAATTTGTCACTTTTTTTAGAGTGTTGATTAGATTCAACCTAAGAATAAGAATGCTAAAATTTCTAAAAAAGAAAACAAAACAAAACAAACAAACAAACAAAAAAAACAGATGCTCTATTACTTTGCTAACACTAGCCATATTTAATGTGATTTAACCTGAGCTTTTCATTACGCATTTCAAATGTTCTCTTGACTGATCATGTATGTCAATCAGAATCCTCCCCAAAAGCTGACAATACGGACTTTCTCACAGGTTGTGGATCTAACAGTAAAGGATGGTAGAGGTCCCCATTATCTGCAGAAAACCCCATTTGCAGCAAAACAAAGGCCAATCTACAGAGGGAAGCAATGCTAATAGAAATGAATAATTATTATTCAACTGAAGGAAGTATCCTTCTGTATTTCCCAGTCATGTAAACTGAAAAAGACTCCCTTTCACTTTGTTTCTGTTTTTGCAACTAAAGGAATACTAAATTATACAATGCTCCAGAAGTGCTTATTGACTTAATAAATGTTGAAAGGAATGACCTTCATTAGTTCTCCTAAGACTTCTGAGTTTCTTTTTTTTTTTTCTTTCTTTTTTTTTTTTTTTTCAAATTCAATTAAGGGGGTGCCTGAGTGGCTGTGTTTGAGCATCTAACTCTTGATTTCGGATCAGGTCTTGATCTCAGGGTGATGGGATGGAGACCAACATGGGGTTCTACACTGAGCATGGAGCCTACTGAAGATTCTCTCTCTCCCTCTCCCTCTGTTCCCATCCTTATAATCACATGCTCTCTTAAAAAATAAATAATAATAAATAAATAAATTCAAATCTAAAATAAGGGGATTCATCCATACTTTACTTTCCTCCCAAGGTTGATGGAGGTCAAATGAATGAATACCATATGAAATGAAAGAGTTCTAATTGAAAAACTTGGAAACTGATTATAAATGTGCTAGGTAAATATAAACCTGCCATACTGTTGAAGAAATCAATCCACGTGCCCAGGATACTGCTTCTTAAACATGGTATGTGTTCAATAAAGCTTAATCTGCTCACTGTGTCAGTTCTAACGTATGAAGATAGGCATGGGGAACTTGCCAAAGGACTTGTTATTTAATATAGCACTGTCACTCAATGTTATGAGAAAGTAAGTTGAATTAGTTAGTGTATCAGGATGGTCACTGGCATCTGTATCTGTCATACAATAAGCATTTGAAAGAAAATGCTTTCTAAGAAACGACATTGCATTTACATGTTTTTCTCCTTTGTAGAAAAGTCAAGTCATTGCATCTGTCAGTACAAAGTGAAGATCATTTCCCACACTGATTTTTCAGTTCCTGCTACCTGGAAAACTTCTATGAAATACTGACTCAACTCTTAATGTTCCTGTGATTGTATATAGAATTATAAGAGCAATTCATATGTATTCCTATGATGTTAAGTACCCAAGGCAGTTTCAGTAGACTAATTAAAGATCTATGATTAGATGAAATCAGATATTTTAAAAGAACTATATCTTCAGCATAACTTAAATAAGATTATATTTCTCTAGTTTAACAAATAGGTCTATGTTCTGTTTGAATCTCCAGTTGTATACTATGTATTTTTGTGTGTTCTCAAAATAGCAACTTAGTCTAGAAAATTGTATGACAGCCCAAACTAGAGAATACATGAAGAAGAGATTTATTATCTCGGCGAACTTGAATACAATGATCTCCTCTGACAGAGGACGATGGTGTTAGCATACTCACCTTTCCCATCCAACTTTTCCCACCATTGGAAATACTCTTTATCACTACAACCTAACTCTTAATTAATCTTTGTGCTAAAAAAAAAAATTGCTTGTGAAGTTGCTTGTGCTTTTCCCCAATAAGAATGACCTAAATAAACCGAAGACTGCAAAAGGAAAAAAGAACTGAATAAGAACAATCTTCAAATGAGTCTTTAACTTTTTCTTCCTGTAAACTCAAATAAAACAGTGGGAACACAGAGGAAATGGAGAGTAACAAGGAGCTATAACCTCCTATAAAAAACCATGAGTCTTGAACATTACTGACCCTCGCGTCGTTACCTTCAAAAGACAATTACTAGAAATACATTCTATCTAATAAAGATGGATCCAGTACCGCCATTTAAGGCATGCCCTGTAAGATTAAAAGTATTCAACAGTTAAAAAGTCTGACTATACATCATTCATTCTGCTTGATAATTGCCTAAAAACTAGTGTTAGATTCTTAAATTCAGGGTTGCTTTTCCCAATAGAGAGTTAACAGCCAATCCAGCTAAATAATCCACTAATAGGTCACCTTTATATTCATAACATTTCCAAGGAGAAAACATGAAAATATCTGCACTTTTAGAAGATTTCTCCAGTTAGAAATTAGGTCACAAGGGGATTTTCTGCCTCTCTCTGAAGATCATCCCTAGTAGAGAAAAAATCCTTTTAATTTTGCTGGGCAAGCTGATCTCCATTAGCATGGGGAGTCTTTTTTGAGTTGTTGATTCAGCATTGGGAAAATGCTGAAGATCAGCCTATTCTTGCACTTGAAGATCTGCCTTTCAGGGTGATGGAGGCAGGGACCAAGGATCTTATAACCCAGACTTCCATAAATCAGAGCAGAGATAAGAAGCCAAGCCCCTACATTTTTCTCTAGGCTGGCTGTATGTAATGAAAGGTAAGTCTGCTCCTAGACTTGACAGGTGAGAAAATGTTTTACATTCTGTTAAATTAATTAAACAAGGAGGCCATTAGACTGAGGTGACTCTAATGCCATTACAACCTACCTATGCAACCCAAAATCTAACCCTGTAAATGTCTCAGATTTACTAAGTCAAGACTCTAAGACAACCAATCACAAACTGCTAACATTTTAAGCTATAACCAAACAAGTAATTTCCTTTCTTTGCTTCTGCATTTGCTATATAGAACTCTTTCCCCTTACTCTTGCTCCTGTAAGATGGTATCCTGCTAACCTCTCCCTAACCACTGTCTCTTTTGCATTGATTCTTGCTCAAATAAGTTTTAAAATAAAATTTCAATATGCCTCAGTTTATCTTTTAACAGCATCATTCTTTGGAGAGAGAGAATGTGTCTGATGATCTAATAGTAAGATTGGGTTCCTTCTGATAACAAATTGTTTTGTCTTTTTCCAATATTTTGATTTATAATATAGGATTGATAAAAAGTTAAAATATTTCAAATAAGAGAAAGAGAAATTTTAGGAGGGCAAATAAACCCAAGTTTTTTTGGTTTTGTTTTTGGTTTGGTCAACTTAACTATTTAAATACTTATAGAGATGTAGCTATAATAGCTAAACATCTATTTATAATATTTAATTTGTTAATTTTCTTACACACCCATATTTGAAACCACATTATATAAACAATATATTCATTTAAAAATATTTTTATTTCCATACACATATTTCATTAAACAGTTTTATTCAACCAATTGATACGCATTTTGAATGGCACTGGCTTAATTGTTGCCAGAGCCACTTTTTGAGCAGTTTTCAAAGACATTAATTTTCATTCCATCTCAATGTCTCAAAAATACAGCCCTTTCTAAATTCTAGTTTGATCTGGTTACATTGTTAATGGAAATTTACCCAAAGTCTAAGGTCACCTTGATAACTGGCATTCATTAAGGTCATTCCCAACTAATACATTTTTCTGAAAAACTTTACATTTTCAAATTCAAGTAATTGAAAAAGAGCTCTAAAATACAGAGACTTCATAAAGGTTCTGGTATAAAGTGACTTACTCCTTTCTGAGGAATAATTTTGAGGAAAGAACTGGCTTTACTTTATATGGGTAAAGGATATATATATATATATATATATATATATATATATAGTCAGATAAATAGATGCAGAGTCAGCAAAGGTAAGGAGGAGGAAATGCAGATGAAATGCAAAACAACTTGGGGGAAAGTCTGTTTGTTTGTTTGTTTAAAGATTTTATTCATTTCTTTGATAGAGAGGGAGAGGGCACTCAGAGCAAGGAGAGTGGGAGAGGGAGAAGCAGTCTTCCCGCCAAAGACGGAGCCTGACACGGGGCTCCATCTGACCTGACAGAGCCACCCAGGAGCCCCGGGAGAAAGTTTAATTGAGGGCTCATGGCAGGGTTCATGGCAAATGACATGGAGGAGTTGTGCTATAAAGAAGAACAAAAAGTTCTCTTGACAGGAGGGAGTAAGTAGAATGTATTATAACAGGATGGCATAAGTTGAATCTACATGTAACTTACCATACAGCAAGATTTTAAGTCTCTAACCCAGATTTCACAATATAATTGCCCAAGCACAGAAAAAAGAAAATCTGTTAAAAACTCAGACATGGCAGTGACAGACTGACAGACAATTTCTCACAAACTTTGGAGGGTAGATTCAAGACCACTTATGTAATTTGCAGGTCCATAGTGCTGAATAAAAATGTAGAGCTACTTAAAAATCAAGAGGTTTAAGACAACAAGAATGAGCATTAATCTTTCTAAGAATGACTCTACAACAAAGACCGTACAACCATGAACTTGGCCCTTGCACTGGTATTCTTTTAAAGGAGACCCATTCACAGAAGACTCATCTCTGCCTGCTCAGTACAAAAACTGAGCACAAGGCAAAGATCCTGGAACAAAAGAGGGACTCAGTGGATACAGACATCAGTTGAATGAAAGAATGATCAAAAGAAAGAGTGGTGAATCTGTCCACATCCTACTTACAAAACAACAACAAAAAAATAGCATTTTATTGTGGAAAGGGAACAGACTTCAATCATAAGAAATATTTTCAGTGTTTAAGAATTCTTAGGACTTGAAAAGGATTTGCTCCCTCAAACTCTATTTAAAAATAAAAAATAAAGTCACAGGAAAACCCTAAATGCACATATTAGTCACACATGTCCCATTTACTTTGTAAAATATTTTCAAATCAAACGATAAATGGTTGCATTGAAATCAAAGTAAATACTTGAAGTTTCTCAATTCCCCCAAGTAGATTCCATGACCCTCTGGAAACCCAGAAAATGAACAAAACAGAAAATCTGTGAATAATGGTACAAAATAAACCGAAGTTGGTACTCCATTTGTATTTCTGCATAAGTTGTTTCATTTATGGGGGAAAGCCTACAAGTTAATTCTTTAAGAATTAAAGAATTGCACTGCACTGTTTTTGTACAAATTTAAAGAGATAAAATCTAATTATGGAAACATCAAACCAACAGGATGAGCTGCTTTTTCCTAAGATGTAAATGATATATTTAAATATTTCTATGAATTCTGTTGCTAAATACCCAAGTTTTAAAACACCGGGGATGGCAGAAGAAAAGCTGAATAGACATAAACCTCAAATGCTTTCATCAGCAAAAAATGAAAGAAAATACTTAATATTTAAACTAAGGAGGGGCACCTGGGTGGCTCAGTGGGTTAAAGCCTCTGCCTTCAGCTCAGGTCATGATCTCAGGGTCCTGGGATTGAGCCCCGCATCGGGCTCTCTGCTCAGCAGGGAGCCTGCCTCCCCCTCTCTCTCTGCCTGCCTCTCTGCCTACTTGTGATTTCTGTCTGTCAAATAAATAAATTAAAAAAAAAAAAAACCTTTAAACTAAGGAAAAATGTTTGACTATTCAGTTTCATAAATCCTGTCTTATTTATCTACCCAGGGCAGATACAGCCTCTATTAGCATCATGCAGCTTCAACTGATCTCATCTGTATATATCTATTTATCAAATACCCAGAGAAAGAGAATAAAAACACCAGCTACATTATGGGGACACTCCAACAACTAACTTGCATCATGAAACAGATATTTAAGAGCGAAAAAAAACAGCAAATATTCCTTAGTCAGAAAATGAGAAAAATAATTGGATGTGAAAAAAATTGTGATTTCAATAATGACCTCCAGAGGTGTCAGTGTAGTTTATGACATAATAAGGTGATGCTTAAAGGAATATGAAATAATACATAGTTATTCAGAAATAACTACTATCTTTAATCTAGAAGCCTCTCTATATGAGAGAGATTACAGATGGCACACTGTAAAAGAGGGTCCCACAAGCAAGTAAATTGGAGAAACACCATATAATATACACCCTTCTCGAAGTTCATAACCACTTTTGCATATTATAGGTTCTGAATTGTCTAGCAGTAAAGATAGGTGTGCAACTTCATTTAACCTAGAATGTCCCAAACTTATTTGAACTTGGTATCCTTTTTTTTTTTTTTTTTACATAAAAGGTGGTTTACTTGTTTTATTTTTCACATAAAATTATAAACATTTTGGAATGCTGGTGGTTTCTGGAGTTGACCTGGAGAAATGTAGCTCTATACCAATCAAACGTAAAACACAGGAATACTGACTATGCTTGCATTTAGTTTTCTTGAGTTCTCATAACTTATTTTATAGTTTTTTTTTGCAAAGACAATGTTTACGCAAATATATTCTTCAGACTTGGGAAGTTAATGCTCTCGCCCCTTCCCTCTTGGTCACATCACACTCTGAGCTTTGTGCCTGGTGCAGGACATTGCCTGACTGTAGTGTAACAGGCTGTCAGCCTGGATGGTGGGGAGATCCGAAACCATTCTGGAAGGCATCGAAGTGAAACACTGTGGGTGATCTGAGGCATGATGGTTGCTGGGCCACAGGAACCTGTTGACTTTCAGCTCTAAACCTGCTCTTCCCTGTTCTCCCTTGTAAAGCCAGAGCTGGAACTTTGTACATTTTATTTCTCTTTAGAAATAAAAAGTTGGAAATTTAGCCAATTCAGGTCCTGGTAGGTTTAGCCAATGGCAGGTGGCGGGGGGTGTTGAGGATGCTGGAGGAAGATGTGAAGATGAGTGGAGTGGAGAAGGGTCTTATTTGTACTGGTTTCCTTGCCCTCAGTGTCACCCCAGCACATCACGTCACTTGGTGAGAACATTTATCTCAGCAGCAGTTGTTCCCAGTTTCTATTTTTTTCTACACCCAGAGGTGGTTTTATTGCTCAAGCTTAATCACACAACACCTGCCAAAAGAGCGCCCCCTCCTAAGAGATCTCTGATCCCCTGCTCTGAAGGACTTACCCTGTCCAGTGTCCTGTGGTACCAGTCCAGCCTGACAAAATTCCCCTCTTCGGAGATCCAGTTCCCAACTTGTGGGGTCCCTTCTCCAAACCTGTAGATTCTGATGGTTTCGGCTTCTTCCCCAACCTTATCATCAGGTAGAAGAGAATGAGTTTCTTTTGTGAGGCCCGTGAGGATAGAACGGGAACTCACCGGTTGAAGTAACAGATTCCAACCATTAGAGATGCCAAAAAACGGAATGGACTGCACTGAATTTTCTACCCATTAATTTAATCAAAAGAAGAATCTGCCACAAAATTAACATATTGACAAGACTTAAAGTACAGGTGGGAGATGGGACTGGATGAAATACAAGGTTTTTTCCATTCGGTTGATTCTATGGTAAAATGTAACTATAACTACAATTACTGAGTAATTCCTCAGTTAGCAAGGAATTAACTCCCCAGTTCCTTACTTCTATTATTCTTAATGCTCATAAACAATGCTACTGTTGGAGGAGGTCACAGAAAGGATGTGACTGCAGACCCTGAAAACGTCAGAGGCTTCTCACCGCCCCCCCGCCTTGTCCTTGGAATGTATGTTCTGCCTACTGCTTCCACTGTGGGGGCCATTTTCGAGGACAGAGCCCTGGTAGACTGAGGTGTGTTGTTGAGACCGTATGGACTTAATAGGTAACTAAACCCAGTTAAGTCCTCTATTTAAACTTAGATTCAAGTTTATATAAACTTCACATTTACATAAAGTTTATAAAGTTTATGTAAACTTTATATAAACTTAGATTCAAACTTAAGATTCAAGTGGGCAGGTACAGAGATCTACTCCTCTTTTGAATGCCCAAGACAAGCCTCCTATGTAAGTTTTCTTGCATATTAAACCTGCCAACACCTACCAACATGGAGTGGTCTGCCTCTTTCATCTGTCTCGCCTTGGCCCCCATGAACAGAGGTCAGTTTCAGATTTCACCTGGGAAATTCCTGAGTTTCTGAACCAATACCTATGTTATTAGGTATTATCATTTCCATTTCATAAATTAGAAAGAAGAATGGTAGCTGATATAAGATCATTAACGGCCAGGATCACCCAGTTTTCAAGTGAAGGTCGTGAAGGCAGAATGTGGACTCTCGTGAGTCCCACCATCTGCTTCCTAAAAAGCCTCGAGCCGCACCACTCTGAAGCATTCTGTTATAGCAGTCTCAGGGTGCCTGAAGCCAGTGAATCATTGTTGAATCATTGTTTCATTTCAGCGTCAGTCCTTGTGGGTTGCTTTGCTTGTTTATATGTTTTGTTGAAAAAAGGAAGAGGAAAAGCATTGAATAGTGTTGAATGAAGAGTGATAACAACCTGACAATAGTTCCTTACTCATCAAACCCAGCAGTCCTACCCCCTGCCATGTGGACATGCTTGCTACCTCCTTACCTCCTTAGCTCCTTACCTCCTTAGCTACTGGATAACTCCTATCCACCCTTTAAAGTATAGCCCAGACACTTCCAGATGCACTTTCGGGTTCTGTCCTTAAGCTAATGTACCTGCTTTAGAGGTATTACATAAGCTAGGGGTGAATTACATAGCTAACAGGTGAATCCACTCGTGGAAGCATCATCCTGGGAAGGCAAAGGTAGATGAGAAAATCAGAAGAATGGAACCAATATTAGCAGCCAAGCTGGCTTCTCCACTGGTAAGGATCCTAGCATTACCTTGAAGGCTTCGTCCTTAAGACAGAATTTCTGCACAACATGTGGCCTATTACTACTCCCAACACACAGTTTTACTATTTCATCGTTTTTATATCTGGCTTTCCTTGAGTAATTCAGATTATTCATCTTTGTATTCCCAGGACCTAGCAAGATATAGAATAGTAAGTGTCCAAAACACATGTTCTTGAGGCAACAAGGGGTAGTGGAGAAGCCACAGGATTTCAAGTCAGTTCCTGGGCAGTGATCACGAGCAAGATTACATAATTTTTCTAAGTTCTGTTCTTCCCAGAGAGGAGAGTTTCAGGAAGGAAGTGGTCAGTGGTTTCCAACACTAGCGGTGGACAAGATTATCTAATTTTTCTAAGCCTAACTCTTCCAAGAGAACTGGCGGCAGTTACTAACACCATGCAAAAGTCACCTGATAAAAAGTGTCCATTGAATTTAGCAGGATGGTCCACCAGTGACCACTTTGAAACAAGTACCAATGGGGGTAGTAAGCATTCAAGCAGGTTGCAGTGAGCCAAATATTGCACTGGATATAAGGAAGAGGACACGGAAGCCACAGACAACGCTCAGGGTTATTTACTGTAAATACAGGGGATGGACAAGTTACATCTAGCTGCTGTTCAAAGGGCTTTAGTTTAATTAGGGGATGATTTGTAGCATAATGTATTTAACTGCTTAAAGAAAACAGAAAATATAGTGAGGTTAGCAAGGGGAGGGAACAATCTACAGCACGACCCCTGAGGAGGCTCCTAGGAGGAAAATAGCATGGGAACAAAAATGAACAGATTTATTGTAGACAGAAAGAGAGGCAACAACTTTTTCGGTTTAGCAGAATACAGGGAAAAGGATAATGTGGATACAAACGAGGCAACAGACTTAGAGATGGTAAGGAAGTGAGGTAGCTCCTGGCCGGGCTTCTCCAAGCAATTGGTGGCAGAGCAGAGAGATCAAAGAGCACGGGCCCTGGAAAAGGACTTTGTGGGTTTAAGTCCCAGAATACCTTCTAATTGTGGTCACCTCTGCAAGGTATTTAACATACTAATGCCTGATTTCCCCCATGATAATTGCCATGCTCTTATTCTCCTGGGTTGCTGTAAGGAGTTCATGACTTCATATATATACACACGGAGCCAACAGTGCAGACCTGCGCTCTCCTGAAGCGTGAGCCGCCCTCACTGTGTGAAGTAAGACTTGTGGGCTCAAAAGATTTCCACAGAGGAGACAGTTTGAAGGGAACACTGCGGGGTACAAAAACGAAAGAGCCAGGCAAACACTGAAGGGGTGGGAAGCAGTGGTGAAAAGTCAGTTGAGTTGGGAATTGTGTACATGTCATTGGGGCGGTTCCCAAACCCCCTTCCCCACCTTCAGCCCAGGTGTTGACAGGGGGAAGGTAGAGAGCTGGATGGATCCAACAGACAGCGGTGAAGGAAGAACCATGAAGGGATGGAGCTGAGAACCCTGAGGACAGGCTGCAGTGAAGGGCCATGGAATCAAGCAAGATGTCTTGAGAAGTGAGGGGTTTCCAGTGAAGGAAGCCAGAGAGTTGGGAACTTAAAGCGATGGAAATGTATTCTGTGCTTGTTGAAGAATTGTGGTAACCTGCCAGCCTTAGTTCTTCTACAGGTGAGCTCAGGACAGCAAGAACTTGACCTTTCCCTGCAGGGGACTGGAAGACAGGGACAGGGCGGGGCGCATGCGGGAAGAAAAAGAGAATTGTGATGGATGGGGCGGGGCTACGGGGCGGGGCTACTGGGCGGTGGGCAGTGACCCATCCAGTACCTGGTCTAGTCCCCCACTGCGTGCTGGGGGCACTCGGGGCCTCTGCATCTTAAGCAGCATGTGCCTGTGCTGTGCAGATGACGAAGCCATCCAAGTCAATCCCGTGAGTTTTCCAAGGCCCTAACCCTGCCTCGGAGGCCCCTACCCTGAGCCCTGCACTAGGATTACTGGGACACTTGGGATTACGGTCGTTTGTGATCGTGGCCAATGAGGGTGGTTTGGGTGCCGAGGGTTGGGAATCCTGGGTGAAGTAGACAGACTAGATTCTGGACTGCAACAGACCCACCCAGGAGGAGGAAAAGCCCCCCTACCCGCCCCCCGCATCCTCTAGAAGCCAGGCACAATCATCTGTTGACTGACCCATAAATCTGCCCCAGAGGTGGATGGGGTTTACAGAGGTGGGGGGCGCAGTTTAAGTTTCCCAATATCGGGAAAGACAGGGAGGAGACTGCTTCTGGGTCTTGGGGTTGAACAACTGAATCAAACTGAAGGCAGGGGAAGGTATTTAAGGTACAATTTAGGAATTGCAGGAAGCTGTGGGAACCCTACAAACCAAACAGCCAAGATCCCTGTGTCTCAGAAAACCATACCACTTGCTGGGGTTCCTCAAGCTCCCCAAACACCAGCAGAAACATAATTATTTGATTTCTTGTACACCTTTTCCTTCCATGATAAATCTCCGTTCTCTATATGTTTCTATAATGTGGTTCAAGCCTGGTTCTTTTTTCCTCAAACAATTGCCATCCTTCCCCGTGACTTTTACCTTAATGTTCTCATTCTCTCCTGCCTCCTGTAGTTGAGATAATATGCATATATTACATAAATAAAAAACAGTAGCATAGGCTTCCTATTACAATAACTGGTATTTCTGTTTGCTCATGGCTTTTTATGGTTTGTTTTGTTTTAATTTAATTTTACATATTATGTAGGAAGGGCCAAGATGGCAACATCCTTCAGATGTCACTGCAAGGCAGGTAATGTTTAAATAAATAATTCTGGGTATTTCAAAATTGTAACTTTGTCTTTTTTATGTGTCGTGGTCCCTATATGATAGAACTTTTATTAGCTAGAAATTTCTGTGTTATCTTTCATGGAAATCTAGGATCTTGTGACTACTATTAGAATAATGTGACTACTATTAAATGCTTTATATTCTTATTTTTTAATGTAATAGGAATTGAATGGCTAGATCATAGAGAAACCAATTTTTTCATAGTTATGAAGTAATACCACATAGTTCTCAAAGCAATTATACCATCTGCACTCCCACTGGAAGTGGATAAAAGTTTCTTTCATTCATATACTCTACACCCTAATACTCCATTATCTTCAAAGCATTCTAGTTTGAATCCTTAGGTCTCTTCCACTTATAGTTGCCATGTAATAGGGACATAAAAACCTCTGCTTCACATACGCAGCATTTAAGGGAACTAAAGAATGTGCACAAATTTTGTTTTCTTATTTCTACAAAGAAAATTCCTTTGGGTCTTTTAATTAACATTATTTTTTAATATTTATTTTAAAATAAAAGTAAACATATATATCCATGAGCCTTAGATCCCGCAGTTGGTAAAGTGAGTAAATAGTCTCATTAGAAAACTCTAGAGACGCTCCAATGTGTTTTCTTCATCTATGAACCACATATTTGAAGAAAGATTTTTCCTACTTTTATGTAGCTATGTAAACCATATCCACTGATTGTGTTTATGTTTTTTTATTGACACTAACCAAAAATATAATAAGCATGTTGAATTTTTATGGTTTAAAAAGTATGATTTGTTTTCCTTTTAATTTTCCAAAAGTCCCGAGATAAACGTATTGAGAATATGAAGAACCTAAGGAAGGAGAAGAGGAGATTTACTAAACGGTTTGCAAGACCTGCTCCTCTTCCAGAACCAGGACTCCTAGTAAGTACAATAGAGAGACTTCACTAAAATTAACAGGTCCTTAACTGCAAAAGACACCCTCATTTTTAATTTATGTAGTACTCTAAGTTTTGTTTTTCCTCTTTCCTTTGAAAAATCTGTAATTGTAGTCTGGGAAATTACCTTAAAAGTCCTCCAATCAAATTATCATTTATTATTAAAATCTTTCTCTCTCTCTCTTTTTTTGTCTGATAAACTGTACCTTATTGATGGTATGTGACAAGGTGGGTCTCTCTTCTTCAGAGAGTCAGAGATGGATTCCAGGCCAGGAGAGTCTCAATGTGTTGGCAAATGAGTTAGGGAAAGGACTCCCTAGCAGCTGAGGGCTCCTCTCTCCCTCTTGTGCTCTCTCTAGGTTTGGGGACTCCTGCTCTTTGGCAGGCATGTGGACCATAAAGTCCAACCACCCACATGGCTGTAGCCAATTCATTGTTATACCCAGAATTGAGCTTTACAAAGTGTTCACTGAGAGTAATGCCAGCCTCAGCATCAAAGATGGAAGAGTGAGTGTCACTGTTAAAGTTGCAGGAGACAACCTGGTCAGTGTAGCCCAGAGTTTCATTGAGGGGACCTTCTGATGCCTGCTTTACCACCTTCTCCCGAGAGCTTTCTCCAGGCAGCAGATCAGATCCATAACTAACACACTGGGGGTGTTGACATGGAAGACCATGCCAGTAAGCTTCCCGTTCAGCTCAGCAATGGCCTTGCCCATAGCCCTGGCAATACCAACAGAAGCAGGAATGATGTTCTGAGTAGCCCTTCGGCCATCATACTACAGCTTCCCAGAGAGCTCATCCACAGTCTTTTAGATGGCAGTGATGGCATGGAATGTGGTCTTAAGTCTCTCCACAATGTCAAAGTTGTCATGGATGACCTTGGCCAAAGGGGCCACGCAGTTGTGATGCAGAAGGCATTGATGATAATCTTCAGGAAGTTGTCATACTTCTCATGTTTCACACCCATCACAAACATGGGAGCATTAGCAAAAGGGATAGGGATAATTACCTTCTTCTCTCCACTCTTCAAGTGAGCCTCAGCCTTCTCCATGGTGGTGAAGACACCAATGTACTCCACAACATATTCAACAAGAACATCACCCCATTTGATGTCAGTGGGCTTTTGCTCCTGCAAGATGGAGATGACATGATGGGTTTCTAGGTCTAGGTCTCAGTCTTGACTGTGACATTGGATTTGTCAGGGTAGAATCATACTGGAACATGCAGACCATGTAGCTGTGATCAATGAAAGGGTCATGAGTGGTGACAATATCCAGTTTTTCAGAGTTAAAAGCAGCCCTGATGACCAGGAACCCATTATGTCCATCCATTTACTTTAACCTTTGCCATTGTGTCTCAGGGACCTGGGTGGCACTGAACAAAAAGATGTGGCTGGGTTTTGAATGGGGAGGATGGTAGAGCCTATTTAAATCTCCTTTCCAACAGTCTCCTGGAGATGATGTGGTTTAATGGAAAGAGCATGATCTGAGGAAACCACATTATTCTGGTTTCCAGTTTTTGCTTTACCATATATGATCTTGACTGCCCCAAATCATTATTTGAATCTTTTGGATTATATTACTTGGAAAATAAATCTCTTGGCAAATAGTTATTCAGCCTAGGCTTAATAACTTGCAACATCATGAAAGTCTACACCAATCACAGCTTATTGCCTCTCTGCACATCTTTTTTTATTATTATTTAAATTTTAGTTAACATACAGTGCAATATTGTTTTTAGGAATAGAACTCAGGGTTTCTCTACTTACATACAACACACAGTGCTCATCATAACAAGTGCCCTCTTTAATACCCATTGCCCATCTAGCCCCTCCCATACATTCATCTGTTTTGTTTCTTAAATTCCACATATGAGTGAAATCATATGGTATTTGTCTTTGACTAACTTATTTCGTTTAGCATAATACACTCTAGCTCCATCCACATCATTGCAAATAACAAGACTTTATTTTTTTGAATACACACACACACACACACACACACACACACACACCACATCATCTTTATCCATTTCTCTCTTGAGGGACATTGGGGCTCTCTCCGCATTTTGGCTATCATTAATAATGCTGCTGTGAACATTAGGGTGCATGTGCCCCTTTGAATCTATATTTTTATATCCTTTGGGTAAATACCTAATAGTGAAATTGCTGGATTATAAGGTAGCTCTATTTTGAATTTTTTGAGGAACCTCCATACTGTTCTATAGAGTGCTTGTACCAGTTTACATTCCCACCAACAGTCATCTTTGCATCTCTTTGGCATGGATTTAAAAAGTGCTTCCAAATAACCTGTCATATGGCCTCCATGAGACTTTTATATGTAGTGTTAATTATATTTCTTGTAGCCAAACATAAATCCAATGGTCCTCCCTTTTAAAGGCTTTCAGATATTTGAGGAAAACTACTATCTTCCTTCATATTCAGCTTTTCCTCAGGATGAAAATCCCCATTTTCCTCATCCATTCCTCTTTAACACTAGTAGTAAGTCCTGGCCTTATTTAGGCAATCTTCAGGATCAGAATTATATTTTATTATTAAAAGAGATTTGGAAAAAATTATATTTCCAGTAATCAAGATTTTTTTCTGTTGGTTTTGTTTTTGAAAGAAAATATTTTATAAGCACAATTAATGAACAGCTATGGCAGGCAGGAATTGTTAACTTTAGCTCCTTATCAGAGAATCTCAACTTTAGTGGCTTAACCAAATAGAAGTATATTTTTTCTCCAAAGAAAAGCTCCTGACCTAGACCTAAAGCTGATGTGATGGTTCCAAAAATCACTAAAGAAGTTCCAGGTTCCGGGGCGCCTGGGTGGTTCAGTGGGTTAAAGCCTCTGCCTTCAGCTCAGGTCATGATCCCAGGGTCCTGGTATTGAGCCCCGCATTGGGCTCTCTGCTCAACGGGAAGCCTGCTTCCTCCTCTCTCTCTACCTGCCTCTCAGCCTACTTGTAATTTCTGCCTGTCAAATAAATAAATAAAATCTTAAAAAAAAAAAAAAAAGTTCCAGGTTCCCTCCATCGTTATGATCTTTTCAAACTTTTCACATGACTTTCATCCTCATGGTCTCAAGAGGCTTCTACAATAGTAGATGTGTCTACATTCCAATAGAAAACAGTACAGAACTAAGGACAAAAAGTATATGCCAGCAGCTAAGTCAACACCCATTTTATCAGGAAAAGAGCCTCCTTCATATATGTATATATGAAATAAATATATAAAATATATTTATAAAGAAAGTCTTGGTTGTGGTAATGGTCTCAAGTTGTACACGTGCCAAAATACTTTAAAATGTTCACTTTATTGTTATTGTTTTAAAGATTTTATTTATTTATTTGAGAGAGAGAGAGAGAAAGTGGGGAGGGAGAGAGGGAGATGCAGGCTCCCTGCTGAGCAAGGAGCATGGAGCCCTGGGATCATGACCTGAGGCGAAGGTGGAAGTGTAACTGACTGAGACATCCAGGCACCCCTAAAATGTGCATGTTGAATATGCACAATTTATTGTATGTCAACTATACTTCAATAAAGCAGATAATATATATGTATTTATATGTTACATTGGGTTTACTCAGAGTTGTGTAATTCTGTTAGTTTTGACAAAGCATAATGTCCACGACAGTTACAGAATAGTTTCACTGCACAAACATTCTATGTGTTCCACCTATTCATCCCTCCTCCTTTCCTCCTCACCTGCCTCAAGCCACTAGCAATCACAATTTTTTTTTTAAGATTTTATTTATTTATTTGAGGGAGCACGTGCGAGTGTGAGCGAGCGTGTGCACAAGTGGGGGAGGGGTTCAAAGGGAGAAGCAGACTCCCTGCTGAGCCGGGAGCCTGCCCTGGGGCTCTATCCCAGGACCTGGAGATCATGACCTGAGCTGAAGGCAGACCCTTAGCCAACTGAGCCACCAAGGTGCAATCCCCCCCCGCCTTTTTTTTGCAATCATTTAAGTTTTTACTGTCTCTATAGTTTTACCTTTTCCAGAATGTCATATAGTTGGAATCTTACAGGATGTAACCTTTCAGATTGGCTTCTTCCACTCAGCAATATGCATTTCATGGCTTGATAACCCATTTTTTTTTTTATCACTGAATAATATTCCATTATATGGATGTATCACAGTTTATTCATGTACCTATTGAAAGACACCATCGTTGGTTCCAATTTTTAGTAATCATGAGTTAAGCTGCTATAAATATTGGTGCACAGGTTTTTGCATGAACATAAATTTTCAGCTAATTTGAGTAAATTAAATACAATTGCTGGATAATATGGTAAAATATGTTGAGTTTTATAAGAAACTGGAAAATTGTCTTCCAAAGTAGCTGTATAATTTTGGAGCCCCACCAACAATGAATGAGAGTTCCTGTTGTTCCATCTCCTTGCTAACCTTTGATATGATCAGTGTTTCGGATTTTAGCCATTTCGACAGGTGTATAGTGACAACTCATTGTTTTCATTTGCAATTCCATATTAACATATACTATTGAAAATATTTTCATATGTTCATCTGCTCTCTGTATAACTTCTTTGGCACAGTGTCTGTTTCAATATTTTGCCCACTTTTTAATTGAAGTCATTTTCTCATGAGTTTTAACAACCATTTGTATACTTTGTATACCAGTTCTTTATAAGATATGCATTTTTGTAAATATTTTCCCCTAGTCTCTGCCTTTTTTAATTCTTCTAAAAGTGTCTTTCCCAGAGTAGAGGTTTTTGATTTTAATGAAGTCTAATGTATTAACTATTTCTTTCATGGAACATGCCTTTGGTATTGTATCTAAAAACTCCCAAGATCACATAGACTTTTGTCTTGCGTTATCTTAAGAGTTTTACAGTTTTGCATTACATTATCCATCTGTTCTTGCATCTTGCCCACTTTTCCATTAGAGCCCTTAGCATACTGATAATTATTTTAAATTCCCAGTTTGATCATTCCCAAATCTCTGCCATAACTGAGTCTGAATCTGATGCTTCCTTTGTCTCTTCAGACTGTTTTTACTTTTTAGCATGTCTTCTGTTTTTGATGTTAAGAGCCAGACATGATATACTGAATAAGTTAGAAACTGAGATAGATAAACCTTTAGAGTAGGTTTTGTGTATACCTGGCTAGGATTTAGGCTGTGTTGTCTGTTTGTTGTAGCTGCGGCATACGAGATAAAAATTTACTCTGTATTTTTGTGTCTCTTCTTGTATTTTATTTCCCCTAGAGCCTCTTAAATAAGATCTGAGGCTTGTAGTTCTTTAAGCTAACTTCCCTGATGTTATATAGAAGCCTTATTCTTTGGTGGTAAGTTGTTGTGGAGGGGAGCATTTTATAGACCTGTGAATAGATCTCAGTCTTTTAGAGAGCCTGTGTCCCTAGGACATGATTTTCCCAACAACTACTTAGCTACCCTTACCCTTAAGTGAAACAGGAAGGCTACGGGGACTGGAGTTGCGTATTTCCCTCTGCTAGGTAGGAAGAGTCTGGATTTGGCTATTTTCCTTCCCTACATCAGTAAGGGATTAATAAAACCCAAATTGGTTGTGATAAAATAGTTTCCCTTGACGGCATGATCTGTTGGAGGAGAGAGAGCTCAGGAGACTTTCATAATAGCTACTCTTCCTCTCCCACTGCTGGAAGCAAAAGATTTTCCCCCTAATTATCACAATAAGACCTGGGGGTACTTCTAGAGGTAAAACTCAAGGAATATGCAGGCCTTGCTAAGACAGATTCCCCCACCCTAAATCTGGAACCTTTAAGCTAATCCACAGTGAGTTTCAGCAATTCATTCATTAAAGTTTGAGTGTTCTGTTGGAACAGTATTGGCTCCAACAACATCATTTGTGTCTTGTTTGTCCCATGACCTCAATTCTCCAATGGATCTAAGAAAAGTTGTTGATTTTTACTTCAGCTTTTTTCTTGTGAGGATGGGACTGATGATTCCCAAGTTCTTTTACATGTCAGACTGGAAACCCCCACTTATATGTCTTTGCTCAAAACTGAGTCACTAGCCACCCAAAGCTGCAATATGTTTAAGTGGTGAAAAGCTGACCTGGCTTCTTTGTTGCTCTGAAGAGAATTAAGGTTCCATTAGTGTGGATGAAAGTACTTTCTTTTCTCAGGCTGTGATGGTCCTCCTCCTATAATTCACTCTCCTCCTTTAGTTTTGGAACAAATACAGATTATGAGTAACAGTTCCACTCTTCAGCTTTTTTTTTTTTTTTTTCCCTTCTGTTTTTCTTTGCCTAGTCAAGGGAGCCTATGCATTGCCACCCAGAAACTCAGGATCCTCAACCTTATAGTTACTGCACTGCCTTAAATATCTACAAAGTTCTTCCCTTGCAGATATGCTAGTATTTGAAATATCACCCACATAATCATGGCCTCTGAGATATGCATTAAAATATGTCTGCACAACATATTTTACATCTATATAGTGATCCCTTAGTAAAGTATAATTATATGGGATGGGGGGAAGCAGTGATTCCCGAGACCACCCTTCTCTAAGGCAATTACCACCACTTCTGAGCCCTTTAAATTTTGAATCATTTCTACACATCAGTTTGGCTAATTTTGCTATCTCACTGCAAGTTCAGATATCTTGGGCCATCAATCTTCTCCCTTCATGACTTGCCCCTCAACACCAAACCATTTAGGATTCTTCCATTAAAAAGCTCCCCCCACCTTTTTCCTTGATTTACTAGATGGTTTTTATAGAAATGCCTACAGACTTGTTCTATATCAATGATCCAATGAACACACTTGAGCTTTCAGAGACAAAATATCTCCAAATAAATAAAAATATATAAAACAAAAGCATGATGTATGAGAAGCTGGAGTTCAGTCTAGTACTTAGTACCTTTTCTCCTTACTATAAGGATTCTTAGAATTGTCTTCAAAACAGCTAGATATTTTTGCCCTGGCAGTATTAGGCAGTCATGAGAGCTATGATATCCTATAAAAGAGAAAATAAACCCTTTGCCCAAGAAAGAACATCAAGGACTCAAAGCCTCAAAGTACACACTATGCTAACAGGCTTCTCAGGACTCACCAAAGAGTAATAATAGCAAGGAGCTACTGTGAAAATCTTATTCTAGTGTTTCTTCTATATATTGACCAAGATGTTTAGTGTATCATATTTAAGCTTGAACTCTCAGTGCTTCTCAAATGAGGTCAGGACCAATTTTGTGTGATTTGGTTTGGTTTGGTTCAGTTTAATTTTCAAACCACTGTGGACTGTCATTTTGTAACATATGATCAAAATGTCATAGCAGTATCAAATTATTATAAATAAACATAAATGTTCATTCTCAATTTGTCTAACTAATCTTGTTGTAAGGTGTAATGACTGTTAGGCTAGACTAAAACCAGACCACACAGAATAACATCTTTTTTTTTTTTTTTTTTTTTTTTTTTCAGAATAACATCTTTAAATTGTATTGGTCCTTTCACTTTCTTCCCCTTACATCTTTTGCAAATTGTTGGGTTATAAGCAGCGCCCCTACTAAATACCCTCTTCTCTTTTTCTTTCTTCTTAAATTGTTTTTTTGCCTCAGGAAAAAGTATAACAACAGTATTTGTACAACTTAAATGGCTTGAGATAAAGATAAAAACATGAGTCCATACATACAGGTAGTTTTCATATAGGAGTTGTGCCCGGTAGGACAGAGGATGTATGATTAGGCTAGAGCAACTAGTTGTAAAAATTTTGGAAAAGAATTTTTATTTTGATGTTTGTCGGCTTAAAGTCTCTATAACAAAGCTGTCTCCTAATTATTTTATTAATAATCATTATCATGGACATTAAAATAATCATGAAATATTATTTTATGGTTGAGTTCCTGCCAATACTGATATATATACCCTTTCTATATTTACTTAATTGTTGCTGTTGCTTACTTTTATTCAATATTAAAAAATTCTCAACAGATACACATAGCATGCTTTCTTGGCCCACCACAGACCATAAGACTGGAAAAGAAAACCCCTATGTTTAAAAATTCTATCACATCCACAATGGTTAGAAGTGACTTTAACCCTTTCTTCCCTGTTATTTTTGGTTTCTACAAATTCTTCCTGCTTGTGGTGTTTGTTATCTAACTCGGAGGAAAAAAAACACTTTATATCATATTCATATGAATTATTTCATAATATTGCTTTTCATATCTGGCTACTATCTGAATGTAATGTTGTGATAATTTAGAATAGCATTTTTAGCTCTTTATGAAATTCTTTTTGTGTAAGAAAGTCTATTCCCATTGATATCTTTCCCAGATAATTTATAACTTTGTATAAATTTTTCCTTATATACATTTCAATTGAACTTATTTTTCTTTATTACTTTAATTTTTTTCTAGTGGACATAAAGCTGGAGTCTGTGTGGAAGAAATCATGCCAGATGAAAATGTGCAGATTAATAACATCAAGTGGCATTTTTTAATTTGACTTCATTTGAAAAATAAAAGCCATACTCTGCCATTTCAACAAAATAAATGCAGTACAACCATCTAACATCCAAGCCAGAGGGTCTAGAATTTTCTTAAATAACTTAACTCATTATCACTTTCTTTTCTATGGTAAATTTGAGATCTGCTACTTTTCAACAAACAATTATACAGGCCTTTAAAAATTATATACTCCTCTTTAAATTTTTGCAATTAAATTTATGACTTATCTAAAAGTTTAGAATTATACTTTAATAATAGGGGAAGTGCCCCTAACTTGGGAGCAGCCAAATATATAAATCAGTTAATAACAAACTTAAAGAAATTCATTGATAATAATACAATAGTAGTAGGGAATTTTAACATCCCATTCACAGCAATGGACAGATCATCTAAGCAGAAGATCAATGAGGAAACAAGGGCTTTGAATGGCACACTGGGCTAAATGGACTTAATAAATATACTCATTACATTTCATCCTAAAGCAACATAATACTCATTCTCTTCCAGTGTACATGGAACATTCTCAATAATAGATCACATACTGGGTCACAAGTCAGGCCTAAATCTGTATGAAAAGACTGAGGTCATACCATGCATATTTTCAGGCCATAATGCTATGAAACTTGAAGTCAACTGCAAGAAAAAAATGGAAAGATTACAAATACATGGAGATTAAAGAAAATTCTACTAAAGAATGGATTAACCAGGATATTAAAGAAGAATTAAAAAAAATACATGGAGACAAATGAAATGAAAATATGACAGTCCAAAACCTTTGGGATGTGACAAAGGTGGATCCTAAGAAAGTAGTATATAGCCATACAGGCCTTCTTCAAGAAGCAAGAAAACCCTCAAATATACAATCTAGCTTTACACCTAAAGGAACTGGAAAAAGAACAGTAAATAAAACCTAAATCCAGGAGAAGGGAAATAATAAAGGCCAGAGGAGAAATAAATGATATACAAATTAAAAAAAAAAAAAAAAGTAGAACAGATCAACAAAACTAGGAGCTATTTCTTTGAACAAATAATGACAAACCCCTAACAAGACTTACCAAAAAGAGAAAGGACCCAAATAAAATCATGAATAAAAGAAAGGAGATCACAATCAACACAGAAACACAACTGTAAAAGAATGTCATGAGCATTATATGCCAACGAATCAGGCAATCTGGAAATGGATAAATTCCTAGAAACATAAACATAAACCAAAACTGAAACAGGAATAAATAAAAAACCTGAACAGACCCATAGATAGCAAAGTAACCAAAAATTTTCCAAAAAACAAGAGTCCAAGGCCTGATGGCTTCCCAGGGGAATTGTATCAAACATTTAAAGAAGAAATAATATGTATTCTTCTGAAACTCTTCCAAAAAACAGAACTGGAAGGAAAACTTCCAAATTCATTCTATGAGGCCAGCATTACTTGATCCCAAAACCAAAGACCCCACTATAAAAGAAAAATTACAGCTCAATATCCCTGGTGAATATGGATGCAAAAATTCTCAACAAGAAACTAGCTATTCAAATCCAATAGTACATTAAAAGGATTGTTTACCATGACCATGTGGGATTTATTCCTGGGCTGCAGGGGTGGTTCATATCCATAAATCAATCATTGTGATATACCACATTAATTCAAGAAAAGATAAGAATGATATGATCTTTTCAACAGATCAAAAAAAAAAAAAAGCATTTAACAAAATACAGCATCCTTTCTTGATAAAAACCCTTAAGATAGTAGGGATAAAAGGAAAATATCTGCACATCATAAAGGCAATATATGAAAGACCCACAGCTTATATCCTCTTCAATGGGGAAAAACTGAGAGGTTTTCCCATAAGGTCAGGAACATGACAGGGATATCCACCTATGCTCACTGTCATTCAGCATAGTACTGGAAGTCCTAGCCTCAGCAGTCAGAAAACAAAAAGAAATAGAGGGCATCCCAAACAGCAAGGAAGAAGTCAAACTTTCACTCTTTGCAGACAACATGATATTCTATGAAGAAACCTAAAAGACTCTGCCAAAAAATTGCTAGAACTTATACAGTAATTAAGCAAATTCACAGGCTATAAGATGCACAGAAGTCTGTTTCATTTTTACACATCAATAATGAAGCACCAGAAAGGAAAATTAAGGAATTGATCCTATTGACAGTTGCACCAAAAGCCAGAAGATACCTAGAAGATACCTCTTTTTAACCAAAGAGGTAAAAGATCTGTACTCTGAAAACAACAGAACACTTATGAAAGAAATTGAGAAAGGACAGAGAAATGAAAAAATATTCCATGCTCATAGATTGGAAGAACAAATACTGTTAAAATGTCTACACCACCCAAACAATCCACACATTCAATGTAATCCCTATGAAAATACCACCAGCATTTTTCACAGAACTAGAACAAAAAATTCTAAAATTTTTATGAAACCAGAATAGCCAAAGGAATTTTGAAAACGAAAACTGAAGCTAATGGCATCACAAAGCTGTAATCATCAGGACAGTATGGTACTGGCACAAAAACAGTTATGATCAATGGAACAAAATAGAGAATTCAGAAATGGACCCTCAACTATGTGGTCAACTAATCAAATAAGCAGAAAAGACTATCCAATGGAGAAAAGGTAGTCTCTATAATAAATGGTGTTGGTAAAATTGGACATCCCCATGCAGAAAAATGAAACTGGACCACTTCCTTATACCATACAGAAAAATAAACTCAAAATTAATGAAAGACCTAAGTGTAATACAGGAATCCATCAAAATCCTAGAGGGGAACACAAGCAGAAACCTCTTTGAACTCAGCCACAGCAACTTCTTACTAGACACGTCTCTGGAGACAAGGGAAACAAAAGCAAAATAAACTATTAGGACTTCCTCAAGATAAAAATGTTCTGCACAGCAAAGGAAACAATAAAACTAAAAGGCAACTTATGGAATGGGAGAAGATATTTGCAAATGACATATTCGATAAAGGGCTAGTATCCAAAATCTATAAAGAACTTATCAAATTCAACACTCCAAAAAATAAAAAAAATCCAGTTAAGAAATGGGCAGAAAACATGAACAGACATTTCTCCAAAGAAGAGATACAAATGGCTAGACACATGAAAAGATGTACATCATCACTTGGCTTCAAAGAAATACAAATCAAAACCACAATGAGATACCGCCTCACACCAGTCAAAATGACTAAAATTAAAAACTCTGGAAACAATAGATGTTGGCAAGAATGGGGAGAAAGGGGAAAACTCTTATACTGTTGGTGGGAATGCAAACTGGTATAACCCTCTGGAAAACATTATGGAGGTGCCTCAAAAAGTTAAAAATAGAACTACCCTATCACCCAGCAATTGCACTAGCAGGCATTTATCCAAAGGATACAAACATAGTGATTTGAAGGGACACATGCACGCCAGTATTTATAGCAGCATTATCAACAATAACCAAAATATGGAAAGAGTCCAGATGTCCATCAGCTAATGAAGGAAGATGTGGTGTGTATATATATATTATATTACATATAATGTGTAGTGTGTGTGTGTGTGTGTGTGTGTAACATCTGTGAGATTTATATCTATATAATGGAATATTACCATATATATATACAGTGCAATATTACTCAGCCATCAAAAAGAATGAAATCTTGCCATTTGTAATGACATGAATGGAGCTATAGTGTAGTATGCCAAGTGAAATAAGACAATCAGAGACAAATACCATACAATTTCACTCATATATGGAATTTAAGAAACAAAATCGATGAACACCATCAAGGAAGGGAAGGAAAAATAAGATAAAAACAGGGAGGGAGGGAAACCACGAGACACTTACCTATAGGAAACAAACAGAGCTGTTGGCGGGGAGGTGGGTGGGGGAATGGGGTAAATGGGTGATGGCATTATGGAGGGCACTTGTAATTAGTACTGAATGTTATATAAAAGAGATGAATCACTAAATTCTACCCATGAAACTAACAGTACACTATATGTTAACTAAAATTTAAATAAAATCTGAAAAAAAAACAAAAAATAATACAGGAAAAGAGATTTCCTTTGTTATATATTTATGACATATGTTTAAACAAAATGTTTAAAATCTTTACACAGTCCTAGGGAAGAGTTATAACTAAAGACTATGTTATATCTTATACTGCAAATAAGCTATAATGTAATTAAAATTTTCATTTAAGGTAAAATTTGAATATTGAATTAAATTTTACTTTTACATATAAAATGATAATCACATCTGTCTTTGTAAAATGCTTTCTTAATTCCATAAGTAATTTCTAACATGTAAATGCAAGTATCACAATTATTTTATATATTACTGACTACTGAATTAACAAAGATATTATATTCAGTGACTGATTTGAAGTTTCCAAAATAAAAGAAACAAAATGAACCCCATTTATTGTCTGGAGGAGTATTTCAGATCTGTACAGATCTGTTTACTCTTTGTTATCAATGTCTATTACCAAATCAAAATTCTTAGTCCTGCCAAGAAATAGAAAATTGTAACATATAATCAAAAGGAAATCAGGTCAATAGAAAGAGATCCAAAATGAAAAGAGATGACAGACTTAAACATCTATTATTCATATGTTGGTTATGCTCAGCAGTTTAAAGAAAAATGTGGCATAAATGAAAGATATTAAAAAGGACTAAATGGAACTTTTAGAACTGGAAAATACCTGAAAGTTTGAATTTCACCAAGTGACAGTATATTTGGTATAAAAAAAGAAGTCACTGAAATTTAAGATATAGTGACTATAGCAATAGAAATAGTACAAACTGAAGCAAAATGGAAAATGATTAGCTCCTTGCTGAATTGTGAGATAATATCAAGTGATCTAACATACGAATAATTAGAAATATCTGAATGTAGTAGGATGGGAGTAAAAAAAAAAAAATCCCAAAATGTTTCCAATTTGGTGAACATGAATCCCACAAATCCAGAAATTTTAATAAACACCAAGCAAGATAAAGACCAGAACTTACCAAAGTACCTGAGAGTCAAACTACTGAAAAACATCAAAAAGGGAAAGGAAACATCATGGGGGACTAGGGTATAATATCATCAGAAAACAAGTAAACCAGGATGATATCTTTAAAGGAAAAAAAAAAAAAAGTCAACTTATGTTTTATATGGAGCAAAGATATCTTTCAAAACTGAAAGGAAAAATGCAGAATATTTTCTCCAGAAAAGAAGAGCCAAAAAAAAAAGCATATCACTAGCAGACTTGCAGGATAAGTTTCTTTAGGCAGAAGGAAAATGATATCAGATAAATGTTTGGATCTTCATGAAACAATGAAGAGCTCTGGAAATGACACATATATGTGTAAATATGAAAGGATTCCAATTTTTCATTTATAAAATAATTGACTGTTTTAAGCAAAACTAACATTTTGGTGTTAATAACATGCGGTGATAAAAATATACGGCAACAATAAGGGGTGGGAGAGGGCTAATGGAAATACAATTCCTTGAAAGATTATATTTTACACAAAAAAGTATGTTGTTTGAAGGGAGACTCAGATTTTAAGGAATACATACTGTAAATACTAGAGAAACTGACTCATACACAAAGAGATATAGCTATTTGTGAAGATAAATATGGAATGCTGAAAATTCATCCAAAGAAGAAGAAGAAAAAACGGATTTGAAAATAAAACAAATGGCAAGACGATCGATCCCAAACTGATCAATAGCAACATTAAATGCAAATGGCCTAAACATTCCAACTAAAAGGAAGTAGCGAGAATTGTGAAGGATTTTCAATTTTATTTGTGCAATATAACAAGTTAGATTACCATACTTTCATAGACTCTAGCAGAAAACAAAGGATTTTGTCACTTCAAGTGCATGCTTACATTGGTTTCCTTTGACTCCCAAGTCCCATGGAGGGCAGGTAGGCCCAGGTGGATGCTGTGCATACAGTGGGTTTGTATCACAGCTAAGGAAGCCCCAATCTTCTATAAGAGGTTACTAGCAAACCTACCCAACTTTTTCTCTGGAGGAGACATAATCTCTATGATGCTAGACAGCAAACAAACCTGCTCCAGAGGAGAATATATCTTCCAAGTTTGCTTATTGTACAAACATCCTTGAAAAGACAGTCTAGGATAAAAAATATTAAAACCTTTGCTTACAAAACAGAAACATGAAAGACCCATAGAAAAATTTCTCCCAACAGACAGATACTGTCAAACTAAATTTTTGAAATGCAAAAAAGAACTACAAACTACACGAAACATATTTTGATATAAATGCTAATAGGTTTAAAAATTAAATATATAAAATGAAAACAAAAATCTTAAAACTAAAATGGCTATATTAAAAACATAAGTTGGTTGTCTGAACAAGTCATATTATTGGAGCTCGATGTACATTTTATAACGATAAAAGGTTCACACAAAATAATAATCATAAACATATGCACTCAATAACAGAGCATCAAAATATATTAAGCAAAAACTGGACTGGAAGAATTCAAAGAACAGACAAATCCACAATTATAACTGAAATATAAACATTCCTCTCTTTTTTTTTTTCTTTTTTCATTTTAAATCCTCTTTATTTCAGAACAAGCATGCATATATGTACAGAAGAGAATACTAGGGAGCCATCGCACACAGCACAGAGAGGAGAGCGCACACCCCAGTCTCACCACAGCCTGGAGGGGCCTCTACCTTGTCTACCCTGGGGCTTCCACTTCCTCCACAGAGAGCCTAGTTCTGGGCTGCCTGGGCTCCAAAGGGCAGGGAGAGAGAGAGAGTGGGGCCGGGGGGCGGGGGACAGGGCGGGTTGGCCTCTTCCTGGGACCCTGACCTAGAGGCAGCTTATTCCAGGACAGCACTAGGGCAAACTGCCTCTCTTAGGAGCTAAGGGGGGTGGGAAATGGCCCAGGGGCACATTCTGTTTCCCTTGGGTCTGTGGTACTATGCCAGCCAACCCTGCCATGTCCTCTCTGATCTATGGCTGAGGCCCCAGGCAGGGGAGCAGAGGCGTGGGCCCATGGGGGTGGGGGGTTGTGAGGGTGGCACTGGGGGGGCAGGAGTGGGCGTGGAGCTGATGACTCTCTGAGTCTCCCCTGATGGGACTGCTTTTTGCTCAGGATCATGGATCATACCCTAAGAGTCTGGGCCTAATCGTCTCCTCACAGTGCACACATTGGCATCTGAGGGTAGAATTTGAAACCTCCAAATGGAAATAGATCCTCTTCTAGAGGACCTGAGGGTTATTGCAATGTAGCTTAAAGGAGCCCGGACTGATATTAGTTTTAAAACGATCACCCCTGGAAAGATCCTGGTGTGGGCCTTCAGCCCATTGATAAAAATTACAAGACATAAAAATCATTTGATTGCCACATATGTCTCTAGATAGTGTTTAACTAACTCATAGTGTTTCTAACTCATCTTAGAAATAGATGAGAAAATTAAATGACATTACCAGCCAATTACCTTACTGATATTTAAAGAATACCCCAACATAAACAGAACACATATACTTTTAAAGTACACCATGAGACAATAAAATAGACCACCTACTGGGCCATAAAGTAACTCCAGGTGGATTTCATAGGATTGAAGTGATAATATGTACTTTGGTCACAGACACACACACACAATCAAAAAAAGGTTTTAGAACTAATTATAGAATATAAACTTTCCATAAAGTAAACAAAAGATATTAACTATTTCTAAAAAGATATTCAAATAGCCAAGATGTACATGAAAATGTGGTAAATTCAAATTAATACCACTCTACACCCATTTGAATTAGTGAAACTTAAAAAGCTGATGGTACCAAAAAAAAAAAAAAAAAAAAAAAAGCTGCCAGTACCAACTTTGGCTAGAATAAGAAGCAATTGGTACTTTCTTACTTACATCATTGCTATAGAAATGGCAAAAGCACCATAACTTACAAAAAAAAAAAAATTCCTAACAGTTTTCCATACATGTGAAATATGACCCAGTTATTCCACTCAGTTGTTCATTGAAGCGAAATAAACATGTTCAAAGAATTGTACATGACCATATAGAGCTTTGTTCATAACAGCCTGAAAGTGCAAACAGCCCATTAAGTCCACAGATAGAAAAACTGATTTTTCAAATGTTGTATATCAGCCACGTGGGTGGCTCAGTTGGTTAAGCACTGGCTTTTGATTTAGGCTTAGGTCATGATTTTGGAGTTATGGGATCCAGCCCCGCACTGAGCCCTGTGCTCAGCATGGAGTCTGCTTGGGATTCTCTCTCTTCCTCTCCCTCCCCCTACCTCTCCGCTCCCCCATCTCCCTACCCCCACCTCCCCGCTCCCATTCTCTCTCCCTCAAGTAAATTTAAAAAAAAAATCTTCAAAGAAAACTAAAAATAAAATGTATAGTTACTTATCTGATGAGCATGGAGTATTGTACAGAATTGCCAAATCACTATATTGTACATTATAGAAACCAATACTGTTTGTTAATACGCTGGCTTTAGGAACTTACACACAATTACACAGATGAACTTTAAAAACTTTATTTTAATGGAAAGATAAAGCACATATGATATTCCATTTATCTGGAACTCTAGAAATATAATCAACCTATAGAGATAGAAAGCAATCAATGTTTATGGAAAATGGGAATATATGGGGAAATAATGGGAAATAAATAAATGGGAAAATATCCCATGTTCAAAGATCAGCATTAATATTGTTAAAATGTCCATACGACCAAAAACAATCTACAGATACAATGCAATCCCTATCAAAATTTCAATGTCATTTTTCACAGAAATAGAAAAACATCCTAAAATTTGTATAGAACCACGAAGAATATGAATTGCCAATGCAATCTTAAGAACAAGGCTAGAATCATCACATTTTCTAATTTCAAACTATATTACCAAGCGTTTAGAATCAAAGCAGTTCCGTTTGGCATAAAAAACAGACATAAACATCAATGGAGCAGAATAGAAAGCCAGAGAGATAAATCCACATACATATGTCCAGTTAATTTTTGACAAAGGATCCTAGAAGACACAATGGGAAAAGAGTAGCCTCTTCAAGAAATGGTGTTGGAAAAACTTCACAGCCACATGCAAAAGAACAAAAATGGACTTCTTAACACCATACACAAAAATCAAGTCAAATGGATTGAAAACTTGAACATAAGTCCTGAAACCATAAAACTAGAAGAAAGCATAAGCAGTAAGCTCCTTGACATTGGTCTTAGTGATATTTTGGATTTGACAACAAGAGCAAAAATAAACAAGTGGGGCTATATCAAACTCAAAAACCTTCTGCACAGCAAAGGAAACTACAAACAAAATGAAAAGGCTACCGATGGAATGGGAGAAAATATTTGTAAATTACGTATCCAATAATGGGTTAATATCTAAAATATACAAGTAAATCCTACAACTCAAGAGTAAAAAAACAAATGACCAATTTTTAAAAATGGGCAAAGAACCAACATGTGAACGGCCAACAGGTCCATGAAATGGTGCTCAACATCAATTATCAGGGAAATGCAAATCAAAACCACAATGAGGTATCAGGTCACACCTGTTATGATGTCTATTTCCAAAAAGACGAGATAATTGCTGGCAAGGATGTGGAGAAAAGGGAACCCTATGCGCTCTTGCTGGAACTGTCAACTGGTAAAGCCACCATGGAAAATATGGGGAATCCTTAGAAACTAACATTAAATCTACCATATATATGATTCAGGAATTCCATTTTGGGGTATAAGGTCAAAAGGAAGAGATCATTATCATAATAAGATGTCTGTAACCCCATGTTCATTGCAGTTATTACAATAGCAACGTAGGAAAACAACTTAATGTGTCCACTGACAAATGAATATAAATACAATACGGTATATCGATTTCTCTCTCCCCATCTCTCTCTCTGCCCCAAAGCAGCAGGCTTTTCCTCACAGGGAGGCCTTTGCCTGCCTGGGACCGGCCAGGCGCTGTAGGGCTGGGCTGGGCAGGGCTGGATGTCCTGGGAAGTCTCCTCTTGAGGGAGGTGGTGCGAGGCAGGGGCGGGGCGGAGAGACGAAGGGGGCGGAGCCTCGGAAGGGGGTGGAGCGGGGAGGAGCCGGGGGCGGGGCGGGGCGTTGCCGCAGAGGGGCGGGGCGGAGCGGAGCCGACGCGCCTGTCCCGGGTGGGGGCGGGACGAGCGCTGCGAACCTGGGAAGCCTGTCTGACCGCGCAGTTGGCACTGCCGGGTCTGGGGCGGGCCCAGAAGAGGACCCCCAGCCGCGCTCCCGATGGGGCTGTGCTTTCCCTGTCCGGGGGAGACCGCGCCTCCCTCGCCGGACCTGGTGAGTAAGGCCCCGTCCCCATGTCCCTCGGTTCCCGTGGGGCCGACCCGCGCCGCGCGCACCTGTTCTCCCGAGAGGCGCGCCAGGAGGCCCCGAGCTGTGGGCACCGGGGCCGTTGGAAGCGGGGGCGCGGGCTGGAGAGCTGGCCGCGGGTGGGTGTCTGGTGGCGAAGACGTGTGTGGGGACGCGCTCCCAGGGACTTCGGGTCAGGCGGCGGGACCTGAGCCGCCGCCGCCGCCGCCTCCGAGCCGCTCTCTCCACTTCCGTTACAAAAAATTGCCCGCAGGCGGCACCGCGGTGTTTACCTTTCGCAGACTTGGGCAAAATCGGGAGCTCGTAAGACGCAGGCGTGCGCGGACCGTGCGGTGCGCGGGCCGTTCTTGGCGGTGCGGTGCGGTGCTGGAGTCGGGGTGCGGAAAGAGCTCTTCTCGTCGACTCCCGGCGTGCTTGATCTTCTAGGAGATGTGCGTTTTCCTCTGTCTGTACCAACTGTTCAAAGAAGGTGCTCAATAAAGGCTCTTACGCTCCTCCTGTGCTTCATTGGATATCGTAGTAATCGATGATTTCGCGTTACTATTTCTCTCTCTCTTTCAAGTTCTTCCTTTTAAAAGAATACGGATGTTACATGGTAAAGGGGGTACAATTTGTAATCCATGTTTGGCCAATAAAAGGGCCGGGTGCCCACTGTTTTTAAGTTACTTAAATTAGAATTTTTAGATAAATTTTAGATTAAAAAATACATTTTTAAAAAATAGATGTGCCTCATGTAATATTTGGGACGCACTTACACTAAAAATTAGTCATTGTCTAGATGAAATTCCTACTTAAGTAGGTGGTGAGTGGTACAATCCATATATACTTTTTGTAGCTTTCTATTTACAACAGTGTCTTTACATTAATAGTCCTTACAGGTTGTTGATAACAGAAAAGCTAAATTCCTCTGTTCTCCTATCTGAAAATTCTCTGAAGGAACTGAGTTGTTTAGGGAAGTACATGAACTCTTCAACCATTTGATTATGGGTACTGAAAATGACCTGGAAGTCGATGTGGGAAAATTTACCTGGTCGTTCTTGTATGGTTATTTTTAAATGTTGTTAACTTTGTTTATATGGCTGTTAGTAAAATACCAATATACTAGCATTTGTTAAGCCCTGCCCCTCGTCGCCACAGATAAACACATGGCTCACTACTTGAATGTCACTTTATCTTTGGAGCTTATTGGGGACCACCCTAACTAAAATAGATCCCCTACTACACCACCCACTCATCCTTCCATTTCTTATCCACCGTACTCATCTTTATATTTTCTGGAAGCACTTACTACTCTTTAACAGACATGTATTTACTTGATTATATTTACCTGAGTCCCCCTCATAGGAATGTAAGTTCCATGCCTATGGAAATGTTTGTCTGTGTTTTTTTCATTGCTGCAACCTCAGCACCTAAGAAAAGTTCCTGAGGCATGATAACTGCTCAGTAACTATTTGTCCAGTGGATGAATGAATGTATGTATTGTGGTATGAAAAACAAAGGAGCTATTAACACAGCTGCCAAGAGAATTGTTTACTGTCTTATGTATTTAAAGAATTTATAACTTATAATTGTTAATAGTAGCAATACGTGGTATAAAAGTAGTATCCACTGTTTCCCAACATGGAGCAGTACCTCTTACAAATTCCCTTCGGGGCTTCATGTCCTACACAATGAGATTAGCCCATTTCATTCATGAACATTTCCTGAAAATACCAGCCTACTTCAAACCACTTATTTCCTTCCTTCGCCTTATTAAATGTCATTTGTTGTATTATTGCCCTGACTAGCTTGTAAGACCTTTAAAAAAAAAAAAAAAAGCAAATGAATTATTTTATAGGCTAACCTGAATATATATATATATATATATATGCATATGTAATATATATTATGTATATGTGTCTTATCTTGTGCTTATTTGAAGACCTATCAATTAGAAGAATGAAATTCAGGAAGTTAAGTATTTCACAAACATTGTAAATAGTGGCAGTCTTAGTGGGACATTTTGAACAAATACTAAATATTTTTGTAAATCAGTTATATTATCTTTAAGATATAAATTATCCATGATAATGTTTCATTTTATTTTAAAACATTTTTTTGACATGTTTTCTTTAGGAAGAGAAAAGAGCAAAGCTCGCAGAGGCTGCAGAGAGAAGACAGAAAGAGGTAAGAGTAGAAATAAAATTCTGCTCATGTAGATAATTGGGTACTTCATTCTATTTATTACTAGCATTGCTAAAGAAAATGGTGTCTGATAACCTGTAAATTTACATGTAATCATTTTTCAAAATGATCTCTATATTTCTATAGGTCATATTAATGCATTTATATCATTTAATGCATGAAAATTATAGATGTCTTCCGTAATGTGAGATGCCCCTTTAATAACTTTCTTCCTTGGGATTATATGATGATGCCTTATAAAACACTGACACATGAGAAATTTAGGGAAAAAATACCCAATGAAGAAATGATAATATGTTTTATATAAAGCTGTTATAGAAATAGTCTTCTTCTTTATAACCAAAGATAAAACCCGTCACCTCCAAAGAAAAACCAAAAAAGCAACAAACACCTTTTGGATACTGAATACTGATTTTTGTTGTTTTTCTGTACCACTTAATACATTTTCTAAAGGCTGCATCTCGGGGCATTCTGGATGTTCGGTCTGTGGAAGAAAAGAGAAAGAAAAAGGAAAAACTAGAAAAACAAATGGCTGAATCCAGGCCCCCACCAGAAGGTGGACTTAGGGTAAGTATTAAAATTTACTAAAGGTTTAATTTACCTGGAGTTTTTAAAACCTTCAGTAATAGTCTATTGAGTAATTCCCTCTTGCAATAGATTATCAGGAAGTTTTGAATAAATTTAAAAGCATGAAAAGTAGAGATTGGGAGAAGTGCCAATTTATTTGGACATTCCAACATTTATTGTAATAGATTTGCCTTCTTTTTCCCAAAAGGAAAATAGATTGTTTTTCCAGATTATCTTGACACTACATCTTAGTACTTTATATTGATATAATTAATGCTAATATATCAGAAACTTAATATGAAGAGTATAACGAAGAACATAAAAATCACCTCAATTCTGTGTCATTTTGACAGACATCATTTCTAATATCCATTTATTCATTAATCTTATTAAATTGGATTACACTATGGATTCTCTTTTTTATATATAACCTATATTTTTTTACTCAGTGATTTGAGGTTTTTGAGTTTTCTATTATCAGTCATTATCATGGTTAAGTAAATTGGACAGTAGGGTGTACGGGAGGGTGGGGCATGTAATACATGTACCTCGTGCCTCCCAATGTAGCAATTGCAGTTCTTGACACTGGAAATATAATGATGGACAAGTTAAACAGGTCCCAGAACTTGGGGATCTTTATTGTCTGCCAAACTATTAAGTTTTATTTTACACACTAAAGTTCAAGAAAATATTTGTTCAGATATTAAGATTTTATTCCTTGATCCATTTTTAAAGAAAATAAATTTCTAAAGTATACTTGTGAAAATCAATATCCTGAATTTTAGTTGTTTATATTGAACTTGTCAATGATTTATTAGCACTTACTTTGCTGATTTACTATCTTCTCAATGGTTTGCTTTTTTTAAAATTTTATTTTATTTTTTTAAATCTAGTTAATATACAATGTTGCCTCAGTTTCAGGTGTACCGCATAGTAATGCAACTTCTCGATGCATTTTGCTATGCTCACTTCAAATGTAGCTACCCTATCACCATACAACCCTATGACAATACTACTGACTTTATTTTTTCTCCTAAAACTATATCTGTAAATACATACATGTATATATCCTCCTAACCTGTGGAGCAGGCCACTTAGGAGCCTCTTGATCAGAGGTGATTCTGGCTCAGTGCTATAACACAGAAATAAGATTTATCTGTGTGTGTTTCATCATTGTATATTCATCTAATTTTTTTAATAAGTTAAATTACTAGAAAACAAATTCCTTATCATTAACTTTTAACAATGTATAGATTAATTGGTTTCAGTGGTAAGGTAAATAACTGTGACCATTGTGCTTATATTTTTTAATATACTTCTACAATAGAGTAGAATAAATCCACCATAAAGTGAAATAGTTGGTTGATACAAAGTCAAATATTTATCAGAAGTATAGAAGTTTAATTATTCTACTGAGATATAGGTCTCTGCTACTAGGTTTACTTTATGGAAGTTTCTCAAAAACAAAAAAATTATGAAAAATTGTAGGACTGGAAATGATGCTGAGGTACTGAGCAGCAATTAAAATCACATACAGGGTTATAAGAAAACGATACTTACCTATAGCCAGAGTTAAGAAGGTACTTATTTGACATATTCTAACCTAACCAGTTTCACATCAGCTTTTAAACTCTGGGAAAGAAAGAACCTTTCTGAATTAAACTTGAAGCATAGCCTGAAACCTATACGTTAAAAATAAATTGGGCCATGTACTGCTTCTGGTCCCTTCAGAAGTGCTCAGAATTAGAATCATCCCAATTTTAAATTAAGTACCTGTTTTTCTTTGTGTACTGTTCTTACAAGAGAGCTCTTTGGTTCTGTTAATAAAAATCACCCTCAAGGCCATCAAAGTTGGACAGTCACTCATTCTGATAAACCACAACTGTTGCATACTGTGTCATTTTCCTTTAGAATATTCCTAAGCACTTCTACCATAAATACATTAGCTTTAAGGGACATACTCCTTTCTCCTTGACCATCTATGTAGATCATCAAAAGCATACAGTGAAGTTCAAAATCCATTTTTAGAGGCTCAGAACTAACAGAAGGGGGGACATAAGGCAGAGTATGACTTTAATTTTCAACCCTTCTTAGCCTAGTGTCCTGTAAAGACTGCTGCCAGGCCTGTTCTACGACTGGCCTGGAGTGTTGTATTATGTAGCTAGATTCTTCCTAACCAGACTCCATAGTATGAAGAAAACACTACATCTTCATCTCCTGACTAGCTCTGCCTAGGATAATTGGCATTGGCAATGCTCACTATCTTCTGGAAAGGCAGCTTTTTTTTTTACCTTTTTAATTTCTTTGTATTGATATACAGTACATTAGTTTCAGGTATACAACATAGTGATCAACAAATCCATACATTATGCTATACTCATAAGTGTAGCTCCATCTTTCATAACCCTGTTACAGTACCATTGACTGTATTCTCCAAGCTATACCCTCTTTCCTCATGACTTATTCATTCCATAAGTGGAAATCTGTATCTCCCACTACCCTTCACCCATTTTGCCCATCCTCCCACGAGCAACCATCAGTTTGTTCTCTGTATTTATGACTCTGCTTCTGCTTTTTAAAATTTTTTTTTTGTTTTTTAGATTCCACATGTAATTGAGATCATATGGTATTTTTATTTTTCTGACTTATTTCACTTAGCTTAATACCCTTTCATTCCAGCCATGTTGTTGCAAATGGCAAGACCTCATCCTTTTTTTAATGGCTGAGTAATACTCCCTATTGTGTGTGTGTGGGGGGGCACACACAGCACACCTTCTTTATCCATTCATCTATTGATGGCCACTTAGATTACTTCCATATCTTGGTTATTGTAAAGAATGTTGTGATAAACATACAGGTACATAGATCTCTTCAGATTAGTGTTTTCATTTTCTTTGGGTAAATAGCCAGTAGTGGAAATACCAGATCAAACAATATTTCTATTTTTAATTTTTGAGGATTGTGCCCCCATACTGTCTTCCATAGTGGCAACGCAGCCTTATTTTAAGAAGTGAGTGTGGTGCTGACATCTGGGTGCACACTAATCTCAGTACAGGATATAACAGTACAGGAGTAGTGCATGTGCTTTCATGCAGTGGCTTTCAACCCTAGCCGTGTGGTGGGAACTAAGGAGGAACTTTCTAAAAAGATTGACCCTTGGGTCCCACCTCATACCAATCAGAATCTCGGAAAGTGCGAGAGTAGAATTTAGTCATCAAGACGTTCTTAAGCTCCTCAACCTAATGCCAACTCTAGTGTTTTTAACACTAGTCTTCAGAGATACATTGTGGGAAATAAAGTCCCAGGCTAAAAATGAAACAAAAAAATTTAAATCCTGGATCCTATATTGTACACTGAATCCTTTTTTTAGAAATTAAAAAAAAAAGGCACAGTGTTCAAGTCTCTAAGAAGTCCTAAAATAAACAAAAGCATCTTTACTTGGATTAACCCTGAACTTTCAAAACTGAAATACAGATATTTAAAAGAATATGTAACACCCAGTAAAATTCCTTGGATGTACATGAAAACCACTCCTCAAGAGACTGGTAAATACCTGGTACCATCCCAGTAGCTTTTTCCAGAATTTACTACTGCAGATTTTATAGAGTTGCTTGAACAGAACAACAAAGTTTCTCAAGTCAAGCAAGGAAAGAACTTGGACAAACCATTACTTAATTTCTGCAAGTTCTTAGTTCCCCGCCTCAAACAGGAATTCCTCTGTTTTTATTGTATTGATTTCATTGTTTTTATTTTGTGATGTTTTATTTTTTTCTTGAACTAATTATTAGATATTTGGGATTTAACTACCCATTAATCTGCCCAGATATTTTGTTTCACTTCTTCGTGTTTTTAAACAATTATGTATCTTATTTTAGATGTTTGACCATAATGGAAAATTATACTTATCACTACTATGCACAGAAATCATTTTGCATTTGTATAGCCCACATTCCTATTTTTGTTCACAAGGATATTTTAACATAACTTTAAATAAAATTTACTTTTCTCCATATATTTTTCTTTTCTAGTGGACAGTTTCATAAGCATAACATGGGTGGAAAAGTCTATTGCCAATAACGAATATCTGCAATCAAGTGGACGTCCTCAGCTTACTTTCTTCTCTTTGAATAAATCAAGATTCAGACTTTGCAATTTTAGTGCCATTAAATGCAGTCAGTACTTTTCAATATTGATATACTGAAAATGCTTTTGATGTTCAAATTTAGAAAATGCCAGACCTTTCATTAAATACTTATTTTCTTATAATTGCTCTTCTGCAGACAGTAGGCGATTTGCCCTTATTTAGTAGTTAAAACAGGGACCTAAATAGTGAATAAATATATATCGCATGTAAAAAGTCTGCCTACACCTCAGACATTAAAGTTTGCTATTGTATTTTCTCTCCTTTATAAAATGACCTTGCAATCTATAGTTTTCTGCTTAATCTTGTATCTCTTTTTATTTCATTATTTATGAAGGCTTTTGCTTAAACATATGGACTTCGTGCCTTTAAACAGTTCATCAGGGAAAATTTTGAAAAATCATTTGAAGGGCTTATGTGAAGGAACACTATAAATTTTTATAACTTACTAAGTAATATTTGTAGAAAATTATGAATTTCTCCTAATTTATTTTCTATTTCTGTGGCTTATAAAATTAATATATGGTGTTTTACATTGCAATAAAGTGTTTTTTTGCTTGCTGAATTTAAAATTATATATTAGTAGTGCCATCAGAGGGCAGTGATGGACTATTCTGCAATATCAGATTCAGCTCTAAAGATCTTTGTGGTAACTGAGTGAGTTAAACTAAGAATCTGGATGGGCTATACTGAGTAGCAATATATTTTTCCAAATTTCACAGATGTTTTTATTCTTTAGTATTTATTAAAGAATGATCATAAGATTTGTACAGATGTGAAATTGCCAATACAAACATGAATGTATGAAATAGAAACATGTCAGTACTGTATTTTAAAAGGTCTACTTTAAGCATAAAATACTATGAGGTTAATTCTGTGGGATTCAGAGTCATAAAATTTTCACGTTTGTGTTTATTAGAAACATGAGTTTATAGTATTTCTGTTTTTTGAGTTTTCCTTCCTTGTGTATAATAAGCTAAAATACAAGAATTTCTCTATCTTTTAATTTGTTTGCTCTTTTGGATGACAGGGCCACAATCCGAGCCCTAAATTAAAATTCATATATAGTAAGTACCAATAGGGATTATAAATGAAATAGACCAGCTCATTGATCTACAGAAAGAATCTGAGCCGTTATTGTGCTCATCCCTCCCACAAGGCTCACATTATATAGCAGTATATTGTATATGTTAATTTTAAAGAGATCGAACTATGGTGTAAGTCTCTTGACTCTTGTTTGGAAAAATTACTTTTTCTATTATGTATAGAATAGTTTGTGAATATCCAGTCAAGACATATATTTAAACAGGCTCAATTTTCTTCATCCTTTAGAATATTAGTGGTACTTTTGTTCACAAAGGATAGTGAAATCATTAAACTTTATTTTAGAAATAAAATTCTTGACTTTATGAACATGATTGATTTTTCCAAGGCAGAAAGGAAGAAAGATCCTCAATAACTGAATATAGAACCAAATCATATTATCCTTGAACTGTGCAAATCCTTCATTCTGCTTTAATATATAAAGAACAATTTTATCTGTACTACCTTAAGAATTACAATTTGGGTTGGTGTAAACAAAGGTTTATATCCAGGGGATAATGCCCTATTTCTAATAGAGTTTATATCCAAATAGCATGTTTATTTACTTTTGAACCATGAATGTATGTTGGTGTTTTGCCTTCTGGGAACAATGGGATATGCTGCTCTAGCCAGTCATGCATGGCTTGCTTCCGTGGGTTTAATTCGCGTTCCCCAAAACCATAACGGAAGCATCGGCTAAGGCGTGATACTAAAATGCTAAGAATAGTTTTAGGAAGGGGAAGGGAAAAGAGGAGATGAGATGCTTGATAGAAAACCAGTAAGTGACTACTAAAAAAAAAAAAAATTGTACCTATACATCCAAGCATCTCCCTCATCAAGTTATGAATCAGTTCCTGATGGGAATCTTAACTTGGAGCCAATTTCCCATAAATCATCATTTAAATAGGAAAATATAGTAAAATGCTTAGTATGTGACCCAAACCCTCCAAAAAATTACTAAAATATAACTGAAACAGTAAAATGCATATATATTAACTATCATGTTCAGATGTAAAAAAGCTAAAACTATGGCTTCTTAATTCTGATCATCAAGCTAACAAGAGTGGTAACAAAAAGCTGTATATCATCACACAGCCCCTTTGTTGACATGCTGCATGTTGTTTTATTTTATTTTTTTTTTTTTTTAAAGATTTTATTTATTTATTTGACAGAGAGAGATCACAAGTAAGCAGAGAGGCAGGCAGAGAGAGAGAGAGAGAGAGGGAAGCAGGCTCCCTGCTGAGCAGAGAGCCCGATGCGGGACTCGATCCCAGGACCCTGAGATCATGACCTGAGCCGAAGGCAGCGGCTTAACCCACTGAGCCACCCAGGCGCCCCTGCATGTTGTTTTAAAACATCTATACGTGCTACTATAGTTCCACCGATTGTATTTGGGATGTAATTAATAGTTTTCACACACATGGTTTGTTATAAATTCTGTATTGCCTTATGCGGACACAAATATACATTTTTCCTATATAAAAATTGACTTTGTCCTTTAACAAGTTTTTTTTTTTAAGATTTTATTAATTTGACAGAGATCACAAGCTGGCAGAGAGGCAGGCAGAGATCCCAATGCAGGGCTCGATCCCAGGACCCTGGGATCATGACCTGAGCCGAAGGGAGAGGTTCTAACCCACTGAGCCACCCGGGTTCCCTCTTTAACAAGTTTCATCTTCACTACGTATTAAATAATTAGAAGTTAGGTGAATGGTTAGGGAAACCATAACCCTTTCATCTCTTTGGGATGAACGAGAACAACAGAGCTAATGGCTGTTTGGTATGTTCATAAAATCTCTGAATTTATAGCTAGGCATGGTTCTTTTTCTATACTCCAAAGGAGAGATGATATTGTTAGTTTCCTGTTTTCATAGAGAAATAGCAAAATAATACAAAGTGTCTAGCTTTCCTCCTTGGTACCCCAGGAGAATTGACATCAGCTTTGAATTTTCCTTTTCTCCTCCAACAGTTCAATGTGTTTATCTTTGCTAAGAATTATTCTACGCCCTTAGAAGAAAAAGTAACTTGTCAGTTTTTGTTTCGAGTAATATCTGAGTAAATAGGTCAGTAAGCCGAGAGGTAGGTAGCTAGGCATCTCTCTCTGTGTTGACATTTAAGGTGTGCGGTGTTTTTTTTTAACATTTTCAAACAAGCATCTCAAATCCCCATGACTATCGCATGTGCTTTAAGTTGACGCAAATGTGGCTCCATAGCCATTTTCTTTGATTTTCTCAAAAGCCACTTAGAAGGCATTTGTATATTTCACAAATTTTGAACAAGTTTTGGGTTGATTCAGAGAAGTTTGTTCCAACAACTCAGTTTAAATTTCTCATATGACATAACCTTTTTATTATCCTGTTCTCCTTGTTCTAGATATGTCTCATTTTGCAAATATTGCCTCTAAATAGGATTATTATGGCCTGAGAACTGAAAATTCATAAATTACTTGACCTGGATATTATACTTTATTATATCTTTGATCACACTGCCTATTCTTATAGCACCATACTTAAGTTTCAAATTAATCCCTTCTAGTTACATTTTTGCAAGTACTTCGAATATAATCTCAAATGGACCTAATTAGTTTTGCACACAGATTAACCCTTTCTAAGCTATTTTTCTGAAATCGGTTTTGTCACAAGTCAGAAGTCACGTTATCCTAACTCCTTACTCTATACCTACTTCCTAAGATGTATTTTCTCATTCTACATTTCTCAGATAGCTAGGGTATAAATAACAGACATACTTAAAATAGGTTAAATAGGTTAAAAAATACCAAGCATCTCATGCAGACAATCCTTAAATAGCTACACACAAATTTGTAGAACTAAGGAGTTTAGAAAGGTTCCAGAATACTAAACCAATATATGAAAATGTCATTACTATTTCTATGTGCAAATAATAAATAATCTGAAAATTAAGAAATAATTTCAATGATAGTATCATCACATAGAAGAAAATACTTGGGAAAAAGAAGTAAAAGATTTGAACTAAAACCTATAAAACACAGTTGAGAAGTTAGAAAAAAAATCTAAATGGTTGACACCATTGCATATTTATGGCAAAAGGTATCTTGCAAATGTAATTCAGTTAATGCCCTTAAAATGGGAGATTATATTGTATTATCTGGATGGATTAAATCTAATCACATGGATCCTTAAAAGCAGAAAATCTTTCCAACCTGTGGTTCCAAAGAGATGTGAATAAAGTAGTATCGTTGAGATACTATATTGCTGGCTTTGAAGACAGAGGAAAGACATGAGCCAAGGAAATCAGGCAGCCTCTGTAAAGCGGAAAAAGCAAAGGGATTCTCTCCTAGGCCCCTGCTGACACCTTGATTTTAGGCCAGCCACACCATCTCAAATTTCTGACCTATGAAACTATAACAATAAATTTGTGTTGTTTAAGCTACTAAGTTTCCGGTAATTTGGCACATTAGCATAGAAAACAAAATAAATGATTTTTTTTAACCTATACATTTTTAAACTAAATTAATGAAATTAATTTTAATTCTTAAAGATATAGATATAGGGGTGCCTGGGTGGCTCAGTGAATTAAAGCTTCTGCCTTCGGATCAGGTCATGATCCCAGGATCCTGGAATTGAGCCCTGCATCAGGCTCTCTGCTCAGAAGGGAGCTTGCTTTCCCCACCCCACACCCCACCCCTGCCTGCCTCTCTGCCTACCTGATCTCTGTCAAATAAATAAATAAAATCTAAACAAACAAACAAAAAAAGACATAGGTTTATTTATGGAAAAAGGTAAGCACTGGAGAAAGTTTTGTTGAAAACATTATTGTAGATACAGAGAAATTCAATGCTCATATTAGTTTAGGAACATAAAAATCAAATCAATGTATTTTAAAATATACTACAATTATTACTGTTCCAAGGGGATTTTATTTCTGACAAAACTTTTAATTTTTTTTTCCCCCAGAACAATTACCACCATTTCCAGTACCACCAAATTATACAATGCCTGTTGTTTAAAAACTTCACAAATAACAGGTTGTATACACTTTGACTAAATCAGTCATGTGACAAACGCTTCCTCCCTGACTTACTGGAGCAAGAAAGGTGGATTTTTTGTTGTTGTTGAAAAATGAAGGAATGACAAATTAATTCTGCCTATACTTAAGATACTCAAGATAGCACTTAAGGGATTACCTATGATAATATCTAGGTTATCTGCCCAGGGGAACAAACAATGCCATCACCCAGCTGCCCAAAGTGAAGAAGCACTAGCTAGCCCTAATTTGACCCTTCCTAGAACTCTCCGGGAAAGTCGCCACTTGAAGATAATCTTTATTTCGGAATGAAGCATCGATATAGAGACAGGTAATTTTTTTTTAATTTATCTTTTTAATTCTTGAATCAGTGAGGACAATAGTTTGCTGCTTATGGGTATGAAACAGCCCTGTCCTAGGTATACAAGGGTATACATGAGTCTGTAACAACATAAGCTACAGTATACTTACTTTACTAGACAGCATAGCAAAGTAGGATTAACTAAAGATATATTTTCATAAGAAAATGCTTTAAAATAACATGAAGTCAATGAACACTTGACTGTACAATTTACTGTCAAAATATAAACGTATGTCAGCTTATGTGTGTGAATTACACTAAGTCAGTCTCAACACCGCCATGTGCTTAGGAATGTATGAAATACTTCATAAGCGATCTTCTAAAGGGTGTACTGAAAACTTCCAAAAGTACCCCAGATATTTGGTCATAGATAAGGAATAAACTTTAAGGCATCTTCCAAGCGAATGTAAACTTTTCTAAAGTGGCCTTTCCAGTAAAGTATTACTGTTGTGAACGCTCTGCACTTATTCATGGTGTGATTGAAGATTTTTTAGTACGTATTATCACACTAATTGTCACCTTTTTAAAATTTGGCTTAAAAAGCCTGCAATTATAAAAGTGTCTGGGGTGCTTTTTGTAGACATAAGGCAGGCACTTCCTGTTGACTGATCTAGAAATCCTAAATATTTTCTTCTAAGAGCAGTTTTTATCTCTAGCTAGGATTGTATTTCTAACATGTACTAAATACTGTGTTCACATACTGAAAAATAATAATTTGCCTACAATTTTTCTAATTTAAATCTGAGTTTAGAATTTAATTGGTCATTTTCTACAGAAGCAACAAAATAAATAGTGCTACTCTGAACATTTTTCAATAGTAATGACATTTTTCTGTCTGTTACTCCTTTTTTCAAAGTAATTTTCAGAGCGTGTGGACTAAACTGACTACACTGGAGAAGTGGGTACAGGCCATTATGAGAGTCCCCTTATCGCGACCAACTAGTTTCATTTAATCTCCTTCTTAGCCTTATAATTGGCAGAGACCACCAGGTAATTATCTGGATTCATGTCCTTAAGGGTTGGAGATTTGCTCTGGATGGGGGATGTTTTGCCATCGACACGGGAGATCTGCAGCATCCGGCAGGGGTCATGTTTCAACAAATACCCTGCAAAAGTTTCCCATCCTCCTCCTACACGGACCATGACATGTTTGTTGTGCAGCATCTGAAATGAAAGAAGAGCAAAAGGATTACGTTCTGAGAATTCTTACAGTATCTCAAATCCACCTTCATTTCTACCCCTGTTACTGTTTTTTGTCTGTCTTGTTTTTCATGCCCCATTGTTTTCCTACTTGGTGCCCAGCCTCTGAGTTTACATAGTTTGTGAAAGAGGCTTTCTCTTTCCCATGTATGTGGATCACGGGCACACATGCCCAGGATCCAGCATCACCCTGCTATGGGAATCTAAGGGATCTATGTATAACCCCTTGTTTAGTTGAATGTGTCTGGAAAGTTCTCTCTGATGTTCCATTATAGACTCATCACTGCCCCCATTTTCTGCCCATTGCCTCAGTTAAGTGCTACATTCTTCTCACCATGTTATTCCCCTCTGAACCAGGACCCAAAAGACCATGGAAATGTCTGCCATTGACTATCCTGTGAATAGTCACACAAATACTCAATATGAAATAGAATGGAAAAGTACCCCCCAAACTGAAGTCTTCTCCAGGCACTGAGCCCTTCAAGGTCAGATGTTGTTGAATGGCCATTTGTTTCGCTTTACTTTTTTTTTTTTTTTTTTTTTAACCTAATTGCTTAAAAGAATAACTTACCTTCCAGGCCCATGGGCCATCTAGAGTTCCAGATTAACAAGGCTGCCGGTTAAAAAAGTGAAGAATATATGGTTCTTTTGATCTAGCAAAACCATGTCAGAGCTGCAGAGGTTTGGCGTGGAGAGCCAAAGAATTTGATCTTGGCTTCTTTCAAATATCAGAAAATGTAAGGTTAAGGGGAGCTGTTCCTCCATCATCAAAGAACCTGCTGACTCTGTTCCCTGCCCACAAAGCAATATAATCTTGGGAAGGACATATAGTGATGTGTGAGGGAATTTGAGGAATCATTTTCATCACAGAAGCTATCAAATCTACTTGAATTTCTCTTGCTGTGTCAGTTGAAGATCTGGAGTTTGTTTTTTTGTTTTTTTGTTTTTTTTCTCCCATCAAGTGGAAGATGATTTTTGCTTACTGCTTTCATTTACCTGCTGAGCATCTGATGGAAGTGCTGGACTCTTTTTGAATCCTTGTATCCACAAAAATCTGCATGTGTGTTTAGGGGCTTTGCAGACACCCAGAAATCCACCCATGGACTCAAGATAAATCCTGATGCAGGTGGTTGATGTGAAGTTTCAGATGTTGTACAAAGTAACAATGTGCTGGATATCAATAAAAATGGAGACTCGTGAAAAAAGATGAAGTTAAATTTTACTCTACTGGTTATTCTCATTGATAGAATAACAATTATAATTAGAATAGAATTAGAATAAAGGACCTTCAGAAACATTAGCTAGAAGTTTTTAAACTTATTTTGACATCAGGATCTACTCGTTAAAATCTCAACAGGAAGCCTTGTCATGTCATATGAAGCAGGCAAAAGGAGTCAGGATTTGGCTGTATCTCTTTCGCCTCCCCTGGTCCTGCCAATAATACCATGATCTTGTTTTCCAGATGAAGATCCTGAGGCCCAGATCTTTGGTGTAATTTGCTGAGACTAGCGCCCCGATTTCCTGACTCCAGTCTAATACTTGCCCCACAACTGTTCTTCTTTGTACGGCAGAATCCATCAAGGCTTTTTAAAATTGGACTGACCCATTTTCATTCCCACAAGCTTCTGGTGTGTCTCTACTGCTTGCTTCCAAAACTTGGAGTTACTGGGACAAAAACTGCAAAGGCGGGCATCCAAACAGTATTCTGACCCTTTCTCCCACTATTCTAGAAAACAGCTTTGCCTATTGTTGATGTTCTGTTTCTTCCTAGCCCTGCAAATTACATTTAAGAGCTGTCGTTAAGCTTCCTAGCTATGAATGCCTGGCAGAATGCCCAAATTCGCCTATGAGCAGACTATTTCAACCAGAAGGAACCACCAGTCCGTACAATTTTTAGATAATTAGCTAACTCTGGAAAACAGTGAAAAGAAATGTTTTTCTGCCTGGCATATATAATCATTGAAATACAAACCCTTCTTGCAGATTCTTTAATGAATCCACATGTGCAAAGTGGATCTAACATGAAACTGTTCTGCAGAATGTGAAGAACATAGGAATTAAATTTCTGCCCATCTCATCTTCCATATCCTTTCAACAGTTAAGCAGTAACCTATAATTCTCTAAGAAGGTCAGTGGTCAAACTGAACAACAGTTTCAAGCAGGGGATTAAGATTTCATGGCCATAAGCACTTACACCCTTGATGGCAGAGATTTAAATTCCATGTCTTATCTTAGTATGTGCTAAGTCTCAAGAAAAAAATAATAATAATAACGCCCATCCCAATGTCCACAAACTAAACCCCTACTATTTTAACCTAATAGCAAATTAACCTGCTATAAACCACACTACTCTCAACTCTTCCCTCCCACCCCCCACAGTGCTTACTCTAAAAACCCCAGCCTTGAATTAACTGTATAATCTTCTAAATCACAGTAGAGAAGTTGAACTCTTGCTGGAAGAACTCTTTTCATCTCGGGGATTAGTAACATTAGGCCAGTTGCAATTAATTGATCCTTTTGGTTTGGTTAGCTCAATTTCTTATTCCTCCCTATTATTCTCAAACACACTACTCATCTCTGTCCTTCTCATTCTACTGATGGCTTCACCATCATCAGGTATGGCTTCCTCTCTCAGCACCTCCACTGGCTAATTTACTCCAATCTATGTTTATCCTTTTCTCCACTTTCCTCATCACAGAAAGAAGTCTTCCTGTCCAAAGTCAATTCCTCCCCATATGTTTTAATTCCCATTACCACCATGCAGAAGATCCTGAATCAAACATCACATCTCTCTTCTCTCTCTCCAACTCACTGTACCCTTAGCTTTCAGGGCATAAACATACCCAAACCTCTCTCACTCTCAAAGCAAAACTCTGCTCCTTCCATACCAGTTTTCTTTGTTCTCATATGTTTTCCTTATAACTGAGCTTTCTGGTAAGCTTACACCTGATGTCTTTGCTTCCACCTTCCTGTTAATTAGTTAATTCTTCCCCCACCTGTTTACTGACTAAACTTTGAAGGGAATTGACTTCTCGAATTGTCAAATTCAACGGATGGTTCTTAATCCGTATCTTTCATGATCACTCAGGTAAGGTATCTGATTAGTACTGACCAATCCTTCCCTTCTGCTTTATTCTCTAGAGCAAGACTCTCTCTCCTGCACCTCCTCCTACCTCTCCCCTTGAACTTTCTCTGTCTCTTTCATAGGTGCTATTTCTTCTGCCTACTTTTAAGCTTTGTTGTTGCAAATGATTCTGAAGGATTCTGTCGTTTCTCCACTGCTTTTCCCATTCTGACCACTCTGTATCTGGAACCTCGCGGTTTTCTCTACTATCTACTTTTATCTCTCAAATTATAGTTCTGGACTTTGCCTCTTCCCCGAGCTTCCAAATGCAAGGGCATAACGAGCCCACCACCTTCCCGCTTCAATTAGAAGGCTCCACAGGCTTTTCCTAAAAGAATCAATAGGATGGGCATTCTCTGTAACTAGTCAGACTCCAAAACCATTCATTTATCCCCCAAATGATTCTCAGGGTCTATGTTATTGTTACTGTTATTCATTTCAGTACCTCATTCTTTTCAGTGGGCCACTGGAAGGATCTCACTGCCTCCAGCCTTGCTGAGTCTGGTTTAGTAAATCCATTTCCACCGAAGGGAGTTCCGCAAGTGCCTGGTGGATTGTCTCCTGCCTAAATGCCTTCACTAGCTCCCTCCCCGCCACAGGCTAATATTCAGTTCCCTTTACACCAAGACCTCTCCTGCTGGCCTCACCTGCCCTTCCCTGAGCTCTGGGGACCCATGAATTATTTTAGTTCTATGTTCCCTTATGGCACAGCCTTTCTTTCGTGCTTTTGCATGTTCGCCCCTAAATGTGGAGTGTCTTTTCTGTTTTGCCCTCCCTGCTTACCAGGACTACAAACATTAATTCAAATATCACCTCTACCTGAAAAATTCTTCACCATCTCCTTCCTTACCAGATAAGCGAATGCTTCCTTCCTTTATGCTCTTTAGGTTGCCCGTGATTCATTGTTTCCGTCTACGGTAACTGTCAATTTACCTGCGTGCCTCTTTTAATAATGTGTGCACTTGAGCGCCTGGGTGACTCAGTGGGTTAAGCTCAGGTCACGGTCTCAGGGTCCTGGAATCCAGGCCCGCATCAGGCTCTCTGCTCAACAGGGAGCCTGCTCCCCACCTTTGCCTGTCTCTATGCCTACATGTGATCTCTGTCTGTCAAATAAATAAAATCTTTAAAAATAATGTGTGAGCTCTCCAGAGAGAGTGATGATGCATCTCATTTCTTAAATTTCCCATATACAAGCTCGGAACAGTATCAATATTGTTATCGTATTAATACTCTTTTCCGTGTATGCTTCCACAGGCTCTATTTAACTTTGCTTAGCTGATGATGTCATTTTCAGAATTATTCCATTTTATAGATGGGAAAACTGATGCTTTTAGAAGAAGGACTAATGTCCTTGAGCCACCTGTGCATGATCACACCACAAATCAATGGCAGAGCTGAATAAGAATTATTTTCTCCCATTAGGTCACACCCACTGATTCTATAAAATATTTGCTTAGTTACTTGCTAGTGAAATTTAGCACAGGCAAGGAACTGTCAATGTCAGAAACAGTAATCAGTAGCTTTAGCAAATTAAATGTCCATGTAAAATGATTTATGGTGCTATGTTCTAATAAACCCCATATAAACATCGAATTTCATTTCAGAAGGTTATCTTGCAATGGTCCTATAATTACTTCAGAAATAAACTTGTGTCAGGTGCAGGTAATAGGATAGAATATATTTATAGCCAGATAGCTGTCAGTGTAAGTAGAACTAGGCTTTGATTATCTGTACAGTTACAGTGCCTTTATTTTCTGTGTTTCACAATACTGAGTAGTTTTGTGTTCTCCATTCCAAAAGACGACTCCTCTTGACTGGTAGCATACGTGCACATGACAATTGAGTATTTAGTATTGGTTTTCCTTGGTGTGTGTCTTCTCAAGGAGAGAAAAATAAGTTAGAATTGCTACAAATCTTCTCCAAGACTGCACGTTGCAAAGCGATAGTGTTTGCATGTTAAGCCTATTCTGGCTGATACTAGTTTTTCCAGGGGACCTCGCTCCTCACTGTGCCTTTGGTCCTACTGAAAGGAAGGAGATTCATTACTGACTTACCGACATCTTTCAATGTTGAAAGGGGGGAAAAAAAACCAACAATACCAAAAAATCTGTCCACGTTTCTCCCAATGGCCTCGAGAAATTCAGACAGATTTGGGCTGTTGGAGACATGCAAATATTTTCTTTTTTGGTAGCTGTGAGTAGTATACATTCCTTGCCCAAGAAGAGAACCATATGTCTCAAAGTTATGTTTTTTAATAATTCCTTTTGGTAATGGGAAAAAAATTCCCACCCTTATCAAGGGCATTTGCCTTATGCCTTGTTCTCTTATGATGTAATTATGTGTCATTTTCCAAGGAGGCCTCTTCGTATGTGCCAGCAGCAGGGAACCCCTTTTCCTTAGATGACACAGAGTCATAATATTAGAGCACCTACTAGGTATCTGGTGACCTACAAACACACCTTGTTAAAATGAGTAAAAAACAACACTCAAACCATTGGCAATGCTCTCATTTCACAGGTGTACAAATCAGTGAAGAGAGAGCCAGGCTAGAAATCGCATCTCCTTTATCTCTCATCTAGCACAGGGACTTACAACTAAAGAGCTGTAGTCTTCCAGAAACTATTATTCTAAAAATAAATCCAATATTTAAAGATGGATGAATCGCTTGATATATTGATCCAGCAGGGGTTCGTAACATGCCCAGTAAACTCTTTTACTGGATACAATGTACATTTTGTAAGGCTACAATGTGGAATCTAAGGCCGGCTTCCTTAGCACCACCTTTCAATCTTATCTTCCTAACATTATAAGGTAAAAAACTATCTCATAACCAACCAGTTCTGTAGCTCATCCAGACACTTAATTCAAAGGGGAAAAAAAAAAAATGGCTGAAAGGAAATAATTCTCCCATATCAAGTTAGAACACAACAGAAAATTTTAAAGTTGTAGAAATGATTCAACAACAGCTCCCTATAAATACTGGGGTCACTGGGGTCACTGTGGTATAGGGGTTCAGAGCTCTGGCTCTTATAATACAAAAGGATTTCAGAAAGGATATTTTTTCTCCCCTTAGTTTTGTAGCTTGGAGAGACAGACTTGAATTACATTATGTGTTGGTATTAAGGAGCTTAAAGCAAGGAAAATATGTATTTTTCTTCTTCTTGGGAACATCAACTCACTTTTTGTTAACAAGGCACAGCTGATATCTATGTAAACCATAGAAAATCTTATGTTTCACTAAGTGAAAAAAAAAGTCATGTAAGAGAAACCCACCCAAAATATTATGGGTTTATTGATGATGTATGTCTTTTTAAGATGACCAAGCTAACTAGAGCTATATTATACAAGAAATGAACAAAAAAGGCACCAACAAAAACAAACAATAAGTAAAAGAAGTGTCTTTGGATAAACATAATTTATATGCTTCATATTCATATTTGATAGCATTATTTTATCAATTCCCCAGGAAATATGTGTGAATATTTGCATCTGTCCTAAATCATAATTCTTATGAAACATTTCAGGTGTCACCTCCTTCTCAGCAAAACACTGATAAGTCTTTTTTATTCTGATTTGAATCTTAGGTCCTTGACCTTGAAAACAGAGAAACAGGAGTATCTGTCAAGTTCTCTGAAAACTGTTGTCAGTAGCCCCTTAAGACGTGAAAGCTTCCTAGCAGGAAGCCCTCATCCTCTCTGACTCTTCGCTACTCCACCCTCTACTCCAGAGCCAGATGGGTCTTTCTAAAAGGAAAATCTGGTCAGGCCACTGCCTTGCTTAAAAACCCGAGCATGGGTCTCCATTGTCTCCATTGTCTGTAGTGCTTCTTAGCCATTTTTAGCTCCCGCTCACCTGAGGAATATGACTCATTCCCATTAGCACAAGAAGCCTGTGGCAAAGATTGTGAAAGAGCAGTGGGGTGAACACACGTGAGCATCTGTGTACGTGTGCGGGGTCAGGGCAGAATCTGCATCTCGAGGGTGGGGAGAAGCACACGTAATTTGAAGAAACAACTTGCTAGTGATTCTGAAACCCCCTCTCCTATCTCACACAAAGCATTTCATGATTCTGCTACTATTCCTTCCCACCTTCTTCCTCGCTATGCCTTAATGATCACATACTGTTGTCCGAGTTACACATTACACAACGATGCAGCTATTGTGTGGCCCTGCCTGTCAGTGTCCATGCCTACACTCCAAATTACCTAACCCACAAATATTCTGGACTCCTTGGAATCCCCTAAAAGTTCATGATGATCTAGAGAGAAGGCAGAGAATTGTTCCATATTCACCAGGTAAATTAAAGTGAGTCATTTTCTTTGGACATTCAAAAAACATTTACTGAGTTTTTACTGAGTGCCAGGCAAAGCTATTCCTTAGTAAATTTCAGCCCCTGGCAGCCTACTACAGTTCCAAGTACACAATGGGCACTCAAGAAATGCTCCTTTAAATGAATGAAGAAACAATGTTAATGCCTACTAATGCTCCACCCAGCCATCACCACCTTTATAGAATATTTTCATACTCTCCAACCTTCAGATTATTGGGGGTGGGGGGTGGGGATTGAGATTTTCCTGCACAGACCTCTAGCACAGTATTTGTTATATTTTGTTCCCTCATTTTCTTGTCCATCTTTCTCTAATTTCCTGTGACCTCTTTAAAAGGTCAACATCCTATTCAGCTTTGTATACCTGACAACAATTATAATGTGTGATACGTAGAAGACATTATTATTTACAGAAAAGAAAAAGGAAAAGATGAAATGATTTGTCTTTATGAGGGAGAGTCTGAGAAAACCAGGATGTGAATGAAAATCCACATTACTGCTTAGAGAATTCCTTTTGTTGTTGTTGTTGTTATTGTTGTCGTTGTTTTTTAAGATTTTACTGATTTACTTGAGAGAGCACACGCACAGGGAGTGGCAGAGAGAGAGGGAGAAGTAGGCTCTCTGCTGAGCAAGGAGCCAGATGCGGGGCTTGATCCCAGGACCCTGAGATCATGACTTGAGCCAAAGGCAGACGCTTAACTGCCTGAACCACCCAGGTGCCTCCCCTGCCCCCCCTTTTAAGGTTTGATGTATTTATTAGAGAATTCCTTTGAGAGAAAGATACATTTGGGTCAAAGAATAACAGGAATCATACAGGAGAGAGGGAGGTTGAATTAAGAATCAGTAGAGCAATGGACAGGACAAGCAGAAAAGAGACAAAGGAGGGAGGAGAGAATAAGAAAATGTCCTGAATGGATCCAGAATCAAGTATATTGTTCTTTTTTTTTTTTCAAGTATATTATTCCTTTCATTATCTCTCTTCACAGATTCTCATTACATGTGGAATGCAGTTTTTAGACTATACCATTTATCATAGTAAAAAATTACTTAATAAAAATTTCACTCCCCCCAAATATACACCCTAACAGCAGAAGAAGGGAAATAATTAAGATCAGAGCAGAAATAAATGATACAGAAATTAAAAAAAAAAACAACACAATAGAACATATCAACAAAACTAGCAGCTCGTTCTTTGAAAGAATTAAGAAAATTGATAAACCCTTAGCCAGACTTACCAAAAAGAAAAGAAAGAACTCAAATTAAAGAGGAGAGATCACAACCTACAGCACAGAAATACAAACAATTATAAGAGAATATTATGAATACTTACATGCCCACAAATTGGGCAATCTGGAAGAAATGGATAAATTCCAGGAACCTATAAACTACCAAAACTGAAACAGGAAGAAATAGAAAATTTGAACAGACCCACAATCCTTTTTTCTCTTTTAATGCTTCAGTGTCTTGGGTCCCTCAGCATAACTCTGGGTCTCATTAATCCCTTCCCCACAACATTGACCACAATGGCTCCTATTTCTGCCCAATCCATGAACTGCTCTCCACCACAGCCATCGCTTTAAGAGACAACTGTCTCTGACACTGACTGCCTCGAGGAGCAAGCCACCTAAATTTAAATCAGTATAGCCTCCTGGGATATCATATGCTTCCTAACACCTCCTCATCAACCCCACTCGCTGTGTGTTTTTACAAGCTATCGTAACTTCAGTGAAAATATTGTTTTTAGAATGCAGTTATCTGCTCTCCAGAGAAAGAGTGTTAAATTAATTTATAGAACAACAGACTCTGTCATCAACTGATATTATCCTGAAATGGCATATGCTCAAAATCGGGCAGTAGGGAATTCAGCTGCCTGCCTAAGGTACGTGGACACATGGAGGCGTAAGGTGGCAGGTGTTTAGTTGCTAGTTTGCACGTTGAAACCTGCTCCCAGCATCTTCAAGGTAACTGAAAAGGTCACCTGTTAACAGGGCGAGTGAGGTTTTGCTGGCCACAGATGCCATGTGAAGGCTTCCTTGTCAAAGGTTGGAGATTCGACTCAGCCCCTCTAAATTGAAATTATGAATGGTTACATATTACCCCAATAGACAAGCTGGAATTATCACTTGGTTTGCAAAAACATTTTTCACGTTTATTGTTTCACTTTTGTCTTCCTAAAGTCCTGTCTGCCCTTTTCTTAGATGAAGCTTCAGAAATACATGCAACAGTCAGCAGAGAGAAGCTGCCATTTGCTTTGTCCTTAACCAGAATACCTGGTTACCTTTACCACTGATTATCTGGATGGCCCTAAGATACGATTTAATCTCTCTATGCCTCACTCTCTCATCTGCAGAATGTTTATTGTGGGAGGCTGCAATAAGGCTTGAGACGGGGACCAAACCAGGCCCTGACTTGCGCCTCCTTTAAAGTCCGAATAACCTGGGATGCCTGGGTGGCTCAGTTGGTTGGGCAGCTGCCTTCGGCTCAGGTCATGATCCTGGCGTCCTGGGATCGAGTCCCACATCAGGTTCCTTGCTCGGCCAGAGCCTGCTTCTCCCTCTGCCTCTGCTGCCACTCTGTCTGCCTGTGCTTGCTTGCGCACACTCTCTCTCTCCCTCTCTCTCTCTCTCTCTGGCAAATAAATAAATAAAATCTTTAAAAAAAAAAATGTCCGAATAACCTACCAAAAGTTTTAGGACAGGAAAAGTTGAGTAGCAATTCGGTTGGGGTCATAAGTTCGTGGCTGGTCCTTGCTGCCCTAGTACAGCCCATAAATTACTTTCAGGTTTGCTGTATCAATACAGAACAATGGTACTGGCATCAGCCATTTGGCATCACAAGGTCTGCTTATAGTTACTTGTGAAACTTATTATGGGAACTCGTGGTTGTTTAACTAGACACAGGTGTATTGCTTCTCCTATTGTAACATCACTATATATATGGCCTTAATGCTTTGAATCAACTTAGTACTGTTGGACATCCTCCTCAGTGCTCCTCCTTCCCCCATCTCTCTTCTTCTTGAGTTCTTTTCTTCATCCTCTTACCCTCACATTCCTGGTCGATTTGTCGCGCCAGCCGCGACAGTTTATACCATAGAATTTTTTGGACAAGAATGTGTAAGCATGTAGTAACATTGCCTAGTACATTGTATCCAACAGTCATCTGCTACTGTTTTTGTTTTTGTTATTATTATTATTATATTAATATTGTTATTGTGATGATGATAGGAAGCTTCTCACAGATTTTATTTCAGCAACTCTAGGTGGATTGCATTGTTATCTGCATTGACAGATAAGAAAATGGCAGTTCCAGAAAGAGGAAGTAAATCACTCAAAGTCACCTACCTGGGAAGTGACCAAGTTTAAAGTTGAACCTGAGTCTCCCCCACTTCAAAGACAATATTCATTATCACTTAACTATATACCCTAAAGGGGCTTTGCCAGGGGTTATGATTGTTTGCTTTCTTATCTAGACTATGTCCATGGACAATGCCTCTCTTTTTCAAGGAATACATGTTGACATTTTACGGCATCTCCCGGATGATCATATTGCTCAGCTCTAAATGTGTCCTGGACCCAAAAAAACAAAGTGTTTTTTAATTCATGCTTGGAAGAATGTAGTTGAATTTGAGCCTGATGTTTCACCCATACAGAAAAGTTGAAATTAGGTACACCCAGAGTGCTTAGCAATGGATCTCCCACTCTAATGGGAAACTGTAGAGGAGGGACCCCTGACAGTCTACAACATACCTTCTCTTCAATTATTTCATTTTGTTATCAATCTGCCCAGTCGTTCCTCAGGCTACTGTTACTGCTTTCATCGCACAAATGGAGAAATTGTGGCTCAGAAAGGTCTGGTAGGTGGCTCACAGACACACAGCAAGAATGTAGCCCTGGTGTTTTGATTCCCAGTTTTGTGATTTGTTGCCTTTGAAAATAAAATTGTACATTAGGGAGAATGTAATCCTCAAACCCTCGTGTGAAGGCTGAACTATCACTGTGCCCTTGATGGTGACAAACAATCCTCCAACAGGAACAGAGCCTTGAGTCAGAAATCTGGCTGTTGAGACTGGCCAGAAAAAAAATTCCTAGCCTGCTTTTGTTGGGAGAGGGGGAGGGAAGAGTTTTCTTCCCAGGCTCATTGTAGACAAACGACTCTCAGTAGCTGCTTTCTGGAAGCAAACGTGAGAAGAGCAGCCTGCAGATGAATGTAACGAGCGAATGGCAAAAAGTTCCATTTGCATCTGCTTGGAAATATGTGTAGGAGCACTTCATGCCAACTGCCTGTCAGTTCTTAGCGACTTGTTACATAAGGTCTCCGTTCTCCCAGCTCTGCACCAAATGAAATTAAGAAGCCTTAGCTGCAGTCTAATTACCAGTCTACAGCACCATTTCAGGCAGGAAAGGCACAGTTATGATAAATATTTCATAGAACACTCAGCAGAGTGAAAGCAATGAGGTGAAAATACTGGCGGCGGCAAGAGGAGAGCTGACTAGAAGAAGGATTTGTAGCTGGTATAGCTTGATTGAAACTAGGATTCATCCACCCCAAAGACATAACAACTTCAGCAAAGGGAGCTGGGCTCCAAGGGGCCATGAAAACCTGTTCCTTTCACTCATCAAATGGGGTCACCTTTGTCTGACTCAATCTGAGCTCCCATTCTATCAACTAAACACAGACACCAGACCCCAACAGCACTGAGACAGCCAAAGGGTAACTTTTCATGAGAATGATGCATACCAGTGGTTCCCAATCTGGTGTCTTCCTGGATCCTGAAAGATAACAACAGTGCCTATAATGCAGACACTGGAAAAACTATTAATTTGCTACTGTTTTTAATGTATCTTTAGCATATGGGTGGATCCATCAAAACGGAACAGAGTATGAATAAATACAGTTAGAGTTAAATCTTTTATATGGACAAAATATTTGAAAACATGAGTCTCTTTCTTCTCAAAGTCCCATTCAAGTGAAAGGCCAGGAATAAAAATGTTCTAAAATCACAGGACAAAGGGAAATTGAGAGGATGTGATGGTAGATCAGAAAGGTCAACACAGTTTTAGAAGATGGACAACAGAAGGATGAGTCGTGATCAAGGGTGGAGAGAGTTGAACCTCGAAGCCTGAAATGAAAGCTTGCTTAAAAAGAAGGAAGTCAAATCATGCCTTGAAATGATAGGAAATTCAGATTTTAGAATCAGCAGGTACTTCCATCAGGTGAGAAGAGCTGGGCAGCTGAAGAAAGGAGAACTGGTTGAAAGTCAGTCTATGGACTGGCTAGCCCCTCGGATTTCCTGTGCCCCACTCCCGATGTGCTCTGCCTGAGAGTATCCCACTATGCAAATGACTCTGTTATCCCAGCAAGACCCTGAAGCTTTATCTTTGCACGACTTGAATCAGAGACGCTCCAGACAAGGGGATGATACAGGAGCCGGATGGAGAGAAGGGTAAATACATGATAAAGCAAATACAGCAAAGTGTTCATTATACAGCCCAGATGGGAGTTCTGTGGGTGTTCTCCGCATGTTTGAAAGGTTTCACGAGAAAATGTTAGAGGAAAAATTCACCCTAAATCCCATCTGTTCTCCCCATCTCTACTCCTAGCTCCCTAAGTGCAAATTCCCTCCATTTTACCTGAATGACTATAATAATCCTGCAACTGCTCCTCATGCTTTCCCCTTGGCCCTTAGCAAATTCTCAACAGAGAAACTAGAGGGATCTTGTTAAAACAGAAGTTACCTCATGCTACAACTGCTCAAAACCCTGTGTGACTCCCCATTTCCCTAAGAGTAAACTACTACGCCCTTTAAAAAAAATATTTATTATTATTATTATTATTAACAACATATAATGTGTTATTTGTTTCAGGAGTACAGGCCTGTGATTCATCAGTCTTATGCAGTACACAACACTCACCACAGCACATGCCCTCCCCAACGTCCATCACCCAGCCTTCTAAAGGCTTCTGAGTTCCCAGATGATCTGGACTCCTGTTATCTCTCTGACTTCACGTCCTAGACCACTGCCTCTCCCATGCTCTGTACTAGCCATACTGGCCTTTATGCTATTTCTCAAACACACCAAGGCTACTTCAGCCATGCTCTTGACTTGGTGTTCCTCCCGTTTAGAAGACACTTTGCCCCACGACTGCCAAGTTAACCCCTCAACTCCCTGATGCCCTGACAATCTCCCACTTTCTTGAGGAGGCTCTGCTCTGGCACTCCCAACCTGCCTGACCCTGCCCTACTTTTCCTTTCCCAACCTATCAAGGGTTTTATCACTTTCTAGCCAAGTGTTTACATATTTATTATGTTCCTTGTCTGAACAATATAATCCCTCCAAATTAAGGTTGCCAGATTTATCATACAAAAATACAGGAAACCCAGTTAAGTTTGAAGGTCAGATGAACAACAAATATTCTCTTGGTTTAAGTATGTCCCCTGCAATATTTGGAACACGACATATGTATATGTATTTGTTGTTTACCTGAAATGATATACATTCTCTGTTTTTAGTCTGGCAACCTCCCACGCCAACACACAAAGAAACGCACAGAGGAACAAAAAGGTTCTCAAGGAAGTCAGGGTTCGTCTGTGTTTTTCTCTGATATATCTTTAGTTTTCAACCAGTGCTTATTTCATAATATATGTTCAGTCAGTGTATGTTGAACAAATGATCTCACATTTTCTCAGGATGACCCCTAAGAAAACAAGGGAGTAATCCACAAAAGACATGTGATCCAGGAAACAGGGGATCCAACATAAGAGCAAATTAAAGTCTCGGTTGACATTGTGAGGCTGACCTGAGGAAGGGGGAGACACGGAGGGACAGAAATGAAACCCCTAGATTGGCTGGTGTATCTGCCTATGACGGCATTGTGACAGGCTATACCATTCTCTAAGGAGATCTGGTAAAGGTTTCGCAGTCCTACTTAGGAAAAGAGAACTGGCAACAAAAAGGAAAAGTAATCATGGCACACTCCAATATTTACATGGTTGTTAGAAAGTAAACACTGAATACCTCTTTGACCAACATTGGTATCACCAACGATGCCGGACAAGCAAGAGGAAGGAAGTCGACGTGTGTGGTGTGGTGAGGTGGATGGGACCTTAGACCACTCACTCATCATCTTCCTACTCCTGCTATTCTGAGTTTATGAGTCTTCCATAGAAAAATGTCTAAAATGGAAGAAGTAAGATAGACTAGCATAATTATATTATTTGGAAACCTGGAGATAAATAGAAGAAACAGCTATAAAAGATGAAATGAGCTACTTCTGAGGGAACTCAAGAGAAGGAATGAGTAGGAGGAGGCAGGAGGAAGCAGGGCAGGCTTATAGTTTGGGATCATAAATCTTACAGCACCATTATGTTACCTGTGTACCTGTATTTCTATATAAAAATGAAAATTAAATTTAGGAAAACAAAATCCAAAAAAAGAATCAAGTTTCCGAAACAGGAAAAAATATATATTTAATCATCCAGAAAATTATTTTTTTGCGATGAAGACCTTCTTCCTCTTTGCAAACTAGCAGGCAGGCTCTCATATACTTCCTGATATAAGGATGCAATTTTACCTGAAATCACTGCAAAATTAATGATGGTCTTTTTTTTCCCCTTTGACATACTTCACAGAAGAACACTCAGACCTTAGGCACAACGTGGCTACCTAATATCAAATGTGTTCTAACATTTTAATTGTACTTTATGGTTTACAAAATCCTTTCTAACATCATTTCATGTTATCCTCTAAAGTCACTGTTCAAATTATTTTCAGATTACGCATATTTGGATTTCTCCCAACATCAAACAAAATCATCACAATATCCTCAGATAAGACTATGACATGAACTTAGGAATGCAAAGTTTTGTGATTTGCATGGTTTTCCTTTGTTTGTTTTATCTTTCCCTTTCCCACATTCCTGAGTCTTGAACAATGATAAATCTCAGCATTTCTCTTCCAGAAACTTTCTTTCTAAATCAGGATTGCTTGTTCTTCCTATTTCATTCTCCACTCTAATAAATTACCAGGCACCTTCCACGGCTCGGTCGCTGCATTCCTGTAATCCTAATTGGCTCCCCAAAACTTCTCTGAGGCACCAAAGTGCTTCTCTTCCATTAACTCAGTTTCTTCCCTTAATTAATTTTTTAAAAGATTTTTATTTATTCATTTGTCAGAAAGAGAGAGCACACAAGCAGGGGGAGCAGCAGGCAGGGGGAGAGGGAGAAACAGGCTCCCCACTGAGCAGGGGCTCCATCCTAGGACACTAGGATCATGACCTGAGCCGAAGGCAGACCCTTAACAGACTGAGCTACACAGGTGTCCCTCTAACTCTTATGCTACTTAAACCATTCAAGAAAATAGAAGAATAATATAAAAATGTTCATCTTTCATTTTTCAAAATGAGTAGGTGAAGTTTGGAGCTCATTTCTGATTATCCAGTCTTCTTTAAAACGAAGTCCAGAAGAACTGAACAATTCTTCACACACTGTCTATCCCTTCTTGCTTCAGGGATGAGTCACATGCTCACTTACAAAGGAGCCTATTGTTCCTTTGGGGCCACCCAGAGGTCCCACTAGGGAGGGTGACACAAATGGTCTTGATAAAAGCCACACACAACTCATTCCTTAAAAAATTATCACCAAACACTGCTTGCTCAGATTCACCGTTTCCAGGCATGAACGCTCCAAACTCCCAGGCTGACTTTTTTTGCTTTTAAATTGACTTTTGCCTCCCAGAAAGCTGGTACCTTTCATGTCAGAGTTTATACTGAAACTTTCACCAGATCATCTTTTACTTCTTTGTTTCTATAATTGTATAGCCCTATTCTCTCCTTTCTGTAGTTTTGATTTTTAAAGTCTTTCGTCAGTGCCTGTGTTGGGGGGTGGTGTGGGTGTGTTATATACACACATATAGTTAGAGAAATAACTTACATAAATTTATTCCATGCCATGTAAATGATACACATGCATCCATATCCCCACATATTTTTTTTTCCCTTCAACTATTAGAGGGGGTGTTGTTTGTCTAATGAGGACCTGGCTGGCCCAACGGAATGACTGTATATTTCTTTAGTCCTACTCTAATAAAAATGTACATTTCCTCATGACAAAATGCACAGAACACATCCTCAGCCATTTGGGTCTTCTGGCCACTTCCTTTCCTCTCAACAACCCACAGCATGTGCTGGCATGTTCCTGTTTTTACAAATGTCTTGATATACTTCAGGAACTTTCCAGCATCGCTCTATCTCTTCAAGTCGACAAGAAGCTATGATTTTTCTGATAAACACTTTCCTGTGTCCCTTTTATTCTAAGTTCAGTTATGATGGACAAACAGCACTATCTACTCACCGACAACTAGACTCCTCACCGACAACTAGAATCTATACTTCCTAACACCCTGCTTCAGATTCAGCTAAACCTCTAGTCAAATGCTCGTTTATGTCAGGACCTTGTACCCAGACCCCATCCTTACTTGTTAACAGAAATATCACCCTGGCTGACAGACTGAGGCCATCCCCGTCTCTAAAGTATGGGTCCAAGACAGCCGAGATGACAACAGTGTAATTCACTCTGGTTCTTTGTTTTCAGTGTCCTCTTTTGTTTGTTCTCATATCTTTGAAGGCCACCCAGAGCTCTTTCCTGTCACTCGGCCACTCATTTTCTCTAGCATCTAACAAACTTCTGTGGCAAGATGAAAACAAACTTTTCATAATTCATGTTAAAGTCCTAGGTAGCTATCAGATTTTAGATCTCTCCTTTCTCATTTGTACAGAATAGAATCCATACAAATAATTTAATGAAAGTGGATACTCCATATTTTGCTCATTAGCTTCTAAGGTACTTATTAAAAGCATGACTGTCTGAGGTCTGGAAGGGCACAGGACCTTCCGGCTGGGATGTACTATCCATCAACACCAAAATGCCAGGGTCTTCGAAGTGTGACATCAGGACCTAACCCTCTCCCCTTCCTGCCCTCCCTGCCCTTTTTGCCTAGTTCGTTTGGAGAATGTTCCTTCCTTATCTTTTCTAGCCTTTCACACAGTTTGACAAAACTCCGTTATCCAGCCTTCCAGACCCTTCACTGTTCATTTCTTTTTTTTTTTTTAAAGATTTTATTTATTTATTTGACAGAGAGAGATCACAAGTAGGCAGAGAGGCAGGCAGAGAGAAAGGAAGAGAAGCAGGCCCCCTGCTGAGCAGAGAGCCCGATGCGGGACTCGATCCCAGGACCCTGAGATCATGACCTGAGCCAAAGGCAGTGGCTTAACCCGCTGAGCCACCCAGGGGTTCACTGTTCATTTCATTCTTAAATCTCAAACGTACTCCATTTCTTCTCTGTCTCTCCCAAATCCTAAGAGGTATTCAGGAAGGGGACTTAATCTCACCTGATCTGTCTTTGCTTTTCATTCGGAGACTATTTGGTCTTGGATGGAAGCTATTCCTGTTACAGTGTCTTCACCTTTGTACGAATCTTGCTCTTGTCTATGCCCTCATTTTATTTTTATTTCTCCCCTGAGCTAAATTTTTATAGGCTGTTTTATTTCCATGTTCTTTGATGCTCTGGAGCAAAAGCAGGTCTTCTCTGTGTACACCATGTTTTAAATTTCTTTTTATTCTAACATAATTTGAGTCATCTCCCACATGTCTTCATCAAGTTTGCTCTGATAAAGGTTTGCAAAGGATGCTATGGAAGCCCTCTGGAAATACCTTGAGGAGTAAGGGTTCTCATTAATATTTCTTGGAGGAAGTCATCTGAAGCTCAAAGAGTGCCTTCTTGGGATCTTGCTGGATAAAGAAGCAATAGAAGGACATCCCAGTCTGTGGGAAAAGCATGTGCAAAGGGACAGAACATAATATAGTGCGGTCTATGTATAACAGTGAATGGTTCACTACTTCCACAGCTGAGATGCAAGAGGGATAGAGAGAGACATCTAAGAGATATGTCCAGTGAGTTAAAAAGTGACCAAGCGTAAGAAGACCATGAATCCCTTTCCATGCACATGAGAGAAAAAAGGTCCCTGACATATTTTAGGCAAGGGATTGGCATGACAAGATGTCTCCTGCACAGAGATCACCCAGAGACCCACAGAAGAGTCAAGACTTGCATGGAGCAAAAGAGATTAGATAAGAGACACAGTATGTAGGGAAGAGGTGAAAATGACCAAGATTTTGACTGAAATAAAGAGAAAGGGGTTGCTTGAGGTGAACTGTCTGTTGTACTTTCACTGGTAAGTAGCTTCATGAGCTATCCCTTCCAGCTCCTGACATTCATTCTGCTTTATGGGAGACAACAGAAGATGGTGAGCATTATGTTTCAACGCTTTATCTTGACATCTCTCCTGGCCCGAGGCTGGGCACCACATAGTTACAGGATCCCAGAAATGGAAAGAATTTGTTCACAGAGATGTTCTCAGGAGGAAAGGATGATTTAGGGAGTGCACCATGACACATGGCTCTGGATAGGGGATGGGTGGAACAGACTCAGAACAGAACCCATAAGCTGAAAAGCCAACCCACATTAAGCAGTCGCCAAGCCCAATAGGCTTGCATGTCTGATCTTTCTTAAATTGATTCCGCGATTAGTCCCACTGGCCATTGTCAAGACTTTATTCTCTTTCTTGAACAAGCAATGGTTCTGGTTAGACTTCCCAACACTGCTAGTTTTTATTTGGGGCCATTTGGATTGCATTTGATTAGATGTAACAACAACAACAACAAAAACATGTTGACAATGACTTCCAATTGCTCTGCCTTTCTTTCCAGGGCCCATGTACACACTGCTGCAAGGTTGAACTGACTCTTTACTTGAGAATCTTTGACATGTACATTTTAGGTTCTTACAAATTTGGTCCGAACCCAACTCTTTAGCTTTCTTCCCCTTAATACCTACCTTACTCAGTCATTTAACCAAACATTGCTGTTTCCTGAATGTTACCATTTTTTTGTAACAAAATGTTCTCCTTAATAACATATATAAATTTATCCTAAATCTGTTCCTTTCCTGGATGCTTTCATGGCTTTTATACCTTCCTATTTCCAAATCAGATGCCATTTTCCCCTCTTCTCAATCACTCTCTTGGAATACTTTTTATTGTAATTGTTTGTTTATTTCCTTCATCTCCTATAAAATGAAGAAGAGGGAAAAGAAATGCTTATTGTGAACATTGCGTCCCACCCAACATTTTATCCTCCACAGTGGCAACACTAGGTTCTTTGTCCTTTCTATTCTTTCTTCCATAAAATACTCACTAAGAAACTATCATATGGCAGATAATATATTAGCCACCGGGAATCTATCATATAGAATAAATCCAACATTTCCCTGCCTTCATGGAGCTTAGAGACTACTGAAGAAACAGACAATGAACCAAATAAATGCAAATGTGATGGGTGCCATAGAGGACAATTCCAGGGAGCTAAGGGATCAAAAAACATGTTCTGAAAGTCAGTCTAGATTAACGGACTCAGCCACCATTCTCAAATCCCTCTCTTTTTGCTTCTATGCTAGAGACTAATAAATCAAAATACTCACATTCTCTGCTTTCCTTGCAGTAGGGGTGGCTATAACTCTGTTGGCCAACAAGTGGTAAGGGGAACTCAAAAGAGGCCATGACTGGCACCACTCCTTCCACCTTCTTCCTGCCTTAAACTCAGACTCACTGTCTCCAGCTCACAGCAGCCATCTTAAAACCATGAGGGCAGAAAGGTGAACAAGGAAGTGGGTAACACTAAGGGCAGCAGACCTAAAGATGAAAGAAGCCCTTGTCCCTTGATGGGATCAGTGTGTTGGTTAATGAAAAGCAGGGGTAACCAATCTCTGAGCCTCACTCTTTGTGAAGTTCAAGCCATAGTCAACACAGTTTTTGTTACATCACATCAAAGGCAATCCAAATGGCCCCACGGGAAAACTGACAGTGTTGGGAAGTCCAAGAAAACTGCCTGAAGATGAGCCTTGAGGGATTTGTGTGTTCCTCTATCAAAGGAAGTTGGGGGCAACAGCAGGCAGAGAACATTCCAGCATAGGAATCAAGGTGGGCCCTGATGTGGAGTCCTCAGCTCACTGGAGATGCTGCAGAAGCATATGCGGTGATCATGGTGATGAAAACAAAGGGGAAGCATCAGTATGCCAGCCGGAAGTACCAGGCAGGAGTCCTATTGAGCCATTTAAGGACTCTGGTATCTAAATTCAATGCAAAACCTTTTAAGGACTCTGAGGGGGGAAATAATGTGTTTAAACTTTTATTAGCTCATTCTAGCTACATGGTGATCACTAGATAGAGTGGATCTAGTAGACCAGTCTGGAGGCCAGAGCGGTGGTCCCGGCTAAAGATGGTTGCCTGGGCAAGGTGATGGGTGGCTGCCAGAATATTTCTTACAGTGTCCCAATGACCTCATTCTCGCCTCACAGCACCCCCAGGGTTGACATGATTGTCTTCCTAGAATGTACTGCTGATGCACAGGTGGGAATCATGTCATCCTCTCTGACATGATGTGAGGAAGGTGGAGGGAGGAAGGTACACATTCCCCATTTGATGGAGAAAAGTGAGACACAGAAGGCAATATGCCTTACCAAACACTTCACGACTTTAGAGAAACTTCCAGAACAGGCACTCAGATCCAAGTCTGCATGTCATGTTAGAAAAACTTGGGTGTTTCAGTCAGTTAAGCCTCTGACTCTTGATTTGGGCTCAGGTCACGATCTAAGGGTCATGAGATCGAGCCCCACATCGGGCTCTGCCCTCAGTCTGCTTGAGATTCTCTTCCTCTCCCTCTGTTTCCCCTCCTGCCCTTGCTTGTGCTCTCTCTCTAAAATAAATACAACTTGGGACACCTGGGTGGCTCAGTGAGTTAAGGCCTCTGTCTTCAGTTCAGGTCATGATCCCAGGGTCCTGGGATCGAGCCCCGTGTACGTTGCTTCCTCCTCTCTCTCTGCCTGCTTCTCTGCCTACTTGTGATCTCTGTGTGTCAAATAAATAAATAAAATCTTTTAAAAAAATAAAATAAAATAAATACTACTTATTTATTTATTTTGTGGGACTCTATCCCAGGACACTGGGATCATGACCTGAGTGAGACAAAGGCAAACGCCTAACCAACAAAGACACCCAGGTGCCCCAACTGACCTTTACTTTAAATTGCTTCATATTTTATAACAGCCTATAACAAAGCTATAAACACAGATAAGACATATTTCAGAGGTAAAGCATATTTCTTTTTTGTTAATTAATTGTGTAAAGTGATATAATTTTCTTAAATCTAGGGGTCATAATACTGTTCCAGGCTATCAGATTTTTTTCTACTTCAGCTGATCAATTATTGACTAGCAGATGATTTTCTAAAAGTATCTCTGTCACGTTACTGGCAATCCCAAGACAAATGACACCTCATAAGGCCCTGTACTTCTTCCTCTATCACAATAGTAATCAAAATAATTATGTATACCTTTATTTAACTACTTTCTTCATCACAACTTCATCTATTTTAGAAAAATAGGTTAGCTAGAATTATCTCCCTAGTGATTGACACAATCCCCAGTATATAGCATTAATTACAAATATCTATTAAACAATAACAAATAATTATCATGTAATTACTAATTAGTAAACACTGTGCTAAAGACTTTAAATGCAACATCTCATTTAATTTTCACATTAATCTTATGAAGCAGATATAATTACCAGTTTAGAGTTGAGGAAAATGAAACTGAGAGATGTTATTTATTTAATCACAATAAATAGTAAATCACAGAGCTGGGATTCAAACTCAGAGCACTTATTTATATATGATACTGCCTCTCTTAAATATATGAATGAGTGAGTAAGCCAATGAATAGATTGATTGAATTTGTTGATGATTCATGAGGCATTATAAGTCTTTCCCCTATTAGTACAAACCCTAGACTAATGAACAAGTCTAAAAATCATGTGTTCATGAAGTTACCATCACATGCTTTTACATGAGTTTTTCTCAACTCAGGGGACATTTGGCAATTTCTGGAGACATTTTTGGGTTTCAGAAGTGGGAGGGGAAGTTGCCCTGGCCTCTAGTGGGTAGAGGTTATGGGGGCTGCTAACCTTCCTACCTGGCACAGGACACTCCCCACCCCCACCCATCAAGGAATTATCAGGCTTATAAGTCAATAGTGACAAATCTGAGAAACCTTGTTCTATAATATATGGCTGTTCCCATGAAGTCAAATCATACTGAAACCATTCCTATAAAACACACACACACACACACACACACGTTTTAATCATCTACCCAACCTCAGCCATTTCTCGTTTCTCCTGCTGTTTCACTCACATGAGATTAACATGCAAGATTCACAAAATAATACTGACTACAGGAATAATAGAAGAGATGATGGTGGTGGCAACATTCATTTCTCTTGCGGGGCAGCAGTGCCTTGCTACAACCAGACTCAAGGAGGCAATGTGCAGCATTTCCTATGGCAGAGGCACTAGGACACCTTAAAGACAGATGACCACGTGACAAGCAAGAAGTCAGGAAGCCATTCCACTTGGGCCAGCAGCTACGCCCTATTACATAATTGAAAAGGGGAGGGAAATGCATAAATTCCCACAGACACATCTCAACATTATTTAACATTTGTTTCAAAATGACTAGCAAGGCGGTGCCTGGGTGGCTCAGGTCACGATCTGGGGTTCTGGGATGGAGTCCCACATGGAGCGCATATCAGGGCTTCTCCCGCTCTCTCTCTCCCACTCCCCCAGCTTGTGTTCCCTCTCTAGCTGTGTCTCTCTCTCTCTCTGTCAAATAAATAAATAAAATCTTAAAAAAAAAAAAAGGACTAGCAAGGAACCAAGCTGTTTTCAACCTCGAATACCAGTCAATGTAACATGTAGCAGAATTGCAGTTATGAATCTGGGCACTAGGTGGCAGCAGCACACAAATGCGGGATCATCCCCACCTGAAAAATTAAGTGTTGCTCTTGTTTAAATCCATTTGAACAAGAGAGGTAAACGTGATTTTTTCCCAGTATTTCTCATCATTGCCTTTTATTTAATTTACTGGACTGAAAACTTTGCAGTTGCTTTTTCTTCCGAATAAATATACTTTTCAACTCTAGAATATTTGCTTATGTGAGAGTAACAAATGCTAGGTGTGCATGTGTACACACACTCTCTCTATACATACACTATATACATATAATTATATTCATGTACATAAGTTGTATATATATTGCTTGTAATTGAAAAAGTGATACACATTCATTCTATAACAATAATGATAGTGAACATGAAATGATAATGTCAGTTACTTTCTATTGAGCATTTTATCTCATTTAATACTTTTAACAACTTTATGCAAAGGTATTAGCTTTCTCCCTTTGCAGTTTAATTGCTAAAAATCACAGAGATCGAAAAACCTGACCAGACTCACGCAGTATAGTAGCTACGTAAGTGGGATTCATGTCATACACTTCAGTGAGCTCCAAGTCTGCAAGATTTTTGAGATCAAGAATCTCGTCTTTATTTTCCCTCACCAAACATGGGTATGTGCTACCAATGTAGTAGATCAGTTGTAAGAATAGCTTGTGACTATTTGATGGTGTTAAGGAAATATAATTCATGTGACAGAATGAAAGCAGTGCATGGATGCATGTTAAAATGCGGATTACCCAGGCACCCAAGTAGCACAGCAAGTTAGGCGCCCAAATTTGGTTTCAGTTCAGGTCTTGATTTTAGGGTTGTGAGATCAAGCCCCACGCAGGGCTCTGTGCTCAGTGCAGAGTCTGCTTGGGTTTCTGATCCCTCTCCCTCTGCTCCCTCCCAGCCCCCTCTTTTTTTAAAAAAAGATTTTATTTCTATTATACTTATATAACAGAAATTTATATTATCTATTTATGCATTATAATTTAAATGTAATATAAATATATTATTTTAAAAGATTTTATTTATTTATATGAAAGAGAGAGAGAGAACAGCAGGGAGCAGCAGAGGGAGAGGGAGAAGCAGGCTCCCTGCTGAGCCAGGATCCTGATGTGGGGCTCCATCCCAGGACCCTGGGATCATGACCTGAGTTGAAGGCAAACGCTTAATCAACTGAGCCCCCCAGGTGCCCCAATAAATAAAGTATTTTTTTTAATGCAGATTACCAAGCTCTGCCCCAGACTAATTAAACCAGAACTTCTTAAAGAGAGTAATTTTCTTAAAAGTCTTCAGTTGACTCTAATATGCAGCTATCATTGACACCCTATAGTTGTGACTATGAGAGTAAAGTTTTGAGTAGTTTTCTTGCTTCTTTTTGATGAGCCCTCAAATACAGAATGGAAAATGCGAGAAAGCATGGAGAAGGTTATGAAAATGATGTTTGGCCCTAAAGGAGAACCCACACTGAGAACATCACACCCACGTGTGTTCTGTTATGTAATCAATCTTGTGACTTCAGTGACAAAGACGGGAATCTTTTTTTGTCTATTTTCATTAACAACATATTCATGCAAGGCCAAACTTCACAGAAGTTAGTGGTGCCTACAGTTAGAATCTTCTTTGTCCTACACTACTGATGACCTTATAGGATTTCAGCAAGATGTTCAAGCTGTATCTTAAGATGTGATTTTTTATTAATACCAACTCTAAATCACAATTATTGAACACGATGGACAAGTGGTAACCGACTGCTATACGAGTACATGGGTGAGTGGAAGGAGAGTGACTTGCTAAGTGAGGAGAAGATTCATGGCTGGTCTTCTTGGTTAATCTTCAAAGCCCACTATAAGGGTTGCTTGGTCATCTTTACCAGCATCCCTATCTAGCCAATTGTTTAAAAAATAACGAAGACTGGGTGCCTGTGTGGCTCAGTCATTAAGCCTCTGCCTTCAGCTCAGGTCATGATCCCAGGGTCCTGGGACTGAGCCCCTCATGGGGCTCCATGCCCGCACGAAAACTGCTTCTCCCTCTCTCACTCCCCCTGCTTGTGTTCCCTCACTCACTGTCTCTCTCTCTGTCAAATAAATAAAATCTTTTAAAATAGTAATAAAGATTGATGCTGACACATTCAATAAGACTCTCCTTTCCGTATTTTTTTAAACAAACTGATTTAAATGCAGATCCATTTTCAGAAACAAGGGTCTGGCAAAGCTTTATGATGGTTCTAACCTAACTGTGAGATATAATCAGGACCACTTCATGCTGTTATGAAGTCACCACGGCCAAAGTGGTTTGCCTTTGGAAAGACAAAATAATAAGTGAGTGGGGCTTTTTTGATGTTGCTGTTTGCTTGGTTGGTTTGTGTTGCTTTGGTTTTTAACCAAAGCTTTCATGGAATAAACGAAGTCCTTTTGCAGGACTTACCCAAGCGGAGGTCTGCCTTGTTACGTATCGTCCTCCTCTGTGTTCAGAATCAATCAAGATCGCTATCTGTAACTCAGCGTAAAAGCAATTTGTGGATGTGCTGGCATGTTGGCAGCTTCCAGAATTACAATGCCAACTTCTCCATCAAAGTAAAATCATCTATGTTAATCGTTTGTTTTTGTATCTGTCTTCCTGTAGCCTCCATCCTGAGGAGCAGCACTCAGCACTTGGAGGCTAACATCCCTTCCCATGAAGGTAATAACATTATCCAGCTTTGAATGGCAGAAAGCTCAGAGCGAAAAATCTAAGTGCTGCGTGCTGGTGCGGTGACAAAAGTCAAGCTGGAAACACGCATGGCAAAGAGTGCCCAAAGAGGCTTGTGATCCATACAGATTGTCAAGGCGCAGCTGTGGAGGTGACTGGGGCATTCCCAGATTCCCAAGACGCCAGCAAAGTCCTGTAATCGGCACGTACGTTGTTCTGTTCTGTCTATACTATCGTTCTCGAATATTAAGCAGCTGGTGATTCAGTGCCATCTGGCACTTCCCTGGTAAGCACAGCTCTGATACAGTATGAGCGCGTCAGGAGTAAAGGAAGATAGTTTCCGATGCGGATGATGTGTCAGGATGAGTCAGGGAAACCGGGTGAGAGTGTGGGAGAAGCTGAAGACCCCCTCACTCAGAATGAATAGAAAAAGAGGAGGTGGTAGGCTACCAAATGCTCTGTGCCCCTGACCTTCTTTGTCCATGCAGCCTATAAGGAGGAACCTTCTGAGTGCTGTGGGCCCTTTCTTGTTTCCCTCAGCAATGACACTGGGAAGCATGGGCCTGTGGTACATAGTGGAGGCCGGACTTAGATGATGACACAGCAATAACCCGCACAAGTGAACCAAGCCATCCCCGGTGTAGAATGTGATAGAGGAACTTTGGAGTTGTCTTAATTTTTTCCTCCTTTTTGTACTTGAGGAGAGAGGATGTCCTTGCAATGGAACCACAGGCTTTTGCCTATGATAAGTTAACCAGAGCCTTCTGTGGCCGTGCCAGATGATGCAAAATGGTCTACAAGGGAATCTAACCCGTGACCTCTGACCTTCGAGAGTCAACCACCCGTTGATGAAACCAGGTAGAAAGAGTATCAAGAGAGATGTCTCAGAGATGAAGGTTAAATGTCCTCCTACAAGAGTAGAGTTAGAAGATGACTTGCAAGAACATGTGTGCAGGGCTGGGTTTGGTTTCCAGGCCCTGGAGGAAAGATATGGGTCATTGGCCTGCACCCAGAGAGCACGGCCAGGATGGTGAAGAACAGAACCCAGGACACCTTGCTGGTGGGAAGGGCTGAGTGAATTCTGTGAGTTATTGGCTGCCACTTCATCTAAGCAAATTTTATATATGCCATGATTTTCCTGTATACCCCAGAAAGTAGATATTTTTATCTCCATTTAATAGACAATAGGCTCACAGAAGAGCCATGATGTTCCAGACAACATTGTTCAAATATGGCAGAGCTGGGGAGGGGAGGTCTAGACTGGGTGGTGAGGAATATACACAATCTAGGCTAGAAAGTATGTCTTGAAGATGAGCAATCCAGTGCTTTCCCACTTTTTCCCACAGACGAGGAGCTCTGAAATGATATCATGGCTGGTGCAAGTCGGCTTTACCCAGATTGACTGAGTCTTAACTTTGCTGAGCCTTCAAACAGAGGCTACTGCGTGCCAGTTACATGGCCCAGTAGGATCTCTAGTTCTCCCAGCAAATCTGTCACAGATGCCACGAATCTCCTTTGTACAGAGAGAATTCCTTCTCACAGTAGTTGCAAGCCTTCCTCAAAGGGACATAGAAACACCAGGGCTGCAGCGTGTATTTTATTCTAAAACCTACATTCTTTACACATCTCGTGCTGAGAAAGTCTGTCTGCAAAACATATTAAGAAATAATGTATCCCATTCTAATTAATCAAAAACAAAGCTGTGCTCTACAGAACACAAACTGATTAGCATAAAGAAACAATTAGTATACTACTTTGACCTAAGCCCTGATATTTTGGTGAGCCCAGGCACCGCTGGTGAAGATACCTTTGGTGAAGATACAAGTTCCACTTTTCCTTTCTGAGATGCTAAAATTAGCCTATGGACCCCCATGTCTGCAAGCAAAGACCTGGAGATCAAGGTGGGAACTACTTTGTCATATTAATATAAAAAGAATCCCCATCCATATTGTATTATATTTTATAATATTTTATCCTGAGTCCAATAAACCTCAGGGAGTTTACACACACATCTTTAATTAAAAGCACAGACCAACCGTGATGATCGGCTTTCCATTAAGGTTCCCAGTGAAAATCTGTGAGTTGTTAAAGGGGTTATGAATCTCTTCCTACAGAAACACGGGCACCATAAACACACGAGGGGTAATGAGCGCCAAGCTTTTCTCTCTAAGGGAGAAAAATTACAAAAGAGAAATGATAGATGGTGCTTGCTAGAAATTTTAATTAAACCTGTGAGTGAAAAATTCTGAGTCAGGCCAAGTGGCAGCTGCACTCAGACGTGACCTGCTGTAAAAGCAGAGGCGGGACCCACGTCAGGAAATGGAGCTCCTGTGAGAACAGCCATAATATCCTTGAATTTCATTTAATCCAGCGCTCCATAAGGTCTAGCTCTGAAGGGCCTTCTGGGAGATTCCCCCCCCCCCACCTTGCCCCAGCTGAGTGAATAACTCCGATTACAAAGAAATCTGCTTTTGGTTGCTTAGTGACAGCAGAGTGTAGACCCCAGCATCTTCAGTGTGTGTGCAAGTGTGTGTGTGTGAGTGTGTGTACTGTCCCTTGTTGAAAGCAGTGTGCCTTGTGTGTGTGTGTGTGTGTGTGTGTGTGTGAGTGTGTGTGTACTGTCCCTTGTTGAAAGCAGTGTGCCTTGGCAGACTGCGCTGCTGCCTTTGCTGCAGTAATTAAGTAATGAAAAGCCCTGACCATGGAAGATTCCATAAAGAATTTCCCTAAGAACTATGATTAAAGGATAACCACGATCCATAAAAAGATCATAAAGAAAACGGTTCCTTCTCCTATTGCCCTGCTTTACCAAAAGGGCATTTAGGAGGTGGATCTTTTCTCATCCATACTTCCATTTCCTGTAAGTTGCCTGACACTGGCCTGGTCTGTTAACGTCTACGGTTCTTACCCACACAGCTCTCTTTCGCTTTGGGGGCTGTCAGGAGGTCAAATGTCCTTAATTCAAAGGGCTTTGTCAATCATCATGCATTAAATAAACATCAAGCATCATGACTCTTCTTTTTCCTTTGTCTCTAAACTTCACTTGCTCTCTTTCATCCCACTGTTTGAAACTCAAGAGACTTATGTGGTTGATTGAATGTAATCCTGAATCCAAGTGACAATTAAACTGCTTGCATGTCAACACATTTCATGAGAAAAGTGTGCTCTTTCTTTTTAAAAGCCTCCCTGGACATTGGGGAGGGTATGTGATTTGGTGAGTGCTGTGAAGTGTGTAAACCTGGTGATTCACAGACCTGGGGATAAAAATATATGTATATAAAAAATATATGTTTATAAAAAATAAAAAATAAAAAAAAAAAATAAAAAAAAAAAAAATAAAAAAAAAAAAAAATAAAAAAAAAATAAAAGCCTCCCTGGATGCGTACGTCTCCTGTATGGATTATAGCACAACAAAAACAAAAGCCGCTGCTCAGAAGAAGAGATGGTTTTAGTATCTGTGACTCTTGTGCCTTTCATTTTTATTGCAAATTACAGAACCAAAGCCTTAAATCCAAGGCTGCAATTAATGCGTGCTGATCAGCCTTGTGGTCACCGTGCTCACACCTGATCTCTGTGACATTTACTCTGATATCTGGTGAAAGACACAGTCCACTCACGGTAGCTCCTATCTTCCTTGAGAGTAGTAGAAACATAGTTGGCACACATCTGCCTAGTATAAAGGCCACTTACCTCGTCTCCCCTGCAGGGAGGTGAGTCAAGTGAGTCTGGAACTTTCCTTAAGTGCACAGGCACGGTGCCCCTTTCATCATCCTTTCTTCCATATTTCTGCCTGGGGCACAGAGACATCTTAGACCATGTGTTGGATGGCAGAGAGTTGAGCTGAGAAACCCTGAGTGCCTGAGGACTTGGAAGAACAGAGTCATCCGAGCAGCCCTGGACTTTGACAGTAGAGAAATACACATCTACCTTCTTTAAGCTGCCCATGTTGTGTTTGTGTCTATCACAGCCAACCAATGAAATTACTTTTCCACATCTTCGTTTTCAGAGTCCCTCAAGTTTCAAGAATTCTGCATTATGTCTTGACAATATCTCTTTATTTCAGGGCAATACAGTTGAAAATATTAGGTAACTCTCACATGCAAGACCAAGTACTGGGAGTCTGATGTACTGAGAGAAATCAGTGGGCACAACATGAGATGTACCCCTCCAGTCCCTATAGGGTGCTTGGGACCAGTGCACCTTAACATAGAAACTGAATGATCAGGGGCCAAACATGGGGAGGAAGGAAGTTTTGTTGGACAGCAGGACATTATGGAATAATGACTTAACAATGAGATGTTAGGCAATGGGCAGAGAGTGGAGGTGCATTTCAGAAAAAAGAACAATATTTCCAAAGACCTTTGAGGAAACAACACATGTGTTGAAAGAAGAGAAGTCCAGTGGTTAGAACAGAACAAGAAAGACACCAGAGGTAAGGTTAGAGGAAGTCAGGGTGCAGAACTTTCTACTTTATTCTCCATCATCTCCCCATCACTTTCTAAGATAGGGGGATGGACCAAAAAATGAGAAAGAGGACAAGAGTGCATCAGGAAGAAAATTCCAGGGCCCATTTTTTCAGAAATTTTCTCGTGGGTGAGGAGTTAGAATTTACACCTACACCAGAGAATCAAAGTAGTCCCAGATTCTCGTTCCCCCTCCCCAAAAGGAAAAATACTGAAGGGAGATAAGACAACGCTTAATGGGACCATTGTTTTGCCCTAGTTTATATAAGAATGAATAGACCAGACCAAAATATGCAAGTCATCTCTCTCAACAGAACAATTCTTGTTCCCCTCTGTCTCCAAGCCTTCTCATTTGCAAATATAAAGAAATAAATATAAATCTGCTCTTTGACAGAAGCTGGCTTCTCAGATTTTTTTCCCTTTGTTTCCTACATACATTAATGCCTTCCACTGAACCAGTGAATGCATAACCTCTTTCAACAACCCCTGCTGCACTGAGCTGGGAAAATGCTATAAAAAGGATTAAATAACCCGGGGAGGACACTAGAGGGCAGGTGTTACCTTTGCCTCTGCTGCGATTTCCGCCCACGGACTGACAACCCACCACTAGGACTGTAGGGATGCATGCTTTAATTGGTCTCATTTTCCAGAACTGTTCAAATATAAGGTAATAAATAAATAAATAAATAAATAAATAAATAAATCTGCTACATTTCTCCTCAAATACACTGAGCTTTGTACTTGATCTCCCTGTCATTCCTTCCCTGTTTTTCTCAAGTCGGACTCCTTCTCCTGGTCTAGGTCTTAATTCAAAGATCACCTCCTTGAAGAGGCCATCCTTCAGAGCTTTACCTAAGTCACTCCTCCTAAATCCCATTATTCTCTGCTGCATAAAATGTTTCCTTTGACATTGACCAGAACCCCCAATGACCTTGTGTATTTGCTTACTTGAAGATAATCTGTCTCTACTACAGAGCATTCTCCTCAAGGGCAGTGAGGGACTGTGTCCTACTCACCACTCCCCTCTCAGAAGCTAGAAGATGATTTATGTAATACCCACTAAATAAATGAAGAACCCTCAGTTCTTTGAAACGAGTACTATTATAATTCACATGACGGATGGCTTACAGAGATTTTTAAAAATTTGGCCAAAGTTATGCAGCAAGTTGATGGCAGAATCACACTGACCTCAGAGACTCTTGAAAACTGTATTTCTTTTTATGATTTTTTTTGGGGGGTGGGGGAGGTAACTTCCTATAAGAAAATCACCATTTCGGGGCGCCTGGGTGGCTCAGTGGGTTAAGCCTCTGCCTTCGGCGTAGGTCATGATCCCAGCATCCTGGGATCTAGCCCCGAATCGCATTGGGCTCTCTGCTCAGCAGGGAGCCTGCTTTCCCCTCTCTCTGCCTGCCTCTCTGCCTACTTGTGATCTCTCTCTGTGTCAAATAAATAAATAAAATCTTGAAAAAAAAAAAAAGGAAAATCACCATTTCAAAAATCTAGTTTCTTCTTTGCCTCTTTCTTCTGTTCTATTAATATCCAATGAAGCCCACCCTCAAATACTAGTCACATTTTTCTTTTTCCATTCTTTCTGTCACCGTTTTAATCGATGTTCATATCCTATGAGTAACCTCTTACTTAGTTGCATTTGCCTTGAGTTTCTTCCTGCGGCAATCAATAATTCTGTATATAAACCTCTCCCAAATTAATTGCCTTACATTTCAATTTTATCATGCTCTTGATCAACACCTTCAGTTGCTGTCTAATGTCAAAAAGAACAGTTTTTTACTTTGTTTTCAAGGCCCTCCACAGTTGCCCCCATTGTGCCTTTATCACCTTATTCCCTACTTAAACGCTCATGTGAGCTCCAGCTAACCTGGCCTTTTCACTGTTTAAACATCTCCTGAATTCCTCCTGTTCTTACACCACGCTGATCCTATTGTCCTCCAAAAATGCTCTCCCCCACCCAGATTTCATTCCTTTCTCAAAACACTGGTGAATTTCCACCTTCTCTTTGAAGGCTTTCCAGATAAATCCCACGCACGTGGATCCACCTGTCTCTAAATTTTTCAGTGCCTGGAATAGTGTCCAGCTCATTGTTGGTGCTCAGCAAATTTTTGTCAAATGAATGGCTGGATCTGTAGTTGAAATCATACCCTGTCTTATGGCAACCTTTATTTTTTCTTTTTAAATTTTATTTGTGTTATTAATTCTTGGATCCCTTCCCAACTGTAACTTTTGAGTTATGAGCCATAAATTCGATTCAACTCCTTATATCTTTTGTCTGACAGATTACTCCACATGCTTTAACTGTCAATAGTCTTATTGATAAACTTGTACTCTCTGATTTGTGGTATGGCTCAGAATTTAACAATAACTGCACAGAAAATGATAAATCCTACAGACCTTATCAGAGAGACCACTTGAGATTCAAAGTTAGGTCCCTCCTTCTTCTTTAATTAATGTCTTACCATCATTGACACATTGTGAAAGCAAATTATCAAGTGGGGCCCCTTGTTGTTGGAATACCTAGCTGTATTCCTTTTTAGCTTTTTCGAACCTCATGATATGATAACCTAATGGTTCATCATGTGCCAATGACATAAGGACACCAACTAGGCACTTAAGATAGAAACTAGTATAAAGCAGGGTTCATACACTTCAGAGCAGCAAAAGGCAACATCCACAAAAGACATACTGGCCAATGTTGTATTTTCTTGGTGTTTAGTTAGTACCATCATTCAATATATGCCATGGAAATTCAGAGACAATACAAATTGGTGATGACTGGGGCATTATGGGAAGATATCTGAAATTCTCTTGAGCAAGAGTACAACTATTATTAGGTCCCTGTGTGTGTCTAGCTAATCTATACAGTCTCGACCTTCTATACCTTTATGATCTGCCACTTCACTTGAATAGCTTTATATATACTTTAAGAGAAAGACAGATGACACCGTCAACTTGCTCTTTGATCATTTGGATACTGATTTCTTCCAGTCACAAAGAACCACTGATGTCAAAATAGCCACATCCAGTCCCTCTCTTCTATATTATCCTGTTCTGTCTTATTTCTTATTAGTACATGAGAACAGCCCACTTATTTATCGATCTATGTAGGGGCCGGCAAAATAGGGCCCATAGGACAAATCTAGCACTCATGTTACTTTTATAAATAAAGTTTTATTGGAATACAGCCATGCTTAATTCATTTTGCATTGTCTTAAATGGCGTTTGTGCTAAAACAATAGAGTTGAGTAGTTGTGACAGAAACTGTAGGACCCCCCAAAACCTAAGATACTTATATATGGCTTTTTACTATCTGACCCTTGTCCTACCTGCTTATAGTCTGTCTCCCCACAGCAGAATGTGAAGGGAGACAGTTTTGTTCACTGTTCTAACCAGGAAATTTGTATCTGGGACATAGTAGGTGCTTCATATCTGTTGCTGACCACTCACAGACTTAACCAGAGAGGATAAGTTGCATTAACATGTACCTCTAAGAGCTCTGAACTTGATCCCACATCTGGAATCACTGCTTTCTGGGCATAAACATAATGAACTCATGTAAAGAAATTTGTAAATGGCCAAAGAATACTCTGGGGATGATTCTTGGCCCAAGGAATAGTTTTCATTGAAAAGGACTTGGTCTCACTTCTGGGCTTACTGGGGGCAGAGCACTGTATTTTTTTTTTTTTTTTTTTTTTATAGCCCTGCTCTGCTAAATGAAATACACACTAAATCAGCAGGCAGACCTGGACTGAGAAACTAGGTAACATCTGGAAAATAAGAGCTTAGGGTAACAGATTTCTAAAAGCTTGTTGATAGGAACACCAACCTGTGCCTTTTTTATGAATTTACTTGACTCCTGTCGATTGATATTACCCAGAGGTTAAAACAAAAAAAAAAAAGGAAGGAAAAGAAAATTAAACATCACAGTTGTAAGATCTAAAAACACCATTTCCTGTCATTCTCTTTTAGTTTCTACAAGTAACTTACAATTTTATTCTATGTAAAATTCTCACCAAAGAAATAATACTAACTTAAAACTTAAAAAATTATTAACAAGCAGAAATTCTGACCTACTGAAACCCAGCCAAAATCAATGTGCTGCTTTTTAGATATTTTGTTTAAGGGACAGTGTTTCAATTCTGAGTAACCTATATACTAAGATAGCCCCACCCAGTATACCATAATATGCATTATATTTCAGGTTTTTATCAGATAGGTCTCCAGGCTGAGCTGCCAGAGTCATGACCAGCCCACTTCCCAAGCCAACATGGTTGGAGGGTGTTGGTCCAGTGTTACACCCTTTCTATTCCACCTCTGCACTAGAGCCTGCGTGATTTGCAATGTAGTCTATTCCTATCTCTCCCCACTGAAAAGTGCTTCACACCTCTGCACTGCCTTCAGGAGAAAGCCAAAGCTCTCATAACACAGGAGGGTCTTCATGAGATGGTTTTGGGTGTGTGCCTACCCCAACTCTCCCCTTGCCTACATGGCCCTCTTCACTCTCTCCTCCCCTTGTCTTCCGGTCTGAAGGCAGTGCTTCTAGGAATTCTGATAATGTCTCATTCTTCCTCTTTTTGTCCCTTTCTCTTCCCTCCGGTGCTTCTGAGCCTTTGTGCATGCTCTTCCCTTTCTGATTCTGCTTGAAACACTTTCCCTTCTACTCTTGTTCGCCAACATCAGTTGTACTCTGACTCTCATCGCAGATTTCTCTTTCCCCTGGTAGCCTTTCTGGATTCCCGAAGTCCGGGTTAACAGAAAAACTCCAAGATAGGTAACGCTCTATTGGGAACTCCAACTCCAAATCTAACCCCAAGAAACATATCAAATGAAAGATTAATGAAAAGTAGATTTCTAACTTATTTTGATGTCACCCCCAACATGCTCTAAATTCTTAAAGTCAAGGTACAAGTTCTGCTTGAAGCACTGTTCCAAAGCAATTCAACTGAGTCTCTTAGATAAATTTTCAAATGCTTTGCTACCAAACAAATCAACAGTCCAGAAATTGGTCTTCTAAAATATGGTAGCAGTGTACTGTTCAAAATGGCACACGAAATATATTTTAATCCAAGACATAACTCTTGTTTTGAAATCTTTCACATTAAAGAAGTCAGGGAGAGAACATGGATAAAGATAAGCTCCTTGTGGTAGCCTCAAAACTTGGCAATATGAGAACACACTGGGTTATTCTAGAGAGATACTGGTTACAAAGCAAATTGGTTCGAAGACCACTGAATATGAAAGTGAGCAAAAAATGAAAACGGAACTTCGATGTATTTAACGAGGAATGTCCAGACTGCAAACACTGGGTGGAGTTCTTTTAAGTGCCTCCAACACCTCCTGGGCTAGCCTCTGGTTGTGTGGAAAGTGCTGTGATCTAAATGGTTAAAATGATGTCTGCCATCTTTTTTATAACCTGCGGTGGCAAGTGACATTTTGGGAATAAAAAGAATTGATGTCGTAAGTGCTGATGACAGCAGGCAGAAAATATAATCTTGCTTGAGAGAGAACAATAGTTCAAACGGAATAAGTCCCAAGGTGGGTGGCCAATTTTAGGCCTATACAGACAGGGCCAGATTTGAAGGAGGTCTAAATTGGAGAGATAGGATTGAGGTACAGCCGTGGATATTAAGAGGGAAGAGGATTAGAATGTATGTTCCACCTGTGGAAAGGTGTTTGAAACGAGGTAGGGAAAACTGGAAATGGGTACTGAGTTGGCTAATGAGACTCAAGAAAGAACATAGCCTGACAGCCTCCCCTGCAGGAGTCAGAAAGCCCACAGCTTGAGCTTCCTCCAGGGAACAGTGTGAAAGCAAAGTGGAACCACAAGAGGCAGATTACAGCCTCCAGGAGGAGGAAGAATTAGGGGATTGGCCTCTGCTAGCCTCAGGGATGGTAGCCACCTTGGGTCCAAGGTGGAACAAAACTTCCTAAATCCTGTGTGGCACTGTCTAGAAAGCTCTTAGTACTCTCCCAGAACCTCCTGGGTTCAAGAGTCAAAGAAGAAATAACTCCTGGAAGAACCATGCTTACCAAATGATAAAGTTTAGCTCCAAACACTTTCTTTGGGCGTTATAGGATTTCTGAGAAATGCCTCCAGGAAGCAAGTCTAGATATTGATTTTAACTCCTTTCACTCCAATGAGGACAATGCCAGTGTTGTCATCCTATGTCTGTACTACAAAGAACAAGGGAACCAGGATAGGGATGTCACCTTAAAAAACTTGGCAAATTATACTCCTTTCCTTTTTGCATCTTCTCTGGGGAAAGACGGGAAGGCAGAGAAAATCAAGAAGAGAATTCTGCACAGGTTTTAGCCTCCCCAAAGGGAGATGTGAATTTGTCCCCAAAGAACTGGCATGCCAGCCTCAATACAAAACTCCCCTATAAAATGTACAGTGCCTTCTGAGATCACACTAACTTCAAAGATTTTCTATAGAGACTCACCCTTAAGTTATGAAGAATCATGGTGTGAACTGGCAGGTAATCAGGTTCTTGACTTTCTAGCGCAATCTATATGCTCCTTTAAAAATCTTTGAAGTTAGAGTGATCTCAGGAGGCATCACGGATTTTTTTTTAACTATTTAATTTTCAGGGAAGCATGGAGAGGTGCAATGATTTAAGTAGTAAAAGAAACATAGTCACTCATATTCTTCAAACAAAGAAAACCTGCAAGACAATGTCTCTTCTTTAACCAAGTGACATCTGAATAGTGACAAGGGAAAACTGCACCCAGACAGCAAGAGTGGTTCAGTCGTCTTTGGTAATAATAGATGGGAGTCAAGGCTGTCACAGCCAGATTAGCGCACCTGATTTAGATTTCACCTTCACTTAGTAATAACTTGCCTCACAAGGTCCCTACGCAACGTCTTCCAACAGGTCCAAGAAAAGTTCCACCCAGTGTTTCGGACCCCCAACTGGGTCCCACACTCTGATGTTCTGCAACTTTCCCAAGTTAATTGAGAAGACCTTAGAAGTGACTTTACGGGGGACACCTGGGTGGCTCAGTGGGTTAAAGCCTCTGCCTTCAGCTCGGGTCGTGATCCCAGGGTCCTGGGATCGAGCCCCACATTCAGCTCTCTGCTCAGCAGGGAGCCTGCTTCCTCCTCTCTCTCTCTCTCTCTTTGCCTGCCTGTCTGCCTACTTGTGATCTCTGTCAAATAAATAAATAAAATCTTAAAAAAAAAAAAAAAAAGAAGTGACTACGGGAACGCATCTCTGTCTCTTGTCAATTATCAGTATGGGTAACAAATTAAATTCTGTTTCATTGTCAGAATTATTAGCAGTATATGACCATTATTTACATTGTAAAATATGATCCTTACAATGAAACAGAGCTTACAGATCAAGGGCATCCTCAGGATTTCTGGTAGTTGTCAGATCAGAGAGCACCTTCATATATTTGGTAAATGAATCACGGGACAAATTATGGATAAAGAAATGTATTTAACAATCGAAGTATATTTAGAAATCTAGACTAATTCTCATAATTAGCTTCAAGATATAGTCATCGGGTATAAAGCTGAGTTTACAAAATGGGGCATTTCTAATAATCATTTTATAGTTATGTGGAATAGATGAGTTACTTGAATAAGCTGGTTTTTTTTCTAGATCATAATTGTTGATATTTGAAAACTAAAAAATGAGCCAACATTTCTGTTTACACTGGCAACCTCAAGGCATTAAATTCACACCCTATTCCATTCCCCACCTCTTTAACTTTTATTGTACTAAAGTGGTAAATCACATGTGTTTGTTAAAGCACTGCTAATACACGGGGAGGTTAGGTGTGGTGTCAGAAGACAAAATCTGGCAGGGGCCCTCAAGGTTCCATGTGTTAAACCACAAAGGGCAATTTGTGCAAAGTGAATAGTATGGAAATATAATGAAGTGATACTGTGTTTCATTTTTATCCCACAAGTACCTTCTTTTAAATATTTTTTTTTTAAAGATTTTTTTTTTTATTTATTTATTTGACAGAGAGAAATCACAAGTAGATGGAGAGGCAGGCAGAGAGAGAGAGAGGGAAGCAGGCTCTCGCTGAGCAGAGAGCCCGATGCGGGACTCGATCCCAGGACTCTGAGATCATGACCTGAGCCGAAGGTAGCGGCTTAACCCACTGAGCCACCCAGGCACCCTCTTTTAAATATTTTAAAGCAAAGACGAAGCTGATACGGGAGATAGAAGCCAAATCCAGGTTTATACTTTCAAATAATTCTAATAATCAGCTCAGGAAGGAACACACTGGAGCGTGGAAATTATACTAAGAAAAGACAGAAATCACTGGGTTACTGTCTGTGACCCATGCGCAGTAAGCCCCACGTTGCTATTTTTACAAAGTATTATGGGAAAACCAAAGAAGAAACAACATTTTAAGACCTTACTGGAAATTTGAAAGCAGGTACAATATTCACCCACGGATGCCCAACTACCCTCATTTAATCGAGGCCCAGGCTCCACAGTGAAAGCAAAGTGGTGAGGTTTCCCCCTTACTTATCTAAGTAATTACCTTAAATGTCTGCTTTGCTTTGGCTGTGGAGACATAGTAACAACCATGAAGACCCTACTGAAACAAGAAGATACAAAGTTCATAAAATGCTCTTCGTCTCCATTGCAGAGAAGCACAGGAACATCACCTGAAAATGCAAACTGGGATCTTTTGTGACAGGATTAGCGAAAACCTTTGTTCTCAAGCTGCAGTAAGAAGGGTTCCTCTACTGCCCTGGATCCTAGAGTGAAGGGAAGTTTTCTTGCCTAATAATCCACTGTCAGTGATAACGGAAGCGTACACAGTCTGGGAATTGTAGACTGTGCTGGCCATTGTCATTTTAAAACACACATGCTGGAGCGATATATTTCCTGGAGACTTTCGGTCTTCTGCTCCTTGCTCAGAGCTCTTGTTAAAATCATGTGATACATGCAAGGTAATTTTGCCGGAGAAGCAGACATTAAGTCTGTGTCTCGATTCCATCAGAAAAGCATATACACTCTAGGAAAGATCTAATGAAATACGAGAGAAAATTAAGTAAATGAAATGTTTATTTTCCGCATGAAACTTCCTATTTTAGGGGAAAATCCTGCCATCTTGTTTTGACTTCACTGGTGCCCATTCTCCTTATTCATTTGGACCTCTTGCTTTTATTACCAAGGCACTTGCTTTTACTATCAAGGCACTACCATTTTGTTCACGCTCAGAAAATTGTATGACACACAAGCTATGCTACATTTCCTTCTGTTGTAGTTTAAAATGTATGTAGAATTCTAATCTCACAATGTTCACAGACTCACAAGGAGACACCTAGTTTACCTGAAAAGTCATTTATTGAAAACTATTTAATCAGAATTGAAGGATGTATCCAGATTCTCTGCCTAAGCATCAGAGTTCCAAAGTGAAGTCATTCTTGGGAAATATTTGCTTCCCTTCCCATGATTGGATATTATCATGGCTGTAATTTTTTTATTATTCAAAGGGGAAACTATTCTATGTATAGAATATTCCAACCTTACCTTTCCTCTAGTTGATATATATGAGTGTGTTATCGATCAGATCTAAGGACGCTGTACATGAAGGAAGATCCTAGTCAATCTTTGGTGCCAAGATGTCAATTAAAATTCAAGTTTCTCTGGAGTTCTTTCAGTCCTCACTGGGAAATTTCTTTTTGTTTTAAGATATTGAGTTAATACAGGCGATAGATAAGATTTTCAAGGTTAATTTTGAGAGACATTCCTCTTTTTGCTTCCGAGAACACTTCTAATTCTTTGTCACGTTGACTGCAGATAGAGAGGGGGTAGAAAGGCATTTTGTGGACATCATGATGAAAAAGGAATTTGTTGACATATACTTTGCAGTTTAAAGTGCCTCTCTGTGCAAAGCTGAAGCCCACCTTAGTCCTATCAAGTTGGCAGGCAACAAGATATTAACAATTCCCGTAAGGTTCTGTGTGTCATATAAGTTTCCGTCATTTTTCTGTCAACCCAGGACTTCAAAACATCATGATTATTTAAAAACAAAGTCCCAGACTGAATAACGTAATCATGGCTAACACACTGGTGAATGATGACAAATCAATGGGTAACTATTTGTCTGGGTGTTGACATTTTAGACTGTGACTCTTGAAGATCTTATGCCTAATGCCAAAGTTGAAAGAGAGATTTGAAATCATCCCTGCCCTTCACATGCCTTCAAATGAGGCTTCAGACATACTACTTAATTATCTCTGCCTCACAGATTCTCTGAGGCTGGATTAAAAAAAATATATATGACAAATGACATGTTTAGAACAAAAGAGACTGTTAACCAAGGGAAACAATAGATCTAACATTGGATGGGTTGGTTTAAAAAGAGGAAGAAAAACTCCTTTAAAAGGAGCTATCTCAAGTAATTATAATTTTTTCCCATGGAGTTTATAGTAACCTAAAATTTTTCTATAACACAAAGTAGATTATAAGAACTCTGGGGTAAAATGTAGGCCTTTCTTTATAGTAGCCAAGAGCATTAGAAGAACAATATGAATGTAGTGTGGGGGTGGTTAGAAGTTGGTAAGATAAGAAAGTGTGTAGAAGAAATGACAATGTAAAAGAAAGCTACAACTAGAAGACTAATGTCATTAAGTAATGACTTCTTGCTGGTGTTCTTTTAGGGAAACAGGGTAAATATTGGTAAATAACTCACCAGGATTTGGATTTTTTTGGTAACATCAGGATTATTGCTATAAAGCAAATTGAGTATATATCCTAAGACCAATATTAAAATCAAATTCTTATACCTTGTTCCTCCTAAACCTACACAAAGATTTCCTCAAGATCTTAGTATGCTTCTAACAAGATGGCAGGAATTGGCAGAATATATTCTAAAATCACACACAACCCAGCTTCAAATGAAAATGTTAATACTAATAAAATGGGAACACACCATTCCGGTGAACTAAAATCTGAACGAGTAAGGTTCTTGCAATGAAAGTCTTGGCAGTTAGGTGATAATGGCACCTGCTGGGTCTAGGACTGAAAGTTTATGTTTTTACTGAAAAACTGAAATTCAAAAATGCCAAGTTTAGAGGAGAAATGCAAGCCAATCTAAAATGACTGAGTCATGCAGACAGTTAACCAATTGATTTTATGAAAAAGATAACACTAAATAAATGACTCCTAATTTATTATAGTCAATGTTGCAATAAAAAACTTCCACCATCTTGACTACATTCAGTCCAAACTCAAGATGGCCACATTTGCAAAGTGTCTCTTATGAACCTTGCTACAAACCATTTATGTCACTTGAACCCATGGGATATTTGTGTTTTAGGTATGTATGTATGTATGTATGTATGTATTTTGTTTTTATTAGGCTCCATGCCTAACATGAAGCTTGAATTTATGACACTGGGATTAAGAGTTCCATGCTCTACTGACTGACTGAGCCAGCCAGGCACCACAAATTATGTACAATTTACAATGATAGATAGTACGTTGGTTTGTTCTTTGGCTTCTAGAAGACTCATCAGTGATTCAAACATGACACATTGTGTATAACGAAACACAGTTTCATTCCTTTCCCTTTCGCAAAACATTTTATTGTATGGAACTTAAAATATACAAAATTTAATATATAAAAATATGATATTATTTAATCCTAGATCAACCACTTGCTAGCTGGATTACCTTGGGAAAGTTGTTAAATCTCTCTTATCTACAATTTCCCCCTCATCAGAGAGATATAAAAATTAACAATCATACTGATTTCTCTCACAAAGTAATGAAAATAAAATGAGATGATGTGTAGGTGAATGTACTTCACAAATCATACAAAACTAAGATACACTCTACCACCATGAAGTACCTGGATAAAAAGTTAGGGACAGATGTTATTTAAAAATCACTTGGCATCCATTTTTAGGGAAGTTGCTTTCAAAAACATAATTTGCTATGCCAAAAATGTTCAGATTATACTTCCTCTTAAGTTTACTGTAGACCCTTTAATAAAAATATAAAAATGTACAAAAGACAATTTCACCTCCCTACTCCACCATAGCATGTATAGGAAATCCTTTCATACATAATCAGGTTAAAGGGTCTTAATTTTAGCTGCATAAAAGCAAATTGTAAATGAAAATATGGAAATAAATAATTGCAGTAAATTGAAAATACCCCTTAGTATCCTCATTCCCATAATAAACTTTGGCTTCAGAAGACTTTTCAAATCTGGTCAATATATTGAAAAGAAAATCAATGAATATGTTGAACAGTGTGAAATCCATTCTGGCTAGTTTTTCTGATTTTTCTTTTTAGGGGGTGTTATTGACTTATAAGACTCTTTGCTTCCTGGGTACCCTTCACTGGGTACACTGCAACAGGGGTTAGCTATTCAATTCCATTTTTCAGAGCCCACCCACAAAAGTCTAAGCAAATTAGGAGCTGTACATGAAGTGTGAGTCACTTAACAATGGATGCTGAAAAGCTGAGCAGCAATACTCACAATATGACTTGCCAAAAGACTAGGTGGTCTGAAATAGAATGAATAATGTAGAGTTAAAACCATGGGCCTTCAAATCAGATCTATTGAATTCAAAGAAAGTTTGACTATTAGAGCTTTGTGACTTTTGAGAAGTAATTTGCTCACACATGCTTGGTTTCCTTACTGTTAAGGCAAAGATAATTATAGTGCCTATCTCAAACAGTTGTGAGGGCTAAATAAAAGAATTCAAGGCAAGTGCTTAGAAAAGCAACTGACACACAGCAAGCATTTAGTGAGTGGTAAATAGTATATGTAAAGAAATATAGACAAAATAAAACATTTACCTTTTTTTCACAAAACCCTTAACTGGAGATATTAGGCACACACACACACACAAAAAATCAATGTGAGAACTTTATAACAATCAAAATGCCAAATCACTGAATATTGATATTCAATATTCAATATTGATATTCAATATCTATATTGATATTCAATATCAATATTGTGCCTTTTCATTACATATACATAGATGTGTGAGTATATACACATATACACACACACATATTACTATATAAGACATACACACAGGCAAATTTATCTTAATGGCAGGAAGGCTATAGCAATACAGAAATTGGAAATGCAGATCACAGGATCTAGGCTTCTCTTCAATGAAGCCGCTTAATTTTCCAATGCTTCTGTAAGTTTAAATAATTTTGATTTGTGGCCAGTTTGGTGGTGGTGTCTATTTATTTAGCTGCAGTGCAATGGCAAAAGAAAATGATTCAAGGTGAAATAGAGTCACACATGTATTGTACAACTTAAAGGCATGGTAAATCCCATTGGAGATGAATAAATGGTAAATCCATGGTAAATCCCATTGGAGATGAATAAAAATGCTTATCATGTCAGCTGAAAAATACATGAAATTTTTAAAAACCTTCTCAATGCTAAGTGGCCAATAGTGACAAATTCTCATGGGAAAGGGATCTTTGGTTCTAAGTCTTCATTTATTTATTGTTCTTTCACACTTGATCTACCTTTTAACATTTCAATGAAGGGAACAGTGAATTCTCCAATAAGAACACAGAGAACTATCTCAATATATTAACTAATCTTTTCATTCTTGTAACATACCAGATCACTTTTTTTTTTTTCTTGCTTTCAAAAGTGGTGTCCAATGGTGTATTGGGTGCAATCTTGGACAAAGTCAAGTTTGAATTTCTCCATGTTTAAAGATTTTCAAATTCAAGAGATAAATCTCAGAAAGAGAGATCTCCATCAGGTAAATTTTTTTTACAGTAATGATTAATCACTATTTATTTTGCATTCAACCAAGATCTTTGCCTTTCCCAAGAAAAAAAGAGGTGAAGAGGACTTATTACCATTTGCAAAGTCCTTTGAGAGATGTGCTACCAAAGTGTAAATTATATCCCTGTTATTCACTCAGCCTCATTGCACATGAATAAATTACAAACCAATGAAAGTGTCTTTAATGGAGCAAAATAGTCCCCCCCCCCAAAAGAATTTAAAATCTGAAATTAAAGTGTTTGAATACATTTTAAATGTCATTGCTTGCTTTTCCTGAATTAGTGTTCAGTTTGGGGGCAGTTGGGCAAAGAAAGGGATCCAATTTGGGTTCTAATAACAGCCTCCCTTCTCTCACCATGGATTAGAACACTAAATGCTGCCTAAGATTTTACATACGTTAGAGGCAAACATGGCCATAGTTTTTCATAGAAAAGAAATATAAGCTATGAAATAGCTTTGAAATCATAATCACCGCTCACATAAATTTTTAAATTAGATAAAATGTTTAGAATCATGTCACTCACAAAATGAATTTTAACATCCAGCTGCTGATTAACGGCTGTTTCCACAATGATAAATGAAAGTTTTATTTTCCCTGCTACTTGTTTGAAACTCCTTTGCATTTTTATATGACAGGTCATTTTTCATTACCAGGAAAGGTATGCAATTGAACTATGCTACTTTTTACTCACAGTAAATCAATGTGTTGTAAGAGCAGAAAAGAAAGTAGTATCACTCCCTATCATTGGACCTTCCCTTACAGCCAGTCCCAGAAGACACGGCCAGGTTGGGTTGCTATGGCAACCAAGCTTGTGTGCCTCTCTTGCTTGGTTTGTTACAGAGAATTGATCTTTACCACACAGGTATAAACCTGAAGAATTTATATGGTAAATAAGAAATTATAAAGAATCAGTAACAAGGTGTTTGACCTTTCCATTGATCGGAGATGATCTAATTCAAACGTAGTAGAAAGAAGGTGACTCTGTAAGATTTCAAATTCCTTTGCTGACTTCCAACTAAATTATTCATTGTCTTTTCTTTAGGCTCCTTAAGTAGTCACATTTCTCAAAGTGTGGGGTAGGGAGTGGTGAAATATCTTGAACCATTAGCGTGTTAACATGGAACCTCAGATGAAGATTTTATCTAACTGTGAAGGTCTGATATAAAGAGGTCTTGAAATAGTATTAACCCACTTAAAAAAATATCTACAATTAGCAAAAAGATTCCACAAGACTCTACTGGTAACAGAAGAATTAAATTCTGATTTCTATGAAAAAGATATCAGGACAGATAATATATCTTATAGAAAATTCTGCTTAGTTTTGCCTATTAAACATATAAAGCCTTTTGGATAGCATCTGGCATACAAGTAAACATCTCATCCTAATAAATACTGTTATAATTTTATCACTATTGTAATACAGTCAGGCAAACACCTTATATTCTTTTCTTTATAGCAGGCACTATTGATTATGCAATTGTAATGACATCTGCATTTGGAGTATATTTAAAGTAAAAATGATAAAAGGAATACACTCCTGTGTAGCTGAGACTTAAATATATTGTGAAAGGTGCATGTCCTTCTTAGAGACCTAGCCTTGTGAATAACATATTTGCATTCAATGGACATGCCCCAGGGAGGCAGCGTGGAGTGGAGTGTCTGGCAGTTGGGACTTCAGTTTGTTCATCAACTGCTTCCTTGAAACCTTAAACCCTCTAAGACTTTGTATTTTCATTTGTAACAGAAAGATAAAAGTAATTTCAAAACCAGCTGTGAGATGGAGAGAATCCAGAGAAACAATGTATAGAAAGATCCCCACTGAAAGGCATGTTAGGAATGATACTTATTACATTTTAGGTGTTTTTCCTTTTAAGGATTTTCCAGTCATTTTCTTGAATCATAGTTTCCAAATGTAACTTGAAGGTAAAAATGACTACAAATTCAATAATTCTTAGCAGTACTTTAAGATAGATGGGTTTTAACTCTGGCAAAAGGTAGAAAACTTTCAATATAGTTCTATGTTACTTTTTTCACTTGCTTCAATTGATAATATTTTTCCCAAAGTATGTTTTCATGGCCTCCTAGCCCAGGATGATGCTGGGGGGGGGGGGGAGGAGTGGGGAAGCCAGGAGAGGGAACATTTCTATGGTCACATACATCAAGAAAATGCTACATAGTACATCTCACTCTAGGAGTTAGTAGATCACATGAACATATTCAACCGTCCAAGAAATCTCAGATAATCTCCAATAAAGAAATCAATATTGCTTTGTGGTCCATAGCATTGAGTGGGAGTTAGGCCTGTGAATGCCACTTCAGCTGCTCATTAGCTTATCACTTTGGGAAGTTATTCCACCTCCATGTTTCAGCTTCCTCATCTGTAAAGTGGGAACAGCAACAGTATCTACCACACCAGGATGAGAGGTTAAAATGAGATCTACCATGTGCTCATACAGAGGCTAATAGAGTCCATTCAATAACAAGAGTTCTTAAAGACACCTGTTTAAACTCTTTATCTTGATAACCGTTCTTTACAGATAATATCTCTGAACACCTTTCCTTGGGTGTTCAAACTCTTTTGGCGTAGCACTAGGAAACATATACACAGCTGGATAACGCCCCTTCTCTTTGCAGACCCATCAGTGAACCTTATACTCTGTTTTCTCTCTCCTAGTCATTAAAGCCTTAATCCATTGATATCTCTTTCCTTTATGGCTCAATTTTCAGTGACATGCAAATGGCCCAACATGACATACTGATCTCTCTTAATGCATGAAGTAGATGTAAATGGATCTAATGAATAGAACATCCATGGGGCAGGATCTTCACACATAACAGAGTTGCTCTAATGTCTGGTAGTAGGACATCCTGACAAGAGATAGAAAGCCAGTGGGATCTATCGCGAGGTAGCTGGCTTTCTGTGGTGCTTGATTTGGGCACTATTTGCTGAATAGTCTTTTACTTAACTAGAATTTGTCACTACCCTAACATTGCACTTGAGCATGGTTCAAGGAAAGGTGTTCATCCAAGGAGACAATAGGCCACAAGTTTACAAGACGCAAAGTCCCCCCTAATCTAAATAACACCATGATTCCAATAAACCTCCTTGCCCTTTTCCAGAACGTGGGAAGCTTAGACAATGATCAGAAAAAGGAGCAGTCAGCTGATTAATCTGACACTCTTTAGACGTCCCCTCCTTTATTTCTTTTCAAATCTGCAATTGTATCATGTTGCTGACTTAGCTTCTTTTAAAGAGTTCATATTTTTAATGTCATCATTAGGAATAAAAGCAGAACAAAAATTAGTTCATTCAAAATTCTATGCCCTCAAAAATTAAAAACTGTTTAATAATTATTTCTGTTCCATTCAAGTCTTAATTATAATTATATATAATTTCCACAGGGAGATATTTCATATGTAAATACCGTTTAAAAATCTAATTTTTCTACTTAACATCATATCTTCAGTATTTCCTCACAGTGATACATAGACGTCTTCAAAATGATCATTTCTAGCATCTGAATGGTTATATTTTTCCATGATCAGACATGCAAATTATTTCTAATTGTACTGTGTTACAACAATCTCTTCCTTCCCATCTTTTAGATGAGTGGTTTCAAACTTCAGCACACAGCACAATTACTTCAATGGCTTGTTAAAATGGAGGTGTCTGGGACCCATCTCAGGTGAGACCCAAGAATTTGCAATTCCACTGAGTTCCCAGATAAGGCAAATGCTGATTATCTGGGAGATCTTTTTTTTTTTTTTTTTTTTTTTTTACTGTAATTTTTCTTTCTTTTTTTTTTTCCTTTTCTTTCTTTTTTTTTAAAGTAAGCTCTATACCCAACATGGGGCTTGAACTCATGACCCTAAGTCTAGAGTCACATGCTCTGCCAAGTGAGCCAGCCAGGCACTCCTCAGAGAGATCACTTTAAATAATTACTTATTATTTATACAGAACATTATCATCATTGAGTTCAGATTGAGAAATTAAATAGTATATTTTTATGGCATCTATGACATATTTCTGAAAACCTTTCCTACAAGTTTGTACAGATTTATGTTGCCACCTGACTTCTTGATACTTGAAGTGTGGGTAGAAACCAACTAACTGTAAGAACTAAGACAATGGAAAATTCACGCTTTTTCCCTCAAAATCACAACTTGAAGCCTCAGATTCATTTATTTATATTTCAAAGATACAGATCATGGCTAAATGGTAAGATCCAAACATCTGTTACCACAGAAATTAACAAAGAGCATTTATCATCTTTGTCCAATTTCAAAATCACTGAAAACCAACTGAAATATTTATATCTTGGAGCAGAGTAAATGTGTATCTTCACTACGCAGATACATATTAGTTACACTTAGCTTGCTTGCCCAGCAGATAGTTCAGAAACCACGTCACTCACTGGAAGATGTAGGGCAAAAATCTGGCTTCAAATTGTTTTTGATAAGTTAGAAACAAGAACATTCTGACTTTAGCAGGGGATTATTAGCATGTTTGCCTAAAAGCCACAATCAAAAACCTCAGAGGTTCTCCCTTGTACTAAAGGATTCTTTATATTTGGGTAAAGACAATCCCTTACTATTAAATGGAGACACGCACATATAAATAAACAAGCCCACGTAAGCATATAGATGTGTGTATATAAATAAATATTAGATAGCCAGCAATGCAAAGTAGCTATTCATACACTGGTTTCTAGAAGCCAACAGATAAGACATATGCTTAGCAAAAATATCTGCTGCAGAAAATGTCTTCCTGGCTCTTTCTTTGTAATCTGCAAACATTCTTGTATTTTTCATTCTTATTTGTTGTTATTGTATCTCTTTGAGTGTGTAAGGAGAAGTTGTGTTCAGATACATAGTAATTTTAAAACCATACGTAAGTAAAGTGATTGGGTGTTGTCAACAAATCTTGAAATCTAGTTGACAATTAACTTGTTAGTTCTGGCTTATATGGAGAAGAGTAGATGAAGAGTAAAAATAAAAGAATCTTTTAAGATTAAGAAAATCTTATACTTATGACTTTCTAAGGGATGATTTTTTCTGAGTTAGTGTTTTAGTAACTGTGATATCTTTAAGTAAGAGCTAAGTTAACAGTCCTAACAAGCCTTAAATGACTCAAAATTGTTCTTTGTGTGGACAGGTTCATTACGGCCATATGAAAACACTGCTGCTCTCAGAATGGACAGAAAACTAGGGGATAATAAACACTAATGTACTGTACCATGTATATTTCACTGTATGTGTGTTTTATATAATAATATGCAGAAACGCATCTACTTATATTATGTAGTAAATATGGCCACACCCTGTAGCCTAAAAAGAGATATGGCAAATTCTAAAATATGCCAATGTTAAAAATGCAAGCATAAGAAACACAGGACGGCAATGCAGAGACAGTAAGGCAATCACTCCCCTAGTATGTTTGAGATTCTGACTATAAGCACTTAGTACTTAATCCAGGTGTTTAGAGCAAACTAAAGATATTAGCAGCAACAACCATAAGATCCCTTGAAAACTATGGTCTCTAAGTATTTTTGAGTCATAACTGTCAGTTCCTTACAGTGAATGAGTGCAGAATGACAATTAATTATAGTCCAAGCCACAAATCAAAAAGTACTAGTAAAAATGTATACTCATCAATAAGACTTTGTTTTAGCTTTTCCATTCAGTTTAGAAGAAGAAATAGGGAGATAACATGTAATGAAAGGTGCATATGGTCTTCGTGTGACATTTCAGCTCCTAAACTTGGTAGAATGGGTGGTGAAGTCCTCTAGGGAAAACAGAGACAAGGAGAGGGGCCTTTTTAAAATCAGTTTACTCCATCATGGTGGGAATGGACCCCTAGCAAGCCAAAGGATAAGAATTTCAATGAATACACGTTAATGGATATTTTCCTTTTTTGACAAATGCTTTTAGTTTCCAATTTATGCAGTGATAGCAAGTTTCGTTTCAAAAGGATTTGAAAAAAAAAATGGATCACTTTCAAAGTCAAATCTGTTATATGCAATTAATGAATCATTGAATATGACATCAAAAACTAATGAGGTACTACATGCTGGTAATTGAACATAATGATAAAAGTAAACTAAAATCAAAAATAAAGTAAAACCTGTTGTAAAAATAAAACCAGTGTAAATTACCTGTGAACAGTGTAAAAAGAGAAGGGGATTAGTACAGGTAATCACAACACTGTTCTACAGCACCTGGCATGGCCGAGTGATGCCATAACTTGCTGGGCCAATCAGGAAAACCATATTCCAGTTAATTCTCTTGCAGGCTCCCTTGTGACACCAGAAGCATGAAACAGAATGTGTGCAACATGAAACAGAATGTGTGCAATATGTGTATTCTGTGGGAACTGATATTAAATTCAAATGCTCTCACTCAGGACCTCAATGAAATTTTTTTCAGTAAAGCAAATCTCATTTACTCTATAAACAATACATGAAAAGAATTTCACCAAAAGGAAACCATTTTCTGAATAGAAAAACAGAACATCAAAAAATACCTTAAATGTCCAATGTGATGTAAACTTATCATATTCCTAAATATGGATATCAAATTCTCTGACCATTGACTAAATATGGAAGACCTGACACAAATAGACATATGTGATACATATTTGTACTTAAATATATTAGGCTACATTATAGGGAAAAGTATCTAATTTATTAATCATGTGTTTGTTAACACTTCTGAAATAGGAAGCAATAATTATGTAGATAAATGAAGCCCTAGGTTTTGATTCTAGGCTTTAGGGCCTAACATTCTCAAGAAGTCTTGAGTCTCAAGAAAGGTTGACCTGAGAAAAGTCAACCTAGTAAAACTTAAGCACATCTGTAGAGATGCTAAATTATTATTTTTTAATGTACTAAAGCAAAAGAAGGCAGTTTGGCAAAAATAAACACAAATGCTATTTTTCTAATAAAAACCAAGAGAACAATAAGCAAATACTAGGGCAACCATTTATCTTAATGAGGGCATTCTTCAGATTTTTCTCAAACCCTTAATCATCATATATCATTATATTTTTCTCATCGTCATTACAATGCAAAAATAGCAATTATTACCTGGAATTTTTTTAAAAAATCAATAAACATGACCCTAAAGTTGGATTAAAAAATGAAATGATGAACACTTTTTTAAAGGCTAATCACGATCAAGGTTTTCTTCAAATAACATGTTGTAGAGCCTTAAAAATTTGTCTTATGAATAACTTTCAGTCAAAAGTTGTAGTTAAGAAAACTTTACACTGACAAAATTTATACTGGGTCATCACTGATTTTGAGCTTTGTTAAGAATTTTCATTGATGGTACTTGCCGCACACATTTATTTTGTTCCACAAAACAGATTAACCAGCAAGATATTTTAACTTATTCAAATGAGAGAATACAGTTCCTTTGAATCCTAACCCCCGTTCTTTAGGAAATGACTAAAAGATATGGGGAGGGATAGTTATTAATTTCTAGGAATAGCTGAGTGCTGTATTTTCACCTTTTTAATTTTGAAAAGAAGAATCTTGGTCTTAGAAAATGTCACAAATTTATTTTGAGATGAAATTATCTTGATTATTCACCAAAAAAGATCACAAGTAAAAAGCATGAGACATTACTTGGAGCCACTAATAATAACCTAAAACTTCTCATGGTATTTAGTCTGATTTTTCATTAGTGAAGTGGACATTAATGATTGTAAATGATTGTAAAATGGACAAAGACCACCAGAAAATTCATTAGCACCCAACCATGCTTCTTTATTCTAACCCAGAAAACAGTAAGAAATGACAGTCACTAGTTAACCATGCCATCATAATGAGTTTGCATTTTCATTCTGGTTCATGACCCAAACATCTTGAAAAAAATCATGTTCAAATCATTTGAAAAGTTACCAGGACCAATAGGATGATCATGTCCCAAACTTGGGATATGGAAGACCAGGGCAAGAGACTATTTCTGTTTCCTATGAGGTGTGGGGTCTGGGGAGTGGAGGGGGGGGTTAAGTTCCTTTGAAATGAAATGTGTGAACAAAAAAAGGAATTTGATTTTTCTTTTCTCATTGTGTTTGGTCTCTATGATCTAGTTGATGTGTGTATTTGTATGTATATAAAAAGAGCAAGATAGTTCTATTTATTTAGCCCTCAGTAGTAATTATGTATAATATATTAACAAATGTTCATACCTCCTATCTTCAAATCCAACTCTATGTAGCATCAGGAAAGCTCCTGCTTAGTTATGGGTCACATGTCCCCTGTAATTCCCAACTCAGGTCCTGAATAGCCTCAGAAAGGACAAGATATCAAGTGAAAAGTAAAACTTTACCCTAATGAAGAGGATCTTTTCTCCCACTCGGTATCTTCCTTGAGAGAGCCTCTCCACACAGAATTTGTTTGGGCATTTGCAAGGAGGATCTTCGGAAATTCGCTTCACCTGAAAAAGAAGAGCAGGCAAAGTTCAATTTTCCTTAATCAGGTTCCATTTAGATTAATTTGTTCTGTGGGTTCAAAGGCCCCCAGACCATTAATGCTTTTAGATTTGTTCTATATCAAACTATGGACACAATATGAGCACAGCAATATCACATTAAATCCTAACTATATAAAAGTCAGGCCCTGAAGGCATTTTCCAAAGGCCAGTAACCGCACAAAGGAATAAGCTGGATGATGACAATAAAGATGATGCCGGAGGATAATGATGAGCAAATCAATTGGCAGTGTAGAAATAACGAGCTAGGTTCTCACTGGGGGAGTACCGACGAGATCCTGTACGTTGGGTTGCCAAGATAAATACATTGAAAGCTAGAATAGAATGTGTGTTAACAGGGTAAAATTTCCTCATTATGATCTTAATGATATTAATTTTACCATTTTCAAAATAAATGAGAATTAATTTTTTTTTTTTTTAACGAGCCTACTGTTTCCATATTATTTTGAATTCTAAGATTTCCTTTAGGAAATCATTTCTACTTCACCCAGAGTCAACCAGCAATTCACTCCAGGTCAGTAATTCTCACCTACCAAAACCTATTTTTGTGGCAGTGTCTCACAATTTACATGTCATATAGAATCCCTGTCTGAATATCAGATTTTATCTCTATTTTAACGATCTCCCTACTTTAAAAAAAAATACATAATCTAAGTGATATGAACCACATTCTGGGGTAGGGTGGGGTCAGTGAATATGTTCTCAGAGTTCCTCTATGTGTATTTCTTTCTAAGTGTATTTGTAAAAGTGTTTTTGAAGTAAAAGTGCATATACATATACACACATGTTTTTAAAGTAAAAGTATATATATAAATAATGTAATATATAATATATATAATATATTTATATATAATATAAATATATATTTCTATTTTATAATATATTTATATATAATATAAATATATAAATATAGATATCAATTATGTTCCCTTTATACTATTGCTAATTTATACATGTCTTTTCACCACAATAAGGGCTTCCATGAAAAAGGAAGGCTGGAAGGAAGGGAGGGACCGAGAAAGGACTGGCCATCTAGCAGAAAATCAGACAGTCAGCAACATAAAGACACATGGTCCGAACTTTAAAAGAGCCATGCTTGGCACAGCTTCAATGCTGCATAGGAACTGGGCAAAGCAATAAATTGGTGTTCAAGTGGTTCCTCTAAGACAAGACAATCACGATTATGCGTGGAAAGTGTTTCCATCTTGAAGGGTTCCTAGATGAAACACAGAAACTATTGGTTTCTAAAGAAAGAAAGGACAAGAAACATATTCTCAAGTGACCTGCCCTTCTCCATTGCCTTCCTAGCTTTGAAAATGGACTGGCTTTTTAAAATCAAGGGCTTTTTTGTAGTTGTGTGAGAGGTGGAGGCAGAAATGGAAGAGACAAGGCCAGACTGTGGGTAGTGGAAATACATCGTGAAGTCAACAGTGACTGATGACATCTGTGCTTCTTACATTACCTTGGGACAAGTCAGTCTGGCAGGTGTTCTGTTTTTGGCCAGGAACTCAGCCAATTTTCTGCTAAAATAGGATTTCAAGAGGAGCCTGATTACTCAGAATTATACTATCTCCCATCCCCAGACTGAGACGTTGATGGAGAAGAGGAAGAACGTTAAGAATGGTTTCTTAGAACAGAATTCAATTCATTGTGTGGGAACTCGCTCACAGTGAGCAAAGGCCAACCGAGAACTCAACACAACCCGATCTTTATTTACTTATTTATTTTGGTTACAGTTGATTCCTTCTATCAGGACATCTGGAGAATGTATTAATCTGAATGAACTCCACATTCAGTGGGTTTCTCTAAAGATATCTTGATAAAGAAGGTGGCATGGATTATCCGCATAAAGGATTATCTTTTTTTTTTTTTTTTTTCCAGTTTTCCACAATTCCCCTAAGGAAATTGGAGGATACAAGAAGTTTCAAACTGGTAGTTATTTTTGAAACTGTTCATGGAATATGATATCTTAGGACAACGTTTCTTTTTTTATTCTTTTTCCTTTTCCCCCTTCTTCTTTTTTGCTCCCCTTCTTTATTCTCCTTCTTTTCCCTTCCTTTCTTTTCTTTTTCTTTTTTCTTTTTTTTTTTTTTTTTTTTGGTAAAATAATAACTTCACCAGAGTAAAAATAGCCAATATTATTAACAAAACACAGGGACTTTGCAAGCAATCTCTATCTCTCTCTCTAATACCCCTATTCTGTAGCACACACCGCGGCTCGAGAATTTCAACTCCCCTATGGCTGGTAAGGCCTCACACACAGCAGAGCAGTTGCCATAGGAACTCTTTCCTTTTTATATTTGACATATGAAGCTCTGATTTAAACCGTGGGTGAGGCCCAAATTATTTTTCTCTTTGTTCCACTGTCCCTGAAACAAAACACACCAGTAAAAAATGACCCCTTAGCCAGAATGTGAATATTTCAATGCAATTTCCCCAATGTAGAGGGAAAAAGCCTGTAAAAGATGGCTGTGTCCAAGTAAGTCTGGAAAACTCCAGATGAAACAAGACTCTCTCAGAGAACTCACTACTGCTTTTGATCTGTCAATGCATGCATTGCCAAACTCTAGATAGGGACTATATAGTAAGCTGTATTTCTCAAAGGAACATAACCATGGAATTCGTTTCCCCATGGGGCCTCTGGCAGTATGTCTGATTAAACATTATTTGAGAAATGTTGGTTTAAAGGCTTTCAGAACAGAGTACAATAGTACAGAAACATCCACGTGACACATTTCCTACATTCAATTAAAACCCCTTAACTAAACAGACAGTTATGTTCCCAAACTTCAGGTAAACGTCCAGGGGGTTAAAAGCTCTTCTGAAATCCCCTTCATGGTCTGCAGCTGAGAGAAAAGAACTTGGAGTAGGGAGAACAACCCCAGAGCAATAGGCCACTTTCAAGAGAGTACCTGTCTCGTTCTACTGCTCAATGGGAGTCTTGGCAAGACTTTTCCAAAATCCCTTCCATGCTTTTTGCTCCACCTTCTCTCTCCTGTCCTTTTACTCCCCCTACCCAAGGGATGGCCACACATGGGACAAGATGGTGAAGGAAAGGAACCTTCTAGCTACTTCTCCCAGGTTCATGTAAATGGCTTCAAGGGGCAACATCTCCACCATCTGCAAAGCTACAGCAAGGCTGAGTAAGTACAACTATTTCCAGAGCACATGGCTTTGCTTGATAAACAGAAGAAGGCAGAAGCTTTTTTAAACTTTTAGAACCTACACTGGTCATTTATCCCTCATGCATGCCACTGGATAGAGGCAGATGAATAAAATAGGATACTGTCGTGGAGACCAGGAGCCGCACCTTGAGAATGGGCATTTATGTCCAATAAGGCACATACTTTATTAAATATACACAAAGCTTTGGGGCATCAAGAACTAACTTGCCAGTTTTTCCTAAGATAAGAGATGCTGACAAAAACTTTATATAGGAGGCTGTGCCATCTGAATTTTATAAGATGAAAAAGTGCTTATATGAATATTCAAAGATTGAGTAAGCAGAAGTCTGAAGAGGAAAGCAAGTGAGGAAAAACACAGGATATAAAATGACCTTGGAAATTTCGGATTAGCAGGCATGTTTACAATGGATACATCAGAATGCAAGAATAAGTCCACAGGGTAAAAAGTCCAGGAAAGGCAAAATGGGCCAGATCCTGGAGCGCTTATATGGTGTGTCAATGAGTTTGGGCATTATCCTGGAATGTGACAGGGAACCCCTATATTATATTAATCAAATCTGAGTTGCATTTTTTGCTGATCATTCCTGTAGCAATAATGTTCAGGAAGATAATTTCAAGAACAGAATAGTAAATAGTTATTAAACACCAGAAAGTGTTCTCTTAATTTGCAAACTAAAAAAAGTTCATTTGAGAGGCTACTTCGGTGGCTCAGTTGGTAGAGCAGCCTGACTCTTGATCTCTGGTCAGGTCATGATCTCAAGGTCTTGAGATCCAGCGTAGTCTGGGTCTCCAGGATCAACACAGGCTCTGTTTGTCCCTCTCCATCCCCTTCCTTACTCTCCCCTGCGAGCACTCTCTCTCTCTCTCTCTCTCCATCCCCTCCATCTAAAATAAATTAAAAAAGATAAAACATTTTAAAGAAATTCATTTGATTCGGTGATCCATTCACTGAAAGGCTTAGGGTGATGTTGGCCAGAACTCTGCCTCTGATGGAGAAAATAAACAGAGGTGACAGCTAAGAGGAAAGGAACAAAAATCAAGTGAAGTAGCCCCAGAGAAACACATTTATAAGAAAAACCAAAGGGCTTGTGACCAATCCTAAAAACTGTCCTGTGATTTAAAAATTTTTTTAGATAGCATTGGATACCAATGTCCTTCCTAGTCTTTAATTCCTGAGCAACTCGAGCAAAAGAAACTAAATTAAACTGGTATTGGCTAAGATACCTTGACAAGCTAAGTTTTAAGTCTGCTGCCTTTAGAAATGGAAATTCTCAATCTGTCAAATTGTGGTACTTCTGGTTCTGTGACTCTGCAATATAGGCCGTAATGTTACGCAGGGAAAAGCAAAAGGCAAGCAATCTTTCCTCCACATCCTACAGGGTCAGTCAGCCCTTACCCCAGCTCTTCACAGCTCAGACCCTAGAGAAGGAAACTCAACTATGGGCCAGCATGGCTTTTCAGTCCTGCCTGTTCCACAAAATGGCATTATGTTTGGTGCTGGTTTCTAAGTACCTTCCCCATGTATGAGACATACTTTAATCTAACATCCCTGAGGTAACTATTTTTTTGAAAAACTGCCCCCTTTTTTTTTTTGCACTCAAAGTTTATGGGCTGGGAGGTGAATGCATGCACACAACCAAACACACTTCTTATAACCAAGAACTACTTTTAACAGACAACAGAGGAGCCCAAGAATTTTGATTCATCCAGGTTGCTGATCCTCCTGAATCTGTTCTCTGTGATTATGAGGGTCTATGAAAACATTCCCTACTCTACCAAAGACCACGACTCAAAGACTCTGCTAGTGAGAGGGGTGGGGACCACAGACAGCAAAACTGGGTTGGAGTCTTAGCTCCTCTCCCCTCAGCAGGCATCTTAAGTTCTGCTTCAGTTTCTTCAACAAGAAAGGAGCCCCATGATAACAAAAGCACTTGAAAAACAATTCTGGCCCATAGCAGGCAGGTAGCAAAGGCAGTTCTGTTCCCTGTGGTATGTTGGTGTTCTCTTCTCCTACCTCAGGCTTCTTATCTGTGAAACAAAAAAACCATACCCCAAAACATCAAGGTTGAACTGTTTGCAAAGATAATTTTTAGGAAGTTAGCTTATCCTAAAATTTCAGATACTACTCAGTAGAAATCAGATCACTTTATTTTAAACGACTGGCTCAGTTTGGAATCTCAAAATGACTACTTCCACTGTTGTAGGACTACAAACTTTTTCATAGGATGTAAAAATGAATTTGAATGAAATTGAAATAGGTGAAGGTTAGATTGACAAGAGATTGTACAGAATGAATTTTGAAGTTCACAAAAGAGTAAGGGCTGGTAAGAAATCCAATCAATTTTACTTACGGCATCATCCAGTAAGTTCCCCGTACTCTTTTTTCCAGAAGACTTCGATGAAGGAGAAGGTGAAGGAGAGGGAGCAGAAAGTGTTTCTTCTTGTTCAATCTCTTTTTCCAATTTTATCAAACCAGGAGGCTCCACACCATACCTTTTAAAAGACACCACATCAGTACACATGCATAACTTCTAATGATTTACTTACCATATGTTATATTTGATCACAACCACCATAGGACCAAATTGCTGACTTTTTAAAACTAACTTTCTCTGGCACTGAAATGGTAAGTTCTAAAATTGGCCTCCCTTAAAGCAGGAAAAAGCACATATATCTGATTTTGATATAGATATATACATATACACTTATGTTTAGATATGTATATAGACACATAAATAGACAACTGGCATATTAAGAATAAAAATACTCCATGTAATACATTGAGGCAATAACATGAGTTATCATGTAAACTTTAGTCTTCAGCTTTTAGATTTATTAGATTTGAGATTTGTAAATGAATTCCTATTTTGAAGACAAGCTTGTTAAAGATGAAAATAGCAATCCCCAAAATGAACATCCTTAAAGGATTTAACAGAGAAGAAATGACTGTTAATTGTATATACCTCCTTTGAGTCCAGAACAATGTTGTGTGGGATTATACTGTGTCCTAGATTATACACTTAAAAACAATGTAATGAAAGTAGGTATGGGGTCCAGTGAAAGAAAATGAACAAAATCAAATAGAGAAATAATTTAGAATAACAATGTTAAAAATTATGTTATAAATTATTAATACCCTAGAAGTTCAAAAAGAGAGATGTAATAGTTGTTATTGGCATTCTTATTTCCCATAAATGTAATTTTCTTTAGCTAAATTTAAAATTGGTTTGGTTTCTTAGATGCTTATCTAGTATACCTGGGTGAAGAAGACCAAAGATAATTCCAGAATGTGAAAGTTGTTAAGGATCTTTGGGATCATCTAGTTATATTTTACATTTTTACAAAATAAAGAATAAAGATCCAGAAAGGAAACAGAATCAGCTGGGAGCAAGACAAAGACGCAAATTCAGATTTTTTTCAGTGTAGGGCTTAGGTTCTTTTTCTCTGACATTTTAATCAGGTGATTACATGTTAGAAAGGAGAGGAATGAGTCATTTGGGAAGTTAAAAAATAGGTGATGGATAATCTACAAAGAAAATAATCTACATAGAATAAATACGTAGATGGTATGTCTACTACCTTAGAGTTAATAATATATTCAAAAGATCATTGAATACAAAAGCTTAGATTATTGTTCTGTTCTAATGGCTTGTTACTTTAACTCACATCATCACACATGTGTTCAGGATACACTTCCAGAGGAAGCAACTTCCCCACTCTTGATGTTTTTGTTCTTGTCGAGGGTACTCAATTAGTTTAATTCCTGGCCTCTCTCTTTCATTACTCACACTTTTCCAGCAAGACGGAGGGATTTATCAAACTGTAAAATCTAAGAATCAGTTAAACTTGCTTGACTCAGTTCACCTTTCTGAACAAGCTTTCTGAACTCAGCTCACACTTTCAGCTACAGGGAAGTAGTTGTCCCCAGAAAGGCCTCCATAGAAAACTCCATCTTTGTTTGTAATTAGGTAGTTAATTGCCCTATTTCTGGAGGTCAAAGACACTAAGCGTGTCTGCCAACTTGGATCTTTTTTTTTTATTTCTTAATTTTTTAAATTAACCTATAATATATTATTTGTTTCAGGGGTACAGGTCTGTGATTCATCAGGCTTACAAAATTCACAGCACTCACCAGAGCACACACCCTCCCCACTGTCCATCGCTCAGCTACTCCATCCCTCCTCCACCCTCCTCCACTCCAGCGACCCTCAGTTTGTTTCCTGAGATTAAGGGTCTCTTATGGTTTGTCTCCCTCCCTGGCTTCATCAACTTGGATCTTATCAGTAGTAAAAGTGATATTTAAGGTTCCATCTGTAACTCTTTTATTCCATTCTCTAATATTTTTTTCCCAGAATTTACAGGGTAAGGATGCATGCTATGTCAGAAGCTCTTTGAGAACTGAAAACTGGGAATTTAGTACAAAACAGTCTAGCTCCACAGAACAACTGCTTTCTTGAGAACCATCTCTAATGAACTGAATAATTTTTAGTTAAATAAATCGTTAGCTAAAAGACCTAGGCACTATTCATCATATATCTAATGTTTTATATATATTATCCAGTTAGTGGGACATAATAGAAATAGGCACTAGACTGCAAATCTGTATCAGTGGAGACTAGTGTCTAATTCACAGCACCCTCCAGAGCCAGCATAGGTCCTGGCACACAGCAGGTACTTAAGGGCTGCCACATGAATGAAAAAAAAAAAATCCCGTTGTATCATACAACAATAATTTTGAGATCCAAATATGAATTTAGTTTCATTGTCCTGGATCTTTAATTGCGTATCATTTTATCTTTTTTGAAGGTTTTATTTATTTATTTGATAGAGCGCATGAGTGGGGGGAGGGGGTAGAGGGAGAGGAAGACGGAGGGAGAATCTTAAGCAGACTCCCCGGATGAGGGCCGAGCTGGTGGTGGGCCTTGATCTCACGACCCTGGGATCCTGATGTGAGCTAAAACCAGGAGTCCAACAACTTAACTGAGCCATCTAGGTGCCTCAATTGCATATATCACTTTAATAAAACATGTCAATATTAAGTGCATACAAATGCTTTACCAAAAAATTTTCCAGCAGATTTTAAACCCTATCCAAAACTAAACCAATTACATTATTTTTCTTTCCAGTACTTCATTAGTTACACTGAAGTCAACCCAGCATCTCATTACTGATGACAAGTACCAACAACACTCACATGGAGATTTGTGTATCCTTCTTCCCTGAGGTAGACTTGAGCTCACTGTGCCATTAACCTACTCTTAAAATTTAGCAAGTCGCTTGACCTCGAGAAGTCTGTTTTCTTTCAGGAAAGTAGACATGAAACTGGCCTGCCCCAGAGGTCTGATGTCATGGTGTGGGGAGAGAGGGAGGGAGGATGCTGGAACAGCAGCTGCTATTGAACATCTTCAGGGTCCCCCACACATTCGGGCATCCTGACATACATTCTTTCTGAGGCTCCTTGTAAGTTCAATATAAAATGGAAATTCTAACTCCTGTTTTAATGTGGTTAGGAGAAATGAAAAGAGTATCCATCACAGGGGTGCCTGGGTGCATCAGAAGGTTAAGCATCTGCCTTTGGCTCAGGTCATGATCTCCAGGTCCTGAGATTACACCTCCTATTGGGCTCCCTGCTCAGCAGGAAGTCTGCTTCTTCCTCTCCCTCTGCCTCTCCCCCTGCTTGTGCGCAGGTGTGCACTCGCATGCTTGCAAGCTCTCTCTCTCTCTCAAATGAATAAAATCTTAAAAAAAAAAAGAAAGAAAGAGTATTCATTATATGTTCAGGACAGTGTCTAACACATGGCACAGCCTCTGAAATTGTGTTGATAATTGATGAATCAAAGTTTTACCATTAGGAAACTACAGCACTAAAGAGTTTTTGACGAAGCTTTTTGAGTGAAAAATGTATTATACCACCAGATGAAATAAAGTAGGGGCCTGAAAATTAAGATGTAATGGAGTATTATTACTACGGTTTATATTATTACTCCCGTTTGTATCCTTTACAAAGCCTTTCTTTATACTCATTTTCCTAGAATTATAGAGCAGCAGAAATTTCTTAGTGCAGGATATAGCCAAACGAGTTAGAAATTCAGCTTTGTTCCTAACTCGTTGGATGAACTTCAGCAGGCAACTCTTTTTCATCTCCCCAGACTTCTTTGAATTCTTAGTTTATCAAGGTATAAAATTTTGTTATATTTAATGTTCTTAAGAGAATAACACAAACTGGGCAGAGAACCTAGAGGAATTTAATGCACTAGAATTCACAGCCAAAATTAAAAGTCAATCACAAGTAAAAACATCATATTTGAACGTATAAATTAAGCCAGTTGGAAAATATGATTTCATTTGTAATTGTTGGTGGATTCAGGCCACCTTTCAGGAACAGGCTGAATAATTTTTTTTACTTTTCTTCTCTCTCTCTCTCTCTCTCTGCTTTTTACAATTAAAATAATAATGTATTACTAGAGGAACAATAGGCTTCACCATGTCTGATCCAAAGTTAGCCTAAGTTTGAATGAAGTTGGTAACAAAGTCATACATGGAAAGCCTTGCCCTGGAGATTTTTCTTTATCTGGGAATGCTGAAAATTAGCTCTGCCACTGAACATAGAGAATCAACACTAAGCTCCAAATCTCTGCTTATATTGGCTTTTAAATACTTCAAGCTGCCTAGGGTAGAGTCAGCCAGTCCCAAAATGCACACTTAAATACGATTCATTGGCTTCCTGTCTGTCTGGAGATGTCAACAGGCTGTAAATCATGACATTCCCCTGAGGCTGGGGGCTCACACCTGCAAGCCAACTTGGTCACCAAATAGGTCTTTTTTTCTGCTCTCCAAAAGGTTGCTTTTACTGGTTTGCATGATTAATTCTATACCACCTCACATTTCTACTCTATGAGGTTGTCACAAATCTATACTGTTTTCTACTCCTTTCCAGCTATGAGATTTTTTGAATTTTGGGAGAGAGAATTTATTGTCTTCACACTAAATAAGGGTCCAACTAAAGAGAGTAAGAAGGTTGAATCCACTAAAACCAAACCCTCACATCTGTATACCCCAGTGAGGAATCTGGTTTTGTCTCATTGGAAAAAAAAAAAAAAAAAAAAAAAAAAAAAAAACGCAAACTGCTAGAGACAGGATCTTCTGGTTAATAACTTTCTGAAGAGGTACTAGGAATGGCTTTTTCATTTTTCTGGCACATGACATGATTTTTGAGATTGGTCTAGATGACATAATTGAGCTTTCAAACTGAGCCCTGAACTAAGAGAATTTATAAACTTTTTAGTAGACTAGAGTTTTCAAACAAAGGACATCTGGGACCTATTTCAGTAGAGTAAGGGGGACACATTTTAGAAACTCCCCCTTTTTAAGGCAGATAAGTTTATAGATAAACAGATGAGTTTATAGTTGACAGTTTATAGATTCTTGCAAGATAGTTTTGCCCTATTTTTATACTGTTTTGAAGTAATTTAAAGATAAATTTACATTTGGAAGGAAATTTCACTCACGTGAGCACATGTGATATTCTTAGCAGAGTCAAATGTTTTAAATAGGACGTGTTAATTAATAAACCTTGTATAAGAATATTTTTATTTTAAGCAACACTTCATTAGGCCATGCATTGAAATAGGAGACTAACAAAAATGTTCACCAAGTATATTTCTTTCAAATGGTCATAAGTGTTATTCAAAATTAAAGAAACACTCAAAAATAATAATATAAAAAGCTCCACTAAGATATTAATTATTGATTATGGCCCCAGACCAAAATATCAAAAGTTTTTAACTTACAGCATAAAGGTAATCTTAGTTCTGTAGTCTGTAAAATGTCAACTTCATAGGGACATTTTTCAGCAATGAATATCAAAGCATTGTCATTAAAAAGATCTTTCAGGTTTTATTGACCTGCTTTTGCTGAGTGTTTTACTTTTTAAAAGGAAAACATGCATATTTTACACACAGAAACTGACATGGTTTCTGAAATATTAACAGTGGGATTTCACTCTCCAGTGATGATAGCTCTATTCAGTCGACAATAAAAGGAAGTTTTACCCATGAGAACAAAAATAAGTGGTCTCATTCTCCCATCTCAGAACTCCGAGAAGCCCACAGCTCTCAAAGGAGTGTCACTGAGTGTTCCCAGTCAGGAGAAGATGGCAGAGAATCAGAAACGTCTTGAGAATCATATCTGAAGTGATGTGGATACTTTTAAGATGACATTTATGTAATTTCAAGGAGTTAATGTTTAGAATCAAATATTAAAAACATCAACTGTCAGTGATTATTAGAAAAATGTTCACAATTCATAAGATTGTACTGGGGACTTCATTATAGTAAAAAACTCATCAAGTGTGTGTACAAATTAATGTACTGATTCATAAGAGCTTTCCCCAAATCACTTCTAGTTTTGGCTAATGATGTCTTAACTCAGTAATTTCTGTAATCCTCTAATGGAGGCACTAGGAGAGGAGGAAGCAGAAGGTAAGGATGCAGACATAGTTTCAATATGTTCAAAGAAAATTTTAGGAATAAAATGAGGTCAGGTGGATGAATTTTCCTTTTTTTCCCCCTTTAACTAATATGCTCCAACATACAGCTTAGGGAGTGAAATTTGGGTTTACTGGTTTCTGTCTGTAAAGCACAATTGAACTTCCATTCAAATAATAATAATAAAAAAAAAGATAAGATCTTCAAATGTGTACAGATAGAAACTTAAGCAGACATGCATACTTAAATGTTCAATCTATCCGATTGATATTCAACTGTTTTACCTTATGCTACACACAACAAAAGTAACACCCTAAATGATCTCAGCATGTTTTCTGGGTTTCAGTGTAAGTACAGTATTTCATGTCACTCAAGTAAGTGAAGAAAATAAAAGAAAGGTTTATAAATAGAGCATTGTAACATAAGGGTTATCTTAATCCTTAGATAATTCCTTTTTGAAATTAGTAATATCTTTGTAATATGAATAATTACTGCCTTCACCAGCTTACATGGTTGTTAAGTATGGTCAGAAATGGAGCAACCCGGGACGCCTGGGTGGCTCAGTTGGTTAAGCAGCTGCCTTTGGCTCAGGTCATGGGATTGAGTCCTGGGATTGAGTCCCACATCGGGTTCCTTGCTCAGCAGGGAGCCTGCTTCTCCCTCTGCCTCTGCCTGTGCTCGCTCTCTCCCCCTCTCTCTCTCTGATAAATAAATAAAATCTTAAAAAAAAATGGAGCAACCCATTCGTATCATAAATAACAATGACGATGGTGATAATCCTAATACTAGCAGGATGAAAATGTGGGGGGTAATGGATCGACTAATGGCATAGACTGCGGTGTGGTTGCACAGATATACACTCATCTCCAAGCTCATCAACTCGTATACATTAAATATGGACACCTTTCTGTATGTCACCCAATAAACTGGTTTTCTTAAAAAAGAATGATAAAGAAATGGAGCAACTCAGACTATCAGTTTCAAACTGGGGAAAAAAAAACACATAAAACTTGACATGATCCATCACCATGAAATTGACCAGGCCCTTATGATTCTCTGTCATTAAAATTAAAATCTTAATTTGTTTTATGTACTATGGCAAGGGGTAATTTATGCCAGACTTGGAACTGAAGGAAAGGGGATTTCTAAAGGGATTTGTCATTGGGTAGCATGTCTTCTCCTTTGATGAATCCGTCATAGTTATAAAGTCTGGTCCAGGGGCGCCTGCATGGCTCAGTGGGTTAAGCCGCTGCCTTCAGCTCAGGTCATGATCTCAGGGTCCTGGGATCAAGTCCCGCATTGGGCTCTCTGCTCAGCAGGGAGCCTGCTTCTTCCTCTCTCTCTCTCTCTGCCTTCCTCTCTGCCTACTTGTGATCTCTCTCTGCCAAATAAATAAATAAAATCTTAAAAAAAAAAAAAAAGTCTGGTCCAGCAGGATTCCTAATCTGAGTGCCCCAGTAATAAAAAGCATAATCAAAAAAATAAAATAAACCCAGAAAATAAGCAAATATTATAAACTAACAAGAGAATAATGACATCGCGTGACTAATTCTGCAGATGGTACACCACCTTCTCTCTACCTGTATATCATGGCTTTCAGAATCACGATGCTGACTTGATTCATGTATTTAGATTATCAAAACAACAAAATGGAATCTGGTCCTTTAGAATATTCTAGCAGTATAATTAAAATTTAAATAATTGAACAAAGAATGTTCTGCCTTATCTCTTAAGTAGAAACCATCCATGTTTCTCTCACTCTAACATTTCAGTGGCAGCCGCTCATTTATTGAAATTTTACTTTGTGTGTTTTTCTTCCCCTTGTATTTTTCACTTTCCCCCTTTTAGGGCATATCTGTAGAGTTCAAAGGATACCATTCCTTTGACTCAAGGTTGTTTGCCCTACAGATCAGAAGCCCCAAGACTGGGTGGCTTAGCAGAGTCCTAGAAGCAACTGATGCCGTTGTCTTGCTCCCTCATAGAACCCAAGAAGGTGACAGTTCTGTAGGGGGGGTGGGGTCCAAAGAAAGAGTGGGACACTCCAAGCTCAAACTAAGCCCCAGTAGTAGAGGCCTTAGAGAACAGAGGACCGGGGACCCTTTCCCATGGTCTTCACACAGTATCTGGGAACAGTATGGGAGAGAATAGGGAAAGCTCCAACTGTCTCAAATTGGCTTTTTCATTTTGAGTGGAGCCTCAGTCATACTTAATTTGATTTTTTTAAATTAAAGACTCTTCCTCATACCCACGTACTGTGGTAAAGTAAAATTCATACTTGATATACAATTTGTTGAGATCATGTTGTCGATCATGTTTTATGGAACCTGGAGTTACTTCTGATTGCAGGTTAATTTCCCATTGGATCAAAACCAAAAATAAAAACAAACAAAAAAGCCCAGGTCTATTCACTGGCAGCAAGCTTTCTACCCATTGCTGTAATTTGCTGATGGATATGCCTCGTATTTTCTTTACCCCGATTTTCTTTATAAATTTTTCTTTGAGAATTTTCACCCAGAGCTAGCTCTCACTTTATCTTATTGGCTCATCTGATCTCTATCCTAACAGTATACCCAGATTTTGATGAGAAACATCTAAATAATTCGAATTTTTATTTTGAATCAAGTCTTCTTTGACCACTTACATCTTTATTTCTAATTCTTTGGGTTTCATAGAACTGTCAGAAGTTCTGTTTGGTCATTTGCGAGAAAATGAAAGATAAGACACGAAACCAAAGCAAGTCACCTGAGGTAATAAAGTCCTTTTCTCTGTCTATTTAGCTATGATTTTTACTTTTACAATTACTTTTTTTTTCCTAGAAGAAAATGATTCCAAACGTATCTTCACATATGAAGGAAAATATTCTATGCCTTTCTCTAATGAAAATACGGAGAATAACTGAAAAATTATCCCCCCCAACTTAGCAGTAGAAGCTAAAAGACCTGAGACATGGGATGCTGAATGAGGGAAAATGAAAAAAAAAAAAAGAAATTTATTTAATAATAAACATCAAATATTAGTAGATGGTATTAGGGATTACATTAAGAACTAAATTATAAAGAATAAACAGAAAGAGAGGACGTGAGGAGTTGGGAGAGAGAGACATAACAGGAATAGACTTTAGCAGAAAGAGTAATTGTCACACACAACTTGATGTACAAGACCCTCCCCCACCCCCCAAGAAAAGACTGGAAGGCAAATGTATTAGATGAGAGGATATCTAATAAATTCTTATTAGATATAGTGGCTTTGACAAGATTGTAGGGCTAGGAATATTGGTGTCATGCTTTAAGTTTGAACAATTGCTCTTGAGATGTTTGTACAAATTATATTTGGAAAAAATAACTTCTCAATGTGCGGGTTAAATTAGCAATGAAAAGCCAGCAAGCTTCTCAGTTGCTTCAATGCGGAGATGGTCCACGTCTTGAAATAGTGGCAGCAGTTTGACCTACCTGGCTGCAATCCGGCCAAGCTCCAGCAAACAGAGACACACTTCTCTGGGTTGCTTGTGGAGGACTGAAAGACAAGACAGAGGTGGACACCTTTACAATAGAAGGGATTGTAAAGCCGCTCAATAGCGAACAGGCTTGCCAATGATCTCTCGTTCCTCATGCTTCCCGTCAATGAGCTCGTCTTCTTTCCCACATTCACAGAAGCCATCCCAGCCCACGGTACACTGAGCTCTACCGAAGTCTTAAACCAGCTTTCAAAACTCTCTGCCTCACCTCTCTTCTCAAAGTCATGAGTCTCAGGAAATATTACCCTGAGTTAATTTCATCCTGAAAGTGTTTTCTTTTATTACACAATATTAGTAAGTTGATCTTGGAAATATATGTAGTTGTCATTATGATATAAATAGTTGAAATTTAAAAATACCCAGCACGTGGAAGACCATGGAACAAAGCTGGACTCTGCAAAATCCTAAGTCTACCTCATTAATGATTTGAGCAGAAATAATGCAATGAATAAGGATAAAAGTGATACACCACAGTCCTTCATTATCCTCCAAGCAGTGACATCAAGTGAGACTCTGAAACTTGATGTTCTCTGCTAATCAAATCTGATTAAATGATACTTTAGAAAGATATTCTTTCAACTGAATGGATTTGTAAATATGTATCAATATATACCAATAATCAACTTTGTCCATAAAATGAGCAAATTAGAAGACTGTTCTTTGTATTGATCAGATTCTAATATATTCTGATTGCTTAATAAATCTTGCTTTACTAATTGGTTTGGATGCATTCAGTAATGCTGACAAATCATAGTTGCATTCGTTGAGTCTACCAAAAGTGTATGTCCTGCTTATATTGCTCTCTTTTTAACAAGCTAGAGCATTTTAAATACATTGTTATGTACTGCACCTAATAAAGCCAACAGATATTTAAAAAATAATAATTCATTGAGAATGGTCTTTATAGAGACAATATTCTGATAAAAGAAAATACTAGCTTATTGATCAATTTTAAGAAAAACAGTAATATTGCTTTAATTCTTAAACATAGAATTTTATAATAATTCCAGAATTATTCTATTCCTTTAACTTAAATGTCTAATTCTTTTACTCCACAGATTATGGTACTGGCAATATTTGGTCCACTGACATCAAAATGGAATTTATTGGGAGTTTGTGGTGAAGAGAAAGAGAACATTTACTTGGATTGTAAAAGTACATAATTGGCTTTAAACAGACACAATTTTATTATCTTGTTATAAAATGTCATTTTGAAGCTCACAAAATAAATTCTATTTCCATCAATAATTTTCATTAAAAAAGAATTATGGAAAAATCTCGACTATAGAATATTCCAATTCTTGGTAATATAAAGTTTGGTGTTAGGTGACCCTGAGTGAATTCCCCTCATCAGGAGGACTAAAGTTATTTCTAATTAAAGGATCTAAAAATAAGGATAGCTAATAACTCCAATTTCAAAGGCACCACTGGTTGACTCAGGCTGGAATGATACAAACTTCACAACTTCATTGAATCAACTGCAGTGCCATTTAACATATGGACTGTAATACCACAAAGGCATCAATTTCAAAAAGAGAACAATCACAAACATCACAACACAGAAGCAGACAATGTAAATCAATCTTTCTGTCTAGATAACAAATTCTTTCTGATTTAGGCCTTTAAAAAACCCCATCTATGGAACAAAGCAATAAACATCAGTTCTGAATGGAAAAAAGAATACATAAAAACTTAGGAGAGGAAGATTTTTTTTTAGGCCCTGTTAATACCCTCATCTTCAGTGAATGCAATGCAAAGTAAGTGGCTATAGCTCTGGAAGTCCTGGACACAATTTCCTGTATTTCTTGATGGAAATAGGGTCAAAATATAAAAATTATTACTAATCTGACCAAATTGTGTCAATGTGCAGTCAATAACCAGTTACAAAAAGTAATACCTGACCCACCTATAAAGATTCCTTAACCAACTCATTATCTGTAGTTTGAGGACTATGTAAGTATTGGAATAGATACATTTTATAGAAAATAAAATTCATCCTGAAGAAAAACAATAATGTGAGTAACAAAGACATATGTGAAACACGTTACTATTGTGTATTTCTTTGCTTCCTCAACTGAGCTAGCAACTTAAAACAGCTTTGGCATGCCCAACTCACATGCTGAATCTACCATTAGACTCATTAGAAAATCAGTTTTGGCAAACGAAGAAGTAACTGCATGATTCTTCATTTTACATCCTTAAAAGAATATTTTATATATATATATATATATATATATATATATATATGTGTGTGTGTGTGTGTGTGTGTGTGTGTGTGTGTGTATGTGTGTGTACGTATATATGTAAATCTCATAAATAAATTTTTTTCGTATCCTTAAAATAAGACAAATGAACCTCTCCCTCAGCATAATTTCTTAGGAAAAACTAGTAGGATGATTATTGTACTTCCCAATTTTCTTAGAAATGTTATTTTTCATAAAGAAAATAAATTGCCTCAAAAAAAACCCCTGTGTTATTGTCTCACATAGTAATGCCTTTTTAAAAAGCAGGTATATTATGCCTGGCCTATAAAGACCAAAAAACCCCACAAAAATGAAACAAAACAAAACAAAAAACAACGTCTGTTGACTAGTGAGTGATGAATGAGATGAAGCTGTAGAGGTGCATAATTTAGCACAAAATAGTAACTACCCAGTAGGCATTTACAACTCAAAAATCGAGGTTGATGGACAATCATCCAGTGATGATCATGGTTTCGACAAGGAACAAGCTAAATAAAGACTAACATCTTAACCTCGTGTCTTGAGAAAGTGCCAATGATGTCAATGTTCACTTAATTGTAAAAGCAAATACTCTTGCTTTATGGGTATATAATTAAATTCAAGAGTCTTTAAATAGTATCTAAATTTCCCAAGGAGGTGACTTTGTTTGGTTTGTGCACTCAAGCAAGTTTCTAAAGTAAGTTGATAGAGTATAGTGGCCATGGGATTCAAACCACAAAGATCTGGGTGTGAGTATCAACTCTAAGGCTTACTGGTTGCATTATCTTGGGAGGTTATTCTATAATATCTCATTTTTCTGAGGATAAACAAAATTGCATATCTTGGAAGGTTTTGGTGAGGATCAAACAAGGTAATATTTATTTTTATTCTTTTTTTTTAAAGATTTTTATTTATTTATTTGACAGATCACATGTAGGCATAGAGGCAGGCATAGAGAGAGAGGAAGAAGCAGGCTCCCCACTGAGCAGAGAGCCCAAAGCGGGGCTCGATCCCAGGACCCTGGGATCATGACCTGAGCCGAAGGCAGAGGTTTTAACCCACTGAGCCACCCAGGTGTCCCTTTATTTTTATTCTTGACACAGTGTGTGGCACATAGGAAAGACTTGCCCAATGCTAGCTTATTAGTTTTTAAAATTTTTGTTATTATAAATTGTTTAAAGATTGTCTTCATTTGGCTTAGTCAACAATAATTCACTTATTTTTTTCTCTAAAAACATTTTTGTGTGTGTGCACCAATCGGGAAAAATTCACTATGCTAGGCATGATAAAAACTTTGGAATAAAAAAATTACTATTGGTATAATATGTATAATCTTAAGTGGTCTATTATAATGAGTATATATTGAATATTTTATCATTTATATCAGAGACCACTAATTATAAATCAATCTAAATCAAATCCCAGGTTAAGTAGGTCAGTTTGGTCAGCATATACAAAAATATAAAGCAGATAACCGATAGTTATTACAAGTTTGTGCTAAGTATAAAGCTTAAGAAAAATGTGTCAGTTTGTGAAACAGCAAACACCTTTCCATTAATTTTTCTGTCTCTGAGAATAAAATAATTTATATGAGTCCATTTTTAGTAAATTACCTAAGTTGATTATAAAAGACAAATTTTGTATATTGCATTTAAACAAAAGCTTTTGTATTGAGTCATAAGGATACTCATCTTAAATCATTTTAATGATTCCCCTTTTTGAAAAAACAATAAAACTTCTCCTTATACTAAAGTTTACACTAGAAAACATTTTTTTCACTCTATCATTGAAATATTCATATGGTTTTTTGCTTTGAGTTAGGAGAAGAGGGAATCACTATTGTTTTCTTTCATCTAAAATATTGTTTTTTAAAAAATAGAAAGCTCTCCAGCCAATGGTCATTATTATGTGAAGGATTTTATCATTGGATTTTTTTAAAATAATCAAAACCACCTCAAAGAAAATCATAATGCAGAACAGCTCTGAGAAAAGTAAGACAGATCCCTATTCAAAAATATGTGGCAAGAGACTCAGTCTTATAACCTAGATTCTATAAAAATCTCAAGGGCATCAAATGTCAAATGGAGTGCTGCTGGCTCCAGGAATAGAAAATGAGGTCTTCCACTAAAGCAAAGGATAGAGTTTCAATGTCACAAAATCTGCAAGGATAAAATGCATTTGACCATAAATGTAATTTATCTAAATATATTAAATTTTAACACATGGGCAAAGAAATGGAAACACGAAAAAGTGTGTTGTCTGCTTGGTGTGTGTACAATAAAGACTACAATATTAACACTGGTTTTAAAGGAGACTGGGCTAATTTAGATTTAAATTTAGGAAGGAAACTTGAAAAAATACACTTTGGCTGATTATTATTTAATTGTGAAAATACCATAAATTAATAGTTGTCCACCTTCCCAGAGTATAGAACAAGTTCTAGTACTCAGAAAGAGAGGTGTGATAGAAAATACAATACACTTGAAGTCAGCAGGATTGGGATCTAGTCTAGACAGCATCACTTTTTCATTTCCCAAACAGGCATCTTGCCTTCTACTTGCTCCCCCTTACGAGGGGATTTATGGTTAAAAGTACTTGGTACATATGGCAAGTGCTCAATAAATATTACTCCCTTGCTACTTAAGTGGGGTCCACAGACCAGCAGCTTTGGCATCAGCTGGGAGCTGGAAAAAAATACAAAGTATTCGGTCCCACCCCAGACTTATTGATAAGAACTTATATTTAAACAAGTTCTCCAGGTGATGGTTATGCACTTTAATGTTGGAGAAGCACTGTATTAACCAATGTTGTGTATTATAGTAAACATCAGTTATAATTCCTGTGTTTTGTTAAAAACATTCAAATGTGCTTTGGGAGATTTATCTATATATCTCTCTATATATAGATATATATTCTCAAAACACTCTACAAATGTTTCACATAACAGTGATGACGATGATGATTGGAAGAAAAATAATTCATGCTTTGGATTAGCCCTTAGTGGTGATTATGAGCATTTCTCTTCTGCCAGGATTAATAAAGCACAAAAGTTGCTTCCCAAAAAGTGAAGGGCTAGTCACAAACCTCTCCCTTTGTCATGTCACTCCTGGTAAGACCCATGCAGAAACCTTTGAGTTTGAAGGTAAGAGGCAATTAGGAGTAGCACAGAAATTTAGGTACCTTTAAATTTGAAACTGATCTCAGGGAGGCCAAAGAAAAGACAAAGCAAAGATTTTCACCAGCTCATGAATGCTGAGTCTGTGTGTATCCAGATTTCTCAGAATCACTGCTCACTTTTCAAATAGGCTACGACATCCACATATTCATGCAAACCAAGATAATTTGTTCAAAATTTCAACAATTATGTATGATATATAGAAGAAAATCTATGGGGGTCTCATTCAGTTAAGCATCTGCCTTCAGCTCAAGTCATGATCTCAGGATCTTGGGATCGAGTCCCTCATCAAGCTCCCTGCTCAGTGGGGAGGGCCTCTCTCTCTCCCTCTTCCCCTCCACTTGCTTGTTTCGCTCTCTCTCTCTCTATGACAAATAAATAAATAAAATATTAAAAAAAAATCTAGTTAATTGCCCTTGCCACTAAGTTGAGAAATGTCCTAGAATGAATAGTGCCCTTCCTTTCCTCAGTACCCGAACCTTATGAGAAATTAATAGATTACATCACTAACACTCAGAACAGCAACAAGAGGCAAGAATTTTTCTAATTCAGTCTACATTTATGTTTTATTTTTCCTCTTACTTGAAATAATCATATGACCTTCTAAAATTATTCAAACAGAGTATCTCTTTCTGTAACACAGGGACATGATCTCTGATAAAGCTGAATTCTGATTCTGGCTGGGCGGCTGAGAAGTGTACTTGGGGCAAGTTATTTAATTCTCTGGGTCATTCTCATTTATAAAACGTTGGTTGTTGGAGGATTAGATATGGTAACATGTGCACTACCTAACCAACAGTAAGGAGCACATGGTTATTATTACTGAATATGGTGCAGCAAAAATTTGATTCTGGGAAAGCTAGAAAGCCATTTGCTTCCCTAATTCAACACTGACTCAGCTGAATCCTGACTTAATACTCATTCCAGGGAGACATTTAGTTCTCCCAATCAGATTCTTTACTGTTTTTTCTTACATTTGCTCTGGCATAGGGCAAATGGTTAAATTTGGAAAGACTATCTGAATTCAAAAGGAAAAAACAGAATTGAGATGCTAACCAAGTAAGTATAAGAACAAGTTTTAAAAAACCAAAAGCCTAAAATAAATTGTCCCTGGCAAAGAAACTAAATATAAATGACTCATAGTGCTGAATGGCTACCTTGAAATTGTTGTCTATACTAGTAATAGTAATTATAACCTTTTTCCCACAGAAATACTTTTCAAGTCCTCAATACAGACGACAAGCGATGACTTATCAAACACTGGAAGGTAGACAAAGATTTTTTTTCTGATGTAACAGATGACTTCCAAGTATAAAATGGAAAACAATGTTTACAAATCCACACACAATCCTTTTTAATTTTCCACAGAAGCATCAAACTCATACTGCATATAGACCGGTGCTTGACCAACATTCAGATAACAAAGGATTTTGTAAAACTACTTATCAGAGTCATGCATCAACAGAAAATAGTGCCACACAGCAAACACAAACACAGAAAAGAAAAACAGAAAAAAATCACACATATTTGCATGCTAGCACAGCAGAGAGCAAACCCTTTTCTCGCTGAGTAGATTCTTTCTCTGAGAAATAGATGAAGAATTGTCACTGGCTTCCAAATCCTACAATCATCCAATAACATAATGATATTGACACAATTACAGCAAACAAAAATTATGCATTTTTAAAGTATTCTCCCCCCAACCTTCTTCCCCCCCCCATCTCCCAGCTCGGCAGAATGCTTACAAATTAAGCAACATCAACAAGACTCTGGAAAAATAATGACACTTGGCAATTTCTAAGTTACTATACTAAAGTAAATTACAAATTATAAATCCCTACACAAGTATATCACTAATGGAAGGAAATAGTTTCTTACTTAAAGTCTCATATAAGAGCATCAATTTTCGGATTCATAACCTAAAACTTTTTAAGATTGAGAATAAATCATAGATTTTTGGTCTTAATTTAAATGATAAAAATGTGCCATATCAAAATATTCAGCCTTATGTTGGAAAAGGTTATTAAAATATTTAAGCCTGGAAAAATCATTATATTTACTATTAAGAGACTATTAATACATTCTATTAACTTTTATACCTCTGTCAAACTGAAAACAGATATTGCTTTCACACTAGAAATCTTCTAAATGTTTTTTTTTTTTTTTTACTCCACTATTAAAAGTAAAGTTCATTTCTTTTAAAAAATTTATCGGAAGAATATTTTGTCTTTAGGCTGATAAACTATATACTATTAAATTCAAGGAAACATTCATGTTCATTTTTTTAAACTGATCAAACAATCGGGATTTACAATTAGGATGGTAATTGTTAATTTACAATTAATAATCTTAAATATTTTTAAGGAATCCAATGAAATCAATTATGAAACATGATAAAAACCAATTTCTAGTCATTGGTCTACATATCAACCTGATTTGAACAGTGGGGGTTATCACTGAGCATAAAGTGTAGACCCACAGTGATAAAGCATGTTCCACAGAGCACAAAAGATGTGTATCATCTGTTCTTACAGCAGTGTAAAAGTCTACAGTCACTTGAAATGTCTGTTTAACCTCAATAATGCAAAATTGCCATTATAATTCTCAATGTGTAAGATTTTAAGTCAACAAATAATGCTCTATACAAAATGGTTCAAATTGTATCTTAATATAAAGAAAATTAATTGTTCACACTTTAGATTACATGTCATACCTGTTTGCTCTCTCAATTTTGTTAACAGGTAATGGAAAAAGAAAATGACATCATTGACAAGTAATTACTATCTATCTTTCCTTCAAATTCTGAGAATATATTTTATTGTTGTTTACTAGATATAAATGGGTGGCCTCATGTTCATAACATTTTGTGAGTTTTCTGTATTCTTAAATAGTCTCAAGAATATTATTTTTGGTTGGTATCTGTGGATAATGACTCGAGTTGGTTTAAGATATCACTAAATGTTATAGATTCCTTTCATTTCCATTTGTTTTACTGTTAGAAAAAAAATTCAGTGGACATTCTGATGCCTATCATTACTTACTGTCTTTGGATAAAATTTTAGAAACTAATTTGACAAAAGAACATAAATACCTGTAAGGTCTTTGATACACAATGTCAAATTGCCCTCTAAAGAAGGCATACCAATTTCTAGTTTTCTTCAGCAATGTATAGAAGATCCTATTTTCCCTACATACTCAACACTAAGCATATAATTTTCTCAATCTTTGCTAATTTTTCATAGCTTATATGTGCATTTACCTTATTGCTAAGCTGTCCAACATTTTTATATTTTTATTAGTTTTTTTTTTCATTTAAATTCAATTAGCTAATACAGAGTACATCCCTGGCGTCAGTTGCAGAGTTCAATAAGTCATCAGTTGTGTACCACTCCCGGGGCACATCATGTGCCCTCCTAGGTTTTTTTATGTCTTCTACGACAAGGCTGCTCATGACCTTTGTTCGTCTTTCTATCTCTTTTTTGAAACACTATTCGAGATATGGTGAATTTACGATCTGAGAATTGACATTTCTCAGAGAAAAAATTATCAAGAATTTCACAGAAGATAAACTACAGGTTATACTCTGTATGTGATTGTGTCGTGTGGCATCGAAAGTTATCTGCCAAGAATCCAAAAGGCAAGAAACAGGAGGGAAGCATATGGGATAAGCTGCTAGCCATGCTCCGCAGTTCCTCCCTGGCATACCTTCCCCACCATGGAGATTTCTTGTCATTAGCTGTTGAAAGAGAACAGATTGAGCGAGTTGTGAATCAAGATCCCCTTGCAAATAACTACAAAAGAGCTCTGCAACAGAGGGTAGCCTATCAGTTGCCACAAAGATAAGAATGCTCTATGCTGGCAAAGACCTTTGAACAGCTAAAGACAGAAGCCTCTTGATACACACTGGGGACAGTGATCTGCTTTATCATTCATTCAAATAGATTTTCCCCCTTCATCAGGGCATCTTTTCATTTTATTTGCTGTTCAAAACACTGGGACACAAAGGATGCACTTCATCTTGTGCGCTACTGAAATGAAATCTTGAGGTAGGAAAAAAAAGAAAAACCCTTGCCCTAAATTCCCTTTCAAAAGTAAAGTGTGAAAAGACATCAAGCAGAGTACACAGTGTTATTGTTGTGAGAAAGTCAATTCTGCAACACAGAGACCAACGCCATCAGCCCTGGCTCAATCGCTTCCTTACCCACAGTGAATCATACGAAAAATCAAAGAAGAAAGGGTTCCACTTGGAGAAATGGAATTTCTCATTGTCCTTCCTCTTGATTATGATTAACATCTACGGGCACAGCTGTTTTCTTTCTCCAAATAATCCTGAAGTCAATGCTATAATATTGGCTCCCTTCTTCTGTCTCCATGGGGGTATTAAACCTCACCTCACCTCATGTCCTATTCTGAGCAGCAGAAATTTCAAATTTGTCTTTTCATTGAGCAACAAACCAGAAAGCCTAACTATCTGCTTTTGTTTGGTGCTGAGAGGATTAAAAATTCCTTGAAAACTTGGTTTCTTTGCAAGTTATAAGCCAAGATATAATAAAGAAGATGATCAAAATGAAAGATGTTTAAACTAAATACTCAGTAGCTATTATGTATAAATGTTCTAGGACTTTCTTTCTTTAAAGTCAGGTGTTTTTTATTTTTTTCAAACAGAGTGAAGAACTAGGCCATCTCAACATTCATCTTGACATAATTTTATATTCTGCAGACTATGTATTTATATATCAGGACCATTATTATACAGTGGCTTTAGGCTTTATTGTTTCAAGATAAAATGTACTACTTATCTGAATGGGGTTTTAAAAAGCCACCCAAGCTTTTTGGTTTCCAACTGAAAGCTTTATTAGTTTAACTAACAAAAGAACTCAGAGGCAATGAGAAAACTGATCTAAGATTTTTTTCACATTGACAGCTTCTAGTCATCCATGGTGGTCTATGGTAGTTACTGGAAAAGATGCTTATTTTTTTCCTTTTTCAAATTTTTATTTAAATTCTAGTTAGTTAATATATAATGTGGTATTGGTTAGAGGAGTAGAACTTAGTGATTATCACTTACATATAACTCCCAGTATTCAACACAAGTGCCCTCCTAAATGCTCATCACCCACTAAAGCCCAACCCCCACCCAACCCCCCTCCAGCAACCCTCAGTTTGTTCTCTATGGTAAAAAGTCTCTTATGCTTCCCTCTCTCTTTTTTTCCCCTTCCCCTGTGTTCATCTGTTTTGTTTCTCAAAAGATGCTTCTTAAATGAAAACCTGTTCAATCAGCAAACTCACAGACAATAAGGCAGTTTCCCCGTGTGGCAGTTCCTTAAGGGATGCAGGGGACTGGAGATTTTTAAATCATGATGTTGTCTGTCCACACATGAAGAGTATACGCCTTGTGACTAATCTAGTTCTGAAATTGCCATCAGACTGAAAGAGGGCTATCTCCATATACACACCTCTTCCACCAAGTTTGGTTTACTTAAATGTGAGGAAATAGTAGGAGCTGTCAAAGTCCATGTACATTACGATCAGTGGAGGGGCACCCTACTGTACTCTGGAGGCTCCTGGGCAATTACTCTAGTTTATTTTTCCCTTCAGGTATAAAATATTCTCCTAGTCTAAATTCACATAATTTTCTTCTCTGTTGAGAGAATTCTCAGAAATCTGATGGCAATCTTTTCCATATCACATTCACTGCTCTTAGCAGAAATACAAATTTCCATAAGCATATAAAAGGAGTAAGATTTTAGCTGTTACCATCCATTTCCTAGGTTCAGCTGGGAAATGTTGTTTTGTGAGGCCTAGGGGCAAGGGTATTCTGTTTAGAAGGCAATTTGTATACTTGTTCTCTCTGAAGGATGCTCAGCTTTCTTTGATGCTAATATTTGGTATTATGTGATTTTGTGAATTGATTTTTTAAAGCCTCAAGCAAAAGAACCAAGCTCCCCTCCTTCCCACACAGAGGTCTCCTTTCTTCACTCAGTCCTATTTCATTAGAATAGGACTTTAATTCCAATACTTTCCGTATGAGAGCTGTTCTTGGCAGAACTGATACAGGAGCACTGAACATTTAACAGTAGCATATCAAATAATGTTGAAACACTGAACAACGTATGTTTTGTCCCAAGGAAATACAAAAGCTTGTTCTATGGTCTGGAAGTGGATTTGCCAATATTCAATCATAAGGCAAAACAAGACAAGAACCCCACAATTATGTGGGTAGCGTTAGACACTAAGGTATCTATCTTTTATTTCTCCATCTTCAATTATTCCAATTTCCTGCTTGCTTACCTGATTTTGAATTCACTAAAAATAGATACATAAATAAACTTCTCTTTCAACTCAGCTAGACTTTACAGGAAATGGTGTTTCAGCCTTTGGTAGAGGTAAAAAACAATAGTGCCTTTATGGCTGGAGCATATACAGCTCCCTTTCCAGTGCAGGCCAGAGCCTGGCAGTAAAATGTAAAACTCCATTTTCCAAGTAGCCCCCATTTTGCATTATATATTCTTGATTTTAGCTTAGAATTGTGCTACTTGTATCCCTACACTTTCATGCACAAAATGACCAACCGTAAAAGGACTTGCATTTTTCTACCTTCAAAGATTCCAGTTTACAACAAACCTGCAAGCTGACAACACTTTGAATTTTTTAAAGTTAACAATCTATGAAGTGACATCACATAAAAAAAGTTTAAGTAGTTTTACTGACAAAGACACGTAACAATTTGATCAGCTAAAATTCTGAAGGAAATACATACCCAAACCTTCCGATTCAAATAGACACGTTTCATCTACCCCTAAATCTCGGCACCAGGATAAGAAATTTGCTGTATTGTCTCTGGCAAAAAAGGAGCCTGAGGGTGCAGTGGCTTTGCACGGAATCTTCTTCAAGGGCAGATTCTGAAAAACAAAGAAATCTCACTCTGGTAGTTATATCTGACAAAGTCATCACAAGGACACATAAATAGACAGTTGTTTTCAGCAAAATGTTTTGGAATGACCTCATGTCAATAAATAGATTAGTGAAGAGGTATAGAAAAGGAAGTGAAATGTACATGAAATTCAGTTGTCACTAAGAAACTATAAAAAAATCTGTGCATATAAACAAATCCTGGATTTTTTTTTTTTCTTACCATCTAGTAGTAATACAAGCAAGTCCCTTCCCTGGCTCATGTTACTCTTTTCTTTCTCTTCTATTTTGGGTGTGTCTTTGGTATGTTTTGTCTTTTGTTTGTTTGTTTTGGGACTTATATTCCATCCAAGAATTTTACCATTATTTCTCAAAATTTATTTAAAAATGTATTTTCCATTTGTGAAAGAAGAATGAAACATAAATACAGTACATGAATATAAACAATATGTAAGACACAAACCTGTATTATGTGCACACATAAGCACACATTAATATATTATATTATTAATACTTTACGTTATAATATAAAACAATTCTGTTGGATTTCTGCTATCTGACCCTGAAAGATATTGACATTATGCATCATTTTTCTTCTGGGATAAGAATATGGTTAAGGGGCACCTGGGTGGCTCAGTTGGTTAAGCAGCTGCCTTCAGATGAGGTCATGATCTCAGGGTCCTGAGATGGAGCCTCTCCCTATGGCTCCTTGCTCGGCAGGAAGTCTACTTCTCCCTCCGCCCCTCCTCCTGCTCATGCTGTCTCTCAAATAAATAAACAATAACTTAAAAAAGAAGAAAAGGAAATGTTTAAGATATAGGAGGGCCTGAACCTGGACAGACTTTCTTATTAACAGTCTCTTATAAAATTTTAGATAGGAAATCTCCACTGGCACCATACCAAGAGTTAGAGAGTTGTGTGGTCTTATTTTCTTTAATAGAACATGATCAGTTTCCATGCCATTCCAAGAAATCACAGAATGCAATTCTCTGTGATGTGAAAGACTAAACAATGGTTTTGGTTGCTGTGGGCTGTGTAGAGCTTCACTTTAAAGAGAGAAAAAATTAAGGGAGAAACACTTTGTGATTTAAGTTCATAAATAGAATATTTCCTTCATTCCCTGGGAGCCAAAACCCAGAAGAAAACATTGTTGATTGTTGAACTCACTGTCAAGAATGGTTATAAAAAATGAGATAGTTGTCTTAGAGTACTGGTGAAGTTCTGCTAACATCATAATATTAGTAGAGTTCTTCATGTCTGAGGATTTTATGGCCCCATAGCTAAAACATTCAGTTATTATACCACTTAAAGTCTATGTCTGCCCTATCTCAAAGGTTTCTCTTTCTTGCTGACTTACTTTAAAAAAAAAAAAAAAGATTTTATTTATTTATTTGATAGAGAGAGATCACAAGTAAGCAGAGAGACAGGAAGAGAGAGAGGGCGAAGCAGGCTCCCTTAAGCAGAGAGCCTGATGCTCGATCGCCGGACACTGACATAATTCTAAAATAAGAGCAGGATTTTATTTTATTTTATTTTGTTTTTATTTTTTAATTTTTCTTAAAGATTTTGTTTATTCATTTGAGAGAGAAAGAGAGAGAGAACACAAGCAGGGGAGAGGCAGAGGGAGAGGGAGAAGCAGACTCCCCGCTGAGCTGGAAGCTGGACATGGAGCTGGATCCCAGGACCTGGAGATCATGACCTGAGCTGAAGGCAGACACTTAACCACCCAAGCCACTCAGGCACCCCATGTAGGAGGATTTTTAATGACTTTTATATCCTATCAATATTTTCAGATTAAATAATCAAAATTGGTAAACTGTGTCAGCCAAAACATAAAAGAGGATTTGCTGGAAACAAAAATCTCCAAGAGATGACCATAAGCTTTTTTATGATGAGGTCATCATAAAAGCAAAGGTCATCTCTAAGAAAATAACATAAATACATTCAAATACTGAGCCACGTTAAGATTGCCACCTTTATCCCTGAGTGTGAAAGAATAAAATGTGGAAAACCACTTAAAACCCAGAAATGAGTTTGCATATATGAAGTATGACTTAGAGATTATAAACTATTTGACGATGCTAAGGGCACCTTAGGACAAAAGTTTCAAGGCTTGCGTAGAGGAAAGAAATACAATATCTCTATTGTACTTGAAGAAGCTAGAGATTGATGTGACACTTAATCTACCAAGGGACACATTTTGAGAAAATACCCACAAGCAACAAGCCCTCAGAAATCATTCAGCCTACTCTTTAAGAACTTACAAGGACAAGCACTGAGCATAGAAGTAAAAACAGCATTTTCCCCCGACAAGCTTCTGGTCTTTATGAAGTCATTTACATAACATATACTTGAGGATAAGTATTTAAAATTCATTCCTATTCAAAGACATAAAAGTTATTATAGGACAAGTAAAATGAAAGCTGGCTACTGATCTTTTGTAACTTGGGATACCTAGTGCAGTGGAATTCAGTAATAACAGCAGTTGAACAAGGCAGTAGTTAAGTGATTTATGGGATATCTGTTTCTGCTCTGGACCTGTCAGATTTACTGCTTCCATGTCACTTAAAGACTTAGGACACTGTAAACTGAGTGAATGAAAACTTCCAGTCCTCATCCAGATGAAATGTTTTATTTGATGATTTTAAAAAGTCATCCTCATTAATTCAGAAGACTAACGAACTAAGCCCTCACACATAGTACTTACAAAGGTCATCACGCATAACCAGGAGTAAGGATCTCTCTGCATTGGCTAAGGAGCGGTAGCGTGTTGTGGGATCTAATATTCTTCCTTCCCGGTTGAACACCGACCCCAAATCAAAGGTCTTTCCAGGGCAACCTTGCCATTTATAATGAAGAGTCTTAGGGCATAAATTTGATTTCATTTGAATTAAAGAACAAATGATTCAAGAATATCAGCCCTCAGTAACTTTAGAACTTAAAAGTATTTCTGACATCTTTTACACAAAAGTGTTCTTAAAGTTCTGAAAGCCTTGGCAATTAGACCACTTCCAGTTCTGTTATTTTTTTTTTTAATTGTTAATTTCTCTAGGTTCTTATGAAAATCCTGGGAGGTGAAGAGCCCAGCTCTGCATCTCTTCTTTCCTATCACTAAATATAATAAAAACAATAGATTGAATAACAACTATTTCCTTGCTGATTTCCTTGCCAAGGATATCCTGAAGAAGAGTTTTAGAATAGAGAACTGCCTTAATGGATGTATATACTGGAAAAGCTGGAAATTGACCACAGATATGAAGAGGAAGACTTCTGATCTAAAGAACTGGAGATGCAAAAGGGAACTTCCCCACATGACTCATCTAAGATATATCTTCCATATCAGTTTTCCCTTTACTGCTCACCTCTTCAAACAACTCCTACAGCATTTAAATTATAGACCATCTTCAGTTATTTACTATGTAACTTTTTCCAGACAGTGCTTTTACACATTAAGGCTTCAAAACCTGACTGAGGAATGTATACACGAATGGTAAGACTCGACCCCTCAAACTAGTTTGTAATCAGCATGGGACAGACATAAACATTGTATCAAAGTTTTCACATTCCGAGGAGATACATTTCCAGGGCCTTCAGAATTCATGAAATTCATAGCATAATTTTTACATTAAATGATTTCTATAAATTAAGAAATGTTTAATGATTTTCATTAATCAAGACATTAAAAATTTACATGACATCTTTGAGCTATTTTTGAAAGTTACTGGAGAGAGAATGATGAATAGAGAATAACTGCTAAGCTGAGTTGAGATTGGGTAGAAATTTAGGTACGCTTGCTCCCAAGCGTACACCACTGAACCCTCCTACACTGTTGGTGGGAATGCTAATCTGTCAATTTTACTTAATTTTAATCTATGTGAGACAATGGATGTTCATTGAACTATTGTGGGATTCATTTCACAATATATGTGAATCAAACCATCATGCTGTATGCCTTAAATTTATACAGTGATGTATGTCAAGTATTTCTCACTAAAATAGGGAAAAAATCCATTTAAATTTAAATAACTACACGTGGCTTGCGGCCATTGTATTAGCACATGGAAATCCATTATTTGGGGTTTGTGAGTCCAATATTTGACCCCTTGACTAGTTTCCCTTGAACTAATACCATCACTATGTGTTCAAACTACCCTCAAATTCAGTAATTCTCCTGGATATAGTTACTGGGACAAAAAACTATGTTGGTCACTTACAAAGAGTTTACTTATATGCTGCAGAGTTCAACCTGTGTATGTCCTAGTTAAGGTCGTGAGTGTTACAGCTTCAAAAGGGCAGTAGTGATTATTTATAGTACTTACAGATCTATTTATAATTTTTATAATAGCCTACACCTAGGGAGCCAGGATCTTATTTAACCATTATATTGCCATAGCAGCAAGTATACTATTTTATCTATAAGAAGCACTGACTTTTTTTTTTGATCATACGGTGGGTGGGAAAAAAAGGGAATTAACACTGTAAATGTAAATCATGCTTACTTTCACGTAAATTATCCTACTTAATTATCAAAAAATGATGCCCCGAATTAGGCCCGTGATACTTTCTCCATTTTCCAAGACAAACAAATTGAGCTCATACACAGTTTAAATCAAATCATTCAATCTCTTATACCAATATACTTCTAACTGTTCTTTGATAGCTCACCAATGCCTGGAAGTTAATATATTTCAGCAGTTGATTTATTCCCTCATTTTTTGGCCAGGTAACATTAAAATAAAAATATGTACTCTCTTTCCCCTACTCAAACTACAAAAAAAATTGAGAGAATGCCCTCTCTACTTTTCTACATGCAGCGAACTGAAAATTTAATACTAGTAGTTTAAATAATCCATTCTTCACAAAAGTTTGAGACAAACTACTCCCTTTGATTACATTGAGTAGACATTTCAGATATAAAACAGAAGAGATACATAAAAGAAGATGTGGAAATTGCCAAGAACTAATATCTTTCTTTTTCCAAAGGGTATATAGAATGTACTGTTCAAATACGCAGGCAATAAAGTCACTCTTTCCATGATGGAAAGAATGTTTCCACTTGCATCCCTTTGCTGCTTTTAGTTTCACTATATATTTTTCCTAAAGAAAACCTCTCAATAAAATTATTTGAACACTCACAGTAACAAGGTATCTAACGATGACTACCAAGTGGCTTTAGAAAGGATGAAAATGTATTTTTAAGATCAAAATGATTAAAATGAAAAATTGGGGGAAAATTCCTTCTGGTACCACCAGCCTCTCCTGGGGATTCTGCAATAGGACCTCAGGCCTCTGACAGAGCGAGCTGTGATTTAGTACAGTAGCAGTTGAATTCACTGGATTGAATTCAAAATGGACCTCGCCTCTCCTTTCTTTCTCCAGATATATCCCACTCTAGAGAGAACAGGTCTTATAGCAAAATTTAGTGTAATGTTCATGCTGTAACACCATACAAACAGTCACATAAATTTTAAAAATATGGGGGGAAAAGGTTCCTCATATCACAATTCTGGTATACCTGGTAAAATCATGAGGAACTCACTTGAATAATAAAGATGGAAAAATACGTTAAGATTTTCAATCATCTGAAATTATCTCTGGCATAATGTAAAATGATGCTGGCAATGAAGGTTGAGCTTGGTGCTCAAACTTCAGGCTTAAAGGATGAGCTGGTATGTAAAAGAGCTGAAAATTTACATTCACATGAAAACCTGAACATGGATATTCATAGCATCCTTTATTATTTAAACTATGTATTTATTTAAACAAGCTTCATTTATAATTGCCAAAACTTGGAAGCAAGCAAGATGCCCTCAATAGGTGAATGAAACAGTCACACACCCAGACAATGGAATATACTCAACACTAAAAAGAATGAGCTATCAAGCTATAAAAGACGTGTTGGAACCTTAAATGTAGATTAGTAAGTGAAAGAAGCCAATCTGAAAAAGCTATATATTACATGATTCTAACTATATGACATTCTAGAAAAGGTAAACCATTAGAGACAGTAAAATAATTACAGGTTAGGGAGAAAGGAGGGAGGTTCATCACGAGATTCATCACATGGGATTTTTAGGGCAGTGAAACCATTCTATAGGAGACTATCATGGTGGATATACGTCATTATGCATTTATGAAAACCCACAGAGTGCATATGCCCAAGACTGAATCTTAACATCACCATGGACTTTGAGTGATGGTGATGTGACAACATAGGTTCATCGTCTGTAACAAATGTACCATTCTGTTGTACTTCCTGCTCTTTGTGCTATGAACTTAAAACTGATCTAAAAATTAAAGCATAGTAGAGCATTATTATGTTATTGATAGTTGTTTAAAAGTACCAAATGCTTCACAAAGGAGTTAAAAATGCTGTTAAACAGATAATGCATTCTGTTGCATTTTCATGTACATGTTATGTACATTGTGCTTAATTTTACATATACACCCATATGGTAATCATTATATAAATGCTACACTACTATGGAAAGCTTCTGTTCTCCCAACTAATTATTCACATATGACAAGACAGAGATTAGCGTCTCAAAAATTTCAAAATTCTAGTCCTACACTGTAAAATTCAGTCAACTGGTGATTTTAAAAAGAAATCATTTAATCTGAATCAATTCAAACAATCATTATTATATCACAACTCCGTATCAGTGCGACACTTGGCACTGCAGATTGAAATACAAAAAGGAGAAGACCAAGTTTCCTTTCAGGAGCCCCTCAGTGTCTTTGAGAAAAAGACTTTATTATTTATTTATTTTTGATTGTGTTATGTTCATTACCATAGAGTAAATAAAGGCTTTAAAATCATCATTTCATATGGTGAGAAATACAATGGAAGCTTAAGTATTTAAATAGAAGTTAAAGTTTAGCTCTTGGGGAAATTTCAGGGTATGCATTTAACTTTGGGGAGAGGTTGAGTGGACTTCATTATAGGAAGGCTTTACAGAGGAGCAGCAATGTACAGAACTGAAGGATCTGAAATGTTCAACAGGCATAGAAAAGAAGGGCAGTACATTCCATAAAGTGGAACATCTGACAAGACTTGAACAGGCATTGGGTGTTACAGATGGTGCAGATTGTATGTAGAAGAGAAAACGAGATCAGAAAAGTCAACTGGGCCAGAGTCACAAAGGGTATCTTATACGTAACAAGAATTACCAATATTGGAATCCCAATCAGGGTTCTAAACTCAGAAGCCCAGAAGTGACCAGGCAAATTAAATAAAAGAATGAAATGGCTAGCTCCAGAGGACTATAAGGAGTGGTGGGGATTGTGGAAAACTGAAGCACTCGTGCCATGTCCCGGAAAGGTAGCCATATTTATTTAATTCTAAGTCATTACCATAAAAAAAATATAGTCTCAATGTTGTTAGACCTTCCATTTTTTTTTAGATGAATTTGGAAATTCAGATATTTTCATATGAAAATTCCTTGACTTTAAACAATTGAATGTGTAGACAGATGCATGTGGTTGTCTGCTTGTAATCTCACTGTTCCTACTAGGGAGCATGAAAAGATTTTTAACAATTTAAACTAAGAAGGAATCCAACTATATGTGTCCTCTGAAAAAAGAATTATGTTATTTATTCTCAAGGGTGAATTGAAAGAATAAAGAAAAAGATGTGGATAATTCTATGGAAGTAAAAAAACAAGTGATTTCTTTGTGTTCTACCACCTCTATCTTCATAGTAAGAGTAGCAAGATTCCAAGAGTAAGGCTTCCATGGGAATAAGAGAAACTTACTTTGTGAATATGAAAGATTTCTCAGATAAAGGGATGTTGGATATCAGGCACAGAAGTCCCTCAGATTCTCAGCAAAATTAATGGTAATTATCAATTATTAATTAATTATAGTGACTCAAACAAAATGATGATAGTTTTAAGGACATTCTTGAGAATATATGTTAGTTTTCTGGGTCCCTTCTAAAGTTAAGGTATCACATTAAGGAAACAAGCTAGAATATTCCTTTAAAATGTGTCTCGAATTTTTTCCTTCCCCACAAATATTTTGTACATTTTAAGACATAATAATTTATAATTATTGGCAGCAAATTTTGAGTTCACAGAGTCACCGATTCTAATATTTTAGTTAAGGCAACTTTTTGGTAGGCATGTGTAAAATATCCAACAAAGAAAAGCATTATCAGAAGTCCTAAGATTGTTTCCTGAATGGATTCCAGGAAACCTAATTTGTTTTAGTGGCTAATGTACTTCCAAACACCTTTTGAACAAAGACTTTCTCTCTCTCTCTCTCTCTTTTGTTTTGTTTTAATAACTTCACTGCACTGCAGATTTCAGGTACACTGCAAGTGTTCATCTATAGGGATATCTCCCTAGACTCTCAGTATATTTGAAAGATGGGAATGTTAAACTTATAGTAAATCAAAGAGGCAAGGTTTATGCCTTGAAACTGCAACTGACCAGCAATAAGATTCAGCCTTCAGAAATAGTTACTTCATCTATTTAAGCTTTTGGAACTTCAGATCTATCATTCGTGACATCTTTTGAGAATTAAATAAAATGTTTTGGAAAGTGCCTAATACCAATTCTAGACGATTGCTTATCTTCCATTAATGTTAATTTTTTCAAATACATGTCTCCTTTTGGTCTATTTGCAAAGAAGGCTCCAGGAGAGCTTAAAAATAGAGACAAGTTACATAGTCACATCTGTAATTACTGTAATAAGCCCACATGCATTTAGGGGGAAAAATTTAAAACAGATGCTCCATATTTTCATGGTGATTTAATTACAATTTGTTTTTTATACCTTCTAATTTTTTTCGTTATTATGCCATGCGTTCATATCTGTTCTCCACACTCTAATTAGAGTGGATTTTTCAAAAGGCAAATTTAACTTCCCAGCGCTTTTAGGATAAAGACAAAGCTTATAATTCAACTTCTACAGTTTGTCTTAGTCTTGATCCCCCCTGCTGACCTAGCTAGCACGTGACCTCTCAATCTCCCCTATCGTCCCACCAGCTTCTGCTGCCACTCTTGCCTGCTCCCCATGCTCCCTTCCACTGCAGAGCCCAACATTTAAGAGTTCTCCTGACTTTCCCTTACCTCTTTGCCCAACTAAGTTTGCTTATATTTTTTCTTGAGCAGAAATGTTAGGAGTGGTGTAAGAGGGAACCCACAGGGCTCATAATCCTTGGGTAACCATGGGGATATACCGCATAGAAACCCATGATTTTTCCCCCAATTTTCTACTCTTCTCCTGTCTTTCCAGTTGTAAAATAAAGCACCACCATCCATTTCTTCATATATGAAACCCCGGCCCAATCTCCCTCATTTTTCCCCTCCAATTCATCCCCATGCCCACAAAGTCAACAAAAGGGGAGAAGATATGCCACCCCAACATATGCTACTTTGACACACTGATTATTTTGAATTAAAAGTACTTGAAAACAGACAGAAGAAAAAGGACACATCCTACTTTGTCTCTCAGAAAGCAGGAGATCAATCTCCCATGTAAAATGTAAAAAGATGGAGATCTTGTCATTTCCAACAACATAGATGGATCTGGAGAGTGTGATTCTAAGTAAAATAAGCCAGTTAGAGAAAGACAAATACCCTAAGATTTCACTCTTATGTGGAATTTAAGGAACAAAACAAATGAACAAGGCAGGAGAAAAAAAAAAAAAAAAGGAGACAAACCAAACCAAAAAACAGACACTTAACTGTAGTGAAAAAACAAAAGATTACCAGAGGGGAGGTGGGGCGGGGTTGGGTGAAACGGTAAAGAGTTACCTTGAGCACAGAGTAATGTATAGAGCTGTTGAATCGCTATATTGTACACCTGAAGCTGATATAGCGCTGTATGTTAATTATACTAGAATTCAAGTAAAAAAATTTTAAACTACAATACTTGTAAAACCGATGCCAGATTAATAAAATAAGCAAATATGTTGCTTATTTTTTTAAGTTGTGCTTTAATATTTATTTTTAATACTGTAGTAACTGTATTTCAATAAAACGGATTCTCTCTATTTTGTGTTTTATATTCTTAAAGGTTTTATTTCAGGTATTTAAAGACATCATTGTGAAAAAGGATTGGCAGGCTTCAGCCAATGGTTAAAGGAGGCATGGCAGAGAAACAAGTATTCCTGATCTAGAAGGAAGAGTCTAGAACGTATTTGCCTCCACGTCCCACATAACATCTAGTACAAAACGGACTCTCCACAGAGTTCCTGCACACTCAACAGAGTTCATACTCAGAAGTTAGTTCACTCCCACTTCAAGATTCCTTTCTTTCTTTTTACTTCAGACGGTTTAATTCTTTTGACCAACTGTTGATAGAGGTAAGTTTTTTTTTTTTTTGTTTCGTTTTGATTTTAGCTTTGGCTTCTAGTTACAGGAATTGGTGCATTATTTATTTCTTACATGGCATAGCGATATACTAACAAGGTATCCATTAGATGAACCGTCTACACTGTGTGAAATTAGACATGACTAGCAAAGCAATATATACACAAAATACACACTAGACTGCTTCATGCATGATATGTAAAGCATTTTCAAACCACTAAGCAGAACAAAAGCAGGTATTCATGTAGTCAGCCCCTAAAAGCTTAAGACACAGTTGAAGAGCTCCATATAGTACAAAGTCAATTACCTCATCTAAAAACCGTTATGCCATTACTCTGTAATGTGCCAATACCACATACTTTGGACCACACACACATACTTATGATGAGAACTTACATTTTATGTCATCTAGCAATCCTCAGACATTTTCAAGTTGAAAAAGAAACATTTTCCCTCAAATTTCCAGTCCCTTAAAAAAGGTCCTTGTTATAAAAATCTGTAAGTGTTCTACTTTAAGAAATGGCATGCGTGTTCATAATTGATTTCTTTAAATGATCTGAATTTCTCCAAAGCATGGAGTAACAGCTCACTTTAAAGTAATTAATTCTCTATTCTCCATATGGTGAGAATGACTTTTCGTGACACGGAATTCCATATCCAGAGCGCTTCGACACAGCAGTGGCCACAGTCAGTGCTATCAAATATCAGGAAAGCAGTTCCCCAGTTACACTCCTTGCCCGTGTGCCTGCATGTGGTTAAATGCAGGATGTGAGCCTGTAAGTGGGAGAGATGATGTCACTGTGGAAAAATTCCATCAGGTTTACTTTTTCGCTCGGGGGCAATGTTCTGCTGATGCTTTGAAATTATGTAAATGAAAAATGTGTGAGTGTGTGTGTGTGTTCCTCCTTCTTCTAATCCAGAATTTAATGTTTTCATGCTTTCAGAATTTCAGTTCAACATGTTTTATTTTTAGTCCTATGCTTCGTATGCTTCTAACGCAACCATTATTTACACTACCCAACAACAGCTTACATTTTTAATTTTGAAAGGAAAGAACTGCTGAGTAATTTTGAAGCAAGGTCCTTTATCAGCAGACTCCCATACATTTGTAGCCTCTGACGCTTGGTAAATGTCTAGGTTAGATGCTGCCACCCAGTCTTTCTCCTCTCCCCCTCACTCCGGAATGCGGGGATTCTTAGCAGACTACCGAGTGGGGATTGAGATGCCCTCCTGCACTGCCTCGCTCATCAGAAGCAAGCTCTGATATGAAAAGATCAATAGAATGTGGGAAAATGGGGCGCCTGGGTGGCTCAGGGGGTTAAAGCCTCTGCTTTCAGCTCAGGTCATGGTCTCAGGGTCCTGGGATCAAGTCCCACATCAGGATCTCTGCTCAGCAGGGATCCGGTTTCCTCTCTCTGCCTGCCTCTCTGCCTACTTGTGATCTGTCTCTGTCAAAGAAATAAATAAAATCTTACAAAAAAAAAAAAAAAGAATGTGGGAAAACGACCTCCTTTTACTCATATAAGAGGGTGGACAACTACTAGTCTTTAACAGGTAAGGAGCCAAACATGATAATGGGTGATGATATTTTATTCTCTTGTAATTTGAGGGACATTCTATAACAATTCCGATTCTTTTCATTTGGGTCTTTATGCATAAACAGAAAACCATCTCAAACATGAGGGCTTTTCGCAAAGGTTAATTCTGTGCTTTGCACCTGGTTATAATCCATTTAGCTAGAATCTGTACACTTGTTCAAATAATTTTAAGTATGCAAATCCTGAGCCCACCTTCTTAGACAGTGGCTATCTCGGCCACTCACTGAAAGAGTTATCTACGAGGGACTGTGGCAATTCTTCTATGATTTACTGAGGATGACCAAATGAGAATAATTGAATTAAAATTTTGACTTTGTGATAATAAAAAAGGAAAAAGATGAAATAATAATGTATGGGTAGTAGGAATTAATATGCTGAAACCCACTTAAATCATTCCAACAGCCTCATAAATAAGCATAGTGGGCACTGAGATGTGTGCACAGCCATTGTATTTTATGAAGTAGGTATTATTATTTTTAATTGGTGTGCCTTTTGGTTTAGGAAGTAGATGACACACACTCAAAATAAAAAATTTTAAACAACTATGTTTATAAAAACTTTTCCATATACTACTGTATATTTTAAGTTCCGTTCTAAATTCAACCACATGATAAAATATTGCCTCTCTTTTACTTAACCTGTGACTGTTTAAAATTAATTTTTTCAGATCATTTTGTGACTTTCATCTCCACACCTATGTAATACCACATCCATCTTATTTCTCCCCAGTAGAGAGTAAATTCCTTGAGGAGACTTTGCATCCCTACCTTTCTTACCAACAAAACATATGCATATAAATATTCACAGTGAATAGCATCATCTCTTGTTCCTAATATATACTCATCAATCATCTTTCAAACTTTAAAATAACATATGTAAGAAAAGACTCAGTTGTCATAAAATATTTGTAATTCATAATATTCTATATTAAAGGTTGTTGAAATGATGAACCTGCTATACTCCATGATCATTTTCATCTCCTTTTTGAGTTATCCCTTAGTTAATAAAGTAACACATTTTTGGAAAGCCAGTAGCAGCATTTATTGCTCCTTGTTCCTACACACTGGAATTCTCTGATTCCCTCCTGCAGTTTTATAGAAACTGTATTTTTTCCTTGGTTGTTAAAGAGTGTTTGGGTAGATGGCTAATTAGGGGCTCTGAGAAAAAACAATGGTTCTTATACTCCCATTTCACTCACCAACTATTTTATTGGACAAAAGGGGCAGTTATTGAGGAAAAGATGCAAAGAAAACACCCTCCACAGTGATTTCATCTTTACAACTCCTTCAGTAATTGAAAGACAGAACCCTTAATTATTGTAGTAAAACCTCGTTTCAAGTCCAAGGTATCTATTGAGAACTTATTCCACGAAAAGGCCTACAATTATCCTTTTTCTTAATTATCTATGATGAACAAATTCATAGAACCACTAGTTATCACTTATCCAGTTTTTATTTTATTGGAACCATGGTAAACACTATAAACAGGTCGTGAAAAATAATCCTCAAATGGAATGAAACATTTGGATATTAATATGCTCATTTTTGTCACCATTTTTACCTTTAGAGAACACTCTGAACTCAAGTAATAACATATCATGTGACTATATAATTACATTTACAATTGACTAAATGACCAACCTGCAGAATTCTCTTACTAATTTAGACCTCCATGGTTTATTACTTTGCCAATCTCTTGTCAGCACTTCAAACGTCCTCAGATTCTTTTTCTTTCCCTGAACCACCCCCAAATTCCATTTTCCTTATTACCTAAAAGTCAGCTTTGTTCTTTATGTTTGGAACATCCAAGACTTTTGAGTTAAGAAAAACCAGCACTGAGGGAGAAATTTCAAACTTGGTGAGAATAAAAGTCTTCATGATTCCTAATCAAGAATTGCTAAAATTCACTAACAACAGCATTCTGGATCTGAAAGTAAGTATCTACATTGGGCCATTCATTCATTCATCCAAAAACATATCTACTGAGCTCCCATACCCCTGATTTTATGATAGACTTATATACAAATAAAATATTAACCATGTTCTCGAAGATCTTAGCTTCTAGTAAAGGGATAAAAGCAAGCAAACTTAGTATAACAAAATGGTTCAGGTGCTCGGATAGATGGAGAAACCATCAAGATGGAGGCCAGTACTACCTACAAGGTATAATCACTGAAAACTTCACTACTCTTCCAAGATCCCTCATCCTTTTCCTGAGAAAATGATCTCTCTTTCTCATTTTATTCAGTCTTAGAACATGTCAGTCAAGGTGAGGCCATGACCTGGCCAGAGAGTCGGCTGTTAATCACACTAATCAGATTCCCTCTTGCTAAAATCTGAAACTTGAGAGAAATGATAAATGGATTTAATAGCTTCATGTTAATGAGCTCCACACAGACTAGGTATTACTCAGTGCTTATGTAGATTAAATCTGGCCTCTATAACAACTGGTAAGTTAGGTACTAGCATTACCTACATGTTACAAATGAGGAAATTAAGGCACAGAGAAATTAAGTAATTTTCCCAAGCTAATTAAAAGTTCAGTCATTATTTAAACCCAGGAAGTGCGGTTGTTGAGTCCACACGATGAACCACTCTGCTTTGCTAAGCTCTCTAAAGGTGTTCAAACGATTCATTCTGACAGTGGCACTCTGAAGGGACTCCCCAGGTATCTGTGTTTTATAACCTTGGGATTTGGTATAAATTCTTGGTCTTCCAAAGTTATTATTTTTTTTTATTTCTTTAGCATCAGAGAGTAAAGTTCAGGCATTGGGCATTAGAAAACTATGAGATATTTGGAATTGGTGTTAAGGCTGATACTGGAACAAAACCAAAATGGGAAACTAACATTCTTTTTTTGGAGAATAAGCTGTTTTTGTGGGCTTTTAAGCTTACACTATTTTGGCATCGTTTTTATGAAAACGAATACAAGATTATGAATATAAAATTAGATAAGGAATTAAGCATAATAAATAAATAAATAAACGGAATAAATAAAATAAATGAAATAAATAAAAGATGAGAAACACTAGAACCACTAAAAGTGCACAAAAGGAACATAATATTTTATGTTAATTTTAGTTAATTAACTACCTGACAGATCACTATTTTGCTTTTCTATATGGATTTTGGCTTTATACTTTCTGACTGCCTCTTCATAAAGAATAACTTAGAAATATTTTCATAGGGAGAATAGAAAGATAACCCAATCTTTCTTTTAGCATGATTAAGCCAAACAAATCTTTTTAATAGTTTAGGATATTCTCTTTCAGCCTTATAGCTCATCATTAATAAATACCATGAATTTTGAAATCTACAATAATTCTGTTACCTTATTTAGAGAAATCGATCAAGTTTCTTTTACATGTGAGCTTTTGGATGCAGAAGAATGTTCCACAGAATTGTTGTGATATAAAGAATTCAAATAACATGATTTGCATTTGGTGTTGGCTCCTGTCCTTTGCTTAATTCCTGTCCCCTGATCAGTTTCTGTTTCCAAATGAGAAGGGCTAAATTCTTATCTTGGGGGGAGGGGCAGGGATATGAAGAGGGGAGGAGAGGCTGGGACTCCCTCTCAGGAAATAGGGAAGGTACAGAGTAGATTCCGCTACCCCTGGTCTTCTCCTGGACCAGACTAAGAAAGGAGTATCAATTAACCTGGACATTCCTGGAACCAATGCTCTGTGCTTAAAATCTCAGCTAGCCATAGTCAGAGCTGATGATCTCCACATGGTACCACAATATTGCAGCCTGGGCCAGGGGATTTAGATCTATCTAACAGCATAACTCCTCGCCAAGCCAGGAATTCCCGGCTGACTGGTTACACTGTCTCTACACATGTTTAAAATCTTGAGTGTCACTCAGTGTATTATGGCCGGGCTTTTCTCTATTTGTGTAATAGACTTTAAGGGTGTTGGTTTGAGGAGAGCAGGATGTAATTTTAGATTTGGCAGAATTAATGTACTTTAATTGTACTAACTAGAATTCAGTGTGTTAACACAGATAGCTACAGATGATCCTGTTAATAGTCTGCTAGATTTGTTAACACAAACGTAGATGCTAAGCTAGCGCACACTAAATGCCACTAAAAGGCCAGAAACCACTTGATAAAATATAGAGGAAGGAATTAAAACTTGGAAAAGAAATGTTGCATGCGATTGATAACGTGCACTTCACCTAAGCCTACTTTTTACAGGGTCCCTCGGCAGGGCCCAAAGAGGCTCTATTTTTTTTTTTTTTTTTTAAACTAAGATATGGAGAACAGGTTGGTTAGGAATGTTCCAGAATTTCCTAATGTGACTTTTCACTCCAGAAAAAGGATGCTGGTGACAGGAGTTTTCTCTTGTTAATGTGAATGAGGATTCCAGGGTGGCGGGAATACATGGTTACCCTTAACATTCATAGGCAAGGTGGACATGGTTGCCAGAATCAAAGTAGGCTAATCAAATCTCTTAGAATAATCAGCCCCACAGGAGATCTGACTATGGTTTATTAATAGCTATAAATTGAAAGGCAACGGCCCAAGTTCTTGATTTGTATACTATAAACAGCCACAGCAACAAAAGGAGAGGAAAATCTTTCTGATCACCCTGTTCTTAGACTACAGCCGATTTATAGACCCAAGGCTCAATGAATGAAAGGAGTATAGATCTCAAGCTTTTCCTATAAAGCTTCCTTCTAATCTTTAAAGGGATCTAAATAGTTCGCTATGCATTAGGGAGAGGGAAGTGCCTTATAGAGATCGAGACAGATGGAGTTTTGACCTAAGCCTAAATTACACTGACTATTGTGCCTTTGTACATATAGAAGTTATTTTTATATTTTTCCCTGAATGAGTAATTGGCAAGAGTAATATCAGCAACTGTCGTAACTTTTATTCCCGAACATATGGGATAAAATATCACAACTCAGAAAATATCAGAGGTTCATGCTATCGTCAATGACCTCAACATTGCAAGAAAAGTGATTTCTATCACATCTCCATTCAGTTCAAGCCTATGGAGAAGATGGATAAGACGTGGGCAACAGCAGGGAAATTATAATGAAGTAACAGTTTCAGTTAGAGCTTCTGTTCCAGATGTGGTGTTTCCACTGAAGAATATGTATTAAAAAATATCCTAATGGTGCCTGTATGGCTCAGTAGGTGAAGCGCCTGACTCCTGATTGAGGCTTAGGTCATCATCTCTCCTGAGATCAAGCCCTATGCCAGGCTCCATGCTCAGCCTGTCGTCTACTTGAAATCCTCTTCCTCCCTCTGCCCCTACCCCTCTCCCTCCCCCTGCGTATGCATGCTGCATGCTTTCTCTCTCTCTCAAAATACATACATCAGACCTTGAAAAAAAAAAGGATAAAGGAAAATATCCTACCACTTAACATGCATCTATTGGTCTGAAAAATGCAGTTTTCTTAATCCTAATAAATAGAAAATTCCAGAAGTTGTTTGCATATACTTGACAAAAATAACCCAAGTGTGTTACTATCCTGCTCAGGCTCTGCGACATAACCTATAGGAACATGTCAACATCACACAACACACTTTTCTGTTAGATCATGGTATTTTGCTGACTTGATGTTACAGAGCAGGAAAAGTGGGCACACCAGACAGCTTTATGGGTCCAGTAATAGGAACCCTGTAGGAGCACTGCCTTCATTGTAAAGGACACCATGCAATTGTTCCTAGCTTGCTATTGTCTGATGGAGATTGAATCTCCATCTTGGGACATGAGGGACCGTGGAACTTGAAATGTTCATTACAAAATTAGAACCAAATGATCAAATTTGCCACATTTTCAGTTGTGCCTAGCAATACACTATCATCTATAGAGCTCTTCTCTCACATTTGGCACTAGTTCAATTAGGCCTTAAGATCCAGGTAAATTCCATAAGTCCATCATTCACTCCCTATTATACTTACTTTTTCATCCTGCTGCTTTTGTGCTCCTTAGCACACACATAACAGCAACCCAGTCAAGCCCCATCTCAAGTCTCCTACAACTAGTTGATTATGGATAGAGAGAAAAAGTCAAACTCCTTTTCATATCATTCTATATGATACATCAACATTTATTGTTATGTATTAAAACCCTCCTTAGGCATAACTTTGTAAGACGGACAGAAGAGAAACACTCCCCATGAGGAAAAAAAAAAAAAAAAGATTTTCCCAGTGGTCAAGAACTTAGAGAAATGGTGACAGGGGAATTAATTTTATACTGGGAAATACTTTACTTTTATATATTTAAAACTTGAAGATATCTGTACTTTTTAAATCCTGAAGGATTGGACGTTATTACTAACTTTTCTTTTTTTTTTTTTCTTTTCCTCTCAGTCCCAGGCAGCAAAATAACCCATAAAAAATCATTTATTTCCACATCATTACACCTGTATTCTCTCCATTTATTATGACTCACTCTGTTGGCTTAGTCCTAACATTATATTTGCATTTAAAAACTATAAATTTCTTAAGGAATACACAATTATTTTAGTTGCATAGCCAGATACAGATGACTCTAATCACAGTTGAGATTTTCTTTTCAAGAAAAACCTTTTGTCCTTTCTACCACACTTTCTTGTTCTGTCAGAGGTATCAGCAGTAAACACACATTTCTGGATTTCTCTGAAATCAATCTTGATAAGATGTTCTCTAAACAAAACGTGTTATTGATTTCTGAGGGGAAAAACTCTAATCTCTATGTTTTATTTAATTCCTGGATGGTAAAATATCCTGAGGTAGCATTATCTTGCAGCTCAGAGAACTAGATATTCTTGATGGGCAAATGTCCTATGGACATTCTATCTGACTAGGGTGTTCTTTCCCCAAACAAGGACTGGATTCTACATTTAGATGGTGAATGTTCAGTTCCTTCCTTAGAGCATAATGTAGCATTCTACTAGGTAACAGAACTTCTTTTTTGGCTTTTCCCTTCATGTGCTTCAAAACTGATCTAACCACCCAGGGCTCTTTGAACTCAAAGGAAGCTCTGAACCCAGGGAAACTCTGATGTCTGGGACAGGGACTCTCAAGATAAATGAGACAAACAGAAAGGAATGTTAGGAGAAAAATAGAGTTGAACCCTTTGAATGTCGTGCACCACGTTGATGCCCCCATCCTTGAGAGTATCTTGTACACAAATCAGCAAGTCATGACTGGTAGAAAAAGAAGAGAGTAAATAGTAACAAGGGGTTCACAGAGTGGAATTCTGTCTGGACCAGGAAGTGAAAGGTCATACATCAATGTAACGATTATTCTGTTTTGACTGGAGATGCCAACATTGAGTCAGGTGACTAAGGGTCAAAAAGCATAAAATCTAACCTTGGATTTATCACTTATTTTGGTTTTCCCACCCCAATAGGATATCGGAAAGATTAGTTTGGGTTAGCTTTTTGCCTGTTAAGGTCCTGAGCTCCAGGAATATTAACATTTGTAGTTAGAGTGAATTGATCATATTATGGGACATTTAAACTAATCAAAATCAGATTATACATTAAACTGCTGTATACTAGGCTCAAAAGCATATATCTAACTATTGCCTAATTCCTTGAAAATTCTGCATTGTTTCCATGTAAAGTAAAAAAATACATAGGTTAGGATTAACTACTAATAGCTAAAAACATAGAGAGTCTATTTCTATTATCTGTTGAAACCTAGAAAAAAAGAATCACAGGATATCATCTATTTTCATTCACAGCATTTTATCAAGCCATAATAAGATATGACTCATGGATTTATAACTAAAAAATTAAATACATAAACTATCTAACGTCTTTATTAAATACACTTGCAAATATTAGGAGTGTTCAAGTCACTCTTAACATGGACATACTTCACACATACCAGGCATAACTTCCTTGATCAAATGTGTTTACACAGCTGTAAATTCTCCAAATTAAAGATCAATCAGGAAGAGTAAAAATATTACTGTGAGAACAAGTGGGTGAAATGTAAGTGCTAGGAGAAAATTACAAAGGGCTTCCTGTGATATGACTTCTTTAGGTGGGATCAAGTTTGTGGTTGATTTTCTTTTTTTTTTTTTTTTTTAAGATTTGATTTATTTATTTGACAGAGGAATAAGAGCAGAAGTAGGCAGAGAGGCACGTAGAGGGAGAGGGAGAAGCAGACTCTCCACCCAGCACGGAGCCTGGTGTGGGACTCGATCCCAGGACCCAGGGATCATGACCCAAGCCGAAGGCAGCCGCCAAACCAACTGAGCCACCCAGGCACCCCATAGTTGATTTTATTTTATTTTCTTTTCTTTTCTTTTCTTTTCTTTTCTTTTCTTTTCTTTTCTTTTCTTTTCTTTTTTTATTTAACAAACAGAGATCACTAGTGGGCAGACAGATAGGCAGAGAGAGAGGAAGAGAAGCAGGCTCCCTGCTGAGCAGAAAGCCCAACGTGGAGCTCGATCCCAGGACCCCGAGATCATAACCTGAGCTGAAGGGAGAAGCTTAAACCACTGAGCCACCCAGGTGCCCCCATAGTTGATTTTCTTAATAGTAATTCTGTTTTAACATCTCCCTAACTGTAACAGTTTCTCTAATTCATCGAAGGTATTGACCAAGTTATCTGTCTCTACCACTATTGTTCCTAGATTTTAAAATGCCCAGCTGGATAATAATTACCTACATGCCCGTGTGTGCGCACGCGCGCGCACACACACACACACACACACACACACCATACTGTAGCCTACAGGTTATTTATACCTGTTTGAAACTTGAAAGCCTCCTTTTTTTCTATTGGAAATGTTCAATGTACACCTAACTATCTGGGTTTTAGCGAATTTATTCTTGTTTAAAAGTTCAATTTAATAATAGCAAAATGTGCAATTTCATATAATGTCTATTCCTGCTTTAGACGAAAGATGGATTGAAGACAAAATTATATTGGACTTATGAAAATTTTTGTGTCAAACCTGAATGGATTGACAAAACTATATTTATGACCCATAATAGCTGTGAAGTATTAGCCATTTGGCTTCTCATCTATTGAAAATTTCTCATAAAATGTAAAAAAGAAAAACTAGTCTTCTTTGAATTTTTTTCATATAGTAAGACACATGCTATTTTGATTTAAGCTGCATATTGTTGGAAGTAAGTTGTGAAATATATAATTCTGCCAAGGACACAGGAGGTAATTCAGTCAAGAGTAATTGTGTCAACTTCTAACTCAGATTAAATTTGATTTTTTGAGCACTGAAAGTGAGGTCATAAAGAGTGTAGAACAAATCTACACTTGTTCAATTACCACAGTTGAGTTTTTATACTAAAATATATTTATCATAATCAGAATAAATTTAAACGTTATATTTAATTAAACAAATGGCTTAGGGTCAAGGAAATATTTTGAGTTTAATAAAACTTTGCTGCATTTTTACTCACTTTGAAAGGAAAGCTTAAATTGTTTCTTTTTATGTTTTATAGTTTTATTATTAAAATGATATAATTTGAAATGAATGTTTCAAAGGAAAAACAGCTATCAAAATCTTGATCTATAACTATTCTCAATATTACATATTATCATACAGAGATTTAGGGCAAAGTTTCAACCTATTTGTATATATCATGTTAACTTTGAACATTCGCAAAGTACCTAACTTTTTCTTCTAGTTTCGTCTAGCAAATCAAAAATTCTCATCAGGAGCTCTTAAATCTTTCACATTGGGAAGGGAAATAATATGTATCTAGAGTCTTTTTCATGCAATGCTTTCTGGAAAGTATATATGCAAAATCATTACTCCTACTTTATGGGCACGGAAATTAAGGATAAATGTGTCTAATTAGTAAATAACACAACTGGAACCCAAGCAAAATGTGCTCAAGACACCTAAGCATTTGAATTACAGACTAATGCTTTGGGGGGTTGGCTTGCTCTTGACAGTTTTAGGATTACAATTCTATTTGGGGATCTCAGCTTCTGTGTGTTGGGGGGAGTTATTTGTTTGCTTGTTTTTAGGATTTGATTTATTTATGTGACAGAGAGGGAGTGAGCACAAACAGGGGGAGGAGCAAGCAGAGGGAGAGGGAGGAGCAGACTTCCTGCTGAGCAGAGAGCCTGACATGGGGCTCCATCCCAGGACCCTGGGATTATGACCTGAGACAAAGGCAGATGCTTAACTGACTGAGCCACCCCGGGGCCCCTCAGCCTCTGTTTTATCAAGCAAAATCTTGCAAAACAAAACCAGAAAACCTTACACTAGCCTTTGTAGAGTTGTTTATTCTCTGTTACTATGAAGGATTTAAGACCTTAACTGAGGCAATGGTCTCTATTTTTTTTTTTTAAGATTTGATTTATTTATTTGACAGACAGAGATCACAAGTAGGCAGAGAGGCAGGCAGAGAGAGAGAGAGAGAGAGGAGGAAGCAGGCTTCCCACTAAGCAGATAGCTCGATGTGGGTCTCGATCCCAGGACCCTGGGATCATGACCTGAGCCGAAGGCAAAGGCTTTAACCCACTAAGCCCACCCAGGCACCCCAGTGGTCACTATTCTTAACAATAAGCAAATCAAATGGAAGTTTTAGGACCAATGTAAATTAACATAATGCTCTCCAAAGAATCTGGGCCCAGCAATTTTATCCCTTTACGAATAATTTCACAGTGAACCTTCTATATACATTGTCCTCCTCTTCGGTGTTATTTCCTCCTTGGTAAGTTGAAGTAGAGGCCAGTTTCTTTCTTTCTACTTTTTTTTTTCCTAGATTTTTAAAATTTATTTATTTTCCAGAGAGGGAGAGAGAACACAAGCAGTGGAAGCAGCATGTTTTCACTCTTTTTTATTTTTACTTTTTTTTTTTACTCATTAACTCAGTTCATTCATTTCAATTTTCTTGTTCGTTTTATTTAAAGCTGTTTTCAACATTATTTTAACCTGATTTTTTTCTTACCTTTTTCCTTCTCTATCAAAACTTAGGAAAAGTGTCAACTATCTCTTTCCTTCAAAAAGCGTCAAGCACCATACTGTCATTATGTGCTTATAATAATCATGAAAGAATATATGGGACTATTTGCATGGCTCAGTCAGTTAAGGGTCCACACTTGATTCAGACTCAGGTCATGATCTCAGCGTCCTGGGACTGAGCCCCAGCTTGGTCTCTGAACTCAGTAGGGAGTCTGGTTGAGATTCTTTCCCTCTCTCTCTGTCTGTCACTGCCCTCTTCCAGCCCAGAGCGAATGTGCACAGCACATGCTCTCTCTCTCTCTCTCTCTGTATCTCTCTTTCGTTCCTCTTAAATAAATTTTTAAAAAGAAAGAAAAAAAGAATATATGCAGAAAAGAAATTTGAGCACTCAAAAAAAAAAAAAAACTGTCCAAAGGACTTAGTTCAATGCTACAACTTATTTAAAACAAAAAAATTATACACTGTAGACACTTTATTCTAATAAACTGCCATAAGGATCTATTTGGAAACAAAGATTTATTTAGTAAACCATTCCTGGCCAGATTTTTTTTTTCATCTCCTGATGACATAAATATTTCTGTGCTAAATTTGTAATCAATACATCAGACTAAACCAGTTTATACACAGTCCTTGTTTTGTATCAATATCATCAATTTCCATAACCTTCTAGTTAATTAGACTTACTGAAAGGATTATGTAATTTACGTAATCAGAGTACAAATAATATGTTGTCTAATTAAAATGCACCCCCTGTGTTTTGTTAACAGACATATTAATACACCCATTGACAACAAAATACTAAAATTAAAATCTGTTCATTTCATAAATGAAATCCACTCCCTGAATGATTTTTGCCTGGGGATCTTTTACCTTTGGAGGCTTGTTAGCATCCATGCCCTCTCTGAATTTCTCCTGAACAGTTTCTGCAAGTTGACAGAGCAAGGCACCATTATCCAATTTTTCCATAAAAGTTTCTGCTGTAATCTCCTTCCCTGCAGTAACAAAGAGAAGCATTATAGAAACACAATCATTCCCCAGTGCAAATGTGACATTCCTGCCAGCATATTTGACACAGTTTTTATCACCAAAATTTCTATTTCAGTTCAGTTACAAATATTTAGGATGGGAACCCAAGGAAAACAATGGTTTCTTTAGAATTTTATGCTTTCCTTTGGCAGCAAGAATCTCAACATTTTATATTTTCATAACATAATTTCAACTGCATTAAAGTTTTATTTCATGGTAAAAGTGGCAAAATGATATCTACGTGAGAGTCCCACCACTTGGCAATCAAGAGGACTAAAAAACAACCAGTCAATGAAACCCAGACAGTTTTGTCAATGATTGTACAATTTGACCTCTGATATTCATTTGGTTCTCATCCTCAATAGCCCGTTCAGTTACTCTGGGCAGCAAGGCAAAGACAAAAGCAGAACAGGCATTCTGTGTTTTGCTTATGTCTTTGGTTATAAGACACCAAAGCTCTCTTCTCTTTAATTTGAAATAGAGGAAGGTACATCAAAATTCAGCCACCACTGGCAACTGCACTAGCATGGCCAATGCATAAACCGCACTTCTAAGTTCTATTGAGTTTGTTTCCCTGATTAAGATATTACAGGTAGGTTCCTCAAAATATTGTAAATAGAACTACCCTATGACCCAGCAATTGCACTACTGGGTATTTACCCCAAAGATACAAACATAGTGATCCAAAGGGGCACGTGCACCCGAATGTTTATAGCAGCAATGTCTACAATAGCCAAACTATGGAAAGAACCTAGATGTCCATCAACAGATGAATGGATCAAGAAGATGTGGTATATATACACAATGGAATACTATGCAGCCATCAAAAGAAATGAAATCTTGTCATTTGCGACGACATGGATGGAACTAGAGGGTATCATGCTTAGCGAAATAAGTCAATCGGAGAAAGACAACTATCATATCATCTCCCTGATATGAGGAAGTGGAGATGCAACATGGGGGATTAAGGGGGTAGGAAAAGAATAAATGAAAGAAGATGAGATTGGGAGGGAGACAAACCATAAGTGACTCTTTTTTTTTTTTTTAAAGATTTTATTTATTTATTTAACAGACAGAGATCACAAGCAGGCAGAGAGGCAGGTAGAGAGAGAGAGACAGGAGGAAGCAGGCTCCCCATGGAGCAGAGAGCCCGATGCGGGGCTCGATCCCAGGACTCTGGGATCATGACCCGAGCCGAAGGCAGAGGCTTTAACCCACTGAGCCACCCAGGCGCCCCCCATAAGTGACTCTTAATCTCACAAAACAAACTGAGGGTTGCTGGGGGGAGGGGGGTTGGGAGAAGGGAGGTGGGGTTATGGTCATTGGGGAGGGTATGTGCTATGGTGAGTGCTGTGAAGTGTATAAACCTGGCGATTCACAGACCTGTACCCCTGGGGATAAAAATATATTATATGTTTATAAAAAATAAAAAATTTTAAAAAAAGATATTACAGGTAAAACCAATACAAGAGATAAACTCTCAAAGAAAGTCTACCTCTCTTACCATTCGTCTTCTTACTACCATCTTTGAACTATGGATTATCAGCTTCATCTCTGCTCTTCTCTCTTCTCCAAACCACTCAGCTTCTACTACTGCTCATTTGAACATTAGTCACAATTGTCTATCCCTGACATTTAACCAGTTAAAGGTTGTCTTCTTTCTTATATTCTCCCAAAACATATTTTGTTTCTCTTTTTTTCCCTTTAATTTTATAATGGCTTTATTGTGATATAATTCACCTGCCTTACAATTCACCCATTTGAAGTGTATAATTCAGTGGCTTTTAGTAGATTTGGAGTTGTGCAGTCATCACCACAAACAATTTCTGGACATTTTTATCAGCCCCAAAAGAAACCCTCTACCCTATACCTGTCACTCCTGATTCCTTTTTTCCATCAGCCTTATAAACAAACTAATTTTTTTCTTATATGCTTCTTAAATTCATTTCCTCCAAAGTTCTCTCCTTTTCCTGGTACTCTAATTTTCTAAGTTTTGGCATATTTTGTTTTCCTGGCTTAATTTCCTATAACATATTAGTCACAAGTCCTGTAGATTCATGATTCTTTCTGTTTCTGGTACCATAATCTTAATAAAAATTTTCATGATTTGATACCTAAACCTCTAACAACAAAAACAATGGCTCTTCACTGTACCCTCAACTTCTCTCTCCAATACACATCATACTCATGGCTAAAATTATGATTGCTAAACACCAGCCTCATTGGGTCATTATTCTTCTTCATTGCATAGTCCCTAGTCTTCTCTGCCACCAAAAATATGAAATATAACCACTTGAACGTATCAAAAGACTGACCCTTATGCTTCTAATTCACCTTTCTAATTTAACATCCTTATACTCACCCCTGATTCTTGGTCTGCACCCTGGCTTCAGAGTTCCTCCAGCAAGACTTCCCAATCCTACTGCCATGCCTTTCTTCCTGGCATGGCCCCTGCCTATTATGTCTTCCTCCCTTGTATCTACCTGACCAAGTTCTCTCTTTCCTTTAATCAGAAATCCAGAAAGAGGTTTTCCTAGTGGATACTGATCTCTTTTCTATGTGGTCGCACCCAAGGTCATCACTCATTTTGGCAACTTATCAAACCTCTTCTATTGCTAGTAATATGTTTTGTGTAAAGTTTTGTCTTCCTCAAACCTCCTTGGGACATATTGTGTCTGTGTGTCTGTGTGTCTGTGTGTATCTGTGTGTTCCTACAGACTTAAGTATGTTGTTATCTTGGTAGGCACCTAGAAAATGTGTTCAGTGAGCATGTAAAGTTACAAATGAAGAAATAAACTACTGGAAAACTTTGAGAAAATGTTGGGTACTATTTTTGGAAAAAGCAGTTAAGTTCAAGCAAATAAAAAAAGTTTTAGACAGAGAATCTCATAGGATTAGCTTTTATCTTAAGAAAAAAATGCATGCAGCTCAAACCCATGAACGTTTAAGTATAATCCAACTGGAAAACAGATAAACTATTGGCTTAAAGTTCAACTTACAATACGTAATATATTTGGATTTCAAGAAATATCTGTTTGAAATTTTTTTTGACCGTTTTGGGGGGAAGGGCAGGTAAAGAAGGAAAGAAAATTACCTTTTTAAAAATGTTCTTTTTCCCCCACTGGATACTTCGCATTTGAGCCCCCAGTTAAGATAATGACTTCTGCAGGTGGTAAAACATAGTAGCTCTAACTACTCACCACAGAGGTAGCCTATACAAAACTACTATTATTTTTAAATTGTGTACAGCACAACTTAATTCAGGAATGAAAATAATATTTTCAGGATACAAAAAGTCAGCACAACAAAATTTGTATTATGCATTCACCATATTGGCCTACATTCCCTAGTAAGAAAGTTATTTTGGAAATAAGTATGAAAAGTAAATATTGGAAATACTTTCAAAATTACCAATTAGATTTCAAGGTAAGAAAGGTAGATTTTACTTCAAATTGCTGAATGATTCCTTTATAAATTACTTATAAAATTCTCTATATTTGAAAAAGACCTTAGGTATTTGTATTCCATAATGTTCCATGGCAATTTAAAGATTCTATTCATAATGTTAAGTGACAAGATGATTACAATGAATTTGAAAGAACTTGTAAAGTATAAAAAGAAAAATGCCTTTCATTAAAAAGTTATTAGCAATTTACCAAAAGGTATGATTTTTGCTTTTTGCATTATACCTGACAATTTTTAGTTATTCTGATTTTTATGACTACTTGAAGAATTCACATTAAACATCTGTATCTAATGAAACATATATTAGGAGTCAGCTTTCAATTCTGTATATTTTATAGCTACAAAAGGTGGATTTTTTTTGCTAAAACAGACGGTGTTACATTAAAGTTGAAACATACTGACTCAAATGAAGGGAAAATGCAAGATGGAGAATGTTTTTTAACCTTCATATGTAACATATTTTCCATCCAAAGAATCATAAATTATTTTAAACATACTTTATAATTGTAAGAGATCAGTATAATTTTTATATAGAATTATATATTCTCACTCTTATTACATTAATATTACCAAAATTTTTTTAAAATCATTACATAAAGTTAACTCAATTTAACCATGACAAGTCCATTAGAGCAAGTTATATGAAGCACTAATTACAATTTCTTGAGTAAACATTATAAAAAGCTAAATATCTCTGTTAGGCAAAACCAGATCTTCTTTAATCAGAATTATGTAGCTCTTTGAACACATTAGATTAAAACCACTAGATGCAGTAGGATTCTAGAATTGTAGGACCACTTCTTCCCTAGCTCTGTCCTTCCATGTTATTGGTATGTTTCAGAAAACATAGGGCAACGACTAGACACAATTAAGTAGTCATAGAGTACCAACTGACCCACACTGGAGTGTAAAGACTATTAACTTGAAGGTTAATCTAAAATAGCCTAGTCTAAGGGTGCTGGGGTGGCTCAGTTGGTTGAGCCTCTGACTCTTGATCTCAGCATAGGTCTTGATCTCAGGGTCGTGAGTTCAAGTCCTGTGCTGGGTTCCATGTTGGGCATGGAGCCTACTTAAAAAAAAAAAAAAAAAAATCGCCCAGTCTAGTAGTAATATCTTTACTTCTTGAGTTCATAATTGTGGACTTTCATCTTCATATCACCAATTTAGTCACGATTGACAGCTTGCCAATAGACAAAGATCAGGGAATTTGGTTAAAGATTGTGGTTAGTCACTTTCTCATAAAATGTTGGGGCCCAATCATATGAAACAAAGATCTGCCTGAAATTTTTTGTCAAGTAACTAAATCAGCACACATGCTTATACACATCATTCCTCCCAGAAGTATGCACTTGCCATAATTTCCATAATGATTAAGTATCAATCAGTAGTGTTTTAGACTGCATCCACCTGGAAAAAGAATTCTTCTTATCTTCTACTTTGCTGAGAAAGAAAGTTTTCCTCCCAGTAAGTTAGAAGTACTAAACAGGTTCCTAAAGGTACAGTAACATCTAATAATGCTGTTTAACATTCGAGGTTTAACTGTATGCCAGGAGCTTTACATATATTCATGTTTTTAATCTCCTCACCAAAATCTGTGAAGTGGGTGCCATTATGGTACCCATTATACAGATGATGAAACTGAGGTATTAGATTAAGTAATTTGTTTAAAATTACTCAGTAAATCTGGATCTTTAACCCATGATATCTAGGTTTAGAGCCTAATGCTCTTAGCCACTATGCTTGGCTACTTAAACAAATACTTGCTAAATACACCAATGACTGTTTTCTATGATAAAGTAGTCTCCCTAATTCTGCGGTCTTTTTCTTTGTAGAACTCCAACGAAACCTTTCTGAAACAACAACAAAAACCACTTGGGGATAAAGATACTGTTGCTAAAGACTGAAGAGCAGTCTACTGTGTACATCAGAGAATGGCTGAAGAAGTCATTCAGGATACTTTGATGGGAGTCCTGATTCCCTGCAGAAGAAAACTGGTGCATATTATCTCTTAAGCTGATGCAGACAGGACCCAACTCTACTGCAGACTCAAGTGCCCTTCTCGATCCCAGTATATTTCTCTAATTGGAGAACTCAAAGCAACTCATCTGCTGTCTTAACTTAGATTATTCAGGGTTTTGAAGATAGGGAGATAGAAAATAATTCATTATATCCAGAAGCCCTAGATCAATACCTGCTCTCTCCTGATTCAAAGTATCTATCTGGCATTAATGTCAAGAAAAGACAAAGCTGTTTCTGTTGGAAGAGTTGGGTTAAAAAAAAAAAAAAGGAATTATCATCTCTGAAAGGTGTCAATTTGTGAACATAAATTTGATGCTTTAAACTTTTGAACTAGCATAAGATACTATCATTCCTAAGGAATTTTTATTGTCTATATCAATTTTTATCATCTATATCTATATTGTCTATATTGAGAATTCGGTTGGCTAAGGATCTGGTAAATGGCTTTAGGAAAAAGAAGTAAGAAAAGTTGTTCTGAACTTATTAGAAAGCAGTTGCATTGGACAGCAGCAACTCCAGTAAACAGGCACTTAACTGGTTAATGTTGAAATATGATTAATTTTAAAAAAAAACAGAAATTTTTGAAATACTATTTATTGATTATATTAAGCATATCACAAATGGATTTTCTTTTCTGTGCATATGGAAAAGTCAGACAAAGGGTAAATCACCATAATATCAATTACCATGTTGCATTTCTAAATTTAAGTGAAATCAATTGAACATTAAGTAATTTGTAATATATTTTATGATTTACTCAAAGTCCATATATCCAAATTCATATATACTTACATTCTAAACATCTATAATCTTTAAAAACAATGTCAATTCCTTTGATGCTTAGTAACTAAAATCTTTTCTCAAAAATATATTGCCATATGGTTCACATAGTGTTATTCAGCAAATACTAATTGAAAATAAAGGTAGACCATTATTTTCAAATGTTAAAGAAACAACAGGTGAAATAAACAATTTGAGATCATTTACATTAGTATATTCATTTCAAAGTCAAGTCAACAACAATCTTCAATACTCCATCAGTAACCATGAAGTTCATAATGTGTCTCATGATGGACTATATAATCTAGGACTGTTAATTTAAGAACATGCCATTTTTTCAAAATAACAATTAAATGTCTCCCCAAGACTTATTTGTATAATCATTTGATACTCAAATATGTCCTAAGGACACAGTTAAATAATAAATGGGCAATAGCCTTCATGAACAAAAATAACAAAACAGAAGACTGAAAATAAAGTAGAAATGTATACATTTAATGTAGCAGGGGACAATGGCCAGAGAAATGTTTCTTAGGTAGCAATAAAGGGGTCTTTGGGATTCACTTGTTGTCTTTTCTGAAAGTTGGTCATAAAATGCACCATGGTTCTAGCCACCAGAAAACGTACTTGGACTAGAAAGATTATTTTCAACAAGATTAGTAGATATCTCCAAGGATATGTGAGTAGACAGTAAACATTATGTGATGATCTTCTCATGAATCAAGTATGTATGTTATTTCATAGACAAATCCCAACTATCATAACTATTTATTCATCTTAACTAGTTAATTTATCACAACATAGCTGGAATTTAATATTCTAATATATGAATTTTAATTTAAAAAATTGCCATTGTTGCCTTAATTCTATACCTAAGAATGTAAAATGGTGTTTATTATTGTTACTGATTAAACATATAGCACCTGAAAATTATGTATTATACCTCCATATATGGCATGAATGTGAATATTGGTCTATGAACTAATGAAATAATTTCTTCTCTATCAAACATTTTTATCTATCAAAAAAATCTGAATACACATTGAGTGTTCCTTAAGAAACTACATCTTCCAGTTGACATTTTATGTATAGGACCAGAAATACATGAATTTAGAAAACCATTAATACTCCTTTTAAAAGACATAAAAGGAAAAAAGTTATATTCCAATCAAGTATTACTAAAAAGAGACAGAAAGCCATTCCACAAGTAGGTCCACATCATTACCTAATTAAAAGCTTTAATTTAGTATATAAATTTCTACTATCCAAAAAATGCAGATACTTTACATAGAGACAGTATCAACATTGAAACTATTTTCAAAACATCTCTAACTTTCAAGTAGATGAAAAACAAGACTTGAAAGAGAGCTACACAATGTACATTTGCAAATATTTAAAGTGATAAAATGGTCAATAATAAATAATTTAAAAATTTACTTTCATGGTTCCATTTCTAAATTATGTGTATTCTAAAAGTATCTATTATGTATAATAAAAATATCTACTCTCATAACCATACATTTTTTTCTTCCCTTCCTTATTTTCACCATTCTAGTACATAGTGTATTTTCTTAACTCCCTATGTTTTACCACTTTAAAATAATCTCAAGTTATTGGTCTACTTTCTAAGTTACCATGAGGATATTCACTTGAAAGCTATTATCTATCTACTTTTATGAATTTAAGTCAATGCAAGGTTGTACTTGACTATATCTTGAAGATTCCTTTTCTGAGAAAAATTCACAAGCCATCAGTTGCATTTTTGTCACCAACTACCAGCATCAAAAAAAAATTATTCTTCTTACTCTTTAAAAGAAAGAGTATTCACTTATGTAAATTACTTGCTCCTTGTTTATGCATATTGATGATCTCAAACTGGGTCTGAAGAGATGGATTTCTTGGAAACCTAAACTTTTGGAACTGGAAAGGACATTAGAGATCATCCACTCCAAGTCCTTCATTTTATGTTTGAGGACACAGAGCCCAAAAAAGATAGCTGAGTGACTCTGGGCAAATTTCCTACTGAGTGGCAAAGCCAGAATCAGAAGCCAGGTCTCCTGACACCCAGTTAGGAGCCAGGTCTCCTGGCTTTTGGTCCAAGGATCTTTCCATTACACACACACACTGACTCTCTATTCTTTGAGGATGTCCTGGGCTGCTTACCCTGATCAAACTGCTCTGTAAATGATCACATTCACCAACTGAAATGCCTTTGATGACAAGTCATAGGACACTGGAACATGCCTACACAATCAGGGTATACTCTAATCACAATCTTTCCCACAATCTCAAAGGCTCCTCCTTGATCATACAATAAATTATAAAGCTCCTTAACACTGTCTTCAAAGCAATATGCAACCAGCCCCCAAACATCACATGAAATCCTGCCCCCTCTTGATCACTGCTGTTATTACCAGTCTTCATTAAGTTTCAAGGTACCCAACTCCTTCCTATCTCAGCATATGACATTCCTTCCACTTGGGCTCTTCTCCCATGCTTTGTCCGGCTAGCTATTAATTATTCTTCAGTTTTCAATTAAATATAAGATTTTTTAAAAGGGATCCCCCCCACCCCAAACCCTCTGAGGTTTTAATCCATTCTTATTTCCTTCTTTTTACATTCTTATTGCAACCTATATCTTTTAAAGTTTAAAACAAGTCCAGTTAGGGGCATCTGGGTGGCTCAGTCGTTAAGCATCTGCCTTCAGCTCAGGTCATGATCCCAGGGTCCTGGGATTGAGCCTCACATCGGGCTCCCTGCTCAGTGCGGAGCCTGCTTCTCTCTCCCCCACTCCCTCTGCTTGTATTATTTTTCTCGCTGTGTCTCTACCAAATAAATAAATAAAATCTTTTTAAAAAATAAAATAAAAAAACAAGTCTAATTAGTGAATTATTTATTCACTTCCTTATTTAAAATGTTTCTTTTTCAATCTATCCCAAGCCCTATAAGAACTGGTACTGTATTCGCAATCACTATTTTACTCTCCAGTACTTAGCGGACTGTGTCTGAAACAGTTAATTGAAATAGTTAGTACTTACCAGCCAGTTAATTATAATGTGCTAGATCTTGTTCTAGAGCTGGGGATCTCGTTCAAATTTCAAACAATGAGGTTGCTATTAGTATTATACTTGTTTTACGGATAACAACACTGAGGCACATTGCGTTACGACGCCTAGTATAAGAGGGGTAACGGTAGAACTGAGATTTGAATTCAAGTGTTCTAATTCCAGAGTCCATTTTTTTTTGAAGATTTTATTTATTTATTTGACAGATCAGAAGTAGGCAGAGAGGCAGGCAGAGAGAGAGAAGGAAGCAGGCTCCCCGCTGAGCAGATAGCCCGATGTAGGGCTCCATCCCAGGACCCCGGGATCATGACCTGAGCCAAAAGCAGAGGCTTTAACCCACTGAGCCACCCAGGTGTCCCACCAGAGTCCATTTTTTAAACGAATATATTATGTTGCAGCATGCTCAAACGTTTGTTGAATATACAAACTTACCCGCACAATCAAATTAACAGTATCACTGAACTCTGTAAATGGAATAACAATGAAGAACTGTATAGTATTTACAATATGCCCAGCACTGAGATACACCTAATGTAATCACTTAGCCCCACAGCAACCCTACAAAGGAGACACTAACATTATTTCCACTTTACAGAAAAGGAGACTGAGGCCCCGACAGGTCAAGTAACTTGCCCAAGGTCATATTGCTAGTAAGTGGCAGATCTGGGTTCATACACAGCAGGAGGTCTATTTCATGTCTGTGTTTGTAACTCCCACTCTATGCTGCTGTACTTGCGGTAGAACACAGCTGAAGACAGCTCAAAGTTCATAATAAATTACTCACATACATAACAAACATTAGTGAAACCTCGAGAGACAAAAAAATAAAAAATGAAATAAAAAAGGAGAGGAAGAGGAAAAAAAATTCATCTGTCTAGACAAATTTGACTCCCTGTATGTGATGAAGATAAAAGCTCCTCCTTTTTTAAAAAAAAAAGATTTTATTTATTTATCAGAGAGAGGGAGAGAGAGCGAGCATAGGCAGGCAGAATGGCAGGCAGAGGCAGAGGGAGAAGCAGGCTCCCTGCCAAGCAAGGAGCTCGATGTGGGACTCGATCCCAGGACGCTGAGATCATGACCTGAGCCGAAGGCAACTGCTTAACCAACTGAGCCACCCAGGTGTCCCAAAAGCTCCTCCTTTATACAGATGTCTTACTAAGAGGGGTAGCCCCTTCCTTCTAGCGGATATAGTGCCATAGCATAGTGCAGGGTCTTCCCGGGAATGTCTTCTGCATTTCTGTCCTTACCCTATGGCAGGAACCCTGCACAGCCATAGGCAGTAGCTTTGGCTGCACTACACAGAGTCATCAAAATGGTGTACACACTGTGGAAAAAGGAGACATCTACCCTCACAATGAAGGCTTAAAAAAATGTCACGGGGGCACCTGGGTGGCTCAGTGGGTTAAGCCTCTGCCTTTGGCTCAGGTCATGATCCCAGGGTTCTAGGATCGAGCCCCGCATCAGGCTTTCTGCTCAGCAGGGAGTCTGCTTCCCCCTCTCTCTCTGCCTACTTGTGATCTCTCTCTCTCTCTCTGTCAAATAAATAAATAAAATCTTTAAAAAAAAAATGCAGTGGCCACACAAAACGCCAGAGCCGTGGTGAGCAAAGGGAACATCTTGCTGAAATGTGCCAAAATCTTGCCAAATCTTGTTAAAACCTTGCTAGGACTTTAGATAAACAGGGTGCTCCTCACTAAGCTCCTTAGTTCCATCAGCTAGAAAGTGGGGAGAAAAAAAATACTTGCCTTGAAGGAGTTTTTAAATAAGAAAATGATGTTAGTGAAATCCTTTCTGCAAATAATAAAGCACCATATAAATTCTATGTTTACTCAATATTCAAATCTTCTATCTTATATGTCCATAAGGGTCTTTCCCTCAGGTTTTCATCCTGTTCTCTGGGAAAATCTACTAATGAAAACAGCACTGCTCTAGATGATGATTCTTTAAATGCATGACTCCATTTTGCACAGGGTTGAAATTATATCCTATGAATATGCTGGCACTATAGAAATGGAATAAAAAAAGAAAGAAAGAAAGAAAAGAAAAGAAAAAGAAAGAAAGTAAAAGAGGCAGCCTTAATGTGAAGTAGCATGTTTCTCAGAGACAGCTTTTGGAAGAGTACTTAAAAACAAAAGTGAAATGAGAAGAAAAATTTCAGTTCAAGGTTGGGGGACTCCAGTTAGCTCTTTTAGACAGAGGATAGATGTTTTTGTTCTCAAGCCTGGGCATTCAGCAATTTCAGAAGGTGCGCTACAAAAGTAGGGCAAAGAAATCTAGTTTTAGAAGTCTGATTTCACAGGCTGTGGCCTGTGTACAATGTCAAAAGAACAGGCCAAAGTGGTCAGCTGCATGAAAGAGAAATCCAAGATCAATCAGATCAGCGTATAGATGAAACAAGCGATTTGGCCACACATTTCCACCTTTCAGTGCATGACACTGGAATTGCTAAGCACAGTTCTTGTGAGAGATATTGAGAAAATCCTTTAAATTTTCCACATTCTTCAGGTTTCCCAGACATAAAATCCAAATAATGAAATCTTTCTTCCCAAGTTGCTGTCACGTGCCTAGGTGAAGGACATGACATGAAGGGGGAAAAAAAAAACCCTGTTATCTTTGCTCCCCAAATGAGATCTTATAACCTTACCTAATAGATTGGTTAACCACAAGGCCAGATCTTCTTTCATCGGTAGCAAATTAGCCTCATGTCTGCTGGCCAGCCATTGGCTATACTGATGCATATCAGACAGGCCGGGTCCACTGCGCACTTTTGGGCTCAGAGCAGTGCACATTATTTATGCACTCGTAAAACCTGTTTTGGAAACAAAAGAGCAGTTGCTTTTTATATAGACGTCTCTTGTTAAAATCTTCCTGCCAAGGACATAGGAAGGAACCAGGTCCATGGACGTTTTGATGACAGGTCAGGTTATTAATTATTAAACCCCATGAGACACTGTTTGCTTTTTCTGTACGGCCTATCCCTTTTGACCAACCACCTGGTAGGGAACAGCAGCAATCTGAGGTCAAATAGAAAAATCAAACACTAAGCTCATGTAAAACATCACACTGGAAAAAGCTTCTAAGGCAAGAAATTCCACTTATTCAAAAGTAACAAAAAGGGCTTGATTAAAATTTTAGTATCCAAATTATAAACTCCCAACATTTGGGTTAATGTCTGAACCAATTAATTTTCCATAGAATTTTTAGTACTGAGTACAAGCAATGACATAATTTGCACTATTTACTGTGAACCTAGGGCCACTACTTTTCTTTTTTTTCTTTTTTTTTTTTTTTAAGATTTTACTGATTTATTTGACAGAGAAATAGAGAGCACAAGTACGCAGAGCTGCAGGCAGAGGGAGAGGGAGGAGCAGACTCACCACCTGATGAGGGGCTGGATCCCAGGACTCTGGGATCATGACCTGAGCGGAAGGCAGAGGCTTAACTGACTGAGCCACCCATGCACCCCTACTCTTTTTTTTTTTTTAATTTAAATTTTTTTTTTAATTTTTAAAAGATTTTGTTATGTTTTTAACTTATTTTCAGTGTTCCAGAATTCATTGTTTATGCACCACACCCAGGGCTCCATGCAATACGTGCTTTTCATAATACCCAACACCAGGCTCACCCAAACTCCCATCCCCCGCCCCTCCAAAACCCTCAGATTGTTTTTCAGAGGCACCCCTACTCTTAAAACTATTACCTAGAAGATTAAGCAGAGCACTTGGTTCTTTGCATATGAGTAAGCTATCATGGACTCATAGTTTAGTGAACTGGTGGGGAGAAAGGAAAGGAAATGCTTTCAAAGAATACCTACTTATTCCCATCTTAGAATTAATGAAAAAAATAAACAACTACAAAAACCAAAAAATAAAATAAAATAAAATAAAAAACAAGAGAGGATAAGTGACTTAAGCAAGATCATATATACTAGATCATGACAGAGTCAGGCTTGATACTGGGTCTTCATACTCTAAGACCAATATTCTTTCCAGAATGATATATTTTACAAAACAGATTCATCAAGAACCCATACTATAACACAAGAATTACACACAATCCTAATAAATACTGCCATAAGATTTTCTTTTATCTTACTTTTTCTTCCCACTTTATACATTTTACAGACTAGTTTTGCTTGCAGTCATCTTTAGAGTAGAAGTAATGAAATGTCTTAAGTCTATAAAATAAAAGATGATTTCATTAACCCAACCACCTTATAGATGGCACAGTCCCCTGCGTGGGTTATAGAAAGGATGTTTGAATATATACTTGGTCTTGAATGTAGCACTTTGCATGCATCATTTATAGGACCTAAGACTACAGGAGTAATATTAAAGTCACTAAGGTAAACAAACTCATCAGTTTAACAATGTGTAGGACTGTATTCTGTATACAAATAGTGCATATGAAATAACCAAGTATAGTATGACTAATGAAAATGAAAATATTTGCACCTGGCAAGGAGCACAGTAGATATAATGGGGCTTTCAGCTATATTTCAAGATTTATGGTATTTTAAATTTACCAACATAAATTGTATATACTTCTGTCAGTTTTATTCTTTACGTAATATTTGTTTCTACTTATTATACTCTAATTCTCTTAGCATAGGTTAATTTTTTGCCTTTTGAGTCTGCTTTTGGAAAAAAAAAATAAGACAACATTATTTGTTCAGAAAATTGCAAGATGTGACAGTTTCCCAAACATTTTGGTGTAATATTAGAAAAGACTGGTAACATGAGTCAATACCTAAAAAGTGTCATAAATGTATAATCTTAAAACATAGGCAATTTCATTTCCAAAACAATTATGCTTTCGAATAACTTTTTGAAAAAAATATCAATAATTGTCTTTAAAAACATTTTTTATAAATCTGTATATATCTAATTATCTAAAATGAACCAGTGCAAAAGTGAAAGATTTTTAGTACATTTTGTTGTAGGTTACTAAATCATCATTACAGGAGCCAGAATGTCATCATTGCCTATTTTTTTGCAGTTAATCATCATATTTTTCATATCATGTCCTGAAGCTTTGTCCAAACCCTGTGATTAAATACCAGAAATCTAAAAATTTTTGCTCCAGTTCTTTTAAAAATAGGTCCAGTCCCAGGAAAACAAGACATCTCCCTGTGGCTGGTTAGGATTCCTATAGGCTAGCTAGTCTCAGAAACAAACATTTAAGTAATAATACATTTAAGCACATGATTCATACATTTCAATAACTAATTGAAATCTTAAAAGGGTTACCTCCAAAATGCCTTTCTTCTCAAGACACAATCTCTCCCACTACTTTCCTGAAAGTGAGATGTGGTAGTTCAGTAACTTTACCTACATCCTATTATGTGCTCTGCAAACTTCCATTTAAGCACCAGAATCCTACTTTGCACTGTAAAAGCAAGAAGACACCTCAGATACTTAAGCTCATTGTCTAGCAAAGAATTCATCAAGGGATAGTTTACAGTAAGCTAATGGCATGTAACAGTTTCAATGAGCCAGAGGGACACAATCCTTCCCCTCAGTTCTTCCAACAGTGAAGTTTTTCTTTTCCTTGACAGTGGCACATTTATTTCTCATGTAGTGTGTCCTGTATTTTGCCAGAAATGTAATTCAAACTATCTTCTGATCTTTATAGATGATTAGTAAGAAAAACAATCAGAGTAATTAGGCAAATTTTGTTATGCTGCTTTGGACATAATCAAAATTATATACAAAGGGAAAAAATAATAAGATTATATTTCCCCAGGAAGCAAAAGTGGGAGAAAGAAGGTTTAGTGGTTAATTAGCAGGTGATAGAAGTTAGACAATTAAACACATGCCAAATACGGGGGCCTAGAGTCACTGTCATAGACAGGGCCTCTTCTGTTTACGTGCCTTGGGAAAAAATCAGGATTTCAACCCAAGTTCCACTGATCCATTTTTCATATTTCAAATCACCGTCAAACCTAGCATGACTTTGTGGTTTAGCTGAAAGTCACTGCCTGAAAGTCTTCAATTTAAATATGGCAGAGACATGAGTAATGACATGGAAATGAATCCAGCTAGGATCAAAATCTGGAGTGTGGAAGAATTATCCTATGGTGAAGTAGTTTCTAACAGAAATGATTAAACATGATAACATTAATATTCATTAAGCATGAATAACAATCAAATAAATTTGTATTACTCAGACAAAAGATCAGCACAAGATTGTAACCTTTTTAGAATTTTCAGCATTAACCAAGTGGATGAGTTGAATTAGGTCACAAAGAACAAACTATAACAGAAAGATCATTTCTGGTCCTTTGAATTATTCAAAAGTTTTCAAAAACCAAAAGAGATGCCAAGGAGTAGCTTTTAAAAATGGGAAATAAAATGATTAAGGATCTATTAGAATTGAAGAAAAAATGTTAGGTTTGGGGGAAAGAAAAACATTTTATATATCTAAATACTGAAAGATATGACCATGAAAGTTCAGATAATCTAAATATTTTAAAAGCTTGATAAGTGACTTTGATAAGTACTAAGCAAAGCCAATTGTTTTGGAGACAGAAGGACTGAAATGCTTCTACGACCCTCTGAACTATGGCTTCTCCACGCTGTATGGGTCTCTCTAAAAACGAATAACTCAACCATCGGGATTTGGAATTCAGAAAAATAAAACTTAAAGGGAAAAACATGCAGAAACTTAATACGGAAATCTTCAAAGAATGTGTGTGTGTATTATTTTTTCTTTCTTTCCATAGTAGAACTGATTCTGGAATAACCATTATGAATATGATGAGACTGAACTAGCCCAGGGGAAGAAGAAAAAAAATTAATGACTCCATAAGTAAAATATCACATGTTTAAAGACTGTTTAGTCTGTTGCTCCAGAATCCCGGTTGAAGACATCATAGTTTTGACTCTGAAAAAAAAGTATGCTTTCACGCCACCTAGAGGTGTGCTTTGATTACAATCAAGATGGTTTCCAGTCTCTCTCTAGACTTTGCTGACATGTTATCAAAAATGTACCGCATGGAAAATAAATGGAAAGAAAGAAAAAGAGTAAAATTATAAATATTATATCACTACTGTCTACTATGAGATCCACTGAGAAGCCTGCTTAATGGATAGAATATTAAATTGGGAATCAGAAGTGGTGGGGTCAAATATTTCTACTACCTAGCTATTTAATAGCTGTTCTATTCCAGTAGGATGAATTTTTCTTTGTACTGGAGTTCTCCAGCGTGTAAAATGGAGGCTAATACCTCAAATATAATTGTGAAGATTAAGTATTTGTTCTACTTTTTGGTTTATATTTTATACCCTGTAATAGCTAAACCCAAATCATCCTCATAGAAAATGTACCAAAATAAAACTACTATTGACATATTTTAAAAAGAAAGTTCTGTAACAAAATAGAAATATTTTATTGAACTATAAATCACTAAAAAAAGTCAAAAAAGGAGAAATGAAAACAAGTGTTAAGTAAAACTATAATTAATGGAAAATCCAAAGTTTTCTTCATATTGACGCGAATGAAACCCCAAGCGATGAAGGAAATGTTAAGCTCTAAAATGAGATGTTTACATGTGTTTTAAAAGTAAAGTTTGGTAACAAATTATACCTCATTTTTGACACCAGTTAAAGATAGGGGAACGCCGTACCTTCAAAGTAAATGAGAAAGGATGTCACTACACAACCCCCTACCCAACACACACACACACACACATACACACACACAGACTCCTTAATAGTAGCCATTTAAAACAGAAAGCTAATGAACCCGAAGTCAAGGGCCCCATCCTTAAAGGTCAATTTTGTTCTGATCTATAGCACCGACCTCATCCTTATTCAATTCTGTGTGTTATGAATGTGAAACAATGAAGAAAGAAAATTTATAGGCCAATAACACCATTTTAAAAAATTAAACTAACAAAGAACACCACACGCCAAACACCCTTTCAAAATTTGGAAGGATAAAATGCTATCTTTCAACTGAAATTCAAAGAACCAATAACCAAGGACTACTCTAGATGGCTTTTCCATCATTCTGAGTTCTTTCATCCTTTGTGATTCATTTTGGCTAACCAATAACATCTCTACAAAGCTACCTATTCTCAACCAATGTCATGAATGCCAAATCTTATCCTAAGGCCCTAATTAGAAAATAAAAACTAACATTTAATCAGAAAGATTATTCTAGATCTTTAAAGTGGACCTACAGGTTGACTAAGAGGCACAACTTGTCCACAAATTTAAAAAAAAAAAAAAAAGCACCAAGAATAATGGCAAATGACACTCATTATCAATTTTTCTAAGTCTGTAGTAAAATCTTTAAACTCAAAAGGGCCTTAGAAGATATGGCAGTCAAATTCCTGATTCTATTTTTTTAATGATTTTATTTATTTATTTATTTGTCAGAGAGAGAGAGCACACAAGCAGGTAAAACAGAAGGCAGAGGCAGAAGCAGGACCCTGCTAAGCAAGGAGCCTGATATGGGGCTCAATTCCAGGACCCTTAGATCATACATAACCTGAGCCGAAGGCAGACGCTTAACTGACTGAGCCACCCAGGCGTCCCAAATTCCTTGTTTTTAATAAGAGACTAGAGGCCTAAGATATTTTGCCCAAAGTAACAAGGTTATTTACTCACAGAGTCATTAAAAATATCCTACTCAACTTTCCTGGCCTCCAATTTAGAATAATGCTATTTTCCCCCAGAAAATCTTTCTCTTCTTGCAGCCCCGTGATGATATGTCTTGAACTAAATGATGGTATAATTGTAATAATTCCTTCTCAAATCATGACCCAAAAGTTAACACTGAGTGGGGATTGAGTCTTATATTTTCATGGCATTTTCTTTCACGTTTTTAAAATCCTACTAATTCATTCTTCCAAAGGATTTAGCACTGGTTTTTGGACCCCTACCAGATTAACTTGAAACACAATTTGAATAGAAAACCATCTGAAAGTCATGAATCAATTAGGCTAAGGACTTACCTCAAAATTTCATCTAAGTTGATTAAGTGAACCTTAATTCATGAGAACATTTGGGGGGTTTTGATGTTGTTTATGATACAAAGATTTCTGTTTTACTTAACTATAATGCGGTTGAGAGCTAGCAGAGTTCTACACCATCTTGAATATGTATCTGTTGCATATAGTCTCATATAAGGAGAGAACAGTAGTAAAAACCCAACTGACCCTGAAAACATTTAGGACAGAAAAACTACACAAGCCTTACTCATTTTGACAGCAGGTATTTTCTCCCTTCTCTCCAGTCTTTTCTTAAGTCTAAAAACACTAAGTGGAAAATCTTGATTGTTGCTAGGAAAAAATGAAAAGAAATAGTGGGATCCTGTTTGTGCCTCTGTATCAAAACCACAAAGATACCAAGAGAGCCTTACCATCAGCTGCAGTTTAAAAAAAAAACTTGGCAAAGAAATCGTCAGAGCCTCATTGTTTTCAACCAAGGTAACTTTGGCCTTCCAAAGTCTCCAAAAGTCAATAATACAGACTTGCAGCCTTGAATCAAAATTCTAAAATTACACATAAGGTACTTGCGATTAATCTAAGACCTGCTATTTCATCTATCATACCTGTAAGCTGAAGCTTTAACTAAGATTTCTTACCAAGATTCTAGAAAACTCAGTGGCAATCACATGACCTTTTTGCACCGGGTGAAAGAAATTGTGCCATATGACTGTATCTCCAGTAAAGCACAGTCCGTCCACACCACAAATGCAGGGCGTTTAGCACTAAAGTGAAGAAATAAGCCCAAAGTTTAGTTAGCACACAGGCTGAAATTCAAGCTACCTTCCCCTTCCAGAGCCCATCCAGGCAGCCTTGTGAGAAGGCCCTTATGTGCTTGCAAAGGCTGTCTGTCCCATGCCTCAGACATCTGTCCCTTACCTTCTCTTAGGCGGTCAGAACCAGGACGCCCATGTTGGAGAAGGCCACCACAGCCACCACCCCCTCCTCCGCAGTTAGGGGGGAGCATTCCTCGAGAAGGAACCCATTGATCGATTTCAAAGGCCGGGCTAACTAGACCCCAGCTGCAGCTAATCAGCCTCCCCGCGTCTAAGAGGTTGGGGGAAGGAAGCAAGGAGCCACAAGGGCTCCTTCCCAGCCTGGCGTCTGCGAACCTCCGCGCTAGGTGAGGGGGAAAGGTGGACTTCCCCCGCCTGGCTGGCACATCCGACTTGTCTGAGCCTTTATTTTAACACTAGGAGGCCAAATAGGTGTTCCTGTGCACATGCAGATCTTATTTCCCCCCACAAAAGATCTCCTATAAACAACTGACTTAGCTTTGTTTGGAGAGGGTGCTTGGGGAGAGGGAGGAGTTTACAAGAGGGACGGTAAAGTCTTGCAGACTCTTAACTAGAAGTGGATGAAGGGAAAGGAGCTTGAGAGAATGAAGATGAAGAAAGCGGGAAAGGAAAGGCTTTGATTTCAGAAAAGGTTAACGGGAGGGAAGTACTGCACAGCCCACCCCCACCCCAATTGTACTGGAATGTCGAAGAAAACAGAGTCTGTTAACCCCTGCTTTTGCTCCCTCTCTAGTCAAGACGGTAAAAACTTCGGAGGACTGGGCTAGGTTAGGCAATTCACCTTCCTGGGCTGACAGAAGTTAATTTTGCTGCGATACCTAATGCCTCCAAAGCAAAGTTGGCTCCTCGGGGCTCCCCCACACTGTTTAGGATTCCAAAACCCTGCTCTTCGGATGAAAAGAACAATACCACTACGCAAAATCTTCCCAAAGGGGGTTGATTCATTCGTTTGTTTATTCACGTTAAAAAAAAAAAAATCAAATTCTGTGAAACTCATCAGTCGAAAACAGAGAGGATCTCCCCAAATCCTAAGGGTCGTGTTCTTTGCTCCCATTCCGGGCTCCTCCACTCTCGTAGAGCATTCAGGATCAATCCGGGAAGACCGCCCCGGCTCGGCCCCCCTCTCCCCAGCCACCGACCACGCCGAGCATGCATCACAGAGACCCCCGCGCACGAACGCCCAAGTGTGCGTTTCGAATCCATGCGCTAATTACAAGTCCTCACTTCCGTCCCTGGTTGGCTGAGCCGCCCCAGCGGGCTCTCGGTGCGGCAGTCATTTGGGCTGTTCCACCACAGGGATGAGGAACACACGGTCGCGTCCAGGGCACACGAGTCACCCACTGCAGTGCCCACCCACGGAGCGCCGCACCCGGTCCAGCGGTCTGCGGCTCCTCGCCGGTCCCAGCCGCGCCCCCGAGGTCACCCGACCGAGCGCCCCTCCCCCGCCGCCCCCCGCGCACCCGCAGGCAGGGCTCCCGCTGCCCCGGAGGCTGAGCGCGCGCTGCGGCTGCGGCTGCGGCGACGCTGGCGGGAACCCCGGGCTGGCGGCCCGCCTCGCTCACCCCGCGTCTGGAGCTGGCTGCCGGCGGCTCTCAGAGGCGCGGGGGCTCCCGGCTCGGCTCCCGCAGCGTCTCGGAGCCGGCCCCCTCCCGGCGCAGGTCCTGCAGCAGCCGCGCTCCGCACCCCAGCAGCCCGGCGGCAGCGGCAGCAGCTTCAGCCGCACTGCCCCTCTTCATACTTCTCTGATGGCTCCTCTCGGTGCTGTTTGGGAAAACGATTTTTCCCCCCTGCCAGAAACAGATTTCCTACATTTCATCAGTCCACATAGACCGAGCGGAAGTAAAATGCTTACTTTTTCTGGTGGACGGCAAACGCAATTGACACTGATTTACCCTTCAAATGGGGAGAGATTGTATTACAAGCCCTTGGCAGCAGTTCCGAGGTTGGGGCCAAGCTCCAGCCCCCTTGTCCCCCAAACACTAACCTAAGAGAGAAAGGGGGGGGGGTTGCAGTGGGGAGGGAATCATATTTAACTCCAGGGTTTTAACGGAGTCAATGGCTTTAGCACAATATTAAAATTGGGTGTTGGAAAAGTTTTGCTCTCCTGGCCAGTGATTTTGCAGACTCAGAGGCATGAGCTTTCCAGTAACTTCGGTCGCTCTTCGTTCCAAATTGAACAATTTGATTTCTTACAATTCTTTTTAAACATTAGGTTTTAGAAGAAACAGCACTCACGGCTGTTTTCGCTTTGCAAAAGGAAATACAATTCCACCCTTCCTTCTCTCAGCTAAAGCTCAGCTTTATGTTGAATGTCATGGACAATTTTCTCCAACTGTTGTTTATTAGTACATGTATTCTAGGATGAAAAGTCTTCCCATGAAGTGGACAGATGTTCAAGTGTCTGCTTCACCTCCATGGCACATGTTGACTCTTGCTGAGTGTCCTAATGGCGGCAGGTTACCACTTTCCGCGGAAAGTACATGAAAAATTTATTTATTTATTTGTCCGAGAGAGAGCGAGCGAGAACGGGCACAGGCAGACACAGTGGAAGGCAGAGTCAGAGGGAGAAGCAGGCTCCCTGCGGGGCAAGGAGCCCGATGTGGGACTCGATCCCAGGACGCTGGGATTATGACCTGAGCCGAAGGCAGCTGCTTAACCAACTGAGCCACCCAGGCGTCCCAAAAAATTTAAACACTTTTGTGTTGTGATTTTGTTTACATCCTCATCACTTCCCTGTGCTTCTCCATCCGATGCCTATGGTTGCGACGACACAGGTACTCTGATCCTCTCTTGGATACCGTTTTTGTTTATATGGTGAATAACTTACCCTACCCATCTCCGCAAAAGAAAATCTACCTGTAGATCCACATAGCTAAGTGATGTGGCTAATTTTAGATATCATTGAAAAAAGGCATTTTGCATGTATTACGCTTTCATCTGGAAATGTTATTTGCTCTAAAACATCTAGAAACGGCATCAGTTCTTTGCTTGTATCAGAACAAATAATGAAGAAAGGGAGAAGGATGGAAAAGTTTGGTGGCATTGAACTCCAAGATTTTTATTTTAGTTTGATTTGATGTTTCAGCTGTCAGCTCTATAGTCCCCCTTGGCTTCCCACAAGGCAGTGAAAAGAGCCATTCCTCATTTTAAAGAGAAATAGCATTATAAAAAGTCTATATTACTGTATAGATACACATAAACAACAACAACAAAATACACAGGGCAGGTTACTGATGAATTTGAGTAAATGATGCTGAATAATAAAATTTATCAGAATTTAACCAGATCTGAATATTCTAAGAGCCCCAATAAAATATCTTGAGTTTCTGAATCGGTGTTAGGCAAAAGGCCAAACATCTTTGATAATTTTTCATGATCAAAATATCATTGGCCAATAGATGTTAAGTATTATCAGCATATAATAAGAGTTCAAAGACCCTAACGCTAGAAAATCTCATATACTATCTCTCTACAGATATAAATAATTTTGTCAAATTGTTCAACGTTGATAATATAAAAAGCAAAGGAGCATGCTCAACACAAATAAGGAAGCTTACAGAAGCGCTGGGAAGGTGTAGTCATCCAAATTACTCCCTCAAGGCCCTTCCTCCCACGTATTTTTAGTTTTAGTATCTGCATTATAGCAGATCCTCTGTCCTTTTAGCAAGAACCACAAGGAAAATTGTAGGAGAAATAAATATTTTCTCCCTTAACATCCTAGAATTGTGCTGGATATTCCTTTGGTGACAAAAGAGAAGTGATACAGGACACCTGGGTGGCTCAGTCAGTTAAGCATCTGACTCTTGATTTCAGCTCAGGTCATGATCTCAAGGTTGTGGGATGGAGCCCTGCATCAGGCACTTGCCATGGAGTCTGCTTGAGATTCTCTCCTTCCCTTTGCCTCTGTCCCTCCCCCTACTTCCACTTTCTCTCTCTCAGAATAAATAAATAAAATATTTTAAAAAGAGATAATACAAAAGATTTCTGAAGAAACATCAAAATGTTTTCAATTAACATTTGTCCTGCATTTTTAACAACTTCTGTTGGATTTTTATTTTGTGATTTTCGGAATCAAAATTTTATTTATGTATTCCAGTTGGCCGCTGATACATATGTCAGACCCTCTCTTTGTCCAAGAATGTTCTTGCCTTAGTCTCAACCTAAACATGTTCATCTTAGAAAACCATGGCCCAATAGACTCAACTATAACATACTCTCCAGTGTGAAGGTGAAGGAAATAAATTCCTCATCTAACAAGGTGAAAAAAAAAGTCTAAATCCATGCTTGCAGTTTGACAGCATAAAGAAGAAAAGTTAAGCCAGAGTTAGAGAAAACATGGTTTAGTTTTCCTTTTTAAGTTATCACAGCTTTGAGGATTCTCATATTGAAAGTTTGGGCGTTAATATGTGTTTCAGGAATTCTAAATTTTCAATATTGTCTCATATATGAACAGGACCTTTTCTCTTAAAAATATACATATACATATATTTCTATATATAGATATAGAAAATGAGCAATAGAATTCTTTTTTCCTCATCTATAGGTTAGCATCTCCTCTTCCCTTTTCCCCTCCCTCTTCTCTCTCCCCCAGAGAAATAATAAATACTCACTTATTCTGGAAAGTGGGGCAAACCTTCACTGCATGATGGGCATCAGACGGTGGATTGAAAGACATTAAATCATGTGGAAAGAGACACTGGGTAAGATACATTTGCAAAGGAGACCAAGTCATTCTTATATTCCTAAATGAGTGCGAACAGGACTTAAAGATGGCAAGTGATCGCTGGAAAAGCGGGTGAGAGTGATGATACAGAAAGCAGCCTGAAGACACGCACCGGCGCTGCAGAAGCATGTGGAACAATGGGACCCGTGGAAGTACTTATGTTTTACCAAAATACTTTATCAGTGATGTCAAATATCCTTGTATTTCTCTACCTAGCATCTCGGCCCCTAGGATAAACCTTCAATCGATACATACTGAAATACAATTTTTGGAAATGTCAAAGGGCAGACCAAAGTCCTTGTATGGTAATTACAAACACTGTTAAGGATAACAAGTAAAGGCTGTGACTTTTCATCACCATTCATGTATAAAACGACAAAGAATAAATGAGAGAAATTTCCTGGGAAAAGTTCAAGGTTTACTCAGTTTGACATGCAACTTTAAAAAAAAAAAAAAAATCTATTGCTTTACTCTCAATGGAGAACTTTAAACTTTATAAGCAAAATACTCCAGTAGCGTTGATATTCGTTCCCTACTGTTCAAGGCTCATATTTTTGCACAATGTGTTCTATATGTAAGCTGATGTCTTCTCATTTTTACACGGGGGATAGATTAACATCATTTCATGAATGATGCCATTTGTCTCATCTAGTTTTAAGTACTCTATACAATGTATCCTGTGTGTGATTTTCTTCATCCGAGTTGGAGGTTTTGGGGTTTTTTTTTCCTCTTCATTAAATATTTTTGTGGCTTGTTCCTAAAACTTTTGTTAAAAAGTTTTTGCAATTCATGTCGTCTGAATTGCAAGAAGCTTTAATTTAATAATGAGTGTTTAATATACAATATTTCTATTTCAATAATCTTGTCTGTCTTTGATACCATTGCTATCTCCATCATCTAGAATGCCAATGGGTATATAGTAGGCACTTGATAAATAATTGTTGAATGAATAAATGATTATTACAGTAAAAGCCAGTCTCTTAAGAAACTTACTACTAATTGGTTAGGTTTTATATATTGTATTTAATTTAGTAGTTTGGAACTCAGAATAGAAAATAATGTTAAAATAACATTATAAATGATGGTTTCATTCCCAAGCTACAATCATTTCATCTGGTAAAATGTAACTAGTGTTCAGTAAAACAGATGGTTGCCTGTGTGCCAGGCTTATAAATGAGGTCAGTCTGTGTCACTTGTCACTTCATTAAAAACCAAGGTTGATTTGGACTCAAGGTTTAATCATAACCAATATAATATGAGTACAGTGAAAAGTAATAGAAAAAAAATTACTACTTCAGTGGCTTTCAAACTTTTTTTATTGTGACCCATAATAAAAAATACATTATGGAACAGACACATAGACACACACTCAGACACACAGGACCAAAACAAATTTCACATAACAGTATTTAACTTTCCTCCATTAATGCACTCTGATATTTTTCTTTCCTTTTTATTTTTTTTCTGGTATTTTTCTACTTGGCTTTATTCTAGTCTTTCAATGCCATTCAGTTGAAAAGAAATGCTGTTGAAGAAATGCTAAATATATTTCACAACCCACAGTTTGAAAAAAAAAATCTGACCCAGAAACTAAACTAAGGAGAAAATCAGTCAAAATGGAGATAGGGTATCAGTGAACAGATGGTTTCATTATAAACTAAAACAGATGTGCATATATATTGTTAGTGGTAGATTTGACATAAAGTCATGTCACAATATCCCAAACAATATCCCAAGTCTCATACACCCTCACACCTCCATGTCTTAGCTCATGTTGACTAGAATGATCTTTTACCTTTTACTTTCTCCCTTGAAAGAAAGCAGATTCACTCTTCCAAGACCAACTTAATAGTCATCTTCTTTGTGGTTCTCTTGATCTTTCTGGTAGAAATATTGCTATGTCTCTCTGTCTGATGCTCTGAGAATTTTTCCATTTCTAATATATCTCATTTATAACATAGCATCACAGTGATTTTCTTCTGCATCAACCTCCCTCCCCCCACACACACATACACAGACTAAACTGTGGGTCCCTTGAGAGTAGGAACCAGGTTATCCATCTTTGCATATCAAGTACTCAACACCAATTGATGTTGAATGATTGAATGAATGAATAAATGGACCATAAACCATGGAATATCTGAGAGAGAAAAATGGATGGTCTCTGGATGATGAAACAGATACTAGATGGGAAGAAGTGTGCGCATCAAAAGAGAGCTAAATGGAGATTCTTCTGCTGAGATGGCATCAGCTGTTGGTTTTACTTCATTGTGGATGGAAGAATTTACATTATAAGTGACATTTTACTGTCACATTTCTTGTGACTCTCTCACAGGTAAGCCTTGGTCCAGGTAGCCATTATTTTTTATAAACACTGATAGTAACAAACTTAGGATTACTTTGTTGAAGGATGAGAAAACTTGCTGAAATTTCCATTGTTGTAACTAGAATGTAGTTTACAAACATGGAACCTTTGCCAGCCTCTGATTTACACTAAACTTAGAGAAATGGCTCTTAAACTTATCTCATCGAATGACTTTCTTAGACTGGGCAACATGCCATGAAAGGTGGCACACTTAGCCAAGTGAGAGAGCAGCTCAGGAAAGTCTCAGGGGCTTCTCTTGGCAGAAAGAAATACTGTTGCTGTCATAGTGGTCCCTAGGACTCAAGAGATCTGCAAAGAGATTTCACCAGCCATTGTCCTCACCAAAGCTGTCAAGGAGTAGACATATTAAATTGTAAAAATAATAGTCATTACAACTAGCATAATAATTAAGAGTCCACACTAGAGCCAAACAAAACCAAGGTCAAGTTCTAGTGTCTTTGCTTAGTTCCTAAAAATTATAGGCAAATTACTTCACCTTACCAATTATCAGTTCCCACGTCTATGAAAAGAGGATAACCAACAGCTCCTCTCTCACCGGCATGACTCAAGTTTTAGAGAACACCTATGAAACACTTAGTTTACTGTCTGACATACAGCAAGTGTGAAATGAATGTTAGGCATTTTATGACTAATCAAACACCCAAATCATCTCATTGACTCATTGCAACAATCCATTCCCCCATCCCAGGATAAGGATGTCACCATCATTAAATTTAAGAAGATCAGAGAATGTTATGCATCCTTTCTCAGAATCTTTCTCTCCTCCTCACTTTATGGCATTCCATTTTATACCACTTTATACCAATGACCTCATGGTTCCTTCCTTCCTTCCTTCCTTCAACCTTTCTTCCTTCCCTTTCTTTTCTTCTTACCTTCCTTATGACCTTGCTTTCTTTTTTCTTTCTTTTTAAGGAGAGGGAAGAGCCTATACATTAACAGTTTTTACTTCTGAGATAAAATTTAAATGAATTTATGTTCAAATCTTAAAATATGATAATATAATACTCTGAAAAATAATCGAACCAGTTTTGAAAAGAGGAAACCTGGTGTCACGTATCCTAACTCAAGGCCAGATGAACTGCCTTGGTGCCGAGGGTTCCATGTCCCATTGAATTAAGTCAAATACGTTATAGTAGTCTGAAGAACTCACAGAACAAACACAGCAGAAGGTATTGTGATAACATGTCTGACCAAGAAAAGTCAAGAGAAGCCTTCAAAATGTTCCTTCCTTTTGACTTTGGCTGCAGGAGAGGATAGCTGGAAGTCAGGGAAGTCTTCATGTTAATTAGCTCCCACAGCATAAGCAGGCTAAATAGCCCAGAGACCAAAAGAGATTATTGTAAGAAATTGGCTCTTATGGTTATGGAGGTTGACAGATCACAAGATGTGCAAGTTGAGTTGGCAAACTGAAGGCTCAGAAAAGTGGATGGTGTAGTTCCCATACAAGGTCCAGCAGGCTCAAGACCCAGGGAGAACCAGTGTTTCAGTTTGAGTCTGAAGGCAGAAAAAAAAGGCCATGTTCTAGTTCAGAATCCATTAAGAATTCTGTCTTACTCAACAGTCAGCCTTTTTAGTCAAGCAGACCTTCAACTGATTAGATGAGGCCCATCTACACTATGGAGGTCAGTATACCAATTTAAATGTTAAAACTTCAAAAATGTCTTAAAACATTCTCACAGAAACACTCAGAGCAATGTTAGATCAAATATTTGGGCCCAGTCAGGCTGACACATAAAATTAACCACCACAGGAGAAAGAGACAAGGAAATATTCAAATTATCCAGTCCCCAGGGAGGTCTGACAAACTTTGTAAACCCACTGAGCTTGCCATGCAGAAACCATCCCCCACTGTTCCAGTTTGCTACCCTGTCCCAGGGAGCAAGCCCTGGAGTGGCTCTGCCTGGCACCCTCCTCTCCTTTGGAGCTGTAACAAAGAGTTCTGACTTTCATCTCCTAGCGTCACCATGTTGATGTGTCCTGCCATGAAAAGAAACTTCAAGTGTATAAAACAGGAAGGAAAAGATAGAGAACTCTGTTTTCATCCCATTTCCCTTTCTTCACCTTAATCACATTTCCAGAATTATTCTTCTTACGTGATCACCAGATTCTTTCTGCTTCATTGTCCTTCTCTCTTAGATGTTCCTTCCTTCTCATGATCTCCTTTCTATAGGAATATACTAATCATACTTCTCTGTGCTTTTATAAGTTATCTCTAAATACTTCGAAAGAGTGAAAACTAAAGAACAAAAATATTAAACTTTAAGGGAGTAAAAATGAAAACATCCAGTATAGAGTAAAAAAGCATGTAAGTGCTATAAGTAACACACACAAACACACACACACACACACTCATGACAGACATGACCAGTAGGAAAGTAATAAGCAATAACTCTGCATGATATCCACTGGAACTTGAACTGCCTTTGACTTTTTCCACTGTCAGCAATTTTCTTTAGCTCATATATCTTACAGCTCATGAATAAAGTATGGGGATGATTTTCATTTGTTAATATTGCTTTACCACTTGGTTGTGGATTTGTCAAAGCATAAGCTTTACTTCTTGGTAAACTTTTAAAAAATTTATTTTTATTTAAATTTTTAAATTCTATTTATTTATTTCTAAATAAGAAAAAAATAAAATTTTATTTATTTATTTTTTAATTCTAGTAATTTTTTATAGTTTACCTGGATTATACACTATTGGGTTTTTTTTTTCTTCCTCCAACATGTGAACATTCTCTTCACATTCATTTTATTTCTCCTTTGCACAATTCTGTTCTATTTTTTTCTTTTTCTCACATCATCCTCTTTGCTTCAACAGGTATTTATTTTCAACATTCTATGCCTTAGGCAGATCTCCCTAATTGGCGGTTGGTGTCTGTCATGTGCTGAATTAAGAACAATAGCGGGGAGGTTACCCAACTCCCTTCATTAATGACATATGTTGCTGCAACTCATAAGGAGATGAGGGAAGCTTCAAGTTTCAGTAAATATCGCCAAGTTTAAGACCCAAATTCTATGTCAAGAATCAGAAGCGATATCAATAACTAGTCTATACTCTGGCTAAGGTTTGTAGAAATTATGAACGTGAATGAAATAAATTTCCAATTTATTTTGAAACATTTTTCATTCCTTGTTTATGAATAACTTTGGTCTGCAGTTTTATTCAGACAATATGACACCACATAAAGATATTTTTATTTTTTACTGCATGATATTTCTATGAAATAACAGGGGAAAAGCATGATCCAAGAGGTACAGAAAGTAAAAAAGCATGCTATAGACAAAAAGGTTATTTAAGACTTGTCCTTGGAGTTATTAAGTAACTTATGAAATCTCACATACTTGCCCTTACTTACTGCACTAATTTTGCTAATTAAAACTTAATATTTAACATTTGTGCCAGACACAGAGAAGGTCAGGTAATACAGCTAGGCTCTGTACCAAGAAAGAATATTATTTACATTTTATGGTTTGGTTTAATTTTTTTTTTCTGCTGAGTGAGCAGATGAGGCATTTATGAGGCCTGCCAAATCATACATTAATTTTTTTCATTGAGGCAGAGTTTATAAGTGGAACCAAATTATGTATGGGAATTATACAGATGTCAGATGTCTTTATGAATAGAGACACTATTTTTTTTTTTCCAAGACAAATTGGCAATTTCTACAGTTTGGGGTTTATGATTCCAACAAAGTACAGTAATTTTGTTGTTGTTGCTGTTCTTGTGTTTTGAGTTTCTTGAACAAATTCTGGAATTAAATAATAGGTAGCGATTCTGACATGTTTTTGGAAGGTTTCTTGCTGTATTACAAACTTCCCTCAGAGTGCTTTTTGTATTTTTTCTTATGATGTAAGTACCTAAGATAGATCCTATGGGAATGCAAAGATGAGTTAGACACAATTGTTCCCTTGAAAAATCTTCCATTGGTGAAGGAAATGGACACTAAGAATTAGCCTAACACAGAATGAAATAACTGCTAAATATTGAGACAAATGACCGTCTAGAGAAAAGCAAAGTGATATAAGGTCAGTATGTCTCTGGGAATCAGGGCAGGTGGCTCAGTGGGGTGACCTTTACAGGGTAACATAGGGGACTTGAGCCCAGGAGTGGGGGTATAAAAATATACGGTCTGTGGGGAATGAGATGAAGTCTGGAGAGTCTAGTTGTTCAGATCAAAGAAGCTAGCAGTGGAGATGTGGATCTGACCAGATTTTAGATAATGTTGGATAAGAAATTAAGAAGTGTGGGCTCTTGAGTAGTATAACTCAAGTTTCAATTTAATGAATTCTCTAACAGATTTGGTTATTAATCAGATGTATGGATCACACAGTATATTTTTTTCTTTAATGAAAATTTTTATTTTCTAACCATGAAGAATAGTTCTACAGTTAATTATTTAATTCTTTATCATGTATTTGTTATCTTCATAATAAAGATTCAGGGAGCCACTACATATTGGGAAAGAATGTCTCTTTACCAGAAAAAAAAATGGGTAACTTTTACATTATTTATTATTTATTTCCTATCACTTGGACCTATGAATTACTTTATAAGTTATTTTACACTTACTTAGGAAGGAAAGTATTTAAATAATTCTAACTGGAGGGGTTTTAAAATATTATTGGACCATTAAGTGATAATGACCTCATAGCCTTTATTTAGCCTAGTTTTGAATTAAGCACTTTCGTACAGGTACAACCTCATGCTCTAGTGTCTATTGCTGTGTAACAAACCACCCCAGATTTAATGGTGTAAAACAACAACCACATGATGTTATTAACAAACCCTATGGAAAATATCAAACAGAGCACTGCAGGGATGGCTTATCTCTGTTCCAAAATGCCTGGGGGTCTCAGGTGGGAAAACTCAGGAACTGGAATAATCTATAGATTTTGCCCCTCCTACACATGTGGTGTCTGGGCTTGGATGACTGAAGCTTCTTCAGGGAACTGACCTTCTCACAGCATGGTGACCGGATTCCCAGAGGAATTGTTGCTAGAGGAATGTCCTGAGATCAGGCAGTCTGAGGGAACCCATGGAAGCCAGCCGTGTGACCTTTTCAGCTCGAGCCTTAGGAGTCACATTGCCTTTCCTTTGTCGTGCAATACCGGTCTATCCTTTCCATAGGAGGAGTGTCAAATATTTCTGGGACCCTGTTTTAAATGGCCATATCCAGTATCCCAATCATAACTCTAACTATTGACTATTTGAAGTTTTCTTCTCTCTTAGACTGCGTCTCACTTATGCAGAATCTATTATATTCATCATTATGTCCATAGGACATAATACGGTACATGATATGGGTTCAAAAAGTATTAGTTGAAAAAATGAATACACTATTTCTCAAACGTATCTTGCTCATCTTATTTTTTTTTTTTCCATTCTGACAGTCCTCATAGCTAGAATATCCTTTTCAATTCCCTGTCGAAGCATTCTCTAATAGGGAATTATATATCGATAGTGGACCAGTGACTGTGTGCTATAGGTGCTTTGCAAACATGATCTCATTGAGTCCTCATAACAACATTAGGACACATATTATCTTTTCTTTACAGGTGAAGGAACAGACTCAGAAAAGTTAAGTAACTTGTCCAGAGTAGACATAAAAGCAACACTGATGTTAATCCCAGGTCTGTCTGATTCTAAAATTTGGTTGAGCTCAATACCCAGTTACTAAATACCAACTATGTAACAGTGATTATGCTAAGAACCAAAGGTACAATGCCTTAGTCCCTCCCCTTTAGAAGCTCAATGTCTGTTGAAGTCTTACCATCTAAGCAAATGGATATCCTGGGTGCCTGGGTGGCACAGTGGGTTAAAGCCTCTGCCTTCGGCTCAGGTCATGATCTCAGGGTCCTGGGATCGAGCCCTGAATCAGGCTCTCAGCTCAGCAGGGAGCCTGCTTCCTCTTCTCTCTCTGCCTGCCTCTCTGCCTACTTGTGATCTCTGTCTGTCAAATAAATAAATAAAATCTTCAAAAAAAAGAAAAAGAAAATGGATATGCCTTCCAGTCCATCATCTTGCATTCCTATATCCTGTAAGAATTACTGCAGACTTTAGGGGCACCTGGGTGGTTCAGTGGGTTAAGCTTCTGCCTTTGGCTCAGGTCATGATCTCAGAGTCCTGGGATCAAGCCCTGCATCAGGCTCTCTGCTCAGCAGGGAGCCTGCTTCCCCCTCTCTCTCTGCCTACTTGTGATCTCTCTCTCTGTCAAATAAATAAAATCTTAAAAAAAAATAAAAAAACAAAAGAATTACTGCAGACTTTAAAAATACCCTTAAGACACAGTCATCCCATTCAAAAAGGTGAGGTTAGAGCTAAAATGCACACATCCATTTGAAAATTTAATTAGCTTGTGTATTCATGCCTTTTTTGTGGAGGAGAGACCCTGTACAATGAACCTGGACTATTGAATCCTTGTAGTAGCAACATACCTGGATTGGTAATGGACCCAGTAGGTTCATGTTATTAATGATTATGCAGTTCGCATCATAAATAAGAACCTAACCTGTAGTAAAGACAGTAAATAGTAAATGACATATTAACAGTCCAACCACAAGTGTTATAGGAATCTGGAAGCACAACAGATTACTTTTAGCTGGAGTTATCAGAAAAGACTCATGAAAGGTAGGATTTAACTTGGGTTTTGTAGCATGGTAGGAAGTGTTTTACTCAAAGCAGAAGGGAAGACAACAATTCCAGGTGCAAGAAACATTCGTCCTAAAGTGGTTGAGTAAAGAAAGAACAAGACTGTTCTGGAATAGGAATAAGACTGCTTTCGTCAAGTTAAAGGTAAGGTGCATTTTTTTTTTTTTTTTTAGAAAATACCATAAAAAAAGCCTGCATATATTCCTCACTACTTTTTTTTTTTTAGCTCCTATATAAACAAAATAATATTACTTCCCTTTTCTGAGTAGTTTGTATTCTGCAAAACTGGTGAGTTTTATTCGGGCCATATATAAAAGCAAAGGAGTGAACAGAAAGAAAAGAAAAAATATACAAAGAAAAGAAGGGAGGCAGGGGAAAAGAGGGAGGAAAGTTTAGAAAGAGAAAACAAACTTGGCGCTGTGCTAATACTACATCACTAAGCTAGTGTATGGAGGGGGGTTTTGATTTCTGGATTACCTTCTAAAAGAGATACCATACAAAAACAGTTTAACACGGTTAGTCAAATGTCCTATGACTGTTTCCCAAACACCCCGCCTTTCTCAAAACAGACTTTTCTTTTGGCAGTTCCAATCCCTTATTTCCTTTAATGCTGTGTGGGGAGTCCTTCTAATTTCCTATTATCTAGGTATCAGTTTAATTTTCATAGTTTATATTCCTCAAGGACATACCTAACAAGATTACAAAATTCGGGAACACATAGATGAATTTAAAGTTGAAAATCTGAGCCTCCCAGGTGGCTCAGTGGGTTAAGCCTCTGCCTTCAGCTCAGGTCATGATCTTAGGGTCCTGGGATCAAGTCCCACATCAGGCTCTCTGCTCAGCAGGGAGCCTGTTTCCTCCTCTCTCTCTCTGCCTGCCTCTCTGCCTACTTGTGATCTCTCTGTCAAATATATATATATATAATCTTTAAATTAAAAAAATAAAGTAGAAAATCCTTGAACTGCTAGAACTTGCATGCTAGATTTAATGTACTTTAAGTTTGAAAAAGTAGAGGACAGTAAAGGAAAATCTGGCATAGGAAATAAAAGGTAAAATCCATCCTAATGCACACTGTAGAGATATTCAGTCATCCTGTTTAAATTAAGCTATTTTTCCCTTTTTACTAAAATCTACTTAAAAAGCTAATTAAAATCATCACATTGCAAAGCTAGAGGAGAACACAGAGTTCACTTAAATCATTTCTCATCAAACAATTGCAAATATATTCTGATATTCTCCTGGTTGGGCACCAAGTCCTTTTTTTTTCTCACTTAAAGGAATAAAATCAAGTGTATTTTGTATTTTTACAACCGAGATCACCACCAACAGAAAATTTTAATTGAACTAGAAAGAGTTAAGAACATTACACTGGTGAAAGAATTTCAACCCACAATTCAACCAGGAAAGAGGAAATGGGGAATCTCATGAGTGCACTGTCAGAAGAACCGAACTTAAGAACTGAGAAACTGATTTCCCATAAATTCCTGCTTTACAGAAGAGGGAGATTTATCTCCTGACCAGCTAACATCCACGAAGAATCCCTCCCCATCCTCAAGTCAATGAATTTAATGCTTGGGCTATGGGTGAACTCCCCACTCTTTGCACTCCTGGGCCATAAATGCAGCCCACCCAAAAACTTCAATGGACTCCTCTACATGTAGATCGCTACAGTACGCATTTCCTAAATTGCAATCCTCTGCTATTCCTGAACACACTCAATTTCTGGTAATTTGAGCTTGCCTCAGTTTACCTCTTTATTTAGGTTGACATGTTTTAAAATTACAATTTTAATAGACAAAAAAATTTTTACTATAAAATTTGACATTTTCAATTTTTTTAAATTATATTATTGATTACAAGTCCTAAATTTGTAATATCTCAATAACAATATTGCTCAGGCAAATATCTCTCTGGAAAAAAAAAAAAGTTTCTCAGTGTGTCCCATTATACAGTCAAATTTAACTTGTTACATACATATTTTTAAACCTTGCTTTTATGATTATGACTACTTTTTTCCTTCTACCCTACAGTTCCCTCAGTAATTTTGTCTTGTTCTGAACTCTTGACATTTTTTTTAAAGATTTTATTTATTTATTTGACAGAGAGAGAGAGAGATCACAAGTAGGCAGGGGGGGGGAAGGAGGCTCCTCACTGAGAGAGCCCAATGCGGGGCTCGATCCCAGAACCCCGGGATCATGACCTGAGCCAAAGTCAGAGAGGCTTAACCCACTGAGCCACCCAGGCTCCCCTCTTGGCATTTTCTGGCATGTTGAATTGTCAACCAAATACTGAAATGTCTTCAAATGGATCCACGACTATGGATATCCTGGAAAAAGAGACGTTGCTCCGTTGTATACATCCTCTCCTCTATGTCAGTATCAATAAGACAGATGAATACCAAAATACACCAACTAGTGGAAAGGTGAAGACTCATCATTTTCTAAGAAAACAAGAAATAGGGGCCTTTACTCACTGCATCTGTTTGAGTAAAGATACACAAACTGGTAGAAAATTACAACTTTCATTAGTCCATTTAAAAGAATAAAGAAAAAAAGAAATATTAGCTATGACATTTTTTGCTTCAAACACCCCCTCTCTCCCCTCAAATGGACTGTTTCCCTCAAATCTGACAGTGGAATATTCCCTTTAAAGCCTCCCTTTATATTTAAAATTTTATAACTAACTGATAAAAACATTACCAGAAAGAATTTTTACATTCCAATAAAATGTCTCTGTGATACTTTGAATTTCGTTTTAATCACCTATTTGGCTTATTTCAACCAGTTTATTTTTCAGTGTTAGGAATCTTTGGGGAAAACACTTCTTGACATTAATGATATTAACAGACTAGCCCAATCTAAGAACTAAGATTAGGTCTGGAAGTTATTAAAAGCAAGAAAGTTTCTTGATAACTTTTCTACCATATTTACTACTTGGTTGAGAGACTGCTAATAAGGAAAATTAGATTTATCTATTGCTTTCTCAAGGAAAATTTAAAATGAATTTATGTATCTATACACATGTATTATATATGCATACTTTGCTTTCCATTTCCTTAGCTTTATTTTTTTTACATATTAATTCTCTCAGGACACTTCAGGTTATATGTCTGGAAACTTCAGCCATCCAGAAAAAAAAGAAGGTTGGGAAATAATGAAAAAAATGTGCTGAAAGAATTCACATAAAAGTTTTGGAGACTTGAAAATGAGAACAACAGACACTTAAAAAGTTATTGAACCAGAAAAGAGAAAAAAAAAAGCCCTTCCTGGCAGGTAGTCATATAGCAATATACTGATAACTGTGGGATAAAAATAAAGGCACCAGACATTATTACAGAACTCTCCCGCATGGAAAGCAAACTTCTAATTCGAAGGTAAAGAGAAAAACTGATTCATACATTTTTTTTTTTCTCTCTCTGGTTTGGACCTTAGAGAAAAAGTCACCAACTGTAAAAGAAAAAAGAAATCCTAAATATAAATATAGTTCAATTATTTGGCTCAAGTATCTTCTTATTAGAAATTTCATCTTATTTACTTCTATACAAATATCCACAAATACATAGAGAAGGGTACATAATCTATGTATTGAGATGTAGTGATAATACATTCGACCAAGGTCAACATGAATTTCATCGTTGTACCTTACACATAGAATTTCTTTTCAAAACATGTGCCAAGCAAAAACACAACAGCAAAACAAAACAAAACCCCAAAACATGTCCCAGGCAGGAGAAAAAATACCAAAATGAAAAAAAAGTCAGGAGAGTTTCTTCCAGTGTGATTAATTCAATGTTAATTTAAGTAGTTCCTGAACATTAGCAATCCAAGAGTTAAAGCTAAATATTCAGATTTCGGAAATTGCATTAGAGATTATTTAAGGAAGGGGAGATATTTTTATTTAAATTCTTCCTTTTTCATAATTCAATTTATGTTTTTAATAACTCAATCCTCTTGCAACCAAGATATCTTTTGGAGTTATCATACTATTCACTACTTATTTATTCTGTTACCTAATATGCTAACCCAGGGAATCCTAAAGAGTGTAAGGAATGACAGTAGTCTAGGATTAAACAACAGGTTCATAAAAATTTCTGCTTAACCATGCTTTGCTATGAGTTTTTATTTTCTTCTCTTTTTCTCAAAACTATATCTGTCTAAATTAATACCAATCCAAGCATTCCATTCCAAAGGTAAAGAGACGTCACTGATCACTTACAAGAGAATATGCCAGGTAATTTTAGTTCTCCTCTCCATTAAGAATTGATGCTTCTTCACAAAGAATTTTCAAATCTACTTACTACCCTCTCCCCACGACTCCTTAAGGTTTCCTTTGCTACTTCCTTAATGAAACTGTCATTTTATACACTTTTGCTCTATTTTTCTTTTTTTAATTCTTTTTTTTTTTTTGTGAAGAGTTTATTTATTTATTTGAGAGAGAGTAAGCAGGAGTGAGAGAGAGAGAGAGAGAGGAGCAGGGGGAGGGTCAGAGGGAGAAGGAGAAGCAGATTCCCCACTGAACAGGGAGTCCTATGTGGGACTCAAACCCCGGGACCATGATCTGAGCCAAAGGCAGACACCCTACTGACTGAGTCATCCAGGCACCCAGAGCAGTATTTTTCTACTGGACCTCCATTTCTAGCCATTTGCCCCAGCTGGCTACAACCAATTGTCTACATTGTGTTACAGCAGATACGATCATGACAATCTTGTGCCCCAAAACTGTCAATAACATTTGATTGTCAAATGAACACAGACCCCATTACTTAGTATAATATTTCAATGTCTTCATGAACACTACTACAATTTCCTACACTAGACAGGAGATTTTCAGAGTTATGGATTTCACAGATTTATAATTTATATAGCTAGATATAAACATATATCTATTCATATACGCACATATATTCTAAACTAGGTGTCTAAGATAATAGTAGCAAACTTTAATCTTTCCAAATAAAGAAAAAACAAAATTGCCATTTAATAAAATTAAATTGCCATTTAATTTAATCATTGCTTTATAAAGAAATGTTTCTTCCCTTTGCTTAAATTAATTATGCTTATGAAAACATTTCACATTGTTCTGTCATATGTCATGTATCACTGTAATAATGATGACTTTGTCATAGATGGGCATCAGTGTGTGGCAATGAAAGGTATTTGGGAATCATTGTGCTAGGCCACTCAGCATTCCCTAAACATATACTGATTGATAATATTATGACTCACAAACTTATGTTTATTATAGGAATGGCTCAGAATTCAAATAACTGTTGTCAGTCAAGCTCTTGGCAAGAAACAGGCACAGTCAGCAGGGATTTTAAAAATAATTTACCAGAGCATTACTTACAAAGGTATGGCCAGGGTTAAGGGCATCAATAAGGTATGTGAAGGCATCCAGGGATTAGCAACAGCAGGAAGTCTCCAGGGCCTCCAGGAAGCGTAGTTGCTGTCAAAAGCTCAGGGGAGCCTTCTAGAACTCTTAGAGGAAGGAACAAAAATCCCGAGGCCTTAGCAGACAGCAGAGAAAGAAAAACGCTACGAGTCTCTCCTCCTTTGGATTGCTTACTAATGCTTCTCACTGGTCAATTTAGCAGCCAAAAGAGGGGGAAGAAAAGAGGGTGACCCCGTCAAGGATCAGACCAGTCCCTCTGTGCAGAGCAGGGAAAAGGAGGAGGAAAACAGATGAAGTGAAATGGGAAGCACAAAAGGAGAGAGCCAACTAACTCCTTCCCCAGCACATTTACAAGAACAGAAGGCAGGCTGATTTGAATTGCAATGCCCTTTATTTTGTCCCCTTTCCTTAGCTATCTGGGTTTAGAAAACCTATGTTAGAGCCCTGTTTTCCACCCTTTCCACATTGTGGCACCTGGCTGTCAACAAAGAGAATTTGGAAGCCGTGTATAAAAGACTGGGTGAAAAAAACTTTTTTTTTTTTTTTTGCACTTTTTTAGAATGCTAGTATGAATAGAGATGATTCTACATATCAAATTTATGTGGACCTTCTTACTGACATTTAAAACTCTGAAATCTTTTAGACAGAAAATCTTGATTCCATGATTTTTTTGGACATTGGTTTTATGTTTGGCAGTCACAATTCTTGATCAAGACCTTAAGTTTTCTTCATATTCTTGAGAATCGCCACTGACTAAAAATATCAATAAACAGATAAAACCATTTTTATAGTCAATCAAAATTTTAAAGAAATGAGATTTTATTTAGTCTTTTTTTTTTTTAACTAGGCCCCACAGCCAGCATGGAGCCCCACACAGGGCTTAAACTCATGGCCCTGAGATCAAGACCTCAGCTGAGATCAATAGTTGCTTGCTTAACAGTCTGAGCCACCTCAGGCATCCCCAAATGAGATTATATTTAAAGAAAAGCTCTTCTTTCCTTATAAAGGCAACATAATGTTAAACTTTATTATAATGATGCAAATGAATTTTGAATCCAAAAATTTCTAGTATCAAGTATTTCAAAGTTTTCATGCAAGTTCTGATTTTCAGAATACATATGCATTGTGAGAGCAGTCTTTTTACTGTTAGCTTTGAGGCTACTTACATTCACATACAGTACAAATGAAAAGGAGTGTCTCAAATTTGTGAAAAAAGAGATTTGGAGCAGACATCTATACCTATGTGTACAATGAGATTCCTACCTTTTAATCCCTTCTCCAACACCTTCCTGAATCCACCAGGGCAATGCTGTGTCTTTCTTGGACATCTGGAACTCTTCCACTAATTTCCTGGGCCCTTTACCCAAGACAGGTTTCTCAGAAAGATAGATTGCATTGTTGGGAAAAAAATGATAAATGCGTCTGCCAAGTTTTTATGAGAAATATCTCTTCAAAAGTTGTGCCAACTTGACAGATGGTAACTATACTTGTTGTGGTGAGCACTGCTTAATGTATGGAATTGTCAAACCTCTGTGTTGTACATCTGAAACTAATATAACATTATATGTCAATTATATTTCAATAATAATTTTTTTTTAAAAGTGTGCCAGCTTGTTATTTATTGTTGTTACTAAAGAATACAGAGAGACCTACTCTTGCCTCTGTTTTGAATGAGGTAATGAAGCCAGGATCAGGTGTAATCATTGCCCATAGTATTTGCCCCCTGAGGGGCTGTAAAAAGGTCAAAACACTTTCCTTCCATGAAGCAGCTTCTTGGATGAAGGAAAAAACCCTGTGTCTGTTTTGCCTGAAGATGCGGCATCCAGGTCTACCTATTCATATAGAAAATATTATTTCAACAACCCAATAGCTGAAATTAATGTGGTGACATATGATTATGACATTGTTTAGACTGGAAAAAAGAGATATCAGAGTATTTTGGTTTTGTTGGTCTCTCAGCTTCATAGTGTCCTATAATTTCCAGCTGATTGTATATCTTAAAGGGACCAAAGATTAAGATCTAATCTAGAGAATAAAACCAATTTGATTTTTCTAATCTTTATAGTCCATTGAACAAGACTGTATTAAAAAAAACTTGCAGGACCAAGAGTGAATATTGCAACAGCAACCTCCATCTTTCTTCAGTAAACTGTTCTTCACCACTGCCCATAACACTGTTAGTGGTTGATCTTTTACCTTTGGGAAGAGTGGAGTTTAACAAACTGGGCAGATGTATACTTTGGAGGCTTATATAATAACAATGGCAGGGGTGCCTGGGTGGTTCAGTGGGTTAAAGCCTCTGCCTTCGGCTCAGGTCACGCACGGACTCAGGGTCCTGGGATGAAGTCCCACATCGGGCTCCCTTCTGGGCGGGAAGCCTGCTTCCTCCTCTCTCTCTCTCTCTGCCTGCCTGCTTGTGATCTTTCTCTGTCAAATAAATACATTTAAAAATAATAATAACAATGGCAACAGCCAATGTTTATTGTTTATCTATGTCATACAGTCCCACAGTGCTTGTAGTAGTTGGGTGCATTTAGCCGAAAGTGACAAAAATGAAAGGAAAACTGGTACACATGCCAAAAAAAAACCCAAACCAAAAAAACCAAAACCAAAACCAAAAGCAACCAAACACACCCACACCCACACAACTGGGAACATACAGGGCTATAATCCTAAACATGGTTAGTTTGAGGGTTGTCTTAATCCAATGTATTCTGTGTGATTCTGAGATTCTCTTGGCTCTGGGAAGGAGATGGCTGTGGCAGATTTGGGCTTCCTATAAATACATAACAATATCAAGAGGAAGAGAGAAACTAATTCTTAAGCATGCTTGTCCTTCAGATTGTATACACGCAGCTGGTCTACTACCACTTCCTCTTCATCTTAGTCAATGTTCATGCTCCACCAACTCTCAAGAGGAAGAAAGTATTCTCTGAATCATCCAAGATAAGATATTGCAAATGATTCACCTGGTTATTTTTAAACCTGGTTATTTTTAAATTTCTCTCATCAGGAAACACTCACTGACAATTTTCAGATGGGGTTCCTAACTTAGTTACTGAATTAAGAGGGGTAGATTAAAATGAATGAATCAAAATTACCAGGCACTACTCCTTGAGGTGAGCTGAGTCTCTATCCCAAATTGCAGTTATCATTCAAAGTGGGTGAAAGTGATGAAAGAATGGATGTTAAAAGATAGTCATGATATCAAGTACAGCATCTTACATTTATTATCTCATTTCATCCTCCCCAAGACTCGGTGAGGTAGGTTTTTCATGAAAGCCTTTCTTTTCTGAACCTTAGTTGTTTATGTTTCTTAACAGCCATGTTTTGAATAATTATCATGTTTTAACAAAAAATGTCCTGAGATTTGGCCTTCCATTCACTGTCCTAATTTACTGTAGCCAAGACCTTAGGGATCATAACCAACAAGTGGGAGATTGCTCATGGAGCCCACACTGTACACATTCATGTTATTTCTCTCATTTGAATTTTCCCTTATTCCATGATTGCTCAAACAATTTAAGGCCTAAATGAAGTACTGGTTCTTTATAAAAACTTCCCTAGAACCTTCCAGTTTATAACGGGTGTCTCAGAGAATCATTGTTGCAATTTTTAAAACAAGTAACATCTGATTTGCATTATAATGGATTTTTCTTTTGCCCCTCCCCACCCCTGCCTCAAGATTGTAGGTTTCTTGAAGCAAAAGCCCTGTTGTAATCACCTTTCAATCCCTAAGACATTAATATAGTAGTAGCTTGATAAATGCTCAATGAATTTTGTTGAATGAAATGGAACATTGAAGAGAGGCTCCAAACCCTAGGCTTTTCTTTCTTCTAAAGGGGTAGTCAGAGTTCATAGACATTGTTTACTGACAAGAGGCTAATATGAACTATGTATGAATTTATATATTATAATTCTCGTTAGGATTTAAAATACAATCGTATTTTAAAGAGATAAGTGAAAGATCTGAAGATGCAAAAGTTAAGATGAACAATTCTTGCCATAAGGTCTCACTCCATCCTGAACTACAGGCATCTTTATTGGATTTCTTTCACCTCCTTGAATGGATTAGACTTCTTAACTCAGGTATCTGCAACTTAACTCTTTCCTTGGCCATGAAAACAATTCTCAGCACTCACCTTTGAGCTATGAGGTGAAAAGCCAGTTTCCTAAAGAGGTCTTCCTGTTATCTAAGTCTTCCTGACCTACCTCTATTATATCCTCCTATCACATCAGAGGTTATTTGTATAATGTCTCTCTTCAATGTCAGGAGATAAACTCCTCCACTTGGACAAGGGCTACATTTATTTTATTTATTCATATTATTTATTTATTTTATTTATCACTAAATCCCTAGTATCTACATGATGTGACATAATAAATTCTCAATAAAAGAATACATAAATGAATGAATTAGTGAAGCCTGTACATTTCCCAAAGCCAGGCTGCACACTGGGCTCAAAGTGTCTAGCAGCCAATAAAAAGAATTTCGGGATAGAGTATTCCTGGCATAAAATCTAGTAATACTTCAGGACCAAAGAGTGTGGGCTGATAAATATCAAACAGTAAAACTGAATTAACAGAATAAGCATCTCTGCTTTATTTTTTTTTAAAGATCTGGGAATGCTCATTTTAACAAATGAAACATGACTCTTCCCCCTTTTAAATGTTTCTCTTTCCCATTTGTTTGAACAAAAGATCAATTCTGCCCACTAGAATTAAAATTAGTTTTGGCTAGTGTCTTTAGGACTCTAAAGAAATTCACCTCAAATGAGCTGTGTCATCAGTATCAGTTAAGTTAAAAACTGTGGGTATTATGAGAGACTGTGGACTCTGAGGAACTAACTGAGGATTTGGAGGGAAGAGGGAAGAGGGTGGGAGGTTGAGTATTGTGGAGGGCACTTATTGCATGGAGCACTGGGTGTGGTGCATAAACAATGAATTCTGGAACACTGAAAAGAAATTAAAAAATTTTTTTTTAAAAAATCGAGGGCATTTAACAATGCAACCTCTAGTAGTTGGTAAATAAATATTTGTTGAATGCATAAATGAGTGAATAATCCAGATGACATTCCAGAAATAGATCCTTCTTTCTCTCTCCTCCCTCTTCCCACAATCATAGTCAAATATTTGCTTTTCGTATAGGCTCTTAACTGTGATTTTTGTTCAATTAGTTGTTTGTGTGAAATAAAATTCAGCTGAGCTCTTTTTCCATGAAAAAAAAAAATGAAAACACAAATAGTGCAATATTAAATGAAAATTTAAGTTCCTTTAACATCTTTAATGAAGTATTAATATTGAAGTTTTTGTTTGCTCCAATTAATCTGGGCTTCAGTTCTAATAATGAAAGAACAACATGAAGGCCCGGATTTAAGAGTGCCCGGCATTAATTAATTAGAGGCCAGTGCATTTTCTATTAAACTGAGTTAACTAAAGCCTTCATTTAATATTTAACACCGTGTCTGGCATCGCCCAATTATGATAAACTTCAGCACAGACTATCTCAGGCAAAGCTCAGGAAATTTCCACGAGGGAGTATTTCCAAAGTCAAAGGAAGCATGGAGACTTTCGGGCCTAACAGCATCTTACACGTGGCTCTGAGAACTTTCCCTAGGACGCCCCACATTTATTCTCCTCCAGCCCTAAGGGCCTCCTTAACATTGGCGGGCGAAAGTAAAACCGATGGGCTTTTTCTCCGGTTTAAATTTCCCGGGATCAAAAATACCCGGATTAAAGCCGCCGTCAGATTGATAGGGAAGTTATCCAATAGCCTTGTAGAGAGGCGTATCCTTACACGGGCGCTCCAATCGGCACGCAGAGAGTCGGCGTCTCCAAGGTGAACGCGGAAGTAAGCACGCCCCCATGGAATCGCTCGTGGAGCACCTTCAGCGCTTCTCCGAGCTTCTGGCCGTCTCCCGCACGACCCACGTCAGCACCTGGGACCCCGCAACCGTGCGCAGGGCCTTGCAGTGGGCTCGCTACCTGCGCCACGTCCATAGGCGCTTTGGCCGCCATGTTCGCATTCGCAGGGCTCTGGAGCGGCGGCTGCAAAACCAGTGGAGACAGGAGGGCGCGCCTGGGTCCGCTCCAGTCCCCGGGCTGACGAACTTCCAGGCCCTGGGGCGCGGTGACCTCCTGCTGTCTCTGCGTCTGCTGGAGAACCGGGCCCTCGGGGATGCCGCCTATCACTACCTGCTGCAGCAGCTCTTTCCGGGCCCGGGCGTCCCGGATCCCGACGAGGAGGCGCTCCAAGGCAGCCTGGCCCGCCTCGCCCGCTGCCGCTCCGCCGTCCAGTTGCTGCGTTTCAGCGGCCCCGGGGAGAAGTCGGCGCTCGAGGACCCAGTGCTGAAGACCCAGGCGGAGCTGCTGCTGGGGCGTCTGCGGGAGGTGCCGAAGGCCGAGGCCGAGAGCCCCAGCAGGTTTCTCAGCACTCTGTGGGACCGCTTGCCGCAGAACAACTTTCTGAAGGTCCTAGCGGCCGCGCTGTTGCTTCCCCCGTCGTCTCCCCGGCCCCAGGGAGAAGAGTTGGAGCCGGGCACCCCCCAAACGCCCGGAGACGGGGCTCAGGAGCTGGTCCGTTGGCTTTTGGCGAAGTCGGATGCCCTGGCCGCCTTTTGCCGCAGCCTCCCGGTCGGGCTTCTAACTTCGGTGGCAGGCCGCCACCCCGCGCTCTGCCGGGCCTATCTGGGCCTGCTTACAGACTGGGGTCGGCGTCTGCACTACGACCTCCCGAAGGGCACTTGGGTTGGAGCTGAGCCCCAACACGTGTCCTGGGAGGAGCTGTACGGCCGGTTTCAAAGCCTCTGCCGGGCCCCTCCGCCTCTGAAAGACGAAGTTCTAACTGCCCTGGAGGCCTGTAAGGCGCAGGATGGAGATTTCCAAGTTCCGGGTGTCAGCATCTGGACAGACCTGTTGCTAGCCCTTGGGAGTGGGTCATGATCTTGCTTTTGGGGGGCGGGGCGGGGGAGTTTTCGGTCCCAGCCCAGGCCCCAGTTCACTATGGGCAGTGTTGTGTCATTATTTATATGTATGGTTTACAAAATTAAAATTCCAGTGCTTGCACCAGATCCCTACCGTCTTGTGTCCAAAATATTATTTTGGGTGCTAATTTATACTAGGCGGAATTATAACTTACAATTATAATTTGTGAAGGAACTGGTTTGTACTGTCATGGCTTTTGTGGGTAGAGGAGGGATGTTGGAAGTATCCTGCTTAAAACCATGAGATTAACAATAGTTTGCTTATTAGAAGGCCCCTTTCTAAGAATGCTGGAAAGATGTGTACTTTTCAAAGTGACAAAACACCTTTTTTTCCTGTCAGTATGGCTTAGGTTTTCCCCCACCCACCCCTGAGTGGTGAAGAGTTTTCTTTAACCAACAACCTGTGTTGTTGTCAAAAAACCTGTAGAGTTGAAAAGCTAACTGGCCTATTTGGAGTTTAAGCCCTGGACTTTGGCCTTTTTAATCTAATATCCTAATCAATTCACCAGCCTCAATCTGTATTAAAATTCTGTTGTTCAACAAGTTTGTTTTTATTTCTGCAAATCACTACTCTCAAATTCAGAGACCAAACTTTTATTTTTTTAACCAAAAAGTACTTTAAAGCAGTGACTTAAGAATGAGAAAAAAAATTGCTCAAAGTGTAGTAAATACAAATACATACACTTGGATTTAGCATTTGATGGTAAAAGAAACCAAATGTGAATTAGAAGACCCAGGTTTTACTGTTTCAGCCTTTGACTAGATCAATAAATCACAATCTTGGTGCTACAGTTGCCTCATATGTTAAACAAAGTGCTTTAATAGTTAAGTTTCCTCATTTTTTCCTTAGTGGCTGCCCAATGAGGACTGTTAAGAATATTTGTCTCCTGTGTGCAGGAACCTAATTTTGTGAGTTTACCAGATGCTCCACAACTGGCAGAGTGATTCCCAATCACCAAATTTAAGAGTGTTTTATTAGGGGGATATAACTTGGCATTCATTAAGATTTTTTTTGTCCCTACCCAAGTAGGTTGGTAGCAAGATTTTTTGGAAAACATAGGGATATTCAGAAAGTTAATTTCTAACTTCAGAAATGGAGTTAGAATGAGTTGAATTATGCAGAATTTTTAACTCTAAAGTAGAACTGGGAGTAAGCTACTGTTCTACTAGCATGTACACTTTTTTTTTTTTTCATAGATAATCCTGGGTTAACAGTAGCAAGTTCTTTTTTCCTGTGGTCTGATTCCTTTTTCTACCTCTAATCCATGTAGACCTGTCTTTTTTAGATTGCCTGCCATTAATGCAGGAAGAAAGGCAGTTCCTTCTGTCAGTTACATGAACTGTTTTAGGAAACAACCTATTGAAGTTCTATAGGGGAAAGTCCTAATATTGACCCATAATCCTAAATCCCATAACTCTAAACTTTAGCTTTGGAGATTGGCAGTTTGTAAACTTATTTCCATGTTTCTGTAGCTATATTACGCACTCTTACTTAAAATGATAAAAATTGATAGAGACTAAAGAAAATTTTTAAATCCATTTTTATGCTTAAACATATCTTATTTTAGGCTCTGTGCTATGTTCATTACATAGATACTCTTGTTTAATCTTCATACCACAACTGTATTCTTATAAATCAGCATAGGCTAAAAGAGATCAGGTAAAATACCCAAGGGTACACAGAAAATAAGCAACATGAGAGTAGAAGCCTTATCTGGTTTGATTTGGTTTGGTTTGGTTTGGTTTGGTTTTCCCCCAGAGCCTAGCACAGTGCCTGGCATGTGGTAGGTACTCCAAATGTTTGAATAAATGAAACCAGGACTAGAACCTTATTCTGTATTCTTCATCTTATTTTAAACAATTAAGTATAAAATATGCTACTGATCATAGCAATCTTACTTCTCTAGAATCTATAAAAAAAGTGAGGGAGAAATGGGAAATTGAGTAAAAAACGTCAAGCTTCTCATGAGTTAGCAAATAAAATGACTTTATGTCTTTTATTTCTGTTGTTATTTGAGGACACACACCTCAATGTTCTCTTTAGCACTTCTTTTGGGCTAGTTGTATATCTATTGAGTATATTAGAACATTTCAAATCTAAATGTTGTGTATGTTCTGGCTACTTACAATGTTCTGATTCCAATGGAAAATACCTAAGATTTGGTTTTTGGAGAACAAGTAAGGCACATGTATGGTATCATATAGTTTACAAAGTTTTACAATTAAATCATCTAGCAGAACCTCTGTAAGGGCAATATGCTATGAGCTTCCAATTTATTAATTGAGACTCGAGAATTAGTCTCAGGGTAGCAATTTGCCCAACATTGTATGGCTCTTATGTGGTAAGCCAATCTAGATCTGGATCTTTTCTAACTTAAATTGCTCCACAAACTAGGTGATTTTAAGTAATTAGTTATTTGAAAACCAATATTTAGTTAAAAGGTCTGTAGTGTCATCGTAAATTCCAAACTAACACAGGGTCTGGCAGATGGGGGAAATATATATATATATTTATATATATAAATATATATAATACAGCTGTGTTGGGGCTTAAGGTTTCAATATATGAATTTAGGGGAGATACAATTCATATTTTATAAAAGGTACCCGGTATTCTATTTCATTTTTCACTCTCCCTACATGCCACTCTGTCTCTTTTCCAGGAAGGAGTATTACAGACCCATATCCATTACTTGTAAACATGCAAACATCTGTTGATGGGTTAGACACATTCAAGTTGGATGTGAAGCCTCAGGCCAATGGAGGAAGTCAAGTCTCCACCAACAGACAAAGTCATAGAGCTAAGGACAGAACTGGAGTTGGAAGTCCCCAGGCTATGAGGATTAGAAAGTATGTACCACACTTGCGTGATAAGAGATTATACTTTTTAAGTCCAGAGTTGGAAAAGTAAAGAAAGTTTCTCTCTTCTCTGTCATCCATTTAACACTTTCTATACACAAAAATATCAAGAAGACAATTGAAGAGAAACACCCTTTTCTTTTTTTTTTTTTTTTTAAAGATTACCGTTGTAATCATTTTTTTTTTTTTTAAGATTTTATTTATTCGACAGAGAGAGATCACAAGTAGGCAGAGAGGCAGGCAGAGAGAGAGGAGGAAGCAGACTCCCTGCTGAGCAGAGAGCCCGATGCGGGGCTCGATCCCAGGACCCTGGGATCATGACCTGAGCCAAAGGCAGAGGCTTTAACCCACTGAGCCACCCAGGCGCCCCGAGAAACAGCCTTTTCTTATTCCCAGGTCTCCCTGAGTTGCTCACTGGTGGTCAGAATACACAGGTATAGAGCATTTCTCAGAGTACAATTTGGGCTTCTTTTTTTAGGAGGGTATCTCTGAAACCCTAGAAACCAATCCCAGTGGTCTGGTATTGGGCAGAGGGGGTGTTGCCTGAGTGTTTCTAGCGGGCCACAGCATTACCCCATCACCGCAGGCTCATCCTGTGGACCCAACATTCCATCAGAGGCTGGTGTCGACCAGTTGCCCAGGCTGTTGTAGCACCTGCTTCCCTCTGTTTATGGCATTAAGAACTTTCTTCCTGGGACCAAACTGCATTTGTATACTCTGAACGTCCTCATCAGAGCTAAGCAACAGAGCTTCTAGATCAATCTGCTCTCTCATGAAAATGGGAAGGAATTCTTACAGATGATGGGACTGCAAAAATACTTCCAGAGGAGTAGCATCAACCACATCTTCCTCCCACTCCACTTCATTCTCATCCCAAGGCAGATCGTCTTCATGGATGTAGTCCTCTTCCTCTCTACCAGCCTCGGCTTCATCAGCCTCTGCTGCTCCTTGTCTCTGCAGCAATTCGCTGCTCATTTTAAACCCTAACTCCCTCTTGCTGTCTGAGATGTCTTCGGCACTTGATAGTTTGTTCCTTCTAAAAACAATATTTCCTAGATCTGGATGGTTGAGAATGGATTCATGTTGGAATAGATTCATATATTTAAATATAAATGTAAATAAATAAATATATATATATATATAATTTAAAATCCCTTTTTGTTCCCTGTATTTTTTCAATATTCTTTAAGTTTGGCTTATTACCACCTGCTGTAACATTTACCAAGTTATTTCACTCTCTAAATGAGAGTTTATTCATCTGTTAAATGGAAAAATGCCACCTTTCCTACTACTTAGCATAATTAAGAGAAAATGAAAATGTATGTGCAAATGATGTCAGAAGTTATAAATAGGCATATTCAATAGAATAACTAAGAATGAAACTTGCTAGATTTGACCATTAAAAAAAAATAAGTTTAAAAATAAAATGAGGTTAAGATGAGCTTGAGAGTTTAATGTAGTAAATACATTTTGTTGTATAAGTAACATAATAACAATATTAAAGGACTATCCTGTCACCTTGGCACTATTTTAATGTCTATGTATTTCTTTCTGTCTTTTGGTCATATGTCCACTATTTCTATACCTATAACATGTACATACCATTTCTAGATTTTATAAAATTATCAAACATTTTCATGTTTAGTCTTTCAAAATTAAACAAGGAAAATCTGTACTAAGTCCTGAATAAATATTAGTTAAATGCTTTTCCTAAATTTAATGAGTTGAAAATGTTGAGGTCTATTTCCACCTTTATTATCTTAACTTTTCTAATGGTAATTTGACATTGTATTTCTGGGATATTCAACTTAATCAAATGTATTTTTAATATTCTGTTCAATTCCATGTATATTTTGTTTAGATTTTTTATTCTCAGTTCACAAGTAAAGCTGGCCGGTAATTTTTTATTCTTACTTTTATTTGAAATTAAGATTATGGTGTTCATACTGTTAGAATTATGGACTATTTCTATTTTTCTTGTTGAATGGAAGGGTTTTACAAAATTGGAATGACCGATTGAGAGTTTTGTAGAATTATTCTCTAATACAATCTGAGCTTGATTTTTTTTATTACTTAACTAAAATTTAAATTTGTAAGTGGTTATAAGTGCTATTCATACTTCAATTCCTTCTTAAGTCAGTTTCAGTAAGTTACATTTATCTAAAAATTCATTTCATCTAACTTTTCAAATTTATTGGAACAAAGTGATTTTTTTTTTTTTTAAATCAATGGTATTTTCTTAGCTTTTTCATCAGTAGTGTATCTGTAGTTCTGGGTTTTTGTTGTTGTTGTTGTTATTCTTTTTTTTAAATTTAACCTGTCTTTGTTTTTTGTTTTTTTTGTTTTTTTTTTTGATTAGTCCCTTCAGATGTTAAATGTTACATAATGTTACCAGAAAACTAATCCTTTATGCTCTTATTTTTGTCCATTTTCTTTGTTTTATTCTGTTCTTTCCTTACTTCTTAAGCAAGAACATTTAGCTTATTTGTAACTTTTGTTTTTGTATTATTACGTAACATTTAAATTGTCTTCTGGATTCTGCTTTCACTGCATGTGTCATGTTTTGGCATATATCTTTTTGATATATAGTAATACCTCAGCCCTCATTTTATCTAGAAATGGCCACCCAATTAGAGAGTAAATTTCCAGTTTCTCTTACAGTTAGGTATGACCCTCACACTAGGTTTTGACCAGCTGTGGGTAAGCAGAATTAATACGCACAGTTTAGGGTTCACCCTCTATGAATATGAAATTATTTGCCCTTATGTCCTGTTCCTCCCTTCCAATGAACTGGAACGTCAGTATGGTTCTAGGGAGCTACTCTGAATCGTATGGTTGAGGCAACAGGAACAATAGCTGTAGGCTCAAAGATGAAGCCGCATGTTTGCAGTCTTCTCATGTCTATGCCTTTGGAGGTACGCGTTTGGCAGGGGGTTGGAGAGGTAGGGTGAGAGAGGTGGCTTGGAAATTTCCTTTATTTCCTAAAATTCCAAGAAAGCTTTGGAAGTATGTTTTGTTGAGAATCTAAATGTTTATAGCCGTTGAGTCCTATCGAACATACAATTATGGCTTTGCCAGAAGTAGAAGTCTTCGGTTTTCCTTTAACCCATAGCAACTTAACTTCTGCCCTCAACACTTGATGCCAAGTTCAAAGGATAATTTTCTGGTATCAAGTTATTTGTCCTCTCCACAACATTAAACATACTGGCCTATTAAGTAATTGGTAACTATGAATGCATGGTAATGGAGTAAAAAATAAAATAGGAATAGGAATGGAGTAAACATTTCTTTCGAGTGTTATCCTTTGGGTCTTATCTTTAAGAAACATAAATAATTTTCCCAGTGGCTATGAGGAGGACAAATCCAAACAAAAAGAGTGCAGACCTCAATATGTGGTAGCATTTTCAAACTGTTATCCAACAATCTGAAAAATCTTCTGAAGCTACTTCTTTGCATTTGATATGGGTCAGCCTTCATCGATGTCAAGATTTAGTTGCTGTGATTAAATTGCGCAATTGCGCTTGGTTTTTATAACTCTTTTACACACTTTTGGAGCTCTGAAACAGAACACTGATGCTCTAAAGTAGTAGCCAGTTATAAATAGAATGACCCATTTTCCCTAGATAATGGTGGATATAGGATATTTATATTAACATAAATTAGTTAACATAAATGGTGTAGGAAGGAAGCATTGATTTCTCTTAGGAATTAATTGGAAGTGATCAATCACTATCTTAGAAGTGTGGCAGTAACATCATTTATCAGGTGCTAATTGTCATAGTGGGCTAAGAATGCCCTTTCGGCTTAGAAATCTGGTGGCCCTAAGGGAAAGCAGCTTGAACAATTACAATAATTAATGTGTATACAACTGGTTCTTGAAGCTCCATTACTCTTAATATTGGGGTAAAGATTTGAGTTCAAAAGAGCTTACAGTGTTTTAAAGTCTCATTGTGGTTTTATCTTTTTATCTCATCAATGATCAGGACTTTAATCTCAGAAAAATGTTATATAAGGTAATTCAGAAGTGTAAGCATAGGGATATAAAAAATGAATAATCAGGTGTAGTTTACATTTATACAAGTACTACAGATAGGATTATCAAGTTCTGAACAAGGTCTATTATAATCTCAATGTTAGAGACATATCTGAAATTTGTTCTGAAATTTGGGTTTTAAACATCAATATTTAAAATAGATTTATCCTGGAGGCATATTTATTTGTTTATCACTACAAAGCCTCCTCACTATATCCTTCAATTTCATATTTGCATTGCAAATTTTTACTCATTTATTTGTTCAAATAGCATTTGATCACCTTCTTACATGTCAGTCTGTGATTTAATGCACTAAAATAAACCAATTTATTTAGCTTACATATTTTTATGTTATGAACCAAATTTTTTATTTCTTAAAAGAAAGTACATCTGATGGGATTGGGAGGGAGACAAACCATATATGTTTTAAAAAATATATGTTTAAAAAATTAAAAAAAAAAGAAAGTACATCTGGAAAGCAATATATAAGGTATGGATATATGTGTAAATCAATATTGGATATTTTACCTTCCATAATTGTTCAAAGCTCTATGGGATAGCTGTTGAAATATTCATTACTATACCAAGCATCTGTCATGTTATCAATACTTATTTTGTAAGATATTCTGTTTGAGACTATGCATGCATTTATGAGCATTGACAATATGCCAAAATGGAATGAGAAAACAGAACGCTGTTGGCCTTCACTGAATATAGATGCGCCATGGACAAGATTTGGTAAAAGGTGTTTGCTAGTCTTAGATACATTGGGTACCTTAAAAATATTAAATGAATTTCAATGTGCAATGGATGTTAAGATAAAATATCAAATAATCTATTACTAGTATATTGACTGTCAAAAAGAAGAACAGGAAAAACAATGAAGACTATAAATTATTTTATAGTTTCCTTTAGAGATAAAGCGATCACATAGTTTTGCAATAAATATTCTGGGCCAAGAAGGCAGTGAGTATGTTTTCTATCTTGCATTTTAAAAAAATATGTTCACAACCTTCGATGATTTTCAAGAATAATCAATAGTTTGCATAGAAATTGATAGCCAAGAGTGGGGATGAGGTTGGAGGTGCACATTGTCTGGCCTGTTTTTCTAATAATTGCAAAAACATGTGTTCCTGACATTGCTGGTTTGAAATTGTTGTTGGAAACATAAAATAAATTACAAGTGACTAACAAGAGCAATTTACAAAAGATACACGATCTAGTTCACTAGTCAGCAGGCATATGTTGCATATGGAATTACTATAGTAACCGAAACTAATCGAGAGCTGGCGCCATTTTCTAATTATAGCTGGAAGCCCTGGACGTTGTGCGCTGCACCAGTAAATTGGCCCCAGTAGATTCAAAATGATTTCACTGTTTGTCATTATAGAGTTAGCTAAGGCAGGATATTTGAAGAATATGGCCTCTGTAATTTGTTAAAGGTATTATACCCATTTTTATAGTCTAGTTCTATGAATGGAATATTACACTTCATATTAACAATTAAAAAGGCATTTATAATTCCATTTAAGAGTTTTAAAGATTAAAGAAAACAATGATTTTTTTTTTATGGTGAGGGAACTAAAGCACAACTAAGGACACAAAAAGGGGGAAATAAAAACCTCATTAAATGGCTTTTGCTTTATGACTGATTTTTATCATAAAACACTATCTCTGGACAACTTTGGATAAAATTCTTTCATTGCTCTAAGCTTCCAACTTTTCATTTATACAATCTTGATAAGAATAATTACATCTTCCTTCAGCAAAACAACCAAGTGCATGAATATTAAAGAACTTCTTTTAGGAATTCTTTTAGGGTAGATCTATTGGTGATACATTCCCTTCATTCTTCTTCATCTGAGAATGTCTTGATTTCCCCTTAATTCTTGAAGGATGATTTGGACCAGCTATAGAATTTGACATGGCTTTTCTTTCAGCATTTGAAAATGCGCCCTTCCTTTTTGGTATTTGTGGTTTATGATGATAAATCTGTCATTTAAATTATTTTACCTCTATAAATAAAATGTCATTTTTCTCTTTCTGCTTTAAGATTTTTTTTTCTTTGACTATAGTTGATGGAAGTATCTTGGTGGATTTCTTTGGCTTTATCCCAATTTGCTTAGCTTTTCTAAACATAATTATTTTTAGTGTAGTGGACACACAATATTACATCAATTTCAGATGTACAACATAGTAATTCAACTCTATATATTATACAATGCTTGCCACAATTGTAGCTACAATCTGTCATTATACAATGCTATTGCAGTATCATTAACTATATTCCCTATACTTTGTCTTTTATTCTCATGACTCGTACATGGCGTAACTGGAAGCCTCTATCTCCCAATCTCCCTTTCACACATTTTGCCCATTCCCCAACCCCCTTCCTCTGGAAACTGTGTGTGTTCTCTGTATTTATAAATCTGATTCTGCTTTTTGTTTGTTCATTTACTTGTTTTGTTTTTTTAGATTCCACATATGAGTGAAATCACATGATATTTGTCTCTCTTGGTCTGACTTATTTCACTTAGCCTAATACATTTGAGTTCCAACCATGTTTGAATCTATAGACTTATGTCTTTTGCCAAATTTGGAAAAATTTCAGCCATTATTCCTAAAAATGTTTTTCAGCCCCACACTCTTTCTCCTCCTTTTCCATAAGTCCAATGACATAATGTTAAAGATTTCATTATACTTTAACAAGTCACTGAGTTCTGCTCATAAATTCTTCCCCTGCAATCTGTTTTCTCTCTTTTCTTCTTGGGGGGTAATATCTGTAATTCTATCTTTGAATTCACTAATTCTTTCCTCTGTTCCCTCAACACTGTTATTGGGTCCTTCCATTGAATTTTTAATTAGGTTGTATTTTTTAGCTCTAAGATTTTCACATGGCTCTTCTTTATATCTTTTATTTCTTTACTGAGACACTTCCTTTTCCCCCATTTGTTTTAAGTATTTGTAATTGCTTATTGAATCACTTATATAATTGTTGCTTTAAAATCCTTGTCAGATAATTCCAACACTTGTGTCGTTTTGGTGGTAGTGTCTGCTGATTGTATTATCTCATTTTTCAAGAATATATTTTGATGAGACAAGTTTATTTTTTTTATCTAAAGGAAAGAAAAATGTAGCTCCTTGAAAGTTAGGTGTCCTAGTAGAAGATATTATTTGCAATGTTAAGATCAGGGTCTTTCTGCATAGGGTCCATTAACTTTTTCTGTTGAATTCCATTTTTGTAATGTTATTTTTTTGTATGTTATATTATATGTCAAATATAATTCAATTAAAAAATCACTTAATCAAAATATTTACTTGCTCGCTTATACCTACCTATTCGTACATAGTAGATATTGCCTATTATTTATCTGCTTCCTTATTTACTGTCTATTTACCTGACTCCCTATCTATACATCTGTATACATATGTATACAGGTATCAACATGGATATAGACATAGATCTATCCATAAAAAAGGATCTGGCAGTTTAGTTGAATTTAATGACTGTTATTGGTTAGTAGTAGGATAAGAAAGATTTTTACCTTTTTTTTGTGCTTTTGTTGAATTAAAGTCGTAAGCATATAAAATTTTCACAGACAATGAGAGTGCCAAATATTTTTTCTAAAAACAATCTTTATAAATACAATTAAGGAAATATGTCAATATAGCCACCATTTAATTGATTTGGTAACCATTGCCAAGATGACTAGACACATTAGTTTTATACTCATCAGTGGGGCATTGATTTGAAGAATTTTAAATAGATCTGGAGACTCTATGGACCTGATTTACATCTTCTTTGAGAGCAATTGTGCAGCAATCAGGTATGTTTTCTCCCTGGATTACTAATACATAACATAATAACAGAAGGTACAAAGAAAAGTCAGAGAAAAGAGACAATTGGATAAATGATAAAACAAAATGTATGTGTATGTTGCTATATACAATTATACATAATATATAATTAACAACCAAACTTATTTATTCATTTATTTATTATTAATTTATTTATTTTGCTAGAAGTTATTTTTCTTTTTAAAAAGTTAAGAGGGGTGACAGACTTCGTTTATAATTAGAAGATCTGTTAATTGAAAATGATTTGTCTCTAACTTTGAGATGGAGGTACCAAACCAGTTCCTCTCAAACTTTCTTTTGAGTCAGAAAAGACTGATTTCTGCAACTGGAAGTTGCAAACTCTTGGCATGTCTTAAAAGAGAACACATTGGTTGACAATGTTTATTAAGTAAATCTCTACCTTTTCTGATACCCTAATTATGGGTAAATACATAAAGATACACAGTGTTAAGATTAGAGGAAAGAAAGAAAAGAGAGAATATAATAATTACTCAAATATCCTACTTTACATTAACTGAATACATTGAAATTTGTTCATTATGCCTTAAATATTCTATGAAATTTCTGTGTGAGGAAACAATAAATGCTTTGCAATAGCTCTTTGAAGGTATAATTATGCATGGTGACTAATTTAAACAAAAACAGAGTTATAAAATAACTTTCAAAAAAATGGGCCCTCATAACATTTTGAACACAGGGTATTATTTGTTTGTCCCATAGTGATTTCTTCAGCCTATTCCAAAGGATGGAAGTTGCTAAGCTTTAATGAAGTCCAGAAAGAGTTAAGAAAGGACAATAATGCTCTTCATTCAGTTCATAGCCAGCTATCATTCAATGGGATTCATTTCTTTAAAGGATTTTATTTATCTGCCAGAGAGAGAGAGCATGCGTGAGCAAGTGAGCACAAGCAGGGGGAGTGGCAGGCAAGGCAGAAGCAGGTTCCCCGCTAAGCAAGGAGCCTGATGCAGACTCCATCCTAGGACTCTGAGATCATGACCCGAGCCAAAGGCAGATGCTTAACCCACTGAGCCACCCAGCTGTCCCTCCTTTTGTTTTTAATTTCCAACCCATATTAGGTCATAGAGAAATTCACTAAAATGGGTAATTTCAAGTTGGCAAACACTCTCTCCTCAACTAAATTTTAGTTAGGCTCCTCTGAACCCTCTTTCAACCAATCTTTATACTTGACCCCTGTCCAGGTCTGTCTTTGGCCAGCTCAGCTCAGTCTTAGCAAATAATCCCGCAAAGTAATCTCACCTTTGGTATTTGATCACCTTTGATAACTGATAAAGTTCTTCATCCCCCACTTTAAATGTCTAGGTCCTTGGCCTGTCTTTACCAAGAATGCTGTATGGCCAGTTTAGCAAGCATCGCCTTGTGTCTGATGTCTCCTCTTAGTAATTTTCTACCTGTTGCTCCCTCACCCTACTATTCTTCTGTAGATATCAGGCCATCTTTGATCCTGATATCTCCCCTACTGCAATAGTATTGAATAAAATATTCCTTACCAAGTATCAGAATAATGTTTTGCATTATTAAATGTAAATAGTTAATATTTAAATGTAAATATTAAATTAAATTTAAATTTAATTAACTTAAATTTAAATATTAATGTAAAACATATCTTACATTATTAAATGTAAAACATAATCTGATACCTTACAAGTATCAGAATGATGTTTTCTTTAATAGAGTCACAATAGCCAGATAAATCAAACTTAAAGATGTGGTTTTCTGTGATTTTCTATACAGTCTGAGCATAGGTAAGAAGATACAGAAACAAGTATAATGCTTTTTGCTTTAAAATTCATAGCCAGTCACTGAGCAGATGATTGGATGAGCACTGGCAAAAGAAGAAAGTAACTAGCAGCAGCTGGCCAAGATTCACTAAGAACAAGTTATGAAAACAAAAATTTTTTCACTTAGTGAAGTTTACTAGGCTAGTATCCTTGGAAATGCCATAGGCAAAACTTACCATGATTTGGGCAAGGTATTTGGCAAAATATTCCAGGGAAGCTTTGTGTCCTCAGATGGAAGAATATGAGCTGGGTGGCTGTTGGTTGGGTCCATTGATTGTATGAAGTAGAACCTCGCTCTCCCACCCACCCTCTGCACACTTGACTGACTCTGTTACACAAGTCTGTTTTATGTTTGTTATAGCACTTATCACTGTTTGGAATTCCTTGTTCATTTATTTGATTAGTCATTTATTTCTTCACAGCACCATGTAAGGTGATCTCATTATCTTCTTCCTTTTGCAGATAAGGAAACTGAGGAATAGAAAATTAAATTACAAAGCTTTATATATATATTTATATGTATATAAATATATTTATATAAAACATATAAATAACTTTATACATATTATATATATATATTATGCAGCAGTCTCATATATGTATACATGTACATATATGCACATATACATACATGTATGTGCATATACATGTATGTACACATATGTATATATGCACATACATGTGTGTGTATATAGACATATTTGAGACTGCTGCATAATACCACCTTCCTTAGCAGGGATTGAAGATGTTGAGTTTTATGGACTCATTTGTGGATGTTCATGACTCAGAAAGGCATAGCAGATACTGAGTATATGAGCACTAGAATCCCTTCTAAGCTCTGTTCCATGGTGAGGATTAGCCAGCGAAGGGAGCAGAGTGGTGTATGCTATTTAGATGTTTTGGGTTCTGGAGATCAAAGTGACTGGGAAAAATATAAGACTAATATTAATGAAGCAATCATCATTCCAGCATCTGAAAGGCAAGTTCAGTGATCTATGCAAAAATCCTAAAATGATTTAGATAGTTGGCAATATTTAGTAGTCTAATGGTGTTAATACAGAAATAGAGCTGTTCCAAAAGATGGTCAGTTAAAATACATTTTATAAATAAGTGTGAAAGTCTACTGGCCCACTGACAACTGCAAATATAAAAGTAGAATTTAAAGAGTTAGAAATTGGTATACAGCATTTGACATTAAATGGCTTTGAGAAATGATGGTTGTAAGATTTGATTTGGTATCCAAGAAACTTAGCATTAAAGTTCTGTCCTTAGTTGAAAATAGAGCTACCCTATGACCCAGCAATTGCACTACTGGGTATTTATCCTAAAGATACAGATGTAGTGATCCAAAGGGGAACATGCACCTGAACGTTTATAGCAGCAATGTCCACAATAGCCCAACTATGGAAAAAATCTACATGTCCATCAACCAATGAATGGATGAAGAAGATGTGGTATGTATCTACAATGGAATACTATGCTGTCATCAAAAGGAGTGAAATCTTGTCATTTGCAATGATGTGGATGGAACTAGAGGGTATCATGCTTAGTGAAATAAGTCAATCGGAGAAAGACAATTATCATATGATCTCCCAGATTTATGAAGAGGCAACATGGGAGGATTTCAGGGATAGGAAAAGAGTAAATGAAACGAGATGGGATCGGGAGGGAGACAAACCGTAAGAGACTCTTAATCTCACAAAAGAAACAGGATTGCCAGGGTGAGGGTGTAGGGAGAGGGTGGTTGGGTTATGGACATTGGGGAGGGTATGGGCTATGGTGAGTGCTGTGAAGTGTGTAAACCTGGCAATTCACAGACCTGTACCCCTGGGGCTAATAATACATTATATGTTAATTTAAGAAAAAAAAAAAGGTCTGTCCTTTGCCTTGGCTTTTTTCTTTGACACTTATGTCTTATACACTGAGAAAGTCACTCAGTTATGGTGCAAAAGGAGGAAGAACAATGCTCAGAGATAATCTTCAGGAAGATGAGAGGAGGACAAGAGGAACGTTATGTCACAAAAACTGAAGGACAACATTTTAAGAGGAGGATGGTCCATGGTGTCATCTGGAAACAGAAGGCTGAGAGGAACTGAAATAGTCTTACATTTGACTAAAAGAAGATTTTTGATAAATTGAGAATAAGTAGTTTCTTAAGGTTTGAAAGAAAAACAAGACAGTTTTTAGAAGACTAAAGGAAGCTATCAATGCAAGAAAAACACAGAAAACAGACCCCCTGACTGACTTGGAAAACTCAATGCAAATAGAAGTATTCCAGCGTATTTACTCAGAATACAATATTTAAGATGTAAGTTAGACCCTATTGACCAACAGAATTGGTTTCTTCAGGAAGAAATGTGGATCAAAGAGCACCTACCGATGGAGTCCTTGTAAAGATAAATAACAGTGTATGAAAATTATATTGAGAGTAATGTTTGCAATATGGTAAATGCTCAATTAATGGCTACATTATTATGGAATGATAATTGTAAGAGGCCAAAGGTATAATATTTTAGGGTGTGCATTTGTGCGTACATATGTGTCTAAAGTGGTTTTGTGCATGTTTGAAAGGGAAGTATAGTGAAGATTTGTAGTGTATGCCTTCTAGCATGCAGTGCCTCAGATAACAACACCTTGCTTTTGCTTTAGGAAAACTATACTGACCCTTTGTATATAGCCTAGTGGCACTCTGGTTAAGGTCCTCTGCTCTCCCCTAGACCAAAACATGAAAGAAGTGGTTGGAGTCCATTCACCTTAATCATGGTGTCCTGCCCGCCCGACTTGAGCTCATTGTCTGGATCCTTCGAGCTTCTCTAGTTTCTGGACCTTTCCTCTTTTTTCCAGTGACTCCTGTAAATCTGTGAGGAATTTATATACTTCCAATAAATTTTCTTTCTCATAGGTTGGCTAGGGATAATTCCTGTTGTTTGCGACCGTATAATCTCATCTGATATAAAGAGGAACCAGGAAGGAGTTAGAGATTTAAGACATTAGGGAAAAGACAAGAGTGGGTAGAGTTCAAAGACAATGAATGGAAAAGTTATTTTGGAGCAGAGGTAGGCTCTGTTTCCCAGAGCATTACAACGTCCTGGAGGAGAGAGAGCAGAACTGTAGACAAGAGTGTGTGGAAGCGAAGCGTATGAGAAAACTCACATATAAAAAAATAAAAACACAAGGAGATAGCCTTGATCTCCATAAAGAAAATATTACACAGTCGCTCACTCTAAGTGAGGACAGAAGGAAGGAAGTAGGATATTAAGAAGAAAGAAGGTATGAAATAACCATAATGAGGTGTCTTTTGGAAAGAGAGAACTCATAAAACTAGAAGGAATTTCAGGCCTTGACAGGGAAAGTTCACATTAAATCATAGGGGAGAGAGCACCGAGTATGTTATTGTTTTCTTCTCACGATAAAGCCATCCAGTATAAGTAAACCTCAAATAATCCAGATTCTTTGGCAGCAAGTGATGGTGAAGAATAATTACTTTACATCAGCCAAGTTAAAAAAATTAGATTTTCAGTCACAGTAAAATGTTTGAGTAAAAGAATAATGAAATCCTGGGAATTAGTACTATGGTGAACTCCAAGCATGACATGCCCTAAGGAAACAGAAAAATAATCACTTCCATGTCACATCGGTGAGAAAGGTGCAGGAAACATTACTTAACTGGCTGCCTCTGTCACTGAAATATTGAGGAGATTAAAAGGGGAATCTTGAATTATTTATATGTAAGGCTATGACTTCAGAAAAAATACCTTCTAGTTCTTACAGATAATTTGATCTCAATTCACGAAGCCAGAGCAGAGCCATAGAATTTCTGTGAGAATGAGATGTTCTGTAATAGCAAAGATAATTTTAGCATGTATAATCTGTGCTGTCTAATTTGGCAGCTTCCTGGGTCTCCTGAGTACTTGAAGGATGCTAGCATGACTGAGGAACTGAAGTTTTAATTTTGTTAAGGTTAATTTTAATAAAGTAAAATTTGAAGAGTCATATGTGACTAGTGGCTAGTATATTGGACAGTAAAACTCTAGGCCATAAATATTTTATTCATCTAGTGATATTCTAAAATTATACATGCAATATCCAAGATAATCCAAATGGATGGTAGAGACAATCTAAGAACAGGTAAAATAGTTAGGATTCAATTATAGTTACAATTTGTTTGCAAAGGTACATTAATTTTTGTTACATAGGCTAATGCTTCCATATATTTCCAGTTTAAGTTAAAATGATAAGCCTCTAAATTCTCGAGTAAAGGAGACAATTATTATCAAAACCAATGTAATTACTAATGATAATTTAACATCTATAATATACTTTCAACTGTGTAGTATGTATTGTTGTTTAAGAAACAGTTTCAGTGTAAAATATCAGAGAACTGGGGAGAGTCAGAGAAAAAATAATTCAGATAGTTCTCTCCTGGTTCATATACCTATCAATGCAGCTGTAATGTTTGAGATTTTCTTCCTTCCAGAAACACTTAATCAAATGAGGAAAATAGCATAAGTAATTTTAAGGTAGAATAGTAAAAAGCATATAAAAAAGTATGGAAAACTGATACACACTGATAAAATTTTAGGCAGTAAACAGAAAGATATATTCCTGACCATGAATTATTATACAGATGATCATTCTAGAAATATAAACATGAAAAGATAATAATTCATATCTTCTGAGACTCTTTTGTATAAGGAATATTTAAATAATCCATTAACAACCTTTTTTAAGACTTGCGCAAAAAGAGTCAAAGATGTAATTTCTTATGAGAGACTTCATAATGCAGAAATAAGTAGCTTATTTTTATTAAGATAGAGACTATACATTTTCTGCATCTATAATATTTTTTATGCAAGTGGGAAAATATGATATTATTTCTTAAAGGTGCAGATAATTATGATTAAGTTTTTCTTAATTGACACAGATTTTGGGGGGGAAATGATTCATTCTTTTTTTTTTTTTTAAAGATTTTATTTATTTATTTGACAGAGAGAAATCACAAGTAGATGGAGAGGCAGGCAGAGAGAGAGAGAGGGAAGCAGGCTCCCTGCTGAGCAGAGAGCCCGATGCGGGACTCGATCCCAAGACCCTGAGATCATGACCTGAGCCGAAGGCAGCGGCTTAACCCACTGAGCCACCCAGGCGCCCAAATGATTCATTCTTATCTTTGAAGGATTTACTTATTTGACTGAGAGACCCACTGATAGATTCTGCTGAAATACTGAAACAATATTTTGCATTATCTTTCAGAATTTTGCTCCTGGAATTTATACTTTAAGCAATAGAAATAAATAAACTTATTACTATTAGGAGTTTAGGCTTTAAATAGAAAAATATGTAAAAGGTACCTCTAGGTGTAGAAGATTAAAAGGCAAAAGATTACATATACATTATAATGTGTATATATGTATATTTACATCTGTGATTGTATGCATAATTTATTTATTTATTTATTTGACAGAAGAGATCACAAGTAGGCAGAGAGGCAGGCAGAGAGAGAGAGGAGGAAGTAGGCTCCCCACAGAGCAGAGAGCCTGATGTGGGGCTCGATCCCAGGACCCTGGGATCATGACCTGAGCCGAAGGCAGAGGCTTTAACCCACTGAGCCACACAGGCGCCCCTGCATAATTTATTTTAAATGGCTTTATCTCTTAGTCTAGAAGATTAAGACTGTGGCTGAATCTACATAAAAATAAGCTGTTCAAATGAAAAGTATAACTTCCAGTCAGTAATACAGGTGTGTTAACTTCATCAAGAAAGTTATTATCATGCTTACTTATCAATTATCATGTAGGTGCTACTAATACTGCAGGAGAGTGCCGTACTTAATGTAGCTCATTTTGTAGAATTTAGATATATATTGTTAACTTATGCATGGCAAAAATATATAAGTAAAGATGGTATTAAGGCAGTAACTTGCCTATGTATACATAGCAATGTGTATATGGGATTCAAATAATGAAAAACCAAGTTAAATCCATGGAACATAATAATTATATTCAGCACAGCTTGTTTAATGCCCAAATAGCTTGCAATATGAGTTCTGCCTTAAAGATACGTCTTGATTTGGATATCTATCCTCATAGCCATTTTTTTCTTATTTTATCTTTATATTTTATTTCTACTACATTACATGCCAGGGTTGGAAAGCTACCATTAGCTTAGCATTTCAATTTCCCAAAATGAATTCCAGAACACTGATTTCAAAAGATGTCAACAACTTGAAATACAGAAATTTAAAAATTAAAGTTTCCTTTACTGAAGAGTCCATTAGAACTTTGAATATGCTAGTACACATCATTGATTTCCAACTGAGAGACACTTTTATTTTATTTAAAAAATTTAAAAGATATCCTCATGGGCCTACACTCTGTTATGTTAAGGAAAAAATTATTCATGCCTCTTGTTAAAGGCAGTGAGGCCAACTTTCTTCAGCACCATTTCAATAGGTGTAGGGACCACAGCAATGGACTTTGGTAGTAGGGGAAGGTGTTGGGGAGAACTCCAACTGACAACAAGGAAGAGTAAGTATTTTACAGACAAGCAGCAGGGTGGGGGAGGGGATCAGTGGATGGATAATTGCTAAAAGGAAACATCAGGGGTGAGGGGGACTCTGGATTAACCAATGGATTAGCAGGCTTTCTACTGAAGTCAGGCCAGTGTGATCAGCCATCTTCCGAGGGATTTTCAAAGATGAGCAAGCAGATCAGATTTGAGTGTAATCAGACATCGATCAAGGGTGGGGAATTCTGGTTAAATTTACTCAACAGCATTCTTGTTAAAATTGGACTATGCAGAGACGAACAAGGAAACCCAAGAGTCAGGGTCCAGTTGAGAAGTGAGCTCAGAGGAGCCTGCTTAAAGCTTGGTCAAGGGCAGAGTCTTTGTCCGTTAGGCTGAATGTAATAACCGTGAATCCCGCCGTCGTGGAACTTGTGGACTTATGGGGAAGACAGATATGAAATAAGAATACAAACACACACATCTAAGGAGGCAAACATTTATAGAAGAGAAAATCATTAAAATGAAGCTGTTATGTTTACGTTGATTTTAATGTGGAAAATATTCTAGATGACGTATGAAGCACACTTTCATAGATTGGTTTATCATCTTTCAGGGGCATCTGGGTGGCTCAGTCAGTTAAGTGCCTGCTTTCAGCTAAGGTCATGATCCCAGGACCCTGGGATCCAGCCCCGTGTTGGGAATCGCTGCTTAGTGGAGAGTTTGCTTCTCCCTCTTCCTGTCACACTACCTCACTTCCTGCCCATGCTTTCTCTCTCTTTCTCTCTCATAGATAAAAAAATAAATAAATCTTTTTTAAAAAGATATTATCTTTTAAACTTTATCCTTTACAACATTTTTACTTAAATTAATGGCAGTGAATTCCCATGGCAATGATTTAATGGTGCTCCTAACATACCTATCAGTCTGGAATAGATTACCAAGTTATTTTAACAACGTAAATAATAACACTTAAAGTGAAGCTTGAGTGCCTATTAAAATATATCCAACATAATAGATCATCTGGACAAATGTCATAATTTTTAAGGATACCGTTAAGAAAACTTATTTCTCTATTATATACATATTTTGCTTTTGAATCATTTTTCTGGTTAATATGCCTATTTTTTAGGAAAAAACAATGATTACATGAGCTATGATGTATTTCTATTGAGTATATATGAGTAATACAGGGTGTAGAATTTGAGAAAACTTTCTGGACCCAAATTTCTAGTGATGAATGCCACTTGCCAAGTTTCTTCATATTTTAACTGCTAGAAGAGCTCTTTGGTAAAGCCACTCAAACCATTCATCACTGATTCAATGTTGAGTGTGAGTGTTGTTTACACATAATTCTGGACACATTTATATGGCTCTAAGATAAAGAGGTGGCTAAAGACGAGTATTTGAAGTACTGTAAGGTAGAGAGAGGTTCTGTAGCTAATCTCTTTACTGACCTACATAAGCCATTAATGGAAAGCTCACCACATTGCACATGGGAAACATGTGACTTTAAATCAAGGAAGCATAGTTAGCACTTCTTAGAATTTATTTATGATTAACTTTATTTAGTAGTATTTATTTCATTGACAAAACAGTTAAGACTCTCTCAATTGCTGAGTGTCCATGTTGGCAACAAAGAATGAAAGGTGTGACTCGTCATCAATATGCATAATATGTACACACATTTTAAACGTTTTATAAATCACGTAAAATATGCTAAACTGAATCTTCCTTTACATAGCACCTACTTATCCAAGGAATCCCGTTTTCCTTATTTATTTTCTCATTCATGCACTTGATTCTTCACTCAGTTAGTGGACACCTTACCAGAACTCCTGCTAGGTAAGGTTCTGGTTGTGATAAGAAATGAGCCTAAGATAAACACCTCCATTGTATATTTTGGGACTTGTTCACTTACAAAAACTATGTTAAAGCTTAGATTACCCTAAATTCCAACGTGAGTATTAAATCATGAAATTCAGAGTTGCTTGTTACAAAAAGTTATAAAAAGCTATTTTGTCCACTCCCAGCCCACTTAAAACTAAGAGGGTTAACAGAATTTAATGAATGATTAGTTTTGACAATGGAAATGCAACCAGGACTCTAAGTTTTATATTAGCTCAGTGTTAAGTTTTATATCAAGTAAGTTTGACTTATTTGATCTATTCCTTTTCTTTTACTTTTTCTTATTTAAACTTTTTTTTTAAAGATTTTATTTATTTATTTGACAGAGAGAGACACTGACAGAGGGAACACAAGAGGTGAGGAATCAGGAGAGGGAGAAGGAGGCTTCCCACTGAGCAGGGAGCCTGATGTGGGCCTCGATCTCAGGACCCTGGGATCATGACCTGAGCGGAAAGCAGCCGCTTAACAACTGAGCCACCCAGGCACCCTGATCTATTCTTTTTCTTAAAATTTGACTTAACGTATTTGTTATTGCATAAGTGATAGAGTACACTGAAATCTTTAACATTACTTTTCCTATTTCCTATTATTTCCCTATTTCAGTAAAAATATTAAAATGAAGGCAGAGCAAGCATAATTGCTATTATAAAAGCAAAGGAAAAAAGGGGGAAAGAGGAGGGGAGACCCAAGGACTGGCTCTGAAATGATAAAAGCCAGACGAAGTCAAAGATTCATATTAAACCTTGCTTTTTGTACTGAAATATTTACAGATGATGCTTCCCTGTCCAAGAGCCTTGGGAGGCAGGTGATATTACATGCTAAATATTTACTAATGACTCGTTTTAATAGAGTGAGGAAAAGACTGATCTTTCTGGCTTTGATAGTATAAATCCAAAAAATTTTTTTCAAGAAATTGACTTAAAATTAATGTAAGTTTTTTGTTTGTTGTTGTTGTCTCATTTCAATGTAGGGTACTAAAAACAGTACCGGGTTAATTGTTCAATTCTTAACATTTCACTTAACACACGGTAGAGTAGGTGTCAAGACAAAATCCCGTGTGAACAACAGTGAAAATATTTCTCTGTTCCATCAGATTCTCTTTTTACTCTCACACACAATCGCAATGCTCAAAAGTATTAAACTAATGAAATCAACAGCGGAACTAGATACCTTGACCAACTACAAGCATTTTAATGGAAAGGTTCAAATGGAAAACGGGGATTTTTCGACTTTCACCTGGCTTGGTGATGGTTTCCGTTGGTGGGTCGGGGCTGCGGCCTCATAAAGGGCTGAGCTGAGGATTCTGAGACTTCCTTGGTCACAGCATTTGCTGATCCCCTTCCCCGCCCCCACGGGGATGTGGAATAGGGGCATTTATACCACGTTTTTATGATGGGCTGTATTAAACTTTCCAGCAAGACTGTTTCTGTGGGGGGTGTGGTGCCTGCGTGACTCAGTTAGGGAAGCTTCTGACTCTTGGTTTGGGTTCAGGTCAGGATCTCAGTGTCGTGAGATGGAGCTCAAGGGTTCAGCATGGCGCATCCTTGTGATTCTCCCTCCCTCTCCCTCTCGAATAAATGCATAAATAAATCTTAAAAAAAAAAAAAGGAATATTTCTGTGTGTAACTTGTCAGATGATTGAATCAGGAACAGAGAGTCTCTCTACTTGGCCACTCCATGGATTCACATCACAAATAAAGATTACTCTGTGTCATTAAGTAAAATGGAGGGTAGCTGTTTACTGTTATTGAACAAGGACAAAGAAACAACATTGGTGTCTGTGGTTATTTCACTTTCTACCTGGCATGTGGTTCTTTTATTGAGGGAAAGAAATCTCTCCTGCTGATTTAGTTATTTTTCATGTTTATAAGGTGTAAGTAGAGGCTCATATGGTAGATTCATATAAAGCAGTCAGTTGCAAAAAACTTGTAAAACCTGATTTATTTATATTGGTTCCACATTTTCCTTTTTACACAAAATGCATTTTATATATATTGCTGAAGTGATCACATTTCATCATTTAAAAATGCAAAGATTCTGACTACGTTTTCTTCGTTTTTTAGTTTAAAATGAGATTTATGACTCTTAGCTGAAAAGGCACTTTTAGAATGGGAATACCATATGTCCCGGCAAAGGTAGTCTACCTTCCCGCCTGGGCCGGCCTTGGCGGGCTGTCATCCTTGCAGACCTGCCTTTTTTATCTTGTCCTCTGCAACCTCCACATTAGCTTCTCAGGGTGCTGCTGGGCAAAGGATTTTAGAGGCTGACTTTTTTCCTGCAGAGGTCACCCAGGTCCCTGCCTCTCACAACTCAAGGGGTGTTTTTAACATTTTCCTTTTTTTTCTAAATTTAAGAAACAATGTAATTTCTGACATATAGCAAAAATAATGAAATGCTCCTTCATGTCGCCCCATCACCAATACCCTGTCTCTCTTCCTTTTTCAGAGATAATCACTTTTAACAACTTGGTGTGTATACTTTCACACACACAAAAATCACATGATACATATTGTTCAGTCATTTGCTTTTTATCTGTTGGAGATAGCTCCATCTTTGTTCATATGGACCTAACTCATTTCTTCTTAGAGTTGCATATCATTCTGGAAAGCAAATAGGTCATTGTTTAATTTTTTCCTCAATATGTAAAACCATTCTCAAAGTAAGGACATTTAGATTTCCAGTTTGTTGCTATTAAAATACTACAATATGCATCCTTTCACAGACATCATTTTTTAACATTAAAAGTACATGTACAGGATAGGTTTTGGGGCCCAACGCATAACTATTTTAAATTTTAAAGCTCTCTCCAAATATCCTCCACAAAAGACTACACTCATGTACAAATGTATAAATATTTCCTTGATCCAGAAATTATACTCCTAGGAAAGTACCCTGCATAACTATTCACATCTATATGATACAATTTACATACAGTGTTTTCTTTTATTGTAGCATTGCAATCAACCTATATACCCATCAATTACATCACATCACATCTATGATAAAGTCCTTAAAAAGAATGAGAAAGCTCTCTGTGTGTTTATGTGAAAATTAAAGTGCAGGTATTGTATATTTACCTGTAACTGCATATAATATTTTTGTAAAAATACATAGATGACTAATTGAATGAGTTGCCTATGAGAGAGAAACTGCTGGCAGGAAACTGGGCGGAAAGGAGAATTGTATTATATAATATTTTGTACTAGTGAATATTACCTATTCAGATATTAATTAAATATATACAATTTACCCTACCAAGTTTCTTACAAACATATTCTTATCTTACATGATAACTTCATGATAACTTCTCATTTTATAATGTATTTAATATAATGTATTTCTGATTATCAAAGACATTGAGGATCACTTATATGGTAATCGGCCACTGGTATTTCTTCTTCAGTGAAATATCTGTTTATCTTTTACCTCTATTTTTATCTTATAGATTTTTAGCCTCCTTATATATTTGAGATGTTAATATTTTGTATGTTAAAAAATGTTACAAATACTTTATCTCCAAACCCGCCCTTATAGTTGAACTGTTTTGGTTTTTGCTTTTTTTTTTTTAATATTTTATTTATTTATTTGAGAGAGAGAGAGCGAGAGCGAGGGAGCACAAGCAGGGGGAGCAGCGGGCAGAGGGAGAGGAGGAAGCAGGCTCCCCGCTGAGCAGGGAGCTTGATGGTGTGGGGCTTGATCCCAGGACCCCAGGGACTTAATCAGCTGAGCAACCTAGGCACCATATTTTAACTGTTTTGATAACATCTTTATCATAGTGATAGTTTAGCTGTTTAAAAGCCACTTCTGTTTTTATTTTTCTTTTTAACAGTCTCTAATTTGCTCACTTAGGAAAGTTTTTCCTACCTTAATATTATGAAAATGATCCCCCTCTGTTTTCTCTTAAAGTGTTGTAGTTTTTAGTTTTTATGTTTCTTATGTACATTTTTGTTTATATTTAATTCATTTAAAATTGCTCTTTATTCCATATAGAATATATCTTTGCTGCTAGCAAATACAAACGGAGATCTCTTTATCCCAACACCATTTATTAAGTAGTGTGTATGTTTCCCACTGTTTTATGATGTTAGCTTCTACAAACTAAAATTCCCATGCAAATACTCCTAGACTCTCTATTCTGTTTGAGGTCTACCTTTTTATTACAACCACTCTGTTTTAATTTGTGTAACTTTATAGATTTGATATCTGGTAGGTTTCCTCGCATTGTTCTTACCAAGAATTTCTCTGTTATTCTGACATATTTTCTACTTCAGGTGAACTTTAGAATTACCGTGCCAAATTCCATCTAAAAATCTAATGACTTTCTCTTTAGATTATATAGAACTTACATATTAATTTGAGCTGACATTTCTGTAATTTTTGAGTCTTGCTCTCCGGGAAAGTTGTATAGCTCTTCTTTCATTTGTTATTATTTTTCATTTGTATTATTTAATTTATTCTTCATAGGTCTTGGACCTTTTTTATTAAGTTTCTTCCTAGGTATTTTATAGCTTTTGTTGCTCTTTTGTACTGCTTTTTGTTTCTAAAGTACTTGAAAGGACCCTAAGTAAGAGACATTTACTTCTCCTAGTCATTTATTATAAGCAATATTTTTATCTTACTATTTATAAAATCTTTAATTTGAAAAAAATGATTATATATATACATGCAACAAATATACATCTCTCTCTCTCTCACACACACACACACACACACACACATAGACACACATACTCATGTTTGTTGGTCTCTTAAACTGCTATTATTTGAGTGCTAACCTAGAGACTGCCTTATCTCACTGAACTCTCCAAATTTTAGAAGAAAATATTTTATATTTCTTGTCTTTAGAAAAAAGGCAATTCCTCCTTTTCTTCCAGTTTCAGTATTTTCTTTCTTTCTTTTTTTTTTTTTTTTAAAGATTTTATATATTTATTTGACAGACAGAGATCACAAGTAGGCAAGAGGCAAGCAGAGAGAGAGGGGGAAACAGGCTCCCTGCTGATCAGAGAGCCCGATGCGGAGCTCAATCCCAGGACCCTGGGATCATGACCTGAGCCGAAGGCAGAGGCTTGACCCACTGAGCCACCCAGGTACCCCACCAGTTTCAGTATTTTCTGTAAAAATGCAAAAAATATGTTCAAGTATTTTTAGTTTTTCGTCTCCGATTCAGTTAGTGTGTCATGGGAAATAGGGTACTAGATGGGAGTGCTTGCATTGATAGAACACTGCAGTTTATTTTTATCCTAAGGCACTCGGTTCCACGTTCAACTTCTAAGTTTCTGCCAGTCAAGTTACGAAATTTAAACTGCACAGCTCTTTCGGACACCAATCATTATATCACTGGTCCAGCTCTATAGTTTTCATGAGAACTTATCCATCTCAGAAAGTGAGAATGCAAACAGAAGGAGGAAATAATTTTTAAAATCATGGAGATGAACAACATCTTTGGTGCCATCATTTGTTTCACTGTGGTACATCATTTTAGGACATTTTTCTTTCTGGTTTACAACACTAAGTTTTAAGCAACTTGCCTATAACTAATCTTCAATCCAAATTTTATCCTAATTTCTCTACAAACTAGTGCTTACTAACATTTCCTTCATCTTGCTTGCTTTCACTGGCTCTGGTGTTGAAGAGTGATTTTTTTTTAAATGAAATAAAAGGGGTGCCTGGGTGGCTCAGTGGGTTAAAGCCTCTGCCTTCAGCTCAGGTCATGATCTCAGGGTCCTGGGATCGAGCCCCCTGTAGAGCTCTCTACTCTGTGAGGAGCCTGCTTCCTCCTCTCTCTCTCTCCGCCTGCCTCTCTGCCTACTGGTGATCTCTGTCAAATAAATAAATAAAATATTTTTAAAAAAAGGAAATAAAAAAATGAAACAAGACAAGACTTCGTGTTGAAAAATCAACCTGACTTGCAGGGAACATTGACATTTCTGTTTAATGGCTCACAGTAAGATGCCTTGGGCACTGAAAAAATCAGGGAGAAGAAGAACTGCTTTCATTGTTAGCAGTTGTCCCGGGAAGGCGTAAACACCAACACTGCCTTTATAATATAATTTTCAGTATTCTGGCATCTATCATTTGCGTCTTCTGCCTCCTTTTCTGTACGGTTTATCTTCAAACCTGAAGGATCTGTGGCTCTTTATTGAAACACTGCTTTCAGGCACGGGGGCCTGTTTTACCAGCACTTGGAGAGGATTATAAGTGTGTGGCGGTTTAAATGTATGTCTCTTCCCCCTTCTCTGGGGTAGCTTGAAACCACTGAATAAAAAGCCAGCTCACTCTCCTCAAGTCAAGACATCTTGGAGGCGAATTTCTACTCCAGGAATGCCCCGACTGTCCGGCTTCAGTTTCCTTCTGTGAGACGTTGCCCGAGAGCTGGTCTACCTCTTTGGCTTTCTCCCCAGCCCTTATCAGCTTCCCACACTCGTACTGGTTTTCTCTGAGAAAACCTCCTTTACAAAACCGCTGCCACGAATACTGGCCTCACCATCATCCTGGTGGGCAAACTGACCTAAGATTTAGGAAATAGAAGCATTTCAAATGTCATTTTTATATTCTGTAAACATTTTCCATCCCCCCCCCCCCCGTGAACCAGATTCTCTCTATATATGTTCCTCTTTAGCCCCCTTTCCTGCTTTGTTTTACTATAAAACCTCTGCTTTTTTCAAGTAATTAACTCCATATTACTGTCCAGTATCTCTAAGTCTCTGCTTTTCATTAGTCTTGCCTTCTCCCTCAGACCTACTTCACAACCCTGGGTCTCCCGCATTTGCTATCAATTACTGCAGTGGGTCAGGGGAATCAAATTTGGCAAGACTGGCTTGAGGTTTAACCTCACTTAGCCTACAAAGACATTTTTGAACATACAAACTCAGGCCCAGGCAGGGAGAAAAAAATCGTAAGAATGCATCTAGAGTGCTTGCCATATGCTAGGGATTCTGCTAAATATTTTCAGACATTATTTCATTAAGATATAATGCCCACAAAATTTGATATATTTATCAAAATTTTTATGCATAAAGCAATTAAGGCATGGATAAATTAATAATTTTCCTCTATTTACTCAATTAGTAAGTATAGGAATAAACTCAAACTCATGCCTTTCTCGCTCCGTTTCATAGCTTTACCTGCTAAGCAGCATAGCCTTTAGAAGTAAGACCCTTCAGGAGTGCAGTAGGTCCTTGTTTCTGAAAATATGGTCTGAAAAACAGCAGCATCTGCATAGCTTGGCAGCTTCTCAGAAGTGCAGAATCTCCAGCCCTACCCTAGATCTCCTCAATCAGAAATCAGAATTGTGACAGAATTCAAATCATCATTCACATTTGTTTTGAGAAGCTCTTGGCTAGAGCTCTTGATACCATCTATCTAGGTGGAAGTCAAATTGGCAAACAGTTTTCATTCATGCTACAAACTTCCACGGACATCTTACTGTGGGCGAGCCAAGCTTTGTCTTTCTAGAAATACTCAAACTGATTCCTGTCTTTAAGGTGTTTATAGCTGAGTTGGGATTCAAATGAGTTAGCCAATGAAATAGATCAAGATTCTCAGCCAGATTGTCAGTGTGCAAAGCACTGTAAACTATGGAGACAGTCACAGTGAGTGGAGAAATCTACCATCTAGAAAAGTTTAAACCTGATTTTCATTAGTCTCGCTTTCTTACTTAGATCTACCTCTTAACCCTGGGCCTCCTGCATTTGCTACCAATCTCTGCAGGGGGTTGAAAGAATCTAACTTGGCAAGATTAGACCCAAGATTTACCTACACTTAACCTCTATCTATCTATCTACCTATCTATAATCTATCTTATATTATATTATATTATATTATATTATATTATATCTCTCTATTATCTATAAAATCTTTAAAACAGCTAGTGAGTGATATATCTGACCTTGGATTCTCAACCAAAATTGCCATGTTTTACAGGACTTTAGCATTTTGGCGTTTGCATGTAGTTGATAAAATGTACCTGGCTGATCAAGTACGTACCATAGCTTAGCAGTGGCCGATCTTGTTTCTACCTTGACATACCTGCTTAAAATGGAAACTCAATGTCTATTTTAGAGGAAGAATAGCATTAAAAATAATGAGAACTTGACAAACCAGTACTTTTTCCAAGAAGTGATGTAGTCCTAGTTATTTCTGTGCTTGCTTTTACTAACTCCCTTGTGGCTTAAGCAGAATACCTGACAGTTCTAAAACTGCCTTTATCCAAGTAGGTCAAGGATTTATGCAAATATTATCTTGTCATGTGTGAATATTTATTTTGGACACAGCTAGACTATCTCTTTCCATTATATAGTTTTAAGTCTTAGGTCGGATGTCCACACAACTACTAGATTACCAGAACAGCAATTAAAAAAACTCAACTCCCAACTCCCCAGGCTAGGACTGAAGTTTTTGATATGATTACCAGGAATTTAGGAATGACTGACTATTGCCTTGTCTATGACCCAAGAAGCCCCACAGATACCCCCACGTTCAAATAATAGCAGAATAGGTGTTACATTTTAATTAACTCATGTAGGGCCTGGAATCAATATGGTATTCTGATAAAGTTCAGTTGGAAAATCAGCTTAGATCTGAAATTAGAGTATCTTTTGTCTTCGTTCAGTTGAACACTTATCCCATCTGGCCTCTGAGTCATAAGAAACAATAGTACTGGAGCATTTAAGAGAGAAAAGGAGAGTGAAATGTGAGATGGTTGAGTCTACTGTGAAAAACTAAGACTCAGTTTACCTATCCCTCTGTCTAACATGCAGGTGTGTGCACTTAACTCTGCCAGTAGCCAAGAAGTAGTAAATGAGGCCCAATCACTACCCATAATACATCTGTTTCTGTTTCTGTCTATGTCTGCATCTGTATCTATATATAAAACATTCCCCTGGGAAGAGCAAGGAGTTTTTCTTGGCATGGAGGACAGCTGAGAATTCCCTCCCCATTCAAGGATTACAGCAGTATTTTCAAGTAGAATTTTTGATATCTTTATCCAAAATACTATAATTTGGTCAACTCCATGAAATCAGGGGCTGAATCAAGGATATTGAGAAGAAACTGAACCGTGTAGTTTATAAAATGATCCCTCCCACAATGGATGATAATAGTAATAACACTTTCATAAAGAGAAAAATAGCTTCTTTTACCCATAAAGTCATAAACATCTCCCAGTTTTAGGATTTCAACCTTTCAACCTTTAAAAGTTCATGAATATTGAGTTTAATTTGAGCTAACAGACGTAAATAGAGCCTCCATCTTTCATCTTTGTCCAAATTGAAAACTTACCGCTACCTCGTCTCTGAGCAGAAGGAGATTTGAAACAGCCTCTTAGGTGCTTATAAAATCACTCAAAGGGATAGAGGAGAAAGCTAGAGCTTTGGTGCCCTAGGAAACGCTCCCAGAGTAAATGACAAGAATTGCTTATTATAGGAATTGCTCTCTCTTCCACAATAAGGAATCTGGGGAATCAGGAAACCATTATTTCAACTATTGGCCCTGGTGCTACATTAGCTCATCCACAATCCATTCAGGAAGTTGCTACACCTACTCCATCATTGTCTCCAGGAAATCATTGCTCAGCAGTGATACGGAGGTCAGGAGAAAACTCCAGGAGAGGTTGGCTTCCAGTGCACACTCTCTACCTGCTGATCTGCACCTATAACATGGATGCTTCCGGCCTTGATTTTCTCTTCAGAGTCTACCTGCTCAGCAGAACCAATATTGCATCGGGAGCCCTAGTTTCAAGGGCATCTGGGAATTTCCACTTTCACCTTTCCAGACTCTGTACACAAAGAAGCACTATAAAAGAAGCCTGGAATGGATGTTGAGTAATTCAATCTAGAGAATAAGACATGGTCTACACTAGTCTTAGAGAACCCTGCTGCAAAACTAAGAATTTTTTAATGATTAAAACATAATATTTATACATCTATTTTTTTATTTCATTTACTTTAAAGGAAACTAAAATGTCAAATTATTAAGTTAAAGTTTGGATACCTGGCAAAAATAAATAGCATGGGAAATTTAAGAACCAAAATAAAAGCTACAGAAAATGTCAGTGACAAAATTACAGAAACCAAGAATAGGAAACATGTTTGAATTTCTAAGTATACTACTTCCTTAGTCATTACAGAAAAGCATATGAATGATTAATAAAAATATTTTTTATTCATTATACTTTCCACGATGAGTTCTGGGCTTTTGGGAACATCTTTTCATTTTTCATGATTTAATGATTTCCCTAATAACTGAGTAGGAATTTTAACTATCTTCATGACTGGCAATGCTGGCTAAATGAGGATCATATTTTAAGATGCAAATCTGAGCCATGAATGTATTTTCTCAGATAACACCCTTCCTAACCACCCTTACTCCACAATTCTGAAATACATATTATAGCTGCAAATACCCAAACTGAATCCTTTAATAAAACCATTCATGTCCTCATTTTTTTCCCCATGAAGCTTTTATTTTGCCTTTGATTAAAAATTCTTTGTACCCCATGCAGATTTCTAAGGAAGTAAAACAATGGATTTGCAATCCACTTAGTTCCCCTTGGGTATAATGACATCCATGTTCCATTATGTGAAAAACTGAAGTGCTCTTCCAGTTGTATAAGTTAATCTGTTGCTCCTCAACTTTTTAGAGTAACTGTGTCTTACTATTTTCTACAATTTTATATTCACTATAAGCTTAGCATGGTAGTAAGGCAAAAGTATCATCCTCTCAAAAGGTTATAACTGAAGTTTTATCAACTCATACAGTCAGGTAGTCACACTCTAAGATGTACATTGCCCTAAAGACTCTAGGAGCCCTTGCCTGTTTCCTTGAGTTGGCTTGCTAGATATGGAGCCTTGATATGGGATTGTACCTAACTATTAAAGCGAGGAATTAGAAAGGATGGCCAGATCCAGGCATCATGACGTTTCATGACCTAGAGAGTCATATACAGGTATATGAAAAATAAAACTTTAAAAGGCTAATATAAAACCAGAGTATGTTCAAAAGGAAGCATGCATAATTTGTGCGCTCAGCTTTTGGCATACCTGGATCTCGTTGACATTTAGATCTTAGTACAGTCTTCACTTCATGAGCTCTTCCAGAAATAAGCTACTCATACATTTACGAGTCACTTTCTACAGCATCTTTGTGTTTTATTTTTTCATAGATCTTAGCATTGTCAGCAGTTATCTTATTCACTTTTTTGCTTAGTTGTATACTACCCAACTCCTTCCAGTAGAATATTAATTCTAGAAGTACAGAAGCTCCTCATTTGTTTCTCTGGAATTTAGAATGAAGTCTGGCATACAGTAGTCACTCACTAAATATCCTTCGAATGAATGAATAAGTGAATCCTTAACCAGGTGCTCTCACTTTCTCTGTGAAAGCTTTATACATACACCTTCATATGCATGAATTATAACATGTAGTTTCCGGGATTTCCTCAGGCTTCAATGGAAAATTCCATAAGGGTGTTCCAATACCAACTTAAATCCCCTGGCTACATTGAATCTGCTAAAACCGGTCTATAAAATCCAAAAACTAATAATTTGACACTTCTGGTTAGAGCCAAAGTTGCAAATAAAATGTGCCTCATGATTAGATGCTCTGTGAGGGTTTGTGTCACAGCTGTGATTTATTGGATATTGCTAATGAATCAGGTCTTCGTATCAAATCACTCTAGATCCATTTTACAGAACATATATTTATACAGAAAATAATAGTAACATTATAGATCTTGGCATAAGACCTGGAAAATTCTCTCCCAGGGTTCTACTTTTCTCATAACAGTGATTATTTTTCCTGCACGATGTTTCTGGCCAAAGCAATGAACATTCCATTTTACCCTGGATTGATTCTCCATTGTTGAGTTTGGGTTCCACATCCATGGCTTTCTATGCCTATCTATCTCCAGAGTTTGTCTTTATTACTCATCCTTTTGTTAAATTTTCAAGAGAATAGTTATGCTTTCCTGGTTATGAGGTGTTTTCATTGGGTTGATTTTCTTTTTTGATCAAAGGTTACATTAGTAAATGTGGGCATATCATTGAATCTTTGATGATGGTGATCTTATAGTACTGGTGATCTTATAGTACTGATGGTGATCTTATAGTACTGAAGTACTGCCTTCTGAACAGCAATTCCCCTTGAAAATACCTTAGATGCAGAAGAAACTGATGTGGAGACTTCCATGAAAGTATTTGTTTAGTGATACCTCAGAAAAAGAGCAACTGACAGGTTGAATACCTAATTTCTTAGAAAAAATAGAAAATAGGAGAAAAATCTGATCAATCAAAATGCTGTTACTTTATGTAGTGTAAACTATTGACTATGTTTTACAAAACCAAATTAGTTTAATGATAGGGATTCAATTTAAAAGAAAAATATTTTTAACATTTATTCAAAGCCATTCATGTTATTAAAACATTTACTATAATCTGTAACCATCTTTAAAATTCACCCAGGGCGCCTGGGAGGCTCAGTGGGTTAAGCTTCTGCCTTTGGCTCAGGTCATGATCTCAGGGTCCTGGGATCGAGTCCTGCATCGGGCTCTCTGCTTAGCTGGGAGCCTGCTTCCCTATCTCTCTCTCTCTCTCTCTGCCTGCCTCTCTGCCTACTTGTGATCTCTGTCTGTCAAATAAATAAATAAAATCTTTAAAAAAAATTCATTTGTGAAACAGACCATCATTCCTATCATATCGTGAGATTAGGGAGAATCATAAAGTGTCTATGTGTGTATTCAGTGTAAAAATTGCACATTGACTGTGCAGTCTCAGTGTTGGAAAGTGAGGCAGGTACCTACTACGTCTTAGAAAGTTTCTTATAGCGATTTTTTAAGAACTTCAATCTTATAGTTGGGTCAACCTGGTGTCAAACCCTGGACCCGATAATCAGATTTTCAACATGTTGCTTAACTCTGAGTTTCCTCCTTTGTAAAGTGAGAAAAATTATAGTATCCCCTTCATAAGGTGCTTCAAAGATTAAATTAAAAACTGTTAGCATAGTACCTAAAGCCAAATAAACTATCTCTCACATTAGCTACTGTTGCTATAGGTTTTATAATTCCTGTATCCAGAAAAACTTGCTCCTAAATTATCCTCCCTTGTAAAAATGTGCTAACCAAAATCTTTATGATGAATTATAAGACCCGTGGATGACAGACTAAATATTTGAACCTTGGGCAAATCTCAGCAGTTTAAGATTTGTTGATAAAAATTAGTGACTTGTAAAATACCTCTCCCTACAAATTTGTTTATCTTCTACCTCTCCTGAGTCAATTAATTATATTACCTACCAGTCTGACCTCAGGTATATAAAATAAACTACCTGTACTTAAGAGCATAATATGCTCTTAGAAAACCTATGTAGATATTTAGATACAGATAGTTAGATGTAATTATATATAACCTATGAGTTTGTCTATAGATACATAGGAGTATATTTTTGTGTGTGTGTGTGTGTGTGTAAACACTCAGAAATTCTAAGTCATGTTCATATACTAGTTTTGATTCTAAAAATATCAACAAAGGTTATGTGGATTTTGTGGGGTTATGGTTTTTTGTTTTGTTTTGTTTTAATTTTCTTAAGGTAATAACATAAGCTTATAAATAGAAACATTTAAGAAACTTATCTGATTAAAGTGCTGCCTCTCCTCGCATCTCTTCAGGTTTCCTTCTTCTGGTTCCAAATATTAGGTTTAGCCATAAATTACGCCATGAACAGTATGAAAACATGTTTCCTACTATCTCAACTCTCACTGGTTTGACGAAGTTCTGTTTATCAAGCTGGAGATAAGCAATGCTAATTACATAAATAATCACATGTTCATTCGTGATAGCCACACTCAATTGTTAATTTGCCTTGGATTTGAGGACACCAGCTTAATTACAAATCTGCACGAAAGAGAATTTTTGAATGTGAAAAACAACATTCCACACAGGACAGATAACTGACCCTTGGAAGCTTTGTTTCATACCAGGATTTCTCTGATGGAATCTGGTCTGGCGATGATGGCTAAAGGTGAAGAAAATACCTGGGGAGTCAATCCAGGTCTCCTTCACTTAACACAGGAGCTATGAATGGAAATGCTTTGAAATATATTTGCTGATCTATAAACTGTAATGAATCAACTCCAGAGATCATCTGGAACAAACTTCCAGAGCACAATGTCATCAAAAGTGAAGACATGTATCATTTTAAGACATTTGACAAGAACGGATTTTCAATAAGGAAGAAACACTGAAGAAACCTGAGCTATATCTAGTCTTAACTTCTTTGAGTTGTCTGATGGAGTGGTAGACATATTCCTTTGCTTTGAGGCGCACTTCAATGTGGGCTATATGTAGACTCAATATAATTTCTTAAATTGCACCATAAATACATTTCAAACCCCTATGTGGTAGAGGAATCTATTTGGGAAGGATTATTCTAATGGGAAAAGGAAAAGGAGTACTTAGGTTCTTTACTCATGCAAAAGTGAGCCAGGTGAATTATTAAGGTGAAATGATAGCCTACTGCCCTCACAGCAATGCATCTCTTGGGATGTTACTGAGTTTTTCTTTGGGCTAGAAAATGTGCCGAGTATTCAATATGTTTTACCATATTTAATGCCTTTAAAAACTCTGTAAGGCAGGTAGTATTAATATCTTAATTTCATACTCACACACTCACACACATGTGTGCATGTGTATAGTTGAGACTCAGAGAGGGTAAGCATCTTATCATGAAGCTTGCATGTGGCCATACTGGAATTTGAAGCTAGCAGGTCAAATTTCAAAACGCATGCTCTTAACCAGAAAGCTCTGCTGACAAATGTAGAACATTTAGTTGACAGATAAATCCAAGGTTTGGCAGACCTTTTGAGATATCTGATAACCTGTCAATAACCTTGAGTAATTTATACAGACCTCAAATTAGGACCACTAGAGGGGGCTTATCTAGGATTCCCAACTTTTTAATTGAAAGTCAAACCCTCATATTTTCTAAAACACTTTGCTCACTCTAAAAACAATAAAAGGTAAAACACTTTCATGTAAAGGGATGAAAGGGAAATGCATCCTTCTTTGAGTCACAAAAGAACCCCTTCAATAATTGTTGTCACTTGTAGAGTACCCAAGACCAACTTTACATCCTGTCCTCATTACAAATTTGAGTGGTATTATTCTACCGATGAGGATTTGAAGCTGAGAGAGGGTAATGAACGTGGCCAGAGTCACACAGGACTCTGATCAGATGTCTCCTGTGGGTTTTTTTATTTTTTGTCCCTGTCCATACTATTTAGTATTTATATTTATTTATATAGTATTTATTCATATAGTCCTATACTTTTTATGACCAATCAGCTAAAATTCAGTGATTAAAGAACTCCTAAGTCATCTTAATTGGCCTTTTTAGGAACCTTCTGCCTTGGAACATTCTAGACATACAAGAAGTATGTGGAAAATTACTGTACAATCTAAGAAGATTGTTGATATGATCCAAAACCAACAGAAAATAACTGAGACCCATAAATAAGCACAGAGTTCTGCCTGGTCCATGCTGGAGAACTCACAACCCTACAGAATGGAAGAATAACCACAAATCAAACACATTAAAGCCCTGGAGTAATATATCCCCCCTCACTCATCTACTTAAATGTGCTCATAAGAGCCACTCTGAGCAAAATGATGGCTGGTGGGGATACATGTTCCATGCAAATATGGCCCAAGAAAGGCTACATGTTGAAAAGAATATGGGTAGAGTATGAAGTTAAAAGTTTAATTCACCTAAATCTGTATAAAAACACAGAAAAGAGATAAAAAATCTTAGTAACTTAGAAGTATTAGCCTCAAGATCCAGCAGACAGCTGGTGATGATATTAATTGGAAATGTTCTACTTTCAGAGAGAGACTCTAACATGAGATAAGTCTAAAAGGTGAAAGATCCTTCAAGAAATGGAGTTCCTGGGGCACCTAGGTGGCTCAGTGGTTAAGCCTCTGCCTCAGGCTCAGGTCATGATCCCAGGGTCCTGGGATCGAGTCCCGCATCGGGCTCTCTGCTCAGCAGGGAAGCCTGCTCCCCCCTCTCTCTCTGCCTGCCTCTCTGCCTACTTGTGATTTCTGTCTGTCAAATAAATAAATAAATAAAATCTTTAAAAAATAAAAAAGAAAAAAAAAAAGAAATGGAGTTCCTTCCAGCTGAAAGTATTAAGGAACACGAAGACTGAGATACGAGACTGTGGCTACGTTAAGTTTCCCTCGTCTGTATTGGTTACTGATGATGGAATAACACAATCCATTAAGTACCTTAAAGTAATAATAATCATTTATTTATCTTGCAGTTTCTGGGGTGATAGATTTAGGAGCAGCTCAGTTGGTTAGTTCTGGCCAAGGGTCTGTCATGAGAATATAGTCAGATGTCAGTTGGGCCTGCAGAATCTGAAGATTTGGTAGTTGTGGGATTCACTTCCAAGGTGGATTATTCAATGCATGACAAGTTAGCGCTGGGTGTTGGCTGGAGGTCTCCCTTTGTATCCTTTGCAGGCATCTCCGCGGGACTGCTTAGTGTCTTCATTACATGGCATCAGAATAGAATTCCAATAGACCAAGGCAGAAACTATTCTTTTTTTATGACTTAGCTTTGAAAGTCACTCGCCATGACCTTTACTGTATTCTGTTGATCACACATCTCAGCCCTGATTTACACAGAAGAGAACTACATAAGGGTGTGAACGTGAGGAAGTAAGGGTCATTAGGGGGGTAGGAGGCTAACTACCCTATTTTCTAACCTCTCCATAACTTTGAAAAGTGGCTTGTCATTTATTGCTGACTACTAATGTCCACCAGATTCAGATTTATAAAAACGTAGTGCAAGAGATCTATAATTGGTTGCATGGGTCTTATTGATATATTCAGCAAACCTTGTCATTATTTTATTCATATTATGGTAACAATGAGATAATATTATTTTCATTGAATACTTTTGCACTATTAAGAAGCTTTTTTTCTATTTCATTAAAAGTATCTGAATCATGGTATGTACCAGGTGTGCCATTTATTGAGCCCTTAACTATGTACCAGTCATATGCCAAGCACTTAGAAACATTACCTAATGTAATTCTCACAAAAATTATATTATCCTCATTTTGCAGGTAAAGAGCCCAAGGCAGGAGAATTTCAGGAAGACACACAAGGCACTAGAACCGAGATTTGACTCTATATGATCTGAATCCAAAATGTGTTGTATTGGTGCCTGTGTATTCTTCTAGGTTCCGACAGTACTCTGATCACCAAATGCTGTGTCCTAACATTAGTTAGAGGGGAAAGAGTAACAAACTAAATATCAAAGAGAGATAGTTACAAGTTATAAGCAATAAAAAGAAAGGCTGAGAGGTCTAGGGCGGCTGGAGGAAATGTAATGGAGTTAGAGTGCAAGCAAGGTTGGAGGTATCAAGGGAGATATATGGCCCAGGAGAGCATGGTAAGTATAATGATCAAGTCCACAGGTCCTTGAAACGTCCAGACAGGAATACAAGAGAATGCTCAGACTATCTGGGCCACTAAGGACATAGTGAGGGTAGCAGAATGCAACAAGAAAAGCAGGCATGTACTGGATATTCAGGCTGACCAAGGTTCAGATCTTGACTGCACCACTGGCAGTCTCTTGGTGATCTGAGACCAGTTACTTGAACATTGAGCCCCAGTGTTCTAATCTTTAAAATGGGAATGATAATGATAATATTCACCCCATAGGACAGCTGTAAGGACAAGACAAATTGCCATTACTACTGTCCCTCGGAGAATGCATGGCACATCAAAGGCCAGGAAGAACAACATTTCCTATGTACCAGGCATTCTGCTAAGTGCTTTATACAATGTTATTTTATGTAATCATTAATATAAGCTTGAATACTCCAGTTTAAAAGATCCTGGGCTCAGTGGGTTAGGTCTCTGCCTTCGGCTCAGGTCATGACCTCAGGGTCCTGGAATCAAGTCCTGAATCGGGCTCCTTGCTCAGCAAGGAGCCTGCTTCTCTCTCCGCCTCTACCTGCCTGCCACTCTGCCTGCTTGTGCGCTCTCTCTCTCTCTCTCTCTGACAAATAAATAAATAAATAAAACCTTTTAAAAGATCCTATGGGACAAAAGGGAAGGTATCTCTAATACAGAACAATTTAAAAATGAGCTCAGTCAAAGTAACTAGCAAAAGAAAGTAATTACAAGAATTTTTTCACTAGAAAATGAGTACAGATAGATATTCTTGGTTTTTGGATTAAAGACTCTTAAATGTACTCCTTTAACATTGTGTAATTCCAAAATTATAGCACTTAATTTGTTGTTTCACAAACATTTGTTAACTAATCCATACCTCCTCTGCTTCCACCAATGAGTCATACACTCTGTGAGGACAGACCTTTTTCTTTCTGATTATCCTTGTATTTACAGCACTTGGTACAATTCCTGACACAGTGAAGCCTCAAATATTTACTCAATTAAATGAAAGATGTTTAAAGGGTTATGCTTAAGAATAGACATAAATTAGCTCCGTAATTATAAGAAAACTCACATATATGTGAGGTTTTATTACAAGTAATTTTTGGCATTATCATATTCAGTTATCACTTAAGCCTTAATCCAGGCTTATAAAATGGATTTGGGCCCTTCTCCAGAGGAGCATTAGGCAAGAGTCAGATGATAAATACCATCTTTCATGAATAAAGCCATTTTTTCCTTTTTAAAACCCAGATATATTTTATCAAACTTTTTTCTGGCTTCATTGACATAAATGACAAATAAAATTATAAGATATTTAAAAGGTACACTGTGATGATTGGATAGATGTATCTAAGCCAGTAACGTTCTTATCAGTCATAGTGATTTTGTTTTATTCATTGGAGAACTCATATGGAGCATTGACCTGTAGGTCTGATGTATTTTAAGCAAACACCAGAGGAGATTGAGTCCCTCCACAGACAAGGAAAAACAATGGACTGCTTTTTGTTTGACTCTCAATAAACCCACCTTTATTAAACACTCCTGTCTGGCCATTGTGCTAAACCAAGACACACAAAGATGAATACACATTGTCCTTGTCTGCCCTTGGGGAACTTAAATTCCAATGCGAGAGAAAGTATTACTATAATTCAGGTTAGACCATCATTGGTTAGCTATTTATGTGTGTCTGTATTTATTTAAGATTTTATTTATTTATTTGACAGAGAGAGAGAGAGAGAAAACACAGACGGGGGGAGGGGCAGAGGGAGAGAGGGGAGCAGACTCCTGGAACAGACTCCTTGCTGAGCAAAGGACACCCTTGCTGGCCTGGATCCCAGGACCCTGGAATCATGACCTGAGCGGAAGGAAGACCGTTAATGGATTGAGCCACCCGGGTGTTCCAGCAATACGTTTAAGTGCTATAAGGCCCATAAAGGGAAGAATATTTTTAAACGAGGAATTAAAGGTAGCTTAGAGAAAAACTAGGATTTTGAATATCAGAAAGGCAACAATAATAATATGCTCATTATTTGTTACGTTATTTTAAGTACAGTAATCCTTACTCAATGCTGAGCAGTTTACACTGAAAGTTGATATCGAGAGGACTACGCTCCAAGTTATTTTTTTTTAATGTTTTATTTTTTACAGACAGTTGGGGGAAAAGGGAGAGGGAGAGAGAGAATCTTAAGCAGGTTCCACACCCAGAGGGGAGCCCCCATGTGGGGCTCAGTCTCACCACCCTGAGGTCATGATCTGAGCGGAAGTCAAGCGTCCGCCCCTTTCACCAACAGAGCCACCCAGACCTCCTCTCCTCCACACTTTCAGCACTGAGGGGCCATGTGTTTCCAGACCCCTTGAAATGGGATGCATCATTGTATCCTCCTGGAACAACATGCTTTAAATTAATGTTACAATATTTATTTTTATGTACGGAAAAATGAGCCAAGTATACACAGCCCAGAAGCTATGCTCTGTTAAAGAACTATATTAAAGAACTTCTGTTAAAGAAGATATGTGAACTCTTTTTTTTTTTTTTTTTTAAAGATTTTATTTATTTATTTGACAGAGAGAAATCACAAGTACACTGAGAGGCAGGCAGAGAGAGAGAGAGAGAGAGAGAGAGAAGGAAGCAGGCTCCCTGCTGAGCAGAGAGCCCGATGCGGGACTCGATCCCAGGACCCTGAGATCATGACCTGAGTCGAAGGCAGCGGCTTAACCCACTGAGCCACCCAGGCGCCCCATGTGAACTCTTTAACAATTGTTTTTTTCAAGATTCACAACATGAATGAAAGTTTTTTTTTTTTTTTTTAAAGATAACATTTGGGGGTGCCTGGGTGGCTCAGTGGATTAAAGCCTCCGCCTTCAGCTCAGGTCATGATCTCAGGGTCCTGGGATCAAGCCCCACATCGGGCTCTCTGCTCGGCGGGAGCCTGCTTCCTCCTCTCTCTGTCTCTGCCCGCCTCTCTGCCTACTTGTCTGTCAAATAAATAAATAAATCCTTTAAAAAAAAAAAAAAGATAACATTTGTATTTCTGACTATAAAAGCAGTACACCCATTTGCTCTCTACAGATCTTCCTCAACTTACATTGGGGTTTTGTCCAGATAAATCCCTCATAAGCTGATAATATTGCAAGTTGAAAATGCACTTAACACACCAACCTAGGAATAATATAGCTTAGCCTGGCCTTCTGCAAGTGCGCTCAGAACACACATTAGCCCACAACTATGCAAAATCCCCTAACACAAAGCCTGTTCAATAACAGAGTGCTGAGTAGCTCATGTAACTTTTACTGTACTGGAAGTGAAAGACAGATTGGGTGTACAGGTCCAGGCTGATTCTAAATGTGTCATCGTTGATCCTGGTGACCGTGTGGCTGACTGGGAGCAGCGCTCGCTGCCCTGCCCACCATCACAGACAGGGTCCGACCACATAGCGCTAGTCCAGGAAAAGATCAAAATTCAGCATTCAAAGAACGCTTTCTACAGAATGCATTTGGCTTTTGCACCCTCACAAAGTTGAAACCTTGTGATTCAAAGCATCATAAGCTGGATACTTGGGTCTGTACTCATTTTCTGAGGATTTAGTATGTCGCCTTTATCAGAAGCAGCAATGTAAGCACAGTCATCAGGAGAGCTCACAGCAGAGAGAAGTGACATGAACACCATGAGTATCTGGTTCATCAGAGTGGGAAGCGTGGGCATCATGAGGTCAAGTATCAAGATAGCCATGGACATGCTGGGTTATGCAGAACTGTGGAAGAGAGACCCTAGACACCCTTGGAAAAGGAAGCATGGGAGGAGAGTAGGCAAAGACAAAGGTTTTAGGAGATTGCCCTGATGAAGGAATGAGCTCGAGCATGTTTCCTTTCCATCACAGGGACCCACATTTCTCCACTGCAAACTTCTGATATGGCCAGGATAAAATGTGTTCCAGCTTTCCTCTGTTTCACTGGGCTTTTGTAGTCCTATCCATTTTGTGCTGTTAATTACATTACATATTCAATAGATAGTCATTAAAAATCTACCATGCGTGCATGGCTGGAAATACAGTGGCAGACAAGAAAAAGTGCCTCTTTCATGGAATTCACAGGGTTACTGCGTTTACAAATAAATACACATTTCAAGTTTGAAATAATGTTTTGGGCATGAGAGAGTTATAAGGAAGATGTAGATAGTTATGCCGGGTCTATCTACCAACAGCAATGGGTGAGCCTCTTTTATTTGAGTTTAATTCATTAATCTGCAGAACAAAGACATTATTATTCCTGTTTTTACTAAGGTAACTTTTTTTTTCCCCATTGCAGCCCTTGTAAGTAAGTTCTCACATGATATAGTTAAGCAATGATAGAATGACATTTTTTTTTTTCCTCTCGACCTTCCTCCCCTGACAAATATACTTTTAAGGCAGGATTTAAATGTAAATCTTCAACCCACTACTCAACATGGAGGTAGCTCTTATATACTTGTATTCACATAAAACTAGAGGAGAGTAAGGCATGGAAAGTTATGATAATAAAATGATTTGGTGATGAGAAGAAAATGAAACAGCTGGGGCAAAATGAAGCCATGGACTCCAGGGAAAATCAAATTCATGTCTACATGAATGCTCCTACTAACCAACGTGTTGCAAAACAAATACAATTTATTAGATAGATTTGCTGCAGTAAATGTTTTTGCAAAATCACTGGTGCACCATTGCTGAATATTATAGCGACAGACAAAAAAATCACAAAGTTTTTAATCATGGTGATTACTGATTTTTTTCCTCCATTTACTTCTGAAGCTGTTAAAAAAGAAGCAATTACTTGTTGTTTCATTGGGATTGATGAAAAAGTGAAATCCAATATATAAAGAATTATGAGTTCATTTTCTTTCTTTTTTTGGTGCAGACTTTCAACACATGATAATTTATAATGCATTGCTTTCTAATTAGACTGAACTAAAATTTCAGCTAATATAGCCATGAGCCTTGTATTGTTTTATTTAAATGATGACTGGATGGAAACTCAACTTTTCATCCAATGCAAAATGGGAAGCAGGTCTAAAAGGTTGCCATGAGAAGGGCAATGACTGAATGACCATTTTTATTTAAATGGAAAGTTAATTTTTGTGACCTTGCCGTATATATATATATATATATATATATATATATATATATATATTTTTTTTTTGGTAATGTGTGTGTGCATTTTTTATTTTTTTCACAGGGAGGTGAGACTGTGTGCTCTGGGGTTTTCTCTAGAGGTCTGTTCTCCTGGCTGGATGTGTATGACAGGTTTAGACATTAAATGGCTTTAAGCTTGTCAAAGAAAGGTTATTAAAAATGTCCCTGCCTTTCAGGCTCCGTGCTCAGTAGGAGCCCATATGTGGTCCTATGGGGCTGTCTTTCTATTTAGTCATGTCATTTGGATCTTTGCCTATAGCAAAAAATGAGACACCATCTGTTATTTCTCACTAATGGCTGTCGGTCCTGTGCTTCCCTGGCTCACTATGCTTATCCGTTTCCCACCAGCGGCTGGACACAGCTCTGCTAACACGATTCTACTGAGAAGTGTGCTTTATTATCAAATAGACTGAGAGATGTGGAATTACTTACAGACTCTGAAACACTATTCAAAGCTAAGGTATTGTCATTATTTCATTCTCACTGTGAGATCTATACAATTTTTTTCTGTATCAGGGTGATCCGGATTATATGTGGAAATTGCCTTTTGTTGACAATGATTTTAGTTCATCTTAATTGAGGGTTCTGTGAGTTATTCTTTTAATTTTCACAAAACCCCAGATCTAAGCATTATTACCTTCCACTTTATAGTTGAGCAACTAAGCAAAACAAGTTTACATAACTTGCTCAGTTGCATAGCAATAAAGAACAGAATTAGGATTCACCCAACTTAGACCTTCCCCTCAATCACTGTACTGTTTCTTCTTCAGGTAACAAGCTGGGCTTTTGGGGATTATAATCAGAAATCTGAAGCTTAAAAAACACTGTATGTTGGAAGCAAATTATTTTCCCTTGGATGATTTTCAGTGCCTGCATTCATTTATAAGTGCAGAAACACATTCTTTACAGCTTCAGGAACCATCATGAGTTTCCAGCGTTGCAGTGAGTTTTGCTAAACATTCTCCTCACTTTACAGATGGGGATTCAGAACCCAGTGAAGATCACGTGATGTCAGCCTATTGTCAGGTTCTCATAAGCAGCACTCACTTAAGAAACATGGGCAGACATACCACTTATCAACTGGGCCCTGATGTCTTTTTCATTGCAAAATCTCAACATGGGGCAATACTTTGGGAGGGAGCAAACATTCATTATATGGCAACAGGTAACAATTTATCATACTAAAAAGTTGGTAAATTTTTCAGCTAGGAAACATTTGTATTCCCCAAGGTAGAATTTTTTTTTTTTTGGCATAGTTTTTAAAACCTTATTGCATGTTAGTTCTGAGAGAGGGAAGTACACATACAGAAATAGCTAAAAGCATAAAACTAAATTTGATTTTCTTTACAAATTCAAGCAAATATTGCTTCCTAAAGACTTTATTATGACTGATGTGAGGCTCAAAAACTTGGTCACTACCTTGTTGTAACGTCATTTTGGGCAAGTTTTGTTGGACATTTACTGATGAGTTGAGCAAACTGGAAAATGTTATGAAGTGTCAATTGTTACCCAGGATGCTAGATATGCAGTATGTTAATAGAAGTTGAGCAGAAGGTTCTACTGTCAAATATTTTTAGGAACCATTACCTGGAAAATATATGGGTCTCTTTATTGGAAAAAAAGAACGTCAAAAAAACTTTGATCTTTAATACATTGATATTGTAAATCTCCAATGGCATAAATTTACAGTATTTTCTAAACCTACTTATCTATAAAAACTTATTTTTTGAAGTTTCACATGTGTGGTTTTCCAGTACATATACATTGGAAAATACTTATCTGATATCCCAAACTCATATTTACACTTTGTAATCTCCCCAGATAGGGCCTCTTCTGACTGTTGGCCAGAGTGAAAGCTCATAAGCTTCCTTCATGTCTTATTGTCTTCATCTCCCACATCAGTTGATTACCAAGTCCTATACATTTGACCATTTTACCTCCTAACAAACCCTTGGAAATGAACTCTTCATTCCATTCCCATTGTTCATGCCCCTGCTCATGTCATTATTGGGTCTTGTCTCCATCCTGGTATAATAGCTTCCCAACTAAGCTCTCTGCTCTCCATCTGTTAACAAACAGAACAATCTTCTAAAATACAAATTGGGTTTTATAAATCAGGTCCTTATATGACTTCACAGGTTCTCCAGAGTGGACAATAAAAGTCATTCTCTTTGGCATAGCTTTTAAATCTTCTGTGACCTGACCCAGACTTATGTCTCTCACTTTTCCAATGTTTCAGCCATATTGGGTCTCTCATAGTTTCCCCAGTATAGGGTGATTTTTGTCACATATGTGTGCTTTTCCAGTTAGTCTGTATGGAATACCCACCTGCCTCTTGATACTATTCACTGATGAAATTATCATTCTGTAAGACTGTGATTAAACTCATACCTTTTGCAAAATCTTTCTGGCATCTCTAGGTACATTTATATATTTGGCCCTCTATTAGGATAGCATTTCTCAGCCCAGGGTTTATAGTGTATTTTCCGGGAAGAGGTCCATAGAGAATGTGGTAGTCAGCTCTAAGGTTGGCCCCAAAGCTCCTTGCCTCCTGATGCTCATGCTCTTTGTAATCCTCTTCTAAATTTTATTAAGATCGGTCTACAGACCAACAGAATACTCCAAAAGTGATGGTATGTCTCTTCTGATGCTAAGTCACAAGAAGCATCATGACTTTCTTTTCTGTATCCTTTATGGATTACTTGCTCTGAGGAGAGCCAACTGTCATGTCATGGTCAAACCTAAAAAAGGCTCATGTGGCTGGGATGGAGTTTTTCTGACGTGGCCTATAGGGGACTCCTTGAGGCTTTCTTCTAATGGCCATGTAAAATGAGCCATATTGAAAGCAGATCCTCCAGCCCCAATCAGACTTTCAGCTGGCAGCCACCCCCACAGAAAGCTTGACTACAACGTCATGAGATACCCTTAAGCCAGAATCATCCAGCTAATCTACTTCCAAATTCTTGACCGTTAGTAATTGCATGAGATAACATTGTTTTAACCTGCTAAACATTTAGGCAAATATTTATTATATAACAACAGATAATGAATGAAGACCATTATATTCTCAGAATGGCCCATGACCCAGAAAGGAATAAGAATCCTGGCAGGCAAAATGTTATAATTCTATTAGCATTTATCTCTGTGTATCATTAATTATTTGTTTGCCAGCCACCTCAGAACAACACAATTGCATTCATCATTACATCTTCAGTACCTACCACAGAGCTGGAAATACAATAGGTAGTTTTTTAAAAGATTTTTCTAATTAAAGGAAAGTTTACATTTTATCTGAAGCTTGATGCAAATGCTGGCTTATAGAAAAGCTTCAAGTCACTGGAAGGCCCTCTTAAGGGCTTTAGATGCTGTGGCTCACACACCAAGAAGGCTCAGAGAGTTCCAAAGTATCTGAAAACTTATCTTAGTAAAAGAGACATAGAAAAAAATTTGTAGATGCAAAACATCAGCATTAAAAGAGATGATGGCACTTTCTTTGTCTATCAACAGAATCTGGACCTACGTCTTCTATGATGTGAGAGAAGAAAAAAAATCCCACAGTCATTTTGAGGTGATTGGGTTATCAATGAAAAATGGCATTATAAACTAGATACATCCTCAGTCTACACTGTGTGTGTGTGTGTGTGTGTGTGTGTGTCTGGGAGGCAACTAGAAAAGTGTAATGTTTCTGTAAACCTCAATATCTGGCTTGAAGAAATTTTTATGGGAGTCTATCAAGGGCACACAGAACTTTTGCCTGGAGTTAACCAAAGTATGTATGGATTTTAAAAAAGTGTTCTTCATAATTGCCTATAACCAGTGATTAAGATATTTCATATCAATTCTAGTTTGGGATTTAAAAAGGATGGGCTTTACTATAAACACTATTACTTCTTTGTTTTTTGTGTTGTTTTGCAAGAGAAAGAACTCTTTTGTACAAAAAGACTGAGTGGCAACTTAGCAAGGGCAACTGTGTGCAGTAGGTTGTGCCTAAAGAAGAGCTAGAACTTCCAGGTCATTCAAAAATACAGAATCAAAAGGAATTAGAAGAAAAGAATAGGTTTATCAGAAGAGAGATGCCTCACGAACACCTTTGTCCATTTATAGTTTTTATTTAACAGTTGAATCAAAGGTTACAATTTTGTTGGGGAAAATTGGTAGAATTTGCTCATACTCTTGTTTTCTCACCATACTGGTGTTGCATGCAGGTTATTGAGACTGGTCACAATCAGCAAAAGTGAGTCTGTATTTTCAACATTTTGACATCTCTGGGGGTACGCGGGGCTGTTGAGGAATGGGAAAGCAAGATAAAAAACACCTTTTTAAAGATGTAAATCCTATACTTCCAGGACACTATACCTTCAGCCAGGACTGAGATTTCTCAAAATCTTGCTATTATGTTATCAGAAGAATTGCAAAGATTTTACTTTGTCAGTGGGGCATCTGTGATGGCATTCTTTCATTAGAACTTTGCCCTTATGCAGGACTAGTTTGCTTTACTGTTGTTTGTTTTGTTTTGTTCTTCTTTCTTTTGTTTGTGGGAAGAGTAGAGGGAGAGAGAGAATCCCAAACAGGCTTCACAGCTAGCTTGGAGCCCAACCGGGTTTCATCTCATGACCAGGAGATCATGACCTAAGCTGAAATCAAGAGTCATATGCTCAACCAACTAAGCCACCCAGGTGCCTCTGTTTGTTTGTTTTTCATGTGAAGTATGTGATTCACAAAATCTTATTGAGATGGATTCACATTTTCAAAAGGACCAGTACCCTTTTAACATCTCTACAATCTTCTATCCAAATTGTGATCTAGCTTACACTTAAACAGCTCGGAAGGCAGAAATTCACTGCCTTCAAAACATTGGCTCAGGAAGTTCTTATTTAAACTAAAACAGGTTTCTATAGCTTCCATTCAGTGGAACTGTAGCAGGCCAGTTCCTCTTCCAGAGAGGACAGATTATCTGGAAAGCTCTCACTCAACCCAAGTCCACCCCACTTTCATCCCATCACTGCCGGCTGCTCTTCTCTTTAGATTAAGTATGAAACTTCACTGGGTCCATGAATGGGCTTTTCCTTCCTGATTCAAGACCTTAGTGCATGCCCTTTTCCCAGCCCCAAATGTTCCTTCATCCTTTAGCCAATTAACTGTTAACTCACCCTCAGAGTTCAGTCTAACTGTTGCTTCTTCAAAGAACCACTGCCCACGGAGTCTCCACTTATGCTCTATGTAAGGCATGTTGTACATCTTCACTGCTCTCATCAGTAATTTTATATTTGTGCAACTCAGAGAAATGTCTGTATCCCCTTTAGATTCTATGCTTTGTAGGGCAGAGAACTCTGCGTCCCTAACACTGTCATAGTACCTAGTACATATTAGGTGTTCAAGAAATAGTTGTTGAAATAATGAGTGGAAACATTCCTTGTATGTCATGGACTTGATCATCTTAACAACCAAGGAGCAGGGTACCTGGGTGGCTCAATGGGTTAAAACCTCTGCCTTTGGCTCAGGTCATGATCCCAGGGTCCTGGGATCGAGCCCCACATCAGGCTCTCTACTCAGCAGGGAGCCTGCTTCCCCTTCTCTCTCTCTCTGCCTGCCTCTCTGCCTACTCGTAATCTCTGCCTGTCAAATAAATAAATAAAATCTTTAAAAAAAAAAAAAAAGAGCTTTACTCTTTAAGAGGAAAGAGTTTCCCAAGATTGCTTTGACCAGAAAACCATAGAATGGATCTTATATTCCTTACTTCAATATTATGATTATTTTAATGTGGCCCTAGATCTCTATTTGGTAGCCACAACACCCTGCATCTCCTTACTGAGCCATAGAAAGTCTTTTTCCTCCAGTGGTGCTGTTAGAACTTCACATGTACCCCTCCCCCTGTTTTTATTTTTGTTTTTTTAATTCAAGCCTAGGAACAGAGACCAACCAGACTGTAACCAAAAGCATGAAGGGCCTTGTCTCGTGTATGTACCAAATATTTCCCAAATTGTTTAGGAGCAACAAGAAGCTAGTTTTTGTCCCTCCCTCCAAGGTCTGATCAGAATATTAATTAGCTCTGCTAGAATTCTAACTACTTAAAAGCAGGTCCTTAGCCCTACAGAAGGTTTGAATACTACCAACTAACTGGCAAGAGGTACAACCTAGTTGAAACTCAGGTTTCAAAGTTGGCCCAAACCAGGATTTGGAAAAAACAAAATTTAGTGTCTAAAGGGGAAATCTAGGACTTACACCATTTTTGTTCTAGGTTTCCTGCCTCACTGGAAGTAAACAGGTCTCCAGATGGAAGACAAAAAGGGTACTGGAGCCCAGCATAATTGCTGGGGCCACAGAATTCCTCTTCAAACAAGGATGATCACCAGGGTGACCATATAACTAACATTTGAGAGTGCAAGGGAGAGACTTATTAAGAATAGTATGAAGACAGTGAGTGTCACGGGGGCTGTCTTAGGGTCAACCAATGTATGATCATCCTAGTGATGGCTTAATGCTCAGTCCCATGAGCTTCTGACACTGTTTAAGTGTCTCCTGCTTTATTTTTTCTCACCTGCAAAAAGGCACCAGATCATATTTACTTTATGAATAGTAAAAGATCGACACAGTATAGGTGCTCAAATTTAGTTATTATCGGTCATTCTATTCTCCTCCTAATCTCCCTAATACTGACTCAGAAACTGAGGGATTGGTCCTGGAAAGGGAGTCAAAAAGGCTCCAGCAGACATGGCACTGTGCTGTAGAGACAGAGAAAGGCAGGTCTACACAGGCAGAGATTTGTTTTAGCTTAGCTGTGTGTGGGCTGGGGTGTTGGCTTTCTGATTTCCATCAAATCCTAGAGCACAAGAAATTATCTCTTGCCTACTCTTGTGCCCAGTACTAACCAGTGAGGGCAGTACTCCTTGCAGGGAGGTATTTTTAACAACTAACACTAGAGGTCTAAAGCAATTAATGGAGCAGCTGTTTGATTTCTGAGCCAAGTACTCAGGAAAACCTGTATACGAGGAGAAAAGAAGAAGGCATGATTGGTCTGTAGATTTAGAAACCCAGGCCCCATCCCAGTGGAATACTCCCAGGCAATAACACTCAATTCTCCCAAACTCACACTTTATTTTCTTGCTCTATTGTTCTTCATTCTCTCTGGATATTTTTCTGAACCTTAGAATCTTGAAGGCAAGTTTCCAGGGAAGGGAAAGAAAACATAAAACACAGAAGAAAAGAAAATGGACCATGGTGATTTTTTTTTTATTCCCCCCTCTTTTTTTTTTTAGGTTTCCAGATAATTTGCCAACTTCAAAACACAGTGACATGCTAAAGATATATAAATCAGATGAAGAGGAGCCAACCAGTACAAAATTAGCATCTTCTTGGGAAGTTATTTACATTTTCCAGGACTCACTCCCAATTCCTCCTCACTCATTACTCATACAATGGAGCTGGTACTATAGGGCCCCGTGCAGTGGAGAGTATTGGTGATCAAGAAAGTTAAATTCACATCCACAGCTCCTCTAGAGGAAAGTGGAGGTATTTCCCCTTCAGCCCTGGGGAGGTGGAAGAGGAGACAAAACACTGGAAAACTGATTTGCCCCTTTCTCTTCTCTGTCTCTTGTGGTAAGAAGAGGGACGACATGGTGATGAAGAGTTGACTCTTGAGCTAGACTGATGGGCTCTGATCTCTGCTCTGCCCTCGTGGCTGTGTGACCTAGAACATATTATTTCACCTCTTGATACCTCTTATCTATAAGGTGGAAATAATTCAACCTCATAAGATATTTTGAGGATGAGATGACTTAAAGCATGTAAAGTTTTTAGGGTCTGGCTCAGAAAGTATTCTATGAGTATGGTCTATTATGACAATGATGATGATGGTGATGATGATGGAAATCCTCTTCTCTCCCCTTATCCTCACTTCAGGTGCATTAAGAGCCCATGTCCTTTCTTATAGGATTCAGTGTGTCCTACCACTGATTCATTCACTCAATAAGTAAACTTGTGCTTTATTATCTCTCTTTGTCTAGTGTCTAGCATAGTGTCTTGGATATGGCATTTCTTAAATGTTTATTGAACTGAACTATTGTATATCCTTATGTACAGTATAGAACAATGCACACTTGGGGTTCCAGTTTGGCAGGATCTTAAGTTTACTTAAGATATATAAATGAAAAAAGGAAACTCAATACAGTGCAAACTCTAACTACATGAGAGGCACTGTGTCATTTTTATTTTTTCAGTTTGATTTCTGTTATGTCCTGTTCTAGTTTAGTGGATTTGATTTTATCACCACAATAGGCTGTTTTTAGGCACTCTCCCTGATTGCTGCTATGCTTATTTGCATATATTGAGTTTCATGGTCCTCATCTATAGAAATGCAAAGCTTGATTAATCCTCCAATGTTTGGTTCAGAAAGACATTGACTTTTCCTGTGAGCTAGAGGGCAAAAAATCCAATAGTGGCTAAGTTACAAGGAAGATTTAGACCCCTAAAAAGCAATCTAACATGGTAGAAGTAGTCTAACTTCATGAGCTTCATGAAACCAGTGACTGTTACTTGAACTTGCCTTAAAAAAGAAAAGAGAAAGGAAAATAGAAAAACAAAACAAAACAAAGAGAGAGAGAGAGGAGCAAAACTCACAGAGAACCTGAATGACCTTCATTTAAGAATTCAATACTCTGTCTCTTGGGGTTGATATAAAAATTACCTTGGGTGGAGTCATTACCTTCCTAAAATCATTAAATCGAGTGTTAACTAATCTCAAAAGTTGGTGCCTTTTACAAGGTTGTATTCAAGTTCTGTATGGGTAGCTCACACACTGCTTTCAGCCCTCTGAACAAAGATTTTATCCACAGACCTGGCAAATGGGGATCCGGAGCCCCACACAGTGACATCATTGTGCCGGAGCCCTTCCTTGGGTTAGGGTTGGAGGATGGGTATTGAGAGCCGGTAGATAAAGGGGAGGGGGAGCAATTGCAGCAAAAGAGGACTTTCAACTTGCTGATCTAGTCTGGATTACATGAAGATGGGGAAATTCATTAATAGGTAGGGCACATCAGAATGAGCCATTCATCCATAAAATCCAAACATATGCTAAGAGCTTGCCTTTCCATCTGTACCTCACGGATTTGGTTTTAATATGGTGCTCCATTTTGAAGGATTTGCTCAAATCAGCAGTTCAAAAATGATTCACCAGGGAAAAGCTTGGATGAGGAGTTCCCGTTCATGTTTTATTAATGGAATTTGCCAACACTCTCATAAAAAAGGAAAAAGACTCGCATGACAAAATAACCTCTTATTTCTCAGATTACTTTTATGATTGTTATTTTGGTTTTTATTTTAGGCTGCTTGAGGTTTTTTTTTTTTTCATTTTGAATGCAATCTTAATAGAATTCATCATTTTTGTCTGCTGACTAAACTCTACCAGGAGGCATCATCTGGTGGTTGTCCTCTGTGCCTCTAATTGCTTAATTAACATTCAAATCCAAGGTTTTAGGAAAGGGCTGGTATTATTATAAGTTATGAGACAGTTAATTGCTGCCATGACACCTTTGAAGCTGTCATAGAGTATCTATAAAGAGATTTGTGGGAGATGGGTCTAGCTTGAGATAAAATGAAAAATCACAGATTTTTAAAAATCATGTGAATAATAACTCACAGATTAGTATTCTCCTTCTAGAAAAAGAATGCCTAACCATGAAATTTATAAATCAGTGCTGTTTATTCAATCTGATAAATGAATAGCTTTCTAAAAATATCTGTGGATTTTAAAATTATTTTATGTTCTTTTCAAGCAATATTTATACCAGATGGTTTGGTGCCAGTATATTTCATTTGATTTATGAATTTCAGAGAATTTCATAAATAACTGGTCCACTTGACAAAAATACCAAACAAGAGGACTCAATGAGGCATATGTAGAGTATATGCCCCACAACCAAGTACAACTTCTTTGATCTGTGTATGTAAAATATTTTGTCTGGAAAATATTACCTCCTAAAAACAACTACAGTTGCCTCTAACTCTTATAGAAATAATTTAATTTTTAACATAGTCTTTTAAATTTTGCAATTGGAAAAGAGAGGCAACAACTTATGGAAGTGTTTACACAAATTCAAATCAGAAAAAAGGTGTTTATGAGAAAAATACAAGTCAATAAAGGAAAAATCAAGATTACGATGCATAGATGAATAAAGAGAAGACACAGATAATTCAAAAAGGTGGAAATATTAAAAAAGAAAGTATAAACACCCTTAATACACAAATAATCAAAAATGCAAATTGAGAGGCACCTGGGTGGCTTAGTCGGTTAAGCATCTGCATTAAGCTCAGGTCATGACCCTGGGGTCCTGGGACCCAGCTCCACTTTGAAAGCTCCCAGATCAGCGGGGCATCTGCTTCTCCCTCTTCCTCTGCCCCTTCCCCTACTCCTGTTCTCCCTCTCTTGAATGTGTTCTCTCTCTCTTTCTCAATAAATAAATAAAATCTTTAAAAAACTGCAAATTCAAAAACAAAACAAGGTACTTTACATCCATTAACTTAGCAAAGAATAGTAATATTTAATGCCACAAAATTGTGGAAAACCTGCACATTCACAACTGGTCATAGAATAAATTAATATGACATATGTAAAAAATAATTCATCAATATCAATCAAGAACTATAAAATATTTTATAAAATTAAGCAGACTAATCTTGTGTTAATTTTTCCAATGAAATTTTTCAAAGGAAATAAAATACGCAGAAACATGCTTAGTTTGGTATTATCCATCAATCCAAAGAAATTGGAGACAATGTTAACATCTAAAACCAGGAAAAGTCACTTTTGTCAGCCAAAAAGGATAATAATTATTAACAACTTTTAATAATAGTATTTATAATGTAACATTAGGTGAAGAGTGGGATATGAAATTACATGGATGCCAATATAAGAAAATATGCATGATGAAAGAGCACAGAAATAGGGAAGTGCTTTCTGTGTTAGAGTAGAGGATTAAGGACAGTATTGAAGAGAAAACATGCTACTGGAGAGGAAATAGATCAAGGTGGTGCTGGTGTTTGTTAGCTGCGCTATCTTAAAAAATTGTAATTTCTCTGAGTCTCATTTTTCTCTATTGCAAAATGAGGTTACCCCTACTTCATAAAGTTGTCGGTGTTGAATGACATAATGCTTGAACAGTGTTTAATGGATTCTCCAAAACCAAAAACTATCATCATATTATTCATGGCAGTCCTGGTACCAAACTATACGTAAAAATCTAGTAAGAACACTAGTGAATCATTAAAGGATCTTCTTCTTTACTTTAAATGCTTTGGCTAGACACTATTATAAGTGCAGTTGTATCAAAAGCTCTGGTGATGACCCAGAATGGAAATACACACACACACACACACACACACAGACAAACGCACTCCTGTTCGATCCTGAGAGGTACTTATTAATATATCCCTCTTTGTGTCAGACTGAGAAACTCACCGAAGATATTAACCATTGGCAACAATTACGACTGTACATTTGCTGAATGCTTATGACATGTTATGAACTATCTAATCATTTCATAGCCGTTAAGTCACATAAAACTCAGAATAACTCCATGATATAAATACTATTTTTATTCTAACTTCAGAAAAGAAATAGAGAAAAATAGAAATTAAGCACCTTAAGAAAGAAAGAAAGAAAGATAGATAGAAAGAACCTTCTCTCAGGTTTTACCACTCTAGGCAGTTTACCAGAGCTAGAATTTAAATCAAGCCACTGATTCCATTAACCCAGAGAGAACTGATATTCAACAAGGAATCTGAATCATAGCACATTTTTTGATAGCTACAAATATAGTACCTTTCTTTGCATAAAAAGCAATTTTAAAAGTGGGTGGTTTATGAATGGCCAAGAAAAATGTTTTTTGCTTAGTGTTTTCTTCTTCCTGGGATGCAGAGTTTGTAGAAAGCCACTTCATTACTTTAAAGGAAGTTACAAGCATCTCCCAGGTGAAATGACCTCCATCTGTTTATCAGAAAGATCACCCAATTTTGTAATGATTAATTATGGAACTTAATGACTAAAATTTTAAAAAGCAGGAACAAATTGGCCAGTGTAATGTCCTTGCTACCATGTCTTCAAGGAGACAGATGCTCAGAATATAAACATTAGGTGAGAAGGTGATCATTTGACCAAAAACAAAACTCTGTAAACTCACAATGGTCCTTAACATCTTTTGGAGCACTGGTGCTGTTAAACATTGTTGAAAGCTACGGAATTTTTCACAAGAAAAATGGGCATTTGTACCTCATTCACGATTTTATATCTAATTTCAAACGATTCAGAACCCCTCTTGAAGAGCCGCTGTATCCCAGGATCAGAACCCTAGGCAAAGGGATGACAGATGCTGGGTTGGTGATAGTTTAGATAGATTGCTTATCACAGGGAAGGCCTGATAAAAGAGTATTTTAGCAGAAAACTGAAGAAGGTAAGAGAGAGAGCTGTGTAGATATTGAGGGAAAGTTTCCTAGGGAAAAGAAATGGCAAGAGCAAATACCTTGGAGTGGGAACTTGTATGGCTTTTGTTAACATTGCGTTCATGTTAGTAGCATCAATAATTACTTACACTTACACTTACACTCTCCTGAGTGTTAGGTCCCAGCTGAGCATATATTTAAAATAGTCTTTCCTTTTGATACACTCAAAATATACAATTGAAATCCTTCACTTGCACTCCGTCTGTTAACATCCCATCAGTCGAGGCCAAGTCTAAGGGCAGGGATTTGCACCTTGTCCTCAGTGGGAGACTACTACAAAGATATACATCTCAGGGTTTGGATGAAGGGAGGACTTGGCAATTGAGAACTGGCAATCTATCAACATAATAAAACATAATCCAATGGTTCTCGAAACATAGTATACATTCTAATGGTGGTATGAGAAGTGATTTTTTTTTTTTAAGATTTTATTTATTTATCAGAGAGAGAGGGGAAGAGAGCGAGCACAGGCAGACAGAATGGCAGGCAGAGGCAGAGGGAGAAGCAGGCTCCCTGCTGAGCAAGGAGTCCGATGTGGGACTCGATCCCAGGACGCTGGGATCATGACCTGAGCCGAAGGGAGCTGCTTAACCAACTGAGCCACCCAGGCGTCCCTGAGAAGTGATTTTTGAATCAAATATCATTTATTGAAACAAAAAACATTGAAACAAAAACATTTATTTAGTAGTGTATATTTGTTTTTGTGCGTTGAATAATACCATAGGTTCCTGGACTTTTTAAAATTTCCTTTTAGGAGTATTATTGAATTAATTTGTGATGTTGAATTAAGTAAAAATAGTGAGTCAATATAATGTAAATTATATAGTTAATAATGGTATAAATGGCAGAGAAGGAAGGGAATTGTCATCCAGATGGAAAAAGCAGCATGGACAATGGTCCAAAGGGGTAAAAGTAAGTTATATGGAGTATAATAATATATCTCATCGGTGGGATACCCAATGGTCGCTGCCCTAGGCTAGATGCCTGCATAATGGCTCTAATCTTCTGGGTGATTAGTGTACTTCAGCGCTTGCCCTGGCACCATACACAAAGGGTAGCAAATAATAGGCCCATAGCAGGTATCTTTGGCTGACAGAATTACTCATAAACTCTTTCAGAGACTTTATATAATTTCTTAATCCAAAACCCATGTCTCCTAAAATCAAGTCTTATTTTCAGTATTCTTACTCCTTGGAAGGAAACATTTTACCTTTTTTAAGGCTGTCTTGATTTGCTGAGCTCTCTGATTTCCAAATGACTAACTTCACTCAGGGCTATGAAAGTTGAATATACACAGACAAAACAAGCCCAGATTCACAGCCTGAGAGAAATATTTATAAACTAAGATACGGGGAACTATATTCAGAAAAATAAATGGAAACTCTTCCCTTAAGCCTAAGCCTGAGGAAGAGCTACCATCTGCCTCTCTTGGCCCAAGAGCCTGTGTTTGAATCATGCTGCTGATTTCCCTCAGAAAAACCAGTCAAAACAAGGTTTTCAAGGCAACTGCTCTTTTAAGTAGAGCTTTCTTTAGTGTGGCTCTGATAGACATATTGTATGCATTAGAGTTCCAAAACCACTCCCTCTCTAGTGACCACCATAGAAGTAAATAGTATCATCAGTCACTCAAATGCTCAGAACAAAAACCTTGGACTTGACTCTTCTTTATTGTCACACTTCACATTCAGTCCATCAGGAAATACTGTAAGTCAATGTACAAGTTATATCTGAAATCCTATCCCTTTTCATCTCTACTACTTTTTTCCAAGCCACCATCGTCACTCACCCACACTGGAGTAAGAGCTATCCTACAAACTCCCTCCTTCCATACTTGCCACGTGTCATTTATTTTCTACATTGCATCTATGGGAGTCCTAAGATGAAGATGATATCATGTCACTCCTTCCCAAAACTCTTCAGTGGCTTCCACTATGATTAGTTTGACTATCAATGTCTCTCTATGACTCAAATAAACAAAATAATGGGCTGTGTCAAAGGGACATGAGAACCCATTGAAAGAGCTCCCAATGGCTATACTGGAACAAGATGAGTAATGATAAATAATGTAGTATTAGATTATAACCCAAAGTATAAAACCAGTACCCATGAGTCCACATTGACATGAATGCACGATTGATTGAATGAATAAATGAACAAATAATAAATAGAGAAGAATAGACAAATTTCCTGTGAAGAGGGATTTCAAATAGGTTATGTAGATATTTTTTTAAAAGATTTCTTTTACTTATTTGAGAGAGAGAGTGATTCAGAGACCGAGTGGGAGGAGGAGCAGGGGGAGAAACGGACTTTCTATGGAGCAGGGACCCCTACTCGGCACCTGATCCCAGGACTCTGGGATCATGACCTGAGTCGAAGACAGCCACTGAACTGACGGGAGCCACCTGGGTGCCCTAGGCTATGTAGATATCATCTCCTCAAGGAGATGGAGCATAACTCCCTACTCCTTATCAGTATCAATTGAGATACTGATACTGATGCCCTTCTAAAAAATAAAAAAGAGTACTGTATGAAAATAGGGGGAGGGTGCATAGCTATGGAAATTTGGCAAAACTACCTCGGTCAGGGGAAAGATTAGCAAAATCAGTAATAAGTTATGTTAATAACATGTACCCCTGATATGATGATGAGAGTGGTACTTCACTTCTGTGGTTTTCCACTCAAGAATCAATAACCTCAGTCTACACAAAGCAAACCTAGATTGGGGGACATTCTATAAAATACGTGACCAGTACTTCTCTAAATTCTTAATATCATCAAAAGCAGAGTAAGTCTAAGAAACGGTCATGGTCCAAGAGGATCCCAAGGAGACATAATACCTAAATATAATGTAGTATCTCGAATAAGATTCTGAGACAGAAGAAATGATTGTTATGTAAAAAGTAAGGAAATCTGAATAAAGTAGTTAGTAATAATCTATTAACATTGGTGTATTACTTACAACAAACACCCACACTAATGTGAGATGTTAGTAATAGGGAAACTAGGTGTGGGGTATATGGGAAAGTACGCATACTACTTTCCATCTTTTCTAGAATTCTAAAGCCCCTGTAAAAAAAAAACGATTTTAAAAATTCATCATGGTTGCAAGACATTGCATAACGTGACCCCCTGATTACCAGTTTCTATCTTACCTCCTTATGGTGTATCTTTTGTTAACTCACTTCAGCTACAATGACATTCTTGATATTCCTTGAGCCCATACGAACAGGGCTAACTGTTCTCTTTGCCTCCGATGCTCCTCCCCGAAATATTCACAGAGCTGACTTTGTTGCATCCCCCTGTCTTGCTTTAAATGTCACCTTTATAGGGAGTATTTACCTAACCACCTTTTATAAAATTGCATCTGCTGTCATTCTTCCCCTGTTTTATTTTTCCTCACAACACTGAATTTATGTTCATATATTTCATGTGATTTGTTTATTCACTGTTGTTTTCCCTCACTAAAATACAAGTTCCATGAAGGCAGAGGCATGTGTGTTTTGCTCACATTATATTTATTTCCCGTGCCAAGAAAAGTGCCTGGTGCGTAATAGATGAGCCACAAAATAGTTGTTAAATAAGTGAATGCATGAATGCAAGTGTTTCGTCTAAGGCTGTATCATGTGAGATACATAATTTCCAAATTTCTGTTCTAAGCCAGATGCTTAGAACAAAAAGTTAGCTCTTAGGGTCCTATGACCTCTGTTAAACACGGCATAGCTGTTATTTCATTGGAGTCTGTGTCTTATGGTTCTACTTGATAAATAAGATCCCTGGGACCCATGGATGAACCGTTACTTGTTTCAGGCCATGCGGTGAGTTCTCTAGACTCCTAAACCGAGGGTCTTTCTACTAGACGCCATAGAGGTGGGTGGTGTGCCCCTCCCACGCTCGATTATACGCACCCCCACACACATCATTTTTAATTCAGTAAGGTAATTTGGACACTGAGTTGTCTGAGTGAATTTTCCCTTCCCCCTTAGGGTATCCTAAGTGAGAAGATCGAGCTGGTCTCTTAGAAGAAAAGAAATCAGTGTGAAATCAACTCTTCTTGGCATGGCACCTGGTTCACAAAGGGTAACAGTTCTGCAGAGGTCCAAGCTCCTTGCCATCCAGCTTTTGGGACTGAGCTGCGGACTTCAGAGGATGCAGTCTTATGAATATAATCCATCACTATAATGAGTCTCTAAAACAGCAGGTCAGGATGTTCATAAATTTGTTCACTCATCAGATATTTCCAAATGCCCATTATGCACCAAGCACTGTGCGGGGTGTTGGGGAAGTGGCAGGAGTGATCAGGCACATCTGAGTCTTCCAGAAATTTACAATCTGTGGAGATACAAATTATCGGAAAAAGGAATTAACAGCAGCAAGGAAATAAAATAAGAGGCACCCGAAGGAGGTTTTTGTGAGCCAAGGAATGAATAATCAGAGATCTGGGAGTTGGAGTTGATTACAGAGAGGAAAAGCCAGAGGCATAATGGGGAGATGGGAAGAAACTACAAAATCATCTGAAATGAACATTTTTCAATGTGTGTGCTAATGTATAGTTTACATTTATGACCATTGTTGTCTTATTTGCATGCACATACTCTAATCCCTGGAAGCTTTTTATTGAAAAATAACTTCTTACTCTCTCTATGGGAAGAAGACAATGAACTCCACTCCTGTCAAAAATAAAATGATTGCAAAGTATAGGATACCTTCAGCAATACACATTGTATTTCTATTTAAACGGAGGTGTTCTACTCTTAAAGCCATGTAGTTATTCTCTTCCAGGTAATTTCTGGGTGGGGAGGAGCCAAGTTCTTGAGTGAATTCTAGCTTTTACATGAAACATTGCCTTAAGCATATTTTAAAACCCACAACTGGTGGCACATTTTTCGAAATAACAGTCACGATAGCTTAATCCTCCTGTATCTCCAAATCCCTCAGCCTATCTCCTTCCACCACTAGAGTGCACCAAAATATTTACTACAGGCATGGAGAGCTCAACGACTGTGGCTCAGCTATAGATTCTTATCCTTTCTTGCTATTTGACAATTCTATCACATAAACATTTACATATCGGTGAGAGATTACACATAGACCAGGACCCCTAGCTGATGGGAAAAAGAAAAAAAAAAACAGTTGTTTGAATCAAACAGGGATTATGACTTCATTCAGTGGCCAAAATTGTAATGAATCGCTCTTCTTGGTGTCTGAATTTTGAATTATAACTTTGTGCTGGAAGTGCAGAAGGGAGTCTGTTTGGCAAATGTAATAGAACAGCTTGAAATACATGCAATCCTGGTATGAAATTTCGCAAAAGATCCTTTTGACAGGTCGGTGAGCCAACAGTGTTCTGCAAATTCCTAGAACACTTTAGAGAATATACAATTCAAAAAATCCAGGCAATTATCAATATATTTTCAGGGTTTTCGGCCCACAAATATTTTCTTAACACTTACTATGTGCCGGGCACTGGATAGAGTGGGTTCTAGGGTGGAACTCATATCAAGGATGGCAGAGATTATAAATTTAGCATTCTGATTGAAGGTTCCAAAATATCCCAACTCCAAGAGTATTTTTGTTCTGTAATAATTTTTCATAGAATGCTTGCCTTCACCTTAAATTTCCTTATTAGAGAGTCACTATATTTAGAGTAAAGGATATATTAGTTTTTTTTTTTAAGATTTTATTTATTTATTTGACAGAGAGAGATCACAGTAGACAGAGAGGCAGGCAGAGAGAGAGAGAGGGAAGCAGGCTCCCTGCTGAGCAGGGAGCCCGATGCGGGACTCGATCCCAAGACCCTGAGATCATGACCTGAGCCAAAGGCAGCAGCTTAACCCACTGAGCCACCCAGGTGCCCAAGGATACATTAGTTAAAAAGGAAAATTTACCCAAGAAATATAACCCACAGAGCTACTGATGACAATACTGGTGGTGACGGTATGATGATGATGATGATGATGCTAGCCACTAAGATTTATTCAGGCTTAACACAGTAGAAATTTTTCTAGAGTCTATACATGTATTAATTTATTTACATAAGGTAGTTGCCAGCATCATTCTTATGGTTTTATAGATGACATATCTGAACTATAGATAGGTTAGATACTTTGCAGAAGGTGACACAACTACAAAAACCAGATAAACTCTGGCAGTCTAGATTCAAAACCATACTTTTAACCACTACTCTATGTGATGGCAATCCCCAAATTTATATCTCTAGACTATGTATTTCCTCTAAGTTGAAGATGTGTATATATAACTGTTAACTTGACATTTTCTCTCAGATATCTCAAAGGCACCTCGGTGATAATATGTCTCAAATTGATCTCTTTTATTTCCACAACCATTCCTCAGGGACCACATAGATATACCTCAAAATAAATATTCTGTTTCCTCCATAACATTATCACCTCTCTCATTTCAGTCAAAGTTACCATTCTGAGACATGACCATAAGAAACATGCCTGACTCTTTTTGGTTTCTCACCCCCTCATGTCCAAAATACCTATAGGATCTATTAGTTTTACATCCAAAATATAAACCAAATCTGTCCACTTTCCCCAGCTTATTCCGGGCCACCTGTATCACTCCCCACCATAGTATCTCCTGTCTTGGGTCTGTGTTTCCTCTCCCTATCTCTCCACCTGCCAGATCCAGTTTCTACCATGGGAAGCATTGTGAACTTTTAGAAACATAAGTTAGAAATATCCCACCCTTCTGTAAAAACTTTTGATGTTTTCACATTGTACTTAAATATAAATTCATTATTATAACACAAAAGTTCTGTATCTTCTCTTCCTTTGCTCTCTAATATCCCTCTAAGACCCTCCAACCCCTTGCTCACAGTGTTCAAGGTAGAAAGCTGTTCTGCGGATTCCTGGAGGATGCTAAATTTATACTCGTACAGGATGTATGTGTTTTCCCCTCGGGTTACGTGTGATTTTCTAGCTCCTCACAAAGTTAGCTTCTTCTCATCTTTCAGGTCTCAGCTTAAGCCTTGCCTTCTTTTAGCTATCCTCCTACCTAGAATTCCTAAAATAGTCTGCATCCATTATTCCCTACGCCAGCACTCACTTCTGTACCTCATAGGACTGATCCTAATTTATAATCATTTAGTTTATTATTTTGCGTACATATTTATTTTATTTCTACTATGTCATGAACATTCCATTAGGTCAGGGAACTTATATTTCTTATTCTCCATTGCATCTTCAGTGCTTAACCATGAATCTGGTTTCCAGGGCACAATCAATAAGTAACTACTGAATATTCTGTTTATAAGGAATGCATCTAAAAATTAAGGATACGAAATGACTAAGATTTCAAAGATAATAAAAGATATACTAGGCAGAAACGAACCAAAAGAGTTTAAGTAATTTTTAACAACAATTGAGTAATTGCTAACAAAAAAGGAAATTCACAGACTTTCATCGAAAATAATGTATAACCCACAATAATGACTGATTAAAGGATAAAACGTGAGCATGCTCAACAGATGAAGAAAAAGCCTTTGATAAAATTGAGTGCCCATTTATGATAAAGACTGTTAGCAGACAAGGAATAGAAAGTAATTTCCTTAATCTGATAAAGGGCATGTTCAATAAATTTTCAGCAAACATCATTTTTAATAATGAACAGTTAGAAGTTTTCTTTTTAAATTTACATATAAAACAAGTTTGTTCACTATCGCTGTCCTAGACCAATTGAAAAAAAAATAGAAAAAAAAATACAGGTTTTAAAAATGGAAAGAAAAAACTTGTCATTAGTCACAAATAATGAGTATTTACTTCATAAGTAAGTCAAAAGATCCCACATTAAACACTTGGAATTCATAGGGGTCAAGGAAGCTGTCCATCAAGTGAATATACCAAGATCAATTTCGTTTCTATACAAAGAATGTGTATGGTTACTTAGAGCTTCTCTTAATGTGATTTGACCTATTAAAATGCCATTCTTTTCTCTTTTTACACAACTGACTAAAAGTCAGAAGGCTATTTAAGTTCTTGTGCTGTTCTCATCTGAGTCAAAGAAAAAGGCTTTGGATTATAGGGTCATTAATTTTTGTTAAGGAAATAGCTAATGTAAAGGAGAATAATTATATTTCCTAAAGATGGATGTGCTCTGAAAAAGGAAAATGAGAGCTCAATGCCATTATATTTAATTTCCCTGATTCTCCTTAGCCTACAAATAACCAAGATTTTAAATGTTAATACTTTCTAGGATTATAAAACTTGCATAAGAACTTATCAAGACAGGAAGACTAGGTAAAAGAAATGCAGACTAAATCATTGGAACTCACAGGCAAAAATTTGTTTTGAAACTTCTCAACACAAATCTTTTTCTCAACTTTGCAACCCAAAATTATTTTTGGAAACATTTCTGGAAGACTTAGAACACATAATCATTCCTGTCTTCTCAGATACAACACCAAGGACACAACCCATGAAAGAAATAATTGATAGGGTGGACCTCATTAAAATTAAAAAGTTTTGCTCGGCAAAGGATGATTTCAAGAGAATGAGAAGACAAGCTCCAAACTAGGAGAAGACATTTCCAAAGGCCACTTGTGATGACTGTTAACACAAAATGTACCAAGAACTCTTGAAACTCAACTTTAAGAAAACAAAGGACTGGGTTTTAAAATGGGCCAACAAATCCATGTCTTAACAGACATTTCACCCAATGTGAAAGAATATATACATATGGCCAATAAACCAATGAAAAAAATTCTTTATATTGTGTGTCGTTAGAGAAATGCAAACTAAAACAACAAATGATATACTACCGCACACCTATTAAACTGGCCAAAATCTGGAACACTGGCAACACCAAATTCTCACAAGGATGTGGAACAAGAGGAACTCTCATACACTGCCAATAAGAATGCAAAATGGTACAGCCACTTTGTTTCTTCTTTTCTTTAAATTAACATATAATGTATTATTTGTCCCAGGGGTACAGGTCTGTGAATCATCAAGCCTACACATTTCACAGCACTCACTATAGCACATACCCTCCCCAGTATCCATAAAACAGCCATCCCATCCTTACCCCCCACAATCCCCAGCAACCCTCAGTTTGTTTCCTGAGATTAACAGTCTCTTATGGTTTGTCTCCCTCCCAATCCCATCTTATTTTATTTTTTTCTTCCCTACCCCCCAGAGCCCCCGCCCTGCCTTTCAAATTCCTCATATCAGAGAGATCATATGATAATTGTCTTTCTCTGACTCATTTCACTCAGCGTAATACCCTCTAGTTCCATCCATGTCGTTGCAAATGGCAAGATTTCTTTCTTTTCTTTTCTTTCTATCTTTCTTTTTCTTTCTTTTCTTTTTTTCTTTTTTTTTTTTTTGATGACTGCCACTTCATTTCTTAAAAACTTAACATACTCTTACCATATGATCCTGCAGTTTCACTTCTTGGTACTAACCCAGAGGGGTAGAAAACTTACTTTCACACAAAAATCTGCACACACAAAAAATCTGTTCATGCGAAAATTTGGCTTTATTCATAATTGCCAAAACTTGGAAGCAATCAAAATGTCTTTCAGTAGGTGAATGGAAAAATAAACTGTGCTACACCTAGACAAAGAAATATTATCCCGTGCTAAAAGGAAATGAGCTATCAAGCCATGGAAAACCATGCAGGAACCTTAGGTGCATATTATTAAGTGAAAGAAGCCAATCTGAAAGGTTACACACTGTAGAATTCCAACTATATGACGTTCTGGAAAAGGCAGAGCTATGGAGGCAATAAATAGATCAGTAGTTGTATCAGGGCTAGATGGGGGAGAGGAATGAATAGGCAGAGTACAGAGGATTTGGGGGGCAGTGAAGACACTCTGTATGATGTTTAAAATGATGGACATTTATCATTATATATTTGTCCAAACCCAAGGAACATACAACATCAAGAGTTGAACACTAAGTTAAACTATGTACTTCAAGGGATTATGTCAACATAGGTTCATCTTTGGTAAACTGTACCAGGAGAAAGGGAGTGAACCTGATCTGGGGAGATAGTTAAGCCAGTTCAGAAGCTATTGTGAGTTGAATTGTGTCCCCCAAAACAATGTGTTCAAGTCTTAACACCTGGTACTTGTTAATGTGAACTTATTTGGTATTAAGATCTTTGAGATACAATCAAGTTAGAATGAGGTCATACTGGCTTAGTTTGGGCTCTAATCCAATGAATAGTGTCCTTTGAAAATGAAAAAAATATATACAAGACATGGACAAGGAAAAATATCATGTGACTACATAGGCAGAGATTAGAGTGATGTGTTTACAAGCCAAGGAATGCCAAGGATTGCTGGCAACCACCAGAAGCTAAGAAAAGATAATGAAGGATCATTCCTACAGCCTTTAGAGAGATCATGGCCCAGCCAACACCTTGAGTTCAGACTTCCAGCTTCCAGAACTGTGAAACAATAAATTTCTGTTATTCTCAGCCATTTCATGGTAATTTTTTAACATCAGCCATAGGAAACTAATACAGAAGCAATTACAGTGTTATGCATTGCGTGTCCTCCTTGATTTATAATATATTAAAGCCTTAATGCACAGTACTTCACAATGTGACTGTCTTTGGAGATAGGACCTGAAAAGAGGTTATTAAATTAAAGTGAGGCCGTTAGGGTGGTCCCTAATTCAATATTCCCGGTGCCCTTATTAGAGGAAATTTGGACACAAAAAGAGACACCAGAGGTATGTGTACACATGGAGGAAAGATCATGTAAGGATACAGTGAAAAGGCAGCCATCTGCCAGCTGAGGAAAGAAGCCTCAGGAGAAACCAAACTTGCAGGCCCCATGATCTTGAACTTCTAGCCTCCAGGACTGCAAACAAATAAATTTGCACAGTTTAAGTCTTCCAGTCTGTGGTAGTTTGTTATGGCATCCCTAGAAAACTGGCATTCTTATGGTATACAAGCCATACAAGTAAAAAGTTATGATGACTTTGCCCACAGGGTTGAGACTTAGTCATGGAGACAGAGACAGTGTGGTGAGTCATTCAGTGTGCTGAGAAGGAGGGTGAGGAAAGGAGAGATCAAAGATGAATCCACAAATTCTGATTTGGACCGTTGGGTTGCTGGTGGTGCTTTTCTCTAAGAGAGAGAGGAGGAAGAATGAATAGGAGGCAAGAGGAAGATACAGGCTTCATGGTTAGGCACCCTGTGGGTCTGAATTGTCCTGGCTGAGTGAAGATAGAGGTCTGGAGGGGGAAAGAGAGATCATGTCTAGAATTACAGATAGAAGAGTCATTATATAGGAAGAGGATGGGATCACCTGAAGAGAAAGGAAAGAAGGCGGCTGAGGATCTGAGGCCCATGAGATTAATGAAACAGGTTAAGGCAGCGAAGACCATGAAAGTGGCTGTCAAGTGATGGGGGAATAAGTTGGGGGCCCAGGAAGAGAAAGAATCTGTCAGATCTGGCAGTCAAGGAACTACTGGTACTCTCTACCTGAATATTTTTGTTTGAGGGGTAGTGGCAATTGGGAGACTCCAGGCAGGTAGGTTGTGGAGTACGTGACAGACTAAGTCATCAAGAGATGACTTAATTTTTGTTAAGGTTGGAGACGATTAATACGTTCAAGTGTTGCTATAAAGGAGTCAGCGGAGAAGAGAAAAAGGAGGAAAATAAGTAGTAGGGAAACACCTGCAGAAGATGACAAGATGACAAGCTTTGAAATCATGAAGTCAGCTGAAGAAATTAGCCTCACATAGAAGGAGTAACTAGTCTACTGGGAGGGCAAAAATGGAAGTAAGAATGGGGCACAAGCCGGTGTTGTCGGGGGAATAGAAATAAATCAGTGGATGAGGTTGCAGAAAACTGCGAGTTTCTATTTTTGTTGTGAAATGGAAGAGCGTGTGGTACCTCAGAGGTGCTGGACAAAGGGAGGGAGAAGATGGAGAAACAGAATTTGGAAAGAGCTGAAAGAGTTTCCGTAATTTCTGTGAAGAAAGGGATGGAGTGCTGCCCACCCGCAGATGGGAAACTAGCGGGGCTGTGGGAAGCATTGATGGTTGCAGCCCCCAAACTCCTCCAACTGTGTAACTCTTCTCTCCGGCAGTGCTCAGTGGTTCAGGACTAGAGGCTGTGAAGACAGACTATTGTGGGAAATTAATGGATCCAAACGGATACTTCATTTATTAAACACCTAGTTAGTGCAGGGCAGAGAGTTAGGGGCTGGGGATACAAAGGAAAATGAGGCATGGTCCCAACCCCAAGTACTTTATGATCCCTGAAATATTTGCTGTGAAGCCATCGGAGTAAATCAGGCACTCATAAAACTTTAAAAAATTCAAAATATGCGGGTACAAGAAAGGAACAGATATGTAACTATGAGCCTCCAAAAGGGGAGACATTAAAGAAGAGTTTCTCTGGCATGAGTCTATGTGTTTGATATGAATATTACCATTTCCCCGGTGAGGAAACATGCTCAGAAAGGAACACAATTTAGAATAAAGGACTTCTTCATGGGGTGGTTGGTATTTAGAACAGGCTTTGGGGGACACCTGGGTGGTTCAGTGGGTTAAGCTTCTGCCTTCAGCTCAGGTGATGATCCCAGGGTCCTGGGATCAAGTCCTGCACTGAGCTCCTTGCTCAGCTGGGAATCTGCTTCTCCCTGTCCTTCTGCCCCTCCCCCTGCTTGCATGCTCTCTCTCTCTCTCTCTCTGACAAATAAATAAAATCTTAAAAAAAAAAAAAAGACCTCTATTAGAACAGGTTTTGGAAGTGAGATTTTTTCCAGGTAAGGATGAGGAACTGGAGGTATCAATTCCCAGGTGTTTTGGGGAAGGGAAAATTATTCTCTTTGACTTATAGGAATGAGAGGAGAGACTATTTTGCATTTGGGCCTTGAATACTAACATCAAAGTTTGGACTTATTTTTCAGGCATTAAGAAAGGATTGAAGATTTTTAAACAAAGATTGACATATTTCAAACTTCCATTACCCTAGGTAACACGGACTGAAAAAAGGAAGAGATTGAAATGGTGAGACCAGTAGAGAAAAGCTAATGTAGATATCTAGGGGATGGTGTCAAGGAGAAATGGGACCTCTGTCTACTTATGTGCTTTGGACATGTCACAGCCTCTTTCAGTCTCAAGTTCTCATAAAATCTGAGAGATGAAAGAATAACCTCTATACCCTTTCGAAGAATATTTTGAGGAATAGTTTATGATTCTGAAGTCTCAAACAGGAGTTCTGGCAGTGAGTAAGGGAAGTATTAGCAAAGAGGAGAAGATTTATTTAGGGATTTTTGAAACTTCAAGTACAATATTAATACAAATAAATTAGTGCCCGTTTTACCTCCCTATATGACTGCTGTTTGGTGAGTTGATTACTGGGTCACCTTTTGCATCAAAACACACATTGACACTATACAGACACCACTATCCTACGCCGACAGTGATACCTACTGTTCATCCCTCCTTTGGCCCAGTTTCTACTGGTATTTCCACATTCAGTTTCATCCCATTTTTAGGGCATCCTCTCAAATTCAAGATACCCAAAGATGAACTCACAATTTCAGCATCTTTTCTCCCCCCCAACATGTTTTCTTTTCTTCTAATATTTCATCTTTTGATACTGTCTACTATCTACACAACTGCTCAAGTCAGCATCGCTGTTTCCCTCCCCAGATCGTCCCATAGCCAATCACCCTGTCCCACAGATTCTAGCTCCTCAAGTATTTCTTGATTCAATCTTTCCCTCTTACTCTTCCTAGCAGAAGTTCCCCTCACTTTCCATTTAGATCATTTCAATTGTTGCCTAATTAATTTCTTTTTCAATTTCAACCCATTTTCTACATTATTTTGCTGAAAATTTTATTTCTGATCATTTTGCTTTCCTTATTAAAACAGTTCAGTTGTTTGACTTAGTTCATCCACATTCCACAAAATCATATGTACATTTGCACATACATCCACTCTTCATTCTTTCCAAAAATTGTTTTTAAGCAGTCTTCATATGCATAGTGTGTGTGTGTGTGTGTGTGTGTGTGTGTGTGTGTGTGTATCTCCAATAGAAACATACATGTTAGAATGTTACAGAGTATAATTTGAATGGACCAAACTGAAAACACCCAAAACATCAATCAACCATAACATGGTTAAGTAAACTGTGGCATATTCATACAGTGGGATACTTTATTTTATTTTTTTATAAAGATTTTATTTATTTATCTGACAGACAGAGATCACAAGTAGAGAGGCAGGCAGAGAGAAAGGAGGAAGCAGGCTTCCCGCTGAGCAGAGAGCCCAATGTGGGGCTTGATCCCAGAACACTGGGATTATGACCTGAGCCAAAGGCAGAGGCCTTAACCCACTGAGCCACCCAGGTGCCCCTACAGAGGATACTTTAGATCGGTGAAAATACACATACCACCACACACAAAGAAACAACATGGATGAATCTCTCAAGTGTGTAAAATGCAAAATGGAGGGGACAAAAACCAGACATGAAAGAATACATACTATATATACGATTCTATATAGGTAAAGTTTAAAACCTAAGAAAACTAAGATGGGGATTATTGTGGGAAAAAGTTCAAAAGATGGTTTCTGGGTGCTGATAATGTATTTCTTCATCTAGGTGGTTGACAAATATGTGTATTCATTTAGTAAAAATCACCAAGTTGTACTCTTTTCAGTATCTATGGTTATTTAATAAATAATTTTAAATGAAGATACTTTTATGATTATATAAAATACAGCATATCAAAAATTAAAGGCTGAAAAAATCAGGCCAAAGGAGAATTACAGCAGGAAAGTAAAGAAAATGCCTGTATACAATGTGTGAATCATAAGGTCCACATTCATGACCATTGTTGCCTGGCAGGTCAACTCTGGGTTTTCTAGTACATTTTTTTTCCTAGTAATCCAAACCAAAGCAAGGAACACCAGACTCAATAACATCCCTTGGATAAAGGACTGTATATTCTAACGTCCTGAAACACAGACTGTTGTCATCACAACAGTGGCAATTTAGTCAGAACAACTCAACGAAGTAATGAAATAATGCCATCCGGCTACACAGAGCTCTCATACTGTCTTGATCCAAAACACTAGAAGATAACTTCAAATACTCAGAGAAATTAGACTGAATATCCCACGAATGTTAATTATTTGAATTGGGCTTGGGGTTAGAGATGGATGGCAGTTAGTTTGAGGTAAAACCCTCCAGTAGGGTCCTGGGATACAGACAGGTTCAGTTTCTGACTGAGCAATTCCATATATTTCCAATCACCCTAGAATATGTAAAGATGAGATTACCTAGCATGTTTGGTTATTTGACCAGGTTAGTTCTAAACAGAGGTTCAAAGGAATGCCTAGGAGTTAGGTCCAAATTTTCCTTAGGAAGCAGATTTGACTTTACTCTTAACACAGAAATAAAGCTGTAGCCACGGTTCAATGTCCTACACTATTAATCACCACTGGAAATTTTTTGAAACAGGTGTTACTAATCACTCACCATAGCCATAAAAAAATTCACAATAGAGCAACTTCCTGGCAATCTCTTGGAGTTAAATTAATTGCTAAATGTACTTCCTTGGTAGCTGAGAGATTTGACCTGCAGCATCAAATTGTTAAAGGTAAGTCAAATAAATATTGGGAGATTTCTGCCATAAAAATGATTTCAGTTTTATAATCTTAAGGCATATCTTTCTGAAAATCATTAGAATGTGTTTGTGTGACACATTGCTTTCTCAGACAATCCTTAGTATGCTGGTTTGTATCATGTTTTTGACAGAGAGAAAAAATATATATTTCTCTTTTCTCAGTGGCAGAATGGTATGCATCTGTATAATCCAGAAATCTCAAGTCATTAATATAAAAGTTCTAATGAAGGGCGCCTGGGTGGCTCAGAGGGTTAAGCCTCTGCCTTCGGCTCAGGTCATGATCTCAGGGTCCTGGGATCGAGTCCCACGTCAGGCTCTCTGCTCAGCGGGGAGCCTGCTTCCTCCTCTCTCTCTCTCTGCCTGCCTCTCTACCTGCTTGTGATCTCTGTCTGTCAAATAAATAAATAAAATCTTAAAAAAAAAAAAAAAAGTTCTAATGAAGAACAATGAAGAAATCCACATTCCTGGATTTTGTACTGCTTAAAATTGTCATCAAAGGACCTTGATTCTGTGGTTTTAGGGTGTATCTGTACATTAGGGTTAATAGTGAATTTATACAATTAATTACATGTACAAAGTCTCCATAGGACTATCATCTATTTTATATATAGATATAGATATAGATATAGATATAATAGAATAATGTTAACCTATTAAATAGTATAAAAACTCAATTAAAAAATTTTTAATTCAGGTATGTAGGGTAAAATAAAGGTAGAGTGTAACCATAATAGTTGCCTTGATCATATCTTGAGAAATGCCCTAAAGTAAACATTTTTCTTGGATGATATGAATTCACCTCAGTAATGCATATCTTTCAGGTTATCCAGGGCCAAACACTCAGAATAATATTTAGCTTTCTTTCTTTCTTTTTTTTTTTTAAGATTTTATTTATTTCTTTGACAGAGAGAGAAAGATCACAAGTAGACAGAGAGGCAGGCAGAGAGAGAGAGAGAAGCAGGCCCCCCGCCAAACAGAGAGCCTGATGTGGGGCTCAATCCCAGGTCCCTGAGATCATGACCTGAGCTGAAGGCAGAGGCTTAACCCACTGAGCCACCCATGCACCCCTTAGCTTTCGTTCTTACCTTAATACATATACCTTTTACAAATAGCCTACTTATTCTGTTTCCCCAAATGTCTTTGGCTTGGGGTAGCCTAGCATAATGTTTAAGAGTATGCTTTCTAGAGGCATGTGATCTCAATTTTAGCCTTGAACCGGTCCGTTCCCTACTGTGGTCTTTGGCAAATTACTTAAACTCAACAATATTTTTTCATATTTTGTAGATAATTGAAATATTCATAACCCTTATTTTATACACTTATTTAGGAGGATTCCATAAGATGATACATATAGAAGGTTTAGTAAAGAGCCTGGCAGAGGATAAATGCTTGCTGTATATGACCTGAATGAATGAGTAAAGAAAGGAATGATTTTAAGAAGTCAACAGATTCCATTTCCTTCTCCATACTTGACATCCATGATTTGCACCAACACTTATTAAAATGGCAAAAGAAAGGAAAAATCAGAAAAATTACAATGAATACTATGTCCTTGTATACTACTGTGGAGATTTACATGGACAAACTGTACATGAAGAATTCAATAATTCTCTTTTTACTAGGTGACACATTTAAAGGACAACATTTTCCCAGTTAATACCATTTTTGTGTTCATCGAAGATATGTTGGCTACAATGCTTAACAAACTATAATTTAAGCAAAGCTATAAAAACATGCTTTAATAGTCCCCAACCAAGATTAAGAGCAGTTCACAAAACACAAAGGCAAATTTTAAAACTTTAGATGTTGGAATGCTGATTTTGTAAGTTTAATGAATGCTTTCAAATGGTAGTGATGATACAATTCATTCATTAGGTATTTATTAATTTCTATATTTATATTATTGATAAACATTTCCCAATATTTTTACATACCTTACATAATTTATTTCACTGAATCCTCATAGTAGTCATGCAAAAAGGCATTATCATCCTTTAAGAGGTAGATGAATTATGACTGGTACACAGAGGACCAGAATTTTCTTGATTGAAATGCCCTGATCATTCTTCTACTCCTCAGTTTTTAAGACATGATGTTATTATAGTTCTGATTCTTATTTGTATTATTATACTAGATTAGGCATTCAGTGCTGTATAGATGATTATGAAATGGATTCCTCCTTTAAAAAATTTCACAGTTTACAAAATAATTCCATATATTAGCATATTTAATCTTTACCATAATTCAGTGAGATAGAAAATTTTCCTCTTCCTATTTTACAGATAAGTAATCTGAGGCTGAAGAGGACAATTAACTACCCCCAAAGATTCACATGCATTAGATGCAAAACTAAATCTAAACTGGGCTCTTTTTTGTTAATAAAAAAGATAGATATAATTTTTTTATTTTAAAATTTTTAGATAGGACTTTATTAAAAAACGAAATACAGCTTTTTCCTGTGAAATTGACAAATAGAAGAACACAATAATATTCAGTATTTACAAAGTTATATGGAAATCACCACATTCATAGGTTGTGGTGGAAATGTAAACTGGTAAAACCAGTTGGAAGGGTCATTTGGCAACGTACTTCTTTGGGATAATTATATTAACTATATTTTTCTGCCTCCTTGAAGTCACATTTAGCCACATGACTTGATTGGGCTAATGCATTTTCGTGAGCTAACAAGAAATTTGGAAAGCCAACAAGTGCCTCACTACTCTCTCCTCACTGCATATGGTCACTCCATAATCAGCGATGTCTAAAGGCAATGCCTACTCTGATGGCCTAGTCCATAGTGAAGGTGACATGGAGCAGAGTCCAAGTCACTACCAATGAGCCACTATCATGAATCACTGCCTTAAGTCTCTGCTATTTTGAGTTGCTATTTATCCAACATGATGTAACATATCAGAAATTTTTTCACTGAGAATTTATTCAAAGAAATAGTTAAGTAGGAATGCCTGGGTGGCTCAGTGGGTAAAGTTGCTGCCTTTGGCTCAGATCATGATACTCAGGTTCTGGAATCGAGTTCCGCATCAGGCTCCTTGCTGGTCAGGGAGCCTGCTTCTCTCTCCGCCTCTGCCTACCCACTCTGCCCGCTTGTGCGCATGCTCTCTCTCTGATAAATAAATAAATAAATAAAATCTTAAAAAAAAAAAAAGAAAGAAACAAATAGTTAAGTACATTCGCGAAATTTTAGCTAAATTTAGCTTCATGACAGTCAACTTGGAGATAAATTAACTTTCAAATAAATCATAGTACATCTAAGTACATCCAGAAATTCGAGATGTTAAGAAGTGAAAAAGTTCAAACCTTAAGTATTATGTAATCATAATTTTCAGATTATTTTCATAAACAATATATAGCAAGCATTTGCAGGGTTACTTCTAGATGGTTTGCATTTTTTTTCTTATTTGCATTTTCCCATTTTCTTTAATAAACTTTTTAAAAATAGTAATGAAAACAGCAGCAAAAATAACAGAACAAAACATCTTATAGTTTCTGATCCCAAGCCCTGTTCTCTTTGCATTATACCATGCTACATCACTAAGGTAAACCTATGTGTTTTTATAATGAATGGAGAAAAATCCACAAAGGCTTGGTTTTGGCCGCTGAGTTCTATTTCTCTTCTGGAGCCAACAATTGAACACAGCTCTGAAAGAGCCCATTCATAATGGTACATTTTCTCTGAATGCTTGCAGAGCTGCAATATGATACTATGGCAAATTAAGAAAAGATTTTTCTTCTTGGACTTTGTTTATGGTCTGTAATAATAAGTGCAACATATACAGAGTAGTGTCAAATGGTCAAAACACTGTCATTTGGCATTCTTAAAGCTGTAAAGATCAAGAAATACTGAAGAATTGTCACAGACTAGAGGAGGTTGGGGACACATGACACCTAATACGATGTGGTATACGGGGTCAGATCTTAGAAAAGGAAAAGGACATTAATGGAAAAATTGGTGAAATCCCAGTGAATTATAGGTTTAGTTTTTAGTTACATACCCATGGCAGTTTCTAAGTTTTAAAAAATGTACCAGGGAGGATACTAAATATGGGGGGAACTGGTAGGCAGATCATGGCTTTCCAAAAATGTCCATGTCCAAAACTCCGGAACCTGTGACTATGTTAAATTATGCGGCAAAGGGGAACTCAGGTAGCAGATGGAATTAAGCTTGCTAATCAGCTGATTTTATAGTAAGGAGATAATCCTGGATTACCCAGGTGGACACAAGTAATTGCAAGGGTCCCTAAATGAGGGAAAAGGAGGGAGAAGAATCAACATCCTGATGATGCAGTAGGAGAAAGATTTGATTGGTCATTAGTGACTTTGAGGATGGAAAGGGGTGACACATCATAGGTACCCGGGAAGCCTCTAAGAACTGGAAAAGGCAGAGATGGATGGTTTCTTGTCTAGAGCTCCCATAAAGAACACAGCCTTATCAGCACCTTCATTTTACCCACTGAACTCCGTTTGGGACTTTTTACCTCCAAAATTTTAAATTATGTTGTTTTAAGCCCCTGGGTTGTATTTTGTTATGATAGTAACAGAAAACTAATTTAAAAGATATACAAAATCTCTCTGGAGTATCTTTGCAACTGTTCTGTGATTCTGAAATCATTGCAAAATAAAAAAAAAAAGTATTTTTAAATAAACCTACTATGCCTTTAAGAAAAGTCATGGTGCATTTATTCATTTATTTATTTATTTAAAAATTAAATATATATATATATATATATATATATATATATATATATATACTTTTTTTTTTTTTTTTTTTTTTTTTTTTACTTATTAGCCAGAGAGAGAGAGAGCATGACCAGCTGAGCTGGGAGCCCAGCATAGAACATGGGGCTGGATCTGGGATCAAGACCTGAGCTGAAAGCAGACTCTTAACCAACTGAGGCACCCAGCCATCCCAATCATGGTGCATCGAGACAGTTGTAGTTATTGAAAATATTCCACAACCGAACAGAATACTGAACTCTCAAGAATGTTCATGGTCCCTAGTTTTCTGTCCCAACTCGTATTCAGCCTACCTCAGTTCTGACACCTAAGCTGGATACCACGACCAACTAGCTAAGATTGGACATCCTTCCCACCTCTCAAGGATCTCTGACCTCCGCCTCTTCCCTAGTTCTTGTTTCGCCACTCCTGCCCGGATGCTGACAGCTCAAATAGTTGCCACCACCTCCCACAAGGTTGGACAAAACAACCTTTTTTATGTAACACATTCTACTCAAGGTAGAAATTTAGAAAAGAGCTGAGCTGTATTACCATAGCAACCAGATAGAAGTGAAAACATGTAGTCAGCTCATTTGTTGGGACTACAAAGGATCAGAAAAATATGGGACCATCAAAGTGGTTTGAATGGTCCTCCTTCCCCACCAGAACCCGCCAGCCTTCTGATTGTATACCATGCTATCAGTATGACATGTTTTCTAGGTGGAGACAGTATTATCCTTAGAGACAGAGAGTTAGTATACTTTCGGAAGTATACTTTAGGAGTAAAAAGATCCCCTTCCAGAAGGGAGGATCCTCAACCAGAGGCTTTTCTCAGTTTTTGTTGCTTATTTGTTTTTCTGTTTGTCCTTGTCTTCTCAGACATGTTTATTTTGTATGTGGAGTGTTAGCCTTTAAAAATCTGCCTGTCCACAGGTTCCAGGAAGCCTTCTCTATCCCAAATTACTGTTCCTAATTCTATGTCTAGGTACCTAGAATGTCATCACTAATGTTGCGGCATTTTGTTTCAATCTCAACTCTACCACATATATATACTGTGTGGAGGTTAGAAAATCTTTCAGAGTACTCCTGGGATGTAGTCTCCACTTCTAGATTTTTTATGAAGTATCAAAGCCATGCAACAGGTACTCAGTCATTGCTAATTTTCCTCTTCTCTTTCTTCTTTTCATGGATCTTGATGGTCTTCTAATATGCCCTATAAAGATGCAGGGGAGATAATCTGGAAAGATGACTAAGTTTGGGCTTTTAGAACTCTAAACACTCTTAAGGATACTTGAGTTCAGATCTTTACTATATAGACATGGAAACTGAAGCCTAGATATACTGTGAGTTCTTCTCAAGAAGGGAGCATCAACTACTGCCAAACCCAGGATGAAAAGCCAGGTCTTACAACACTTTATATTTCTTCCTTTAGCAGAAAAGTTACTAGCTAACACCCTGACTATAGGGCATATGTTGGTAATTATTCAACAAATCTCTAGGAGTATACAGAAAGGACACGGTCCAAATGACGAAGCTGGGTCACTGAAAGGCGAATGGAAGACATCAAGTACCTATTCTCCTCCTCCTTCTCCTTCTTGTTCACCTTCAGAATTTGTCTCTTACACCCCGTACTTCACTCATCATGTTAAACAATCACCATGCATGCATCTAATTTTCCCATTACTTTTCATGTGCCCTGGGTGCCGAGGGGAGGGGGCGTGGTGGTGGCAGGGGATGGAAAATATGCTAATCTTGATTCTTTTTCTAATGTCAATGCCTAGCAGGGTCTATCCCATATCAGTGGCAAACATTTTATTTGAGTTTTTCCTGATAATTTAAATGATTCTGTAGTGAAAAAGCTTTCACTATATATATTTATGTATATGTATAATACATATCCACTATATATTTATATATATATATAATGAATATGAATATTAGTATTCATTTAGTTGATCATTAAGCACATATTTTTGATTCTTTAATATGGAAATTAGATGATAGATGAAATTGTGTTAAGTATGTGTATAATTAGGAAAATACCCTGAATGCAATTATAAAATAAATCTAAAAGCAGGGCATTGGTTTTTAGTAATTTTTTATCATAATTTGTCTTGCTTTCCGTGATACTTTGAGATATTTTTTGTCAATTAAAATAACCAGGCTATGTGGGATTAACACTGTGAAAGATCAAAAGAATTCCTGGCTGGCATGGCCTAAAATTTGCAGCTCCTTAGATGCCACAGTATCTTAGAGGAAGAAATCATTCAGCTTCAACTTTTTGGGGTCAACATGAATGGAAAAAGCAACAGGAACATTGATTTCATCCAATTATTAGTGGAGAATAAATGAAGTATACATGACAAAATTCCCACTGAGAATGTAAGACACTATTTCCTAGATGAATTTTAAAAGGGAAAGTTCTGTGCCATGATCCACTGGACCCTTATTCTTTGTTCTAGATAGTCACCTGCATTCTTTAATATTTTTTTTTTTCCGTATTACTGTAAAAAGGAAAATCAAGGTATGGGGCTATAATTTGTTTTTCACCCTACAATCTGTCTCAGAGTGTGGGGGATGGAAGAGGAGGAGGAATGGATTTCCACAGCCAAACTCCCATCAGTCTAAATCTTAAAGTAATATGTCCTCGGGCAATCGCTAAATCTTGTTACTGGTTTAAAGCAATAAATCTTCTGAGGCACTGGGAAAAAAAAAAAAAGGAACCGCCATTGTAGTAATGAGATTACATTGAAAATAAAGCGGTGGATTAGTAAAATCTAATTTGGAAGTGATGAAGTACGTGTGATGTCCAAGTAATTATTCCTGCAGAGTCCGCACTGTGGGGATCTCAGAGTTATTGGACACTGCACTATGTTAATGATGCGACTGCCTGACATTTGGGTGAATGTGCTGGCCGTCTGCTGTGTCGCCTCTCCTGTTGTCAATACTCACCACTGGGTCCAGCAGCTGCTTTCGTATGAAATGTGGCCACAGACACAGCCAGAGCTGAATGTGCTCACACGTGCGTGCAAACCTGTGTGTGTGTGTGTGTGTGTGTGTGTGTGTGTGCATGTATACAGATCTTCTCTTTCTTGGGCCAATGTTTTATCCATTGTAAAATCTGGGTTGAGACAAGAGTACTATCCTAAAAACTGCTGTATATAGAATTGAAAATTCAAATACATCTCTGAGCCTCATTTAAATACTTACACCAAGTATATTATTTGAGTTCTCTTTGTACATTCTAACCTTCCAAAAACATAAATCTAGACCCACACTTGGCCAAAAGCAGATTGTCAGGGAATATAACCGCACGTGGCCAGTGAAAATATTTCTATTAAAATGTATTACTTCTTTTTACTGTGATAATGGAAATCTCTACTAGAAGACTTTGAAAAATTCTTTTTCTAATACAGAATTCTTTGGTTTTCATGCATAGCAAATCTGTCTTCAAGTTAAAGATGTAAAAATTGCACAGGGAAGATGAAGGATCGGCCATATTCGTAATAAAGAAAATGCAGAATCCAAAAAGACTTTTCATTTTCAACCCATGAATAGTTTCATCAAACTGCCTGTGCAAGAGATATCCCAAAAAACTGACATCCAACATGATCTGGGAGGGCTTCTCAGAGGAGGAGACTTAAATGGGCAGTTAACGATAGGTGACAGACAAAGTTGAAGAGGAAAGGTGACAGTCCCAGGGAGGGGAACAACTTCAGCAAAAGCTTAACGATGATACTTTGCCTGGTTTGTTTAGTTGGACAGTTTTTTATTTCAGTGACCAAAGTTAACAAGACTACCTTAAATATAAATAACTTATAAATATATGGGAGGCCTCAAGATTCCAATGTTGTCAGGTCTTTCTTTTGCTCAATTTCAACACGTTTTGTACATCCATTCTTCCCCTTCTCAAAAGATTGGCTTCTTTTTTTTTGTGTGTGTATATGTCCAAGAAAGAGTTTAAGTATTTTTTGTATATTTTAGACCCTAAGTCCAAGATTCCTAAAGGAGTTCTTTGGCCCAGTTTGAGTCAGGTTCCCTCCCCTGGGTCAAATAGTAGTGGCCAGTGGACAGGAAAAAAATGAAAACATAGCTGCTGCCACTGCAAATACAAGTTCATAGAGAAGTGATTCCTAGAAATGTAATATTGATCAGAAAACCCATGGATGTCTTCTACACACATTATTTCTTTAATTGCTTCATTCCTGACCATTTGAAGGCCACAGGAACCCTAGAAAAACCACTGTTTCCTTTGGGAAGGAATTGCTCAAGTTTGCACTTCTCACTCCCTAAAACAAATCTTTAATCTCCATTAATGTGCCTCCAGAGACCCTGCCATGCTTAGCTTCATGTCTTGATTTTCTCTGTGACCCTCCTCCTTCTGATGCTGACTGATACGGAACGTCCCAAATGCGATGTCATTCGACTGAAAAACAGCCTCTCTGGCTGTTTCAACTCCATGCTTGACCCCAGGTCCCAGATGTGACACCTTGATTCCATTTATCTTGAGTGTTAATCTACTGATCCATTAGGTTATTTCATCAGAAAGAAAGTCAAGATAGACAACCCAGAGGGGTGGTAACATATCTGGAGCAAAAGAATACAGCAAGAATGAAATGAAAGAGAAATGAAAAATTGGTAACCAGAGAATTTAAGAAAACAGAATGTGCATGGAATCGTCCAGTTAGGGATTCAGAGAATCAAATATCCACATGCAGCGAGTAATCCTGTTCATACGGGTCAGGATTTCCGCTGCAGGGAGGACATTCAAGAGGCACCATCGATTCTCTGCCCTGTACACGCCCACTTTCTTTGTTCGTGTCAGTCAAAAGTGACATGGGTGGTGGTAAAGTAAGAATGTAGAAAAGGAATTTCCTTTCTCTAGGGGTAGAGGACAAGCACTACATCCTGAAAAATAATTTACAGAAGGATGGTTGGAGGTGGGGTGATGGAGCAGTAGTGATAGTCAAAATTGTCAAGGAATCTACTGGAAACCCCTATTGCTGGGAAAAATCCAACTAACATTTACTGACCCAGGCACTACTCTAGTTACATTATATTTTCCACATCACTTATTCATGAAAAAACTTTGCAAGGCATATATTCTTGGTCCTATTTTACAGATATGCAAAAATCGAGGCTAGGTGAGATTAGGGAAAGGACCAAATGTCATATGTGGTAGAACTGGGATTTTATACATCTGTCTGATCACTAAATCTATAAACTTCCAACAATGCGACACTGAAGGCTAATTAAAGTCTTACCGTGTCTGAGGCATAGTGTGGAATTCATATCCTAATTATTCTATAGCAATCCTGTGTGTGTGTGTTTGTGTTTGTGTTTAACCCACTATTTAGAAAGAATCCTTGAGGGGCCCTTGGGTGGCTCAGCAATTAGGTGTCTGCCTTTGGCCCAGGTCATGATCCCGGGGTCCTAGGATTGAGCCCCCATCGGGGAGCCTGCTTTTCCCTTTGCTCCTCTCCTCTTCCCCTTCCCCTCCCCCTCCTCGTGCTTTCTCTCTCTCTCCTAAATAATAAATAAAATCTTAAAAAAAAAAAAAGAAAGAAAGAGTCCCTGAAGTAGTTATGCCTAAATAATAGAAGTACAATTGCTTTGCTACCTTTGCTGTCTTCCCAAACAAAGACTTTTGGTAGAGAAAGGGTAGAGAGGAAAGCTGCAAGAATACCTTGGTCTTGACTACTCAAGAAGCTGGAGAAAAAAATAAACAAATCTTTTATTCCAGCCCAGCTTCTTAGTCCCTCCCCTCGCAGCCCCAAGGTGTAAATTCAGGCAATGGGTATGGGATTGTTTCTTTCTTTGTAAGTTACTTAAAAGACACACACAGTGGGTGCAAACTACCTTATCACATGGCCATCCTGGCCTTGGATCCCTCCTATCTACCTCAGAGTCTGACTGGTTTGCTTGGGAGCCCTGAGCCAGGATCATAAACCCTGGACCACCTGCTGACTGCCGGACCAATGTCTCCTGGTACCTCCATGTCAGCAAGTAAAAACTATCCCACTCCTCAGACTGAGACAAGCACACACGCATACACCCTCCTTTGAGATCAACCTTTATTATTGGTAAGCTATACAGACCCTGCAGTTATCATGAGGCACTTATCATGTACTATCTCACAGCAAGATAAGGAGGAGGAATCATGGCCTACCTTTCAGTGGCAAGGGAGCTAAAGCTCCACCAGCTCAAGTGGAAGTAGAGTGACATGGTTATGTCCTAAATGACCTGGATTTGTATCCGGGTGCTGCTGATAGCCGCTTTACTTTGGAAAAGTTCTTTAATCTTCCTAAGGCTCCGTCAGCAGAGCTGTGTTTGTGATGGGAATAGTAATAATAACAAAACAGTTTCCTTGCTTCTGTGAGGTTGTTTAAGGAATGAAATAAAACCGTGTATACATGAGCACCGTGTCTGTCATCTTATTAAAGTTTCAAAATGGTAGATCCAAATGTTAGGCAGAGTCAAGCGTTAAAGCCAAGGCAATGTTCTATTCATTCTGTACCACTGATTTCCCTCTAATTGTTTAGCTATTCCAGGAATATTTTAAGCAATGGAGTAACTTTGCAAAAATAATTAGAGGCTGTTCTCCTTTCCTAGGCAAGCCTCGGGTTTCATCCTCCTCTGGGGCCACTGTCTCTATCTTGTCCCATGGCAGGTAACTTCTGCTCCCAGCATGCGCCCTGGATTCAGCATAAGCATCTCTTAGAATGCCTCTCCACAGGGGCACCTGGGTGGAGCAGTGGGTTAAGCCTCTGCCTTCTGCTCAGGTCATGATCTCAGAGTCCTGGGACCTAGGCCTGCTAGGGCTTTCTGCTCAGCAGGGAGCCTGCTTCCTGCTCTCTCTGTCTCTGCCTGCTTTGATCTCTGTCAAGTAAATAAATAAAAAAATCTTAAAAAAAAAAAAAAAAAAAAGAATGACTCTCCACGGACTGGTCCTGCCAAATGCCAAACATCCTATTCATCTCCCCGCCTCTTATCTCACTTAGTCCTCACCATTCATCTCAGCCCGTTCCTTATCTGAAGACCCCAAGAGGTTAAAAACAACCAATGGGGTGACATGCTGGGATTAAGCCCTCTTCTTTCTGTTACACCATGCAGCACAATGAAACACTTTCAGCAAAGATTCTCATTCTTCAAGTCTGGAAGAATATAAAGGTATCAATCTATGATCTAGTTGTAAAATATTCAACTAATTCAATGATGATTGTGTATTTTGAAAATGAGGGGGAAAAGCCATTCTACAAAATCTTATGGTATTAGACATTCCTGTAACACTTCCAAGTCAGTAATTACAGTGTTTAGCAGTTAATCATGGGGAATGTACCTTAATTAAATAAGATTCCTTGTAAATATTCCTCTTCAACACATTGAGACATTTGGCCAAACCAATTTTCTGCACAGGAACATGCTCCAAAATACCATAAATGTTTGCAGTCCTAGACTCTCTAGCAGCATTTGACTCCACAAATGCTTCTCTGAGCCTCTGCGTCCATAACCAACAGGGAAGAGCTTTAAGACTGAATAGTTTCTAAGAGACTAAAAAGCTTCCTAAACAACAACTATGTTTTAGGAATTATACTCTATTCGAAGGATGCAGGGGTGACTAAAATAATGGTTAATGCTCTTAAACCTCACTTTCTTTTTTTGAAATTTTATTTATTTATTTATTTATTTATTTGAGAGAGAGAAAGAGAAAGAGCATGGGGGGAGGGGCAGAGAGGAAGGGAAAAGCAGAATTCCCACTGAGCAGGGAGCTCAATGGGAGGCTCAATCCCAGGACCTGGGGATATGACCTGAGTCTAAGGCAGACGCTTACCACTGAACCACCCAGGCATCCCTTAAGCCACTTTCTAAAATTGGAGACCCACAAGTCAACAAATAACTGCAACAGAGGGTTACCAATGCCTTATAGAAGTCTATAGAACACACTGTGAGCAGAGAGTCAGGCGAGCAAGTATGGGAGAATGAGGAGAGATACTAAGGAGAACTTAATTTTCAGAGTTGTTCTGAAGGCCCTGTAAGAAGAATTCACCAGGAAGATACAAAAGAGAAGGGCATAATCCACTACTCCTCGGCACGAATCAGCATGACATCATTTACGAAGCAGCCACCTTTAGGATCTTGGGGTAGGAGACACGGCAGACGACGAACCCTGAGAATGATAGGCACACAGAGGCATGGCCTATCTGGGGGAATGCATAGGCCACTTAAAGAATCTAGCCTTCTGGTACATTGCAAAGTCTTTAAAACCTGGGTTCTCAATCTAGTTATCAGGGGTTACATAAACCCTTCAAAATTGGATGAACTACTACCTATGGGTGTTGGAGTCCTGAGCAGGGTGGCTCTGGGAGAAGGGAAGAAGGTTCACAGCTTTCCTGAGGGTCCTCAGAGTCTCCATCACTTCAGAAAAGGACTGACATAACAAAATTTATTTTCTACTGTGTGTTTCTTGGGGAGAGTGGGTTCAAAACAAGTTTGGAGTTGAGGATATTGCTTTAAGGGTAAGAATTAAGGTAAGAAAGCCCTACGAATTAAGGGTAATCTCTTTAAGCATCCTAGAATGTTCCAAGTTTATGACCAAGAGTAGAGGCACTGTGACAGTGACCTTCTGCTGGTCTCAATCCCGATGGCCGGGCGGAGAGGGGGCGGGGCATGCACAAGCATAATTTAGGGCCTCAGGGCTATTCTAACTCCAGCAGCCCCTGTTTGGACCCTCACCATATTTCCCCAACCTCTTCTGCAACTTGGCTGTTCACAGTGTAAGCAGCATGTGGGCTCATTCCTGCTCCACTGTAGCTTTGGGCCTGGAAGCAATAAATGAAGACCAAAATAAACAACACAGTTCTTAAAGACAGTCCTTTAAAATATCAGCTCTACCCTCTACTTAGTGGACTACCAAAACATATCTGTACTCTTGAGTTCATGCTGGAGAATATAACCCAGGAGTCTTGGCTTACCAGTTACGATCAAATCCCATTTGTAAGAGGTAATATGTACAGAGGACTGCCTTAGTAATATTTCACTCATTTCTCCCCAGTGGGTGGTCGGCATTTTGTGTTTGAATGAACGAAGTACCAGAGAGATGAGTCCCTGTACTACAGTGTCTTGACCCCTCTTAATAAAATGACTTTTCCAAAATTGTGATTGGTATTAGAAAGATTAAACTTCATGGAGGTATATTAAAGAATCAGTTACAATATTGATTCTAGGACTGCAAACGAGGATGCTGATTCGCTATAATCTTACTGAAAACTCTTTTACAGAGTCCCCTTAATGTGTAGCTCCAGGAGAAATCTATCCTAGAATTCAGTCCTAGCTAAAATATACTGCTGAGGAACTGGACAGTTTATATCTCATGTCTGCAGTGAATTTTGAAACTTACTCTGTTTAACTTTTTGCGTTGGCTACTGGGAAATATCGAGTTGAATATATGGCCTGTTTCCAGCAATAATGTGGGATCACATGGCATATATTTGGGGAAAAACTCATTTTTATTTTTTAATTTTTCTGTCACACCTATTCCTTTGTCTCATATTTATTTTACCAGTGGCATTATATGCCTGTATGTAAAGTGACATTTTGGAGCAGGCTGGATGTCACCAAAGTATAAAACGAATTGGTAATTTTTTAAGGCAGTATGTTTTGCTTTAAATTTATGAACTGAATATGAACTAAATAAAACTCTAGGTGTTGGACCTGGGTATTATGTTTCATCTTTAAATTCCAAATATCTTGCATCTGTAATCACTCCACATAGGTGTCTTTCACAGTTCAGTGAAGTACCCAGGGGTCGTCGCAAGTGGCCTGTGACTGGACATCCCCATAAATAATAATTCACAAGCAGGCTTTGTCTCCATGGCTCACCCCAAGCAGAGAGGAGCCATGCATGGGTTAAATTAACCAGCCAGGAGAACATGCGAGCTGAACATATGGTGAAGTGTTTTGAGGTTTAGAAAAGCAAGTTTCTGGTACAAACAGAATCTGGCCTCTGAGACCCCACTGTCAGCATGAAAAAAGATCTCCTTATTTACCCAAGTGAAAAGAAAGGGGCGCTTTCAATGACATCACCTCTGTGGCTGTGCACAATGAAACAGGAGGAGAAATCTCACATTAATGGAGAGGAAAACAAGTGTAAGTTCCTCAGGGAAGTCAGAGAAGGCTGTGGAAAGCATGTAAGAAGCAGTTTACAGCTCTGATTGAAAGTGAGAAGAGAAGAAATCAGAAGCGAAGGGCCACAAATTAAAATTAAAATGGCAATTCCAGCGAGCTCTCTGGTCTTCCCATTACCAGACCATCCCCCACACTGCTCTAATTGTACCACTTCAGACCTAATGAGTTGGGTGGGGGAGACACGGAGGCCTGTAAAGTAAACCGTTTATCATTGCAATAGCCTTATGCAATATTTGAATAAGCGCTTGTTTTGAAAGCTTTGGAATAAAACACAGAAATCAGTCACTGGAGGTATCATCTCCTATACTTAGAAAAAGAAGGAGCATGTGTGCCTGCCCCCATGAACAACGTCTTGTTAAAGATGTGATTTAGCTGACTCCTTAATTTGTCTTTAGGAAGATTTCAGGCTGGAATTCCAGTTCCTATTCCATTAGCTGGGATTGGCATTTTACTTTGGTTTTTGGTTAGTTGGTTAGTTTCAACGTGTGGGAATAGGAGCAGAGCAGTCTCCTAATGCTGGGAGATTAAGCACGTATCTTATTTCCTCCGTCCATTACCTAGGTCATAGAATTGTGGTGACAATTAGATGTTATGATATGAGAAAAGTGCTTCGGGCAGTTTCTGGCACCTGGTAAATGCTTCTCGAGGGATAGCGGTTATGATGCTTGTGCATACAGTCCTCACACCTATCCTTCTGGAGCTGGAATAGCAAATCAACACTTGCTTGATGTCTTAACATCATTCTGCATCACTTCCCAATGCATAAAGAAAGGCACATTCAATCTTAGAACAAGATAGCACAATGCCTGTCGTACTGGCAAGGATTTAAATATTTGCTAGTATGCAGTCTTAGTGAAAGTAAAAATACTTTTAATAGTTATAGGCAGGAACGTTTACTGAAAGCCTTTTTGGAGGGCAATTTGGCAACATCTGCCAAAATATTAAATGCATATACACTTGAACCCAGGAATTCTAGCTCTGCCTTCTGCTTGGGTCATGATCCCAGGATCCTGGGATTGAGTCCCACATCGGGATTCCCTGCTCAGCAGGGAGCCTGCTTCCCTCTCTCTCTCTCTCTGCCTGCCTCTCTGCCTACTTGTGATCTCTGTCTGTCAAATAAATTATTAAAATCTTAAAAAAAAAAGCAAAATCTATATGATAAAAACTATATGGTATCCCAGCAAGCTAGGAATAAAAAGGAACTTCTTTAACCTGATAAAAGAAATTTATGAGGGGTGTCTGGGTGGCTCAGTTGGTTAAGTGTGGACTCTTCTTTTTTTTTTTTTTTTTTAATTAACATGTAATGTATTATTTGATTCAGAAGTACAGATCCATGAATCATCAGTGTTACAAAATTCACAGCACTCACCATAGCACATACCCTCCCCAATGTCCATCACCCAACTATTCTCTCCCTACCTCCCTCCCCTCCAGCAACCCTAAGTTTGTTTCCTGAGACTGAGTCTCTTACTGTTTGTCTCCTTCCTGATCTCATCTTGTTTCATTTTTTTTCCCTCCCTACCCCCTACAACCCCCTGCCCTGCCTCTCAAAGTTCTCATATCAGAGAGATAATATGATAATTGTCTTTCTCTGATTGACTTATTTAAGCGTGGACTCTTGATTTTAGCTCAGGTCAGTCATAGTCTCATGGTTGTGAGATTAAGCCATGCCCTGGGTGTGGAGCCAGTGTGCTTAAGATTCTCTCTCTCTCTCTCCCTCTCTCCCCAATCCCCCAAAAAGATATCTATGAAAACCCATAACTAACATCATAATTAATGGTGAAAGCCTGAATGTTTTTTTCTCGAAGATTAGGAACAAAATAAGGATGTTCTCTCAACTTTTATCCAACTTTGTATTAGAGTTTAAGACAAGAGGAAAACACAAAATTGTATTATCTTCAGTTGACATCAATATTTACATAGAAAACCCTAAGGAACTTAAAATAAAAAATTTACCAGAATTAATAACTGAGTTTAATATTACTGGAAGTAAGGTGTACATACAAAAATCAATTGTATTTCTTTTTACTAGCAAAAAGCAGAAATTGACAATTAAAAATAATAGCAAAATTATGAAATACTTAGGAATACATTTAAGAAAATGTGTGCAAAAGTTATACATTTAAGACTACTAAATATTACTGAAAGAAATTAAAGATCTAAATAAGTGAAGAAACACTATGCTCAAGGACTAGTAGATTCAATATAGCTGAAAAAGTCACTTTTCCCCAAATTGACCTACACAATATGAATTAAAAATTCCAGCAGATTTTTTTGGGAGAAATTAATAAGCTGATTTTGAAATGTATATGAAAATGTGAAGAACCTAGAGTAAAAAAACAAGTTTGGAAACAAAGAATAAATTTCATTACTTGATTTCAAGACTTCTTATAAAGCTACAGTAATCAAGTGTAATATAATGTAAAGGTAGAATATACATAAATGGAACAAGTGGATAGTCCAGAAATAAGAATCCTTTTATATTATCCTTTGATTTTCAACAAAGTCACCAAAGCAATTCAAAATATAATCTTTTCAACAAATTGTGCTGGAACCATGGGAAAACAACACACTTTTCACTCTTACCTTATGAGAAATGAATCTTCACTTTTACCTCATGAGACATAGAAAAGCTTATTTGAATTGGATGATAAATATAAACGTGAGAATTACACATATAAAACTTCCAGAAGAAAATACAGGAGAAAATCTTCGTGATCTCTGGTTGAACAACAGTATCTTACCTAGGGCACAAAAAACAATAGATAAAAATGAAAAATAATAAATTAGATCTCATTAAAGTAAAAATAATTTGCTTTTTAAAGGCTATTGTTATGAGTATCTAAGGGCAAGCCACAGACTAGAAGTAATATTTGCAAAACCTGTATCTATCTGATAAAGAATTAGTCTTTAGAATATATAAAGAATTCTTACAAATCAATAATAAGAATAAAAATAATTCAATTAAAAACAGGCAAAAAAAATTTTTTTAAAAGATTTTATTTATTTATTTGACAGAGGGAGAGAGATCACAAGTAGGCAGAAGGGCAGACAGAGAGGGGGGAAGCAGACCCCTGCTGAGCAGAGAGCCCGATGTGGGGCTTGATCCCAGGACCCTGAGATCATGACCTGAGCTGAAGGCAGAGGCTTAACCCACTGAGCCACCCAAGCGCCCCTGAAGAAACATTTTACTAGGAAGATATGCAAATGGAAAATAAGCAGATAAAAAGATGTTCAAATCTATTAGAGGGATGCAAATTTAAAACATCAGGATGAGATATCATTAGATAGCCACTAAAATAGCTAAAATCACCAGGTTTGATAAGGATATAGACTAACTGAATCCCTCATACACAGCAGAGAGAATACAATTTGATGGAAAACAGTTTGGCCATTTCTCATGGACACACACCATATAAATCAGCAATTCCACTTATAGATGTTCACCCAAGAAATGAAAACATATAGCCACACAAAGATTTGTGTGAAATGTGAATGTTCACAGTAGCATTATTTTACAATAGCTAAAAGTTGGGCAGCATCCAAATGTCCATCAGGTGATGAATGGATAAACAAATTTGGTATATCCATATGATGTAATAATATTTGGCAATAATAGAAAAGTAACTACTAATACAGACAACAACTTGGATGAACCTCAAGGGCATTTTGCTGAATGAAAAAAAAGCTAGCCACAGAGAATCACGAGCTGTATCATTTCATTTATTTATTTATTCGAATTGGTAAGTCAGGTAAAACAAATAGAAATAGAAAGCACATCAATGGTTTCTAAAAGAAGAGAAGGACCTTGGTTCTACTTTATATAAGGAAAACTTTTATAGTAATGTAAATATGATTGTGTCGGTGATTGTATTAACTGTGCACATTTCTGTGGTACCTTGGGTGGCTCAGTAGGTTAAGCATCTGCCTTTGGCTCAGACCATGAACTCAGGATCCTGGGATCAAGCCCCTCTTCGGGCTCCCTGCTCAGCGGGGAGCCTGCTTCTCCCACTCCCTCTGCCCCTCACTCATGTTTGCTCCATCTCTTTCAAATAAATAAAATCTTTAAAAAATGTGCACTTAAAATTGGTGAATTTATTATAAATTATACTTTAATAAACTTGATTTTTAAATAAAGTAAACTAATATGTTTTGATTATAAGAAGATAATAAAGATATAGAATTAAATGTCAATATCATTAAGGAATAATATGTGTAAAATGATCTATTTATTTAAAAAGAACTATTTGCATATGCATGTGCTTTTCTAAAAACATCAACAAGTAATAGACAGTTAACTTCTAGAGCAAGGAAGTAGTGTTTGAGGGTAGGGAAAGTGCCCTTTAAAATTTTCATCTCTTTCTCTTCTGTACTCATTGAATTTCTTTTTACTATGAACATTCCCTAATTTAGTAATAAAAGTATAAGTTAATGAAAAATGAACAGTAAGTGACTAGTTTGAATATTAAGACCATATTCTTTAATTATACATTAAGACATAGAGACTAAATGGAGACTGTCCAACAGAAATATTTGGTTAATGAATAATAACTCTATTTATTTTTGTGAGAATGAATTATGATTTCTATGACTTAGAAACTCTCTGGCACAGTTGGAAACACCCCTGGATAATGCAAAAGCAAGAATGGTGATCATTGATTTGTGGCAAGTCAATCATTTACTGTAATAATGCTCATTAATTTTTGGCTTAGTACACTGGTAATCTATCATTTTTGCATAAAGACTAATTCAGAGGAAAAAAGAAAAATAAGAACTTGTATTATAATTCTAATCACAGCTGACAGTACATTGTTGTGAGATGTTCTAATTACCTCATTCAAGATGTGGCCTCTAAATCAGCATTTCCAAAAGAATATTCCATGACTAAATTAATCTTGGATCTTCAATCAATCAATAGTATTTAACAAGAGATCTTAGAGGCTTAACAGACCAATAGGCATTGAGAATTTTCAAAAGAAATATATGCATTGTGGAATTTCCCATACGTTTTTGACCACTGAACCTCTCATTGCTCAATAACTTAGAGTGAAATTTTGCAAAATATTTGTTAGTAAACACTGCTCTAACTTCAGGTCGTGAACAGTAGAGAAAACAATGGTTATTGACATTTTCAAGAGAGATAAATTAGTCTCCTCTTTCCAAAGACATTGTGGTCATAGCTTGACTACAGTACTTATCATTGTGCAACCAGCGTACAGTGGAAAGAGCATGGGCTTGGTTATCAAGTAAATCTGGGTTTTATTCTTGCTTCCATCACAGATTGGGGTGCCCTGAGCCTCAGTTTCTTCCCTTGTCGAAGTGGAACGTAATGCTGAGCACACGCGGCTAAAACGACATATTTACAGCACCTCTCATTGTGCCTGGACATGCCTGGTTTTTATAAATACTGGTTCTCCTTACTGTACGGCTTAGCATTTCAGCAGATGGCAAACCGCTTGAGACCGACCTGGGGTCTCATTCATCCCAGTCTCTAACATACAGTCATTGGCAACTAGTTGGAGCCTAACCTGTTCATCGGTTCCACGTAATCAACTTTAAGGCTCAGGTTTTAAAACAAAAGAATAAAACCAAGTTTCATCCTTTTCTCTTTCTCCACATCTCTTCCATCTCTTCCTTCTGTTTTCTTTCCTTTTTCTATCCCCAGGTTCCTCTCTGTTCTCTTTGCTTCTGTCACGTCCTTTCTGTTTTCTTCCATTTCCTTCCCCATCCTGCTACTTATTTTTCTCTCATATATATATATATATATATATATATATATATATATATATATATTTTTTTTTTTTTTTTGGTATGGGCTGGCTTTTGTTAAATAACTAAGTTTTCCTGTTCCTTAAGAGCAGATAAAAATTAACTCCACCAAATAAAGATCTTCAGTTTATTTGATTTAGTTCTGCTTTTTTTTTCCTATGTAACCCTTAATAAAGTTGAAATATTCTGGGAAACAGTACTGCATGGTAGAGCAAAAGATCCATATCCTGGTATTTTCCTGATGATGACTGGTAGTCTTGGCAAGCAGTCGACACAAACAGTAAGCCAAGAAGATAGGGATCGAGTTAACGTGACAAGATCTGGATTCTGTTCTTGTTGACACTGGGTTTTTTGTTGTGTGTGTGTGTGTGTGTGTGTGTGTTTTTTTTTCCTCTTTACCAGAAGAAGAGCTTCTGCAGATCTCAAAGAGAGGAGAGATCCAAATAATTCTAAAATGAGGATTGTCATCTCCCTTGCCTCTTGTCTGATGACCATGACTCTAGATGATTAGTAACTCAACGGGAAATTCATTAATTTTGGATCACAGCCCAATTCCCAGAAACATTTTATTTTCACATTCACACCTTTTGAGGAAATTCTGCTTTTAGGTGCCTGGGTTTTGGAGCTGAGTGAAACTGTCATATCTTAATTATATTCAAAGCCACCCTCTTGACTTCTATTTCAGCTGTGACATTAGCCTTCACACGTGGATTGGCTTGAATTCTCCTGGCTTGAGAGTGAGAATTTCATATGTTTTCTTTTCATCTGTAGACATCTGTATTCTGTTTAACTCGGGATTGTAAAACTCACAGAGCAGGAAGGGCTCGAGCATGTTGTGATCACTATGGGATTTGTTCTTTTTAGGCCAAAAACTACAGAAATCCTTTTACTGGTGCTTTTAAAAAATATTTTCATAATCCAGACCAAAGACAGAGAATAACAGATTATTATAATTATAAATTTTAAAACCCCTTGTCTTTAAATATATATGCTTTACTTATCATTTCTTATTCTGTAGGTACCAGTTCTGTAAACCGAATTATTTAGAAGAAACTATATGTATAATTTACAGTAATGGCTTATCTCCTTTGGTGCTGCAGAGACACCAACATATTACTTATTAACAAAACAGATGTATTTACTGAAGGTTTTTGGAAAATGAGGAAGAATCACAATTCTATAACCTGTAGAGTTTTATAATCTTAACATATATTTCTACGTGTTGCTTCATATGATTGTCATTGCATTTTCTTAGGAAGGGAATGAGAATTAAAAGTAAAGTATATGGAACTCACACAAATAAAAACTAAAGAGTGAGTCTGGGTGGCTCAGTGGGTTAAACCTCTGCCTTCCCCTCAGGTCATGATCCCAGGGTCCTGGGATGGAGCCCCACATCGGGCTCTCTGCTCAGCAGGGAACCTGCTTCTCCTGTCCCTCCCCCAACTCAAGTGCATTGTCTCTCTCTCACTCCAAGATAAATAATTAAAATCTTAAAAAATACTAAAGAAAAAGATGAATGAAATAATACAAAATAAAAACCTAAAGTATATCATAAAACTTCATTTTTGCTCAGGTAGTGAGGTATTGTCGATCCATTAAACCGGACTTGTAATTTTAACTTTTGTCTAAGAATTTTGCCATTAAATTGGGCATTGGACATCTTCACTAATCCATGCCATATAGAGACAATGATAAAAACCATCTTAGATCACATTATTAAATAGTCATAGTGTATTCTAACATAATCAGGAGATTCTGCTGTTCTCTAAGCTAATCACGTTCCAATTGGAGCTGTCTAGTGAATTAAGTTGATAAGCTAATAAGTTACCAGCTGTGTACCTACCTTGAAAAAGTAGAGGACGTGAATATCACCTTAAATATTTGAAAGAGCATCCTGCACGAGGGAACATAACATACTCTCTATCTTTGTAAAACAGTGATAAATGACATTTTAAGTATATCCAGAAAAGGTAGGGTTTATAAGATTTTTATATACTAGTATCCATATTGTTTTCAAAACTTATTCTCCACAGTGAAAACCTTACATTTTATAATGCTCTTGAAGATTCAGTATTCATTGGAATGTTTGGACTTCTTTAATCATTTAAGCTTTTACTTCATTTTCCACTACTAAATTTCATTTTCATGGAAAGATAAAACTAGATATGCAAAATGAATTTCTTGATAAATAACCTGTAGTCCAAAATAAGATACAAATAATTGCAGTTTGGAGTAGAGAATTAGGATTTCTTGGAAAGTGATTTATGCACAATGAAATGCTAAATATTCTGGGTGGTTCTGGTATTCTTTGATGAATCAATAGTACCCCTCACAATGGATTCTGAAAGTTCAGCTGCCGCTTGCAATTTTTTTTAATTTTTAATTTTTTATTAACATTAATGTATTATTAGCCCCAGGGGTACAGGTCTGTGAATCACCAGGTTTACACACTTCACAACACTCACCATAGCACATACCCTCCCCAATGTCCATAACCCAACCACCCTCTCCCTACCCCCTACCCCCAACAACCCTCAGTTTGTTTTTTGAGATTAAGAGTCTCTTATGATTTGTCTCCCTCCCTATCCCATCTTTCCTTACCCCTCAAACCCCCCACATTGCCTCTCAAATTCCTCATATCAGGGAGATCATATAATAATTGTCTTTCTCTGATTGACTTATTTTGCTCAGCGTAATACCCTCTAGTTCCATCCATGTTGTCACAAATGGCAAGATTTCATGTCTTTTGATGGCTGCATAGTATTCCATTGTATCTATATACTGCCTCTTGCAATCTTAATAGTGAGTTTTTTTTTTTTTTTTTTTTCCTTCAGTAAGCTTCTTTGTTAAAGAGGTCTGGCAGGTATATCGCAGGATTGAGAGTTTATCAATTTCCAATGAAGATAAACAACTCAGAGGACAAATACACATAAAGAATTTTTTGTTTGTATCTCAGAAACACAGGAACCACTGACTGAGAGTTATCTGGCAAAGAATTAGGCCAATATGAAGGACATGATGCCCATGTGGTGATGTCCAAGGATTACTAGAGTGCCCGCTCCTTCACAGGTATTTGCTAAATTTCTATTGAATTCACACAAGAATGAATAAATCAATGAATCATGCCTTCTCAGACTTGGTAAGGAAAGGTTAAAGAAGGAAGCTTTACAGAAAATCTTGAAAGAAATTGAAACAAGAGGGATAGGACGGAGAGACCTTATGACCATGGGAATGTAACTGTCAAGAGATTAGCTAAGCCATTCTGTGGTGTTGCTGCTAGTTGTCTGTTCTGTTTGGCCAAGAGGTCAGTAAGAACATTTAACTGACACTAGGCCTCCTGAAGTCCATGCCCTGGATAGTAGCCTGCAGTCACGTGCAAATGTTAAGGCTCCGTGTACAACTCCTCCAACAACCCTTTGTTTAATGGTCTCTTCAGCTCAGAAGGCTTTCTTTCCCCTTGTGTGCCTGAGATAAGAGCACCATGGAGCCCCCAAAGCCCTGATCCTTTTGGTTTGAATTGACCCATCCAGTTTTAGCCTACGACCCCAAAGCATTCCACTCACTGACCCTAATCAGGGCAAGTGCCCCAGGTCCTGGCTCCTTCTCGGTGTGCACTCTGCTCTGACCTCCCCATGTGGTCCCTCCAGGCATGTCCCGTATTTCCTGCAGAACCTATGAGTCATAACCTTCTCGATTTCAACTTCTCTTGTGTTTTCTTGAACCATGGCTCACCATTTGGCATCCTGTGCTCCACTTAATAAATGTTAATTTAACGAAGTCCTAACAGTAACGTTATTTGGTCACTTCAAGGGTTTTAGTGCTTTAGGAGGAATTTAAAGACTCCTAGTCAGGACAGCACTTCTCTCGGCCAGAGGTGGCAATGCTGAATATTGAAAGAGCATGATGGGCTGAGACAGCCATGGATGTGGGGATGTGGCAGATCGAAAGGATGAATTGGGGTGGAAAGTGCACAAAATCTACGAGGCACGGACAAATGTTGAAATTATCTATCACAAGCAATTCCCTCCTCAAGCTGCAGTCCATCTAAGTCTTATTTCAACATTCCTTTTAAGCTTCCCATCCTGGATATTTCTCTCAACAAACGGATTACCCTAGATTATTTGTTCTTTCCCCAAACTGCACATAAATGTAAATGTTATTTCTGCTGCCTGGAATGCACTTCTCATTCTCCTATACCCATCCGGACAACTGAAACATCTTTTTCAATGTAACTTTCATTTCTATTCCTGACCCTCCAGCAAAAATAACTTTTTTCTCCAATATCGTCCTCATCATGTTGTTACTACTCTAACCAGGTTGTTTCACAATTATATAGTCACACCTTTTCCCCTTCAATTAAGAATTATTTGGGTTTTTTAATACAAGAATTATTTGCCATGGTGTCATATTAATATTTGAATCCCTAAAAACTACTGTCATATCTGGCATCTAATGTCTCATAAATAAATGAATGGATCCTTTGAAGGATAGATGATGAATAAGTATCTTTGAATCACTCTCATCACTCTCTAGTCATTGATTCGTTCAATCAATCATGCATGCATTTAGTTGGCCAAAAGTAGGTATTGAACACCTCCTATGTTATTGTTTAGAAGTATTATTTATATCATTAGACCATATCTTTTTTCTAGAAATACTCTTTACATTATAACATTGAGAGGACTGATTTTTTTTTTTTTTTTTTTTTTTTTTTTTTTGGACATTTAATACCCACAACCCTCCTCCAGACCGTCTCTGGCATTGCGAGCTGCTTGGTCTCCAGGCCCACAGTCACGAATAGCTTTCTTCCATGCTCCCTTTGCCCTGGTGACTATTGCTGCTACACAGCTTCATAACTGAGTTCTCTAGGGAACATGTTTCCGGATTTGATTTGTGCCTGAGTGAAACCACTGCAGCCATTTGGAGGTAAGGTCAAGAGTTCTGTGAGGGTTTCTGCTCTTTGATACTGTGACGGCCAGCTTATGAGAACATGGCAAACCGGATCTAACAGAAGCTAATGAAGCCAGCACACATTTCCCTGGCAAGCACCTTCGCCCCTGCTCTCCTTCTATTTGAACTATGTTGCCTCCTGCTAGCCCTATGTGGCTCAGACCAGAGGGCATTGCCTGCCAGATGTGAAAAGAACAGGGGCAGACCCAACGAGTACAAAGTGCTCTGTGGGCACACTTCATAAAAAGGTAAACATAGCCCAGACATCAGAGTAACCCTCTGCAGTTAGGATTAGGATGCCCTGTTGTCAAAGAAAGAAAATGAGGTACTGAGAGACTGAGTAACTTAAGTTAGACCACAACTAGTTAGTGATAGAGTCAGGGTATAAGGCCAAGCCTAGCTGATTTCAAGGTCCAAGGGTGCATGATTTTTTCTGTACAATCACTTACGACTCTGGGAAAATTGATTTAAACTCACTGTGAAGCAAGACTTTCTAAAAATTAAAGCTGTCAGATAAATAAATGTATATGAAACTAAGCAAAATTCAATGAGAGGTCAGAGGAAATAAATCATCCTGTTTGTTGTAACATGAATAAATGCAAATTGGTATTTTTAAAGCAATATGTAGCAACAATTGGAATTTTTAAAGCAATATGTCTGGAAGAAATAGTTTAGGCAAGTGTCTTAAAGTACAGTTTCAATTTCCCCATTCTTAAAAGTGGAATAATTATATCACCTATCTCATAGCGTTGCTTTGAAGTTTACATAGTATTATGCACCAAAAGTACCTAAGACTGCTACTTGGAATGTAGATGCCTTTAGAAAATTCTCTAAATATTTAAAATAATTGCAATTCACAAATTAACATAAAATATCTTCAGGATTTTTTCCTTCTGTTCTGTCTCCTTTCTCACCTGCACACGGTTCCATGGACTCTGATATGGCTTATCAGAGAAAAACAAAGATATATGTGGTGTTCCAAAATAAACTTTCAAGATTCTCCTAAAAATCTAATTCAGTGCGAATACATTGGGCATTTATTGTGTTACAAGAATAATTGTATTTTGTGCGGTGATGTGAGGATACCTATGGGAAAGCATAGAATGGGACAGGCTTAGTATGACATAGTGATCACAACTTGGCTTGGAATCCCACATATCATGTACCATCTATGTGTTTTCAGACCAGTGTTTTAACTACTCTAAGGCCTCAGTTCTCCCATCTAGTTAAGTGGGGATGATAATAGTATTCATCACATACAAGTTAGTTGGGAGGATTAGATAAAATAATCCATGATAAGTGCTGACTCATTAGAAACATTCAACACATACTAGTCATTGCCTACAAGTACAAGTAAGGACACAATTTTCTAAACATATATTAGGACACACTGTCTGACAATTCTTATGGGCATTATAGTGAAAGAATAAAATATTTAATATCAAAATTGACATGAAAATTGTGCAATTTAAGAACACTCATACCCAATGTAGCTTCTAAGAAATGTATAATTTTGATGGCAATACAATACTTGCACATAAGTAATAACCAGGATCAATAAAAACATATGAAAAAATCCCATATTGACGTATGGAAAATTGCAACTTTAGAAAAGGCTGAGTCTGACATACAACTTACACTCACTGGGTGTAGCCCACCCTAGCATCTCCCTAAGGACTAAGACCATGGCTCTCCCATTCTGAATTTTACCTCCAGCACCTCACCTGGTGCCTATCACAAATTCCTTGTTCAAGATATATTAATTGAATAATAAGAACATACAAAAATAAAAACTGTAAAGTTTATTGTAACCTCATGAGAAATGTTTCTGTTACTCTATTCAAGAGAAAATCCCAATATAATATTCTAACTACAGATTATCAAGTACATGCATTCATCTATATAAACTCAGAGCAAATGGAACTGCAAGAGAAAGAAAACAGTTGATGTGGTCAGACCTTCATATGTTTCATTTTGACCCACAGAGTTTGAAGTCATTTTAAATAGTGGTCCAATGCATTCATATTACAGACAAGGAACGAGGCATAAAGAAGTGAGTTACGTTTATACAGAATCGAATGTCAAAGGACAGGATTCTTATTTATCAGTCTGTTGTTCTTTTGCTACTAGACTACAGGGTTTCAATCTACACCTTCGTTATATTCACCTTCCATTCCACTGTAGCTTGATTTCTTCATGAAGTCAGGGGGGAAAATCCCTCCATATTGTCCCCTCATAACATGGGGCACATAGAATATCTTCAATTAATGTTTACTTGAATATTGGTCCCTCTAATGGAATTCACATACAGTCTCAAAGGTTAAGATTTTTGAGATCTGAAGGGAGAGAAAGAGAAGAGGCCATTTCAGTTAATAAGAACTCAACAACGTTCTCATACAAATATTCATACCAGAGTTACCATATTAGGGACTAGGAATAGGGAGTAAACAAAAATTAACATTGTTCCTGTCTTCACAGAAATCTGAGAAGTAGCAGAGACACATATCAATTATTAAATAGCTGTACAGGTAATATGTAATTACAAACTGAGGAAGTCTTATGAACTCAATGAACATAGCCTTTTGAAAGCATATAATAAAGGAACGTTTTACAGACGTGGTGCTTGAGTTTGAGATCTGATGAACAAATAGGAGTTAGGGGGTGGTCCCACTGAGTGTGATGGTGATGAATGTGAGGTTCAATGTGGAGACTGTCTGATTAGAGTGATGTGTCCGTGGTGGTGAGCAGGCGGTACAGGAAGGATGATGTTAGAAATAAGGGTGGATGGATGGATGCGATGGAGCCCAGATTATGAAGGACCTTGAAAATACAAGGAAAAGGTTGACAAAAGAGGAGCCATTAAATAATAGGAGTGAAAATTAAATAGCAGATACATGTTGTGGGGGTTTGAGTAACTCAGTGCGTCAGACTCTTGATTTCAGCTCAGGTCATGATCTCAGGGTCGTGAGATGGAGCCCCAAGTCCCCCTGGGCATGGAACCTGCTTAAGATTCTCTCTCTCCTTCGCCCTCTGCCCCTCCCCTGCCTCACTCACATGTTCTCTGTCTCTCTCTCTCTCTAAAAAATATATATATATATATATATATATATATGTGTGTGTGTGTGTGTATATATAATTAGATAATAAATATAATATATATGTAATATAAGCCAGATGAAGCACAGTCATTATCTCCTTTATCTCCTTAATTATCTCATGTTTACTGATGAGGAAACAGGTAGAGAGAGGCAAGACAACTTACAGGAATCTACTTATGAAGGGCTCACTTCCACCCATGTAAGCCTGCATTTCTGTAAAGATTTTCCAGAAGATTCAAGTGAAGACATCTGATGATGGCCGGCAGAATGCATTAAAGGAACTAGAGCCAAGGGCTGATTCTGAATCCAAATGTGAAGAAATCTGGGCCATAGACCAGACTATGGGGTCATGAGAATGGAGACACAGGGTCAAAATAGGGGAGGGGTAGAGGCAAACAGGTACTGGGTGCATTGGGGAATGAAGACAAAAAGTTAGTATACTGAATTTTGATGATTTGGAAATAAAAGATGCCATCATCTCTAGAAGGAAATGGATAAGAATTGGTAAAAATTGATAAAACACTGGTTATTAATTAAATATTAATTACAGCCTATTGAAATTTTGTACATAGATTGGGTCTGTAGGAATAGGAAACGGATTTGAAAAAAATAAGTAATGCAAGGTTCAAACTTCTCTGAAATGGGCTTTCAGATATTCAGCAGGATTTCCGACTAAACGCCAAATACATTCAACGAATGCACATGTTAAAATGCACACCGCACATCTTACTTTTGACTAATGAGATTTCAAATCCGTCCCGATTCACTCCTGTTTACAGAAGGAAATTAAAAAATTGATTGGTTACTTCCTCCTCTGACTGCAGACACCTTGATTGGCCAGCGGCCGGTGGCTAGGCAACGGGGCAGAGAATCTTTGGAACAAGTAGGAGTCCTCATCACAGCAGGAGCCATGAGGCAAGAAGCTCTGGGATCAATTAAAATGCCAGGCTTTTCCAGGCTGGTTTCCAGCGCATCTGTGCATGATTCCACATAAATTTAGGGAATTAGAGATCAGACAAAGGTAAACATTTCTGTGCTTTGCTTAGCATTGATGTAGAATGAGAGGATGAAATATACCACAGTCATTCAGCCTGGAGGGGGTTTACACCTTCGGCTGATTTTTTCCCCCTCAATTGCTTTATTATTTTAGGTATGTTGTAATTCAAGTCTGTTTAAATCATCTGGGTGCTCCTTTGAGGAGGGGAAGAGAAAAAGAAACAAAGGAAAAACCAGTTCTTAGTTTCATAGACTAAACAGCAGAATATGACTCATTCTTTAATTTTGTAGTTGCACCTCTAAAAGAAGATATTATTAATGCTTTTCATTTTCCAGCTATTTCATCTCTGGAGCTTGGTTTAGATAAAAAGCTCATTCATGTCCCCATAGAGAAGGAAAGACATTTTCTCCGTAAGAATTGTGGAAGACTGACCTTTTGCAGAACCTTCTCCCCTTTTGTTTTTTGTCTTCTTATTTTCTCTATCTCTTGGAGTCTATAGTTCTGGCTGTTTCCCTAGAGCAGAAGGTTGTGTGTTGCCTGCGTGGGGGGCAGGGATTGCACTTCCTTCCACAGAATCCTTTGTATAGGGCTGAGGTGAGGGGTTGGAGGCGAGAAGCAAGCTCACAACAAAGCAGTTCACAGAGATGGGGAAAGTGAAGGTCATAAAGGGCAAATGATATTATTTTAAATTCTACAGAAAAAGACATCGTCTGATATCACAGGGATAACGTAAGTATCCTTTGTATTAAACAACAATAGAAAAAGCACAAAGCCATTAGCGTTGGTGACATATTCAGTATGGAATCAGAAATGTGTCTTTGAGGTAACTCCTGTGTGAACTTGCTCCCCCCTTATGTCCCAGCGTCCACACCCCTATCGAGTGTTGGAAAAGAGTAACCCCCTCCAGGGTTCTTTTCAGATTTACGGGTGTCAGAATTTTCTGAATTGATTCAAAAATTTTCAGGTACAAAAATAAATTTCCTTAGAATGAGATAAGATATTACACAAATCACAAATTGGTAAAAGCTTATAGGAACCGCCACTTTAGAATTATTATCCTTTCTAGAGGCTGGAAGCTTTTATCATGAAGTGACCCACTCTAATACAATGCTTTCTATCGGAAGGTCTACTTGTCTCATAAAAACAACATTGATTCTCTATTTCCACGGCATATCTTTTTTTTTTATTCTTTTACTTTCAACCTTTTTGAAATCTTACGTTTCCAATCTTCTTCTTGTGAACTGCCTACAATGGATATTTCTTAAATTCCCTCTAAAAAAAAAAAATGTCTTTTACCTGGAACACTGAATCCAAATTTTTAGAAAAGCAAGGAAGGAAATTGATATTTATTGAGCACCTAGGTCTGGCTGCATGCTGCCCATCTATTTTATTTTTAAATTCTCACAACAACCCCGTGAGGAAGACTCTATCTCTGTTCTCCAAGTGAAGAAACTGATATTCTATAACATGCTGAACGTGATGAATGACAAAGCTCCTCTCTTTCTGACTACACCACATGTTCCTTCTGCCCACCACACATGATTCTCTTGCTCTCAAGAAATCTCATACAACGAAGATTATCTGCCTAAGTTTGGCTTAAGTTAAATAAATCATTTATTCTGTATGGATTTAGGCCTAAGTGTGGTATAATATAAATCCATAATGACCATTTCCAACAGAACATAAAAGCTTCAGAAAATTTCAGTTTCACTGTCTTCTGCCATTTGATCTCAATAAAAACCCTAAGAGAAATGGGATCTCCCCGCAGACTATGGTATATAAGGCTGAGGGCGGACTCCTTCGTGTGGTGTTCCAACTCTAGCTACCTTCAGAGTAATGTCATGTAGCTCTTGCCAAAGTACACAGTGAAGTATTTTAATAAGAGAGAAAGTGGAGGTTTAAAACTCAAGCAACTTGTAGAAGGGTATTTTAATTTTCTGTCATTCACAAGTGCCTATAATTAATGCTGCTTATATGCAGTTGGCATATTTATGACTTGAGTTTCCTTCTTCTATTTACTCTTTACTTTTTTCCTACTTATTAGCAGTGCTCAGAGACCTGGGAGCAAATAACTAAAATACAGTGGAAGCTAAAAAAATCGTCTAAGAAGACATCAATACGATGATGGTTTCTAAAAAGCAGCAATTATTTCTACGACATTCTTTGAGCCGATTTAAACCTAATTCAGGGCTCTTTATTTGTTTAGAAAAATTCTGATTTATCCCTGAAGGAGTTACTATTTTCCTCCTTTTTTTTTTTTTTTAAGATTTATTTACTTATTTGACAGAAAGAGAGAAAGATGGCGAGAGAGGGAATACAAGCAGGGGGAGTGGGAGAGGGAGAAGCAGGCTTCCATCTGAACAGAGAACCGGACACCGGGCTTGATCCCAGGACTCTGGGATCACGACCTGAGCCGAAGGCAGGCGCTTAACGACTGAGCCACCCCAGAATTATTGTTTTTCAATTGTTTAAAGAAGGGGTTTCCTCAGTAATATGACTCTAAATGGTAAATGATCATAGATCATGAATTTAGTCCCAGATAAATGAGCTGATCGTAATAACATTAACCATGAGTTTTCAATGATTATCCAAGGAAGGCCCATTGCAATGGCAGCTAATTATGCACAAAATGAAATATATAAAAAAATGTAAGAGGAAACTTGTGATTTTGGCAATATGAAAAACTGACCTAATACAGGCTCTCTGCCTCAAAAAGACTTGGTAATACTACATAAAATTTAAGCAAATAAACAAATAAACAGCTGGACTCAGAAGAAATAATGGAAATCTCATATTCCAGAAAAGAATAAGAGAACTCACAGCAAAAAAAGGTAATCAACTGCTTTAGACTGTAACATCTTGTAGGAGAAAACCCTGAATTAGGTCCTACAATCTAGGATCCAGGGTTTATCCATTACCTAGGAACAGAAGGTCTAGGGTATAGGGCTTATTCCTTTCTTAGGAGAGGAAGAACAGCAGCTTCAGGATGGAACCGGGGACCCTGCATAGAGCAAGGATGTAATTACAGCAGCCTCCTTCCTGTATGTGGGACTAAAAACGTCCCAGTCAGAAAAAGGCAAGGAAGTTTGACTTGGGGTAGAAAAGAAAGTCTCCCTCTAGAAATAAAAACTTTGGTTCAGAGAAATTTGAGAGAGGGGCGCCTGGGTGGCTCAGTGGGTTAAAGCCTCTGCCTTAGGCTCAGGTCATGATCCTGGGATCCAGTCCCATATCGTGGGGCTCTCTGCTCAGCAGGGAACCTGCTTCCTCTCTCTCCCTGCCTATCTCTCTGCCTACTTGTGATCTCTGTCAAATAAGTAAATAAAATCTTCAAAGAAATTTAGGAGAAAGTGTTTGGTTCAATACACATCTTGTACAAGTCCTTGAATGAGTGAATAAAAGGAATTTGAGATAATTTATACTCAAACAGATAATTTGAGATTATTGCATAATTGATGAGAAACATAATCCTTATATTTACAAATCACATCAGGGCAGAACTAGGGAACATGCAAATGAGTCCCCACATAGACCTATTATCATAAAACTGCAGAACCTTGGGGGCTCCTGGGTGGCTCAGTTGGTTAAGCATCTGACTCTTGATTTTGACTCAGGTCACGATGTCAGGGTCCTGAGCTGAGCTCATGCGTTCAGCAGAGAATCTGCTGGAGATTCTCTCCCTCCCCTTCCCTCTGCCTTCTCCTCTCCTCTCTCTCTCTCTAAAATAAATAAATCTTAATAAACAAAACAAGGGGCACCTGGGTGGCTTGGTCGTTAAGCGTCTGCCTTCGGCTCAGGTCATGATCCTGGGGTCCTGGGATCGAGCCCCACATTGGGCTTCCTGCTCCGTGGGAAGCCTGCTTCTCCCTCTCCCACTCCTCCTGCTGTGTTCCCTCTCTTGCTGTGTCTCTCTCTGGCAAATAAATAAATACAATCTTTAAAAAAACAAACAAACAAACAAAAAACCTAAACAACATCAACAAAATACAGAACCTTGAATTCAAAGACAACATCTTAGAAGCAACCAAAGAGGTTATCTTAAAAGGAATAATAATTTTATTTTTCAGCTACAAAAAGTCAGAAGGCTATGAGATAATATCCTCAGTAAGATGAGGATTAAGATGCCTCTGCCAAAACTGCTACGCCAATTAAAAAAAAATTTTATTAAGGATATAAATGTTCCTCGTAAATACAAAATCTGTTTCTTTGAAAAGAATTAATAAAATAGATAAATCTTCAGCAGACCAATAGCAGTGGTGGTGGTGGTAGTCATAATCATTGCAGAACAAGAATGAATGGAAAGGCACATATAAATAATGATATGAATTTAAATTCATAAATATAGTTTAAATATTCATAAATATAGTTTAAAATATAATGGAAATAATTAAATAAAAAATAAAAATATAGTTTAAAAGATGTTATTTGAAAATTTAAGGACTTTTTTGAAAATTCTTTCTTTTTTTTTAAAGATTTTATTTATTTCAGAGTGAGAGAGAGAGAGTGCATGCATGCAAGCTTGAGTTGGGGAGCAGCAGAGGGAGAAGCAGGCTCTCTGCTGAGCAGAAGCCCCATGTGGAGTTTGATCCCAGGACCCCAGGATCACGACCCAAGCAGAAGAATGATGCTTAACTTACTGAGCCACCCAGGCATCCCTATTTTTAAAAAATTCTTATGAAAAGAAGAAGGAAATGCCATTTCAAACAGAACTCTGAATGATTAAAGAAACTAAATTAATAATCAGAAATCTACTCACTCAAAAAAGTTAACAAATCCAGATGGTCACAGAGGTGAGTTTTAGCAACCTTTCAAATAACTGGCAGTTACTACTTCACATTTTACACTGCTACCAAGAATAAAGTTGCAACAAAACAAAGAAAATTCACTGGGTTTGTGGGCGGCTTAGCCCAGCTCTTGGTTTCTGTTCAGGTTGTGACCTCTGTGTTGTGGAATCAAGCCCAGCTGGATAATTATCAAATTCTGAACACCCAGAAATCAATCTGAAGTTGGAGAAAACAAAATGGCAAGTCTACAAGTGGAAAAGCAAGCACCTTTGGAAGACAGGAGGTGCCCAGAGTTGAGATGGGAGAGATAGAACTTGGGTACTGCGCAAGGGAGGTAGTCCTGCTTAGGGACACTACTGCAAAGCATTACAAACAGCAGAGCACAAAATCTGAAATATTAGACATCCGCCACTGCCAAGATTGTCCCCGGCTTAAAGGTGCTCAGGTGGCAAAGAGGGGCAGAAGCCCAGGAGTAGACAAGGTGATCTGAGGAATCCCTGGGTCGCAAGGAGAACAGGTGACAGGTATGTGCTGCACTGTTTTCAGGCATGGGAATGGGAACCCTGGCTGAGGGCACCCAGCCTAGGCACTGGCTCTCTTCTCCACGTTGCCATGTAACATTCAAAGTCCCTTTAGAGTCAGTAGTAACCAAAATGAGAACTGATTTGCTGTTTCTTCTGAAGTTGTAATGTTAATTCTATCTAGTGTAATAAGAAAAAAGAAGAAAGAAATAGGAAGTATACCAATAGATAGCAAAAAATAAAATGAATACTCACAGGTAAGATTATTTATATGAAAAAATTCTGAAAAAAAATAGAATTCCCCTAGAGATAAAAAAAGAAATCATCGAGGTGGCTGGCCAATAAATTAATAGAAAAAAATGAGTAACTTTCTCAAAAATTACAATAACCAAGGAGATAAAAACAGAGGATAGATAGACACTCCTTCATTGTAACCTCAAAACTATTACTTAAGAATCATCTATCAATATAATACATGGTTTAATTGAGGCAATTATAAAGTTTTACTTAAAAGCAAAACATAACATCAAAATATGTAAAGAGACATCCATGCACATGGATGTAGTGATTCAGTTTTCTAAATATGTAGCTTTTTCCTAAATCAATCTATGAATTCAAGGCTATTTCAGTCAAATTCCAATGAAGTCTTTAAAAAAATTAATCACATATTTACATGGAAAGATAATGAACCTGGAAAAGTCAAGTCCAATATTCAGGCAGGAAGGCAACAGGAATGACTCTATCTGACTATTAAATATCAATATTACTTATCAAACTAAAGTAATTCAACTTTAAAGCTATGTGGCTTCGGGACAGAGTAAAGACATGAATTAATAAAAAAAAAAAAAAAGAGAGAATCCAAAACAGAATACGCACATTAGATTGAATGCTTTCCTCCCAAAATCAGACCAAAAAAGCCCGCTATTCAGTACTGTAGTGGACATGCTAGCCATTGCCAACAATGCGGGGACAAAAGGAAGGGCAGAAGGGAAGGAGAGAGCGGCGAGGAAAGGAGGAAGAAATTAAAGGCTTCCAGTTTGGAGGATAAAAAGTGAAACTGTCTTTAATACAGATAAGATAATTCTACATATAGAAAATATTAAGGGATTTTTTTTTAAGTATAAGAACTCATAAATTGGTTCAGCAAGGTTTAAAATATAAGGTTGATATACACAAAGGATCTCTATTGCTATATATTGACAATGAACAATCTGAAAATGAAATTAGAAAACAATCTCATTTACAGTAACATCAAAAGCAAAAAAAAAAAAAAACCACATAGGAATAAATTTGACAAAGGAAGCATTAGACGTACACACTGAAAATTATAAACATTGCTGAAAGAAATTAAAAGAGATCTAGGGGTACCTGGATAGCTCAGTTGTTAAGTTGTTAATTTTGGCTCAGGGCATGATTTCAGGGTGGTGAGATCAGACCTGAGTCCCCCTAGGCATGGAGCCTGCTTAAGATTCTCTCTCTCTCTCTAGGGCACCTGGGTGGCTCAGTGGGTTAAAGCCTCTGCCCTACATAGGGCTCTCTGCTCGGCTGGGAGCCTGCTTCCCTTCCTCTCTCTCTGCCTGCCTCTCTGCCTACTTGTGATCTCTGCCAGTCAAATAAATAAATAAAATCTTTAAAAAAAAAAAAAAAGATTCTCTCTATCTCTCTCTTCTTTTCCTCCCAGTCCTCTGTTTCCCATTCTAAAAGAGAGAGAGAGATCTGCATAAATAAAAGAGATTCCATTCTTGTAGATTAAAAGACTCAATATTGGGAGGAAGAAAATTCCCTAAATTGACCTACAAATTCAAAATAACCCCAATCAAAATCCCAGCAGGAATTTTGTAAGAATTGAAAAACTGGCCCTAGAACTTGTAAGGGAATACAAATGGTCCTGCATAACCAAAAAAATTTTTCAAAGATTTTATTTATTTATAGGTGTCAGGGGGAGGGGCAGAAAGAGAGGGAGAAGCAGGCTCCCTGCTAACCAGAGAGCTCCTATGCTGGGCTTGATCCCAGGATCCCAAGATCATGACCTGACCGGAAGGCAGTCATTTAACCAACTGAGCCACCCAGGTGCACTAACCAAAACAATTTTTAAAAAATGAACAAATTTGGAGGACTTACACAACCCAGTTTAAAACACACTATACATATACAGTAATTAAGATAGTTTAATTCAGGAAAAAGGATAAGCAATCCTTTTGCTTAATAGAAATTAGAAATTAGAAATTTTTTTGCTTATTAGAAACAGTATTAGAAATACAAAAATAAATTGTGATATGTATGATCAATTAATGTTTAACAAAAGTGCCAAGACAATTCTGCTGGGACAAGGGATATTTATATGAAATAGGATAAATTTAGAACCTTATCTCACATAATATACAAAACTTAACCCAAAATAGATCACAGACCTGAACATAAGAGCTAAAACTACACGTCTTCTAAAAGAAAACACAGGAGAAAAACATGGGTTAGGCAAAGAATTCTTAGGTAGGAAAACAATAACAAAATCCATAAAAAGAAAATGTATATACAGGACTTAATTGAAATTTAATTAATTTTATGCTTCAAAATGAATCATTAAAAAATGAAAAGATAAGCCATCTGCTGCCCACAGATATTTGTAAATCATATATTGACAAAGAACTTTTTTCTGTACTATATAAAGAACTCTTTAAACTCAGTATGAAAACAACACAATTTAAAATGGTCAAAGGCATGAGTAGATATTTCATAAATATCTATTATAAATAAAGAAGGTAAACGGCTAATAAGCATGTGAATAGATACTCCATGTTATTAATCATTAGGGAAATGCAAATCAAAACCACCACACCGTACCTCTCTACACCCACTAGAATGTTTAAAATTGAAAAGGCAAACAGCATCAGGTGTTGATGAGAACATGGAGAAAATGGAACTCCCATGTATTTTTGGTGGGAATGTAAAAGTGGTACAGTTAGTACCGAAAATATTTTAGCAGTTTACTAAAAAGTTAGTTACTGAAATAGTTTCCTCAGGCCGCCACAAAAAATCCCGCCGAACTGCCGACTGGGAAGTTTAAACAGCAGAAATACATCTTCTCACAGATCTGGGGGCCAGAAGTCCAAGAGCAAAGTGTTGGCGCGTTTGGTTTCTTCTGAGGCCCTTCTCCTTGATGTGCGGAAGGCTGCGTTCTCATTGTTCTCATTGTGTCTTCATGTGGTCTTTCCTCTACGCCTAAGCATCCCTGGGTCTCTTCCTCTTCTTATTAGGACACTAGTCATATTGGATTAGGTCTCTACCCTTACTGCCCCATGTAACCTTAATTATTTTCATAAAGGCTCTAGTTCCAAATAGAATCACATAAATAAATTTGAAAGGAACACACTTCAGTCTATAACATTTACCACACAACCTGGCAATCCCACGCCTCCTTGTCCACCAACAAGAAATGAAAATATGTGTTTACACAAAAACATGTATGTGAATATTCATAGTAGTGTCACTTATAATGACCAAAACATGACCCAATTCTAAGTTCACGAACTGGTGAGTGGGTAAACAAAATATAATCTATCCATCCAGTGGGATAATACATAGCACTTGAAAAGGAACACATTATTGAACCCGCCACAACATGGATGAACCTCAAGATGCAACCAGACACATGCAGAAAACAACATTTGTGTGATTCCATTTACATGAAATATCCAGAAAAGACAAAGCTGCAGAGATAAAAAAGGAATCAATGGTTGTTTGAGCCTGGGTATGGATTTGGGGATTAAACTTGCAAAGGAACAAAAGGTAACTTTGGGGAATAATAGAAATGTTTGAAAACTAGATCATGGGTGATGGTTGTATGAATCTATAAATATATTGACAATCATCAAATTGTATACTTAGGTATGTGAATTTTATGTCATGTAAATTCAGCCTAATAAAGCTATGGGGGACTTAAGAAAAGAAATTGTATAGCAATTTGTGATAGATTTGACCCATGAATCTTAACATTTTCTCTTCCCTCATATGTTATATTTATTATGGAAATGATAAGTTTATTTTACTAGTATTTCTGGTCATTAAAAAAAAAACTTTAAAATGAGCAAGACATTGGCTCTCAGGAGAAGGCAAACATGATCAGAGGTGACTTTTTAATATAGAAGGACTTTTTATTTGGAAATTTTTTTCAGCACTGTTGGTTTTGATTCAAGACCACAAAGTTAATTTTTTTCAAAACCTTAAAAGAATATATTGTTAGGCTTTTTTTTCCCCCCAAGAGCCAATTAGGAGCAAAATGTAACACACAGTTCTTATTTTTATTAAAGATCAAGGCCACATAGAAATCATACTATAGGTAAGATGTCATTTAGTTTTAAATTGCATGTTGATAACTGCATTCATTTATGAATTTTTCTTTCAGACTTTTTCCCATATGGGACAAACAATAAACAATGAGATGTTCTTTGTTCCTTGATTGATAGTTCCATTTCAATAAGAATTTTTCAAGGATCTGTGGAAATATTAATGTCACTATGATGCTTCTCAAAGCCCAGAGTCTTCACAATCCCTTTGGACCTGGCCCCAGTTCCCAAGCCAAAAGTCATTTCCAGCTTGATGCTAGGAGTTTAATTGTACTTTCTGATTTGTACTACACTGCTTAAAATTCCATACAATTTGGATAAACTTCTGCATCTAAAGCCAGTTCCTGTCTTAAGCCAAACGCTGAACTAAATTAGCTTACAGTAAACCCTGTGACCCCAGAGCTTTATCAAGCTTAACACCAGTGTCCAGTTTGCAAAATCAAAGTAAGGTATGCGGTAAGAATGCCTTTCTGTGTCAGCTAATGAGGCATTTTTTCTAAAATCAAAAGCTCCTAGCAGACAGACATTTTTAATCATTTCATTTTTATACTCCGGGTTTCAAAGTTCAAATTCTAATTGCTACATGACAACTGGAGAAATCAAATTTTTTTTTTCAATTTCTCAAATTTATAGGGGAAAAAATGAGATGCCAAATGATGAAGAAAATTAAAAAAGAAACAAGAAAAAAAACCTCACTAAATTTGAAGCTATATGATATCACTTAAAGAGACCAAACTTGGACCCGGATTGATCCAAGTTTAGTTTCCATGTTGCTTCCCATCCACAATGTCACCTTGAGCAAATTATGTTGTCTCTAATCTTAATTTCTTCATTGGCGGAAGGGTGTAGAAATACTTACTTCTCAGGATTATTCTGAGGACTAGGTGAGATACCAAAGGAGGTTCACAACCTGAGATATTTGAACTGCCTTCAGGTTGACTGTGAAGTCCTTGAAACTGTAACAGAATTTTTGTCTAAAGGGTGTTCATAGTTTTCATCGGTTCTTAAAGGAGTTGGTATGCTCAGAGCTCACGGACATGTGACACAGAGGTGTTTGACAAGTGTAAGTTTGATGATAACTTTTAAGAATGTGTTTATGATGTCAGTAATCTCTTTTCTTTTCCATTCTGGAACAAATTATTAGATTAAAATCGCAAAAGGCGTAAGATTCCATTCTGAGGCCTCTTTTAATACCACATGTGTAGATGCATTCTACGGGCAAGACGAGGTGGGGACCAAGAACATGGCCTTTGTTCCCAGGCTTGGCTCCGTAGTTACCATGTTTTACTTTCTGAACAAGTCTCTTACTCCATGGGTGGTTCAGTTTCCTTATCTGTAAAATGGGGCAACAATAACACGTACCTCATTGCTCATTCTGAGCAAACATGTGAGAAGTAGATGGACCAATGCCTGTGCCGTGGTAAACATTGAGAACAGAGAAATAAATGAGCTGAGTCCTGTCTTCTTGGAACTCATCCGAAGGCAGCCTACTTAAGTGATCTCACCCAGGAGTTTCCAAATCCATCACACTTTGCTGTGGGAGCCTCTGGTCTTCTGCTCCAGTTGATGCTGGTTAGCTGCAGAAATGTGAGATTTCTCAACCTCTGTATTTTGTCTAAAAGACAATGCTATTTCCTCTACGTAAACTCTGTGTCCCCACACATTTTAAAAATAATTTTATTAATCTTTGAATATGCTAGAAGTTATTAGAATAATTTCAAGCTGAATCAACTTTATCTAGATAACAACAGTAATAATGCATATTAACATTGGTTTAATGATCACCACGTGTGAGACTTATGCTAGGAAATTTATATACATGAATTTACCTAATGCTTGTGACAATTTTCTAAGACGGACAGTTTTTTGAGGTACTGTTATTCCTATTTTACAGGTAAAGAAATAAAGCTAAGCTGGGTTAAGTTACTTTCTCATAGAGCAGCGATTATTTACTAGAGCCAATATTCAGATTCAAGTTCATCTCTTAATTACTCAAGATGATAGTTTTATTTTAGGTTCTATAAATGAAGGGTTACTCTACAGAAGCTATTCCTAACATAAAACACTGCCTTTGAAAATTCCATTATTTTTTTTAATGCCAGTATTCCTGATAAAAGTGACATGTTAAATCACTAACACAAAGTACTAGAGTTCTCCAGAGAAGCAAAACTAATAGGTTGTTGTATGTGTGTGTATGTTCTGTGTATTTGGGTGTATATGTCATGACATGGATTGGTTATAAACAGTTGGATCACACAGTTATGGAGGCTGATAAGTCCCATGATCTGCCATGGGCAAGCTAGAAACCAAGGATAGCCAGAGGCATAGTATCAGTTGAAGTATGAAGGCCTGAGAATCAGGAGAGCCAGTGATGTAAGGTCCTATCTGAGTGCAGGAGAACACTGTCCCAACTTGAAAACAGTCAGGTAGAGAGAATTTTCCCATACCCTTTTTTGTTCTATTCAGACATCCAAAGGATTGGATCAGGCTTACCCACATTGGTAAGGGCAATTTGCATAAGGTCTATTGATCTAAATGTTAATCTCATCTAGAAACACCCTCACCAACGCATCCAGAACACTGTTGGACCAAATATCTGAACACTTGGAGGCCCTGTCAAGTCTACGCATAAATTTAACTATCACACAAGGTATTGTGAGACTGTGTCTAGAAGCAAAATACCTGTTCTCAACAAAGTATTTATTCTGCATGACATAATTGAGCAGTTATTAGTGAAATATTTTATTTATTACCAGTATTTTGCCTCATAGAACTCACAATTGAAACTCATATTCTCTATATAAAGCTCTTCCATGCTGACTAAAATTTGTCGATATCCGGTACTTTCGTTTTTCTTATTGCTTTCTATTCTTTTAATTTTTAATTATTAGCCTTGTAGAGTTTCATTTAAGCCATTTGGCTCTAATAGGTTATTTGATCCTCGCTCCATAATTGCATTAACATTTGTCTGTTTTCTCAGAGTTCTCGCAAATTGGTCAGCAATTTTCTTGAAATTTTTAACCTATTAATTAATAAAGAAACCCTCAAAAATGCACAGTTTTATGCACTGAATTAATTTCAAAGTTAGTAACATGGAAATTTTAAACCTCTTTTCAGTGACATTAAGTACATGAATACCCAGAAACGTGCAACATTCTTGATGACTTTCCTATTAACATGGTCAAGCTACGTGAGATCTCCAAGACTGGCCTGATTGCATATACGACATTAGCCATCCCACCTGGTTCACTCAAAGATACCCGGAACTTGTTTTTCAGGTCTATGCTGTGACTAATACTTTTGTATGAAACATTCTTTTCCAGGTTCTTTTCGTAACCAGTTCTTTTTTATCCTTGAGTTCTTAACTCAAATTTTACTTCTTTACATTCCATGTAAAAGTACCAAACCTCACCGCCCCCATGAAATTCATACTTCTTTTCTTTTTTTAAAGATTTTATTCATTCATTTGACAGACAGAGATCATAAGTAGGCAGAGAGGCCAGCAGAGAGAGAGAAGAGGAAGCAGGCTCCCGAAATTCATACTTCTTAGTGTTCTCTTCTTCACAATCACCAGTATCTGAATGGCTAATTTGTTTATTTATCAAAACTTGTCCTTTCCAAGAGCACCTGGGTGGCTCAGTGGGTTAAAGACTCTGCCTTCAGCTCAGGTCATGATCCCAGGTCCTGGGATGGAGCCCTGCATCCGCCTCTCTGCTCAGCGGGGAGCCTGCTTCCTCCTCTTTCCCTGCTTGCCTCTCTGCTTACTTGTGATCTCTGTCAAATAAATAAATTTATTGTTTTAAAATAATAAATAAATAAATAAATTTTTTGTTCTAAAACAAAACAAAACAAAAACCCTGTTCTTTCTATAATGAAAGCACTTAGGACCTGCTCTATAGTCATTACACAATAAACATAAAATAAATAAATGAGCTAATGATAATGAGTTCATGCTTATGCTTTTGTTGCCTGAAAAGATCGTGTAAAAACCCCTTGGAATGTGTCCTAAATATTTCATTGCTTAAGATGTGGTTTTTTAAAGACTTTCCTTGGGTGCTAGGAGGGAATAAAGAACTTGGAAACCCCAAAGCCCCCAAGGAAAGGGACACTTGGATAGAACTGCGGTGAAGGGTGTCAGACAGAGTGGGGAAGAGGACCATAAAGGTAGATCCCTTGGGGAGATGATTCTTCATGGGGCTTTCTTATTTTTGCACTGTTTGGAAACAAGGGCACTGGCTGCTTGCCCTAATTCTGTGTTTTCTCCTCAAGGATGTTTGTCTGGCCTTGGAAGAGGGAGATACTACCTTCATTCAGAGCAACAGGCAGGTCTGAACTGTCCAGTATACTTAACATAATGTCTCCTTCCTGGGCCAAGGTCGCAGAAAATCTGAATGCTCAGTCAGGTTATCTGGGAAGATAACCTGATTTCCCACTTATTTGTGAGGTATTTTGCCCACTTTGAGTTTCAGATTTCTGATTTGGTAAAATGGTTTCAACAAAACGTGCCTGAAGAACAGGGCAGAGGAGTACAAGCACAGATGACTTGGACCATATTAGGCACATTTTCTGTGCTCACATCCCACCTATTTCTTTTCTTTACTCACTTTCCTTCTTCTCTGCTTTCCATCCTGTATTCCCCAAGTTGTCTTTAGAAAACCAAAATGCCCACAGTTCTTTGGAAGATCTCAACTCCCCTCAAATTGCAAAGAAACTGATATTCATGGAACTCCTCCACAGAGAATGAGCCTAAATGCCTCTCGACAAAACCAAAAAATCCCAAACAAACACAAGCACAAAGTAGACATCCCAAAGACCCACATAATTGTAGCCAAAGTCCTCTAACACAAGGTCTGTCTTTCACCCCGGTACCTTTCTCAGCCTATTTAATATCTGTGGATCACCTTACAGATGAAGAGAGAAGAAGGGATGTGTCAGTGGGAAGTGGGAAGTAAGTTCAGCTGCAAATAAGAGAAAATGCAACAAACAGTTTAAAAAAGTAAAGGATTTATTGGGCTCATACAAAAAGAAGCCCCAGGCCAGTTCGCTTAAGTGTAATGATGACATCAAAGCCCTTTCTAATCTGCCATTCTTAACTTGCAGACTTTTAGCCTCAAGCTTGTGTTTCCACCAGATGAATTACAGATGAATTAACTCTCTAGTAACTCTTGAACTCTTCCCCTCAAAGTTCTTTAAAATTTCCTTAACAGCATTTACTGACCCAATATCTCATGTCCTGTGGATTTTGAGCCTCGGAGGAATTCTACCCAGTGGGGCTGCATTTCAGGCAACGAACAATGAAAGTTGCCACCAGCCTTTTGCCACTTCTTCTTTATCAGGAGGGTACAGCAACTCTTGGGTGACATTTTCGTCCCCCACTCTGCGGGCAAAGACCATGCACCAAACTCTTTCCTGTTCCTGGTAAAATGATCATTAGATTATTTTACTCCACTGACTAATATGTTCGTTTTGTTGAAATTTAGTGAAATTTTGTTGAAATTTAGTGAAATTTTGTAATGATTTACAACTGAAATCATCTTGGGTAAACCCATTTGTTTCTCAGAAAACACCAACAGTAGTTTGTCCTATTCAAGAGTAATAGTCACAACAGAAGGAATGACATGTGACCCTATCTTGACAGCTCCCCTGCCCATAGACATGACTAGGTGCAAACACATGTCAGTCCTAAAAACTGGGGCACTGGAAGAGAGTAGGTAAGAGGAAAAAGCACAGGAGTATTTCCCTTAGCCTCAGAATTAGCAACTGCTGACTCATTAAAAAGATGTAATTTTCTTTCAGAAAATGAGAATGCTATGGCTAAGCAGTCCAGGGTAGCTACGTCAGCTTCACACAGAATGAAGAATCTAAGTCTTTCCATCCCACCATAATTTCTGTACCACTCATTTTTCCTACCTCATAGTTACAAGATAGCTGCTAATTCTCTTGCCCATCATCCCCTCTCTTTCTTTAAGATTTACTTATTTATTTGAGAGAGAGGGAGGGAGGGAAGAGGGGCAGAGGGAGAGGAAGAGAGAGAATTTCAAGTAGACTCCCCACTGAGTACGGAGCCCAGTACGGGGCCACGTCCCACAACCCTGAGATCATGACCTGTCCTGAAATCCAGAGTCGGACACTTAACCGACTGAGCCATGCAGATGTCCCAGCCACCATTCCCTCTTATCTCTATCATGTATCGGTGTTGCATGGCCACCTCCACTTGTGAGATAATCTGTGAAATAAAATGTTTTGCTGCAAAATTTGGCTTCTGTTAACAAGGAAGAAGGAGAGAATGGATATTGGGCACATAACAGCAACATCTTCCATGTGATAACCTGGGAAGTGGAGACTATGCTAGGTTTTATAAATTACATCTGTCTCCATTTTTAGTTATTGTCACATTTTGAATTATTTTCTATTGAATCCAATGAATGGTCCTTTAGTCTCACTTAAGTTTTAAAGTTGAGGCAAAAATCCTGTGTTTCCTCCATGAAACTCTGATCACTTGCCTCATATCCTGAACTCTTCCCTTGCTCACCACGGAGTCCCATGTCATTATATCCAAAGTCTTCAGTCACAACCCACTGAAATCTATAGCAGTCAAATGGTTAAAACCAGAGTTCCTAGAAAATTCACCTGTAGGTGATTAGCTAAAGCAATCTGAAAAAAAGTAAGGTATTTCACCTCTTGCCACATAACGTTTCTCCAGCCCCAGCCCCTGTAAAAATAAAATATCTTTAATGGAAGCCAACTCATTACCCCATAAAATTACTACAACACATGTGCTTGAAAATGTAAGACAGATATTCTTAACTTGGCATTCCGTAGTGAACCACAGAAATGTTCTCCAAGAAATGATTTCATTTTGTTAGTTTTATATTTAAAGTCTCATTTTTGGCAGGCAATCCCAAAGACAAAATTTGGGGAGCAAACTTGTCTATGGGATAGAACTCAGACTTTTGGTTGCTCTCCTTCCTCGGTTTGGATTGTTTATCTGTCCTGTGTACGTGACACATTCATCTGGAAGCCTGGCTCTGTGCTTCCTAGCTGTAGACCTTCTCTTGCCAGCTTTCCTTCTACCCTCTATATTAAGTATAGTTTATTACTTTAACACACATATGTGGGAATATAAAACAGTCTGGATCTGAATTGCGACTTTGGTGCTTAAGAGTAGTATGACTTTGGACAAATTACATAGCCTACTTTTGCCTCAGTTTACTTATATATAAGATAAGGATCACAATAACATCTACCTCATAAAGCTATTATGAGGAATACATGAGTTAATATAGGAAAGGTCTTGGAATGTTGCCACTCAGGTAGTGTTGTAAAAATGCTAGTTATTATTATCATCCAGCTGGATAATAGAACATGAGTTAAATTAGCCAACAAAATGACTCCCCAAAGTAAGCCTTTCAAAGCCAGAATGAAAGTATTCTGTAGAAGTATATGCAGAAGGGGACAGATATTGGTAGAATAAGGGACTCAGGAAGCCGAGTGATGGTGAAAAGTTGCCTCAGATTCAGATTCGTTATTTCCTCCAAATGCTTAGGGATTATGAAATTTTAGAGAATAGAAGAACCTCAGAGTTTATCCCACAACAGCTCCTTCATTTTATGGAGGAAAAACTGATACACAGTTAATACAAGGTTACATAAGTAATTAGTGGAGACCCCTGGGGCAGTGATCATTTTTCTACATCAAAGCAAGAAAACTTCATCATTCCTTCTCAGGTGAGGACGAGAGGAGGAATCAAAGAGCCATCTGTCATAGGCCATGAACCCCAGAGATATCTGCTTATGAAGAGCCTGTTCCAACTCAAAAACATCTACTTCACACAACATCTTGAAATTCTAGAAGTCTTTGAGCTTGGATCTCCTTGGGTGTTTACTCAGCGAATTGTCTATCTCTATTTCTTATTGTGAAATATACAACTTTTTAAAAAAAAAAAATAGCAGGTGTGCAGCTTAAAATCTTTGAGATAAGCCAAACAACATAAGTATTACATTTTCTCATGTGGAGGTCAAGTTGACAATCTATCTTGTTCCTGTTCCCACCTCTGTTCCTGGAGCACAGCTACTGATTTCAGAATAATGCTCAGCACGGTGATGTACGTATATACACATTTGTGTAGCTTTTCTTCTCCTGAAAAGCCTTTGCCATCTCACCTCACTCTCCCAGCAAGGCTTTACCATCAGATCATCATCCCCACCTGGAAGATAAGGAAATCAAGACTTAAAAAGGATTCAGGGACTCTCTTTCAAGATCATATGAGTGAAGGGGAAACCTTATTTAAAAAACAGACACATGAAAAAGTGCTCCATATCACTTGGCATCAGGGAAATACAAATCAAAACCACAATGAGATATCACCTCACACCAGTCAGAATGGCTAAAATCAACAAGTCAGGAAATGACAGATGCTGGCGAGGATGCGGAGAAAGGGGAACCCTCCTACACTGTTGGTGGGAATGCAAGCTGGTGCAGCCACTCTGGAAAACAGCATGGAGGTTCCTCAAAATGTTGAAAATAGAACTGCCCTATGACCCAGCAATTGCACTATTGGGTATTTACCCTAAAGATACAAATGTAGTGATCCAAAGGGACACATGCACCCGAATGTTTATAGCAGCAATGTCCACAATAGCCAAACTATGGAAAGAACCTAGATGTCCATCAACAGATGAATGGATCAAGAAGATGTGGTATATATACACAATGGAATACTATGCAGCCATCAAAAGAAATGAAATCTTGCCATTTGCAACAACATGGATGGAACTAGAGCGTATCATGCTTAGCGAAATAAGTCAAGCAGAGAAAGACAACTATCATATGATCTCCCTGATATGAGGAAGTGGTGATGCAACATGGAGGCTTAAGTGGGTAGAAGAATAAATGAAACAAGATGGGATTGGGAGGGAGACAAACCATAAGTGACTCTTAATCTCACAAAACAAACTGAGGGTTGCCGGGGGGAGGGGGTTGGGGAGAAGGGGGTGGGATTATGGACATTGGGGAGGGTATGTGATTTGGTGAGTGCTGTGAAGTGTGTAAACCTGGTGATTCACAGACCTGGGGATAAAAATATATGTATATAAAAAATATATGTTTATAAAAAATAAAAAAAAATTAAAAAAAAAAAAATAAATAAAAAACAGATTGTGTATCACTCCCTCTTTCATTCAGTTATTTTACCAATATTAATGTGTGCTTTCCATGTGCACTGAGGATACTGTGGTGAAAAAGTCACTCAAGGTCCTTGCTTTTATGAAACTTCTCGTATGCCTAAGTCAGCCCAGTTCCATTTTAACACATAGTAAACCTATTCATTGCTGTCAGTGAATTTATAAACTTGGTAAAGAAACAAAATATACCTAAGGGATTAAGTATAGAGAAATGGGAATATTTGTAAGATAATTTAACATAAAATAAATTACAAATGTGCTGAAGTGAATAAGGTAGTGACCAGGGGCTCACAATGGTGGAAATAACTGAGAAATACCACCTGGAGAAAGTCAATGTCACTGCTTCCCTCCCTGCCCCTTGGTCCTGTCACTTGGCACATCCTAGTCCCAGCCATGCCAGACTGCTTTCATTTCTTAGCATCCCCCATGCTATTTTATCCTGTCTTGCTACTGTTCCTGTCCCCCATACACCTTCCCCATTATTTTTTTAACATAATTGATCTACTTTTCATTTTATTCATTCTTCAAAGTCTAGCTCAAGAATTCCCAAGACAAAAAAAGAAAGAAAGAAAAGAAAAAAAAAAAAGAATTCCAAGACAGATAAAATCATCACGTTCTTAAGAATCTTAATCCAATAACTGGGGCCTTCTGAGAAATAAGTGTCTCTGGGTAATAAAAAGAAAAAGTCAATTTATTATAAATTGGGAAATATTTTTCATCTCTGTGAAATCAAAAGACCCAATAAGAAAAAGTGATGCAATATCTCACTGATTCAGCAAATTTTATTTTATTGTTCACTGACAATTTTATTTTTCTGAGGAAAGATACATCACTGAATGCAAGGACCATCCTCTTGTGAAATTTTAATTATGTGAAAATTTAATTATGGTGAGGAAGACAGACAATAACTATATATAATAACATAAATATATAACTTAAAATTGTGAGTGTGAAGCGTTGAAAAGATAAAGGGATTGTGCCTGAGACGAGGGTGGACATTTTGGTCGACTCCCTAGCACTTAACGCAACTTCACTTGACAAATAGCAACAATGTGATTTGAGAAAGGGACCTCAGATTCTTGTTATTATGAATACATCCCATCCACTTTATTAATCATTTGCTCAAGCATAATCATGTGACATAGCTCTAACCAATAAAATAAGACAATTTTGCTGCAGACATTTGAGAACTTTTTTTTTCCCTCTCTTTTAGAAAAAGTAGTGAGCAGTCAGTAGTCTTTTGGTATTAATAAGAAACTTACGGCCCAGATTCTCCCTGGATCCACTTTACAGTCATGAACGAAACCAGCTTTAGAAAGAAGATGGTGCTAGGGTGCCTGCGTGGCACAGTCGGTTAAGTGGCCAACTCTTGGTTTGGGCTCCAGTTATGACCTCAGGGTCATGAGATAAGCCCTACATGGGACTCTGCACTCACCACAGAGTCTGCTTGAGATTCTTAGTCTCCCTCTTCCTCCCCCAACCCCCACTGGCTTGCACAATTTCTCTCTCTCTCTCTCTCTCTCTCTCACTCAAATAATCTTTAAAAAAATAAAGAAAAGAAGGATGATGCTGTGGAAACTGGAGTGAAGAAAAAGAAAGAACCTGCTAGACCAAGTACAAGAAACTCACCCCGCCTCAGGATTTCTTTTTGTGAGAACTAACCTATTGTTTAAATGGATTTGAACCACATTTTCTTTTGTTTGTACCTAAAAGCAAATGACACAAAAGGCTGGGTGGTCAGGTAAGAACACTCTGAAAATGTGGCATTACAACTGAAGCCTAGGTGAGGAGAAGGAGCCAACTGGCCCTCTAGAGGATTTGGAAACAGCCGGTACAAAGATCCTAGGAGGGAAGAAATAACCGCCAGCTTTTTGAAGAATAGAGGGAAGCCAGTGTGATCAAAGAAGAGTAAATGAAGGGGAGTGGGGATGCGAAGGCATTGAAAGGCAGGCGAGAGTCAGAGCATCTAGAGTTTTGTACACAGTAGAGGTTTAAACCAACATTTACACAGAATCACAATATCTATTCTCTGAAAGACATAGCAGGAAGAGAATTTTTTTGAAAATATTCTTTCTGAAGTCATTGTTTGTTTGTTTTTTAAAGATTTTATTTATTTATTTGACAGAGGGCTCAAGCAGGGGGAGTGGCAGAGAGAGAGGGAAAAGTAGCCTCCCACTGAGCAGAGAACCCAATGTGGGACCCATCACAGGACCCTGGGTTCATGACCTGAGCTGAAGGCTGACACTTTACCCACTGAGCAACCCAGGTCCCCCTGAAGTAATAGATTTTTTATGACATCCATGGCAAAGAGCACCTCAAACATACTCCAGCCTTCCTCAGCCATTCTGGAGTTAAGAACCACGTCTCAGGGTTGAAGATCCTAAACTCTCCACTTCTGACAGAACAATGAGAAATATGCTTCCTTTTTAGGATTACAAATGCCCATAGGCAGGGATGTGGACAGAAAAGCTTTGATTGTAAAGAATTTGTTTAGACGAATGGAAAGGGAGAAAGAAAAGCCAATATCCACATTTCTGAGCATAGAAACAATTCTGCCTTAAGGTAATTTTCAAATACTCAGAGCCGAATTGAGAATAAGTGTTAAATGTCACTGCTTATCTTCACAGTTTGTTTTATAACTCTGAAATAGTCTCTAAATCCTTAACAATCATTAACAAATAATTGTTCCTTACTTTATTTCACCAGAATAGCAATTATTTGTACTTATTCTACTTCAGACCGAGTATTCTAGTCATGTCTGTACAAGTCTGTCTTTCCCAATAGATTGTAAATTCCTGAAGGAAAAAAGACAACTTCAAAATCTCTTTTGTACTCCTTCTTCACCTGAGAGTTCTCGCAATGTAACAGAAGCTCAGTATATTTTTCTGATAAATTAATGGCTCATTAATTGTCACTTAACACTGACAGAGATGTTGGTTTCAACAATATGTCATACAAAATGCACACTGCCTATGTATGCTCTTACCAGCAGTTCATGCAAAATTTTATATAAAGAAAAGATTGTCTTTTGATTTTGGAACAATTGCACTTTGCTACCTATCTTAGAAATCCGACAGCTATCAAAGTTTCTGAACCAACAGTTCATTTATTTCATAGAAACAACTGCAGGAAATTACAAAAATTATCTAAAAATGTACCTCCTTTCAGGGTATTCTTCAAATACCAGTTTCTTTAAAGATTCAGTTCCTGGCATCCCAAAGTTGGTTTCAGTGTCCTTCTTATGTGTTCCTGGAGCAAGTTGGTTTATATGGCTCCATTTATATGGCTTTGTTATATTCTGGTGGGTACATCATACATGTCTGGCTGGCCGAATAAGAAAAATTAGTGACATCCAACTACCTTCCCAGCTCCAAACTCTTACCAAAGAGTTAATCAAAATAATGGCTACCGTATGTTTTTATACGATTTTAAGATTTTTTTTAAAGATTTTATTTATTTATTTGACAGACAGAGATCACAAGTAGGCAGGGAGGCAGGCAGAGAGAGAGGGGGAAGCAGGCTCCCTGCCCAGCAGAGAGCCCAATGCAGGGCTTGATCCCAGGACCCTGAGATCATGACCTGAGCTGAAGGCAGAGGCTTAATCCACTGAGCCACCCAGGCGCCCCTATGTTGTTGATGTTTATAAAGTGGCATACGTTGTGTGAGAGCATGCACACATACCACTTCATTTCATTTTATCCTCAAGATTTTTCCATCCAAATCCAGCAATCCTTCTCCATTTCCATCTCTATCACAAAGCAATGGCAGTGGAAAAGCAAAATGATGAATCTGGAAGACCCCTGGAACAAATATTTTTCAAAACTACTCATTTATGTGCGATACACTCTACTCACTGAGTCTACGATTTCCCTGAGAGCAGGGGGAGCATTTGTTCAGTGGTCTCTCTAGTCTCTTACCATCACGGTCAGCACATGCTATAGGCCCAATAAAAGGCCAACTGAATTTAAGGCAGAAGGATCATCTCTCTAGAATGATCTTCAACAGTAAGGCTACTAACATAAGAAATTATTTGTTTTCCAGCCAAATCAAAATTTTGCTTGCTCAGGTATCTCTTTTCCTCAATTCTCCCACTTAATCGGTATTTTATGAGGGGATATTTTACCATTCATTAAAATCAGATTCTCTTGCAGACTGTAACATTTTTAGTTTCTCTTTTGTTTCTTCATTAATAGCTCTAATATCAGCTGTACTTTTTAATTCAAAATGGGTTATACGACCATATTTATTCTTCTATTTGCTGGACATTTCAATAAGCAAACTTGATTCATCTTTAAGCTTTTGACAAAAAATGTTGTTTCAGCTGCTGGGTGATCTTGGGTGAATCAGGAGGAGCTCCCACCATTAATTTTTGACTCTACACCTGTCAAAGAGAAACTGCAAGTGAAAACTTGCAGAAACTGGAAGAATGTCAGTATTCAGGTTATCGTTACCTGCCAGGAAATCTCCTGTCCCCCTCGTCAGTTCCACATGAGGTAAACACAGAAGAGTCTGGATCTATTTCTGATCTATTTTCTATTTCTGAAATTCTCCCACTTTCAGAGAGAAAAATTACTAATTATTGAAGTCTCAGTTGGTCCCACAATGGATATATTTTGAAGTGTGTGCACACTTTTATTTAAAATATTGCTGTACCTTAACAAAGGTAATACAATTAAAAAAAAAAATCCTGGGAAGATGCAGGTTTCAATTTTTGTCGCTAGTGGATGACTTGACATTTCACGAGGTGGAATGAAAAGATTTTTATCTGTTTTTGAGCCAATGAAGATCTAAAAGCCACTGCCATATTTCCTGATTCGTTATGTAGTTGCAGCTCTACAAGGAAAAATGACCTTGCCATCAGATGTCCATACTTCAGTGTCAGCAGGCAGTTCCCTAGCGAGTAGAAACGAGTTCATGATTCATAGGAACTTTCAGGTCTGGACCACACATTGGATCCATTTCCAGATTTCTTCTAAAACTGGAGCCAATTATTCTGGGAAAATCATTTGTGATCTAAATGATGAAAATAGTATGCTGTTGTTACTTTAGTTTTCTCATTCGAAAGGTGCCCTCTGGTTCCGGAGGACTATGAAAGCAGTTAAAGTCACAGTCCCTCAGGACGACATCCTTAGCTCTCAGGCCATTCCCAGGGGGCTGGGGTGGGGGGCAGGTAGCAGGACCTGCATTGTTGTCTTCTCATTCCAAGCAGCAACCCAGCTAAAGCGGACAATTGTAGATTACCTTCAATTTTTTTTTTTTTTTTTAAGTAAAGCTACCCAGAGATGTTATTATGTTACCAGGCAAGCTGCATGCCCTGCCTTTCCTAAAACAGCTCAGGATCTCATGAATATCAGCTACCTAGGTGCCTCCCAGTGCCTCAGGTCACCTGAGAAGCCAACAGGTATACACAGACAGTGAAATGAAGGTTGTACTAACCCCTCCACCAGAGAAGCATGGACCTCAACAGCCTTCAGAAATTGTCTCGCTCAATTTTTTTCATTTTACATATAGAAAACTCAGAGCGTCAAGCTGGTTCAAGCACTTTTCCAAGATCACAGAGTCAATTGGTGGGTTAGAACCATATGTTCTGGCTCCCAGATGTGTTGCTTCTAAACTAATCCTCTCAGCTCTTCTGCCCATTCATGGACTGCCCTGCGAAGGGCTGGCTTCTCCCAGCCTCTGTAGTCAGCAGGTTTCCACCAGTTCAGACCGTCGAGAGGCACTGGTGGAGGATTGCGGGGCTGGAGAAAGGGAGAAGCAAAGACCGTGTTACCATTATCCATGGGCAGTAAGGCCATGATATGGTATCTCCCCTCCCCCCCGTTGAGACTGACGGTGAAGCAAATCAAGACTCAACCTTTACATCAGGGATGGAAAACTTCAGTGCTTTAAGGAGCTACTCGGTCACATCCATGAATAAAGAAGGCCGGGTGGACACCATGAAGAATGCTCAGCCCATCTAAAGAGGACTGGCGGCTCCTGGCTTACGCTGCTCACTTCTTTGTGGTTTTTTTTTTTTTTATATACTTTTTTTATTTTTTATAAACATATATTTTTATCCCCAGGGGTACAGGTCTGTGAATCACCAGGTTTACACACTTCACAGCACTCACCAAAGCACATACCCTCCCCAATGTCCATAATCCCAACCCCTTCTCCCAAACCCCCTCCCCTCGGCAACCCTCAGTTTGTTTTGTGAGATTAAGAGTCACTTATGGTTTGTCTCCCTCCCAATCCCATCTTGTTTCATTTGTTCTTCTTCTACCCACTTAAGCCTCCATGTTGCATCACCACTTCCTCATATCAGGGAGATCATATGATAGTTGTCTTTCTCTGCTTGACTTATTTCGCTAAGCATGATACGCTCTAGTTCCATCCATGTTGTTGCAAATGGCAAGATTTCATTTCTTTTGATGGCTGCATAGTATTCCATTGTGTATATATACCACATCTTCTTGATCCATTCATCTGTTGATGGACATCTAGGTTCTTTCCATAGTTTGGCTATTGTGGACATTGCTGCTATAAACATTCGGGTGCATGTGCTCCTTTGGATCACTACATTTGTATCTTTAGGGTAAATACCCAATAGTGCAATTGCTGGGTCATAGGGCAGTTCTATTTTCAACATTTTGAGGAACCTCCATGCTGTTTTCCAGAGTGGCTGCACCAGCTTGCATTCCCACCAACAGTGTAGGAGGGTTCCCCTTTCTCCGCATCCTCGCCAGCATCTGTCATTTCCTGACTTGTTGATTTTAGCCATTCTGACTGGTGTGAGGTGATATCTCATTGTGGTTTTGATTTGTATTTCCCTGATGCCGAGTGATATGGAGCACTTTTTCATGTGTCTGTTCGCCATCTGGATGTCTTCTTTGCAGAAATGTCTGTTCATGTCCTCTGCCCATTTCTTGATTGGATTATTTGTTCTTTGGGTGTTGAGTTTGCTAAGTTCTTTATAGATTCTGGACACTAGTCCTTTATCTGATATGTCGTTTGCAAATATCTTCTCCCATTCTGTCAGTTGTCTTTTGATTTTGTTAACTGTTTCCTTTGCTGTGCAAAAGCTTTTGATCTTGATGAAATCCCAATAGTTCATTTTTGCCCTTGCTTCCCTTGCCTTTTGCGTTGTTCCTAGGAAGATGTTGCTGCGGCAGAGGTCGAAGAGGTTGCTGCCCGTGTTCTCCTCAAGGATTTTGATGGATTCCTTTCGCACATTGAGGTCCTTCATCCATTTTGAGTCTATTTTTGTGTGTGGTGTAAGGAAATGGTCCAATTTCATTTTTCTGCATGTGGCTGTCCAATTTTCCCAGCACCATTTATTGAAAAGGCTGTCTTTTTTCCATTGGACATTCTTTCCTGCTTTGTCGAAGATTAGTTGACCATAGATTTGAGGGTCTATTTCTGGGCTCTCTATTCTGTTCCATTGATCTATGTGTCTGTTTTTGTGCCAGTACCATGCTGTCTTGATGATGACAGCTTTGTAATAGAGCCTGAAGTCCGGAATTGTGATGCCACCAACGTTGGCTTTCTTTTTCAATATCCCTTTGGCTATTCGAGGTCTTTTCTGGTTCCATATAAATTTTAGCATTATTTGTTCCATTTCTTTGAAAAAGATGGATGGTACTTTGATAGGAATTGCATTAAATGTGTAAATTGCTTTAGGTAGCATAGACATTTTCACAATATTTATTCTTCCAATCCAGGAGCATGGCACATTGTTCCATTTCTTTGTGTCTTCCTCAATTTCTTTCATGAGTACTTTATAGTTTTCTGAGTATAGATTCTGTGTCTCTTTGGTTAGGTTTATTCCTAGGTATCTTATGGTTTTGGATGCAATTGTAAATGGGATTGACTCCTTAATATCTCTTTCTTCTGTCTTGCTGTTGGTGTAGAGAAATGCAACTGATTTCTGTGCATTGATTTTATATCCTGACACTTTACTGAATTCCTGTATAAGTTCTAGCAGTTTTGGAGTGGAGTCTTTTGGGTTTTCCACATATAGTATCATATCATCTGCGAAGAGTGATAATTTGACTTCTTCTTTGCCGATTTGGATGCCTTTAATTTCCTTTTGTTGTCTGATTGCTGAGGCTAGGACCTCTAGTACGATGTTGAATAGCAGTGGTGATAATGGACATCCCTGCCGTGTTCCTGACCTTAGCGGAAAAGCTTTCAGTTTTTCTCCATTGAGAATGATATTTGCAGTGGGTTTTTCATAGATGGCTTTGATGATATTGAGGTATGCGCCCTCTATCCCTACACTTTGAAGAGTTTTGATCAGGAAGGGATGTTGTACTTTGTCAAATGCTTTTTCAGCATCTATTGAGAGTATCATATGGTTCTTGTTCTTTCTTTTATTGATGTGTTGTATCACATTGACTGATTTGCGGATGTTGAACCAACCTTGCAGCCCTGGAATAAATCCCACTTGGTCGTGGTGAATAATCCTTTTAATGTACTGTTGAATTCTATTGGCTAGTATTTTGTTGAGTATTTTCGCATCTGTGTTCATCAAGGATATCGGTCTATAGCTCTCTTTTTTGGTGGGATCCTTGTCTGGTTTTGGGATCAAGGTGATGCTGGCCTCATAAAATGAGTTTGGAAGTTTTCCTTCCATTTCTATTTTTTGGAACAGTTTCAGGAGAATAGGAATTAGTTCTTCTTTAAATGTTTGGTAGAATTCCCCCGGGAAGCCGTCTGGCCCTGGGCTTTTGTTTGTTTGGAGATTTTTAATGACTGTTTCAATCTCTTTACTGGTTATGGGTCTGTTCAGGCTTTCTATTTCTTCCTGGCTCATTTGTGGTAGTTTATATGTTTCTAGGAATGCATCCATTTCTTCCAGATTGTCAAATTTATTGCCGTAGAGTTGCTCATAGTATGTACTTATAATAGTTTGTATTTCTTTGGTGTTAGTTGTGATCTCTCCTCTTTCATTCATGATTTTATTTATTTGGGTCCTTTCTCTTTTCTTTTTGATAAGTCGGGCCAGGGGTTTTTAATTCAAAAACGACCTCCAGGATTGAGTATGAAATTTTCTTGTTTTTAAATGATAGGGGGTATTTTTTTTTTTTTTAATACCGTATAGGTCAAACACAATCGAACTGTGAGAATAGCAACAGTCTGTCATGATGGCTTTGGACCAGCAGCTCCCCTAGAGAGGAAACACCCATTGAAATATTGACAGTGACATGTGGGGTGAAGCGACTCTCTGGGTTATTTCTCTCCTCTGCTGCCCTCGACACCAAATACTTGGTTATTTTAAGTCATCATTTATTCTTGCTAAATTATCTCAGTCCAGGTGCTTAAATATTCCTCTTCGCTGCTGGAAACCCCGACCAAGCATGAGCCTATGGAATTTGTGGGAGTTAAAAGGGCAGCTTTTGATAAAGAACGTGAAACAGAGTTGCCGAAAAGCAAACAGAGCCTGTTGTATGTACATGGCATACCTTCAGTTATTATCTACAAATAAACCCTGGTAATGAGGTTTGGGGTTCCTCTCGGATGCATGTTGATGATAAATTCTCGGTGGAACTGACTGCAGCCCATTAAGCAAGCTTGCTCCTGCCACCGTGGCTGTTAATTTGACAGGACACTGTCACATTAAGTAGAACAAACATGTTTTCGCCCAGTCGGCCATCCAGAACCGACATGGCTGTTATCCTAACAACTGGATATTGATTGGAATCACTCACCCCTTCCGACCCTCCACTGGGAGGTGGAAACCGAGCCCGGGCTGATTGAGGATTTGCTTCGTTGGCACACACGGGTAGCGTGTTAAGGACAGCCACAAATTTTAAGCCGTTTAGCTCCTTGTCATGTTCATCCGTCAGACAATGTCTGGTTCTCATTTTCATCAGTGGACAATAGGGTCTGAATAAATCACTGTGTTTATTAATTTTATGGAGCCACGCCTCCATCTGGGAGGACTGCTGTTTCAGCATTTACAGCTTTATAAAGGCGAAATATCAGAAGGTACAAAAAAGAATTCTATAAAAAGTCCAAAATGAGATTCAGAAATTGAAAATCCCTTGAATTTTAAGATTCAAGGAAATTCCCTGGATTTTTTTTTAAATCTATATAACTGGGAGACACACATCCATTTTGTTTTCAAATTACCTACCAACTTTCCAGATATGATCTTAAACTCTTCTATAAATCAAACTCATTAGAATAGAACTTATATTTAGCTTGTTCTTGATTTTTGATTATTTCAAACCTGCTTATTACCATATGTACCTAATATTTAGCAGAGTTGGCTTTTCACCCAATAATTGATTTATCATAGATAAAATTTAACCTGTGCATTTACCTGTGAGCCTATTTAGTGCCCTGCCATGTGCATTAAATCCATGTTCATTAGGGAATCTCTTGGATGACAAGGATCTTAGAGGACATTTAGTCAAATTGTTCATTGGTATCCTTTGCCTGCTCTGGAAAAGTCCTAAATATTAATCTGACACTTGCTTGGCCACCTCCAGTGATGGTAAACTCTTTATCATCCTAGAGAATTCTATTAAAAATGCTGTTTTATTTGGCAAAAATATGTTGACATAAGCTTCTGTGTATTGGTTATAGATCCTCTAGTCATATAGTATAGGTTAAATCTCTTTTCTATATGGGATTCATTAGAATATTTGAAAATGGATATGGTAGTCTTCTGTTCTTTAAACTAAATGTATGCATTTTTCAAGTGTTTCTCTTATAATGGGGGTCTGCAAATTGTGGTCTAAGGGTCACCTCTAGACTGCCCCTTATGTATGTAAATAAAATTTTATTAGAACATGTCCATTGGCTTACAGCTTATCTGTAGCTTCTCCCATGTTTCTTTCCCAGGAATAACAGAACTGAGTAGTAGTGATGAACCCACAAAGCCAAAAATATTTAATTATCTTGTCCTTTTTACACATGTACGAAAAGTTTGCCAACCTCTGTCCTACACCAGGACATGTCAAGTGCCCTCATCATCTTTATCCTTTCTGAGATGCCTTTCAGTTTTTCACTATCCAAGACTGCGACCTCCCCAAACCAAACTTGAGAAGCTTGTGCCCCTTCTTCTGGATACTCTTTCTTCCCATGCAGACAAAAATCCACTGACTTACAAAAATTTAAGCACAAAGTTGCCCCCAGCTACACTAGTGACATATGCTTGGTTGGTGGTAGAAAAAGATAAGTTTTTGGAGTTTTTCTACAAATCTAGTCTTGTTTTAATGTTTTACTCTGCTTTGAAATAAACTTTAGAGGACCTGTTCTTGCATAGTATTGTTCCAGACATTATACAAAATGCCAAGTACAATAGTCTTTCCCCAAAAGAGTTCATGTCTGGTTATAGAGAGAATATTCACACAATAACTCATTTATTTTACTTCTTTATCTCCCTTCCTTAGATTACTGGCTCTGCAAAGGCCAAGTGCTTTGTCTGCGTTGTCCTACTCTGTCTCCCCCCTGCCTAGAACAGTGCCTGGCACATAGCAGAGGCTCAGAAAGTATTGACTGGATGAACTAATTGGGAAAGGAAGATAAATATCAAAATTTAACTAAGTTTTTGTTTTTGTTTTTGTTTTTGTTTTAAGAGAGGGAGAGTGTATGTGTGTGCACATAAGCAAGTGTGGGCAGAGGGAGATGGAGAGAGAAAATCTTAAGCTAGCTCAGCATGGAGCCTGATGCAGGGCTCAATCTCATGACCCCAAGATCATAACCTGAGCCGAAATCAAGAGTCAGCCACTCAACTGACTGAGCCACCCAGGTGCCCCTTCACTAAGTATTAAATTGCTGATACAGATTATATGAAAAATTGGAATTCTGGGTAGAGATAGATCAACATAATGAGGACACAGAGCTGGATAATCTAACCTCACTCAAAGTGAAAATTCTGCTTATGGTCTTCAGATGAACATTTGCATCAGAATCTTCTAGTTCACTTATTAAAAACAAGAGATTCCTGATACCCATGACTGACCTACTGAATCAGAATCTCTGAACGCCAACCCCAGAAATACACATTTTTCAGTAAGCAGTGCAAGTACACCTCTTGAACCCTACAATTCGAAATCTACCACTCTCAACAGAAGGTGACCTACCTCACATGAACACCTCTCGTGATGAAGGTCTAACGCTACCACAGGCCAGCTGCTATGTTTGTTAGCTTTCATGGTTGGGAAAAAGTACTTCTTAGGCTGCAATCTGCCCCCTAAAATTTCTGGTTATTGGTCACAGTTGCATTCATTAAAGTCATAGGGGACAAAGTTTATTTTTCCTCTTCCACATGACAGCCCTTCAAATGTGTGAAGAGACCTATACTACTTCTGAACAATTTTTAGATGTTTTAATTTGTTGTTGCTGTTCACTGGCAGAACCACTGGTGTCTCTCTGCAACTCCAGTATTCTCAGTCTGTTGCCAGAAGAACCTGATACCAAGAAGAGAGAAAAAGTGGTTCCAGAATCTACAGATAAACCTTTCTTCCTTCCACTGCAAGGGAAACAGTCCACCACAGCCCACTTTTCACCCACACCTGAAGCCACACTGTGTGCCTCCTCTTCCAGGACTTGGTGTTGAATCTCATCAGACTCATTGGAAGGGAGCCAGGGGAGTCTTACTCATAGATCATGAATTCCAGCCTCCGCACTGTCCTTGGCGCTCTCCTGACAAGCTCCATATTCCTCAATGTCTATCTCGAAATATGTCTCCCAGAACAGACTAGCTTAGTGGTCAAGCTGTAATCATAGAATCAGCCTTTAATACTAATCAGCTTTGCAACCCTGGGTGATTACTGGTTAACCTTTGTTAGCTTCCATTTGTTTGTTTTATGATACAGACTGATAAAATCAGAGTATTTTAGGTAGTACATATGGTGTATGGTGTATGGTGAACTTGGAATAAATGCTGATTACAGCTGCTACCCTCCTGGTAGAATGAGACCACTTCTTCCTAGCAATTCTGTGAGTGTTGCAATTTTTTATTTATATCCCTGTCTCCTGTTACAGATGGTGAACTCCTCAAGCTGGGGACCACATCTGACTTATCTCTAACTACAGCTACCAAAGGGCCACTGGGGAGAGCTCAAATAATCCAGTACTCTCTAAATAAGTTTTCAACCTTTCCAATACTTTGCATATTGCCAGCCCTCTTCTTTGTGCCTCTGAACTAGGCCAACGCTAATAATATACACATCTCTGTGGGCAACCAGTTGTTAAAAGACACCATCGCACTGGCCCAGGTCAATGGTAATTGTCTCAGATCCATTGTCCCTGCCCTTGCCTTTGCCCTTATGTTGAGTCTATATCCCTCTGTTATACAAGATCCTCTGGTTTGGTCACAAGGTTTGCATTCTGTACTCACCTTGTCGACATAAGGACAGGGTTTGAGCTTGCTCTCTGATTCTCCTTGCTTTGGATCCCTGGGAGAATCTACCCTGTCTGCCTTACTTGCCATCCTGAGACCCTAGGGCTGCAACCTCTGCTGGACATCTGGCCAGCACTCTAGCCATGCCTGCTCTATCTCCCCAGAGAGGAGCAACGCAGAAGAATGAGAAAGATGCCAGGATACAGAGTTGGTGACACATCTGTCTGCTCCGGCCTCACTGTGTCATTTTGGTTTCAACTGTGTGCTCTGCAGACGGAGAGTGAGCGTAACACATCATTAATAATTCAGTGATTATTATCAGCGATGCAGTGCTGATTTGGCCAGTTCAGCGAAGACATGGAGTTACGTAGGTAAGTCCTGGAAAATGTCATCAGTGTCAGCTCTAGAAATCAAAAGGACTGATGATGGTATCAGGCCTTAAAGCAAATGGCAGGTGCTGAGTTTGACCTCCTTTGTCTTTGTGGTGGTGGCCCGACACCCAATCAATCTTAGAACAGGAGTGTGATGCTTTGCACAGAAGAGGCTGGTGCAATTCAGCTGAGTGGGCGGGTTGATGCAAAGTGACTGTGGCATTGCTGAGTTCAAATGGAATTAAGGATTCATGAGAGCGCTGCACAGGCAGGGGGGCATAGAGCCCTGAGTGAATACAGAATGAGTCACAAGGGAAACCCAGCGCAGTTTTGAATCCCAAATAAGCAAGGAATTGCTTTTTGATGATGCCAAACTATAAATATCATCACCTAAGAAAACCAGGTTCCCTTTCACAACGTCAGGAATGAGCAAAGAAGACGGTGAGGCCCAGTGTGTTTGTTATAGGCATGAGGCTCTGCGTCAAGAACACTGCCAGCTGAGAAAGAACTTGAGAAACAATTTTTGAGGAGGAGTGTTTTTCTTAAACTGTTATTTTAATAGTATTTTCATCATACTGAAAGTCATGGATAGAAGTCAAACAAAATCAGTTTCTCTGCTCTACTCACACCAGGTGATAAAATGAAACGCATTCTACCTGGTTCTACTCTGAGTCTGGTTATGGGATTGCTGATGCATAAGCATCCCATGTCCTAAAAAATGGTACCGTGCTTCAGCTTCAGAGCGATGCTTACTCCTGTACTCTCTTACACTCTTTCAAATGTCATTCTTTCAACTGAAGCCAGAAAGCTGGAGCCTCGCAATTCTGTGGTTGCCAGAATTTTCTTAAAAGCACTGAAATGAATGTGTCCAGAAGCCCTCGCTTTCCATCGTTGACTCGGCTAGGCTGGGCATGAACAGCTCTTGCAGAACACCTCCCTGCAGGGCTGAATGAGTGAGGACGGATCTTGCTCACGCCCTAGGAAGGCATTAAGTATGGGATCCTCCTGAACGATCCAATTCCGCAAAAATGGACCTGATTTTCTGCAAAGCGGTGCCCAGATAATTTATCCAAAGAGAGGAACTTGAAATCCTGCTTGTAATCTAATACTGTTCTGCACTCATTGTGTGCCCGGGAGGAGGGGACATGCATTTTGCCCTGGAACTGTGTGTGCAAATGCCGTAGTACACACGGAGACACACACACACATAAACCTGATGGGATGCTGCAGTCTCATGATTGCAGCTTTCAGTATAATGTACCAAACAAAGGGAAGGAAAAAGACCTAATTTAAGGGAAATAAGTTATGCATGTGGGAGCCTGGATCAACATGGTCATACTAGATTCTAATGTTTGGGAGCTGATTAAACCAAAGCAGGTCTGAGCTCTGGGCTACGTGACCGGAATCCCATTAAAGCAGACTCGTGCTTCATCTGGGAAGAGCTCATCTACTTTCTCTGATCTCTTCCAATTTCTGACTGTTCTGCTGTGGTTATTTGTCGACTAAATGGAAGGAGACAGTGCTTCTAGCCGTTTTGTGTTCCTATCTTTACAAACATCAACTATAAAAAAATTCCGGCACCTAACCCGACAAATGCAAATAAAATATTATCTATTTGATTAATCGCAGCAATATCACAGAACATTCATCTTTTATTAAAAAGAATTGTCGGCTTTCCAGAATTTTCGGGGAGTTTTATTGTTTCCTCCATTTTTATGGTAACGTAAAGGAAAGCAGTGTTACATAAATCTAACACTTCTCTTTTCCTTGGATGTAATTTACACCATGTAAACTTCACAGCTTCCTTCCAATGCTCTAAAATTACGCTGTAGGCTCCTCATCTGGGATTTTTATTACATAAATAGAATTCTCTCTGAGTTTGGACTTAAGTATATATTTTTTCTCTCCTCTGAGAAGAATTATAGCTTGGAAGACACGATGCTGAAATATTTTTATTATTTCAATCTTCACTCACAATATGCCCATACATTAGGACCACGTTTTGGCTCTACTAAAATGCGTCTGTGAATGTGACATATGTTAGTGAAAAAAATCATATTAATTTTTTCCTCAGAACAAAAGCACATAAGAAATGGCATGGAATCTGTGGGTGAAAACAATAAAAAAGTTACTATCTAAGAAAACACACGGACTATCAGAATAGCATTAAGAGCCCTCAGATTTAGAAAAAAAAAAAAGTCTCACACTCAACAAGGTGTTTATAGGCTTAGCCTATAAGACTATTCGCCATCTGGCCTTCGTCCATCTTCTCGGGTTTCCCTTCCCTTCTTATCTGCCCCCTCGCACCCACTAACCTACCACACTAGACGTCTTTGGCTAGGCTCAATTCCCTGAATATATGTTCCCTCACATCACCTTGGCATTGCCCATGTTGTTCCCTCCATCTTCCCACCTTCCCATGTTTCTCTACCTGCTAAGAGTTATTGATTCTCCTAGACTCAACTCCGCTCTCACCTCTCCAGGGAAACACTCCTAATGCACACTTTGTTGACTGTCCCCTCCTCACCCAGGACAAAAGAATGTCAGTGCCTGGCATAGCTGGCATAGTTGATCTGACTCCCTTAACCCCTGGTAGAGGGCCTGGCATAAGCAGTGAATGAATGAAGATACCAACCTATCAATTCCCCGTGAACAAACCTGAAAACTCTCTCCAGCATCTACGACCTCCTCTGTTTAAATTGCCCTTGCCTTAATTTTCCAGTGAATCCTGCTGTTCATTGGTGGATCCAAAACTCTTATCAAGCCCTGGACTTGTCCTGATATCTATATCTATATCTATATCTATCTATATCTATATCCTGATATCTATATTTTTCTTATAGACAAGCCCACAATATTTTCCTTGGGAACTTCTGACATGTTTTAAGACTAATAAATCGAGAACCAGGCTGAGTAAGAGTCAGGAGACTGACAGTCTGTCCTAAGTATTCTACTAATTTACTGCAAAGCCTGATCAAATTTCTATCCCTTTCCAGTCTTTCTATATTCTGATGTAAAATTGGGAAGATACACAGAATGTTTTAGATCCTTCCCAGCCTAACAAAAAAAAAGACATGATTGACAATGTTTTAAGAGTCATGCCCCCATAGGAGTAATTTTAGTTTAATAGAGACTTGTTTCATCTAATACATATTTACTAATTATTATATATGATTGTTTTCCCATTTGTTCTAATATCTGTGGATGCATCAGTAAGAAAAACCTAAAAAAAAAAAAAAAAGAAGCCATGTCTGTAGATTACTTCCTGGTGGGGAATGAAAAATAGATGATTAACAACTCATCTATGTATATGTGTGCCTGTAACTATTTCTTCCTATCTATCTAACAAATTAGGTAGTGATAAGTGCTGTGGAAGGAAAAATTTCAAAAACAGATTAATAGAGAGAGAGAAAGACTACTGTTGGGTGAAGGTGGAAGGAGAGATGTTTATACAGCATGTCCAGGTTTATGATTTTATATATTATATCCAGTATAATAGAGAGGTGGCCTTACATATTAAAGTGACAACTGAGTTGAGAGAGAGGGATGTCCAATTAAAGGGGACAGCAAGTGCAAAGGACCTGGGGTGTAAATAAGATTGACTGTTTGAAAAAGAATAATTGAATATTGTTGAATAATGTTACAGTTGAATAATGCTACAGAATTAGAAAGAGGGTAAGAAATAAAGTTGAAGAGGTTGGAGCAAAGGAAACACATCATGAGGGCCTTGTTGGCCATTAAGTTCTTGGCTTTGAATGTGATTAGAAACTGCTGGAGGAATCAAAGGAAAAGAGTGACAAGATTTCAGTCAACATCTTGGAATGATCCCTGAGACGGTTGGCTTGAGAACAGACAGGAGACGGTCAGTGAAGCACATAGAGAGAAGCTATTACAAATAATCCCCCTATAAAACTGCAGGTGACTTGGTCTTGGGCAGAAGCAATGGTAATGATGAGAAGCTGTTGGATTCCATTTTTATTGGAAGGTAGAGCGGATAGAATTTCCTATAGATTAGTCATGTGCAGAGTGGGATAAAGAGGTATTATAGACTACAGTGTTTGTGGCCTCTGCAAGTGAAGGGATAGAGTTGGCACTCGGGGAATACTGCAGAAAAAACAGGAGAGGCAGGGGTAGGTTGGCAAGAGCGTTCAGGTGTTCACCTGGAACATGGTTAGTTTTTGATGCCTCTTAAACATCAAGTGGTTATGTCACGTAGGCAGTTCAAGCAGATCCTGAAATTAAAGAATGGGTTCTGGGTTAGAGATATCCAGTTTAGAATGAAGAAGATAGAGATGCTTTTGAAGATAGGGGAATAGGGTGAGATCACCCAAGGAATGAATGTACATAGAGAAAAAGTGGTCCAAGATAGAGTCCTGGGAATAAGTGATTGAGGTGATGAAGGCAAACAGCCAAAAGGTTTGAGAAGGAGTGATCAGTGAAGAAAGAAGACAGCATGTCCAGGAGCTAAATTAAGAGTGTTTTAAGAAGCAGTGGATGACAGAAGATGTCAAATGTTGCTAAGCGGTAAAATGTGGTAGAACTTGAGTCAGCTCTCAAGACCCATTGTATTATTTGGAGTCTGGTTTTTAATTATGGTCATTATAGACCCAGTGCCAAGCAAGGACCCCATATTCTTATCATGGTTTGTATGAAATCACAAGCCCTGAGTGTGCAAAACCTGAAAACATACACGTGGCTGCCTGAGTCAACTATGAAGGACCAGCAGAGCCTTTCTGCAAAGCCTCTTAAATCAGCATTATCAGGTGCCTGGGTCTGTCTCAAGTACACACAGGACTTCCCCTCCCCTGCACCACACACACACACACACACACACACACACACACACACACAGTATTTGTCATTCTAAATGCAAAGGTGCAAAGAATGGTGTATTAACCCTTCTCTTCTCTTTTAAGATACATGGGTGTTGTATTAAAAAAATTGGCTCTAGTTGTTGATATTATTGTTATTATTATTAACTGCTTAAATTTATAGAGTGAATACAAGTACTAGATATATATTAATTACTTTATGTATATAATTTTGTTAAATCCTCCTAACGACCTATGTGATTGATATTAATATCACCCTGCCCTAAGATGAGGACATTAAACCTTAAAGTCATGGAATGGTTTATCTAAGGTCAAATAGCAAGTAATGGCAGATCCTGTTTTCAAAATCAAAGTCTGCTTCTGGGGCTGTCAGCCAAGAAATAAGAATGGGAATGTTCAGTTCTCCTAAATGCCCTGGTCTGTGGATAATATATGTGCTGTGAATTCTCTGTTACCAAATGCTCCTTTTTATAATTCCCAAAGAGGTTAAGCTGTCTGGAACTAGCCCCAGAATTTTCCTGATGCTTGAAATGCAGGCAATATCTGAATTTCTTATCCCCTTTGATGGTTAGTTATTGCTAAAACAAAGTATCTCATGGTCAGACTGACCAATGAGTAGTAAGGACCATTTAAGTGGTAGCCTTCCATTACTTCAAGATTATAGAACTGACTCAAATTATTACTGGAATTTCTGGAAACATGACCACAAGATAACTAGCTTCCAGAATCATCTTTTGGTCATACTTCAAAGATACCAGACCTCAATGACTAAGCAGTAGTTAGAAATTTACTAGCATCTTGGTTATAACAAGTATTGATCTGGTAAGAAAAAAATATAATTCTTTTTTGTTTATGTGACTGGTGGCTAAAATGGCTGCTTTAAAAAAATAATAAATCCACAAATTTGAAATGTCAAGTCATTTGTTAGAGAAAGGAATCATTCAAATTCCTTAGTAGACAGAAAGAACTTAAAAAAAAAATTGTCTATGCTATTGAAAAACAACTGGTTTAGAGCCCCTCTCCTCTCCCTAAAAAAAGACACACGTAAATTTAGGCTATAACTTTGCCTGTGTTCAGTGAGGAAAAACAATTCTTGGAAAGTCTTATTTCATGGAGAATATGGCTAAATAACACTGAATCTGTATTTGATGGACCCCAGAAGATCTTTTTCTTGAACTATTCACATTATTCTATATGCTTTCCTTTCCTTCTGACAACCTTGATCACTTCCGGTAGATCTGTGCAGTGTTAGGGAAGACCAGGACCCACAGGCTCACTCTCAGCAAGGCAGGTGTGCCTTGGAACTGGGTTCCCCAGCCATCAGGATGGACTATACAGAGTCATCCATAGTCTCATCTGGCCTCCCCAGTTTCTTACCCAGGACATTCCACATGCCTTTGGAAGTCGTCACAGTGGGATCAGGCATGTGGTCTCTACTGCGATTTACTATGTGTGTTTGTGTGTGTGCATGAGTGTGTCTGTACGTGGGCATGCTTTCACACATGTGCAAGCATGACCCCTAGCCCCCACAGGGAACAAGTCTAAGTTCCCCCTTTCATTAGCAACATTGAATGCAATTTAAACCTGGGTTCTGATGTGTTTTCAAATTTGCGACCTGTTTCAAATTCACAAGTTACATTCTCATTCCTAAGCCATCTTAGGAAAAATAATTTATACTGAGCTTTGGTGTTCTCATGTGATCAGAGGAAATAAATAGATCTATAACAAGTGAAATGTACTTACACATAGAAAGTACACACACAGCCCCCCCTTTTATTTTGGATAACAGTGAAGTCCAAGCAGAAGTCCTTTCAGCCATTATTAAAAAAAAAAAAAGTATCATTCTGCTATAGAAAATAAAGTGATCAAGCTGCTCTTTATAAAGTGAGAGAATTTAACTTGTAGCGGGCTCTGAATTTATCCAGGTTAAAGAAGTAGCATGAAGTGTTCCATCCAGCTTTTGCTGACTAGGGAGGCTTATGGGTGTTAAAAGATGGGTGTGCTTGGAGCACCTGGGTGGCTCAGTGGGTTGAGCCTCTGCCTTCGGCTCTGGTCATGATCTCAGGGTCCTGGAATCAAGCCCCGCATCAGGCTCTCTGCTCAGCGGGGAGACTGTTTCCCCTCTCTCTGCCTGTCTCTCTGCCTACCTGTGATCTCTCTCTCTCTCAAATAAATAAATAAAATCTTAAAAAAAAAAAAAAAAGATGTGTGTGCTCATGGGCCTCAAAAAAGACTCAGAACTGCTGAGAGCAAATAGATAACAACAGCTGACATTTCTTGAGTTCTTATTGTATTAATCGACAGCTGCATAACAAATTACCACAAAACTTAATGCAACAAATATTCTCTCAACCATTTTCTGAGAGTCAGGAGTCCAGAAGCAGCAGCTGGATAACTCTGGCTCAGAGTTTTTTATACAGTTACAGTCAAAATGATGACCAGTTCAGATACACAAAGGCTAAGGATCTGCTTCCAAGCTCCTTCACAGGGTGATGGGAAGAAAGATCTAGCTCCTTGCCGTCTGTACACAGAAGGTCACAACTCCTTACCACACATACCTGTGCCTTCAGTGGATTGCATGCCCTGGTGACATAGCACTTGCCTTCCTCCAGAGCCAGGGATCCACGTGAGCAACTAAGACATAATGCCAAGCATCAGAGAAATGATACATCATCATTTTCTCTGTGTTCTACTCACTGGAATTAAGTCACTAAGTCCAGCCTGCTGTCAAGGGGATGGGAGTTGAGCTCCAACTCTTGAAGGGAGAAGTATCAGAAACTCTGTAAACATATTTCAAACCTACCACACTTAACATGCTGCAGAGTATTCTAAGTACACAATGTAAATTATTCCTACTTAGTTTGCCCCCTAACTCTATGATTTAGGGGTTACTCTAGTTCCCATTTTACAGGTGAGATCATTGAGGCTTAGCAGTTTTAAGATACTTACAAGGATATGGCAGCACTGGGATTCCAAACCAGCTGAATTATTCTGAATCATCAAAAAATGTGTTTTTTCTTCAGCAAAAAAACTTTTTTTGAGAGAGAGAGAGAGAGAGAGAATTCATGCACGAGTGCATGTGAGTGAGGCAGGGAGGAGGGATAGAGGAAGAGGGAGAGAGAGAATCCCAAGCAGGATGGAGTCCAACATGAAGCCAGACAAAAAAAACTCAGTGTCATGACCCTGAGATCATGACCTGAACCAAAATCGGGAGTCAGACACCTAACGAACTGAGCCACCCCTGCACCCCCAGTAAAAATCTTAATAAAGCTTTCTTCTTTTACATGGATAATCTATTTTAAATGATAATGTTTAATCTAGACTATTTGACAACACTTTAGGAAATAGAATTTTGGATTATACAGAATGTGTCAATCTCTGACAATGTCAATAATTAAGAATTTACTGCTTGTGAATTAAGACCAATTGTGACAGGTAAATATAACTCTACAAAATTTTGCAGGATGGATTGTACTTCATTCTAAAACACCATTGACCAAAAAAAAAAAAAAAAAAAAAAAAAAAAAAAAAAAAAAAAAACACTTTTTAAAATAGAAGAAGTATTTAGGAAATTTAGCCATTTGTCCAGTTTATTCATCCAGAATGTTTAAAAGTTCTGAGATTCCCACAGAGTCTGCTGTAAAATTATCCTAGTGTCTTTTTCACCCCCTCTATCTTTTATGGTCTCAGATTTATTTCCAATTATCTCATAAATGTGGGGGCTGGAAGGGGGCCCAACCAAGAAATAACTTACACTGTCATTTAAGAGCTGCTTTTCTGCCAACAATGGCTTGGGTTTAATTTACCAGGGGATAAAACTGCAGTTGTTGATCAAATCAAAGCAGAAGGGGGAAAGACTCAATGATCCGGATGACAGCTTCACTAACAGGCAAAGAACAAATGTCAGCGAGATATTAATCAAATAAATAATAGATGAGGGGTGGAGGGGGCAGGAGGGGAGGGAAGGAGGAAGGAGAGGGAATGAACAAGTAAATGAACGAGCAAAAGAATGAATAAAGAAATGTGGGTCTGAACCTAGAAGAGGAAAAACAATGGGCTAGGCAGAATCTGCCATGCATGGAGAATAACAGTCTCACAGTTTGGGGCAGAAACTTTCCATAGCGCTCCCTGGTCCAGAGCAAGGATGGACAGACTTCTGTCCAAACTGCCTAGCTCCCGCTGCTGCTCCCCAGTAGGGCAAGGAGGCGAGCGGCTGAGAGCCTGAGCCTCCCAGAAGCTTGGTAGGACAGTTTTTCAGTCCCAGAAAAAGATCTTGGAGGCACTGCATGAAATCTTTTCCCCTCTCGAGGCATCTTTTGCTGCTTTAGACAAGTACAGTTTTTATGCTGCTATGCCCATAAAGGGAGATACTCTTATTCAAAGATACTGAACCTAAATGTCAATCATTTATCTCAAAGCCAAAAATAATTTCTATGTTCATCAAAAATATTGCAATGAGGATTGCAATAAGATTGCAATGAGATAGAGCAAGTAAAGCATTTAGCATAGTTTCAGGTAGTATCACCTGCAACTATTATTATTATTATTATTATTATTATTATTATTATATTATTATTGCTATTAACTATATGTCAGGCTTTAGGAACTCATTATTCCAGCAAATGTTCCAAAGTTCAAAATAAATATGTAGTTTAAAAGATTATAAAAATGGGATGCCTGGGTGGTTCAGTCGGTTGAGCCACTGCCTTCGGCTCAGGCCATGATCCCAGGATCCTGGGATTGAGTCCCACATTGGGCTCCTTGCTCTGCAGGGAGCCCGCTTCTCTCTTGGCCTCTGACTGCCACTGTGCCTACCTGTGTGTGCACTCTCTCTCTCTCTTTCTCTGTCTGACAAATAAATAAATAAATAAAATCTTTAAAAAAAAAAGTTGTAGATTGCAACTTTATAAAAAAAAAGATTAAAAAAATACAGGCATCACGGCTATTGAAATCTTTAAGCATACTCAATAAATGTTACCTCTGTAATAACCTCAGGGTCTGAACAAATAAAAAAATAAATATAGCAAGGAGTGACAAACGGATGTCCAAGCATGATATTTTGACAGCCAAAAGTTGAGCTGGGCCAGCTGATGTGTGTACAGAGAATTAGACAGGCTCTCCACCCAGGTACAGCCACACTGAATAAAGGCAAGCTTCCCACCTGTGCCACACAGGGACAAAACCAGCCCCCAGAGAAGCAGAGCAGAGCAGAAAGACTACATTAGAACACAGAACAGAGTGGCTGAGCTGACTCTGCTTATTCCTCATTCATTCGTCACAAGTGTAATAATCAGATCAGTCACCCTTCCTCCTCCAGATCAGAGTAAGCAAGGGGCAGGTGAGGTGAGGACATTTACACACCGAGTTCCTCCCACATGAAAGGAAACAGCTAGAGATGGGGAGAAGGGTTTTCTTATAAGAGTGATTTCATAGAGAAATTCTGATCGTTCTAACCCAAGGTCTGCTCCCATCTGTCCAGCATGCTGGGTCTGGGAACAAAGACACAAAAGGTCACTATAAAAGTTGTTAACACCTCTAGGTGTTGGTATATGTTTATAACAAATTTTTTGTTTTACTGATGTCTTCTCACCTTTTGAAACATGCTTTCAGTGGGGGTTGGTTACCTTCCTAAAGCCCAAGGAATTTATAAACAAATAACACCTAAAGCACATAACCAGGGGACTAATTGTATGAACAACTACCATAGTTAGGGAAAGCCCTTGACTTATAACCTGAAGATCTGATTTTCTGTCCCAACTCAACCATTTTCTAGCTAAATATCCTTGACCAGTCATTTAAATTATATCTCAGTTATCACTTCTTTAAAATGCAGAAGATGGCAGGTTGCCTAAAATGTTTCACATGATGCTGATCACATCACTAAAGGATAGATGTAAAAGCACTGTGAAGGTGCTGTGCATGGCTGCATGCCATCCCCAACTGCTTCACAAGTATTTAAATTAAACAGATGAATAAAAAGATGTTATATCTTGGAAGTACAGGCAAAGGAAAAGAAACTGTCTGTGTTTTAACAGTATATGACAGCAAAGAGGAGAGGAAAAAAAGAAAAAGATTCCATTTTTTCCCTCATAAATCCATTAATTTTTCATGATGGGCTTAGCCTTGAAGAAATTTCACATACAAGAGGAGTTTTTTATTATGTTGTCCAAGGGCCAAAGATTTGAGAACCGGTAAGTTGCCAAACAATTGGATATTTCATATAGATGCAAAGCCACTGTATTTATCCTTTTCAAAAAAAGTCAGGCTGCATCTAACACAAGTGTCTCCTTGTAAATGCTTTTCATTCAAAAATGAAACAAAAGATGTGCTGCTGCTAAGAGCTTCAAGGTCTAGAATGCCTATGTGCTCCTTATTATAATTCCTTTCTTCAAAATAGGCATTTTGTGTCCCCGAAGGACAAGCCTTGTATTCACGCAGCTCTAGGAATTGATTAATGTCGCAGGACGTGATGTATATTTAAGCCAGACCCGTGGCCTATTAGCAATTCACACACCATGACTGTGCACAGTTCTGTGCTCCGCTCCATTTTGCATTTCAAAATGTTTATAAATCTGCCTCTATTCTCAGGATAGTATATAAACACATCAACAAATCGCATGTATATTGAGAGAAGGGACGTAGAAGGTTATGAATTTATCATAGCCTCCAGCTGCTCTGTGACAAATTAAATATCACCCTGGTCACTGAGGTCCCACTAGACAGTTGGTCAGAATGAAGTGCAGATAGATTGAACCTCTCTTATTGGTGACAAGTCAGCAGCTCACCCAAACATTATAAATTGTATCCCCCAACCCCTAAAGAAAATTACGCCATGCAAGCCTCTTATTTCTGCAAGACTGTAGTCTTACAATTTCCTTAGAAGACAAAGAGAATTTAAGGAAAAAAAAAAGTCACAGGGCATAGGTTGAGAGCAGGAAACATAGGTGAATGAAGAATGGTGGAAACATTATCTAATTTTAGCCCCAGCACCCATAAGGGAGTATTCAGATTTTTATATATACATATATATATGTATATATACACATATATGTGTGTGTGTGTGTATACATATATGTGTATATATATGTGTATATACATATACGTGTATATACACACATACACACATGCACACATACATATATATGTGTGTATGTGTGGATATTAATCTGAAAAAAATATATAATTATATCCTCATATATATATATATATATATATATGATCTAGAAGAGGATATAATTATATATGGATATATATATATATACATCCTCTTCTGTAACAAGAAGGAGAGAGGAGATATACTCTTATATATACATATTCTGTTTCTGTAAGGTGATTCTTTCCCTTCTCATCTTTGGGATTTTAACAGCAGCAGAAAGTGAATAGAAAAGAGGTCCAACCAAAGGGCTCACAAATATTTGTGCTGAACCTTCCTCCAAATGGCGACTGTCTAGATTCTGTTTTTAACAGGATTTAGTCACAGGCAGACCTCATTTTCCCTTTTAATCTAAGGGTATGCAATTGTCCTCAAAATATAAATGTTCAGTGATTCGTGTGAAGATACACCATGACCAGCTCTCCTAAAGATCCTACAGTCAATTAAAAGTTTCATCTTTTAAAGCTTTAGCTTATAAAACAATGGTTTTTTCTTTTATGTTATATGTATTTTATCTCAATAAACGAGGAAAAAGAAATAAGGCATTTTCTCCCAGAGAAGCACACATACTAACTAGAAAAGGGAAAGGTTTTCTGCAAATACATTACAGAATTATAGACTTACAGAAATGGAAGGGCTCTTAGAAAATGCATCCAATACAGAATTTTCTTTTTTTTAGAGATTTTCTTTATTTATTTGACAGAGATCACAAGTGGGCAGAGAGGCTGGCAGAGAGAGAAAGAGGAGGAAGCAGGCTCCCTGCTGAGCCGAGAGCCCGGTGCAGGGCTGGATCCCAGGATGCTGGGATCATGACCTGAGCCTAAGGCAGAGGCTTTAACCCACTGAGCCACCCAAGCGCCCCCACTACAGAATTTTTCAGAATGTAATTCAAAGTTAGTTATAGCTTTTGCAATAAGACAGGGTTCCAAAGTCAGAGTAGCCATTAGTTCTGCTCACCACCATCCAGCTTTCCTTTTCTCTGTGCAGTTTCTACCTTCCCTGTAGTTGACTAAGGTCATGTGACTAGTTCTGGCCAGTGAATTTTGAGTGGGAATTATATGTGTTGTATTTGGGCTTTAACATTTAATAGTTGATTTGAGACCCACCTAAACGTACTCATTTCTTTCTGGCCAACTGATCTGCAATTTTCATGATGATGTCTACTCCATCAACTGGTATCCCTGAGTGACTATGAACAAGAAAACCCTCTCCATTAAACCACATTACAAATGTAATAAGAGGGTGAGAAGTGAGAGAAAGAGAAAGACTTTCTTATGTTAAGCCTATGAAATTTGGATGTAGTTTTTTCTCTCAGCATAACCGAGTCTATACTGACTGACACAATGGTCAGTAAAGTTTGAAGAACAGAATTATACAGGTTTCTATAATGTTTCTGTACTATAGAAAAGTGAAAGGCTTTAAATTGCTAATAGAAAATATGAACCTTCAAGACAGATATATAGGAAATATTTCTCACCCTACTTAACCATAGTTTTTATTTTATTTTATTTCAATCTTTATGTATTGTACAGGGCACTTATTGCCATGTCAAAGATCACAGTGTTCCCCAACACTTTTACAATTAGGGAACAATTAGGGAAAGAACTTTTGATCCAATCTCTGCAGTTGACAAAATAGTGAGATAAACCCCTACGAGATTAAGGTCTTCTCCAAGGTCATATTTAGTCATATGTGGTAGGAGACATGGGAGCAGATGCCCAAGGTCCATCCTGGACCTGGCAAACTGGGGTCACTTCATAAGGGAATCAAATGTTTGCTAATGTTCTAGCCTTTCACATGGTCTTTACAAATCTAATACAGTGGAAGCCCCCATACCATCTTACCATGCAAATTAAAATCAACACAAAGTTACCATTTGCCCATAGAGAACTAAATCAAAATTTTAAAAAATCCCTAAGAAAAGCTCAAAAATTTCCCACCCAACACAAAAACCAAAGATAACATTTTTAAGAAATGTGAGGGAAGGAATTTCTCAGCTGAATCTTCTGAACCAGGATTCTGTAGACCTCTGCAGGGGAGGGGAAAAAAAAAAATCAGTTCTCTTGCTAAATCCTGGCAATGAGAACCTCAAGGACATGTTGTACTCCTTTTCCTTGGGGAAAGCTTTAGCCAAAAAATGAGATTTCAGTCTGAAATGAGGGGGAAACTAATTCACTGAGGTTGTTTTTAAGCCACTAAACACACCTCTATCCTTTGAAACAGTTTGTTTTGACTGTGAGAGAGGCCCTAGAAGAATTTCTTTCTCTCTAACAAAATCACAGAAATCAGAATGATAGCTTTGACATTGTGGGAGCAAAGATCTACTGAAACATTATTCGGACCTAATCACAGTATTAAAGGAAAGAATAAAACCTGTTTCAAAAACGAAAAACAAATAAACGAAAACAAAAATCCAAAAAGCAAACAACAAAAATACAAAAAAATAAACTGCTTCATGAATATGGATATTGCCAGAACTTGATTAAGAAAACCTTTAAGATTTTTTTTAATTACCTTTTATAAAACTCCAAATTGAATCTCTGAGCTTTACCGAACCACTTTATCTCATAAATTTAGGAAGGCTCCAAATGGTATGCTGTGTCTTTCTTGAAATATGTCCCCCCAAATGCAGGTTCTCTGTGGTTGCTTTGAAATGACCCAGATTGTATTGGATTCGTCACTAGAGTGAAATGAGATCTTTAGTTAAAAAGTAATGAAGTGTAATTGGAACATAAATAATTTTAAAATATTTTGGTCTAGGCCAGAATACTGGCATGTGAATAATTTTGAGTCATGCCCCAGGGAGTGTATTGGTAGACACAGGTGGGGAGCATGAATTCCAAATACCGCCTTGAGGGTTCCAGACATAATGGCGAGGGCAGACGAACCTCTGCTTTTTGACTCAGAGAGCCTCTATAGAAAGCCTTCTGCTGCACTGCTCACTCCCATGGAGAAAAGAGACCCCCACAGCCCTCCCAGCCAGCTGCAGAAACAGAAGCAGTTCGGCTCAGCTCAACTCATGAATCCTCTCTCTGCCTCAGCAAACATCCAAATCACTGTAGGACTGAGCCTGTGTGCTCCTTCCCTGCAAACAGGAAATGCAATTAGAATAAACAGGACTTGGGAAAATAGGAATTTAGAGCTACTGTAACAGCTTCCTTAGAGGACAGAGGGAGGTACCAACTAATCTGCAGGGGTAAGGAGACCACATCTGGTCGCCAGAGGATCCTCCTTCACCCATTCTTCATTTGCATAACCCCACCCCTCCAGACGTAGGACGTCCTTACTCAATCATGAAAGGGGCTACTTGTCATGGAGCAACATGACTAAGCATTGTTCCTTGTTTGTCTCCCGCATAAAAATGAGATTCCAAAAAATCTAATTGGAGCCTCTTTCCCGGCTCCTCCGTTGTCTAAACCTTACAGAGAGGTTCACTTTGGGGGGAAAACAAAATTGAATTCTTATCCCACCTTCTTTTCTTCCTTGTGGCCCAGTTCTTTCATTTTTCTCTTCATCTCTGACTTGATAAATACATTCTCGGGAAAATTTTCTGGATTTAACAGCTCCTTCTTTCCAGAGTTGGTGCTTCTAACGAGATCATAAGAACCATGAAAAATCACATGAATCTGGAAAAAAAAAATAATGCATCTGATGGTGGGCTTTCTAGATTTACTCTCACTGACTGACCAAGGAAAAAGGAGGTCTGCCTGCGAATCAGCCACTGTCTCACTCACACATTCACTTAACAAACACTTTATAAACGTTGATAAGCAGAACATTGTACTCATTATTGACTCAGACACAGAGAAAAAGACACCCACTCTGATTTACAGAAACTTCCAGTCTGGTAAAAAAAAAAAAAAGAAAGAAAAAAGAAAGAAAGAAAAGAAAAGAAAAAGGCCTAGCAGCAAATATCTTTAGCACAAAACACAAAGACATAAAATATAGGCTAGAAGGGCAGAGGTAGATGGGGGAATGGGTGAAATAGGGGATGGGGACTAAAGAGTACACTTATCATGGGGAGTGCTGACTGATGTATAGAACAGTACCCCTGAAACTAATATTTCACTGTATGTTAACTATACTGGAATTAAAATGTGAAACTTCATTTAAAAAAAAAAAACTGGAAACCCGTATAATAGAGGTAACAACAGCCTACTACAGAATATAGAGAGCACAGTTGAGTCAAGCCTCAAAGTAAGGGTGCTGGCTTCATTCATCCAGTGGGCAATGGAGTGCAGACCTACTGAGCTGACCAAATACCATGGGTGATGGGCAGAAAGGTTGGCCATGGAAGCAGAATCTGGCCAGAGCATGAAAGAATCAGATCAAAGTGTGCTATGTTAAAGAGTTTAGAAAAGTTTGTTCATAACTATATTCATTTCCTAGGGCTTTTGAAACTATTCAGCACCAGGTAGTTAACTGTAACAATAAGAATTTATTCTCTCACAGTTCCAGGGGCCGGAAATCCAAAATTAAGGTGTTAGCAGGACCATGAGCTCTCTGAGGGCTCTAGGAAAGACTCCTTCCTTCCTTCTTCCTAGCTAGCAGTTCTTGGCATTCCTTGACTTGTAGCTGGATTGCTACCACTGATGATTTAGCCTTAATGGCTGTCTTCCCTCTGAGTGTCGTCTGTTTCTCTACTTCTTCTTATAAGGACACCAGTCATTGGACTAAGGCCCCCCTAATCCAATATGACCTCATCCTAACTAATTACATCAGAAAAACAAACAAACAAACCAAACAAACCTATTTCCAAGTAAGATCACATTTTGAGGTTCCCAATGGACATGAATTTTAAGGGAACACTATTCAACCTGGTACAGTCACCAATGTCATTTACCATGGTTGACAAAAAGGGTACAGGAGCTGCTGTCATCACTCCAAGCAGGCGAGCTTTGTGTCTAATCCTTCTAATCCAAATCTTAATAAAGATAAGTTCAATAGCTACTTCAAAAGTAACATAGACTGAATAGCCAGGCAGGCGTGGAAGGATGAAGGAAGAGTGAACACCAATGATATCACTTTCAGGTTTCCAGTAGAGGTGATAAGGTAACGATACTGATTCCAACAATAATCGCATCAAATATTTGTTGAGTATTTTCCTGTGGGCAAGGCATCTTTCAAGCTGCTGGTACTTCATTAATGCTCATAACAACCCTAGTGAGAAAGATTTTACCATATTGCCAATGATAAAATGTTCACCGTTTTGCAAGTGATAAATTGAGGCACAGAGAGGTTAAGAGGTTAAGTACTTTGCCCAAGGACTTGGGCACACAGCAATCAATGTGAGAGCTAGAAAATGAAGCAGGTGGTCTAACTTCAGAGCCTGTGACTTTAACCACTTCAGTAGAGGTGCCTCTCTAGGATGGTACTAGCTTAGACTAAGAGAATCCAGGAAAAGTCTCATTACTGTAGAAGATAAAGAATGAGGGAGGAGGGACAAACCTGGTTCCAAACTTGGTTGGAAGCATAGTTAAAGAAATGTTCTTCTTGACACTTATTTCATAATCTGAATTTTATTTGGTGCTTTAGGATGAGCATTACTTCTCTAACAAATGTGACTTACATAAAAGATCCAAATAAGCAGAATAAACACTGTGCAGAACAACAATGTAATACCTCAGAACATTGTAATAACTTTTCAGAGGGGAAGATGAAATTTTAGAAAACACTCTTCTGCATTTCTCTTTGGACTTGTTAGTCCAATCTTTTATCTCCAAGTCAGTCTCTGTCAGGGTCTCCATGCTCTGCTCCTCGGTAACTCGGGCAGGGAATTGTAGAACCTTTTGTCACTGGGATGAAGCATTAGGGTAACATTTCCCATTGCCTTATTTTCTTTTTTATTACTGATACTACGGAGCCAGCTAATCATCAGAAAGTGTTTCATAAGTTGCACCTTCATTAAAAAAATTTCTTCATTCAGCACCCACTTTCTTTCTTTTACAATTTCTTTTTTTTTATTTTCCAAAGTCACTTCTTCTCACTCTTTTTATTCCTTGGCTTTGCTCTTTTATTCACAATAATCTTTACAACAATGCATGGCAATTGTCCCTGCCTAGATTACCAGTGGTACATCTGAGGATGGCTTCTGATACTCCTACAGTATTTGATAATCATGACCTCTTTTTCCTTCTTGAAACTTACTGTTTGGGTGGTTTGGAGGACATCTCCTCACTCCTGGTTTCTTTCTTACTTCTATAGATTCTCATGTCCCAGTTTTGTTTTGTTTTGTTTTGTTTTTATGTTTCTGCCTAGAATTTAAATCAGTGGTTTTCAAATAAGGCATAATGAATATCTTGTAAGGGGATGTGATGGAGATGAAGATTTTGATAGGTAGCCTCAAGATGACCCCCAATGACTTGTTCCTCATGGTATTTATTCTTGTATAATCTCCTCCTCTTGCGTGTAGACTGGTGGACTGGATTTACTGACTCATTTCTAACGAACAGAATACTGCAGATGAGATAAATGGTGTCTCTTTGAGATTAGGCTATAAAAAGACTGTGGCTTCCATCTTAAAAAAGACGCCACCTTTGCTTGCCCCCTCTTGGATTGCTCAACCTGGAAAAGCCAGCTGCCAGGTCATGAGTGAACCATAAGAGAGGCCCATGAGATGAGAGACAGAGGTGTGCCCAAACCCATATGGGTGAGCTCCAGAGAAAAATACTCTCCCAGTCAAACCTTCAGGTGAGACCCCAAGCATAACCAACAACTAGGCTGCAACCTGAGACCCCAAGCCAGAGGCACCCTGCCAAGCTCCCCCAGATTCCTGACCCAGAGAAGGTGAGCTAACAGATGTGTGTTGTTTTATGCTGTGAAATTGGGAGGTGATTTGTTATGCAGCAATAGATAACTAATATCGGAGCCCTGACTGTTAGACTTCACTGCTTACCCACTGCTCCCGGCTCCTACCACTGCAGTCCCCTATTGGAGCCTCCAGCGCCCACACATAGCCCCTTTCTCCACCATTCCCCAAACCATTCAGCCATAGTAGTTCTGTTTTGGTCTCTCCTACAAATTGATTTACTTTATATAATTTCATTGTATTTTATTGCACAACTATTTCCCCACCTAAAAATTGGTTTGAAAGGCAGTGTTCTAATGTTGATGTTTCTCAGGGTTCCATCCTTGGCATATTTATCTTTTCACTTTTCCCACACTCCCTTAAAAATCATGCTTCTGTCTATATCCATAACTACCTCTCTCTACTCTTATAGTTCCCAAGAGACATTCCTAGTCTTACCTCTAAACTTAAATGATCATTGATCATCTCCACTTGAATGTCCCACAGGCACATGAAAGTGAAAATGTCCAAAATTGAACTTATAAACTTTCTTACAAAATTAATGTTTTTCTCCTATTATTTTCAACTTTTTAAATTGTTACTTTCCACTTTAATAAATGGTGCTACCATCACTCAGATCATCCTTAATTTCTTCCTCTCACTCCCCACTGTTCTTTCAATAAACACTGAAAATCCCATAAAATCTACTTCCTTGCTATGCCTTTGATCTATATCCTATATCTCCATTGTCATTGTCTTATCTTCAAGCCAGCATGGTTTCTGCTTGGATTATTTCAACACTCATTGTATTGTATTCAATACTCACAGACATGGAAAGCTCAGGTTGGTATTTCATATTTAATTCTCAGATCATTTGAATTCCACCTCTGAGTACTTACTCGCTGGGTTATATTGGACAAATCATTTACTCTCTCCCCTTATGGTTATGTCATCTATAAAACAAAGATAATAAGAATACATGCCTCATAGGGTAGTTCTAAATACATTCACAGACTCATATAAGATGCTTGGAATACTGCCTGTCATAGAGACAGCTCTCGGTAAGTGTTAGTTATTATTGAAAAGCAGTCTAGCAGAGTGGGAAGGCCATGGACAGCTAGCCTGATGAGTTTAAATTCTTATTCTGCCATTTATTATCTTAGTGAACCTGGGCAAGTTACTTTCCTGCTCTGTTTCTTCATTTCTTCAACAGGAATATAGGGATACTACTACAAATCAACACACCAAATTGTTGTAATCCTGGCTCATACTGAATAATCAAATGTTTTCTATCATTACCCTATTGTCCCACTTTTAGATCCATCCATTCTCTTGCCAAAGCAGTATTTCTAAACCTCAGATCTAAACATCATGACATTTCCCTGCTCTTCGACAGTCACCCATTGATTCTTATCACAGCATCTTGCAACTTTCATGATCTGACAAACATCTCTGGCTTCATCTCTCTCCATTCTTCCCCACTGAACCTGAAATTCCACTCAGACTAAGATATTGATCTTCAAATGTTCTATGTTCACACACGTCTATCTGTCATTGCAAATGCTATCCCTTCTACTATAAAGACACTTTCTACACTATTGACTTGGCTAACTTTTACCCATCTTTCAAAATTTCACTGATAATATAAAGTTTTCCAGGAAATTTCCCCAGCTACCACTGATACCCCATATAACACAAATATACACACATACCCTAAGACACTCATGCATATTAGTATGTCTTCCATGAGTGCCCATAGTTCTCTATGCACATTTCTATAGCTAATATCCAGAAGATGGCAACTAGCTTTGTACATTATGACTTTCCACTAGTCATGAGATGTGTGCTCCAGCAATGAGCAGGAACATACGGAACATTATAGGGACACAATAAATATTTAATCAATGAATAAATGAGGTCTCTCATCTACCATGTCCTTTTTTTTTCCTTTGAAAGTTATGGACTTTCTATATTTTGTTCCTACAGTTGTCTTTCATAGCACTAGCTATGAAACAATTAGAGAGTCTCAGAGATCAAACAAGCACATGGACTCTAAATAATGAGGAACCCCAAGAGGCTCCAGAGACTTTGTACTGATGTGTTCAACTGAGCCCAAGTAAATGAAGTCTTAACACTCTCTCCAAGCCTGTCTAGTCCATAGCTTCAGGCAGTCTCATATTTAGCTATAGTCTTCTACCTTTAATAATACTTTTTATGAAACTCAAAATTTTTGAATACTTCAAGCAAAAGCTTCAGACCAATAACTCCAGTGAGGTAGGATTTGTGCCCCATATTTCAACAATTTTCTAAGTACAATTCTCTAAGTCAGTTGCTTAAATTGGGGCTCCATTAGCCTGTGTATTGATTTCCAATTGGTAGGAGGGCCAAAGTGTGAATCACTTCACTAAAAGCCAAGAAAGGTAAGTGAAGAGACCAAAGAGTTTCGTGTCTTTTTAGGTGTAATCAAGGAACTGCTAAGTTCCCAATTCTTAAAAATATGTAAGAATGAGAAGCTATATATTTTTTTTCCTTCCTATACAATTTTCTCTTTTGATATATCCTGAAGAAGAAAAATAACTATTGAGAAATGACAAGTTCTGCTGATAGAAATAGATGAAATGGAAGAGATAGTCTTCAGGTCTCAACACAAACAAAAATGAGCAGTGTCTGTATTACTAATAAGATCTCCAACTGAACCCACTCATTTCACAAAGGGTCTAAGTATGTGAGGTGAGCAAAGATAGTTTTCTCAAATAGAACATTTTCCTGTAGCTAGGAAAGAGAATTGAAGGGAAAATTATACCTATAAAACTGATAGGATAAAGAAAGAACTCTTTATATTTCTAACACAGAGAAATGGAATCATTTTTCCAGAATGTGTTTTCATGACTAGAGTAAGACGACAATGATCAAGGTGAGATTGAAAGAGAATATTTTTATTTTTTGTAGTGTATACATATTGGGATCTCTGACATTTCTTTTGACACAAATAATTTTCCCAGAGGCGTTGGCTGGAAGTTTCTATGTTGCTGCAGAAATAGGAAATAGAAGAAATAAACAAGTGATTGGAGTACTTTATGTAAGAAAATACAACTTATAAAAAGTGGTGACAAATAACAGAAGAAAGTTTTGACCTGACTGAGAAAATAGATGTCAATTTCAGTTAACAACTGGGAAATTATGTGTCTGAAATATGGGCCCAGTAAGGTATATCCAGGGCTACACAATGTAATTCAACTCACCCTGCACCATAAAACCATTCTAGACTTCAGAGGAAAGAAGTTAATGCTTTAAAAAAAAAAAAAATGTTTTTAAGTCTATCTTCAAATCTGTGATATATCTTTATATAGTGACTTTAGGGGAACCTGGGTGGCTCAGTTGGTTAATCTCTGCTTAACCATGGCTCTGGTCATGATCCTGAGTCCTGGGATCAAGCCCTGCACTGGGATCCCTGCTCAGTGGAGAGGCTGCTTCTTTCTCTCCCTCTGCCCCTCCCACAACTCCCTCTTGTGATCTCTCTCTATATATATCTTAAATAAATAAATAAAATCTTTAAAATATATATATAGTGACTTTATCAAGTGATTTATTAATGAAAGCTAATCTTGTCTAGAAGAGGGTTTTCCCAAGATACATACCTGGCAAGGGACTGATATTAAGGATGATAGAAAAAACAGTGGAGGAATAGACAGGTCTTCCAGCAAGTACCTAACAAAAGAGGTCAATAGGCACAGAAAGGAGTTGTTCACTACGGAAATGCAAAGTAACCAACAATGAGAAACCATTATGCACCCAAAAAATAAGGCAAAATCTAAAGGACTGACTACACTAGGTGTTGGTGAGGATGTGGAACAACTATGACTCTCACAGGTTGTGGGAATATAAAATGATACTATCACTTTGGAGAAAAGTTCTGATGGTTTTTCCTCATCTCTGTGGCACGGTAGGTGCCCAACTTTGGTGAGCACACTGCTACAAGTTGCAAAACTACATCCTGTCATAAAGATGTGAGAAGTTCATTTTTCCTTTGGATAAAAAAGCAATTAGCAAACATAGCTGGTCTAAGACTTGCCCTTCATGTCATGTACTTTTCCACTAGCTTACCCCCACCACTGAAAACCTCTACCATGCTTTGTTTCAGTGGGGTTGAGTTCAGACTGAGTTCTGGCCTTTCTCCTTCATTGTTACATCCTTGAAGAGTCATCTTTGCCTGTTTAACTTTGCCTGGTCTGATTTTTGCATTGACATTGGGTAATTGTTATACATTCTTTCAAGTATCCACTTAAATGTTACTGTTTTTTAGGAGGTCCTAATGACCTCCATGCTACCTTCTTACACAAATATTTGGTTGTATTTCTTCTAAACTTCTGCAACATTTGGCAGGCACACAACTCAAATAAAACGTGTTTCCTTTTGTTTATCGGTCCCATCTTCCAGAATGGGAGTTCCTTAATATGTAAATATGTCTTGCATCTCTGTATCTCCAGCTTCTAGAACAACCCTTGTCCATCAATTAATGACAGTTAAATAAATTAATAATCAGATGAACAAAGATATCAGGTCTATCTCTTGCTATAATATGATGCTAAGTAAAGCATGGCTACTTACTGTTTATTTAATGTCTAAAGTATCTGAGACAATGGTGCAGAACAGATTATCTGACAAATGTAACATACAAATCTATACTGAGCAAGTGAGAAGAGATTATCTCTCTTCCTTCTTGAATATATCTCATTTTATGTCCTCTCCTAGTTTCAAGCATTTGGGGATCTCAAATATCTCCACATTCACCCAACTAAACATTTAGCTTGAGAAACATAAAGATGCTATATTTTTTTTTCTTTTGGATAAGGAATAACCATATTCCTTAACTGTTAAAGCTATAAATTTGGTGAGCTGAATGTTAGAGTATTGTGAGTTTCATGTCAGCCTTGACAGTGTTTTGCTAAAAGAGAAGACAAGAACCTTGCTTTTATGCCTCAAGGTCTGTACATGCACGGGAAAAATAGGCTTCAGGTTTTATAGAGTACATCCAATTCACCACATGCCTGAGGAACACAGCTACCATTTCTTGGGGGCTAATGAGGGAAAACATACAAAGCTAACCACTCTGCAAGCATTATTTTATTCAAATACCAATGCTGAACTTGAGATCCTGCAAGTATTCTCCCTGGCCAAGCTCATCTCGTTGAAATCTCCCTTTGTCCTTTTGTCCCAGCCACATGACCTTCTTTCATCCTCAAATTTCCCATCTCAGAGCTTCTTGAAATTAGCTGTTTCCTCCTTCTGAATTCTTTTCCCTGCAAGTCTCTGCTTGACCGGTTCCTTCACATCCTTCAGGTGTCAGCTTAAATCTCACCTTCTCAGAGAGGCTTTTCTTGATGATCTAAGTTAAAGTCACTGTCTACTCTGACCAGGCCACTCTCTACCTCCTCCTCTTGACTTATCTTCCGTATAGCAGCAGCTCTCCGAATGTACTCTGCAGTCCCGTGTGGATTTCTGAGACCCTTTTAGGAACTCCTTGAGGAGAACAATATTTTCATAATAATACAAGGATTTCCTATACCTTCTCTGCTGCATTGACACTTGCACCAATGGTACAAAACCAATGGTAGATAAGATCCTTGGTGTCTTAGTATGAATCAGGGCAATGACACCAAATGGTACTATTGGTCATTGTACCCTTCCACACCATGCAGTCACAAGTTATGAAAACAAAACAACAACAAAAATGAAAACAAACAAAAAAGTCACTTATGAACATCATTAATAAAGCAATAAAATGTATTAATTTTATTAAATCTCTACTCTTAAATTACACTTTTTGGTTTTGTTTTGTTTTGTTTTTCTTTTTTTAAAGACTTTATTTATTTATTTGACAGAGAGAGATCACAAGCAGGCAGAGAGGCAGGCAGAGAGAGAGGAGGAAGCAGGCTCCCTGCCAAGCAGAGAGCCCGATGTGGGACTCGATCACAGGACCCTGGGATCATGACCTGAGCTGAAGGCAGCGGCTTAACCCACTGAGCCACCCAGGCACCCCAAATTACACTTTTTGAATAGTCTACATGATGAAATGGGAAGTACTCTCTTTTTTTTTTTTTTTCTTTATTCGACAGAGAGAAATCACAAGTAGGCAGAGAGGCAGGGAGAGAGAGAGAGAGGAGGAAGAAGGCTCCCCGCTGAGCAGAGAGCCTGATGCGGGACTCGATCCCAGGACCCTGAGATCATGACCTGAGCCGAAGGCAGCGGCTTAACCACTGAGCCACCCAGGCGCCCCAAAATGGGAAGTACTCTTAAAGCACTTTGGTGTTTACCAAAGTATGATGAGTATTGCAAAGAAATACACTAGTGTGATCGAATTGAGAACACAGTAAGCTATTTTATTTTTCATGAAACAGCATTTCTGTTCAAAAGATCAACTGAGAAATTTGGGTATTTGGTAGATATTTTCTAAAAGTCAGTCTGTCACTTCAAGGAAAACAACTGACAATATTTGTTGCCAATAATAAAATTTGAGTTTTCCAGGAAAATTAGAATTTCAGGAAATTTGTATATGACATCAGGAGCTTAAAGGCTTCCAAATACTAAAGACTGTTCTGATGAAAGCTGTGGAAATATCAATAAATATGAATTTTTAATATTATATTATGAAATCTGCCAATATTGGGGAGATGCACACAAATCTGTGAACCAGTATTTTCCAAATAATCAATGCAGTGCATAATATGATAAGGTCATGAACAGATGAATGATCCATCAGTGCTAGACTGATGGCTTCCATCATAATAGAGTATGAAAAATTCATTGGTAGGATTTTAGATTCTGTGTCATCATGAACATTGAAGAAACTATCACTTCTAGGTCTTATCACTAGCTTATATTCTAGTGTATATATTTTTTTCATTATTGTTTATTGTCCATACCCATCTATCAGATTATTAGCCATGAGAGGCAGACCTATCTCTGTCTTGTTTATTGATGACTTCTATGCCTAAAAGAGTGGCACATACTAGGCGTTCACTAAATATTTGGTTGCATGAAAAAAATCCCTATTTGAAAGATGAAGAAATTTAGTCTTAAAGTCTTAAAGTTATATATCCAAGGCCGCAGACCTAGAAAGTAGCTAAAAGGGATTCAAATACAGCTCGAATTTCAAAGCTGATGCTTTCAATTGAATCACTGCACCAAATTGCCTCTGCAGTGAAAATATAGAAGTGGTCTTGTGACATTTATATATAGTTTTAATATCAAAGGACTTCTAGCCTTTGTGAACTTTTATAGCATCTTAGGTTTGATGTGAAATCATTTTTTTAAATTTTTTATTTTTTATAAACATATATTTTTATCCCCAGGGGTACAGGTCTGTGAATCACCAGGTTTACGCACTCACCAAATCACATACCCTCCCCAAATCATTTGTTTTTAATTTTAACATTTATTTTATTTAAAAAAAATTTTGTGTGTGTGTGTGCAAGCTCTATACCCAACAGGGGCTTGAACTCACAAACCCAAGATCAAGAGTCACATGCTCCATTGACTGAACCAGCCAGACACCCTGATGTGAAATCATTTTAGAACTATAGGGCATCTCCCAGAGTATTTAGTCCAACGTCTCAGAGACTGAGCCAGGTCACAGAGTTAGTTATTCATGCAGCTGAGAAACAGCCCTGGAGTTTCCATTCGCACCCATGAAGGCAACAGATGTGGAAACAAGCCTGTGGACATCACAGGAAGCTGTTTTCATTTCATCTGCCTCATCCCTAGCTCTTTCTTTTCTAAAATCCTAGATGGTTAGGAAAGGTACAAAACAAAATAGAACAAACAAACCAAAATAGTGAGGAGGTGAAAGTTTGGTGAGGAAGGCCTAGCATGCTAAGTTGAAGTTGGGGGTTTTAATTTTCTGACCACAACAGAAATTTTTCTAGAGTTGACAACTAGGTCACACAACTTTCAGAGGTGTGCCTCGATGAATGCCACCCAGCTACGGGAGGGAGGCCTCAGGCTATCAAAGACTGCAGCATCTGAAGTGAGAGCACATTCTGGTAATTCTAGCAGTGGAGAGAGGCACACACTGCAAGTCTTCAGAGAACAAGGCCCGCTGGAAAGGCCCTTGCCAGGTCTCTTTTGTAATTTAATTACCTTTCCTTTACATATGACACTTAAGCCAACCAAAAAAAAAAACACTTCATTAGTAAATCGTACATTGCAAAACAAGTGGGACTTAGTGTCACTCAAGAATATGTTCATGTGTGAGTTCGCAGGTAACATAGCTGTGGAGTTGGCCAATAACAGAAAAAGGAGCTGTGCCTCCTACACTTTGCACTAAGAGGGCTGAGGGCAATACTTCTCTCACACCAAACCCAGTGCTCAGGGAAATTCCCTTGACCAATGTTCTTAAGTGCTGAGTGGCTACTTAGAGTGGTAAGCTCACAAGCTTCTAGCACAGAGCAGATGATCAATACATAATCATCCAATGACTAATTTTCCACAATGCTGGTACACATTTCATGCCTTTACCATGAGAATGGTTTCTCTAATCTGGAAACATGAAGGTTATATGGAAGAACAAACAAATCCTGCCGTCTGCAGCCCAGAAGGTTAAATTTGTTAAGTCATGGTGGTTTTATACACATCTGTTGGTAAAGATGACATTTTACCTTTAGAGAGATCTCATATTCAGATCATAGCTGTCAGATGAAATAGTGTCTTAACCGACACCCCGACTACAAGATACCAAATATAATATCTACCTCTTCCAGAGGAGGTGTAAACACGGTATCATTTAGTGAGGTGAGGAAGATATTAAAGAAGTCAGATACTTAACTACAACTGAGTTATTAACGGAAGGCTTAAAGTTATCCTAAATAACGCATTTGCTATTTTTCCCTAACCTTGATCATATGCATTTTATTTCTGAATTTCAATCTATGCTATATTCAGACACTAGCACAAAATAAGTGATTAATGAATTTTGATTGAACTAATACTATACAGTGATTCCCAAAATCTAGTCTGAGGACTCCCAGAGGTAGGTATGCTGGAGTAGCTTCTCTCCCCTCACAAACACCAAAACTTTGAGAACTTTCTGATTTGTCTTTGTGAAATATAACTGTCACTAAAAATTAAATTGTAAAAACATACAATTTAACACATTATATTATTTTTTTTAAGATTTTATTTATTATTTATTTGACAGAGAGAGATCACAAGTAGGCAGAGAGGCAGGCAGAGAGAGAGGAGGAAGCAGACTCCCTGCTGAGCAGAGAGCCCGACGCGGGACTCGATCCCAGGACCCTGAGATCATGACCTGAGCCGAAGGCAGCGGCTTAACCCACTGAGCCACCCAGGCGCCCATAACACATTATATTAAAATAAAGTTAATAAATACTCAAAACCCATCACTTCCTAAATATTTTCTTACATTTAACTCTTTCTAGGCTCTGGAGGATATTTCTGTCTATTGTATTTATATCGCAGAGATATCACAAAATATTATGCTCCTGTGCATTTCTTCCCAACTCTGTGTTATCAGCCACGTGAAGAATATTTACACTAGGAAAATTGGCAAATGAGGCACATTGGGTTCTTCTTTCCTCCCTAGTGAGTTGGTTGTCAAAATATTTTCAGGCACAACACTGCTGAAAGGTCCCCAAACTTTTTCAGGTGGCCTACCAAGTCTTCCATTTAATGTGAGAGGGCAGATTTTCTCCAACTAAAACATCGTATTAAAACAAATTGAATGCAGGGGTGCCTGGGTGGCTCAGTGGTTGGGCTGCTGCCTTCGGCTCAGGTTGTGGTCTCAGGGTCCTGGGATCTAGCCCCACATCAGGCTCTCTGCTCAGCAGGGAGCCTGCTTCCTCCACTCTCTCTGCCTGCCTCTCTGCCTGCTTGTAATCACTCTCTGTCAAATAAATAGATAAGATCTTTAAAAAATAAAACAGATTGAATGCAAAAGCAGATAGGAGTGCAACTGCAATCCAGATCATAATTTTCAAAAAATGTAAAACAATGCCCTTCTCACTAATGTTTTTCACAAAGTGTACTGTTCACAGGCACTCTTTTTATATCTAGTTTTAAATAGTTTTATATTTTAATATGATAAATCCTGATAGATTTGACATACAAAAGCAAAAGCTCTTTAGTGTCTTTTTAACTATAAAGGGGTGTGAGATGAAAAGTTTGAGAACCACTGATTTAATGGGGTGGTAAACTTCATATAGTGCATTTTTGACAGTGTGGTCAAACTAGAAAAGCAGATTTGTATTCCTGTGCCTTTGTGAACCTGGGAAATGAATTCTCCATCTCCTCAAATCTTTGTTTTTCTATTTGAAAAAACAAAAACAAAAACAAACAAACAAAAAAAAAACAGTGTTAAGATCTCAAAGGACCGCGTTTTATTTAGCTCTTAGATTCTGTAAGTATGAGAATTAGAAATGAGCTTTGTTTGCTCCTAGTTGGAAGAGGGAGAAATGTCTGTGCTTTGTCATCTTTTTTATACCTCCGACCCACATCATCACTGTCTTTAAGAATCTTTTCCACCTCAGCTCCTGCCCCCCAAAGGATTTAACATTCGATTACATCACTCTAATTACAGAAGTCACTACGTCCCAGTGGTCGAAAAAAATCGTACCAGTCTAGGACGAAAGTAGATGCCATATAGCAGACCCCAAAACCCCGAACAGACAAACAAAGTGCCACGGCTTCGTGGCACCCTATCCATTGGGTGGAAAATGAAATGCCTAAAGCAGGCAGAGGCCGAATTTAATAAAGGAAACTATGGTGCGTGCCCTGCGTTGCATCTCCCCACAGCGGCAGAGTAAAATGCAAAGAGCACTGCCTGGGAATGTTCCGTGCAAACAGCACAAATTAGGATCTGCTTAACGTGTGAATGATCAGTCAGTTCCAGGCAAGTCCGGGACGGCTTTGCCTCCGAAATCACTGCGGCAAAATGCAAAGGGTGTAGGAAATAAAAGGCCCTTGCCAATGCGCCAAGACTGCAGCCTTCGCTTTCCTATCGCGTCTGCGTCTCCGGTCCCTTCGCGCACCCGCCAGGCGGAGCGAGATGTGAAATCGCTTCCCAGTCTGCTGGGAATTAACTTCCAGATCCTTTTCAACAGCGAACGACCGGGGGGGGGGGCGGGGGGGCAGGCCACTCGGCGTGAGGCCGCGCGGGGGCCGGCGGGGCCAGTGCGCCCCCGCACCCCCAACGCGGGCCGCGCGGGCTGATGCGCGCCCCGCGGGGGCCTGGCGGGGAGGCGGCGGCGGAATCCGGGCTGCGCTAAAATGGCTGCCAGCGTCCCGCCGCTGGGAGGGGCACGGCTCCGGGCCCACGGCCGCCTGCCCTCCCCTAGCCGCCCTGTGCGCCCCCGCCAGCGCCGCCAGGGAGCGTCCGCCTCCAGCCCCGGAGGAGGCGCGACCCAGAAGCCCCGCACGGACGACGCTTCTTCCCAAGGCCAAGGCCAGGCGCCCGCCACGCGGCCTTTCAAGTCGGCCGAGGGTCACCCCCGCACCGCCCTCCTCGGCGCGGCGCGTGCGGCAAGGCATCGCCATGGCAACCGCCCCACCTCCCCCCTCTCTCGTTATTGAACAGCTGAGCCACCGAGCGTCCCTGAACTTGTTACTGCACGAGTTAATGCGGTCCTCCGAGGGCTTAGTTTCCGAACTATTGTTCTTTGCGCCACTGACTGCTTCCTGAAGCTGGAAAAACCTACCCGTGTGTCTCCAACGTTCTCCCCGTCCCTCCCCAGCCAAGGATGTCAGCGGATCTGATCATTCTCCTCCAGGGCAGCGCCTCAGCATCTCCGAATGCGCCGCCTTGAACCAATTCCCACCCTAATTTACTGGCACTAACCTTGGAACCATTTTAACGCCTGGCAGCTTCAGATTTAGGAGATACAGACCATTAGTAATTATATACAGTATAATCATTACATAATGATAGTTATATAACTTCTCTCTCTCTCTCTCCCCACCTATAATTAATGTTTGAAGATGAAATATTCTCTCTAGCTGTGACTTATCAGTATACCCAATGAAATGACACTCAGGAGAGTAAATTGATAAAACAATTATTCCTTTCAGTGGTGAGTGATTGCACATAATGACCCCAAAGGACAAATTTGTGTGCTCATTTACAATAAAAGAAATGTAAATTAAAATAGCAAAGGTTTGCTATTTTGTAAGGCTTTTGTTTGTTTTTAATAATAGACAATGCTGACAAGAGTGTGACAAAAATACTCATATGGCTGGTGAGTGAATTGGTACAATCTTCTTGGACACAATTTTCTCAAGAAATAATTAGAGGTTTGAACAAAATACAGCTACAAAATGGTCAGAGCAGCAGTGTATATAATAGTGTTTTTTTTTTAATCCAGCTTAATGTAATCTAGAGGATTGGATAAATCAATACAATGAAATAAAATGAGCGAACACTTAATTTCTTAAAAGACACTTTTAATTTGTTGCTAAGCGAAAATTAGATATTAAACAGTGATTAATTTATCCTATTTTTATTTTATCTTAATGTACTTAACAAGGAAAACGTTAACAATGGTTATCTCTGGATGGTAGAATTACAGGTGACTCTATCTTGTTCCTTAATCTTTCCTGACAGTGACAAGCATTATTTTCTATAACAAAAAAAAAAAAAGTGTTGTTTTTAATTGTCAACAGGTCCAACGTATTTTATAAATAAATATACATATTTATAATAATAAAGTTATCATCTATTTCCATACAACTGTATTTTTCTCAAAGGAAAATGTGAAAATTTTTATAGAGAAAAGAGCTCTGGGTCAATCACTCTGATCATTTGGTTTTTCCCTTCAGTTACCCAAGTTCTTCCATTTGGTTTGGAAAGGAAATCTTTCTATAATTCTTTATGTCTGTCAAAGGAAACAAAAATGGGTTTCCATTTAAAACATAATGATATTGGGATGCCTGGGTGGCTCAGTTGGTTAAGCAGCTGCCTTCGGCTCAGGTCATGATCCCAGCGTCCTGGGATCGAGTCCCACATCGGGCTCCTTGCTCAGCAGGGAGCCTGCTTCTCCCTCTGCCTCTGCCTGCCATTCTGTCTGCCTGTGCTCGCTCTCTCCCCCTCTCTCTCTGATAAATAAATAAAATCTTGAAAAAAAAAAAAACATAATGATATTAAGGAATACACTCAAAAACATTTTAGTGTCATAAACCCTCATTAAGGATTAAGACTTTCATTTTGTTCTCATTCTCTGGCTGTAGAATTGCAAACTGAAAAGCAGTTGTTGTTTTAAAGTGGAAATTCTTGAGTAATGCTGAGAGGACAGGCTTCTGCGCAAGACCGTGCTCCTAATGGAGTCCTTTGAAACCACCTTCTCTGCAGTCCCTAGGCCCTGAGATAGCAGGGAATGGCCTGTCATCTCATTCACACAGGACAAAACGATCTTTCAGTGAAACTGCTCTCTTCCCACCTGCTGTCAAGGCGTTTGTGGCAAGCCTTGCATCAGTACACTAAAGGCACTCATTTCCGAGGAAAGTTCTAGAAGAACCCAGGGTGAAGGGTTGCAGTGATATCCGGCCTTGTGAAAGCTTGAGAACTGCTTCCTGTGAATTATCCTGAAGAAAAAAAATCATAGACCTGGGCAAAGATAGAGCTATAAGAATGTTTGTTTTTATACACTATTTTATAAAAGAAAAAATTTGGAATCTAAGTAAACATCCAGGAATTAGGGAAATTATACTATAGCTGGATGATGAAACTGTCTGCAACTGTTAAATTGAAGATAGAATATTTGAAAATGCAGGAAAGTGCTCACACTGCAGTGTTAAGAAAGAGAAAATCATGTTAAATATAGAATATGCAGTGTGGGGAGCCTGGGTGACTCAGTGGGTTAAGCCTCTGCCTTCGGCTCAGGTCATGATCTCAGGGTCCTGGGATAGAGCCTCTCATCGGGCTCTCTGCTCAGCGGGGAGCCTGCTTCTCCCTCTCCCTCTGCCTGCCTCTCTGCCTACTTGTGATCTCTCTCTCTCTGTCAAATAAATAAATAAATAAATCTTTTAAAAAAAGAAAAAAAAAGAATATGCAGTGTGATCCTGCCTTTATAAAGTTTTTTATAGTATATATAATATTTAATGTATTATATACATTATTAAAATTTAAGCTCAAAAATTATGAACTGTCAGTTTTATTTATTTTTCTTTTATCATCTCTAATAAGTCCATTAAAAATAAGCTGTTGGTGGCTAAGTAATTATTAATAAGGTATTAATGGAAGAACATACATTATGTTAGAGGCCAGAGCAAGGTACTACAGGTTCTGATCACTTTTCAAGTATGCATTTTGTAGGCACATGGGAACTCTTTCAAAGCATACATACATTTTATTAGCTCAGCAATTAAAGGATGATACATCACTTGGGTCACATGACCGACTTCACCCCATTCATCTGAACTAAAGTTCTGGAGATTGTCTTTCTCTCTAACCTAATTGTTAGAGCAGATAACACACCTTTCTGAGGACATCTATTTACAACACTGAAAAGATTCGCTCAAACTAAAGATCACCCAGGGCCCAAGTAAGCACAGTCTATGCATTCTCATAGTATATACATGCTCTGGATTCTGGTCTGATTTTCCATTAAACCATTTATAAATGGAGAAATGATTGGCCATATGACTTTCTGATTGATTGACAATCCATAATGGCGAATTCCTTGGGGTGTATGGCCAAGCTTTTCAGGTTTGAAAAGTCTTTACTGCCTGCTTCCTGCCTGCCGCTGGAGACTGGAGTCCCACCATGCCTTCCCCATGTCCTGTGCCCAACCATAGTGAGACTACAACAGCTAACACAAATGGAATCTTATTATGTACTGGAAATTGTTCTAATTCTGCCAGCAAACCTATAGAGTATTCTACAGATGAAGAAACTGAGGTACAGAGAGGCTAAACAAACAGCTCCCATGGTCCACAATCAACAGGCATTAGTTTATGAACCCAGGAAGCCTAGCTCCAGCTCGAAACTGTTATAATCCTACCCGCTATAAAGTTTGCCAAGTAAATCCTTAGCTTCAATTAATCTCTGCCTTAGTCCAGCTCTTCCCTGCACAGAAAGTTTTCCACTTAGCCAAATTCATGTTCCTTTCAAAACACAGATGAAAAGTCTTCCTTAGTCATCTCAGGCATGCTTAAGGACTTTTCTTTATCCCCCCCAACTACCATAATTATGGTAGTACACTGATGTGAGGCATATTTATTTACCTGCTTCTACCACCAATCTGCCAGCTCTTCAAAACCAAGGTTCAAATCTCTGTCCGTCTTTATACCTTCAGTGCCCCACACAGTGTCTGACACATAGAAGTTCTTAATAATTAATGTATGTATGAATGATTATGAGGAGTACTATATAGTTCTGCTTGTCCAAAATTATGGTCTTCAACATCCTACCAGGACAGCCACCATCTCTCCATGAGAGTTGGTGCTATGTAGGCAAACACTGGACTGGGAGCCAGAGGACCAGAGAAATGCCAGCTGTGCTCCACAGGTTCCATCTTTGCCCTGCTGGGCTTTTAAGTGTTAAATTGGGACCTATCTTTGGGGAGGGAAGAGAGAATACCAAAAAGATCTCTTAGTGTATTACCAGATATTAATTTGGACTATTTGCCAGCTATTTAGTTAGGGAAGATGGCTCCTTTTGCGGTGGGACAGAGGGTGGCTAAGTCTGATGAAAGACTTAGGGTACAGTATATACAGTATGTACCTCTGATAAGGCTGCGTAGTCAGCAGCCTGAAAATATACCCAGGTCTGTCTACTTTGGGCAATTCCCACTTTTACCTTGGAAGTTTCACCATGACAGGCAAAAAAACTCACAGTCATCCATGTCAATGTGCTTGAATAAAAAGGCATTAGTCTTGCTGGTTTCACTCAGACCACTGTTGGGACTGCTTGAAGCAGTGGAAGCAAACTAGTATTTATAGACTAAAGTTGATACATAATGAGTAACATAAAGACATGTTTCTGTTTCCATGCTTCTTACTATTTGTACCATTTTACTGTTGTGCCTGTATTTTATTAAGCTATATCAAATCTCTTTTGGAATGAACCTGAAAATAAATAAACACATAAAATGAAAACAAACATACCATTGGTTCATTTTAAGGGTATGGTCTGAACTTTGCTTTGGGCTTCTAAGTTTATATGTGACCACATTTCTTGGGGAAGGTACAATATCCTCACAAATACCAAAACAAATGCTATGAAAGAAAACATCAAAATCCCAGGAGCCTCTGCCATTCTGTCTGCCTGTGCTCACTCTCTCCCCCCCCCTCTCTCTCTGATAAATAAATAAAAAAAATCTTTAAAAAAAAATCCCAGGAGCCTCTTATCCACTCATTTGGAGGAAAATAAAAGCAATTTTACCCCAAAATATTTCCTACATTCTAATTATACATATTGACATTTGGCTATGTAGAGGTTCATTTGACCATCCTGGAAAAACTTGGTTCATGTTTAGTGCTATTGCATTTTTAACTATGGGTTCTTTTTTGAAGTTTTGCAAAGTTCCCATAGATATCTAGTGACTCCTTGTGGAGTTTTCGCTCTTCATGTAACAATTCACTAAAAAGTTAAGAAATCACAGAACATCAAAATTGAAGGGGCTGTGGAAACATTTAACGCTAACTCCCATCCAGGTGGGAAGCTATTTACCAATAACCATGAAAAAGAGTTGAAAATCGCTGGTGACAAGAAGGCATCTTTTGGATTCCTGACTCATTTCCTCTCTAATGATGAAAGAGACTTATGAACCAGGCTGCTAATATCTAATATCTAAGCTGTAAATTTCAGGTTCTTGAAATTTACCATTTCAATAGAGCTCAGAATGAAAGCAAAAAAAAAAAAAAAAGAGGGGGGGAAGGAAGCAGGGAATTACACATTGGCCAAAATCTGTAATATTCATTGGAATTGTCTGGAGGAACTAATTCCTCAAACCATGCTCTCTGCTCAGCATGGAGCCTGCTTCCTCCTCTCTCTCTCTCTCTGCCTGCCTCTCTGCCTACTTGTGATCTCTCTCTGTCAAATAAATAAATAAAATCTTTCAAGAAAAATGGATAAAAGACCTAAATGTGAGACCCTGAAATCACAAAAATCCTAAAAGGGAACACAGGCATTAGCTTCTTTGACATTGGCCATAGCAATTTCTTTTTGATAGGCCCCTTGAAGAAAGGTAAACAAAAACAAAAATAAACTATTGGAACTACATCAAAATCAAAAGCTTCTGCAGAGCAAAGGAAACAATCAACAAGACTAAAAGGCAACCTCCTGAATGGGAGAAGATATTTACAAATGACAAAACACATAAGGAACCTATAAAACCCAACACCCCAAAAATGAATAATCCAATTAAAAATGGGCAGAAGTGGGTGCCTGGGTGGCTCAGTTGGTTGAGCGTCCAACTCTTGGTTTCAACTCAGGTCATAATCTCATAGGTTGTGGATTAAGACTCATGTCAGACTGTGCTCAGCAGGGAAGCTGCTTGAAAGATTCCCTCCCTTTGCTCCCCCCCCCCCACTCACATGTGCTCTCTCTCTCTCTCACTTCTCTCTCTCAAAAAAATAAATAAATCATTTTTCTAAATGGGCAGAAAACATGAATAGACGTTTTTCTAAAGAAGACATACAGATGACCAACAGACACATGAAAAGATGCCCAACATTGCTCATCATCTGGGAAATGCAAGCCCAAACCACAATACATATCACCTCACACCTGTCAGAAAGACTAAAATCAATGACACAAGAAACAACAGGTGTTGGTGAGGATGTGGAGAAAGAGGAACCCTCAAACACTATTGATGGGAACACAAACTGATGCAGCCACTCTGGAAAATAGTATGGAGTTTCCTCCAAAAGTTAAAAACAAAGCTCCCCTACAAGCAATTGCACTACTAGGTATTTAACCTAAGAATACAAAAATACTAATTCAAAGGGATATATGCCCCCCAATTTTAGAGCAGCATTATCTATAATAGCTAAGTTATGGAAACAGCCCAACTGTCCATTGACTAATGAACAGATAAAGAAGAAGTGAGATACACACACACACACACACCCCGCACACATACTGGAATATTACTCAGCCACAAAAAGGATGAAATCTTGCAATTTGTTTGACATGGATGGAACTAGAGTATTATGCTAAGCAAAATAAATCAGATAAAGACATATGCTTTCACTCATATGTGAAATTTAAGAAACAAAACAAATAAGCAAAGGGGATAAAAGAGAAAAAGAGAGCGAGAGGCAAACCAAGAAACAGACTCTTAGCTATAGAGAACAAACTGGTGGTTACCAAAAGGGAGGTAGATGGGGGGATGGGTGAAATAGGTGATGGGGATTAAGGAGGGCACGCACTGTGATGATCACCGAGTGTTGTATGGAAGAGTTGAATCCCTATATTGTACAACTGAAACTAATATTACACTGCATATTAACTAACTGGGAATTAAATTTAAAAAACGAGTAAAGTGAAAACTGACAAAATTACAAAATAGACATGAGCACAGTAGGGAGTGCCTTCTTCCTCCCTCCCCACCAACATGGTTTTCAGGTGCTTCATGGAGGTTGGCTGGCTGACCTACATCTCCTCTGGGCCTCATACAGGGAAGTTGGTCGGGATTGTAAATGTTACTGCTCAGAATAGGGTTTTGGCTGATGGACCTTGCTCTCAGGTAAGAAGACCCGCTATACCTTTCAAATCCATATAGCTCGTTGACTTCATCCTCAAATTTCCACACAGCGTCAGTCAGACGTTTGTCTGACAAGCCTGGCAGCAGGCAGGTATCCATACAAAATGGGAAGCTACTAGATGGGCCACATAGAATGAAGCCAGAGAAAGAAAAGCCAAGATGACAAATTTTGATCATTATAAAGTTATGAAAGTAAAGAAAATGAGAAACAGAATAATCAAGGTCCATGTCAGAAAGCTGCAAAAGCAGCTCTCCTGAGAGTTTCTCTCAGAAAAGCATCCACGGCTAAGGGTACTGCTGGGGCAGCTGCTGCAGTTTCCAGAAAAAAAAAAAAAAAAAAATGGCCACTGCTGGCAAGAAGTCTCCAGCCCAGAAGGTTCCTGCCCTGAAAGCTGCAGGCCAGAATGCAGTGTCTCCAAAGCCTCAGGAAGGTCAGAAATCTCCAGACCAGAAAGCTCCTGCTCCGAAGGCATCTGGCAAGAAAGCATAAAAAGCATAAGAGGCCATTCTATATAAGTAATCAAGGTTCTTTTCCTTTTGTACGTGTAAAAAAAAAAAAAAAGACAAAATTGCAAAATTAAAAAACATACATAGTATTTGGAGATAAAAGGACACTCATGTGAAAAATACATAATTAACAATTCATACCTATTGCAAACCGTAGGATAAAATCTTTCTATTTTATTAAACTTCCAGCTCATAACAACCTTGTATTTCAACTTCGAACAATTTAGTGGTTTTCTCAAGGTTACAGAGCCAAGAAATAAAGGAAATGAAATTTAAATGCCAATCTATCTGACTGCAAAAGGCATGCCTCCTCTTCATGCCACATACAATGCTTGCTTTTTCAGCATTCTGAGATGAAAACTCTCCATCAACACTGAAGGCAAGTAGAAATATATATATAGCCCTCCTAATAAAATATTAATTTTCCATTAAATCAACATGGTGAGGCGCATTTTTATATTTTCACACCTGGATGTGAATATGTACACACACCCCCAAAAGCCCCACATTTTCGAGGAATATAAGATCTATTTAATCTGTTTCAAAGGTACTTCTTAGCCTTATCCCTTCTTCTCTGCACTCCCATACACTCCATATACTATGAATTATTTACCTGTCATGTTTACTGATGTTTGCATATACTTTTCTCTCTGCTCAAAATACCATTCCTCAGGTGTCCCCATTTTTGCCTAATCATTTCGAGGAAAATGGCTCAGTTCTATCTTCCCTTAATTAGACCACAGCAGTGAATGAATTCAACACTCCTTATCTTACCCATTTCTGAAGTATCTTGTGTCTACCTCTAACACAGGACATTTCATTCTGGATTACATTGGTGGCTCACTTCTTTCTGCCACTAAAGGGCAAATGACTTGAGTCTAGAAACTGTATCTATTTGTCTTTAAACTTCAGTCCCTACCCAGTTCCTAGAATATCTTAAGTACCCAATAAGTGCCTGTTGAAGAATAAAACAATCAATGATTCAGGAGTTTGGAAAACTAAAACATTTTTTTTCAAAGTCTAATAACCCAGATTAGTGTATGATAGGATGTTCTGGTTAAACAAGCAATTTGCTTGAAAGATTATCTGTAGCATAAATATTATCCAAGAACCATGATATCACGAGGTATATGAAAACCCCACTATGCATAAGTTAATTTTTCCTTGATGAAATAATTTTGGATATTATAATAGGGACATCATAGCCTCTTGTCGTCATCAGTAAGCATGCTTCAACATCGTTTAATAAAGAGATCTGGTTAGTGTGTCAAATGCCAAGGAACTTATTACATAGTGGTGTCACTCTTTCTATTCCAAATATTGATCCAACGGTATTTCTAAACCTAGAGGGAAAAGCTTATTTTGGAAGAAACCATAGAAACTATATTCATTAATTTTCCGGACATCTTAATCTTCTCACACTCTCACACTGATGCACTGACCTTGACAAGTATGTCACCAATGTTAAAGTCGTCCTAGGCAAAAACTCATGGTTGGAGATGACCTCTTGCTTGTGTGTTCCCAATTATTCTGTTCTGTTTTGAACAACCATGTCTCCTTTCTGGGTTTGATATCCTATCTTGCCTTTTCACATTATATATCATTTCAGAGTCTGTCCCTGACATTTAGGACTTCAGTAATCGGGCAGGTTGGGCTATAGCCCCTTGTAAAGCTCTACCACTCCCTATTGGCCTGTGGTGGAGACTCAATTTCAAGTTCCCAGTGAACTTTTCTTCCCCTGGGGGACTCCCAGTTTCCTCCAGGAAGAGTAAGAGAGTAGAGGAATTAGGCAAAATTTTGACAAGTTTGCTATTCCTCTTTGCTATCACAAATATACAGTCAGTGCCTTATGATAGGGACCCGGCTGACGCTTGACCAAATTCAAACAACAGGCAATTAACAGGGAAATTTGCATGGGGAAAAGCTGTTCTCAACATTTCCTGACTTCTGATCCTTACATCGAACATTGTGTGTGTGCACAGGCAAGACAGTTCTCTTCTGGGTCTTCATGTCACTCTCTGTAAAACTGATTATAAGAACAGTTATCTCCTAAAAAAGTAAATACCCAGATCAATGTTTGTTTGTGAAGAGTTACGCTAGAATTGAAAAGGCCCCTATCAATTAAGCTGATGGTTTTCTCCCGTTTCCCTTGGAATACCAGGAAATCTTGATGGGATTTTAGTGTGTTGTGTGTGTATGTGTATAGTGTATAGAATGTTTATATATTAAATTATGTCATTTGAACTAGACATAATTTTTAGTAGAAAATATGACTTTATTATATGTCTGCCAAGAAGTCAGAATCACTAGTGTCCTAGGGTTGGGAGTTGGGGCAGACAGGCCATCAGAGCAAGCATGAATTTCCATTTCTGTTTTCCTACATGCTTGTTCCTCAATCATTCCTTTTTTAAAAGACAGATACTGTAGAAAGTATCAAATTATCAAGAAATATATATGGAAGAAATCTTGAAATTTGAGCCAATACTTGTCTCAGAAAATTCTTGCTCACTTTGGAGGCAGAATGCTCCAGCTTGGTTCGAGGAGCTCCTAATCTCCAAAGAGCATAGCTTCAAAACCACTGTGGTCACATCTCAATAGCAGCCTCTGAAGCAACTTTTCCCCCCACATTTTTCCTTGAAAAGAACGGTAAGCTAAATAAGGTGGTTTTGCCCAGCTGGGGATTGAGATGCTAATATTTCTAAAGAGAATGAATCCAGAGTTTAGCATAAATACATAAAATGTACATTTCTCATTTCTAATAATCTTTTACATTTTGACATAGAACATTCACACTGCACTCATTCATGGACTCGGTGCCTAATTTGAAACATATTTTCCATTGGAGAGATGATTTTATATGGCAAAGGAAATAACTCCTGTAGTCCCTCTGTGTATATTGAAAAAGAAGTCTGGAGCCATTATATAGTGTATGCTTAAGTTTTGATTAAAAGATACTATGAAAATCCCATGAGAGAGAACTCAGCCCAAGGTAAGGGATTTGATTCAAACATATTGAAAAAAGATTGGGTGCCCAAATACCAGTTTTAAGTATCTTTTCTTACTGAACTATGTAATAAACAATCCACATGAATGTAAAAACCAGCAACTTCCTGAATCATGGTCACATCTGTTTTCCAGTCAAACTTAAATCCCCTATCTCTAAATTTAGTGAATAATTCATTTTAGATCTGGAAGAGAATTTAGTCCAATTCCCCTCATATTACAGATGAGGAAATTGAGGCACAGGGAGATTTCTCCTCCAAAACCCCTACAAATCCTTCCAGTCTCAGCCTAAGTCACTCCTTGGGGGAAGATTTCCCTGATTCCCGCCACCACCAAAAATGAGGTCTCACTGATAGATATTCACAAATTCCTCTGTATTTTTCCTTCAGAGTGCTTAACATAACTTGTAACATAATTGTGCAATTTTTTTATGACTTTTTGGTTTAGAATTTGTCATCATGAGGGAAAACTCCATGAAGCTCTATGAGCTGGATACTCACTGAGGAGCATATGCCAGGCGCAGAGGATGTGTCCAGGAAGTATTCAGTAAATCAAGTAAATTAAGTGGCATGCAATGACACAAATATATGTGTTACTTTATTTATAAACTAAGAGGATGGTCTAGATGATCCTTAAAATTCATGCCAACTAACAAAAAATCTATGAATGCTCAGCGAGGTCTGGTGTTCTTTCTGCTCTGCCACAAATGTCAGAGAAGGGAAGTCTTGTTGCTATTCATAGTTTTTCCATTTCCTGTTTGTGTAACTTCAAGCAAATTATTCTCTACATTGAAGCTCGATTTCTTTAATAGAAAAAAATAATAATAAAATCTATTTTCTGACTCATTTGTTTTTTTAATCTTGTTTTTTAATTGTGGTAAAAATAGATAACACAAAATTTGCCATTTTAACCATTTTTAAGTGTACAGAGTTCTGTGTCATGGAGTACATTCACGTTGTTGTACAACAATTACCACTGTCTATCTCTGGAAATTTTTTCATCTTCCCAACACATTTATTTTTATACTCTCATCTTACCAATCCTTCCCTCTTTCTCAAACCTCCAATCCATTTACCTCTCCTCATCATCCATTATTTGTACTAGTATCTATTGCTGTGCAACAGACGATTTATTGGGCTCACAATTCTGCGTGGGGGTTCCTCTGGTCTGGTCTGGGCCCAATTGATATTACTTGATTTTGTTTGTGAGTTTGCAGTCAATTGGTTAGTTGACTGAGACTTGGCTGGTCTTGGATGACCTTACGCATATACCTAGCAGTAGGTTGGTTGTTGGCAGGCATGACAAGAGTGACTAAGTCATGTAATTTTCATCCTCCCAATAGGATAATGAAAGCTTATTCATATCGAGGTGATGGCAATATCCCGAGAGCACGGATAGGTCAAGACCCAATGATCAAATGCTTTTCAAGCCTTTTGTTAACCAAAGGAAGTCAAACGGCCATTTTCAGTGTGGAGGAGACCACAACAAATTAGTGAACATTACTACAAAAATATATAACACATTTGTTAACCAACTGGATTCCATGCTCTACCACAGGGTCATTCATTTCTACACACAATCAACTCCCTTCCTAGTTCTTCCTCCAAAATACTCTAATGGAAAAAACTTCAAACTCTGGTGAACCTAACAATCCACCTATTCTTTTTTTTTTTTTTTTAAAGATTTTATTTATTTGTTTGACAGAGAGAGATCACAAGTAGGCAGAGAGGCAGGCAGAGAGAGAAAGGGGGAAGCAGGCCCCCCGCTGAGCAGAGAGCCTGATGCAGGCTTAATCCCAGGACCCTGAGACCATGACCCTAGCCAAAGGCAGAGGCTTAACCCACTGAGCCACCCAGGCACCCCCAATCTGCCTATTCTATCCTGCATTGGAGCAATTTATATTACTGAAAAAAATCATCCAAGCAGGCTAGATGTAGTCACTTGTAATTCGTGAATTCCGTCTAGGCACTGAGTGTTACTTATCAGTCCCACTTACTTTTCTGACTAATTCACTTTGTTATCATCCTAAAAAATGATCTTACTTCATAATATCCTTCACATATACAGGCTGAGGGAGAGAGAAAATCAGAGAAGCATGAGAGAGTTTCCTTCTCTTGCTGGTAACAACTCTCCTGCATTTACTAACACAGTTCTGGCCTTTCATCTAGATCTGACTCTCAAGTCAATTTCTTCAGGCTTAACCTGTTTCTTGTGCTCCTTGCTCGTATGCCCAGTTGCCTCCCTGGCATCTCACTGAGATGTTTGCTAGGCAGCTCAAACATAACCTGCCCAAAGAGAACACTCGATTCTGTTTGTTTCTTCACCATCACCCTCTAACACGCGAAGCTCATCTCTCTCCCAGTTTTCCTCCATTTTTAAGGGCACCTAACAAGGTTGCAAAAGTCAATAGCTGGGAGCCACTGTTGTTTCCTCTTTCTCGCTTGCCCCTCATGAATCCATTAGTAAGTCTAGTCAGATTCCAAAAATATGTATCTAATCCACGTGCCTCTTTATATTTCTGCTTCCACTATCCTTGCCAGGCTACCATCACCCCTCATCACCTGAAGCATCTTCTTTTTTTTTTAATTAATTTATTTATTTGACAGAGAGAGAGAGACATTGATCACAAGTAGGCAGAGCAGCAGGTGGAGAGGGGGAAGCAGGCGGAGAGAGAGCGGGGAGCAGGCTCCATGCTGAGCAGAGAGACCAATGTGGGGCTTGATCCTAGGACCCTGAGACCATGACCTGAGCCAAAGGCAGAAGCTTAACCCACTGAGCCACCCAGGCACCCCTGAAGTCCCTTCTTAACCGCTCTTCCATCTCCTTCTCTTGAACACCTCAGGCTACTCTCTACCAAAATCTTGCAAGAACACAAATGATCATATTGCTCCTTTCCTTAAAATTCTCTAATGGTTTTCCACTACACATAGAATTAAGTCCAAATTCTATACGGCTGTCTGCAAGGCTCTGGATGGTTGCTGTCTCCCCTCTCCCCAACCTCACCTCACATTGCTCTTCTCTGTTTCTTATTCCTCAGCCACTCTGGCCTGAGTTCTACTGCCTGAACACACTAGACTTGTTCCTGCCTCAGTGGCTCTGGCACTTATTATTTTCTCTGCCTGGGATGTTGTTCCTGTGGTGAAACTTTACTGTAAATCAGGTCTCACCTCAGATGTCACCTGGCCATCCTTTTTAATGTTGCTTCTCCTCCACTTGTCCTCACACATAGCTAAATACAACCCTGCTCATTCTCCATCACAATATTCTGCTTTTTTCTCACAGTGTATGTATTACTTGAGATTTTTTGTTTATATCTATTCCACTAGAATATAAAATCCTCAGTTGCTGAGGATGTGCTATTTTGTTCAGTACCTTATTCCCAGCTTTAAGGACAAACTATGAAAAGTTGTAGGTATTCAATAAATACCTTAAAAAGAGAATAACTAAGCCTTTCACATTGCACAATTTCTGTGAGAAATTATTTTAAATGCATTTGAAACACTAGTATATCCTAGTCACTCAGTCAATGTTGTTCATCTCTTTCCTCACAATTGAAAATGAATATTTTTTCCATCTTCTTCCTTTGGCACTCAGCAGTTTCTAGACACAATATGCACGTAATGATTATTTTTTATAGCAAATCAATGATTCCATAATAAATGCACTAACTTTGGTCACTATGGATTCCATAGAATATTTTGATCAAGATATTTTTGGTGATAAGAAACAGAAATCCACTTATATTAACTTATATATAAGGAATAATCATAATAAAGGCAAAGGTGTCATCTTATAGATGCACAGAAAATACAGCCATGACTTCTCTGAGGCTTGGGACCAGGAACTAGAAAATTATCACATACCATGGCTATTTCTTTGGAAATGGCATGATGTTTTTGTCTAGATCATTCTCGCTCTGCAGTTCATGTCTTACTAGTGTTTCAAGCAACAGCTACCCCAACCCTGGCTTTATATTAGTTCATAGTTCAAATAAACAAAAGAAAGTAAACTAATGTCTGCGAATTACATTTCCAAATTCCTGTAAAGAAAATCCAATTTGTCCAGACTGGGTCAAATACTCACCACTACTCAAACAAGTATATCCAGGAGTTGTGGATATATATTATCAGATGACTTTGGAGGTCCACACCCCTGTGTGTTCATGTGTGTGGGGGTGGGGGGAGGGTAGAGTTCTCAGAAAAAAATGAAGAAATAAAGGAATGGACAAATTCCTCAAAATACATTTACCTTTTAAGGTCCACAGTTCAATTTACAGAGGAATGGAGAATGTATCTCTAATGACTGCTTTGGTCTTTAGATCTTAGCTGGTTTTCTATGACCATGTCCCATTCAAATGGTATAAAATACACTGAGAAGGGATAGTTGGCCCAGATATATGTGGAGAGTTTGCCTTGTTTCTGTCACTTGTGAGACTTCACACTCACTGTGAAGTTGGTGTCTGATATTTGTAAATTACAAGTCAGATACACAAAGCACTCACAATATGGGGGCAAGAAGTCTTGTCTGATAATGCTGAAGGAACAAATGTAATTGGCATTTTGATCAGGATACACATGTTCCCAGGAAGAACCATTCTGAAGCAAGCTACCGAGCAGAGATTGAAACTGAGATGCAAATAGATACCACTTTCATCTTTGACCTCCAGAGGAGTCTGATTTATTAAGAGTGTAGGAAAACAGAATGATTTGATTCCTGGTGTTAGCACGGGCACTGCAGTAGAATCATGGAAAGAAAGGAAAGTGGATTTCTTTGAATCCTTTTTTGCCTTACCCTCTGAAGACAAGCTTATACATTTCCCCTGCATAAGAGAGAAGTGTTTATTGAATTTTAGGACATAGTTCTTCTGCCTGCCACTTTCCATTCTGTGACTGCCTGGTGAAGAATGAACACCCTTCAAATTGAGAGGTAGGCAAGAGTGTGAAAAAGGTGAAAATTAGACTGACTTCTTTGAGCATGGAATGAAAGAAAGATAAAGATAAGGGCAAGAAACTGAATGTTGCCTTGTATTTTAGACAGTCTAGATCAGAGGAAAAATATTTGCAATGGTCTTGAGGTCAAGTCCAGCTACATTTTAGCAATATCAGGGAATAGAAAATGTTGGATAAGGAAAGGCTACTTTTGCCTTGAGTAAGTAATATAGAAATTGTAGGATTTATCACTTGTTCCTCAGATTTCAAACTTTACTTCATAACCATGTATTAAGACCTGACACCCTGGACCAGGGCAAAACAGAATGTACACCAGACTCCATTTTTCTTTATCTGGTACGCCATCCAGCCAAACTCATTGGACTTAACTCTGCTAGCTCTTTTGAACAGTCCGTATCAGCTAATTGCTGGCAAATACACTTCTATTTATTTATTCATTCATTCTTGCATTTCTTAACACATTCATTTTCCCAAAAGATTTTTTTTTGAGAAACGTTCAAATTCCAGGTACTGTTCTAGAAATATAGGCTATAATAAGGCAAAGAAGAAGGATGAGGAAGAGGAGGAGAAAAATTAATCAGGACTTTGCAGAGTACTTTGTTTTGTTGAGCACTTACTCTGGGTGGTAGCTTGGCTAGGCTGTAGTGCCCAGTTGTTTGCTCAGACTCCAGTCTGGATGTTGTTGTGAAGGTGTTCTGTAGCTATCATTTATATTTAAAAGATCACCCATGATAATGTGAGTTGGCCTCCTCTAATCGACTGAAGGCCTGGAGAGCAAAACTGAGGTTAACTAGAAACAAAGGGATTCTGCCTCTAAACTGTAACATAGAAGTTCTTCCTGAATTACAGCCTATCAGCCAGACCAACAGACATTAGCCCAAAGATTGCAATATTGACTTCTGTTTCCAGCCTGCTGTCCTGCTTAGATTTTGATTTGCCAACCTCTGCAATCATGAGAATGAATTTCCTTAAAATTTCTCTCTCTCCTCCCCAACACCTCCTCTCTCTTTCTTCTCTATATTAGACACTTCCCTAAAGCTTTATATTTACTTAATATCTCATGTCATCTCTGTAACCAGAGGCAGATCCAGATATTATCAGGCCTGAAAGTAGTCAATTTGGAAGGCTATTTTTAAGAAAAACAATACAAAAAAATACAAAATTACTAATACAAAATTAGCTACTGAATTTGGAATGAACTTGTGTTCATGAGTCTTTGAAATTTATCCTTTATTGATGTCATGGTAAAGTCACCTCTCTTTATAAAAATCTGTGAGATAACATTATTATTTTTATTTTTCCCAACTGATATATGAGGGAATAGAGATTTAAAAGACTGACTTGCCCCATGATCAGGATCGGATGATGTAAAATTCTAGAATAATTTATAACTCATGCTTGAGGTTTAAGGCACTTTATGTAAGTATATTACGTAATATTCCAAACAGGAAGTTTCTATTTTGGATTGAAGAAAGACAATTCTGAGAGGTCTTTGCCTTCCAATTTGATGTACCTTTTTAATTTCTAGATCCAAAATGTTCTACCACCACCACTGACCAAACACAGAACACAGAGAAACAATGCACCATGTAATCAAAGTCTTGAAACCCACATAGTGCTGATATATTAGGATTTATGGTCACAAAGTGGGAATAGCACATTTTAAAAAAAAGAAAAGAAACTGGGGGCACCTGGATGGTGCAGTCGATTGGGTGACTGGCTCTTGGTTTCAGCTGAAGTCCTGATCTCAGGGTTGTAGGATCAAGCCTGTGTCGGGGTCTATGTTCCATGCAGAATCTGTCTGAGACTCTCTCTACCTCTCTCTCTTCCCCTTGCCCCTGCACACACAGTCTCTCTCTAAAATATATAATAAATAAAGCTTTAAAAAAAAACTGGAGCAAAATGGAGTGATTTTAATACTAAAGTATTTTAAAATATATTTCCTTTTTTCTTATTCTTTATTCTCAACCAAATGTCATATATTATATTCAAGATACTTGGCTTTATAAAACAAATATTATTGGACTTGCAAAGAGCTGTTGTTTTTTGTTTGTTTGTTTGTTTGTTTTAATGAGAGAGAGAAAGACAGAGAGAGGAGGGACAGAGGAAGAGGTTGGGAGAGAATCTTAAGCAGGCTCCACATGGAACCTGACTTGGGGCTGGATCTCACAATTCTGAGATCATGACCTGAGTTGAAATCAAGGATCAGGTGCTTAACATACTGAGCCATCCAGGCACCCATGGGACCTAGAACAAGCTTTAAACAAATCTTAATATTTTACCATATTTGCTCCAGATTTTTAAAAACAAAATATTATAGATAAAAGTTAAGCCACCATTGTAGTCCTTCCTCAATGATATTTCTTTCTACCTCAATGTTTACTGGTAGAATAAATAAATAATTGAACTAATGAACAAATCCAGTTGCAATAATACTTTCTCTCCTTTCCTTCTCAGCAAAGTCATAAGTGCTTCCAACCTCTACTCCAATAAACACTAGCAAATACCATACAGATTTGAGTGAAGAGACTGGAAATGGATGTTCTGATCCACCCAAAATGTTAATAATGTCATTGGGCAATACACTCAGTTGGAATGGAAAACCCTGAAACAACTAAGAATTAGTCCATTCCTTAATCTTTAATCAACATATAGGCACTTGATACATCTGTCTTTTAAAAATTTCTTTCAGAATCTCCCTCCGTCCATTTTTAGAATCATAGAATCACTTTTCTTTAATTTCTAGTGAGATCTATAGCTTTAGGCAAGGACTAACGCCACCAAAGTTTATGAAAAATCAGCATCCATATGTGAAAGTCACTTTTAGCATGAAAGGTGTGATATTTTATACTCTGTTGGAAAGAGAAAAATGATATAGACATAGGTAAGAGAATCACTTCAAAGTTGTGTGATCTATAACATCTAAAGAATTCCTGTCTTTGAGTTCTGCTCTGGCTTTCTTGTTCATGGCTTGTAATCTCTGGCTGGCCTTCACCACTGGGTTGAGAGAGGAACGAGCCGTTCCCCAACCACACCAGGGTTCAGAATTCTTCTGCTCACTGAAGGGAAGTAGAAGTCTGGTCTATTGCTGAAAAGAGACATTTATTAAATTGAATGTCCAAACAGTCAGTAGCTCAAACTCTGAGCCAGATAAGCTTGATTTAGTATCCTGGCTTTTCACTTTACTCATTGTATAAAGCCTGAACAAGTGATCCCTTCGCTCTAACTTAGTTTCTTCATCTATGATATGGAAATAATAACAGTAACTCCTTCACTAGGTTAACATTTAATTAGATATTTCATCTAAGTTTGTTGTATTGTGCACAACATAGAGTCGATGTGCTCCAAAGGTATGTTACTTTAATTAATATTCTTTTTTTGAGAGAGAGAGGGAGTGGGAGAGGGACAGAAGGAGAAGGAGAGAGAGTATCTTAAGCAGGCTCCATGCCCAACATGGAACCTGACTCAGGACTGAGATCATGACCCTGAGATCATGACCTAAGCCAAAATCTAGAATCAGACACTTAACCAACTGAGCCGCCCAAGCACCTGGTTAATATTTTTAAAAACCAGGACTTGAACTTGGACCTCTATATCTCCCAAAGTCACTTCAGGAGGCACCAAGTGCTTACATTATGACCTTACTCTCTGACCACAGGTGATGGTTTTGGTGTGGGCATCTGATGAGTCCTTTCCCGATAATTTTGGAACTACAACTGAGAAGCAGACTCTCTTTGAGTGGGTTCTGCCAAAGAAATAAAGCTCAGAAGTTGACTTCTAAGGCAGCCATGATAATCTATTATGAATAAAAAGCTGGTTTTTGGTGGAAGGGAAGGATAACATCCACATGTAAAGGAAATAGATATGAAAAGCAGTAGTGTCTTAACAGCATCTGAATCTCTAATTGCAGTTGGTCCTGAGATGCAGCCAAATCCCTGCATTCAGTAAGGTCTGCATGTTCTACAGCATGTCTCAATAAACTTCCAATACATATATAGTTTCTCCATTATACTTGATACTTACATCATATATAATCATATCTCAATAAATATCCTTTATACTTAAATTAGTCAAAGCTGAATTTCTATTTCTTGCTAACAACAGCAGCAATTAAAAAAACATGATCTTGGGGCACCTGGGAGGCTCAGTGGGTTAAAGCCTCTGCCTTCAGCTCAGGTCATGATCCCAGGGTCCTGGGATTGAGCACTGCATCAGGCTCTCTGCTCAGCGGGGAGCCCACTTCCCACCCCCCCACCCCCGCCTCTGCCTGCCTCTCTGCTTACTTGTGATCTCTGTCTGTCAAATAAATAAATAAAATCTTTTTTTAAAAAGATACATAATCTCATTTACTTTTCAGTAATGCTGAAAGGTAAATATATCATCCACATTTTACAGATAAGGAAATCAATTTTCAATGAGTCGTTGCCCAAGGTCAAACCACTGATGAAAAGTTGAACCGAGTTGCAATATCCTTCTGCCTCCAAGTCTTTAGTCCTGCTTGTCCCTTCCCTCGCTCGTGTTCTTGCCTTTTCTTTCTGTTATCCTCTCTCCCTTCACCTAACTTCTCTTGTCCTTTAGGTACCAGCCTACCTTTCCTTTAAGAAGTTCTTCTTGACTCTAAGGACCAGGTCAAGGTTTTCATCCTACACTCCATAGTGTCTATGCTTCCCCTTATGGTAGTATTTATCAGCCTGTATCCTGAATGCCTCTCCACTGTACTATAAACTGTCTAAATGGAGGAGGGGTTCTCTTTTCCACCTTTGAATTTCATGCCCGTCATAGCCCCTGGCATAAAATAGATCCTCTATACATGCACTTAGATTTGAATGGGTAAAGGATATATTTACAGGAGGAAGAAAGGGAGATCCTTATATCTCCAAAATCACACAACTGAGGAAATTGCCAACTTTCTCATGTGGAAGATCCCCTAGACCAGCAGTCAGAACCTTCTCTTCCTGGGCTACATTCTCCTATCTTATAAAATCATATAAATCATCTTTGTGCTTAACAGCCTCGTCTTCTAAAATCCCCTCTCCATTTCCCTGCAGCTTTGCAGCTCTGCTCTAATTAGGAGGTGAGAGTGGAAATAAAAAATAAAGGCAATTTAAACACTCTGAGCTATCATATGGCAGTTCTACAGAATGGAAAAATGTGTCTTGGGCTGATAATGTTCATAACATTTCTGGCTTTAAATGCTGTCCTCGTAATCTCCAGAAATAGAAGCTATGGGTTTTCATTAAGTTTTACTTCAGACTGTCAACAAGTATCTGGTTTTCATATTTTTTTTCTTGACATCCAAGGAAGTATGTGCATAAAAATAACATGCATGCATACACATACACACACAGAAAGAGAATGTAAGTTTTAAATAAAATAATTAAATCTAATCATTAATCTAATGTTGAATCTAATAATTCAATCTAAAATAATTACAATATTATCAAAGATTCTTCAAAGTCGAATCAATCATAATGAAGAAAGTAGAAAGAATAATATTTGCAGAGATAAATTTTTGATGAGTACCACCTGCACCTAATTAAACTTTTCTCCCCAGAAATGATCTCAAGTAAAGGAAGACCAATTGGAATGGAGGCTAAAATGAGCTATCAAATATGAGATTTTTCTTTTTTTTTTTTTTTTTTTTTTTTTGGTACTTCACTTGGTGAGCCTCATCTCTCAGCTTGATAGAGAACACAGCATGCCTTTTTGTAGAGACCATACTGAAATGGTTTTGAATTATTAGGACTTCTGGGAAATTGTGCCTCTTTTGGATAGGTGAGCTGCGCTGAAGCTGTGAGTCTGTCACCATCCTCATTAAACAAAATTCTGAGAGATCAAATCCTCATGTGTGTTTGGACCAGAAGCTTTCAAACAGCTGTTGAGCAGTGAGGGGTCTACTTTGTGGCCAATAGCCATCCAAGTTGTTCTTTAAAAGCATTGTCTCCTAAGCAAATGGAAGGAAGGGGACAAGAGCTCTTCAGCACTGCAGGGGACACTGCAAACAAAAAGATATGCAAACCTGGTGATTCACAGACCTGGGGATAAAAATATATGTATATAAAAAATATATGTTTATAAAAAATAAAAAATTAAAAAAAAAAAAAAAAAAGATATGCAGTGTAAGTGCTTTCAGGGTAGTGCAGCTTGGCTCCAGAACACAGAGACTTTGACTTTCTTCGTGCAGGATGGGGGATGGGGGAAGAGAAGAAATCACAGAAGCACAGAGGGTTAACACAATTAGACCAAAGCTCTTATAATGTGGGGAATTGAGTTTGAGTAAAGGACTATATTCCTCAATCACTGTCAAAACTATTTTCCATAGGAAGCTTTCTGGTTCTCAAGTCTGTAAGTTTCATTGCATTTAAAACCCTCTATGAACTATGTTTACCGTCCATGATTTTTTTTTTTAACTGAAAGTTGCTATTTCTGAATTTTGGTGTGATGGAACAATCTGTTCAGCTGTACCTCTTCATTTGCTGATTATAATAAGGAAAGGGTTAGTTGTTCTACAAATACAATTTATCACGAAAGGTGCTAACTCAAAGAGATAAATTAAATTGATGTTTGTATTTATTGCCATGAAGATGAAAAGAGTTACTTGGAAATAAGCTGCAAACCTGTTCCAACCAGAATGCAAGTGAAAATCAATAATTCATTCTCATACATCTTCCTGTACTTTGCTGGCAATTGCAGACAAAATTAACAGCAACTCTGACAACCAAAAGGAATGACTCTACCATGTTTCCCCAGGAGGCCTGCACCATTTCAGTCCCAGTGACATTATGAGCAATTGGCTTTGGGATTTATTATAGTTAGGGGGAGGGGCCGGAGTGAGGATGGTTTGGACTTGCCACCAGTGCCAATGGAGGTGAGTACCTGGGCTTTCTTAGCAGTTTGCTGAGACATGGAGCAGAAGAGAAAGCTGCCAGCAACCACACATTAAAAATGCAGTCAGATCATTTAATACACTCTCCATCTCCTATTGGACCCCATACTTTTTGGTCTCAGATTCTCTCTGCACATCTGCTGCTTTATCTTCTTTAAGGAACTGCTCCCTCTGTCAGGCTCTCATTTTCTGTGTGTCTTTTGAGGCTCGATTAGCAATGGCAAAAACTGTAGCCATAAGTCTCAGTGACCTCTTTATGTTCGTGCCTATCACCATATAAATGACAAAATCTCTTTACCTAAATTCAGGAGTGAGAGATAAAAAAGGGAGACCAGGCAATAAAGAATAAAAAATGGAGAAAATGAATTCTCTCTTTGGATTTCCCCAACACAAAATATCTACCCTTGTCCATTTAATTCTGTCCAGTGGGGTAAAGTCGTATGGTCCAAATATGGCTACTAAATTGCCCTCTTTCTAAAGGTCCAGTGGTTGAGGTAAATTCTAATAAAAGAAGTGCTGACTGGGAGATGATTATGGCATCTTTAATGACTAATTCAACACCAAAACTGCATTGTGAGATCAAATTGGATGAGCGTCCTATGAATATTGATCACAGAAGATGGAAAAATAGAGACATGGTCAACTAAGGGTATGATCATTCAGAACACAGCATGGTATGCTGTACAAATTAAGCTCTTAGATAACTGATTGATTGTTGGTTGGATGAGATCATAAATAAGCAAAAAGTGGTCATATTAGTAAAGAGAGACAGATCCATCATTCGTTAAATGCTAATTGAACACCAACTGTGTTTTAGGTATTGTTCTCAACACTAGAGATACATCAGTAAACTAAACAGAATATAGCTTGCCCACATGCAGCTGTGGTCCGTAAAGGGAGATAGAAAATAAATAAGTAATTCATAATGTAATGTGTTGTAGTGATAAGAATGTTTTTATAAAACATAGACAACAGAATTCTATGTTGGCTAGTACTTTGTTTATTGAGTACTTACTTTATACCAGGCCCTGCTCTATATCCTTCATGCATTCTCTCACATTCAGTTTTCCTGTCATGTGGCTACCTGATTATCCCTGTTTGATGAATGAGGTTTCTGAGACACTGAAGAGGGTTTCTGCTCAGGAGACATAGCTTTGAAGTCGCTGAGTTGGGAAAGGAGCACAGGTTTACTTAACATGAGAGATGATGCACTTTAAGTTCTGCATTGTGTGTGGTTCTTCGGTGTCCAGTGAATGCATGTTTAAGACATACATTCTAATATCAATTACCAGCTCATCCTAATGAAAAATATGTGGAAACTCTTAGCCAAGAAATATTCTCTTTTCCAATGGAGCCTGGATTTCTCTTCTTTATTCCAGTTGTTTTTGCAAAAAAAGAGACATAAGAGTAATTGTGAAATACCTCTTGATCATGATTTTACAGGTGATACCAGTCACATCGAGTGAGTTTGAATAATGGTTGAACTTTAGACTGTCTGTCTTAATCAAAGCTTTCTTTTAAATATATGCTCCTCTCTAGCATTTGAAGAGCACATATTGCTGTGGTTTTTAAGCTTATCAAAAGGTCACACTAAGATAAATTATAAGTGGAAAAGGGGAGAAATGATAAGGGAGAGGAGTGGGGATTTGTAGCAAAGGGAAAGAGCAGACCCTGCGGGAAGACATTTGGATCAGTGGGGGATAGTCAGGGTTGATGAATGTAAGGAGGAACGTGATCTAATTCCTATAAATGCCCTATAAGAAGGGCAGGTCCAAAGCACAGTCCCTCCAAAGAAGGCTCTCTCAGAATCTAAGAAAAGATTCTGCCTGAAAAGAGTCTGAGTTAAGTCCTATCTGTCCCTTGCCAGACAAGGTCTTGCCTGGGAGGGACTGCGTCTTACCAGGATGTGGGGCTTTGAATAAGAAAGCTGGCAAGCAGCAGTCTTGGCATAGGGATCATTCCCTTTCCTGTCTACCATTTGTACCATTCTTTGTTTCCCTGAATCTGATAGCTAGGGACTTTTCTCTCAGACACTTTGACCACAGGCAAGTCAGCTCCTGCAAAGCTCTTTTTGCCTAGAAAGTAACATGTCTAAAATTCATAACAAGAATGAATTTGGTCCAACCAACTTCGCTTATCAAAGGAGAGCACTCTTCTGAAGGGTTCTTTCACTCACTCAGGACTTTCAAAGTCATCAAATCCACATCATGAATTTTTTTAATCAAGAAAGGCAATTTTAACATAACTGTATCCAATGAACTAAAAATAATACACAGTCTGGATTTAATTTTAAAATTTCTTCTTTTTCCAGTACTGTTAGACCTGATCCTGATTCTTCCTGTTTCTTTCTTTTCCCTAAGTGCTCAGTATATTTTCCATATTTTGTTTAATGCTATTTAACGACTACTACCCATTCTTCCCCCTTTTTTAATAAGAGAAATTTTAGCTGCATATGTGGTCACCCAGATAAAGACTACATTTCCCAGCCTCCTTTGCAGATAGGCATGGACATGTGATTAGGTTTGGGCCAGTGGAAATAGATCAGAGCCATGCATTTGACTTCTGGATTATGACTCTTCCTGTCTACTGACATATTAAAGTAGAAGAGGGACATCCATGAACATGCAGAAAAGGCAACACTCTCAAGACTGAAAAGCAACAAAATGAACAGGCCTCACTCCTCAGTACTGTCGACTCATCCTACAGCCTTGGGCTCCTGTCTCAGAGATGAGGAGAAATAAACCTTGAACTGGCCAAACCATTCAAGCAACTATGTTTTAGGGTCTTTTTCTTAAAACATGCAAGCCTACATTCTAACTACTATACTCTGCTCATGTCCCACCTCATTTTTCATTGCTTTGGTCACTCCATGCACCAGGATTCTACTATTGATCAGAATCTTGACTTCTAATTGCTTAAAATGTGGGTTTTGGGGTCGCCATCAATGAAATTTAAACATTTCCTCATTCCAATGCACCCACTGCAGGAAATCATCTTTCTTTGTTTTCATAGACCTACTGGAAGAGCATCTGACCAGTATCAAAGTTTCCTAAGTATGCAGTTGGAAATTCTTTGGAATTTGCCCAGACCATTCCTAGCCTTTTAAACTCTATCACCTAATTCATGCTCCATGTTGCAAAGAGCACACAAAACCAGACCAATAAAGAAGAGCAGAAAGTTTCAACATTTTCCCAACACCCTTTCCATTTAGCTTTTCTTAAAACTTTATCTACAACAGTGACATTAGTTCAATTTTATTTTTAAAAGTTATCTTGAATCTCAGAAAAGATCATTTAAAATTGTCAATAAGGGGCACCTGGACGGCCCAATGAGTGAAGCCTCTGCCTTCCGCTCAGGTCACGATCTCAGGATCCTGGGATCAAGCCCAGGCATCAAGCCCCACATTGGGCTCTCTGTTCAACAGGGAGCCTGCTTCCCACATCCCCCACTCTGCCTGACTGCGTCTCTGCCTATTGTGATCTCTGTCTGTCAAATAAATAAATAAAATCTTTGGGAAAAAAAAAATTGTCAATAAGCCCAGTACCCACAGTTTACCATTCCACTAATCCTTTAATATTTTGGTTTATATTTTCCTATTTTATTTCTGTTATTTTTCCAAATAAATTTCACATTTAAAAACTAACAGTTGACTAAGCATCTACTTTTGGCTCAGGTCATGATCCCTGGAAACCCACATCAGGGGCTTCTTGCTCAGCCGGGAGCCTGCTTCTCCCTCTGTCTCTCTGCCACTTCCCTTGTTTGTGCTCCGTCTCTCACTCTCTCTCTCTGAGACAAATAAATAAATAATTTCTTTTTTTTTTAAAGTAAAGAAATAAAAATTAACTATTTAAGTTTCACTTTTAAATTTTCACATTTAAAAACTAACTGAACTCTCTATTATGTGTATTCATCAGGATATGCCAATTGCTAAAACAACGCCAGTTGCAGGGCTTAACATAACAAAGGTGTATGATGCTCTCACTTAAATTAATAGCTGAATTGGTTCACTTGGGATATTTACTGTATTTAATCGTTCAGAAACCCAGTCTTTTCCATCTAGTGGCTATGCCATCATTAGGTGCTTCCAAGTCCTATACTGCATTTGCTAGATCTGGCAGGAAGATAAGAGCTAGCATGGAGGCATGAAGCCTCTCATAGGAGATTTCAGGTCTCAGCTTCTGCCTACATTCTATTGACTGAAAATCAGACATTTAAGAACATCTAAATGCAAGAGACTGGGAAGTACAATTTAACTGGAAGGAAAGGTCGCTTTTGATGAACACCTGCTCTATTTCTACAATGTAGTGTGTTCCTATGTGAGTAAATATTCTCAGAAAATGTAACTTCAAATGATTGCCTAGATAGTTCCCACCTACTCTGATACCCATATCCCTGGTTCTCGAATAGCTAACGATGTGCTCCAGCTTTCACTTCTGTTTGTGGAAGTATCTCTTTAATTTTCCATTTTATCTTTCTATCCATTTCTTGGCCATGTTCTCTCTTCTTCCTTCAACATTTCACCAGAGTGTTAGTGGGAAATTTTCTACTCTCAATCTGCAGCCTCAGAAACCAATTAGCTCCAAACACTGATATGCATGCAGAAGCATGGGAAATAGGAAGGATGTTACGAACCTGCCAACCACTCACCTTTTTCACCTTTTTGGTGTCCATTAATAGCTCCTTATTTAATTTGGAAAATCATCCCCTCCACCATTCTCAATCAACAACTTTAAATGAAACTGACTTCACCTAGGAGTCATTGGATAAAACCTATATCTGATTAATTAAAACATCATATTTTCCTCTCCAGGTATTTCAAGTGAAAGGAAGTCTGTGCGAGAGTGGCTGAACCTTAGAAGAAAGCAAAGCAGAAGAAATCCAAATCATTTGGGTTAGGCTTCTGTCTCTTTCAACAAAGAGTCCCAACTAATAAATATGGAAACAAGGAGGGAGCAATTCAGCTTTCACCAATTCAAGGAGAGACAACTCCAGAAAAAGAAAACAAAGCAGCATTTAGGAAACAGCAGAATATATCAAAAATGAGTAAATTTTTTAAAAATAAAAGCATTCTTACTGCGCAACTCCGTAAACAGAGTAAAGCAAAAGAGGAAGGGTATTTGATCAAGTAGAGAAGATAATATCTCAAAGTTGGTTCAGTAGTTAATTCCAAGATTATTGAATTTCTGCCATGGTATCCACATGAGTAGAGCCAGATAAGTTTCACCAGTGAAAACACAGGCATATTCTTAAAGTGTCAACAGAGCCACTTTGTATATTTTTGTGGACAGATTAGGCTTTCTGCCTCAGGTTACAAAAAAACATTTAATAAGGTTCTCCAGCTCATCCTGAGCAAAGGTTGAGTGTGGACTTGGCAAGAAGATCAGCTACCTATTGTCCAGGTGAAAAGCAGTGATTCTCCAGAGAAAGTTGTGGAAAGGCAGAATGGATTCTCCCTTGCCATCATCTTAGGGCTTAGATACATTCCTGGGTCATGGGCTTGGGAAGGGCTTTCTTCTTACATAGATTACCAGATGAAAGAGAACAGGTGATAGCTTATACTTAAAATATGACTGTTATTACCCTTTAGATTGTTTAAAACTTGATGACAAAATTGCCATGTTACTTTTTGATTAGACAAGAGGTGGGAATGGTTGCCTTTGTGGTAGAACACGGCTTCTTGGAAAACCATATAAATGGGTCATTTACTTTTGAGAGTGCTTTGTAGGAATTATAATAAAAAATAGAAGTGTCTCAGAAGCTGTGTAATGAAGGTGCTAAACTGCTTGATGTGCTAAAATGAATGTTTGTTGATGACCGGCATAGCCACATCTCTGAATGTGACACTTGCTTCAGAGAAGGTTTAATTTCGAAGTATGGATCTAGAAACATGTTTCCAAAATATCTTAAGGAGTTACATAGTCTTCCTTTGGACTATTCTGTCACAAGAGAACAACATTTGTCAACATCACCAACAACTTCCATGTTGTAAAAATATAAGGGTCAATTTCAACCACCATGATCACCCCTTCCCTCCTGAAATATTTCTCTCTTCTGAATTCTGCATCAACTAGAAGGACTTATGTTGCATTACTAACATCTGGCTTAAAAATAAAATGAATTTGTGGGGGGAGGGGGAGTGCCTGGGTGGCTCAGTCGGTTAAGTTCCAAATCTTGATTTTGGCTCAGGTCATGATCTAGGGGTTGTGAAATTGAGCCCCACATCCTGCTCCATGTTCTCGGGGAATCTGGGATTCTCTCTTTCTCCCTGTCCCTCTGCCACTCCTTCCCCATTCTCTAAATAAATAAACAAACAAATAAAGGTATTTATGGTTTATATAAATGTGTAAAGTTCAGAGGTAGCACAGGATAGGTCCAGGCAGAGCTTTGTGCAGGTTCTGGCTCCATTTATATACAGTTCTTTCAGCTCTGCCCTTCTTCAGGAGTCAGCTTCCTCCATAGCTCTACTTTTTGTGGTTACAAGATAGATTCCCACTACATCTAGGGTTAAGAGCTTATTCATTTATAACTAGTAAAAAAAGACAGCTTTTCTTTAACTGTGGAAAAATGAAAACTTATGTTTCATATTGATTGGAACAGACTGGAATGGAATCTTGTGGTCAAAAAAATGTCATGCACTACCTGACTTAAGCCATCTGCTTCTCCAACTACATTTCACCCCATGCTCCACATTCCCACTGGGCCCCAGACATTGTCCAAGCTTGTTCCCATGAGCACTTCCTTCAGCTGGAAGTACTCTTCCTCCAGATATTTGCACAAGTGGCTGCTTCTTCCTTCCAGAGCCACGCTTACATATCATCTCTGATAGTGAATATGGTGGGTGTCTACCCATATTCCCTTTGCTGTGCTGGTGCAGCCATCCCCAGCTATTGGGTGTGTTGGTTATTAACAGTTCACACCTGCCACCTTTTCCAAAGAACTGCCCTGAACCCCATAGTTTAAGAGGTTATGTTCTCCTCACCAGGAGGGGGAATGAAGCCAGTGACTAACCGACAGGTAGCTACAAAAGGTCAACCTTCTTGCTTCAAGGTGGTACCAGTTGTATCGTGTAATTTGTGTTCTGGAGCTCTTGGTGGGACCAGGCTTGAGGACCCCACATCTGAGACCACATCCCTGCTTTGCTTTCTTTCCCTGGCCTCTTTTTCCCCTAGTTCCCCTTCTGCTAAGAACATACATTCAATAAATCACTCAGGAATCTCCATCTCAGCTCCACTTTTAAGAAATTCTGTAAAAGTTTCCTCCTCAGAGAGGTTTTCTTGACAACCAAGTCTAAGGTAGCACTCTGCTCTCCCACCATTCTCTCTCCCAGTACTCTCACTTATTTTTCCCTAACACGTACCATTCTGAAATTTCTTATTTGTTTTTTTATTTACTTATTTATTTGTTTACTTACTTACTTTTAAAAATTTGTCTCCTAAACATGTAATAAACTCCATGACAAACATGCAGTATCTGCCTGTGCATGGTCACATAGTCCGTATTGGTTGAATGAATGGCATGTAGGCTTTCATGGATGAGGAGGAAAATGTTTTTTCTGTCTGGACTTCGATCTCTTCAGGATGGCCTCTGAGGTGGGCGGATGCTTTCCAGCACAGCTGCAGATGAAGGGGGAAAGGTGATGTATGCCACTGGGACATAGGCTAAGAGCATGGCAGGGAGTTATTCACAGATCTTTCTAGGAAGTCAGGCCTGAAATGAGTGAAATCAGGCCTGAAATGAGTGAAGCATCCTATATGAGAAGCCTGAGAAGTTCCCAAGTCACATAGCCTCTAAACTGCCTTCCCAGAGACTTTCCCCAGTGAGAGCCTAAGGGTTGAACTGGCCTGGAGACATTCTGTTTAGATCACATTGTTTGATGATTTGCCATTATGTTTGCCAGTATTTAAAAATAATAATTCTGGGATGCCACATAAATATCTCGATTTTCTGCCTCTCAGAAAAAGGTGGCATCAGTTCCACTGGGCCATAATCAGCTGGAACTGAGGAACTGCTGTCCCCTTTCAAGTGTGTGTGAATTTTCTGTGTTACCACATCTCTATTCTCCTTTCTCCTTTTGTGTACTACGCTTGACCCCTGTAGGCCTTTGAATAGTAATCCTAAGTAGTGATCAGTTGAAAACCTTCTAGAATCCCGGATCCCTTCTTTGACCCACCTTTGTAGAATCTTCAGGTTATTGTGAGCTGCGTTGTAACTAAGGGAAAGACTAGAGTGGTAAAGGGACAAGTCTGGGTGGAGGGAAACACTGGGGCTGAAACCCAGCCAGAACTCTGCTGCCAACCATGTACTTTGAAGCCAGGCGGCCGAAAGAAATGGCATCCCATTCCAATCTCCCTCTTTGTAATTCACTGGCAAAGGGCAGGCCACATGTGAGAGAGCAATGGCCCCTCAGGCCAGGCCGGCGGTATCAAGAAGGGTCCCTGCTGGAAGCTCTCCAGTCACTTTGCAGCAAGTCATGGGTGGATCAGTCCTCTGGCGCCAAATTCATCAGAAACCCAGTCAGTGACTCAGATGGATAAGGGCACCCCAAGGGAATCTCCCCAAAAAGGAAATTTAGACATCAAGACAAGAGTGGACCTCAGGGGGCACCTGGGTGGCGCAGTGGGTTAAAGCCTCTGCCTTCCGCTCAGGTCATGATCCCAGGGTCCTGGGATCGAGCCCCGTATTGGGCTCTCTGCTATGCAGGGAGCCTGCTTCCTCCTCTCTCTCTCTCTGTGCCTGCTTCTCTGCCTACTTGTGATCTCTTGTCTGTAAAATAAATAAAAATATTAAAAAAAAAAAAAAAGAGTGGACCTCAGATTTAGCTGTTACGTGATCTCATTAGGACCCAGAAGCAGAGTGACCTAGAGGGATTCTGGTTTTATTTGATTTTCAGGCAACTTTTCAGCTGCACAGATCTTACCTTGAGATACGTATGGTTGACGGGAGAATACTCACTCCCAATAACAGCTCTACCTTCTGCAGTGACTGCTATTGCCATTGCGTTGAAGAGATCCAGTTAATTTTCTGAGTAACGTTAAGCATAGACCAAGATGAACTGCCAAGTGGAAAAAATTAGACTCTTGACTGATTTGGGATACCAGTCACACAGCCAAGTACACTTGTTTTATGCCCTTGTCTCCAGTGCTCATTTTATTTCTTGCCCTTTGATCTAGGACTTCTGCCATCTGATTCTTGAGGGGATCGACAACGTGTCTTATCAGACTGACTCCTTGTCAGCAGAATGACCGTGTAGCATCTCTGTGATGTCTTCCTCACTGGCCGGAATGCATCTTTACTCTCCCACTTCTGGCCGTGTCAGACAATCACATTCCCACACATCTTGGAGAGAATGCTAGGCAACCAATGCCCCCAATAAGCCAAGTGTTAGAATATTTCACAAGACTTTTATTATTCATACTAATGGAAAAAATGGAGAGATTATTAAGAATAGCTGCTTTGTGGTCCCCAATTGAACAAGCTCTGAAAAACTGAGAGACTTCTAGGATCTCTTAAGACCAGAGGGAGGTTGTTATGGCTTGCATTATGTCCCCCGTCCCCAAATTTATATGTTGAAGTCTTAGCCCACAGGACTTCAGAATGTGACTTTATTTGGAAATCAGGTCTTTGTAGGTATAATTAGTTGAGTGAAGATAATGTCACATTGAACTAAGGTGGGTCCCTAATCCAGTGTGACTGGTATCTTTATAAAAAGAATGCCATGTAAAGAGACAGACGAGTACACAGGGAGAAGAATGTCACACAAAGATTGGAGTTATACTGTCATAAGCCAAGGAACCAACCAAAACTAGAAGAGTGGCCTGGAGCAGATCACTCACTAGCACCTCTACCAAGAGGTTGGCCCTGCTGACAGCCTGATTTCAGATTTCTGGCCTCCAGAACTGTGAGACAATTAATTTCTGTTGTTCCAAGCTACCCGGCTTGTGATGCTTTCTAATGACAGCCCTAGGAAGCAAATGCGGAGGTGTTCTGAGTTTCCCTCCACTCAATTCTATATTAGGTGAGAGGCACGGTTTGGGTACTGTGGGAAAATGTAAAGAGAAATAAAACATGATTACTTCCTTCAGTACATTTGCCGGGAAGCACCAATAATAAGACAATAATAAATAAGGGTTATGTGAAAATAAAAGTAACTTCTTGTCAGTGAGCAAAACAGAAAATGACATGCCAGGCTTCCAGCTCATTCCCTTATTTTCAGTGCCCCTTTCTCCTCCCCACCACACGGGGTCTTCATGCAGTCATGCTCGTGCCCAACCGCACTGAAGAATGTCCTTTTAGTCCTGGGTTGTAGCCCTAGATCAGACAAATCAAAGCCTACCTCTGAGTCTTGATTTTTTTTTATTTGAAAAAAAAAATGAGAATAATCACTCTTCTCCCTTCTAAGTCACTACATTGGAGTGAGGATCAAATTACAGAGAGTAACTGAAGGCATTTTGAAAACCTGTAATAGATCATAAAATATTCATAGTTACCATTGGGCTAATATGCTTATATCCGGTGAAATGCTTTCCTTTTATTGAGAGCCTTTTGCAGAGCTGCTAACTTCACCCAAATGGGAAGCTTCAAGTCCCTGCATCTGTTTGGCTCCCTACAGAGATTTACACAGTTCACAGATCAAGTCATCTGACTTAATTTTTGCCATGATTTAGTGAACTCTGCATTTTATGCCCATTTTGAAGATGAGGACACTGACCTCAGAGAAATGAAATGGTTTGCTCATAGATAGTTGAAGGTATGGATGCAAGAGAGCAAGGTTCTCGTCTCATAGCATTGAAGAATGAATCTCGCGGACAATGAGTTAAATGAACGTTTTTCAAGCAAGAGTACAGAAAAAGCTCTCAGAAGTGAGAAGGGTCTCGACGGGGTGGCCACTGAGGGTCTCCAGCGTTGTTCTTTTATAGAAAGTTAACCAGGGAATTTAAGTCTTTTGACTTCTCTACTTGACAGCACCTTTGTGTAAGCAGGACTAGTGGTAACATCTTTAATGGCTCACTTCTTTTTAGGATCTGTTTATTTTCTGTTGACCATAGGAGACCTGTTGGGAGCCGTGAGGCCTGGTGGAGGGCACTGCCCCACTAGGTTAAGGTTTGAGCTGATGCAGGCCTAACCCTGCCGAGGGCCAGAGAGCCCCACCAGGCTGCCAAGGGCCGGATAGCCTCGCAGATAAGCATGGTCTGAGTCTCTTGCCTTTTACTCTGATCCCCATTATCTCTCTCAAATAAGGAGCCCCTTGCTAATCTGCTGCAAACATCTCTCAGGCTTATGGGCCGGAGCATCTTTAAGGAGGTAAATTATTCTGTACCTAGGACAATGGAGAACTTTAGATGTGTATAATAGACAGTCTCCTCCCTAAGCTGATGTTTGTCCAAGGCTTTCACAAGCGGAGCCATTAAAATACACCCTGCCTCTTGCAAAGGTAATGTCTTCTCTTTCCTACTTCCCTCCTATATACTTAATTTCTTCAGATAGCTTCTTGTTTTCCATTAACCTATCTCTTGTTTTCCTGCACACCCAAGAATAAGTCACCAAAAAGCACCTCCCTTGGCTTTTTGAGGGACATGATTACTAAAGCAAAACCCCATCCGTGGCGCCAGTCTGTACCCATTATAGCTTAGCTAGAATAACATGGGCTGAACAAAGAGAAATTATTTGATGAGTGCTTGAGTCCTTTAATGTCCTTTGCATGAATGTAAACCCCCTGCCTCCCTGTAAACTGCCTATATAAGAAGCTCGATAATCAGAACAAAGGTGGAGATGCCTGACTACTGACCAGAACTCACTATGTGGTTCTCCCATCCATCTCGCTGACACCGCCCCTCCTTTGGGGACACCTGGACCTGCCGAGGCTGGACACTGGCAGAGATTGTCTTAAAGAAGACTACCCCCCTTCTCAGACACGTAGGGCAGGGGGGTCAAGAGTGTTCCCTTATCTCTGGTTTCCTTACACCTCCACATTCTTGGGATTTCTGTGCGACTACTCATGGAGACCCTTACCTTGCCCTGCCTGTCCCTTTCTCAACATGATGTGAGGATAACTCCAACATTGAATTTGTCAGCTTCTAGGAAGGGGGATGTTTTGGACCACCCATCCCTTTCTGTGCTTTTAAAAATAAACCCTTAATGCAGGCAACTATAATGTCCACCATTACTGATAAAGAAGTATGATTTTGACCTTATAAGCCCCCTAGTGATACTTTAAGATTTTATTTTTGTTTCCAGACATATCATAAAGAACCATGTTCTATCAAAAAAAAAATTTTTTTTAAAGAAATACAACTTCAAAAAAAAAAAAAGAAAGAAAGAAAAGCACAAAAAAATGATGGAGTATGGTCAAACCTTAACTTGAATCTACCATTTGGATGAGTCTACTTTTCTCTGAGTTGAGTGCATCAGCTTCCTTGAGGAAAGAAACCAATTTAGGATTATTTCCAGAACAAATATGCTTTGAGATATGAGTGAGAAAACAACCAAAATTGAGACACTTTGTCTTGTCCTTGTGGATAACCTTGAGTTTCAGATGGGCTTTTCAAAGAGAAGAAAGAGAGAAGTTATTATTTCATAAATATTGTGTCTAGTTCTTTCTGTCTAGAGTTGTGAAAGCCAGGGACAAGTGGATCACTCTGACTTGGACTCCTTCTGCAAGGTGCAAAAAGCATGAATCATGTATTTGTCAATATATTTTGATTATCCACATCCTGCTCTTGGGTTTGAGCTGTGAGTAGGTGGATATGAAACAAATGAAAAGTCAAGCTTCTATCTTAACATCTGTAAAGATACTATGATTCCCAGAGTACATCATCTTCCCCAACACCATGTCTGCCTCGGCGCTCTTGTACAGAACCCACTTCCAGTCCCTCCCCACTCCTATGCAACATCCTATGAGACAGAAATGCTCATCTTAGGCTCCACTAAAAATTCTCTTGAATATAACATCTAAACAGTGTAGTCTGCCATCTAAGGCCCAGCATGTCCAGGCTAATCATCCCATTCAGCCTCGTGCCTGTTCCTAAGCATACATGATAGTCCATCCACATCACCTGCTCATGTCTCCAAACACACCACTGTAGCTACACCTCCATGATCTGCCAGTGATGTGGCCTCTGAGTCTATGCCTTTCCTCCTCTTATAAGGTGGGAAAACATCTATTCCACTTTCAAAGTCTAGTTTGATGTCTTCTCTCTGTCTCTGACTTTCCTTCTGACAAGAAGAATTAATTTAATGAGGAGGATAATATAATTCTGCCTGCATATTGACTATGCATGAATTCTATGACCATGAATTCTCCCATTAATTATTTGTTGAGTTCCTAATCTATGTTAGGCCTTGGAGATAATATGGAGAGCAAAAGATATGCTTCCCAGCATTTACAGTTTAGTGGGAAAAATAATTTAATATTAACATTATTAACAAATAAATGCCTAATCGCAAATTGTGATAAATCATGTGTAAAAGTGAAATGGTACAGTGGCATATTTATGACAGAAATGATTGTGAGTTTCTGTTGATATGCAGAATTTGCTGCCCAAATGAGAAACTCTATATGTATGAAGTTCTTTCTTTCTTTCTTTCTTTCTTTCTTTCTTTCTTTTTTTAAGATTTTATTTGTTTGTTCAAGAGAGACAATGAGAGAGAGAGCATGAGAGGGGAGAAGGTCAAAGGGAGAAGCAGATTCCCCATGGAACTGGAAACCTAATGTGGGACTCCATCCTGGGACTCCAGGATCATGACCTGAGTCATGATCAGTCTGTTGCTTAACTGAGTCATGATCAGTCCGTTGCTTAACCAACTGAGCCACCCAGGAGCCCTCTCTCTCTCTCTCTTTTTTTTTTTTTTTTTGCTCTGATGACATTCCTTCTATAGCTATTTTTAGTTCTATTCTTCTTCTTTCCTAAATAGCTTTTCAAGAGCAGAGACAATGCCCAATTCATTTCTTTATCTCTGTAGTATAGTATAAGGACAGCATATAGTTTAATAGATATTGAATGAAGTAATGAATTGGCAAATATTGGAACTCCTGGAAAAATGTTTTAGTATGCTAGAATTCAGCTTAGCTGATTAACATATCTACAATATTAAGTAAGTCTCACTTGCTCTGTACTTGTTCTGTGTGCATACTCATTAACATCTATGTAGTGCTAACACTAAAATACCAAAGTAATTGCCAAGTTTTTTCCACCCTAGGGTTTTGCACATACCATTTTCTCTTTCTGAAACATTCTTCTTGTCATGCTCCGCCAGGCTCAGTCATACCCACCTTTGAGGTCTCACTTGTTATGTAACACCCCTGAGAAAATTTTCCTCCACCCATAGACTAGGTCAAGTCCCCCATTTGAACTTCCCAACGTACCTATACATCTCTCTCATAGCATCTATCACAACCATAAGTGATTTTTCTGTTTGTTCTTTATTTTCTGTCACCTCCATGTATTTATAGCTCCATGAAGGCAGAATCCATTTAGCTCTTTTCCCCACCATACTCCTAGTACCTGCTACATAACACATTCTCAATAAATATTTACTTGACAGACAGCCTAACTTACTGAATGAAAGAGTGTTTCTGAATTATTTCAAAAGCTCGGTTATGAATCCCAAGATGTAGGTTAACATAACCCTTCTGCTACTAACTACCTGGGGAGAATTTGACCAGTCATTTCATGTTTCCAACTGCAGCTCCCCCATCTATGCATTGAAGGGGTTTTGAGCATCTGTTTTCTTCCTTCCCAGTGCCAGGACATTTTAATATATCCCATCAAATCGATAAAAGTTGAATGTGACCTGTTACTAGAACTTAGCCTTAGTATGTGTGACCAACAGAAGGCTAAGTTCTAGTAACAGGTCACAACTCACTGCAGGACATTTACTTAATACAGGGTTCCATATAATCGTCAAACGCAAAGTTTTATAAGAATGTATAAGGTGTTTCTTAAAAGGGTCAGAAAGAAAGTAGCATCACAGAAAAAAGCCCACCAGGATGAACAAACCTCCAATGACCATCAAGATTTTTAAAATGTCAATAAGAGTGTAGATAGAAAGTAAAAATTTAGAGGCACCCGGATGACTAGGTTGGTTGGGTGTCTGCCCTCGGCCTAGGTCATGATCCTAGGGGAGCTCCAGTCCTGATCCTGGAGTCCTGGGATAAAGCCTCTCATCCTCAGGTTCCCTGCTCGGCAGGAAGTCTGCTTCTCCCTCTCCCTATGCCCCTCCCCCCATCTCCTGCTCACTCTCTCTACTCTTTCTCTCTTTCAAGTAAATAAGTAAAATCTTTAAAAAAAGACAAGAAAGTAAAAAATTTAGATTTATATTTAATGGAATTCTGAGAACAATTACAATCTTAAATTGACTTGAGGAACTCAGCTATTTGTCAGTGGGAATAAAGTCAGAAAACTTCAGAGCCTCAGAGTCAGGAGGAACTTTAGAAAACTATCAAGACTAATGAATTCCTTTATCTTCCAGATGGGGAAGCTGAAGCCCAAAGAGCTGAGGTGACTTGCTTTGGGTTATAAAAAGAGGCTTTGGTAGATTTAGATATTCAATCCACATAATTCTGATTTTTCTATTATCCCATTGCAACTGGAATTGAGAATTAATATGCCTTTAGATTAATGGTGATGCAGTAATTTCCACCCTACATTCAAGGAGATAGATATGCTTCTCAAACCTCTTTTTTAATCTTTGAGAAGCAGTCCTATAGATGGATGAGATCTGTCAGAAAGAAGGCTTTCATCTGTGACATTTATTCTCATGCACACTTTTGTTGGATTTATGCCCAAGAACCTCATTTGGATTCATAAACCTGTTCATAAATGTGTATAATTCTACCTTTATCTTGACTTTATAAAATAAAAACATCCTCCCAAAGCTGTTGCGTTAAATGCTATGGCTCTTGAAAACTGTCAAATGCTCTGGAAAATTATGACAATATCTTCATTGGCAGCCCAGATATTTAAAAAAAAAAAAAAAAAAAAAAACCTGGAGAGAAATAAAACTTGTGTTCCCAGGCAAAATATCTTATTTGGTTTGCTTTTATATTTTACAATACAGAGAATTGTCTAAAAAAGAAATAAAACGCCATACATAAATTCTCAGAATAAATAAATATTGGTATTTTATCATGTTTGCTTCAGATCATCTTTCTAAGTTAAAAATGACAAATTTGAAGTTTCTCTTAGGCTTTTCCTAAATCTACTTTCTTTCTTCCTTTCCAGCTACCAGGCCCATGAATAGTTCTTTGTGTTTCTTTCCCATCCATATCTTTATCCTTTTACTACACAGTATGTCATCTGATAAGTATATATTTCATAGGAATAGCATCCTACAGCCTGATTATTCCGCACCTGTTTTCTGTTGCATAGAATCTATAAGCTATAAATAGAAAAGTAATTTAGCTAACTACCCTGAGTAATTTAATTTTGGTAAAGATAAAAATATCTAAAGATGGTTTCCAAAATGATCCATTGTGATGAATTTGATATTGAGGTCACACTTGAAGAGTCCATACTTTGTATTTCCTTAGCACAAGGGGGAAAGGTACAGGATGATCCTTTTTAAATACTAACATGAAAGTTGTGCTACAGACTTTATCTGTTATTTTATTTAATCACAATCTCAGCTACAAATTAGGTATTAGAGGTCCATATTATTGGTGGAAAAAAAACCAGAGCTTCAGAGAAATTAAGTTACTTCTCAAAGTCATACAGCTATTTAGAGGCAGCCAACTGTAGTGATGACAAGGATAAGATCTAGAGCCGGACAGCTTACACTCGTGTCCTTACTTTACCCCATTAGTTGTAGGACCTTGGATAAGTTACTTCACTTCTGTGTGCCTGCTTCCTCTCATTTACAAAATTTACTCAGTTAACAATAGTATCTACCACAAAGGATTATTTTGAAGATTTTAAAAAGGTTTTATTTATTTATTTGACAGACAGAGATCACAAGTAGGCAGAGAGGCAGGCAGAGAGGAGGTGGGGGAAGCAGGTTCCCTGCTGAGGAGAGAGTCCGATGTGGGGCTCTATCTCAGGACCCTGGGACCATGACCTGAGCCCAATGCAGAGGCTTTAACCCACTGAGCCACCCAGGTGCCCCTGAAGATTTTTTTTTTAATATTTTGTTTACTTATTTATTTGAAAGAGAGAGAACATACACGTGCAGGGGCAGAGAGAGAGGGAGAGCGAATGAGAGAATCTCAAGCAGACTCCATGTGGTGCCCTTATGTGGGGCTTGACCTCAGGACCTTGAGATCATGACCTGAGCCGAAATCAAGAGTTGGTCCGCTCAATCAACTAAGCCACCCAGGTGCCCCACAAAGGGTTATTTTGAAGATTAAATGAGTTAGATATTTACATGTGAAACCCTGGGAACCTGGGAATTTCATAAGCCCTCTATAAAAGATTCCTATAGCATTATGATTACATTATTATTATTATCAGATAGCTCACTCACGTCCTCCTTTAAAACAAAATCCAAAGTAATAACACCTAAATAAACAAACAATGAAAAACAGAACTAACTGAAAATGAGGGACGAAGATAAAAATAGCGATTGAGCCAAAGAGCCCGTCTCTAAGCTTCTTGAGAGGGAGACAAGAAGGGAGATGTGGCAGGCAGACCCCACGTCTTTTCATTTCTAAATGCCGAGAGTCCACTAATGCTACAGCAAAAGCATCCCTCAAACCCTTAGAAATGCAAGGATTTGTATCTAAGGCATATAGAGCAAAGTAATAAAACATGTCCTCGAATGCGATTTAACAAAAGTGACGCGGTTTCTTCATTTGGTTTGCTGTTGGTAAAATCTGAGGGTTTCATTCAATAAAAGCTGCTAAATTTGGACAAAACACAGGGTTGTAGGTCCGGCTGCCGCAGCTTTTAGGTGCTTGGCGGCATTTATGGGGAAGCTTGGAGAAACTGGGGCATTTTCAGCTACTGTATGGCACAGAGCAACCTTCACAGAGGAAGTGTTTCTGACAGCCGCGGAATAAAAATGCAGTTCTGAGGTCTTGTATGAGAATGGAGAAAAAAGAATTTTAAAAAACCCTGCTAGTGATATCACCCCGTTAAGAATTAAATCTCAGTAGCCCTGATCTGTGGGTAAGACTGACAAGGGAGTATATACAAGAAGCGTGGGGAGGTAGAAAAGATGTGCAGGTCATTAGAAATCCAGGGGAGGAACACAGACAGAAAGAAAGCTGGAAAACGAGATTGGAAGTTCAGCTCTTCCATCTCCCCTCCTGTGGAGATCCAGGCACTAGAAATAGTTGATGCTGATCTAGCCAAAGGGCCGGGACTCCCCCCAGCGTGGGGACCTCTAAGGCTGTGAAAAGTATCCTCACCTGAAACTTAAAAAAAAAAAACAAAAAAATTGGCATGAGTTGCACCTTGAATGCACCCACCTTTGAGAGTTCTGGGAATTAAGAAAAACCTTTTCTCAGGGAAAAGCCTCTTAACTTCAGTCATATCTGTGTGCCCTGTCTGGGCAGTGCAAACACCTCAGAGAGGAAATCTGGATTTTCGGAGCCAGGAGAGCAGGGGCTGTTTTCTCACCATGGTATGGATAGTGACTTGCACAGTGTTGATGCTTACTAAACATGTATTGAATGAATCCATAAATTAGCAACTGAATCCCAGAAAAACAGATTGCCAGTAGCACTCTCAGTAGACAAACACAGGAATAATAAGTGAGAGCTAGTAACTTAAATATCCGTCATGTTTCTAGAGGTTTAAAGTGTGTATATGGAACTTTGCATTTCCCAAAATCATCCATGCAAGTAGAAACTTAAAAGGGAAAAGGTGCAAAGATAGATATAATTTTCATAAATAAGGACTGGATACATAGATTAAATACAGCTCATGCAGTAAAATATTAGATGATTGTTTAAATACGAAAATACACATGCTATATTGTCAATCCAAAAAGTAGTTTGCCGAAATAGACCAAGTATGACTTCAAATTTGAGAATGGCAAAATATTTTCTGCATATTTTTCTTATAAAAGATTCCAGAAATATTAAACAGCATTTATTTCTGGATAGCGAGATTAGCAATTACCCTCATTTCCGCTGTTTCTAAAAACTGTTCTTTACCTAATAAAGCTCCTTTCCCTGGTACCACATTTATAATCAGAAGAGTAATAAAGTGATTTAAAGATAAAAATAAATCACTCTCTTGCTGTGGCCAAATAGTCTATATCTTGTTCTAATCCTACCTAGGGATTCTTTAGGAAGTTAATTACACTTTCTTACACCCAGTTCCCTTACTTGGAAAATAGAAATGCTAATATTGATATGTGGCCTTTCAAGTTTACAAGACAGATGTGTGAATGAAATGGGATAACGCATAAGAAAGCATTTTGTAAATTACAAAATACCTCATATATATAACATTGCAGATGGGGATCCGCATTGAGATGAGGAGGAAAAGGAGTGTGAGGAGAAAAGGAAGAGGTGCCTGGGTGGTTTAGTCCGTTAATCTTCCGACTCTTGATTTCAGCTCAGAGTCTTGAGACTGAGCCCTACATCAGACTCCGCACTGAGCACGGAGCCTGCTTGAGATCTCTCTCTACCTCTGGCCCTCTCCCTGCTTATGCACAGTCTCTCTCTCTCTCAAAAAAGAAGAAAGATGGAAGATGAAATGTAGGAGCAAATGAGGGTAGCCAGTGGTAATTTCTGGAGACATCATTAGAACGATTCTCTTACTCTCTTACAGGAACTGTAAACTTTTGCATTATAGAATTGGGGAAATTATAAAGTATTAGATCTAAGACACTTTCATTTTTTTCCAAAGTTATGCAAGAATGGCATGTGAGGCTCCTTCAGATATCTGGGTCTCTGGCTGCTTTTTCTTTGTGCAGAGGATTGTAGGGAAAGAAAATACAATCCCTCCCTCCCATCGCCTTCCACACACACTCTGAGCTTATGTGAGTTGTGGATACGGGGTTGTGGTTCAACCGATAAATATTCTTCAATTAACTTCTTACATTAAGTTCTGGCTAGAAAAGAAAGTAAAAATAAAAACAACGCACAGCTTACCATAACAACTCCATTCCAAACCCATAACATCCTCTGTATCCAGTCAGTTTCTCTCATTGAGACTTGGTAGTTAAATTAGGAATGTCACCTAAATCATCCCATGAGTCCTCTTGAGCAGTAAAGTTCTAGGAATTGAAGATTCCAGAGCTGTATGATTATGGTCTTCCCTTTCAACACATCTGTCAAATCGGGAAGTGGAGTGGAATGATCTCTTTTCCAGCAACACAGACATTCCACTGGCTGCTACCTTGATACGTCTTGCTCACGGCTTGCTGGTTTAGCTGACATCTTATAACATAATGCCGGTACTCTGTTTTACCTCGGGAAAGTTATTTAACCTTCATGAGTTTCAGTTTCTCCCCTTGCAATCTGGGCTGAAAAGGAGCACCTGCTCTGGGTCATTGTGGAGTTACAGGAATACTCTGCCTAGAATGGTTAGGACAATGACCAGCACAACCTACAGGTACAATCCAAATTAGATGGGATCCTTGACCTGACAACTTTTGAATTTTGTCCCAAAGTTTTCTGTAAGTTTGGTGCACAAGCTATGAGAAGATGATCATGGAAAGATAGAGTCTGACTCTGAGACCCATTTCTTGATGCAAAATTCTGTCTATGGAACCACATCCCACACACTCTACATGTAATAATGTAATAACAAGAGTTATTTTCTCTTGTAATATGTAATATAATTTAGTAATTTTCTCTTATAATATGTATATTACAGTATGTAATAACAAGAGCACCATGTTCTTCCATTAGAGCTCAAGTAGATAAAAAGGTTATTATTCTCAAACCTAGCTTTGGCTTCACTGGAGCACAAAAAAAGCTAAAATTCCCATAAAGCTGCAAACTAAATAAAGTAAACCCAAATTAATGTATTGTATTTTTACAAAAGGATAAATAGAGCATTTTATTAATACTTTTTTTTTTGCAGCAACAAAATGAGAGTCCACATCTTCTCATTCAACACAACAAAAGCTATGATCACATTACATCACTTTGAGACACAAAGCAAAGGATGTTTTTATTTTCTTAAGGTCAAGGATGGTTCGCATCTTTAAAACAAATGTTATGTTTTCTATTTGTAGTAGCATGGCTTCCAGTCACTAGCACAATACAATGAACAGATCAAATATCCAGAAGAGACAATTAAATACACCGATGACATTTTGCATTGAATTGGGAAATGCATTATTATCATTTAGAACATTCTAAAGAGATCTGATGTTAACTTTTTAAAAGAAAAAAAAAAAATCATTCCAACCACCCAGACAGCTACCACAAGCCAAATGAAGATAATATACAGACAGGAAATTGTATGCATTGCACTTATTGCTTGGAACACAAATGTTGCAATTCCTGTTGAGTTGTGTTAAGAAATGACAAGCAAAATGCCTCTGCCCCATCTAAAATTCTATGACTCTATGAAAGTAGAAATTGCAGTCCCCTAACCCAACATTAGGTGTATGCTATTTTTGGTTTTTTGTGACGATTGTTTATTATGCTTTTGTATATGGATATGTATAAGATATACAGATATATATAGATATAATTTTAATATAATTTATTGTCCTATATATTTAAGACAAGTATCTTTTAAGTGGGACTTTAAATAATAAAATCATCTACTTACAATATCTCTATTAAGTTTATCTTCTCATATTATATATAGCTCTGTGGCACAAGTTTCATATAGTATTTTGTTATTAAGGAAGAAGAATATCTAAACCATTTTTTTAATTTCTTGTTGTTAATATTGCATTTTAAGGGCTGTATCTCCATAGTAAATTTCTTATTAGATTCTTTATGGTGTATGCCTCTTTTTTTTTTCTAATGCAAGTTACAACCAGTACAAAGTTGTAATAAAAAATACATTAAAGTCTATTTACTTTTTATATTTTTTGCAAAAAGTTACGTGATATGCTACATGAAAAGTCAGATTTCTGTGGAAATGTGAAGTGTTTTATACTGTTAGGTAAATGAATGGAAGAACATGAAGCATACCCCTCCCTTTACAGGTTCTCTTTCACAGATATAAGTATATGTGCACAAGCATTTCATAAAAAACACTGCAAGATATTTTTTTTCAGAACCAACAAAATATTCCACATTATGTAATAACAATAATTATTTAGTACACCTTGCTAGTTGCTAGCCCACAATATTCTTCTCTAATTGAGATATATATCAACTCCATAATTTATATTCAATAAACATTGCCACCACCTGATCCAGCCAACGTGACATCCTCAGGTTTCTTAACAGGACTTCTGCATGATATCTTGCAATACAGTGTAACAAATGTATAAGTGCATTTTGCATGATCAAGTAGCTTTGGCTTCCTAACCTTTGTAGGATGGGATGTGCCAACTGTCGTAGTTGTGCTTTATTAAATGGTGATGAGTTTTAGCTCACATGAATCGAATGAGTAACTACTCGCTTCTACAATTTTGACCAGTCAACCTTTAAATCACAAACGCAAAAATGGATGGCCTGAATGGAAATGATGGCATTTCACAACTTCTAAAGATTGCACTTGATGGTAACTTCATGAGTTTGTTTTGATTCATTTTTACAGCAAGACTTGCCTGGTTGATATGTTTACGTGTGTACACCACTTTTTTTTTTTTAATTTTTGTGCAATAACAATTAATTTAATCACAAACACTAAAAATAACTCCAGCAATTAGCTTTGTTATGAATAGTCATCTCGCTCCTTATAGGTGTATGAGTCTTGTACTTCTTCTTGTACAAATTCCTCCTTCTTTTCCCAACCATTAGGCCAACCTCCATTGGCCTGTGTTGTGGCACCATAAGACTTGGTGGTACCATAATTTATATAATTTTGAGTAATGTCCCCTGTTTCTTCATCAAGCTCATCTTCATGGATAAATCCACATTTTTCTTCACTTGTTTCCTCAGGGTCTGCCCAGGGTTGCTTCTCTCCTGAGGCAAATATTGCATAAAATACAACTCCGCCGTAGTGGACCAGGGCAGCAATCAGGAAAACATACTGCCATTCTTCACGTGACTGCGGTGACAAAAAGCAGCACGGTGAGAACAGACTCCCCATGTTTGAAAAGCATAGCCTCTTCTTCAAATGCTCCACCATCAGGCTTTTCATAAAAACGCTATCTTTAGGGGAAGACCCTGTTCTGACTCTATAAAGCAAAGACTGTGGTAGAAACTTTCCGTAATCTTATGACGTTCATTAATTAAAGTCTTTTAGATCTCAGGTTCTTAAATAAAACTACAAACATATCTGTGGTCTGCTAATTTTTAAAATACCCATCATCTCTCTTGGAATTTCCATTGATTTACGTGTATTTTTTCCTCCTACTTCTTTTGTTTATTTCCTTATGGTGAACAATAATTGTGAAGCTCTACAGATAAGGACAGAGAGCTAATAACAATATTCTCCCACTGATAACTGCAGAGTCTGAATTGATGTTTCCAAATAAAGCTCAGAAGTCTTCTATTGAGTGCTCTAATAAGCTAAGAGAAAAAGAGGTCTTCTGTTGCTGTTTTGCTACACCAGAGATACAAGAAATATTAAAAGGTGTTGAAAAGCACACTGCTTATTTGTTAGGAAAGATTTCCTTGGAGTTCTCAGAGATTTTCTAGTGAACCTCAATTAATTCCTTTATCAAGGGTCTGGTGGCTGGACCATAGAGAGAGCACCAAACAGAATACAGTAACTCTTCTCTACCATAAGGGAGAAACTTCTAAAACAGAACATTTCTTTAGCTACATCTTACCTTATTCTTTGTCATTGCACCAACAATGATAGGGCAAACCATTCCTGACAACGTGCCAACACCATTTGAAATGCCCATTAAGATACTGGCATATCTCGGAGCAATATCCAAGTGGTTAACATTGAAACCTGAAATAACACACATCAGCTTATAGTCAGGGAATCCTAAACCCCTGGGAAGTAGGTGACTGTAGGATATTCTCTACCACACTCAACACACTCAATGTTCTCCTTACAGGAGACTAGGTATATAGCAGGTGCTCAGTAAATATTTTTTTATACTTTAGCTCAAAGATATGATTGGAGTGGAATAAAGTATGGTTTCTTATTCAATACTTAATACATGATGCTCAAATCACAGAGAAATGTTCTCTTTAAAAAAGAAGAAGAAGAAGAAGAAGAAAGGTAAGCAAGAGGAAAATAAGAAGTGACAAATCCAAATAACAATTTCTAAATGTGTTATTCTTTTTACTTTCTAGTGGGACTGTGTTAAGTAAATTTTCAACAATAGAATATTAAAGAGGAAAAGAGAATATATGGCATTATTCCAGCACAAAGCAGCATGTTACATTTATAAATTTAAGAACATGTATCTTACCAGAAATAGCAAATCCGCTGAATCCCACTGCAAGTACCAAGAATGAGATCGCTACCCCTCTAGTATGAGAATAGCCAACAACCAGAAGCAGGGTTGCTTCCATGCCAAAACCTTCAGAAACAAACACACGTGAACACTTCAGACATTTTTGTAAATTTTTCCAATGAGCCAAAAGTGCTAGAACTTCTCAAGCTTTTCTGACCTAAGAAACCCCTTCAGGGAGTCTATCTTAAAAGTAATAACAGCGGCAGCTGGGTGGCTCAGCCCATTAAGCCTCAGAATCTAGACTTTAGCTCAGGCCATGATCTCAGGGTGGTAAAATCAAGGCCCAGGTAGCCCATGCACTCTGTGTTCAGTGGGAAGTTTGCTTGATATTCTCTCTCTCTCTCTGCCCCTACCCCACCTTCTCTCTCAAATAAATAAAATATTTAAATAATAATATAACAGTTATAATTTATGCAGAGAGATTACTGAGATTACTGAAGCTTTCCATTTTATTTTTTTTAAGATTTTTATTTATTTATTTGACAAACAGAGATCACAAGTAGGCAGAGTCAGACAGAGAGAGAGAGAAAGAGAGAGAGGAAGGAGGAAGCAGGCTCCCCACTGAGCAGAGAGCCCAATGAGGGACTTGATCCCAGGACCCTGAGATCATGACCTGAGCTGAAAGCAGAGGCTTTAACCCACTGAGCCACCGAGGTGCCCCTGAAGCTTTCCATTTTAATAAAAACACTGAGCACACCTTTTAGTTTCAATGGCGGGCAAGGATGAGATATTTATGTAGTTATTTAAGGCTAGGAGTCAGAAGGGGTTCCTGGGTGGCTTAGACATCAAGCATCTGCCTTCAGCGCAGGTCATGATCCCAGGGTCCTGGGTTCAAGACCTGTGTCAGGCTCCCTGTTCAACAAGGAGCCTGCTTCTCCCTCTCCCACTCCCCCTGCTTGTGTTCCCTCTTCTGCTGTCTCTCTCTGTAAAATAAATACATAAAATCTTTAAAAAAAAAAAAAAAAAAACCTAGGAGTTGTGAAAATTTGAGGATAGGGAAGCGATTATAAATAAATAGGGAAAACATGAATTTAGCTGCATATTTGACATGCACAGTAAAATTACTCATTCCTGTAGATCAGCACTTCATGAACCAAAATCATGTCCTTCACATGACTTACGTACTTACCACCACAATTCATGATCTTTCTTACTGTAGTGGTTGAAAGAATTTGCTTGCTTCTTAGAAAATCTGCGATCTGTCCTCCAATGGGCACAATAATTGTCATTACTAAGTGTGGCACAGCAGATAGCATGCCAACCTGAAGAAAAAGAAGAGAAAACATACACATGAACTTACGTAATATGAGCAATGGTCTGGGTTGTTTGAATCTGTCATAAATTCTTTATAGGAAAAGAAAGAGAAAAATACTGTCTTCAAATGACCACTTACTTATTCCTAGAATAAGCAATAACTTCCACAGAATAAATGAGAAAAGCTAACTAAGTAAAATTACTTTTTATCTTTTAGGAGAGAATAATGCTTTTTCCTGTATAATGAGTCAGTAAATTTTGAGTTTATGAATAAACTATCCTGAATCTTATCACAGAGTGATTCACATTTATGTGCCATTTCATATTCTTGAATATATTCACAAAAATTTACCATTAGTGAGTGAGAGAGTGACAGAGACAGAGTCAGAGGGACAAGAAATTTATCTGACAAGCTTTAAAGAGGCTGTATTTTTAATTTTTTTTTAATTTTTAAGAAGGCTAAAAAACCTTAATTGCATTTTAAATATGTATCTCTTATGAGTTTTATATTTAGTTTTGAAGCTAAATTTAGCCCAGAAAATGCAGATCGGTTCTTCAATTTTAGGTATTTTCTATGTAAAATATTAGTATTTTGTCACATTGTAACACAGCGGTATGTCATATGAAATAGCTCAACCGAAAATCTAACCTACCAGCATCAATTCAACACACATTTCTTGGCTAATAATTTTGTGCAAGACACTCTTCTCTGGGCATCATGAGGGCAGGAAGTATGAATAAAATGCATTTTAACTGTGTTCATAGACTAAGCAGATTTTGACTATAAACATATTAAGGGAGTTTTTTCTTTTTTTTCCTAAGTGTAATTTGAAGTATACTTCCTACAGATTATAAGTACTGGGGAAAAGTGTATTATTTGTGTATAAAAATGTCTTCCAAGTTAGATTATTGAAAGTTTGGGACAAAGATTGGTCAGTTTCACAATGGCATACAATAGAGTACCACAAGTCCAGTTGCTGTCATGATTAAACCAGTCAGTGAATGACTCCTACATAGCTTAAATGTCTGAGTTATTTAATTCGCTCTTTTTTATCCAGATGAAAGTTTATTATATTGTTACTCTCTTGTATCGATGAAGAAAATATACTTAAAAGGGCTAAGTCATTTCTAGAACCAAATACTGAGCCATACCTGAGTCTGAAACCTTGGCTTTTAAACACTATGCCTAGCACTATAACCATCTGAGAAAGAAAAATCAAATAAAAGCAGACAATGTGCTGACTGCTTTTAATTTAGTTCAAAACCTGTCATTTAGTAAAGGCTCAACAAATTTGAACTAAGTTTAACTATAAGGTAAATCGACATTAAAGCAAACATTATCACTTTTGAGAATAGAACCTCAAAGCAGAGTTGTTCTTTATTCCTGACTACAGTAAATATATTTAAAGCAACCAATATGTAGAAAGAAGCCCTCAGACAAGAAAACATTCTGAAATATACCATGTTAAGGATTTGCGCAACATTGTATGTTGTGTGTTTGCTTTTAGAGGCAAAGAAACCGGAAGAGTGACTTGCATTTCCTAAATTCGCATAATGGGCCTGCATCTTGACTCAATGAGGCATCTGAGAGGCTCTAAAGTCCAACACTCTTTGCTATTTACTATCTACTCAAATAGACATTTTAATTCCTTCGGATAAATGAAGAATAAAGTTATGATTATTAGCTATTCACTTTTAGCAAAGCACTATGGAAAGTGCAAGGAGCTAACGATCTAGAGGATAATGAGACAGAAGTTGGGGATATCCTACTCTACTGACTTAATACTTGAAGGCACTCAAACTCTCAGTTTCTAGGACAATATGGGGACCTATTCAGTATGTGACATCAGGACCAAGTTGCAGAACTTTTTGAAAGTTATTCAATGATCTCCTCAGTCTTTGGTGATTTACCATAATCACCTGCAATCACATGTTATCGGAATCTCACAACTTTTGGGGAGTATCATTATTTATGATAATCCCACAGCACTTTGCTCATTATTTTAAGGTTTTACAAGACTAGGCTAAATGTTTTGAGTCTATGACTGATTGATTCTTCATAGAAACTTGTTAGACTTCATGCATTCTTCTCTTTGCTTCTCTGGGTCACAGTCTGGATTTCCTCTCTCCCCACCTGTTCCATATTCTGTTTAGAAATTGGCAGGCTATCACACAACAAAGAGCAGCCACTCAACGCTTCTCCTCTGCTCCTCAATGTAAAGCTCAAAAGGAATGAATGTTTCCTCTCATTTGGTTGCCTCTTGTAACCTGACCTCTCAAAGTGCTGGTCAATCCAAGCATTAGCCTTCCCTTGATAGGTCATTTTCAAAAGGCTAAAAATGTTTCTATATAAGCATTATATACTATATATATAATATAATATATTAATTATAATTTATATTAATTTTTAATTTCTATAAAATACTAAAATATAACTAAAAATATAACTTAAAAATATGACTTTAAAAAATATAACTTTATAATATTAAAAATAATATAAATACACATCTATGCATATTTCTGCTTTAACCGGGTCAGTCTACTTGAAATGAAGATTGAGCTATTGCACTTGTGTTTTAATCTGCAGGATACTCAATTTAACTAAGGTTGGAGAGAACTATCCTCCATTTAAATATTTTAGTTTGCTTACATTTTGCCATGATTCTGAAGGAGGGTATTAATGCCATTATTTATGAAAAAGAAAATCAAAGCTGGCAATCATTCAAAAACCAGCCCCAGGTTACGTATCAATAGTTTATTGCAGAGCTTGGATCCGGAGCCATGCCAGCCTGGATCTAAAGCCTGTTTTCTATTTCCATTTCTACCTCCTTCATACTCTTTTCAAGTAAGTCAGTGACTTTTTTTTTTTTTTGTAAGAGTATAATCAAAATCTTCAAGCCAATCTGTGTGTGTAGAACTTATCTGGATTTTAGTTAAAAATATAACAAGTGAATCAGATCAACTCATCTGGTTATTCTATTTAGCTTTTGCAAAATATCATTGCTTTTACTCAAGCACTTTCAATTAAGTGGAGCTACAGGCCCAGAATGACCACACGGTTTCATTAACATCAGTTGGCTCCTTCACTTCTCCCCCATGAGACCTGACTTTATTAATAGCCTCTCAGTGTCATATTTGTCCTAGATTATGAAAATGGACTCACACCTCCAGCCGCCTCTGTTGAGAAGTGTAACACCTCTCAGAGCTTCCAAAGGCTACCCTGCAATGTTTGATCAGCTCTAGAGAGAAGAGCCCTATCTAAAGCAGCCATTCTTCTCAGGAATGGAGGAAACAGTTTCCTTAGAAACAGGGATTACAAAAGAGCTCTTAGAATAGCTTCTCCCTAAACTCAGGTTTTCTTCAATTCCAGGCCTCAGATAGTCTTTCAAGTAGAGACATAATATGAATAGCGAGCCCAGCTGGATGTATGTAATGACATGAAGAGAAATGGCCAGTCCATGAGAAGCACACACAAGTGTATTCAGTACTCCGCAAAGGGCTTGGCAGGGATGATATTTAACAAATACTTGCTAAGTGCTTAAATGAAGATAGGGTCCACCTGAATTTGAATAGCATAGTAAAGGGAACTGAAACATAAATTAAAGAATTGGGGCTTAAGCTTGATTCAGGCATATATTACCAGCGTGGCCTTAGGCAACACAATACCTTCCCTAGTTTGTTTCCCCATCAACAGAAATGATGAAAGTTATCCAGCTGGTCAACCAAATAAGGCTGTTCATGAATATGAAAGGATCTTGTGAATTTCAAACACTTCTATAAATATAAAGTCGTTATTTTTATGTTCATTTTGTCCTTCTAGAAAATCCCAGAATGATTATATTTTCACAGCTATGAACAAATGTCTCTAAGATTTAGCATACTGTGCTGTAACTGGTAACTAGTTACTTTCGTGTATACCACCAAGCTGTGAACTCCTGAGCATGGGAACAATGATTTTATTTCTGAACCTAACGCAAATCTTCACACACATCCCATTCAACAAATGCCTGTTAAGTGAATAAGTTGAATAAATGACACATAAGAATGTTTTCAGATTTTTTTTTTTTTTGCTTTCTCAAATCTTTTAGCAAGACAGCTTTTCTTAAGTTTATAGGAAATTAAAAAAATTTTTTTTTACTTGAGTATAGTTAACACACAATGTTATATTAGTTTCAGGTGCAGGACAAAGTAATTTGACAAGTTTATATGTTATACTATGCTTACCACAAGTGTAGCTACCGTCCATCAGCATACAACATTCTTACAATTTCATTAGCTATATTCCCTATGTTGTGCTGTTTGGTCCCATGACTTACTCATTCTATAACTGGGACCCTGCATCTCATGTTCCCTTCACCCGTTTTGCCCATCCCTCATTTCCTATCCTTCTGGTAACCATCTGTTTGTTCTCTGTATTTACAGGTCTTATTCTGCTTTTCATTTGTTTATTCATTTGGGTTTTGTTTTGTTTTAGATTCCACCTATGAGTGAAATCGTATGGTATTTTTCTCAAAACCTGATCTCAAGTACAATACCATCTAGGTCCATTATGTTGTTACAAATGGCACAGTCTCATCCTTTTTATGGCTGTGTGATATTCCAGAATGTCTGTGTGTGTGTGTGTGTGTGTGTCTGTGTGTGTCTCTGTGTGTCTCTGTGTGTGTGTACATGTGTATTATTACATCCTCCTTATCCATCCATCAATCAGGACTACATCAAAATAAAAAGCTTTCACACAGACAAGATAACCAGAATTTTGAAAACATTGAAGAAGAGATTAGTAATTATTTAAACACAATTCCATTTCAATAAAATATTTTTTTGTTCACTGTTACATTGTCTCTGACCTGAGACTTAAAGGAAGTTATTGTTTCTTTAGAGGGGAAAGGCTACAGGGCTGTCCACCTTAACTGGGCTATAAGTTCCATGAGGACAGAGACTGGGTTGATTTTGCCTGTGTTTCTATCAAAAAGAGCGATTTCTAGCAGACAGCTGAGTACAGCAGACACTCCAACACCTCACTGAGTCTTTATTTCCCAGAAGTTATTAAGTGGATAAACAAATAAATGAGTAACTCCTAAAATTTAGAAGATAAAATATTGACAAAGGAACTTAATATTCAATTGAGCACAAAAATAATGCACTGGTTAAACAAGGACAATTTTCACATACCTTGCTGATTTCAAATCCAAAGACTTCCTCAAAGTATGCTGGCTGACTGATAAGCAGTAAGTAAAATGTCCAGCTTCTACAGAAGTTGGCAACAATTATTGCATAGACAGGCATAGATGTAAAAAATTTCCTCCATGGGGTCTTGAATTTCTGAAATCCCAAAAAAGAGAGCCATTCTGACCATTTAAAATATTTTCTTATTTACTTAAGACTTAAGACTTAAATGGCAATAAAAGGTGCTTTGCATTTCCAGAATGTATATGTTGAGGCATGAGTAGGAGGTAATGAAGTTAATTGCAGCAGTTTAGTTAACCTTAGCTGCATGAATAATTGTTGGAAGAAAAAAAAATATTAGCCTATTCTTCTGATTAAATTGATCCCATTTGAGGAATGTATAAGATCCTACGTTTATAGAAAACAATTCCTAAAGCACAGATCCTAGTTTCCAAGATTTTTTTTCTTTTCTGTCAGTGATAAATCACACCTCAGTTAAAGATCCTTGCCCTATCAGTGACCTTGTTGGTATCCAAAATATTTTATCTAAAACACTGAGAATTCAATATAGTTAGGATGAGAAAAATAATAAAAAATTAAAAGTGCAATATTCTAGACCCTATGTAAAGTTAATAATACCATTATCTATAAATTCTCTTTAATATGTATTTTTTTAAGGATTTTATTTATTTATTTGACAGAGATCACAAGTAGGCAGAGAGGCAGGCAGAGAGAGAGGAGGAAGCAGGCTCCCTGCTGAGCAGAGACCCTCCCCCCCAATGCAGGCTCTATCCCAGGACCCTGAGATCATGACCTAAGCCAAAGGCAGAGGCTTTAACCCACTGAGCCACCCAGGCACCCCTATAAATTCTCTTGATAGACAATGAATGTCAATATAAATTCTATAATACTGAAGGGCATGGTTCTATAAAACTCACATGGTAGACAGCTGGGTTGAAGTATGTAGCTACCCAGCACAGACCATGGACACATCATACCTAGTTATTTATGACATTCAAAACATTCAAAATTAGCCACCTACAGGGGATTGGCTTCGCTTATGATACCCATTTAGAAATTATATCTAGTGTACTCAAAGATTCTATATATGCCCAAATATGAAGCAATGATCTTCCCCTAAGACTCACATTTTTAGTCTTGGGTCTAACATTTTTAGACCCAAAAGTGTCTCTCATATTCTCACTTCCTCAGTGACTTTATTTTGAATGTCAAAATACTGTTCGGTGAAGTCAGAGTAGCCTGAAATAACTCCACTTAATGCTAGCTTGGGATCATTAACCTGGCCAAATTAGTAAAAGGGGAGACAAACATTTTTTACACAGATTTGGTAATTATTCCTGGATGGAGAGCCTCATAACTGCTAGTATTGGCTGTGACTCTAACTACTCTAATTAAGCATTTCAAGGTCACTTTAACAGTAATATAGTAAGAAGCTATATCGTCGCGATCACAAATACACATGACAAAAAAGAAAAATCAAACCAAACCAAAAGCATCTCCTAATAACATATAATGAATACTGTGGTTTTGAATGAAAATATCCAGTGACAATATCATAGCTGGGTTGAAAATTTGTATTTTTAAAACCCTATATACTTTGGGAAGATAATGCCAGATAAATATATTTATTTCACAGAAAATGAAAATTGTTCAATACAGGGATGTCAGCATTGTGGTGTTATGTTAGTGTAAGAAGTAACTTCAGAATATTATTAAAAGTAAATAACTTTTTCCTGCTGGGAAAGTGTTTCTATTATTCGTATCTGGATCATCTCTACTAAGAAATTTATTCTTCAGGTTGTAAAACACTTCATCAAATATGAGATAGAAGCATCTAATTTTATATCTTATAAAATTGTTTGGGGTCATAGGAGGGCTTATAGTATCCTGATAACAGTCTACTTACTGACCCGGCTGCTTGCTTCACATGTGTGTATGGCTTACAAAAATGAAGCAAGTTGTTCACTTATGATTGATGTGTTTTTCTGTATACAGGTTAAATTTAATTTTTTTTTTAGAAAAAATATTTAAAAGGTATTACAGTCAGCTGCAATGTGCACTTCTTAATTAGATACAGACTCCAAAGAAATAGCCACAAAGGACATATGATAATAGACTAGATATTCGAATTTGGACTGGGTATTAGAAATCGGAATATGATCTAGGTATTAGGTAATGTTAGGGAATTATTCTTCATTGTTTAGATATAATAATAGTACTTAATTGTGAAGAAGAATTTTTGTTTTCTAGAGATGCATGTGAAGTATTTGTGCTAAAATTTCAAAGGAAATGAGTTCTCATTTCCTTTGAAATCATTCAGCAATAAGAAAAGTGAAATAAATAAGGCAAAGTGTTGACAACACTGGCATGTCTGCAGTGCTATTACTATTCTCTCTGTTTTGCTGTATATGGAAATTTTCACAATAAAAATTTCAAAATAACCGTAGGTACAATGACCAAAATATAATTAATTTTTAATTTTGATTTGAAGCTATAGGAAAGTATCAAACTTCAGTAAGAAGTGGAATATTATGTTTGGAAAAAATACTATGTTTGGAAAATATTATATAAATGGACCATTTGTCCATTTACAGATGGAAACAGGCAGGAGGAAGTTCTATGCCAGTCCAGAGTGCAAGAATTTGTTTTTAAGTACTGAAGTTTCACTTCTGAATGATATCCAGTATGGGATTTTTCTTATTCATTAAAGGCCTCAACAATAGTGGGTGATAGATAGACCTTTTTTACCTAGGCTGGAATGTCAAAGACAGACCTCCTCTTATAATGAAGTAGAGAATTACAGCTGGACTGAAACTTAATTAGAAAGAGGGGAGGAGACTTCAAAAGAAAGAGAAGTATAATTTATAGGAGACACTGGTTCTCTACCTTCCAGCTCTCAGCATAAGGAAATTGAGTTACTGTTTAGGTGCTGAATTTCTGAGGCTGTCTAAATACATTAGTTTTGCTTCCCAATTTTTAATAGTAACAAATGGGTATTAATTAATATTTATGATATATTAATGTCACACAGACTAAAAGATTTGCATTATTGATACAGAGCTGCATTTTCTCTCTCCACAGAGCCCATGCAAGAAATCAAATTAGAATCAGAAAAGGGGTCGATGTTATATTTTTTATGATACTTTATCTTCATAAAAATAATCCTGAAAATAAGACTTTATCAATAACAATATTATATTACATTAAAAATATTTTTATGTCAGCTATTACTGACCTACTAATGATTTTGGATTTCTTTAACCACTTATAGTATAAATTCACATGTGTAAAACCTAGATTTAGACAATTCAATACACAAAAAATAGCCCTTTTCATGATTGTGTTGGGTGATCTGGCATTTCCTACGATCTGAAATTAACAAATATTTGTTGAATTTGTTTAAATTATGAGCTATTTGAACATTTATAAAAACTTATTTAGGTTTACAGTCATTGCCATAGTCCAGGGAAAATTTGAAAATCATTAAGAAAGATAAAGAAAAAAAAAAGAATTATAGATGGGGGAAGTAACAATTATTCCTAAGTCAGAAAGTATGGATGGAAGAAAGAAAACAATCGTGATTGACACCAAATTGGTTTTGTTGAATAGGGACTCAGAAAGTGGTTTGGTTGGTCAAAGGGAGGTGAGATGAAGAATAAAAACAGGAATGTACACCATAATAAAGTCCTTACTTCCATTGCACCTAAAAGATTTGCACTCTCTCCAATGCTTTCTTCAATGTACCTACGTTCTTCATCTGTAATAGTAGGATGCTTTGCAGGACTCTCATAAGACACCAAAAGCCAAAACATGTACCAGACCATTCCAAAGCTTCCTGCAAGGAAGGGGTCAGAAGAAGAAAATCAAAAGTCTATCATAAATACCCCCATTTAACTATCATTTGCTGGAATAAAACTGTAGGAATCTCATGATAAACCCATTCTCTAGGATGGGAATTGGAGTTTATGCTTCTCCAATTCAGTTCTTCTCATGTTAATGCCACTAAACTCCAAGCTTCCTGAAGGCTGGTCCTGTAGTTTTATCTCTTTGTCTCCAATAAGGCTGAGACACAGCATTGGATAATTATTGAATAGTGTGGTTTGGGATATGTTCAGACATCCAATGAACATTTACTGACTTTACTATTCCAGGCACTCTGCTAAGTGAGAGAAACATGGTGAACAAGACAGAATTCCTGTCTTCAAAGAATTTTATAAGGGAGGATTTTTTTTTTTTTATTTGCCTTCCTTGGCTATATTAGAGTGGTCTGTATTTCCACAAAAACAGAAGTACTCATTTCCCTTTCTTGTTAGCACTTCCAGATCTAGTAAAGAGATTATTAAATAAAATCTAGATTATTTTAGCTCGGGTGGCTACCATTCATAAAAAAGGCAGGGGGGTGCGGGACTTCTGTAATTAATGTAGTATCATTTAACACTTTATGTGACGATGTACCACTATTATTTTTAGTACATAATATTACCTATTGGTCGCTCTGGGCAAATGAAAGCTATAAACTCTAACACAAAAGACTGTTTACAATTTTTTTGCATCCTTTTCTTTATTTAACACTCCATTAAAACATGCCCTTACTGTCAAATGTAAATCTAAAGTATTAATAAAAGAAAGTATTTCAAGTGATTCATTCCGGTTTCCCAGAGGCTAGTCATGTCATTTTTGGCTTCTACTGTTCTTTATCCCTTGGGTAACAGTCTAAATGCTCCTGATCTCTATAATACTTTTTTCTTGCTTGTTCAATCTCTAAGAATTATTTCTTAATACCACAGATTTTCACGGGCCATGCTCCTTTTCGTTACCAAACATGACAGCAAACACAAATGGGAGTTAGATGGTGTGTGAAAATTTGGTATAGTATAGTGGTTATGGAATATGGCTCTCCCAGATTCAAATCCTGGCTGTGTCTCTTACTAGTAACATGCTCCGATCAATGACTGACTCTCTGTGGACCTCCACTCTAAAACGAGACAATTTCTTTTCTATGAGATTGTGGCAAAGTACAGTTAAAGGAGATAATGCATGAAGCAACTAGCATGGTGAATGGCACAAAATAAGCACTCAATAAATGAAAGCTCTTGTAATCCAGTAGTAATTATCATCACTGCCAACTGAATGCATCTGAAGTGCCGGACATTCAGCTAATTGCTATATATGCATTATCTTCCTTTAACATAAGGCACTATACAGGTCTTATCTTATTAATTTTTGAAATATTAATATTGAACACGAGGCTCAAAGACCTAATTTTTGTTATACACAGTAACTAAGCGAGTACTATGGGGCTGTGATATTTTCAGATTATCTAATATTTAAACGTTGTATCATTCAATGATAGCTATTAAAAGAGATACAACTTGAAATAATGAGATTGATTTTCATGAGTGCTTTGTGTAAATTAATATTCTTTAAAAAAAAAAAGATTTATTTATTTTGAGAGAGAGAGAGCATGTGCACGTGCCAGGCACATGAGCAGGGGAAGGGGCAGAGGAAGGGTGGGGGAAGCAGAGTCCGCCCTGAGCAGGAAGCCTGAGGCTGCTGATCTCATGACCTTGAGACAGTGACATGTGCCAAAACCAAGAGTGGGATGCTTCATCGACTGAGCCACCCAGACACCCCTGGAAATTAATATACTTACTTTACAGTCACATCATATTTTCAATCACGTAATGGATTCAATTAAGGGACAAATCAGAAGATTTAATGTCCGGGCATCCCAACTTGTACTATATACCCTATACACATTTGCTTTCAACTTCTTTGAATTATGGACTCTAAAATCTAATGAAAGATATGGATTAAAATCTAAGAAAAACATCTCCCCAGGAAAAAAAATGTACAAAGGTATGCATGGCTTGTCCTTTAGGACGTTCATGAATCTAAAACCTATCTATGGCTTTTGAACCAGAATAAGAGCTCCTGCTATAAAGCATATTTAATAATATTCTGCAAACATAAGAATTTGCTCTGATGAGAACATTTTGAAATGGGGGTGGATCATGCTGAATTTGGAAGCAGCCATATACTGTTCAGTTCTACCTCATGATGTCCTTAATATTTCACATTCTCCTGCCCATGTCCAAAGATGGTATTAATCAATGACATCATGGGACGCCTGGGTGGCTCAGTTGTTTAAGCCTCTGCCTTCAGCTTAGGTCATGATTCCAGGGTCCTGGAATCGACTCCCATATCGGGCTCCTTGCTCAGTGGGGAGCGTGCCTCCCACTCTGCCCGCTTGGGCTTTCTCTCTCTCTCTCACTCTTTGACAAATAAATAAATAAAATCTTTAAAAAAAAATCAGTGACATCAGTTGGAATCCAGCTCTCTTATATTTCTTTTTTCTCATGGCAAAAAAAAAAAAAAAAAAAAAAAAAAAACAGTCTCCTAAAGAGAGACTCTATAGAGAGACTCTATCCTAAAGAGAGACTCAAGTGATAAGCTTTCTGGTTCTAGTTAGAAAGTGAACAAAAAGGGACTTTAGACTTAAGACTTCTTGTCCTTTTTTATTTCTGTCTGAGGGCTTCATCTCATTTCATCCTGGAGTAACAAGGACTAAAATGTGAGGTTGCCGCAGGAGACTGTTAATAATTTGTCGCAAAAGTGAACTGTTGCCTTAGCACTGCTATCCCCTGCCAGCTTCCCATCCCTGTTCAGTCTTGAGGAGGCAGAGTCAGCCGAGAAAACAGCAGCAAAGAAAGAGAAGTATGTGCTGCCTAGCTCTTTCCTCTTAACTGGCTTTGAATCAAGAACTAATTTATTTTTTTCCATAATCAAGGACAATATATGAAATATTTCATAAAGTTTCCACCAACAATGTACTTGTATTTTTAAAACAATAAATAACAAGGTAGGGAGAATCATAATGATAGAACATTATCCTTAATCTTCTCAAAATATGAGGAAAGGATTCTTTTTTTTTTTTTTTTTAAGATTTTATTTATTTATTTGACAGAGAGAAATCACAAGTAGATGGAGAGGCAGGCAGAGAGAGAGAGAGAGAGGGAAGCAGGCTCCCTGCTGAGCAGAGAGCCCGATGCGGGACTCGATCCCAGGACCCTAAGATCATGACCTGAGCCGAAGGCAGCGGCTTAACCCACTGAGCCACCCAGGCGCCCCGAGGAAAGGATTCTTAATGGAAAAAAAAATGTGAGTGAATGCAGTAGTATATTCAGTGATCTACCTCACCATTTTAGTTTACACCCATGTCTTTCAACTTTACTGTGTAGTATGCAACATACCATAGACATAGAATACTGAAGACCAACCAGTATACTGCACAAGAATACCAGCTAAAGGCATTGCAATTACAGCTCCAGCATATGAACCTAAAATAAAAGGAAGAATGGGAGATAGGTAAGTGAAAGAAATAGGAATTCTTGACTTCATCTCATGTCTCTTGGTAGACTGTCACAAACACTCTTGCACACTCAGGTGCATGTACACTCATACCTCTCTATCTCCAAATACATATATATGTCTATATATATAGCCAGTGACACAGGACTACATAAGCAGATGTGACCTACTTATCCCAAGACACAAAAGATATCTAAAAATAATAACACTATAATAAAAAAATAAATTTAAAAGACTATTACAAAAATTATTCATGAATATATTGGAAAACTTAGATAAAATGGATGAACCCAGAGGAAACAGAGGATTTAAGAAGATTAAAAAGAATTAAAGAAATTGAAATGGTGGTCAAAAACCTTTCCTCATGTACATACACACACACACCCTCCAAATGATTTTAGAGGTGAGCTTTATCCCCTTCCAGGTCTTAACCAAGTTGTTCCTGAACTTTTACCCACCATAACTGTCTGCATGCAGGACTCACCGCAAAAGGAAGTTGTTGCCAATCTACTCCTCTCTAGAGGAGGAGCCCATTTACTCCATATCCCATGACATGCTGGGTAGGTGACACCCTGTGGTGGGGAAGATGTATATCACCATTAAAGGGTCACTGAAAAACAAGCACATTCCCTTCTCTGACATTGTCTCCGCAGAATGGGCCCAAGGCATTAGGAAAAACTGCTACTCATAGATCTTTGCTTATTCCCTAAAATTCCACTTTTAAAATTTTCAGTCCACATTGGGTAAGACATGGCTTTCTTTTTAGTGACCTGTCCAAATTCTCCGTGCCCTTCGAGTCTTCCTTCTACCTCTGTCCCTTCTGATGAAGGCAAAAGAAAAGACCCTCTATTACTCCATTCATCTGGAACTCTGAATAGTTTAAGAAATGTGGGAGGCCTTTTTGTGAGGCATTAAACACAGTGATTCCCAAATATAAGGAATCCATACAGAGGAAGCTAAAGCTAGATCCGTGAAGCTCACACTTCCCGAAAGTAGTGTCTAGAACATAAGACTTATAAAATAATTACTCATTTTATACATTTTTATCCTACCAATCTTCTCTTTCTTTTTGGAGAGAATGGAGAATGTTTTCAGTGCTTAACACTTTATCTGATTTATCTACTCCCACTATATTTCAGGAGAAGAGAAGAGCAATAGGTAGGCCAATCTGAAGTTTTTAAAAGTCAATCATTAGAGTTACATTCCCAAAGAATATAATCAATGAAATATTTTAGTGAAAACTCAAATCGTGATTCAAGTCCAACAAGGATTTGGTATAAATCTCCCAAAAAGTATTAATTCAGGGTTGTCACCAGCAAAGGACAGACTCAAAAATTTTCCTTACAACACATTAACCAAAGTGCCTGTTCTTCTCCCCCACCCCCAGTCAAATAGGCACTAAACATTTCTTTAACACCACTTAATTCTAGAGAAGGGGAGGCAAACAGTCACAGTCGTACTTTAGCATTAATTAAACACAAAATATCTGTATATCTAAATTTTCCAATTTTTGAAGCATAGTATGTAGACACAACCTTATAAAATGTTCATTTGTAGATGGAGTCCAAGATAATCTGCTGGTTCTGATTAACACGCCAACCTTAAGAGGGCGCCCTCCTGGGGTTCCATACCTCAACAAGCCCCTGCAGTATCCGGACAAAGATGACACACCCATAATGCACTCTGGCTGCTGATGGGATTAGCATATTCAGAGTAGAGGTAAGAAGTATGGCAGCTCCAAAAACCCTGAAAAAGAGCAGGAGTTAACGGCTCTAAATTTCTCAGGTCAGGTTAAAGGCAATTTTAAGGTAGGGTTTTTTTTGTTTTGTTTTGTTTTGTTTTGTTTTTTTCCTGAAAGAAATATATTCTTTACTTGGTAAGTTAGTTACTACAAATAGTACTTGGACTATCTTGAAATGTTACATTATTGAAGCACAAGAAATAAAAGATTCAATAAATCCAGTTATATGTACTTATATTTATTTTCTTTATAGATCTAATTACAAATTGCAAATATTAGGACACCTGGGTGGCTCAGTTAAGACTCTGCCTTCCGCTCAGGTCATGATCTCAGGGCCTGGGATTCAGTCCAGGGAGCCTGCTTCTCCCTCTCCCTGCCACTCCTCCTGGCTTGAGCTCTGTGTCTCTCTCTGACAAATAAATAAATAAAATCTTAAACAAACAAACAAAAAAACAAATTGCAAATATTTATCAAATCATTGTTGATAGTTTGGGTTGATATCTCAGTCTACAATGTAAGCTGCTTTGGGGTGAGACCTTGTTTTTCAAGTCTACTGTTATACCCCTAATACAACACAGTGCCTGACACATAGCAGATACTCATTAAAAAGTTGCCAAAAAAAGCAACAAACGCCTGAATGGAGCTATATCTCACATTATACAACTGTTTGAGACTTCCCTAGAAGCTGCATGTACATAAAAATCTAATGAATGCAATTATATTTTAAATGCCCTAAGAAATCTCATGATCAGATCCAACAGCACAAGTATTGGTAATGAAAATAACTATTATTTAATATACATATATATTTTATTTCCCTTTTGTGTATGTAAGTGGGGGTACTGTCTGAGGCATACCTCTAGCTACACACAACAATTCAGAAAAGAATTGCTCAAAATTCAGTGCTCATACCTTCCTCCACCTGTAAGCAAAAATTCCACTTTGTTCTTAAAAAAATCTTCCATAATGTTCATACTAAGTAAGGAAAATATTCCCTTTAGGGAAGTTTAGGAACTTTAGAAATACCGTCTTGTGGAGAAGTTTGGGGACACACTATCTCTAATGAGCTAAGCTGTGTGTCCTCTGCACATTTTCTCCAGCTGAACATTGAGCCTTGAATTCAGTGAAGATTGTTGCCTCACAGAAGCTCCGATTCTTCCAGCGGGTCCATTTAAGTGTAAGAGTTAAACAGCGAAGTTTCTGAAAGGGGCCTTGATTGTTATTTTTTTTTTTTAAGATTTTATTTATTTATTCGACAGACAGAGATCACAAGTAGGCAGAGAGGCAGGCAGAGAGAGAGGGGAAAGCAGGCTCCCCGCTGAACAGAGAGCCTAATGCTGGGTTCTATCCCAGGACCCTGAGACCATGACCTGAGCCAAAGGCAGAGGCTTTAACCCATTGAGCCACCCAGGCGCCCCGGGGCCTTGATCATTATTAATCAGCTACAGAAATCTGAGAAATGACTGTGAAGGCTGAAAGGGATCAGCTGTTTTCCTATGAATCATAGACCAGGTCAAATACTTTTGTTTACTTGATGTAACCCAATATCCGCCTGTCCTCAGTGGCTTCTCACCACTGAGGTCGACACTCAGGAGGTAAATATCCTGGTCCATTCTGCCTCTGTGCTGTTTGCTGAATAGGTATCTTTAGGCTTGAGTCAAAGAATAACCTATTTCCTAAATGTGTCACAAAATAGAAACTTCCAATTTCTAAAAATGATTACTCCCATCACGACGCCACACACCCAGTGACGTTAACTTTTTTTCAGAAAAAGAAAGGCAAGGTTCCGTAACCTGTCTTTATAAATAAGAACTCAAGATTGTTATAAAAATTGACTTAAAATGCATTTTTATGAATCATTGCTTCTACGTCGAAAGAATTTTCACCTCTCTTAAAAATGCAATCTGTATGTTCTTGTACGCAAACCCCAGGACACTTTGGAGGTCTCCTTTAATAGGAGAAAGTGTATGGGGCATGTTTCCTGGACCTAGTGGTGAATGGTGCACGTTCCCAAAGCTGGTGAGATGAACATACGTCTCTACTGTTCTGCAAGTGCAGTGTTACCCGTGTAACGGAGAGGATGAAAGCAGAAAGGGCAAATGACATTGGAGTTTTGGTCGTATGGGTAGGCTGCCTGGTACTGCCAAACTCGTGCTGACTACATTTTCTGTTGATGAATCCCATGTTGCTAATGGGATCCTCGATAAGAAAAGACACTGACTCTGCTTCAGGCTTTAAGGATAATGAGAACCAGAGCTACATAAAGCTTCAGGATTTTTGAAAGTGTTTCTATGAGGTATGCGCCCGCCCCATTTAGCCCTTCAGAAGAATCCCTCTAAACTGTTGTCCATGAACCAGCTGCATCAGAATTCCCTGGAGAGCTTATTAACAATGCAGATTTTTCACACCAGAGGTCCAAATCAGACTCTGCTGGGAGTGAAGTCTGAAAATCTGTGTTCTAATAAAAAACCCAGGTGATAATTTTGCATGCTCAGATTTGAGGGGGAAAAAAAAAAACCCAAAGGTTTATATCTAGTTTTATCTAATATGTGTGTCATGACATTTATTTTCTATGAATATAACTTTCAACCATCACTTTCTCTGAAAGGTTTTAAAATCGTGCATTTGACAGAGGGAGATGAATTTTACTCATTCTGCAGCTCCAGGTTTCTCAACCTCTATTCAACTTTATTTCAGGATGGCTAATTCTTGGTTGTGGGATGTTGTCCTGGGCATTGTACATCTAGAGGCTTTTCCGTGTTAGAAGCCAGTAGCATTTGCCCTCAAGCTGTAACAACCAAAAACATCCACAAAAATTGAGAAAGGTCCCTTGGGCGACAAAATCATCCATCAGTAGAACTGAATCAATTATAAACTGTTCGTTGAGTGCCCACTAGAGTTGGACCTCAATCTAGTAAGTGCTTCTTCAACTTGCTAGACCCCATGCTAACAGCTCACATGCCATAAAATCCACAGCCACTTCACAACCCAGTGAGATGGATATGATTCATACATCCATTTCATAGATGAAGAAACTAAGCCTGAGATAAGTGAAAACACTTGCACAAGTTGTTCTTCAGTTCCAAGTAGAAGAACCCTGGTTCAAATCTAACTCCAAAGCCAGTGGGGTTTACTACTAGAGTTTTCATCTGATTATGCACAAATGCAGTTAGTAATACATTTCAAGATTCTAACTTTAAATTTAAATAATAGTTCTGACAGAGCTATTTGAACTCACCCTACTATTGCTGAAAGAAAACCCCAATAGATCCGTTTCAAAGTTCATTTTCCACTCCTGCTCTGGATGGTGTTTCTAATTATATAATCTTGTGACATATCTAAATGCTTCCTACTTTTAAGTTCTTAAATTCTTTTAATTATCCCTTTTTTCATTATTAGTTACTATTGGATCATAAAAACTCATTGGCTTTTTTTTCTATTTAAAAATGAAATCCCTCAGACTTTTTAGAACCTCATCTTCTTTTTAAAATCTCATATCATTGTTATCCAACTCAATACCCAGATAATTAAAATTCTGATTATCCAATTCTTGCCCAGTATGGGAAGCCTTCACACTTTTTCTTGCTGTGCTACACACAGCCAAAATTAAAGCAGCCACTTCATTCAACATTCATTTATGCATTCACACTCCAACTCTTTGTGAGACTATATTTAGAGTAGGGTATGGTGCTGAGGAGGAATACGGAACTAAAACTTGCCAAGCACTTACTATACACACTCCACCTACATTAATTCATGTAATCCTCGTAACTACTCTCTGAGCCACACAGTCATCTCGGTGTACAAATAGGAAACTGGAGACAATGACTGTGCAAGACAAAAGCAAGAAGTAAAGCGGAAACTGGAATCCAGGACTCTGAGACATGAAAATCTGTGCTCTTTCACTGGTATGATGCTATTAGGCACTCAGGAGAAAGATAAAGATGGTCCTGGGTGTAGTAGGAGAAAGGAAGGGAGAGACAAGTGCCAGGAGACAACTTAAGCCAAAGGTCATAAGAGGAGTACAAATGAAAAGCCAGAGAAGGGATTCCCTCCCATTCCAGCTGGGATGATCAAGAAGCAAGCCCGTCCCAAGGATACTTTCACCTTGGGTCTTGGAAGATGAACGTTAAAAAAAAAAAAAGAAAAAATAAGGAAGAAGTTCCAAAAAGAGGAAATGGATCAGCAAAGGTTCAAAAATGGAAGAGATTTCATTCTATATTAGAGACTAGGTCAGTATTTAAAATGCCTGGACATGGTAGTACCTGGTACCCCGAGTAAGAGAAGTAGGCCATTGAGAGTGAGATTATGAACAAGGAAGGTGTGAGGAGGGTGTGAGGAAATACAGATTAAACAAAGAGGGGAGGAGCAGAGTCTGTAATTTCGTGGCATCCTGGAGACGATGCAACTTGGAGTGATTGTAGAGGGTAAACAATGATGAAGCCCTTAAGATGAAGTAATCACAAAGCTTACTAGAATTAAGGGGAGAGGGGTCTGGAGCCCAAGGAGACAGAAAGTGATCAGGATCCATGTAAATTTTGGTGAGATGCTGGCTTTCAGATGAGCAAGGCACCAAAGTCATTAATGGTGGTCGAGGTGGGGGAAGTGACATAGATATGGTACAGAAATTTTCATAAGACCATTGTTTCATCGCTCAATAATTGTGTGACTGGAAAGTTAGTTAACTTCTCTAGGCTTCTGATTCCTTGCCTAGAAAAACGGCAGAGCCATGTAATGATCAAGAGTCTAAGGCTAGGCTGCTGGGCTTTGAAGTTCATTTCTGTTATCTATTACTTGAGTGATTACGAGCAGTTATTTAACTAACCATGCTTCATTCCTTGTCTGTAAAATGGGGCTATTAGCAGAACCTATGTGTTATTATAAATAAAGCATCTAGAAGAATGCCTGGGATAGCCTACGCATTTAAATGGTGTTAGGATCTGTACAATGGTGCTATTCATCTATTATACATCATAGGATTGCTGTAAGACTAAAAATGATGCACTTCAAAGGCACCTGCACATAAAAATAAATCCATAAATGTGATTCAGTCAATTAGGAATAATAATAAATCACCAATGGTTATTGAACTGTTAGCATATGTCAGTCACTGTTCTAGATTCTCATTTTAAGCTAATAATAGTATCAGCATGCAGCTACTGCTGTCCTTATTTCATAGGTAGAATAACTAAGTGCAAGTGAGTTTAAATATCTTGCTACAGTCACATGGATACTAAGTGGAGAATTGTGGTTTGTATTGACTTGGTCTGGCTATAGATCCTAGATGCTTATCTGCTAAGCTCTAGTCTACTATAATGGCAGCAGAACTAGTACTCATACAGTGCCATCAGCAGCAGATAAAAATGGCAACCTTTTGGGAAAACAAAAACATGTTGAATAATCAATGATAGCAGCAATGAGGAGTGAAAAAAAAAAAAAAAAAGGATTCTTCTCCTATCCTAGGTTTCAAAGTAGTTTATTTGTGAAGCTTATATAGGGAGAGTTTTGTCTTTTTATGAGCAAAGTCTAGCTTTCAAAAGAGAAACGGAAGAAATCAAAGTAAGTATGGAATACAAGTTCTAGAATATAACATAGTTCAGTACAGGGATGTTCAGATTTCATCATTCACAATCATCATCTGCAGGGGCTTGTTCAAACACAGATTGCTGCGTGCCAGAACTTCTTGCTCAGGAGGTTTGTGGGGCCTGCAAATATGCATTTCTCACCAGTTTCCAGATGATGCTGGTATTACTTTTTCTGACTTGGGAATCTTTGGTTTAGCAGTACTATGCTAGATATTCCCCCAGGACATCACAGAAAGGACAGAGCTGGGGCAGGACTGGGGACAACCCTAAAATGGGCAGTGGTAGACATAGCTGGAAAAGGGGATTTACCTTTATTTATAGAAGGGAAGGGGAAGAATGGAATGGAAACTCCTGCTAAAAGGTGCAATATCCCTTACAAAGCACAAATTATAATTAGATGGTTGGATCAAGATCCAAAGTGAGGCTCTCTGGCCTAATTTCGACTGCCTTCACTGGCCAAATTGCCTGAGCAGCTGCCATATTTCTCCTGGGGACATATAAACAGCATACTATAATATTAAGACTAAAAGTTGTGGTTATGGTATGTGAATTCAAATTCCAGCACTAATTTCTTTCTAAGTATAATGTTGGGCAAGTTGTTATTACTTAAATTCTCTAAGCCTTACTTTTTTTCCATTTGTAAAATGGAAATAATAAGTTTTCATACTTCAAAGGACTATCATGAAGATTAAATGAGTCAGTTATGAAAGGGACAGTACCTGGTTCAAAGTAAGTGTTGTATAAATATCGGCTATCATTATACAGGAATTTCCCAATAGTCATTAGAGTTTTCAGAGAGTTCTTATTCTTTGCCCTTTTGTTTTCCCAGCATGCTTTTGCCCTGGTTAAATAGTATTGCTTCTTTTTTTTTTAAATTTATTTATTATTTGACTGACAGAGATCACAAGTAGGCTGAGGGACAGGCAGAGAGAGAGAGAGAGAGAGGAGGAAGCAGGCTCCCTGCTAAAGGCAGAGGCTTTAACCCACTGAGCCACCTATGTGCCCTAATAGTGTTGCTTCTATAACAACAGATTCAGAGTTGTTCATGTCATCTTGAAATTCTAGCAGCTTAGGGGCACTTGGGTGGCTCAGTCAGTTAAGCTTCTGGCTTTGGCTCATGTCATGACCCCAGGGTTCTTGAATCCAGCCCGGTGTTCCTATTCTGTGAGGAGTCTGCTTGTCCCTCTCTCTCTGCCCTTATCCCCAATGTGTGTTCTCTCTCGCTCAGTATCTCAAATAAATAAATAAATAACAATCTTAAAAAAAATAAAATAAAAGAAATGCGATCAGTGTAAAGTGCATGAAGACATAGAGTAAAATTTCTATGTCCCATTCTGAAGGCATACTGAGTGTACTGAACTGCATCAGGCTCTCAATCTGTGCCTCCACAAGCCATCTAAAATATCTGGCAGATAACAAAAGATTTCTTAAAAATGTAAAGCCTTGTCCAAATGAATTATGTGTGTCTTGGTGTTTGGTACACTGCCACCCTTATCCCTAATACCTACTCACCACACACACACACACACACACACACACACACACACAGCTCTTTTTTTGGCCAATCTTTTCTCTCAGATATCCTTCAAGCAACTGTAGATTTCTTTTATAAGACTTAATTCAAGGGCTCATTCCCCCCTACCCCCCAGCATGATTTGTGGGGAACACAGTCCAGGTCTTTATTTCACTTCTTCAAACCCCATGATGCTTACAGAATGCCTTATACATGATATGCTCTTAAGAAATGACCACCCAGGGGCACCTGGGTGGCTTGGTCAATTAAGTGTCTGCCTTCAGCTCAGGTCATGATCTCAGGGTCCTGGGATCGAGTCCTGCATAGGGATCTCTGCTCAGCAAAGAGTCTGCTTCTCCTTCTCCTGCTCTCCCTGCTTGTGTGTGTCCTCCCCCTCTCTCTCTTTCTCTGTCAAATACATAAATAAAATATTTTTAAAAAATGACCACCCAGTTACTTTTGTATGAAGACTTTAGAGCAGTTTAACTTCCCTTCCTGAGGTATATGTGGGTTAGAACAGATCTTTCTTCTTCGAATCTTTATTACCCTGACATCCTTTTCAATCAATTGACCATTTCCTTGTTCTTGCGCTTTTAGTGGGGATAAACTACTGTTCTGGGTATCCTACTAATCCTAGGTAGCTGAGTTACTCTCATAAAATAACTAGAGGATGGCAGCCATGGACCAGAATGTAGAGTGTTCCTGTGAATAAATCCTCACTTGAGAGAGTTACTGAGTTCAAGTACTTGGCCCGGTCTGACCTCATCTTTGCCTTCCTAACAACACTACAGAATCTCTGAAAACCCACTGCCATCACAGTCTCTGTTTACCCCAGCATCCTCATCAGCCTTTGAAACCACAGTCTCTAAAGCTCTGCATTCAAAATTAAATTAGGTGGTAATGCTTCAGAGATGACATATTTCCTCTGAAAGAATCCCACCATTTATTAATTTTTAATGTCCTCATCATGATATTGTATTACGCTTGACAGTCATAGTTTTGTTTGGCCTGATGTCAACAAAAACAAACAAACAAACAACAGACAGACATAAGCATTGAATATGTTTTTGATTATCTAGGTAGAAGGAAATAGATTATATACTACGAAACATTTACAGTTCTTGTGAGTTTCATTATCTCTAGCACTGGTTCCAACATTGACACATAATTGCATTTCATAGCACTGTGGCTCTGAAAGCAATCTCCACATAATAGGTTTCCAAGTTTATCCTGATTAGAAGGCTTGTCTAAAAACCAAAATCATGCAAAAAATATTATAAATTATTCTACATTCATGTTCTTTCCTATGAGCCTAACCCAGCACTAATTAATATAGTGAATTTTTAAAGGGATTGTAAAATAAATATTTTTTTTAAAAAGATTTTATTTATTTGACAGAGAGAGAGCTCACAAATAGGCAGAGAGGCAAGCAGAGAGAGAGGGGGGAAGCAGGTTCTCCACTGAGCAGAGCCCGACATGGGGCTCGATCTCAGGACCCCGAGACCATGACCTGAGCTGAAGGCAGAGGCTTAACCCACTGAGCCACCCAGGGGCCCCTAAAATAAATATTCTAAAGAACACATAGAAAGTTATTCCATAGGAGAAATGTGTTTAGTGAAGAAGCACATCCTTTGAAATCAGACCTACTGGGGTTGATAGCCCAGCTCTTCCTCTTATCAGCTAGTAATCGTTGGGGAAATAAGTACTATTTTTTTGTTCAGTTCTCTCATCAGTTAAACAAGTGTTAAGAATGTCTGCCTTACAGAGTCTTTATGAGGAAGAAAGATGATGGCTATACATAAGAAGTTTGGCAATACATGTATTGAGTATTGTATTCAACTCTAATTTCATCTGCTTCCTGAAATGGGGAACTAAGGCAATTAAGGAAACAATTTATAACTCATATCCTTTCTCTCTCTTCCCACCCCAGTACAAATGTACTATTTAGGGAGAGGTAGAAATGTTATCCCTGAATGATCTACTTCACGTTGATTGAAAGGCTTTCCTGATACTCATCCCTCTCCATTGTGCCTGGTTAGAGCAGCGCTTCTGGGTTTCCATTCAGTAGAGCTGGCTTTGTTTTCCCCCATTTTAATCTAAAAGCTAGATTTCTAGACTCTTCTTAACTACAGGGAAGGAGTATACTGTCCTTTATTCCATCATATAAATTAAGCGATCTTGTTACTGCTTGACTTAAGTAGGCCTAAGAAGAACATCTATGCTGCTTTTTAGGTTCATTTTTACAATTTTTTTTTCTTTTGAAATTTCATTTTGGATTTTCTCAGGTACATTTTCTGTTTTTCAATAGGCAAAATGTTAAGTTTAATGACCTATCAAATAATAATGTAGTTTATTTGAGAATATTTTCATGAATGTCAATTATAGAATAGCAATTTAAGACTAGTCAATATAAAAAAAAAGACTAGTCAATATAAGTAACCAATTACATGTTTGATAAATTAAGCTGATTTCTGATTTATATTCTGGGTTTTATTTTTTTATTTGCTTGCTTTATAATCTATGTCAGTTTAGAAGCTCACTTATGGTCTGATCCTCCAGTTATTCCAAGTAAAGGTGAATAATGTATAGGTAAATAAAAAAAAAAAAAACATATTTTCTTGGGGTGCCTGGGTGGCTCAGCAGATTAAACCTCTGCTTTTGGCTCAGATCATGATCTTAGGGTCCTGGAATTGAGCCCCATGTCAGGCTCCCCACTCAGGGGGAGCCTGCTTCCCCCCCCCCCCCGTCTGCCTCTCTGCCTACTTGTGATCCCTCTCTCTGTCAAATAAATAAATAAAATCTGTTTTTAAAAAAACACATTTTCTAGAAACAAATTTTCCCAAATAAATACTTGTCTATTTTTAATACATACATATATATATGAAAATACTGAAAACACATACATACTGAAAATACTAACAAATTACACAAAATTTTTCAGCAATAAACTTAACTAAACCATTCCTTTCACTGAACAATTAATTAAGCCATCATAAAGTTATTAGATAAATAAATATCGCCAATCTTGAAGTGCCATAGAGCACGTTGCATCTCAACTAGTATGATAGTTCATTTCTCCTCAAGTCCTTCTCCTTGTCTAATTGGCAGCTAAAGTTCTACGTGAAAAACCCATGCTTGTGAATATAAATCAGAGATGGGTGTCAGTAAATGAGCCAAGGGGGGAAAAAAAAGGCAAAGAAACATGCAAAGTGAATGTGAAAAATCTTAATATTTCAAATGCCTTAAGAACAGGATCAGAAACTGATGGGTGCTCTCCATTGCTCAAAGGACATTATAATCTCTGTGAAATAAGGGCCATTTGCTTATTAAGATTGCTTTTCAAAATGATAAACCACTTGAAAGCTACTTAAAATTGTTGTTTTCCTCATGATTTCCCCTGCAACAAATGGCATATTAAAATGAATTCAATTTGCTTATTTTTAAGTTCAAACACACACTATCTCTCTCTCTTCTTTGTCTTCCATTGTGAAATGATTATATTCTCTTACACAGAATGACGTTAAGGACATGGGTGTGTATGCATGTGTGTGTATGTGTGTGTGTGTGTGTGTGTGTGTGTGGTAGGAGGCTCTATATTATTAAACAGATTCTCAAAATTGAGAAGCACGCAGTGTCCCTGTTTGGAAAAGCAAATGCAATTGCTGAAAACCTGCCTCACCCCTGCCTGATGATAAACATTCCGTGTGCTCCAGGGTGAGTTAGCTGTGAAATTCTCAGTCCCATTATTTCTCTATGACCCACGGCCACAAACACCCCCAGCTACCAAGCCCACCCCAAAAGGATTTGCCTGGTAGAGGTGACAGGAACACTGGTGACTTGTCACTTCTACAGATGATATCCATTTTCCCCAAATCGATCAATCCATTTCCATTTGGACAGTGGCTTGTCACTTAACAGGGAACTAGTGTTCCTCACCCCAGGTGTGGCACTAATCCTGTCCAAGAGGGTCTGTAGGAATAGACTGATTCAGGCTGCTTAATCTATTTAATCTAATCAAATCAGGGCCCAGGCGCCTCCCTTTGTCACATCTGACGCACCATTCCCGTATTTAAAAAGGAATACACAAGCACAAGCCAGCCCTCTGGGTCCCTTGGTACATCATTAAGTTGTAAAAATGACTTCATCACTCACGACAGAGAAATTAGACAGCCCCAACAGTGGCATATGGCAGCGGGACAATCATTCCACCAGCTGCCCACCTGACTCTCTCCTCCCTCAAAATCACGGCCCTCCCCTCCAGATTCTGCCTCTGCACTGCGGTAGTTGACTGTGGCAGCCACAGGGGAAGTCAGAGCTAGTAAAGGGCCAGAGGAGAAGAGGATCGAAGGAAAGAGAAGCTCCTGTCAGCAAACCACGTGCCAGCCCTTAGGGACCCCCTCCCTCTCTCTCTGGATCCATTTATTCATCTTGTGGAGAGGCATTTTCTTTTGTCAGAAAAAGGAAGTCTCTTCTGCTTTGTCCCTACAGAGCCCACAATGGGAAGGCAGTGAGATGCTGGAGGAGTGAAACACAGTCACCTCTGGCCCTAACCGACCGGATGGTGATAAAATATTTCCACCACAGCAGGATGGTGGTCACTTGCCACAGCTTTATGTTCATCGGCGGAATGATTTTCTCCTACAAAAGCAATTTGCAAATGTTTCTCACCGGAAAGGTTAAGGAGTCCCTGCAATGTAGATGTTGCAATGGATAGGTTAGTAGAGAGGAAAAAAATGAGTGAGAGATGATAGATAGATAGATAGATAGATGATAGATAGATAATGTTTGCATATGTGTTTGGTAATGACACTTAAGAATTAATTTCCAGTGCTTATTCCAGTAAATAAAGCACATCTTCATTGTTTTATTTCTGTGAAGGAAAAAGAATAACATTGGTAAAATTGTCCCTTCCTGGGCTTAAAATATGAAGATGTTATGTTCAAAGTATCTTCATTCTTCTCTTTCTGATAATCCCTTTCACAAGAGAATTTTTCAGAATCAGGCAAGCCAGAATATTTACCTAAAGTACACCAAATTTCATTTTGATAAATGCAAGTTCAAATGAGTTAACAGTTTTAAAATCCAGACATTTGAATTTGTTGATTTTTAAGTATAAACTGCTCTCTCTTTCATAACAGTGGTATGAATTGAGTTGTAGCCATCAAAATCCCAAGGAAGAATCTCTTCCTTTTTTTTTTTTTTTTTTAATCCCAACCCCCGCCCCAGAACTCTCACCCCCTTGCCCAGTGATGCTCAATGATTGCAGAAGCCCACATACTACCAAAGTGCTAGGTACAGAGAAAAAGTTCTAAATGCCACTATTTTCTCCTATAGAAAACCACACTATTTGTCTAAGCCATTATCAAGTTTAGGTTTTTGTCTCTTGCAAAGAAAAGAACAGAATCATTCATGCTATATAGCCAAATTGTTTGGGAGTCCATACACACACACACAAATACAGTATGTTTCTCCTGCCACCAAAACCTAAGACCTAAGGCTTCTCTTTCTAATTCTTGGATTTCTCTCCTGGATTTGGGGCATGATAGATTGTAGGCACTCATTGAGAGAGCAGATGGCTCAGCTTGCTCCTAAAAGTGAACTTTATGGTGAAGTACATGGTATCAAGCAGAGATGCTAAATTTCAGTGTAGAGATAGCCTGAGGTCATGCGCTGGCCACCTGAGTTTTAGTCCCAATCTCTTTGTGATCCGGGGCAAGGCACCACCACCTCCCTGATTCTCTATTTCCCTTTCCTGGTCTGGTCTCTAAGTGAGAAGACTGGATTAGATGAGCCTTATCTCCCCCTAACATTAGTTCTTTCTGTTAGCTAAACTTCGCTGCCTGTTAAAAACAGGATCCTCATTATTCAAATAAAGAACTATTTTTTTTCTTTAGCAAAAGCCAAGTTAGAAACCCAAGAAATACCTGGAAATACCTGGAAAGACAAAACGTTGGACCAGGAATTAAACCCTTTTTAAATAAAAAAGAGGAGTAGGAGGAAATAAACTGTAACTTTCTACAGAGAGGTCTAACCTCAGACTTAAATGAATTTAAGTGTTTTTACAATACTAGACTAGAATTCAAGACTGAATGCATTGAATTACTAGCACTCTCTATCCCTTGGCTAAAGAGGTTTCCTAAGACAGGCCTTCAAATGAGACTTAAGGCATTTTCAGTGGGCAATATTTTAGCTGGAATAATGTGTATGGGGAAATAAATTTAATAAAGCTAGAAATGTGATGAGTAGAAAGATGCATTTTCAGCACAATAGAAATAATCCCTTTGCATTACTAATACTTAAGACAAATTTAAACATAAATAATAAAGAATGGCCTTAAGATATTACTTATTCTTTCATTTTTTCTGAAGTTAGGGCTTTATTAATAATAAATGATACTAGGGTGGCTCCTGGGTGGCTCAGTGGGTTAAAGCCTCTGCCTTCACCTCAGGTCATGATCCCAGGGTCCTGGGCTCTCTGCTCAGCAGGGAGCCTGCTTCCTACTGTCTCTGCCTGCCTCTCTGCCTACTTGTGATCTCTTTCTGTCAAATAAATAAATAAAATCTTTTAAAAATAATAATAATAATAAATGATAACAGCCAACATCTAATGAGGTCCAGGCACTTCTAAGAACCTTACACATATTCTTTATTTAGCTGACATGATACTCATATTAAGTAGGTACTTTGATTGGTCCCCTTTTACAGAAATATAAACTGAAGTTCAGAGGAGTTAGTAATATTTTATGTTATTCATTTATTAAGTAGTACCTTTAGGAGTCTGAACCTACATGGTTTGTCTTTAGAACCTGTATCTTAACCACTCTGCCATACTGCCTTTTTTTTTTTTTTTTTTTTTTTAAGCCTAGCCACTTTCATTTTATTTATTCAACAAATATCTGTCTTGGGCCATAGGGATGCTAGGGATAGAACAGTGAGAACAACGTGGATACAATTGCT